>NC_052016.1:95833952-97083952 GCF_015832195.1 Motacilla alba alba | reverse complement strand
ATTTTATTAATAATATTTTAGAGGATTTCTGTAAGTTTCTATTTTAACTCACAGTTGAAAATGCATAGAAAATGCATCGTTTTTTGGGAAAAAAACCCCCACCCTTAATAATTCCCCTCCATGTTTTGTCAACTGTTGAATGCAAATGAAATCTTTCTATGTTTGAAAATTTGATATTAATTCTAATAATATTCTCTGGTGTAGTACCTTTTGGTTTTTATTCTTTACAAGATATGAAGAAAAGTTTTGAGGAGAAAAATTTAGCATATTTCATATGTCCCCACACTTGTACATGTCTCACAATCTCAGGAAGAAAATGCTTTCTCTTCTCTCATATTATTGAGCAGGTTGACTTTTCTCATTTATTTTTCTCATACCATTGAATAATGCCCTTTGAAACCAAAAAGCAATATGGAATTTTGAATGTATGAATTCTGACATGTTAATTGTTTGCCATCAAATCCAGGCTTGCTAACAAAGGTTTAGTATTATTCACGTCCAGGATTCTGCACTAGAATAGTTATTTCATATTAAGTGTAAATTTCTGAATGGCTCTTCCCTTCAAACCTCTTGCTGCTGTGTTGCTAATGCTCACTAGAAGCCAGCTGAATTAATCTTAAGCACAGCAGAACCTTCTGTAATGCCACATCAAGAATTTGCCGCAGTGACATTCCTGATTCTTTCCGACAATTGAATGACACACAGCATTGCTAATTCACAAAGTAATGCTGGGCACTTTTATGCAATGTGACTTTTCATCTTCCCCACAACTGCTTGCTCGCATATTTTTTTTCCATATTAAATTACTCATATGCATAGCTGATATAATCCCTTTTCTGCATTCACATGTGTCTACAAGAATTAGTTATTATCCTGTCTGGAATTAAATCTGGACTTCTCTCTTACAATTAAACAATTATTCTTGCGTTTTATATCTCCCTACATTAGGTGCAAAGGGACACATTATCAAAATTGCTCTAGCCTAAATTAAGGGAGCTTTCCTAATTTCCATTCCACTACCCTTATATTCTGGATGAAAGATGGATGTCCTGGTCTGCATCCAAGTGAAACAGTGATGGCAATTACTGGCAGGTGCATATATGTGGCAGAATCAATATACTTTATTAAAGTTTTCCTTTAACTTGATTTTCTGAAGGTAAAGTTTTAGCCATTTTTAGCACATGATGCAAGATCCATTTTTGTCTTTCTTTACTAAGCATAGGGTCTGGGACCTCCCTGGTGACTAATCTTTAAATACTCACTCAAAACCCTTGTGGTACAGCTCATTGGACAGCAGAGCAGGTGCATGATCCATGTGATACTCTGCAGAATGCTGAACATTGGAGAGAAGGTTTGCAGCCACATCTGAGTGGAAATTTGTGACACTTGAGACTTCACACTTCCCATGAAGGTTTGCTTGGCTTTCAAGACAGGTCCATTTCCATTATATTTGTAGGATGTGTTTGCATGCCTCTCAAATACTACAGTGATTAAGATTAATGACAGAAGTTAGTCCAGAACCATCATGTTCTAAATGAATCTTGTAGACTAATAAAGGAAAAAAGGCTATGTATTAAAAAGTTCTGGTGCAGGCAAAGTGCTTCAAAGAGCCCTGCTTAACCAAGCAAGGGTAAGAAGATATCAAGCCATCAGTAGACACCTAAATATGAAATAAAAAGGGGCTGTATTTAGACCATTCCTTGTGAACTTCTTGTAAATCAGACACAGAGTGCTCACACAGATTGCCTTGCTGCTTTTCAATGACAGTGTACTGAAAATAATCATAGTGTGTGCTTTCAGCAGCCTCCAGCCTGCAGGGAAAGTATCTTCCAGGTACCTCCACAGCAGCCATTTGTGACAAATGATGTGTCCATTTTAAATCCCTCGCTTATTGGGAGAGTCAGGCACATGGAAAATTGTAGTGTCCCCAGTTGAAGAGCAGTGGGCTTGGTGCTATGGGAGAGGGTCTTGTGTATAGACTGGAGGGTCTCTGTGCTAGTGAAATATAGGTTTGACTATAGCTATCAACACACTCTGGGACCAAGGAGCATTTTCCATCTCTCTTTCCATTTCTACCTTGAAAAAAGAGTCCTGGTGACCTGTCAGGACAAGCTCTTCACATGTGCTATTCCTCCATCTCCAACCTTTCTCCATACACCTACCACTTCTTTTGAAGGGAATATTTAAAAATGGATGTTTCCACAGCTTCTTAGGCAATTCCTTCCCCACAGTGAGTGAGAAAGCTCATAGGTTTTGTCTAATCAAGGTTAAAGTGAGGTTTTACAATATACATTACTGTAATGTCTCCCTAATGCATTCATGTTGATGGTTTCTTTCATTTCATTTCTTAAATAATTCTAATCCATCCCCCCCGTTTGGAGGAAAAAAGCCAAAAGAATCTAATACATGACCTAAAATATCTGGTCACAGTGGAGAAGCAAAGGACTCTGATGCTGCCTGATAAATTCTTTAATAACTGGGCATTAGGAGTCCCAGCAAAGCACGCTCCAACTGCACCATATTACTCTCTGATGCAAGCCCCAGAGCTGCTGCCTTCTCTGTCTTGGCTGCCTTAGCATTTGTACTTGACAGGGATTTCTGACTGACTGAAAATCAGCTATTGCAAAACACATGGGTCCCACAGATGGGTCAGTAAAGCCAAAGTATTTTCTTTCTTTTAGAGTTTCCATCAATCCCACCAAGGCTGTCTGTGACATCTGCAGTTGCAGATGAGATACTTTTTAGTGGTTAGTATATTTTCACTGTGGGCATCAGTCCCTACTGTGTTGCCACATGTAACTTTTCAGCGGCTCCCTTTGTACAGTGTGGGGTTTATCAAAGGCAAAGCCATGTTGTCACAAATGAATGATGTCCTCATGGCACATGGTACTCTGAAATTTATTTTTGTTCTCTATGAGTAACTCCTGTAAAGGGATTTTTGTAATGTTCTGTATTTGTGTAATAGGTTTCTCATGGCAGTTTTGAACACATGTAGTCAATTTAATTGATTATGCCTCTATTAAAAATAGTCATACAGCAGTGACAGTCTTGACAGCCCATCTGTAAACAACAGAAGCTATTTAAACCCAGCACTATAATGTTAATTAGTAACATACTATTTGTGGCTGCATATGAATCTCTTGAGTGAAATCCTCATGCTTTCACTACAGGATGTACTGGGGGAATGGGCATGAGGTTCTCCTTTAGAAATCCTCCAGGCATAAGGAGCACCTTTGCAAGGCAGGAGCCTGTGGCAGAGGAGCTTTGATTTTGTTTTGTTGGCTGGAAGCCTTATGCTAATGGAGGCACAGGCTGGTGATTTCTGCAGCATATGCCCCATCCAAGCATTGGCTTCTCCCTTTGGCCATTTCCTACCCCAAATGCCAGTAGAGAGCAGAAGGGCAGGAATATGGGCACTTCCATTTCTGTTGAAATGCCACATTTTCCCTTTCCATTATGGCGACATTTCTGGGCCAAATAAATTGATTTATATGGGAGATTTGACTGGGATGTAGCACAGAGTATGCTGTAACAATAAAACACAAGCATTATGCCTGCAGCTCTCTCAGGTGCAGTATCATTCTTTTGAAGGAGAAAAGATGCTACAAAAAGAAAGGGTAGGACTGTGAACAGCTTTAATTTGACAGCTCCCTTGTCACCACTGGAACAACAATGATTTATGCTGGTTGAGAGTGTAGGCCACTGAATTCTTTCTTGCATAACTAACAAAAGATTTCCCTCTTAATCTAATTGCTTCTTCCCTCTTAACTCTCCCTTTGCTCTAAAGCTTCTGCTTTGAGTGGGTTTTAAGGCTTATTGCAGACAAAATGCAAGTGCACAGAGAGCAGGTTAAAAAGAAAAGCTGATGTCAAGTACTGAGCAAGCACTCCTGGAAAGCTACTGCTTTGTTTCCGAGCATAAGCTAAGGGACCAACCACACTTTTGGGCCCAAGCCTCAGCGGTGCTAATTATCTGTGAAACCCACTGAAACATGATGAGTCAACAATAACTTTCAGGATCTAGCCTTTACATCCAAAATAGCTGTTTGAGGGGATGCCTTCTTTTTTCTCCAAGGTACTTTTCAGTGTTGATGAAAGCCATAGTTCAGTGACATTCTCTAAATTACCAATTTTCTATTTAATTTTGGTTCTGGGAAAATATTTTTGACAGAATTCCTGTGCATGATTTATCTGAACTAGATGACAGGGGACATACTTCATATCTAAAGGAAATTTCCCCCAACACCTGCTGTGATGTACTGACTGATACTACAATATAGATCAATACTTCTATTACCAGTACAGTATGAAGTGATCAGCAATTTCCTCGCTGTTTTTAACATTTATCTTCCTTTTGAATATTATGGAGCTGTCACATTACTATTAAAGTCACCAGTTATGATCTATATTTGTGGAGATGCATTCTTGGGTTTTTTGGTCACATAAACAAGCCAGGATAGTTCAGCAAAACTTTAATTTTTTTTTCTTTTTTTTTTTTTCTTTTTTTTTTTATTTTTTTTTTTTAGAAATTGGAGTTTATCTTACTTCTTTCAACTTATTAATTTAAAAGCATCAGAAAATATATCACAGATCACCATTATAACATACCATTACACTTAAATCCACTTTAGCCATCACAGGGATTATTTGTCCATTAATGGCTGACAGCAATGAGTGTGCATCCGGCACTTACAATTTCTGCTTGCTTCTCACTTTCAGCGATGACTTCATTCTGACAGTGTAGAATTATTCAGTGTAAAAAACACTTTCCAATGCTTGTCCGGCAGTTGCTGCAGTTTATCATCACAGCATATGCGAACTATTGCATTTTAAAATGTTTATAGACACAAGTGGTCTAAATTTGTGCTTCCCAAGAGGTGCCTAAACAACAGTGAAACTTTGTGCCCTAAAATCCTTGTGGTTGCAACAAATATCCAAAATGTAGTGTACATTTGGTATTATTGGTTGAACCTTTTGGTTTAACCATTTTGCTGAGACATGCCAAGAACTCTAATGCTTCTTCCTATTTCTTTTACTTCTTAGAAGCAAAACTATTCTTTGTAACATTAGACTTTTACCACATTTAACTGAATAACTGACAGAATATTTTTTGGTTAATTGGTTGTTTTTTGTTTTGCCAATGGGCTCTCACTGCTGTAATGCATGAGGTACACACTGACAGGGCAAAGAGTATTTTTGCTTCATCCCTCTAGATGCTTTACTCAACACAACATTCATTTAAACTTATATGTTACCCACATTTTGCCATTTAGATTTCTATTTATTTTTGGGCACTTTGCCCCCACTTTTTCACTTTAGGTTCCTGTCACTTTTAATTACCCAACTCATCTGTCAAAGGGTTGCAGTTTCTACTTTTTAGCCAAAGGCTTTTAAACAACTTTTCCTGAGAGCATGTGTACTGCAAACTAAGCCAGTATTTTATACAAACAGCTATGGCAGAGGTGTTCCTTGAAGGTTGCTGCCCAAGCAATGGAGCAGCTGATCAGGCAGCTAGCCAGGGCTGGCTGCACTGAGGTGAAGGTTTTTCAAAAGTGCCCTAGAGCTGGACACTCAGATCCCAATTAAAAGTAATATTTGGGGCATATATTTACTTTTTTTCTTTTTTGAAACTCTAGTCTACTTCATGTATTTAGCCGAAGTTAATTTTGAAGGCTTCTGTACACATAAATAATCTCAGCATATTTAAATAAATTTGTAAGGATGATAACAGGATGATATTTTTGTACATCCAGCCCCATCAATGGAGAGGGTTATTTCCTCCCTGCTCCTTATTACTCCTGTGTGTCAGTCAGGAAAGCTATATCTGTCCTAGCTGGTACTTCATGTTCCTATGTCAGAAGGATTCCTCTCCTCTCCTCTCCTCTCCTCTCCTCTCCTCTCCTCTCCTCTCCTCTCCTCTCCTCTCCTCTCCTCTCCTCTCCTCTCCTCTCCTCTCCTCTCCTCTCCTCTCCTCTCCTCTCCTCTCCTCTCCTCTCCTCTCCTCTCCTCTCCTCTCCTCTCCTCTCCTCTCCTCTCCTCTCCTCTCCTCTCCCTCTGCTTAGATCTCAAATCTGCTCCCAAAAACATTGGAAGTGCTATTGTGATCGTCTTCAGGGCAGTTAGGACTTGGTGAAGGGAAGGAGAGATCTTGACTCCATTTCAGAAGGCTGGTTTATTATATTATGATATATATTACATAAAAAAATACTACACTATAACTATACTACAAGAACAGAGAGAAAAATTCATCAGAAGGCGAGACAGGAATAGAAAAGAATGAATAATAATGTTCTGTGACTCCTAGAGAGTCCAAGAGCTGCTGCCTCCTCGATTGGCCACCAAGTAGAAAAATCCCACATTGACCAATCGAGGAAGCACCTGCTGCATTCCACAGCAGCAGATAACAAATTGTTTACACTTGAAGCTGAGGCCCTTCAGCTTCTCAGGAGAAGAAAATCCTAGCAAAGGGATTTTCATAAAATATCACAACCACAAAGTGCCACCAGGCTTGTGTGATGCTGGGAAGACTTTCAATGTAGTGAGTTGTTTTTACAATATTAAAAAGACTATTGTGGGCTCCAACAGACAATAGGCCACCAGGACAGCTGAGGCTGGGATGACAACTGGGGTCATCTGCCTGCAGGTGCCTGCCCTCTATTGAGGCATGAAAGTCAGAGCTACTAGTCAGTATCTCTGTGCTCTAAGCATGAAGTTTTCAAAAGCTGACTGACAAGCAGAGAAAGTGGGACAGGTAACTAGGTGTTGGTAACCTCAACAACTGGGAAACCTGGCGGCAACAGAGGGGCTTGAGCCCAAAGCAAGCCAGCAACAGTTAAACAGGGCAAACAAACCCATTACTGTCTTGCTTCTCTGTTTAGTTGAGTCAAAGGGATTTCTTGCAGGCTGCAGTCACCTCTACCAGCAGCCCATTTCCACAGCACACAGGAAGATCTTGGGTTTCTGTGTGCTCCATGGCAGGTGGGCAGGTGGTGCGAGAGGCTTTGCTGAATTGCTCCCAGAAGAGGGAAGAGAACAGGTAGAGGTAGGGAAGCCCTGAATAATCTCACACAGAGCTGCCCATGCCCAGGGGCACAGCTTTGTGCGCTGTTGCCCATATGCCCAGGTTTTGCAATGCTAAGCTACTTGTTTGTTGTGTCAGGCTTAGCAGAAAGCTGATTTGGATCCCAGAATCACTGTATAGGTCTCTTGGCTGAGGAGAAGCTGGGAAGTGTGAGAGACAACTGCTCACCTTGAAAATTTGAAAAGGTTTATTAAACCTTAACAAAAATACAACAAAGGACTACATAAAGAAAAAGCTGCAGTGCTGGGAACTGCCCCTCATGCATACCACATGGCCAGTTCATCTTCAGGATGGATGCTCAGTCTTCTATACCCCTGGGGGGTTGCATCAGCTAACCCTGGCCCCTCCCAAAGTCTGTCAGTCAGCTCTTCTTTGCCATTTATCAGTGGAGACTGCTGTCTTGTAACTTGATTGGAGATCAGGTGTTGCCATGCTGCACCCCCGAAGCACCAAGCTTTTCCATTCCCAGCTGCCCCATGTGAGGGACACATGTGCACACTTTCTTTTTACCTGTCGTAGGCCACCCTGGCTGTCTGATGGTAACAATACAGGGGGGAAAAGGGAGCTATGGGGAGAACAGAGGGTATCTAAACTACAATAACATAACTATACATCACTAAAGCTTTTCTTGATATTCACACAATAGTTATCTTTTAATTGCGAGAGCAAATCATTTCATATCCATCTATAACAGAAGGAAGAAACTGGAAGGGATGATTTAGTCCAGATTAAGCTGCAGGCAGTGTGAGCAATGTATTTCTCCCTTTCACATTCAAAATCTTACTTCTTTGTCTAGCAAGTCTTTATTTCTCTATCTCCTGAATGGAGTAAAACTTCATTTATTACCTGTCTCTGAAAAACTGAGGGAACTGATTCATGCAGGGCATTCTTCCTGTGGGGACAGCTAATCTGTGCAGCAGGCAGGGTGGTCCAGGAGGGGTCTGTCATCCTGCCTGGATTGCAGGTTTGAGGCTTACACTCTGCATTTGCCGTTGCATCATGGTATTATTCATACAAGGCAGTAATCCTCCTTAGAGTATAATTATGCACAGTCTGCTGAGCTCCCAAAACATAATTACCTCTCTATGGGGTTGGGTTATGTTCACAGGCTAAGCCAGGGCATGACTCTGCCTTTCAGGGCCTGGGTGCTACACACTCTCCCAAGAATGTTTTTTCTCTTCTTTCTTGACAGGTAAATGGGAGGCGTGAAAAATAAGCATTTTCTTGACACAGATGTCAGCTGTACCAAGATGACTGTGGTGTGGAGCTGAATAATGTGATCTGCTCAATAAACTGCAAAAAATGTGTCATGGTTTAAAACACAGAAAAAAGATGCCTACATAGATTTCACTGGCCTCATCAAGTTGAGAAATGGGGCTTGGGCTTTTTCAGAGACCTCAGACAACTTTCCCTTCCCAAGATATGGTGTGTAAAGCACTGTCTGTAGGGCCTAAGAAAAACATTTTGGTAAATATCATGTAGGCAATCTACAAAGTGTCTGAAAAAGAACAGGGATTCTCATCACTTGTTTTGTGGTAAGTTTTTTTCCACCTGCTGCTTATCTGTGCCCCTGAACTCTGCCCATTATATTTAGCTAATAAAGGAGGGATATCAGTCAAGTTTCCAAAAGGACAGAGGCAATTGTGAAGGATTTTTGCCAATATCTTCTGATAATTTGTCCCTCTGTGCATACACCATTCTTGGCTATGGGCCAGGAAAACCCAGTGTGTTTCCAGGGAGATTTGAGCTCTGCTGAGTGCCATATATTACAGTAGGCTCACAAAGAGTAAATTTCTATGGAGCAGTTTAGATACAGGAACAGGCAAATTGCCACACTAACACATTCTCTGTCCCTGAAAGGAGGCAAGGGAAATATTCATACAGCCTTTCATGAGCTTCCTATTCTGCATCATTTTATAAACCTTTCAGTCAAGAAAATCTTCATGGTATTGGATCTTAGCTGCACACCTCTTTTGTTCCTCAGCAGGGAAGAGCAGGCTCTGCTGGATGCATCCAGGGCTGTTTTATGGCCATCTTCTCCAAGCAGATTAGCCAAATGTCTTATCAGTTGCTTGACTGCTATGGAGATGCAGATTTGTGATACCATTATCCCCAGAGATGAGAGAACACCCTGGGCAGGGCAGAACTGAGGAAGGCAGCTGCCTCTTGTTACTCGGGTTGATTGCTTCAGATGATGCAGAGGGCCTCACTTACTTTAGGGGTAGATGACTGTTTTGGCAATAATTAGAGCATGAATTTTTGCCCCTCCACAAGACTGCTATAGATCAACATCTTGTTAACACAAAATTGGACTTTTGCATTTCACCTATGCTGGGAGAAAAAGGATGCCTGTAGAAGAAAATCCCCACCATTTTGCACTATATAATTTTGTTCTTTTTTTTTTTTTTTTACCTCATATTATAATCTTTATGATGAAAGACCTGTTTTGGTAGTCAAAGTGTGACTTACACAACTGGACTCTGATTATGGAAGTTTTCACTGCTATTTTCAAGGGTAACGATTAAAAGAATGGTTAATTCCGTGTTAAAAAAAATGACCCAAAGCAGAATTTGATCCTCAGTATATTATGCTCAGCTTGTAACCACACAATGCCTTAATATAAAATTATTCAACTCCTCCCTGCTATTTTAATATAGCCAATAAAAGTTTGATGCACCATTACATGCTTCAGCCACAGTGTAAACTCTTGTCATCACATGTTTTATGTCTGACTCCCCCTTTAATTGGATTGATGAGGAACTTTTTCTGCTCCCACCTACATTAGTCCAGATCAAGTAAATGAAGTAATAGGTTTCTGTACTGTTCCCTGTGGTCCTATGCCTCCACCTGGGTGCCAGGCAGATGTCTTGCTACCATAGGAGATCCTCAAGATGACTTAGAGGGATGCTCCTAGTTCTAGTACTTAAGGAGTAGTAGGATTCAGTTTTGCAAGCCCCATACAATAAATATTGGGATTTTTTTGGAAGAGGGAGGTATATAAAATTCTTTTGGCATTTTCCCATGTGTGTAGGTGCATAAGAAACTCATAGCCTTAATCATTTTTGCTCTGTAGGAAGATTCTCAAGAAGGTGTTAAGCTCCACAGCTAATGAGCACTCCACAGATAATGCAGCAGCTGCTGGCTCTCCTGGTGAAGCATTTCTGCTGTGTAATGCACCTGCATGTTCCCCAGTGCACAGCAGACACAACTGGACTTCAAGGCCCCCTCCCAAAAGTCAACATGGACATGGTCTCCCAGCCTTGCACATTTCTCCTCCTTCAACCACCATTCCTAAAACTTGTCTTGATGCCCAAAGTTTTAGCTTTCATATTTTCCAGATTCTGTACTGCATTACTATATAACTCTGAACTTCATATAGACGGGTAGCAAGTTCTCCTCACAGTTTACTTAGACAGAACAATCCTTTTCCAGCCCAAGAACCAGGGACATGTTGCAGCTTCAGGCCCAATAAGTATAAACAGCAAATTGAGGAGAGCAATCTGAGAGGATGGGACTCCATAACCTGAAGCTGTAATTGGACAATCAACCCCAATATGTAATTGGACCAAACCTTATAAAAGTGTGAAAACTCGTGACTCATTGTCCATCTTGAGTGTAGCCTTGGCTAGTCTCTTGTACTGCCCAAGGTGTATCTTTTGAAGGCCTTTTAAATAAAAACCTACTTTATTCCTTTCACACTGTCTAACCTCTGTTCTAGGTTGCCTCTCAAGGCATCACTCTTCCTCTGGACAGCTGAGGCCAAACTGAGGACAGGGAAATTTTCTGCCGCTACATTCCATATAAGGCTGTATATAAAAACTGCGGTTAAAATGAAATAATACTTGAAATGGAAAATTTTCAGGTCCTGTGTTTTAAAAGTTTACAAAGCTCCAACTTTGAAGCTCAACCGAAATGGTTTTTCTTTGCTCCAGAAAAATCTTTTGAGCAGTCCTGACAGCTTTCAGAAACAAAAGAAAGAGTCTTCCAAGAGAATTTTAGAGATTTTTTCAAAAACACTTTTGCCTTTGTATTTGAGAGAGGCTTTGGCAGCACTGCAAAACAGCATTGCTTCTCTTCACTCCCTCTTCTCTTTGTCAATCATCTGAATTTACACTGCATTTAGAGTTTGTCACATAAAATACTGGAGACCTTAAAACCATTCCTTCTAAACTGGTAATTTTTCTATGGAAAATCTTGCAGCAAGGCTATGTGAAATGGACTCAAATAACTGAATAACTTGAAGAATGATGAAATTCCAAATGTAAATATGTTAAAGAGCAAGCACTTTCCCTATTGTTGTTTCTACAACAGACGTTTTGTTCTTTTACTGGGAGGAATACAATTGGTAGGCATTCTGAAAGGAACTGCTGCTGGGCAACTGGTAACCACATGTTTTTTTCAAAAATGGATTTTGCTGCAAAGGATCTGATTGAAACACCCATGTGAAAGCAAGAACAGAATTCCTGAATGATTTTTGTTTGGAGACAATATCAATAATAGTAATTGCACAAAGTAATTTGGAATGCACAAGGGTCAACATTATGTATGTATGAGAAGGCCAAAAGAGGCAATGCAGTGTTATTAGTAATTTGCAATATACTGGTTAGAAAGCCTATCTTAAAGCCCAGTAAGGAAAGCACACCTCTTCCAGCAACAAATCAGTCCTTCCTTGTTTGCTTTCCTTCCTGTAAGTATAGGTCATTTCTGTACCAAATCTGTAGAAAACAGAAGTGTGGCTCAGCTAGCCAAGCACAAGTCTACTGTGACTTCATATTTATTATAAAGCAAAGATTCTCTTTCTGCCTTTATTCATCTATAAAATCTTTATCAAGTATACATTTAGCAGGACTTTAAATTCCTTTACAACATCAAATGATTCATAGATAAATTACGTTTAACTAGGTCTATGAAACAGACATTCAAGATATGACATGGAAAATGTAATAACTGTGAATACACACCCTCAAATCAGCAATATGCTAATATTCCTATTTTAGTGTTTACAGATATTCCCACAACTTTGAACAGTTTTGTGTTACTATATTTGTCTGTTGAACACACACTGTATTAATTATATGACCATATAATTATTGAATACAATTATGTATGCAGAATTAATAAAACACATGAAAAATTTTCCACATTCTTTTAGTGATTAGTAAGAAAGTAAGAATATTGCACCAAAAGATATGTATTTGCCAAATAAAAAAATATAAATGAGTTTGACCAGAATTTCCTTTACTGCATGCTCACAGTAAGAAAACAGGAAATATATTGAGACAAGCACTCTGGGGTTGGATTCATCTGGTTGCATGCAAATGCTAGGAATTTATACTCTTTTGATTGTAAGTGCAGAGAAGTTGAAAAAAAAATCTGGGATATGATTAATCCTTAAAGATAGTAATCTAAAAAATAGACATCTAAAATAGATCATATTGATTTCACCCTAGAAACGCTTACTTTTAAGAGTAGATGGAATTTGTCTCAAACATAAATATTGGTTAGGTAAGAAGATTCTCACCCTTTTAAAGCTCGTGTATTGCTGAAGAATAAAAAGGATGAAGTCCTGCCTTCCTTGAAGTCAAAGGCAAAAATCCTTTCATTTTATGAAAGAAAATATTTCATCCAAAATTAATAAAACTCCATCAATAAACCCTTACTCACTGCTATTTTTTCCCCTACTACTCTTTGTACTTTCTTTAAAAGTCTTTTAGGATCAATACATGTATTTTCATTCTGTCTCTTTCTCTCTCTCTCAAGGAATCTGCATCTTGGGGTTTTTTCAGAACTTGATTCTTGAAGCCTGGTGACCTTTTGCTACCATGTTTAAAGACTCACTACAATGGGGCCAGCATGTTCACATTAGCTGTCTTCTGGAAGAGGAGAAGGAGAAGAGGTAGGCAGGAATAAGATTTGTAAAACAAATAAATTAATTCTGGCATCTTCACTGAAGCCCATACTCTTACACTGGTTACTGTTGATTTGTTAGATATCTGAAGAAAGTAATGCAATGCAGGACTAAATGCAGATTTTCTGGGGCATTTCGTTTGAACTCCAGATTGGGATGTGTGGGAAGCTGTAGGTCCTCACTTCTCTGGAGCTGGCTGGCCTCAGTCGGCCACCTCACTACATAACATTCAGCCCTGCATCTCCTTCTCAGCCTCTATTTGCCATCAAAAAATAAAATATTACTCTTTCAGCTGATGATGTGAGGAATGCATTGCAACCCAACAGCCAAGTAGATTTTGGCATGAACCTGCTTTGCACACACAGACAAGACTGAGATAATGAAACACAGCTGATCAACACTGTCCCGCACCTGTACTTTGGTGTGCACATGGTGAACTTTTCAAGTAGCCTTTAGTATTGTCTGGGGCAGCTTTGCTGTGCTGGAAAATACTACAGTGATTAGTGGTGACCAGCTAATCACAGAACAAAGGGAAGCTCAGCCCAGCTGTCCTGTGCTTCTGCAGTTCTTTCTCTTGCAGACCCAAGCTAAGCAAAAAGTGATGAAGCATTTGCAGGGGGGAGGACTACCTTTTATTAAATGGTTTTATGTATGTGTCTCAGTTTTGTCCAATTTTAAGTCACAGCATCAAAGGCTATAAATGCCAAATTTCAGTATCATCTTTATTTCAGGAGATGCATTTTTTTCTTATGAAAATAATCTATTTTCCCAACAAACCTTACCATTTCAGACCACCACTAATCAGCAAGAGGTAAAAGCGAGTGTCATTTAGCAAGAATGCTTTTCCAAACAACCTCATATGGTGTTCAGTGACAAATCAGAAACATTAATTGTAAGGAACCCTTGAGTACTGGGAACAGGCAGGAGTGAGCTGGTTACTGATCTTGTTTCTGCTGCAAAGAGTGAAATCAGTTCTTAGAGAAGCAAAGGGAGTGACTTGCCAGGAGAGTGAGACACAAAAGTCATCACCAAGACCAAGTAATTAGAGACTGTTCCAATATGCAGAATTACTGCCACCATTAATCAGCACCCATTGCTTTTAATTATCACTGGGCTTAAACAGCATCCCCAAACAATGTCCCATTAAATGATTTTTCTGATTAAGTACATCCCAATTAAGTAGAGTGCACTGTTTGGCACTTGAAAAATGGCACCATTTACGTACAAATCGAATACAGATAGAGTGCTTATCAGATCCCCATTAAGGAATAATTTGCTGACATCAGAATATTCTCCTACTGGCACTCTGCAGTGATATATATTTAAAAAACAAGAATGATCTGACTGAGATGTTAAAGATGAGACAAAGCAGACTGAATTTTTATCTCTCTCGTCACCTGTTATGGAACAGGATAATTTGCAAGGAGCTGGTATTCAGGGAGCCCTTTATGGCTCTTTCAGTTGATGAAACAGAGATTGAAAACACTAGATAATCACTCAGAGAGATGAGCTTGTGCAGAACACCAGAACTTTTACTTTTGATTGTTTTGTTTTAGGTATTTAGTAACACTTTATCAGAAACTTGCAAGTAATTTGAAGATGCTTCTAAAAATGTTTGTCATAGCTTATTTTGCCTTTCTAACAGGTACTTTTAAAATGGCTGTAACAGCTAACCTGTTATTATTTTCATATTACATTAATAGTGGCTATAATAGGAGGTAGTAAGCTTTTCTCCTAAAACAGGTGCATTGATGCATATTATCAGATTCTGCATGCAAAGACTGTTTAAGTTCCACATTATTTCCTAAAAGAATTATTGGTGACATGACTCAGATTTTGAATAAATATGTTTACAAGAGGCTACAAGTTTCATGTAGTGAGTGTGAAATTTACTCACCTTTTTGAATGTATGTAAGGTGGAACTGGTACTATACCACATGATTTCTTTACCAAAAAAAGTCCCAAGTGTATGTATATATGTGTGTGTATATTTTTATATATATATATTTCTGTGGCTAATTATATCAATGAAGAAATAATTAAAATGAAAGTTGACCTGCTTCCTATATTTCTACATGTATCCTATTCCAATCACCATTCAAAGTACCATTTCATTCTTTGAGCTTCTGAATTGCTGGACAACCTATAATGTTAATGTTTTGTTGTGTTGTGGTTTTTTTCCTTTGGGAAATTTTCTAACAGATGTGTTTTCAGTTAATTTTGGCTGTGGTCAGTAGATTTGGAAAGACAGTAATGCCACAGTTCTGTGCAGATGTATCAGAGGAAGCTTTTGGCACAGAGTGCATTTGGCATTTTCTAAGGGGACAATATTTGCACATATGCAAAATCTGGAGTTTTAGCAAATCCTCTGCATGCTACTGGTGTGTGTGTTTTCAAAAGTAGAAAACTGAGGGCATGACTAAATTGGGGCTCTCAGAGTGATACTTATATGGGAAACAAAGAGAAGAGCCCTCACTTTTTTTTTTTTTTTTTTTTGTCCTGCATTACATTCTTCTTTATCTTCTTCTAGTCAAAAAACGTAGATAAATACAGTGATATTTTTAAATTCTCCATTTAGCCATTTGTGCTAACCACTGCTGTCCAATCACTCTGTGCTTTAGAGGAGAAAAGCCTTGCACTGCCTAGAACGGAGTCCACCAGAATCTTTTAAAGCGTAAAGTAAAAAAAAGTAAATTGAACATCTCTTCTTGGAATTTCCAAATGCAGATCAAGTCTGTGTCATTAAATCATTCCTTCCATATACCTTTGCCATTCCAGTGATTTTGGGAAGATATGTAATGGCTGAGGATATGTGAGCAGAATGTAAAAGAAGAGGAAGAAATTTGGCAAATTTTACAAATCACATTGTACTCTGAAAACTTTCCAGTCTGGTTTCCTAAACTTGAAAGATTAAGATGGTTTAAAAAACAATTGGGATTTTTATCTAAATTTCCTAGTCTATCAAAACTTCTGAGTTGTAGCCATCATATCTTGAAAATGGGAACTTAAGATCACAGGGCCTGACCCTGCACCTTTGCAGCATGAAATAGGCAGTGCAGACAGTGAATCTGCCACTGTGTAAAACTAGAGAAATTTAAGATAGTGACAGAGCACTAACATAATGCAGTCAAAGTCATATGCAAAATATCTGCTTTTTGATTTATGGTTGCTATGGTAATGTACAGTATATTCTTGACCAGAGTCAAGTGGCATGGCATGCAATGCAGTGTGGTGGTGTACAAGAAACTTGGAAATATGTCTAAATCTAGAAACAATATGAAGAAATATCAAGCCATGTAATATCTATCACAGAATCCCAGAATTAACCAGATTGGAAAAGACCTCTGAGATCATTGTGTCCAGCCTATGACCTAACACCACTTTGTCAAGTGACCATGGCACTGAGTGCCACCTCCAGTCTTTTCTTAAACACCTCCAGGGGTGACTCCACCACATCTCTGGGCAGCTCAATCACCCTTTCTGTGAAGAATTTCTTCCTGATGTCCAGCCTAATCCTCCCCTGGTACATTCAAGACTATGTCCTCTTGTCCTGTCACTTGTTTCCTGGGAGGAGAGGCCAACCCCCACCTGGCTACACCCTCCTTTCAGGTGGTTGTAGAGAGTGAGAAGGTCCCCTCTGAGCCTCCTCCTCTCCAGGCTGAACAACCCCAGCTCTCTCAGCCACTCCCTACAGGATTTGTGCTCACGTCACCAGCCTTGTTGCCCTTATCTGGGCACATTAGAGCATGTGCAGAACCTTCTTGAACTGTCCGTAACACCTCAGTGCTCATAAGAATTGCTGCCAATTATTCTGTCTATATGAAAACATTTTACTGCTGTTGGGTTTTATTGCCACAGTTCTTTTATTGAGAACTTGAAATGCATTCACAACTTTTTGCCCATTCTTTGACCTTGAACAGCCTATCAAAAATTCTGGATTTTCAATAGGAACAGTAAAAGCCCAGATATCACTCAAATCCGTGCTCGACCTGTGCAAGACCCACTCAATATTAGTTATTACAATGTTTGAATGGTGTGAAACAGAGTTAATAGCCATTATCTGGGTTTGATTTAAATATCTTTGAAATTTGCTCTGAATTCTAAAAAGAACAATTTAATACCAGCTAAAATACCCTAGGAGAGCTTCAAAAGAGAAGAAAACCATTCTGACAAAGCAATTATATCGGCCTTATTCTAACACACTATGATTTAAAAACTAGCAATGAACCAAATCTATTTTTTTCCCCAAGAAGCTATCATTATTTATCAAGCATGTTTTGTGAGCCATTTCAAAGATCAGACCAGTAACCAATAAAAGACTTTTCATTCTTAGGTAGCAGAGAGTAGAACAACAGATGTCCTACAATTCCGCTTTTTGGCAGAAAAAATTCCAGCAAACGAATAATTCTTCCAAGATTAAGTTTTGATTATTTATTCAAGAAAGTTGGATTTTTTTTTTTCTTTTTCTGCAGTTTAAAATCCACTCAGAAAGAAAGAGGATGGGAAATTTTAAAACTCTAATACTGATATATTGCTAAAAATATGTGTTCTGAGTCTTCTATTAATTATTTTACAAAATCAACCTATTATGTATGATATACCTCTCTCTCGTGCTTGTTTTTTTCTCTAAGAAACAAAATCCTCTCTCTTTTATCTAAGTGATAAAAGTCATTGTTTCTCTTAGAGAATGCTATTTATTGGTATATACTGGTGTCACTGAAAAATATGGAGAGTATCAATAAAGGAAAATGTATGAAGTTCAATATGAAAGGTGGGAAGTGCCCTTTAGTTATTAAAAATAAAAATAGATCTCACAGAAAGGGGTGTTTATTAAACACTACATTTATAACAAAGCACATCTCAGTCTTCCTGTCAAGGCTGCAAACCACCCATGATCTTGTTTAATTCCCACTCACATCAGCAAAAAAGAAATCCTGGTGCTTTGTATGTTAGTGTCTGGTGGTATGTCTTTTTATGTATCTGCTTTGATATCACAATCACAGGATTTCTGGGACTGGAAGGCACTTCTGGAGATCTTCTAGTCCAACCCACTGATGAAGGAGTCGACTGTAGCCAGTTACCCAGTGTTATATAAAGGCAGGATTTGAACATTTCCAGGCATGGCTGCTCCACTGGGCAGCTCCACTCTGGGAAATATGCTCCAGTTACTCTTCACAGTAAACCAGATTTTTGTTATGTTTAAATCCAGTTTCATCTATTTAATATCTAACTAAAGCCGATAAAAAACTCCTGCTAGTAATTATTGTTAGGTATATACACAGGACAGTAAAACATGATGTAAAAATGCATATTAGAAGAGATTCACTGCCTGAAAAAAAAGCTATTTTAGAACTAATATAAAGATTAAAAAGTAATCTCTTAAATAGTGAATTTAAAGTGTGCTGCATGTTTTCTTTTTCTCTTTCTTTAAGGTAGAATGCCTGTCTTTTTCATTTCTATTCACTGCTCATGAAGAATTGAAAATACCAATAAATGCCATGGAAACAACTGTGCCATCTCCATGGTGTTAATGGCTGTATCTGCACTGACTGTTCTGCAGACTTCAGCCTGTGTGCTGAGGCTGCACATCTTAATCCCAGCCTGCACTGACTCTGGGGGAATTTGGTATGTGCCATCTCTGGAAAGGAAAAAGAAAGGAAAAAAGGTTTGAAGAACTATGATGTGCTCTATTAACAAGACAAGAGGAAATGGTCTCAACATGCACCAGCAGATATTTTAATTGGCTATTCGGAAAAATTTCTTCACTTGAAGTGATGTCGAGTGTTGGAACAGGCTGCCCAGGGAAGTGGTAGAATCACCACATCTGAAAGTGTTCAAAAGGCATGTGAATGTGATTGAGGGATTTGGTTTAAAGGTGAACATGGTGGTACTGTGTTAATGGTTGTGAACCAATGATCTTAGAGGTCTTTTCCAACCTCAACTATTCCGTGAATCATGATTAAGTCTCTTTATGAGAGGGCCACTGTGACATTGGGAAGATCTCATTATGCCCAGACAACATTTTGCCCTACAGTTTAACCACAGCCATAGAAACCCATATTGCAAAACAAAGCTAAGTAATAAGCTTCTTGCCTAAAGTCTGTCAGTAACCATGATAACAACCAAGTCAAGAGCCAACCTCATGCTGGAAGAGGGGACTGAATAATGATTTCCCTTTGTCTGCATTCACACCAGAACAAGAAGGGTTTTATTGCTCAGACCCTCTTTGCAGAGCTGATGGCACCTGAAGTGTCTGTAATGAGTGATGGGCCTATGCAACATGGGCTGAAAGGCATTTAATAAACCATTCAACAAGTAGCAAACCATATCAATGGATCATCAAGAAACACATAATAGTGCACACCGAGTCATAAGACACTCTGAAATTTCCTTCCCATTTCCCTCTTTGCAGCATGAACTACAAGCACACAATAAAGGACCCATTATATTTTAAAAATTAATGCAGCCACATGTCTTCGAATTTTCAAGGGCCAGTTAGGAGAAGCCTAAGCCAGAAATACATGAAAAGTCATTCAGGAAAGTTGTAAAGGGAAATAACTACTAAAAATGAGAGAACTTAGATGTTACTTCTCCCATGGTCTGTTTTTCAGACTTCTTTTAGGACAATAATAAAGCTCTAATAACCTTTAATATAGATTTTTTTTTCAATCCTACATCCTCAGACAAAGAGGGATTCCATCAAAAGCAGTAATAATTCCCTGTCACAAAAATAATTTTGTTAAGAGAAAATGCAGCCCACCTCCTGTCTTATTTTAACCTGAGAGTTTTAGACTTAGCATTTGCACTTTTGTACTGAATGTTCTGACCTAAAAGTACTAAATGAGTAATGTCCTTTCGGGTAGAGACAGCTCCCATCTTAGGGCACTGCTCCTAAGGGCATGGGACTGGAAGGACCCTCTTTAATATCAACGTTGAGTCAGCGCTGGCCATGCAGTAGATAATGCCTTCATAGAGTAGTTATCTGGCTTTGTCCCATGAATTACTTGTCTCATTTACTGCTTTAGCTCTAGCTGGAAGCTGGTTCTAGAACAGCACTGACCTAGTGGTCGGAGACATACTATTTCTGGTCTAAATTCAATCAGAGCCAGTTGTTGTGCTTAAAGAGCTTTTCTTCTTCCCAAGGGCCAGCTTATTCAGTGATCTTTGTTCCCTTATTTACTCAAATGTTATTCACAGAGGAAATGATCTCTCTTCCAAGCCTTCCTTAGCTGGCTTTGATAACCGAGATATTTCTGTTACCTCTTCTTTGCCTTCTATCAATCTCACTAGAAACTACTGAAACTACAATCAGCATCTCATAGTTTCTTTAAAGCAAAATTGGGACATGTCTGGCAGTGGTTAGGATCTATTGAATGAAATACCAGAGTCTTCGTGATTTCCTCTAATGGATGAAGAGAATTAATGTAAATTTTTTAATACATCTATACTATTTTTCTAATGAAAAATTGTTCCTGGAATTCTGCCTGATCCAGATGCTTCTTTGTAGGTATCTACATTGTGGTCTCAGGGATGACAACAAGAAAAACTCAGAAGATGAAACTACATCCTGTATCAGGTAAAAGTTACAGAGCTGTAGGAGGGTGTCTCAAAAATACATCTGCCAGATTTCATTCAAAGACTGGACCTCTGTGTCCCTGCCTACGGTAAGGAGCCCACCCTGAAGTAATATCAAGGGGGAAAACTTGTAAGAAGGTAAGTCTGCAACTATGGGAGTTAAGAGGGAACATTTACATTAAAAAAAACCAAAAAAAACCAAAAAAAAACAAACACCTAAAAAAAATTTTAAGATACAAATTCCCACTCCACAGACCACCAGTGAGCGCTCCAGTTACTGTTGTTTCTATATCCCAGATGTGAAATTAAACTTTTGCATTTACTTTAGTAAAGAAGAAAAGAGATAATTTTTCCTTGGGAATATAGTTTAAAGTGTATTAAAACACTGCTCAGTTTGTTGGTGTCCAGTTGAAAAAATGGGATCGCTTCTAGAGACTGTCCCATAGCTCTGCACCCACATGACTTCCATGGGAATTGTGATCACCAACAGGAGCACACAGAAAGGCATTATTCACTTTTCCCTGCTCATGAGTTTCTGGGCTGTTTTAATTTGTTCTGTTCTGCCATTATATTCTTTTAATAAATCTGAAGGCCTTTCATCACTAATGCAGCACTGGACAAAGCAAGTGGGAAGGATTATTTGAAATTTGATCAGCAGCAACAAAAAGCCAATCTAACTGGGGGGTTATTGCTCTGCTTGTGATGTTTTAACTTTTGTGAGAGGCAGAGGCTTAGTTTACACTGGGATTTCCTGCATGATTTACAAAGCAGGAGTGAAACCCCTCACATCCATTTTGATAGATCTTTCCCTTCATCCATCAGCGCTGACAGTGCTAATCCGTAAAGAATTAGTGAGCTAGAAGTTCAAGTCAGCTCTTCCCTTCATCTGGCTATAACACTATTCATGGAAACTGCATATAAAAGGTGCCAATAAATGTCAGTGTGCAATGGAAACAGAAATGATTGATTGTACATTTTTGCATGAGAAAGTGTTTTATAACAAAAAGACTGATTATCAAATCATTGACATAAAAATGGTAATGGAGACAATGGAGTCTTCTGTGAAGGACTTGATTTTTGCTAGATAAATTGTTTCTGTTCTCTTTTCAAAAGGCATAGTTTGATCAGAATTAAGCGGCAGCACTGACATTGCACTACATTGTCTATCTACAAGTCAACTTCTAGTTTCATGTGAGACACCTGATATCTCAGTGGACTAAAAGCATAGTGTGGAGCTGGGCAGGATCATCCATGTCTAATTCATAAATGAAATGGTTTAGTGGCACAGCACAGAGGAAGTCACACTGACTTTAAAGACCCAAAAAGCCTATGATTGGTTCCTGTCTGATTGAACTTGGGAATATCTGCTGCCTCCAGCTGGCCATTTTCAACGGCTTCTAACTGATGTAGCTATTGAAGCCATGAGCTGGAATTGATGTGCACAGTTCAAAGTCAAGACATTTGGATCTTTGGTCTTTCCATGAAGAACAGCATAATATTTTCTCAGCAGGAAAACATATGAGGTACGCTTACTGTACTTCTACAGAAGAGATCAGAAACACAGGCTTTCCTTCTTCTCTACTCCATGGTTCAAAATATGCAGACTGAAGAAAAGAAACTTTTCTAGGAACAAGAAGGCCAAGAGTTCCTCACAATTTTTGTCCTCTTGCAGTCTTATGAGAAAACAGTAACAGAGTCATAACAAAATAATGAGTGTGCTGACTAGACCTCACATTCATCCAACATTTTTCCCAATAAATTAGTTAACTAACACAACTGAAAGATGAGAAGTAAAATAATTGAAGGTATCAGTAATTAGGGAATCCAGTATGGCAGTTCTCCTTTTCTCATTCTTAAGGAACCCTTTTAGGCTTCTAAGGACCTTTATTACCATTTGCACTCTAGAGCAAATCTCATGCCTATCTAAGGCAACTCAGGCTAATCCTAGGCAGGTGCAAACAGTGTGCTTGCTCTGGGCTACTGTATTTTACAGGAGATTCCCTGAAATCTCTAGGCTGCATTTCAGCCAACATCTCCTCCTCTACAGGCTTCTTTTTGGTGAAAAGTAGTACCAAGAAAAATGGGTTTGATTTTCACAGGAGATTGGTGCAGGCCTCTCCAACAGACACCTCTTCAAAACTCTGTCTGGATTAGAGATAGGAGAAATTGTTCCTGAATGCAATTTACATGTCAGTTTAAAGAGTTCAGAGCTTGACAAGGAGAAATACTTCACAGAACCATAGAGCTCCTGCAATGCTGGGCAGGTGGTCATGACAATTTCTTGGGGGTGGTTAAAGAAAAGTACTTGAACATGTTTCATGCTCAGGTGTTCTTGGGTTTGCGGGGTCTGGCAACCTCTTGTCATAGCACCAAAATTCACAAATATCCCTTGGAGGAAGTGAATTGATGCAGGTTTAAAGGATCACTTGGGACTTCTGCTGTGAACAGCTGCTTTCTTGTTCGCTCCAGTACTACCTTGAATTATGTCTTGAATTACCATATGATTTTGGCTATCTGGAAGATCGTTAACACTTGAGTACTCATTTTCACAGCCTCCTGCAAATCCTAAAGCATTATTTCATGATGGAATAGAAAGATTGAAGAAAAAATAAGTGTCAAAAGAGTGCTGAAAATGAGCTTGAGAACAGCAGATGTATTTCACATGAAGAAAGGCTGTGTGGGTTGGAGGTCCTTAAAAGACAGTAGAGAGATTTTAGATGATATTCAATAGGTTTGTCATATTTCCCTTTTGATGCAAGATACATCATAAGCCCCAGAAAGCTGTGTTTTAAAGGCAATAGGACAAGCCTTTCCCTTCTCTACAAATCCCAACTTGGAGCAAGGCAAAAAATAGGAAATGATTATCTACTGAGAGAAAATGATGTGACCAGCATATCCCAATGCAATGCTCACATATCAAAAGAAGAGAAGTCTTTAATGTGTTCACATATTGACCACCACTGTAAAGAGAAGCTCAAAGCAGATGGTGTCAGAGAGTAGCACTTTTCTGCAATGTGTCTTGAACGTGTGTCTAGATAGTTTAGGTTTCAGGGAAAAGAGGACTGCTGCCTGCCTGGGACAATGAAAGGTTAAAAAAGGCCTCTTCTTTTTTAGAAATCTATGTACAGTTTGATTTAGACTTTATTCCTGCAATGACTTCAAAAACTGTTTTAAATATATGGCGGGAATTGGCATGAGATAGCAGAAAGAAATGCAACAGAATACATTTGTAATGCTTAACTTAAAGTTAGTCCCACAAGAATTGCTGTGCTTTTTCACTCAGACTGGAAAGATTATTTGTGAACATGAAGATTCCAAATTTAGCAATTACTAGAGTTGTGTGTATGCAAATACATACACATACATTGCACTACCCAACATATCGTTCATATTTCACAGGGCAACAGTTTGGGATCTGCAGCAATGATTTTATTTTCCATAATTTTGAAATCAGGGCCTGAATAATTAAATTTGCATTCTCCTTATTGGGTCCCATGGGAACAGCAAGTATTCAAACATTCTTTTAAGCATTTGTCTTTTAAGCTCTAAGCAGTAAGTAGGGGTTAGTTTTATTGGATTGTAAGGCATCTTCAAAAAGTTGGATAGAAGGTTATATAGAAAGCATAAAGACAAATCATGACAGCAAAACTAGTCTGTCATATTTCCTTCAGTCTTAAGAGCTATGAGAAAATGGGATGAAAAGACAATTTTGTTGCAATCAAAACCTTTGGGGAAAAGGGTATTGAAAAACATTACTGTCTTGGAGAAATACATAAACTACAGTTATGCCTTAAAAACCAACTAATGCCAATTCCCTCATCTCTCTAAAACTTAAATCAAAGTTCCCAAGTGACCAAACTGTATTGGCTGATAAGGTGGGCATATTCTTGTCACCTAAGGATAATTTGCAGAGTGTCTATACAAGCTTTTCTGCTGCAATTTATTTGATTTGGTAGTATTACACAGAATTTTCCTGCATCTATACATAGTGATCATAACTTTTACGTGTCTATGTCACCAGCAGTGTCTCTGGCTTGTGTCTAATCAAGAACAAAATCAGAATTTATTTATCAAAGAATAATATTATGCACAGAAAAGATCATGTTTTTACTATTGTTGACAGTAAAGCTATTTGAATAATAAATGAAGGTGGTACGAACCCACAACTGCTGTTCAAAGGGGCTGTCCAGTCCTTAACTGAACATTTGTGAGTGAAGGTTTATGGTGAGAAACATATATTACCTAATGTTCTATATTAGTGCTGGAAACAAAAGACTGACACATTTCAGCTGTACTGCCTTCTGGGAAAGCATTCCTAAGATTTTTGTACAACATATAATTTATTTCTTTCATGCAAATTCTCAAAGGTGGCATTGAAAATCTCAAGAAACACTTTTTACCTCACCGTAGTTTCAGATCATGATACTATTGGTAATTTTTTATTTCATGTACAGCAATGAAGCTCTCACAATGAAATGTATGTCATTAAACTTTATCCACTGTCCAGCAACACTTTCTAATCAGGTTGTTTCTTTTTTTTTGCATATTTTTTCATTGAAACATTGAAACACAGGTAGCTCCTAAAGAAAACAAGAGAAAGCACTTCTGCTTACCTAGCAAATATTCAAATGTCGTATTTGCTATTTTAACTTCTAGTCATTGGAATCCCATTTCTCTCTCTATATACAACAGACATACACATATGCAATACATATAAACATAAACAGAACTTTCTTTTAATTGTCATTCTCTTTATATATATATAGGTACAGGCATGAGTATGTATAAAGTCATAATTTCATATAAATGTTCAAGATTAGAGGTTGATTTAATTTTTTTACAGATTCCTTGTGATCTAAGCTTAAACACATTAATTTCTAAAAAGAGATTCCAGAGGAGTCACGATGTAATTATACAGGCTTGTAGTAGGAAACACAGCCTGAGATATTTATCTATAATTTACCCTTCCACCTGAAATGGAAATTTTTGAGAAGGAAAATTACCCTTTCAAGCAAAGAAACAAACTGTTGGTGTTATTTCTTATGAAGGAAGATACATTTATTGAGCAGCTATACTTAAATGATGACAAGGAACAAGAGCTGGCACAATCTGTCAAGAGAACTTTAAAAATCTGAGTCAATTTAATTGAATGAGCTATGGTACTGTGCAATAATTTTCTGGTATTTTAGTGTGTCAGCAGATAAGTTTTGTATTGAAGTTCTCCGGTATTTTTTCAGCAAGAAAATCACCCTGGAATATAGTGTTTATGTCTACACAAGCTTAAGTAAAATTCCTAGGAGAACTATTGAACACTTGCAACTGTGTCATTCATAACAGGACTCACTTGTTTTCTTTTATTGTACAATAAATTAAGAGCCACTGCAGAGTGGATTCTCTGCCTTGCTCAGTTTGGAGGTTTTCATGACCTCTTGATTAGATGAGTTCCTTTAAATCCCAAGTCGACAGAGGAGCGTTATACTACACCCTGGAGCAGTCAACTACTTTGGACACAAATAAGGAGCAATGTGATGCATTTGCAGACTGTCCTGTAACAATTTTTCCAAGAGTCATATTGGGAAATTTTGAAATACAGTTGAAGCAAGAACTCTTATCTGGGACTATATTGTTCTTTCTCCAGGGTACCCGTGTTCTTAATTTGGAATGGGAATCCAGAATACAGTGGTCTGTAGTGACTGGCAGCAGATATGTTGCCAGAGAGAAGCCTTGATGCTGCTTATGTTTACAGAGTTAAAATAAAATAATGTAGGTTTATGGGCAAAACATATACTATTTACATTAATAACTTAAAGTATGAATTTACATAAATAAATTAAGTATGAATGCTTTGGTTGCTGTAAGGTTTAAGCTCTTCTGCAACAGTGGTAGGCTACAAGGGAAAAATTAGACCTACAAGAGAAAAATAGAAATTTCTTCCATGAAAGTGGAACAGACCTTTCCATATATATTTTTTTTATTCATTCATTTATAATTTCAGCTAAGACTTGACTCTACAGAGGTTTGTGGGACCTTTAATTTTGATTTCACTGGGCTCTTCCTTGGACAAGGACCACTGAAAGTCATTGCTCTGAAGAAGAGGAAATGGAAATACAAGTGCTTCCCAGTCATGTCTAAGACTTCCAAAGTTTGTTTTGAGGAGTAATTAATAGACATTTATTACTTTGAAACTTGAAATTGCAGACTTGAAAAATATTGACATGACACCCTTTGTACAACTTAGAAAGAATGTGTTCCTTCAGAAAGCTTAGTCCTTCCTCTGTGTTAGATCTACAAAGCTAGAGAGATAGTTACTATTTATCATTAAGAAATATGCCCAGAAGGTGTAACTTATTTGTCATTCAAACCAAAGAAGTGAGAAAGTCTAGACATGGGTTTTCTTGACAGTTGAAATATTGTACTATTAGCAACATCTAAATAAATAATACATGCTGTGGAAATTATATTGGCAAGGCACTATTAAAAACATTTCAAACTGAGGTAGTTGGGGAAGAAATCAAAACATTACAGAAATGATAAAGGAAAAGCAATAACTCAAGGGGAAGTACTGAAGGTAAATATAGAGCATTTACATATCCAAGGCATATGTATATATATCCTATATATATGTATATATCTGGACATATCCTTTATGTGCTCAAAGCATCCTCATTTATGGAAAGGACCATACATTTTAATATTTCTTGATTTTACCACATGGGCAACTGGGGCAAGGAGAAGGTTTTTGTGAACTTCCACTTCAGATAGAATGTACATAAATCTGTATACATAAATTCTGTGTCAATGTCAAAATTTAACAACCTGAAATTCATTTTCTGGCAAGTCTATTATCCACAATTAATTGCACTAGTAAGTGGTCAATTCCACATATTCCTGATAAATTTCACTGCCACTCCATAACTACTCCTCTCATTGTAAATGACATGATATTTCACTGTGCAGCTGTGAATTTTAGGGAGTTTTGTATTCTGATTTTCTTGAGCTCTTATTTTCATCCTTAATAGTGCCCTAGGTGAGTAATATAGACAGTTGCTTCTTCAGTCCAGCCTGCAGACAAAAACTAAACAACAATCTCCCTGCAGACAGTGCTTAGAGAGCATCATGAGATGAATGAGGATCTCAGTTGGCAAAGAAACCAAATTACAGCTCATCCTGGGAACTAAGGTGGAGGTTGCCAGTGGGGCAAAGTGATTACTGTGACATAATTACAATAGTGAAGGATAAATTGATCTATTTCATTTCAAGTGATGGGAAGACCTTACTTTTTGTATCTACAAACAAATATACACAAAATTCAGTCAGAGGCAGGAGTGGAAAAAGAGAATATATTGTTAGAAGGCAATTGCATTGGTAAATGCTTCACAGATAGGGTCTAATTAAGTGACTCAGGAAAATTTTTGTCACAGCTTTGCAAATTTGACCAGGAAATGTCCTACTTTGGATATAAGTCTGCATTCAGCCATAACAATGCATTTACTGTGAAACTAATTTAATTTAAAAACCCCAAACCTCTCTGTTTAAGCAGGATGGGATAAATGTCATAAGAGACCCTACTCTCTAAGGCAGTGTTTGGTTATCAATGTAAAAAAATTATTTTCACTGAAGTATCTTAAGTCAATCTTGAAAAAGGGGGAAAAGCACACTAATTATGTCTTCACTAATATTTCTGCATCAGTTTGCTTGCTCAAATTAATGCTATCTTAAAAACTAATGAAGTCATTTGACATGTTTAGAAAAAAATCAATCAGGAAAGACCTTAATGTGGCATATTTTTCTTTAATGTTAATGACAGGAGGACAACCTTCAAGTTTAAATAGCCGCATTTTTGGCTTATTACACCAGTCATCACCATGACCCAGTGAAGTAGGCACCATGAGAAACAGGGTGGCAACAGACAATGTATCCTGCAAAACATCCTTCACTCTAGAACTAAAAGTGACCGTCATTCATTGTTAGCATCCACTGGAAGAACTAGTGTCCATTCCCAGAGAGTACTTTTCTGTATCAGTAAATATTGATGTGCTGCACTGGTGGCATGTGTCTCCCTGTTTCTCTGCTCTTCCCAGCAGACAAAAGTGTGGTGACCCTGGAGAATCCATGCTTGAGTGTGTGAGGGCCTGAAGAGCAACAGGTCAAGCATCAGTTTCCCATCACACTGTGACAGTTGCAGCCAGACAAAGGCTGTGAAAAGAGAATTTAAGGGGGAAAGGAAATTGAAAAAAGCAGGAGGGAGAAATGATCTAGGAATGAAAACAGAGTTCAGGATTTGGGAACTTGGGCAAGGACTGTGCAACAAAATGGGGGAAGAGAACATCAAAACATGGGAAAGAGAGGAAAAAAATGAACTTACAGAATGTAAAAAGAATAGTAAGAAAAGAGTGTGAGAGGTATAATTAAAGAATTTTCCTGAATTTATCTTGAAAAATTATTAGGTATTAGTTTACCTGCCAACTACAAAATCCAGACAAAAGGGTGGAAGTCAGAGGGACCACAAGGAAATGAATACCACCTCGCATTACTGAAACTAATGGGAGGAAGAAGAAGGAAGAAAAAATATCTCCAGGGTTGGTATCTAGGTTTGGAAATAGGCAAGAGAGATTCCTACAGGCAGGAAAGGCTCCTTTTAGCTTTAGATCCACACTGACCACATGCCATAATTCACTACTCCTCATAAATCAAGCTAAGACAAATTCCTCTTTAGTACCTGAAGACAGCATTGCCTTCAAGGCTCAACACTGTTTGGTTGCCCATCTGCTGATAAAACAAGCCTTGACACCTTACACATAGAGTCCCTTCAATGTCAGTTGCATCTCCAATGCCTGTCAGCATTTTTAAAGGGCTGGCTGAGACATAAATCTGCCACACAGTTATACCTCATGTTTAGAGCAGTTTTCCTGTTGGCAACTCTAAAAATGAAAAGTAGGGTCTATCATACACATATGT
Organism: Motacilla alba alba; assembly: GCF_015832195.1. Taxonomy (NCBI): domain Eukaryota; kingdom Metazoa; phylum Chordata; class Aves; order Passeriformes; family Motacillidae; genus Motacilla; species Motacilla alba. The sequence continues at coordinate 97,054,431 of NC_052016.1, read as the reverse complement.
TTAACCAGAACTAGAACTCTTACCCTCATAGTGTTTTATTTTTTCTTTTCCTTGGCATTCTAGAAAACCTGGTTTTGATGCTACTGGTATCTGTCCTTGTTTCCTTCAATCTGTTTAATCATTCTATTACCATTCTGGATATTTGACACCTGGTGAATGTGTCAGCATAATACACTGGCCAATTAATTTTAAATTGACCATGGGAAACATGCAGAAGAAAACAATTTACTTGTATTTGAAATAACCAATTATGTAAGTACCACAATCATTGTAATATAGCATTTGTATTGCTCATTGCCTCTACAACTCACCAATCATAGAACCACACCTAGATAATCCTCAAACCTCAGAAAATTTTTGGGTTATAATTGGTATTTCCACTCCAATGGGGGCATCAAATCTTTTAAAAAGGTGAAAAGACCCTTCACCACTCACAGAAGTGAACCTGGAACCACATCTGAATGCTGGTCAATATAGGCTATTTAACAATTTATTTAAAAGTTTTTCAGCTTCTTTAGGAAATGCATTTTAGCTTTCTTATGCCAAGTCTTATCCCTATTGTGTAGATTCTACATTTGTGAAATCATCTGTATGTTTGATGAGGTTGTAATAAGGGAAAGTCTTGCTCCAAAATAAAAATATTGTAGAAAGAGCCAAACAGGTCATCAATACTTGTGTGTGTAGTGGTGGACATGTGGCATATGAATTAATATAAATATCTGTTGGGACACACAAATATCAAAGTGATTTGGGAATCATGTATTTAGGAGGTTAAATCTCTTAAGGATTTATGTCTAAAAATTCTGTCAATATTAGCAGCAGTCTGGATGACTCCTTATTTTGCCATAGCCTGTATCTGTGTGATGCTGAGGGCTGCTTATTGTGAATTTAGTAAGGGCTGTGTATTCTGGGCATGTCCCAGGACCAGACCTGCAATAATTTGGCTCTAACAGCACAATAGATTCTGTACTCACAGCTGTCTGATCTTTCTAATATGTCCATTCCTTTCTCTGTTCCCAGGGAAAGTCTGCAAGAAAATTAGAGATACAGATAATAGCAAAGCAATTTAAGTGAAAAGAGCAAAAGTGTAAGGACCTTTTCCCCAGATGAACAGGGCTCAAGTTAGACAGCTACTGTCTTTCATTGGTTTGTTTGTACACTCAGCCTTCCCATTCTTTACCTCATTCATATGAGCATATCTCAAAGTACAGCCAGTATGCCATGGCATTCAAAAAAATAGCCTATTTACCCAAAATGTCAGTGCCTGAATGGAATCCTTTGCCCATTCTTAAAGATCCAGCAGATACAGGGCACCTGCCAGCATGAGGCAACTTAAAGAATTGGCGTTTTAACGTTATTTCTTGCAAGAGTTTGCTAAATGCCATCACTCATTGGAATGAGCTCCCTCATCTGAACAATGAGTTAAGTCTGCATGTCTTTTAGAAAAACCCAACAGACCTGAACTTTGCATACTCTTTTAATCATGTTTTACTGGGAAAGAGTAAAAACTTTCAGAATACTAGAAATATCTGTACTCTCTCCCCATTCCCATTTTATCTCATTTTTCTTTATAAAGGCAGAGAGTTTCGTTTCCTTGAAATTGTTCTCTTTAGAACTGTAGCACATTTCTTGGGAAATAAAAAAAATAAGGTTAGCTAAAGGAATAGCAATTTGTCTGTGGCGTTTCAGCAAATGTGGCAGTTTTCTCCTGTGCCACTGGTTTATTTCAGTTATGGGAATACAACCAACCAATACTTTTCTGAAGCATGAGTGGAAAAAAAGCCCACAAAACAAAATCCATCTGTAAGCACAGAATCAATCAGTATTGCTGTAGTCAAAAAGAAAGATTTTCCTCATAGTTAAAAAAAGTGTGTCAGATTATTACAGACACAGAAGTGCGCTAAAGGCAAAATCCAAGATCAATGGAAATATTTCCATGGGAATTTAACACATACTGTGAAAAAAGCTTTGAAATGAAAGGATTAATGCTAGATGAAACTCAAGAACATACATGACACCCTCATGTTAATGAATGAGACATATCCTTTCCTTTCAGCTGGAGTTGTGCTGAAGGGAGATGATAGCTGAGTGAGTTATCACCTCTTGTGAACAAGAGCAAATCATGTGGTGGTTTCATAGGTCATCTAGACCCATCCTATCTCAGAACAGAGACATACCACCTCATGTGCTTAGATGGTATAAGGCTGATGATGGGCAGCCACTAAATGTCTCTGCCATTAACCTGGGAAGTGATTTCATTGAAAAAAGGCATTTGCCTTACTTAAGGTACTTTTCTTGAGTCTAAAACACTGAAGGTGTGAGACTCAGGTGCCTAAGCACAGGTTTCTTCCACCATGTGAGGCACTCTGCTGTGTGCTCTGTGGTCTGTGTGACTGACCTATCTTTCTCTCCCAGTTTCATCCTTTTTACGTGCAGTGTCCTCTACAGGAGTGGCCCCAAGCCCCCTTTCAAAAAACACAGTACAGGAGACACCTAAGTGAAATTTATAAATACCGATGAAAAAATTGTTGTAGCCACAATAAATATGGTTTAGCTACTGGGTTTTTTTTGTCGTCTCTTCCATCTCTAAGTTGTCTAACTAATTTGCAATCTCTCACTACTGTAAACATGATTATGATGATAATTACTATCAGTTGTGTGCTGGCTCTTTATTGAGATATAATGACTCAGTAATCTGAATTAGTTAAAATTTCTCAAAAATAAAGGTATTTTTATTGTGTAACTTCAGTAGAGCTGTTGAAGGTGGAAACAATTTCCCTTGGTTTTCCTGACCTTACTCCAGCTTCCTTCTGAGGCCCTTAGGAATAACCAAAAAAAGGACAAATTATTGACTTCATTGGGAAATGTCACCATTAACATTCAACTACAATCTTCATAAGTAAGGACTAGGTTTTTCTCATGTCCTGCACTGAAATGATGACTTCCAAAACTGAGCATCTGGATTAGAGTGTCAAGAGGATGGAACCAGGCTGTTCTTGGCGGTGCCAAACAATAAGGCAAGCAGCAATGGACAGAAACTGATGCACAGGAAGTTTCATCTGAACATGAGGAAAAACTTCTTTACTTTTCAAGTGATTGAGCCCTGGGAGAGGCTGCCCAGAGAGGAGAGGCTGTGAAGTCTCCCTCACTGGAGATATTCAAGAACAGTCTGGACTCAGTTCCTGTGCAATGTGGTCTAGGATGTGCTTGAGCAGGGATGCTGGGCCAGATGACAACTGTGGTCCATGCAGACCTTGTCCATTCTGTTGTTCTGTGACCAAACATTTGGAGTGTGCTGTTGGTGGGCCAGCATTTGTATCTGGACAATAAAGAACAGAATGTCATGAGCCCTACCTCTGTTTCATCACAGGTTCTGAGCAGGTCTGGATGTCTCTCATAGCAAGCTAATTATCCCACTGTTCAGGAAACCAGATTTTTCCTCTAAAGAACTCATCTCACACCATTTTAATAAAATATTTCCAACTGATACTTTAATGTTCCATAAAAGGTAATAAAAAATGGCGATTCCTAAAGGCGAAGCTACCTATTAATACACCATGATGCAACAGCCAGAGCCATATCCTTGATCAGCTTTCTCACTTGGAAATTGACAGTGTGGTCAAGCTGGGTGCAAACTGCTAAACAGAGTGTTGATGCTTATATTGAGTGCAAGGTAACAAAGAATCTATTCCAGTCTGGTTTAGGTAAAAGACACATAATAATAGAACTGAAATAATAATAAAACTGAAAATGGCTCTCTATGTCTTGAAATCAAACAATTTTTGTTATATAATCAACAGTGCACTGAAGACAGAATTGCAATCAATCTTGGTAGCTGATATTCCCAAAGTTTTTTTCAGATTGATAATTCTCCAACGTTTCTACTCTGCTGTTAAAGCTGATGGGATGGTTTAGCTGAGCAAAAGCTGGCAGGAACAGGCCTCTGGTTTTCATTGGGATTTTCTTCTGGGATGAAAATACAAGTAAAAACAACAATAACAACAACAACAAAACCTCATTAAAAAACCATGAATTTCTTTTTTACACTTAGTGCTGCTTAAAATGCCTTGCATTGGCTTGGTGAACAGCTTGATGCTTCCATAACAACTGTATAATAACTTAACAAGTAAGTGCATCTAGAACTGATGCATTACATACATAAAGATGAAATAATTAATAGATGTTAGGTCTTGCTTTTTTTGCTCTTCCTTTCTTCCAAATCTCTTTATCTACTTTCTTTTGAAGTGCATTCAATTACTCCATTGAGCAATAAACACTGGAGAAATACAGTCAAGATGCATTCTGTGTTGACAAAATTACTTTTGTAAATACAGAATCTAGTAAAGACTTAATAAAGTCAAGATAAAATTATTTTATAACACTGGATTTTGATCTCTTTAAACAGGTGATTAGAGACTAACACATTGTACCATCTGATAAATAATACTTGATCTCATGACCAAGTTAATGTTTCAACCCACCAAGATCTGCTGCAAAGTGGTTACAGCAGTTGTGCCAACAGCTTCTCTCTGACTCCAAAGTATAAAGATTAATTATAGGAAAACCTCATGGTCATTGCTAATAGCAGACTACTCTTTTCCTTGCAGGCAGTACATGGAAAGTTTGGTCAGTGGTGGCAGAACTGCACATCTCAGTTTAGAGGTGTCTTGATTCAGCTGTCTTTTGAGAGCTGCCTCCCCTTGGGCTGAGTCACCCAATTCTACACTCTTCAGCAAGGCCTCCACACATTAACCTCTGCTGACATTATAGCAGCATGCATGTTATTTGGCCTGGGTGCCTTTCAAAATTCTCCATCATCATCAAGACCTATTTTGGCTGATACCTGTAGGAAAAATGTGGAAATGCCACAGGCTTAAGAGGCCAAATTCCTACAGGGACACTTTCCATACTACTGCAGTGAATCCCAATTTGCTAAGCTTTTAGTTTCTTAGGTTTCCCATAACTTGTTCACTGCTTTTGCATTTCCTATGGCACTTCCCCCACCCCCCTTCGCATTCCTGGGCACAGACTGGCTTTTGGTTACTTCTCCAGCTAAATTAAATTCTGCAGCATGCGAGTTCCCTGCCCTAGGCCAGCATAACCCTTTCTCATTGCCATCTTCAAATTCAATGTTACCTTCAACTCCTGGGCAAGCTCTGTCCTTTGGGTACATCTTTAGGGGCACTTAAAATCTGGAGTCAATAACACACACACACACACACACACACACACACACAGGCAGAGGCAGTAGCCTGGAAAAATTAATTTGCTGGTTATGCTGTTTAAAGCCAGGTAGTCTTCCCAGGCTTCAGACAGCCTTATGGCTTGTCTGGCTCAAATTATGAGGACTACCTCTCTTTCTTGCTGATCACACATCCAGCAGAGGAGTCCAACGCCCACTGCAGTAACCTTCTCAAAGCAACAACTTCTACATGTCAGCTAGAATTCAAAAATTGCATGTAGTTGCGATTATCATATTTTATGCCCCTTTAGGCTGGTATTCTGAAGGAGATGCACATGGATACCAGCTTTCCATGTCATATCTGCTGCAGCAGATTCTGTGCTCCACCACAGGTCTTGGCCAGAGCACTCTTGTGCAGTACAAAAGGCAGTATAGACACATCCAGGCCACATAAGCTGCTGCAGGCAGGCATTTTCCCCTTTCCTGTGTGATTTCTTATCCTGAAGCAAAATCCTGCCCTGTTTTTCCTCAGTGGGCTCACTGTGAAAAAGGTTAAGCAGAAGATTGAGACTCTGGAATTTGAATTTGACTTTCTGAAATCCTTATTTTAAGTCTTGTTGCACCTCTCTGGAGGTGCTGAGCACCCACGAGATCCAGCCATACTCTTTCTTATGCACACCTAATAGCACGGGGTATTACTACTTCTTCAGTACTGTGGGCTTATACAGAGAAGGAGGAAAGTCTCAAGCATAAATTATATTTTAAAATTACAACATATTCCATTATGTTTCTGAGGATTTATCATTGTTTTCTAAATGCTCTTATTATTTGTTTTTATGCCTTTTTTTCCTCTGTGGACTCTTGTCTGGCGAACACAACAACCCTACCCGTGAATTCTTTGAGCTAAAATACAAACTCATAGTTAAGTGCATAGCAACATGGTGAATTTAAACCAAATCTTTGCAAAAATGCCTAGAGCATGCACAGAGAGTGTTGGGGGAATTAACTGAAAATGAAAGGAGCAAACTGATTCAGCAGTATGTTGTTCCTCCGTTACACTTGTCTCAAGTCCCTAGATGCTCTACTGGTGTAACTGCATTAATTCCATTTTTACGATTTTTGGCTAAAGATCTACTCCAAATATTTTGGCTACAGTGTATGATCTTTTTATATAAGGAGCAACTTTGCACTATTTTACCTAGGACAGAGTAAGAAATAAAAGAGGACATTTCCTACAATGCCCTATTTGTGTAGCTAGGATAATCTCAAATCTTCTCAGTCTTTCAAGGTTTTCAGACACCAAGTAGAATGTATTCAGATTTGTACATATTCAGAAATCAAAACTCCCTCAAGTACTAATGGCTTTATTTATATTTCATAGAATAAGAAATGTTAGAGTAGGATTTTCTGAGCTGAGTAAACCTTTATCAGCTGTTCTTCTGCTTTTGGCATTCTTTGTTCTCATCTCTCTCCCTCAGGGATACAATAAAAATAGCTAATGTTCATTTTCTTCCCCAGTTTTTGCATCCGCTGCTTCCATTCAGCTTGTATCTGACAATCCAGCTTCCATGGTAGCCAGCATAGGATTTCAGTTCCTGCTACCTCTTTTGCTGGAGGTTGCTGATCATACTTTCTCCCTTGCTGTAGGTGTCATCAGATGGCCTTGTGCTGCCAGTGGTTGTGTCCTCACTAACAATGCAAGGCTTTGTTCAAAGGCAAAGCCTTCTCTTCCACTGGGACAACTATTTACCGAGGCATGGCAAGGTGCAACTATCACTCCGGTGGTACTGAGACAGAGCCTGATTTCCTCAACTACCCCTCACCTCCTCCTCATATTCCCTCCCCCAGGCTCTTTGCAGTGTGCCAGGGGGCAGAGGCAGTGCAGTTGAGCAGTTATGGTCCAGAAAAAATTTTAAGCCTGAGGAGGAAGTAAAGAGTCAAAGAAAATTAGCAGACAGCAGCCTGGACTTATGTCCTGCAAGAAAGTCTGCCTGGGATGTCAGTTAATGATAGGAAATTTATTTGCACTTTCCCTAAAAAGAACAGTTGTTGTTTGATGTGACCCTGATCTTATCTGTTGTTGTCTCATGTTTTCAACCATCATTTCCTCAGCTAGATTGCATTCATGCTGGATGTACATCCCTCTGTGTCTGGGAGCATCACTGTGTTCCTGGGCACAGGGACAAATCCAGGCAGCATCAGGGCAGGACTCCTCTTCCTCCATGCTCTACTTTCTGCCCAAAGGAGGGGATCTGGACAGAAGCTGCAGCATGGCTTAAGGGGTTGATGCCTCTGCCTCCAAGCACAACCACTGCATGGACACACCAATTACCCTTCCAACTGCCACATTACACATGCTCTGCTCTCCTAGGCTTAATCACCTCTACCTGGATGGTGTGGTGGGCAATGCTCTGTGCATAACCCAGGTCTTTGTGTTGTTTTCATGTGTGTTTAGGCTCAGACTGAAGTGAGGGCTTCTGTCCATTTTCCCTTTCCATGTTATCTTTTCCCCTTCTTCATGCTGTTAACCCCATTATCTTTGACAGGACCTGGGTTAATCAGTAGCCCTTCACATTAAAGGGTTGACAGTGAAATCCTGTTTTTCCTTCCTCCAGGAAAAAAGAAATAATATTAGAAGGTTGTCAATTTTTTCTTTTTTCTCTGATAATCTATAGGAATAACCCTGGGATGTTTCAAATCTGGTTTCTTGTAGAGGTGCTTAATTTTCTGATGGTGCTGTACATTGTTCCTTGCTGATTAAACCTGCATAGCACAATGTTTAATGTAAAAACAATCTGAAAGGAATCTGTGACTGCGGAGAGTTGCAATGCACTGCAGTACCTCGGAGATATGTCCCGTAATATTTTGCAATAGGCTGTGCTCCCTATTGCTGAAAAAGGAATCTGACACACTCTGCTCCTCCCTTACCCAGTCCTGTGCTGTCATTCTGTTTTACTTGGAGTAAACTCATTCTGATCACTACATCACCTGCTTTTATATGCTGGGTGAATCTTCTGCCTTTTAAATGTGTTGAACTTCTTGTTGTGCACTCAGATGAGAGCCTGCTCTGGCTCAAAATATGCTACAAAAATCACAGCTGGGATGAGGAGCTGGGAGGGGATAATAAGACTGTCCCTTTTGACAGAGGCAAGCTGATAATTAATCTCATATTGTATCATGAATCCATGCACGATTAGGCGCGTTCCAGACACTTTAGTGACTGCCCCACAGTTATGGCACTCGGGTCTGGAAGACTTCAGCACAATGACACATTTCAGCTCTTTCAAAGCAAATGGCTCAATCCCTGTTTTGCAGGTTTCTTTTCCTGTCACACTTGTGTGACTCTTCTTCATCAAACACAGCAGCAGCACACACACATGCTTGTTAGCCACCACCACAGCCATACAGAGTCAGGAGAAGGAAACAAGCTCCTTTCGATCACTTAGGGGTTACTGGAAGAGCATCTTTATGGGGATGGAGAGGCAGCCTAAACAGACTGGCAGCTGGATCAGGTAACTTGAGCGCTGGTACAAATGCTCAGATGGCAGGGACTGAAATTTTCTGATACATTCAAAATGCAGAGAGTGATAAAGAAAGCCATGCTCCGTGATGACTTCCTGCTAGATCAAAACATGGGGACTGAAAAACTTGCTGGAAAAAACACTGGACTCAGCAGCAACCACTTTTACACCCACCTCACTTGTTTGTGCTGCTGTTTCTGCATGTTTCACAGAGATGTTCTGCTAGCTGTTACCTTCCCAGGACAAGTCTGCCCCTGGTATTAGTTTCCTGAAGTCCTTCTTTTCTACTTCTCAGGTTTTTCAATATGTCACACAATGGCAATTACTATGCAAACTGCTTTTTTGTTTCCTCAGATTCAATAGGTGGTGATGGTCATTAAAACTCCTCAAATGTAAATAAAAGCATGGAAATGCTGTTTAAGGTTATTTTAAGTTACTGGTGAGCTACCAGTTGGGTTGCTAACTCAGCTTTGTGTCTTTGTAGCAGACACCAGCAGCTTTGCATGTGCTGAGGGCTTAACAAGTGTTGATACTTCATCTCTTTCAATCTGCAAGGGTAGAAAATGTAGGGATAGAAGCCCTCCAGTACAGGACAGTGAGTGAGACTGAGCTTCTGCATGGATCTGCATAGAACCTTCCTTACTATGAACAACCCAAAAACCCCTCAATAGAACATAATTTCAACTCAATATCTCAGGTTTTATTGAAGTACATAAAAATTAATTTATTTGTTTTCTTTTAAAAAGAGAAAAAACAAACACAAAGGTTTTTTAAAGAGTTTTCTCCCCAGCTCACCTGGGATTATGAAACATTATGTAATCCTAATTAGTTAATAAACATTACTGTGAATTACCTTTCTCTTCAGCTGACACAAGCAATGCATTATTGCTGATACACAATTCCAAAGAATTGTCACTCACTGTCAACTACTTCTATTTAAGGAGAAACAGCCTCCTCATAGTAATGAATTCAAAATTTCAGTGGCCTAGAAACCCTGAGGGTTTTACAGCTTGACCTTGAGGTTTGGGTTCTGTAATGACATTGCAGAACTTCCTGCTGATTCTATGTAACTTTATAAAAGACACACATCAATATTCACAGGCACTAAATCTCTGTGTCAGAGAGAATCTCTATCTCAGGTAGAATTTGCAGGTTTTTTACATGCTACCCTAGATTTAACAACACTACCTTGATTAATATTGTGTTGCAGATCACAGTTAGTATTGATGCAAAACATTGAAATTAGGTTTACCTGGATGTAAATGAGAACAGAATATAAGCTTTATCACAGAAATTTCACTCCTCCCATTCATGAATTTTCCATGAATCAAGTAATTGATTCTTTTAATCAATGGGGTAAAATCTTGCACCTGTGACATTAAGATGTACATGCTTAATTCTGACAATCTAGCACACATAAAAATCACTGTCTGAAAGACAGGCTGTGTCTGTATCTTTGCACTGTAAAATGATTAGAATTTTGTGAGAAAGGAATGAAAGGGGATAGTTATGTCTTCAGAAATCAGTTTTATCTAAGCTAGTGTGGTGTCACTCATGAGGCAGGCGTTGCATGCATGATTTATGCGCTTCCATATATCAGATCATCCAGATTTCTTTTCATTGCAAAACTGATATTGATTCTCCTGTATTAGTAATACTGACACTGGGATAATTCTGACATCATTATAAAGCATGGACTAATACCTCCTTCCACAGTGAAACCATTCTGCTCAATAAATCATGAAAAGAGTAAGAAGAAGAATAGACTGAGGAAAAAACGTTATTAGAACTTGCTGGAATCAGTCAGTACCCAGTCCAAATTGACTGCCAGAGGATACCATATGCTGTATTAGGTAAGTCTATTATTTTCAGGCAGCAAGCAAGATACCAGTGTGTAAAACTTGTAGTTGATACTGATGGAGAGCAGAATCCATGCAAGAAATAAAACAAACCCAGGTATCACCCTCATCCTCCAGTACATTAAATGCACATATTAGTCCAGGGTGTATTACAAGAAGATTATTGCACGTCTCAGAGAAAATAAGAGGTGTTTCTTTAAGAACCTGCTTCTACTGGAGGGGAATGGCTTTAGCATTACTCATTAAAAATTAAGGATATTTATTGACAAGCAAACCACAGAAATTGGTTTATGTCAAAGAAGAATGGCAAATAGATACATGTATCAGGGGAAGAACCCTGGAGGAAACATTCTTTGCACAATACAATTAGATTCACAGGTCAAAGATGATTTGTTAGTTCTTTCCAAGTTGTAGAGCTGTAATTTGTGGAAGAGTTCTTCCAGCTTCTTTACTTGCACTGCAAAAAAGAACCTTTTTTTACTAAAGTGTAAGTTGCATGCACTCATTAGTGACAACCCACAGATCTGATTGAATTAATATAATCCCCTAAGAACAGAGCCCTCCTATCATGAAGGTAAGAGGTGTTCTTTGAACTCTGTTTCCATTCTTCTCTGTGAAGCTTCTTTTTAGCAAGCCCAGATGGAGGAATAGCTAAAGGGTGCATAGTTTGTTTTTAATGCAGAAAGATCTCACATGTCAGCTATTTGGGTTGCCCTCACAAATTAAACACGTTGCCCCTGCCTGCTTGTAGTTCTTAGAAACAAACTTTTCAAACCCTGCAACTGCAGCTAGCACAGCTCACAAAGGTGGGGAAGCTCTGCCTACAGCAGATACCTGCAGCTCTTGCCCAAGCCATGCTCCATCCTGCTGCTGGAGCACAAACTTGCCAGCTATGGGAGTGTAGTGAGGGGGCCTCAGACCCTCCAGGTCCTGCAATGAGGTATTTGTGATGGGAGAGGGGCTACTGACAGGGATCCCCAATAGTAATGGCAAAACTGCTCTGACCTCGGGAGAAGTTCTCTGCCATTTTAATCATCACAGCTTGCCAATCTCTTGACTAACCTCTCCAGAGGATGAATAGAGAGATGAAGAATGTGTTTTGTGAGGCTGAACTTCGACAGCAAATGAGCAACCAGTAGGATGTTGCAATGTATGGCCACCAATAGTCCCTGCTTTTTACACCAAGAAAACCCAAGTCTTGAAAGTCATGGCTGCCTCTGTCTATGCCACCAATGACCCCACGTGCCTTTGTGGCTGTCTGCATTGGGGCTCCTTTAGCACCAAGAGGTGGCAGACAGTGTTAGTCTGCAGCTTAAACACAAAGTTGTATTTACCACCTGTTCACTAATCCACTCTGAGCAGGAGGGAGGCAAGAGAAACAAAGGACAGAAATTTCCTCCTTTTCATCTTTTTCTACTGAGGCAAGTCAAAGCCTTAGAAGAAGCTTCTCTTTGTACACTTCATGTTTTATGATTTCCTAATAAACTTACCGGGCCCTAAAATTATTTGTCTTTGATTAAAAGTAAATATTAAGTACATGTTTTGGAGATTAACAACCAGGCAGTCGTGTTTGAAAACATTCCCTGAAAAATGTTAGCAGGCTGAACAAGGCTTTCATGGAACGTTGCGGAGCACTAACATACTTTAGATAGAACTATCAATAAGGCAATTCTCAGTTGTGACTGATTTTTTTTTATTAGCTTCTGTCAATTATTTTCTCTTCGTTTCTTCCCATTTATATCCTTGTTACAAGGTTCCTTGTGCATCTGAATGCTGATACCAACTAACAGTCCTTAAAATCATTGTCACACTGGGGGTCGGCCAAGCTGGCTCCCTGGCGCTCCCTGTGTTGCTCACGGGGACAAAGTCAGATTCATACATCCTACTTATATTTTTTCACCCTTTTCTTCATCTGCTTTACGAATGACACTGTGGTTATTGGAATTGCACCAAGACCTGGACAAAGCCAGGGGGCTTCTGGGGAATGAGGCTGCTGGTAGATTGAAGGAAATGTAGGATTTCAGTCCCCCAGTTGTTATATTTGCTATTGTGTTGTGCATGTGTGTAGGTGAGCGTATGTGGGAGAAAGAGAGACGGATTGATGGTGGGAAATATTGCAGAACACTTCCCTCTTTTACTGAGGAAGAGGATATTTTTAATCTCATTTTATCAAAGGTGACATCAGAAGTAATGACAGGATAAATAATTTTAAGGCTTCAAAGAACAAGGATTCTAAAGAATAGGATTCTGAAGAACTTTAAAGAAAGGATCTGTCTTGGAGATTAAGCTTTTTTAAATCCTTCAGATCCCTTTGCCAAATGCAATAATATTCCATTATAAATCCTTCCATGAATTTACATGTAGTATTGCATTTTTCCTTTAGTGGTGTATGCAGGTAGGTACAAAAAGGCAATGATGTGTATTTACTAAACTGTTACCTTTTCAGTTAGTGAATTGCTTAGCCTGGATGCTTTCTTTCATAAATACAGTCATTAAATGCATGAAATTATTGATCTAAACTGCTTTCCTGGGAGATTGTTCCTTATAAAGAGCAAAGTCAGGTCTCTTTTTGACTGCAAGCTAGGCTAGATTTTATAATAAAACTTTCATCATAAAAAAGGGAAAAAAATAAAACTCTGATCAACAGTAACCTCTCTATGATACATCAATGACTAAATCTCCGTGAGAGCTGGCTTTAATTTTTCTTACAGTGAAAGAGAGTAGGAAGGATGCAATTTTTTGCAAGGGACTCCTTTTTAAAGAGATCATGCTGAAAAGGCTGCTGAAGGGATCTCTTGCTGCTACAATTTGTAGAAAGGAGCTCTCATAATTACAGTCAGAGTTTATTGTGCCTCTCCCTGTCTCCCCCCTTCCCACTCCCCCACCTCTCCACCCCCCCCCCCCCGCCCTGTGTGTGTGTATGCAGAGAGCTAGAGAAAGCTGGCAGCACTACCTGAATAGCTACTGAAAGAGTGAGACTTCTCAGTTCCTGCTTCATTACTGGGTAGCAGCTATTCCAGTGTGTGCGAGCTCCTAACTGCTTCCTCCCATCGAAAAGCCCTTGGTAAGTCCCCTTAGCCGGCAGAGCTGCGGATTAACTCAGCAAAAGGCAGGAGGGGGGTCGGCAGGGAGCTCTGGGGACACTCAGAACCTGTGTGCAGCTTAAGATCCATTAGATTTCAAGGATTTTGTGTAATAAATGTGTAAAATCTTCTGTGGATTGCTGGGATGTGAAGGCAGTCACGAGGAATGTTTTGCGTGCTCAAGAGCAATGCTAAGTACATTCAGGAACGCCTGAAACAGAGCAGAATTTTTCTATGGAAGATAAGATTAGTAAATGCTTCTCAAATGCAAGAAAAGTGGTTGTGTGTTGCTTTGTTTTGTTCATGTTTTTCTCTTGTCCTTTCCCCCCCATCTCGTCTTTATTGTGTTGAATGTGTTAATAGGCTCAGAAAGAAGAAACTGTATCTTCTTGCAGAGTGATGGCATTTGAAATGTAGAACTTTTATCAGAAGAGGGATGAGAGCTGAAGCTAAAGAGGAGATAACGTGCTTTTTACTTGCATTTATATTCTTGTGCATGTTTCTGGTGTTGATTGTACAGACTTGCTATGCTCACAAAAAGTTCAAAAAGCTGGGAGATGCACATTTACTGCTCAAGATGCTGATGTTTGCACTTGTATCACATGTTTTATTAGTCATCCACATGAAAAGTAGCACTCTTCAGGTAGGTGCTTTCAGTACATGTAGCAAAAAGCATTCCCAGACACTCTTCTTCTTTGCCTTGATCCTAAGAGTCAAGCTCATTGAACTCCACAGAAAATTATAGAGGCCACTGGAGAGGTCAGGCCACAGCTCTCCTTGCCCTAGTTGAGCAGTGGCATTTGAAACAAGAGGCAGAAATAATGCTGTTATCTGAGAATCCCAGTACCTTGGACCTGGCTGTGTTTTGATTTGAAAAGTAGGAATGAGTTAGCCAGGGACAGGATGAGGTTTTTGTCAGGCAGCACAGAGCATTAACAGTATGACTGCCTCTGAACTGAACCTCAGCTACTCGCTCCCCCGAAGGATAAATCCAATCTACAAGAGGTGACAACCTGACTAACTGGGCAGGGGGCCACTGGCTCATTTGTAATTTTCTGCCCAGTCCACACCTCTGTTGGCCACAGCTGTCCATCAGATCATACACAGGTGACACAGCTGTGTTTGTAACTATGGGGGTTAGCTGCTCCTTGTATTTAGAAAACATATACCCATGATGTGAAACTGCCACTCAGTGTCCCTAGACATCATTCCCTTTGCTACTGAGCAAACATGATAGCTCAAAGGATTAGATTTTAGGTCTGCAGAGGTGTCTTTCCAGTTTGAATGAGTAAATTTACATCTTTTCTACAGGTCAAAAGAGTGATACCGACAGATTCTTCCCTTTCCAAAAGATTTCAGTGTTTATTAAGGGACAACTTTCAAGCAAATATTAAAAACGAGATTAGCCAATTTCTTCCTGAAACTCAGTCATTTTATGTTATGATGACAGGGGAATCATGGAAAGGGGTGTGGAGGACTGTGGGATTGATAAGTGAGTTGATGTAACGTGTAGCAATGGAATTTGCAAGTAGGAGTATGCCTCATGTTCCAGGTTGTCAGAGTCAACATTAGTTCATCAATAAATTAAGATTTTATCAAAATTGCATCATTACCTGGGCAGCTTAGTACATTAAGTATAATACTGGAGTTCAGTATAGAGAATAATAGTTTCCAGGGGGGAAGAAAGTGATAAGCGAAGAAGATGTTTGGGGGCTGGTTTTGGGGTTCTTTTGTATTTTCATCCATTAACTACATCAGTCTTTGCTGGAATACTCCTGAGTACAACTGAGTGTTGTCTTTTTTAAGTTTGTTTTGCTTTCAACATCTGCTTGGATGTATTGAAGAAAAGAAATAGCTCAATGAGAAGAATTCCAGTCTGAAGAAGAGCGGGAACAGGTAGCTCTCTAGCTCAATGCCACATCTTTGTATCAAATTCAGCCCTGATCACACCCATTTTAGTAAGTGAACTGTGCTGTCATCTGTTTGCTATCAGCATGGCAGGATATTCTCAAAACATCTTAATATCAGGTCAGGATGGTAGAGAAATGCTGGGGATTTTTCACCAGGGACCAGATGCCATGACCTTTCCGCCTATTGGAAGTTTGCTCTGTGAGGATGATGCAACTCATCGTAAGAAAAAAATACATAGAAAGCATCTTTGCTGATAGGCAAAAGCTGTGTTTATCATGGGCAGTGTATGCTCTGCAGACTCTCACCCATCTCTCAAGAAATCTGCCTCCCCTCCCTTCTCACAGAAATGTGGGAAGGCAGGAACTATTTGTGTCTTCCTGTAGAAGGAACTACCTGTCTCACAGACAAGACCACCCTACTTGTGTCTGGGTACCACACATCCATACAGGAGCAGATACCCTGGTCAGTGGTGGGCAGGAGACATTGCCTGTGCCCGAGCTGATCTGACTGTCAGCCTGCAGACAGCATGTGTCACCTGGCAGTGGCTTACTCCATCCTCCCTAGCAGCCCTAGGGGAGTTGTTTCTAGGGGATCAGCAGGCATGGTCTTAAGATCTTGCTGATAAAAAAGTCTTCAGACCCTGACAGAATGAGCCAGGGAGATCTAAACTTACCTTCAAGCCAACCTGGGTTTTCATCAGAAATTCTCTCTGTTGCTTCTCTGAGTGGAAATGAGCTCTCCTCCCTGCCCCCCATCAAAGATTACAATTCATGAAGCAGAAAATGCCAGACACTGAAGCACTGGCAGAGTTCTTTTAAATTATATTTCTAGTTTATCATCCTTTTATATGTCAACGTTTTCTATTTCCCCTATCTTTTTATATATAGTAAAACTTATCAATCCAGGCATTTCAATATCCATCACTAAAGCACAAAGATCTATATATCATTGTCGACTGAACAAACAGGGATTTTCAAAGACTATTGCCTTTGCCAGCAGTGCCTTTTGTTTGCATTACTTGACTACAATTCTGTTTATAAGAATTGCAAAACCAAACCAAGGAAGCAGAGACTGGTGTCTCTGTTTTTAGGTTTATCACCCTAAAAGCCCTCACTGTTGTACTGAGACTTCTTCCCTCTTTCCCTTTTTCCTGGGAAATCTCCATGGCTGTGATTTAGACCAATGCTCTTTGAAACAGATATCACATCTCCACTTGTTGCACACCTTTATGTCTATCAGGTTCCATGAAAATATGAAATATTAAGCACAGCTAGAGTATTTAGCGTGTGTAAAAGCCTAGTGCAACCTTCTGATCATAACTGTTCAGTTTTTTGTAACTCCTTGCACTTTGGCAGGGTCAAAAGGAGAGAAAACTAGTCAAAAGTTACATCATTGCCTTTTAGTTTCTGGGCCCAGAGAAAGAACTCAAAATCCAAACAACTGCTACCTCCTTTTACCACCGGGCAGTAGGGAGGGTGAAAGGACCTTGAAAAGCCATAATCTTGCAGTTATGAGGGGAATTATGTGTGGCCTTCTCGTGATTGGAATGAGTTACAAATTGTTTTTGTCATTGCTAGGAAAAGAGTGGAAGTGACATTTAGTAGTATATGAATTCTCCAGTAATTGGTACCCTGTAATATAAATTAGATTAGAGGCAGTTTACCAAGTCCCAGTACAGCAAGTTTTCTTTTCACTATTCTCTCAAAGGAAGATAATCTATAATGTATATTTTAGAAGACAACTGCAGCAAAGGAAAGCTACCATCCTAAAGGAAAAAAAAATACTTCAATGGGACTTTGCAGTCAAAATTCCTTGCTGGTTTAAAGAAGAAAAATTCCTTGCTGGTCTGTATCCAGAAATAATACTGAGTTTTAGTGTTTCCTTTACTGCATATCTGTGTTAACTCTGCTAAATAATTAAAGAAATGAAGAAGAGCAGAACAGATAACTAGGTAATAGCAGGCATAATCACATCCCACTCCTTTAAACCTGGATCTGAGTTTTTTGACTTGTAATTGGTGGGTTTTTTTCACTGAGAATCTGCGGCAGGATACGTTCCTAGCACTATAACAGATGCTATTAAAGCAGCTTCTTTTCATTATGAAAACAAAGCTGAAGCACTATAACATATGTTGTGTTGATTCATGTCTCAGAAAATATAATTCCATGGAGATATATTTTATAAATGCAATAAGAAAGCAGCTGACTCCTTGGAAAAATGCATTTGACTGCAGCATTAGCCACTTGCATTTTGTACTTGACAAGTACTCAAATGCAATGTGTTTTAGTACATTGCCACAACACCTAAGAATTTTCATTCAAATGCAACACTGTTCCTTTCTCTTCCCGAATGTCTTAAACGGTGCTACTGGAAAATGGGAAACATTGGTAAACAATTCCTTTTTTGGGAATCTGATCCTGATGTTCAGTGGCTAGTGTTCAGACCTTCAGATTGGATGTCTCTTCATCTGCAAAAAAGAGAAAATATTTCTTCCTCTCCTTCCACCTATGCACCCTTCATCTGTCTTCTGTGCTTATGCAGCATGCTGGGCAGAGAGGCTGTGCCTTATATGCACAGTACCTACACAGGAGCACCTACACAGGTCCTGCCTGCCGCCTTTAGGTGCTCCTCTGGAAGAATTCTCCCCACATACCACTAGCTGATATTCTTAGCATCAGACTCGGACAACTGGATGGTGCCAGTGATACTTGGGAATATTTCCCTCAGAGTACAAAGCATAGAAGCACCTGCAGGCTTCAGATACTTTCCAGGACTGGTGCAGCAGCCTAAGAAAACTTCTGTTCCCCTATCTACAGCTTATCCTCTCAATAAATACTATAATCTCTTCATCCAAGTGTTTGAAGAAAAGACTCAGCATACAGTTTTTGGAATCAGTGACTGGGAATGTGGCAATTATATAAAGAATATAATATAATATAGAATATAGAATTCTATATAATATAGAATATATCAAGAATACTGAGAAATACCAATGTCTTTGGCAGTCCTATCAGCTGCACACAACTGACTGCAGCAAGTGTTTGTTTCTGACAGTTGACTCGATAAGGTAGATCTGTGGTGAGCTGACAAATGCCCTAACAAAGTATATTCTTGCAGAATTCTTTCTGTCCAGAAACCCACTCATGTCTCTGACAGCTGGCACCTTCAGTGTAAAACGATCAAAACACCAGTCCACAACATTGCTGTTTGTGTCCCAAACCAAAGTTGGTGCATTTGGCTGGAATAGGCTGTGTGAAACAGGAGCAGATTTTGGTGTACTGCAAGCTCTTATCTTCTCATTTAGTATATTTTATATTAAAATATATTTCAACAAAATTTAAAGGGTGTACTCTGCCCCCCTTTAAAGAGCCAGAAAACATCTCTCAGCTGAAGTAAAAACATTCAGTGAATTGATCTATGATTAATTTCATTCACACCAGGTGCATTACATCTGGTTCTAGGGGCAGCACAGAGTAAACAAGGGCTGTTTCAGGGGACAGGGTACCTGTACAGAACAGCTGCTTTACATTCTTACTTCTCTTGTTCTCCACTGGGAGCACGATGAGGGGAGAATACAAGTTGCAATAGTCCCAACACAGGACAGGGAGATAAATATAAAATATTAGTCTGAAAAAACAACACAGAAAGTTTACTGGAAATTATTTTTTTATGTTGAGAAAGACGGAATAAAACTGACCGCCTCTCTAGATCAACTAAAAGCCTAATTTATGATGACAGCCTTAAAAAGAAACTCAAATAGTGAGATGCAAAAAGGTCTCCTTCAGTTAGTTCTAACAGAATTGTTGTAAAATGCTGCAAGATAAATCCTGATCTCCCCATCTCATAACTCTTGTTGTCTTTTAGAGTCATTCAATCAGAGGTCAATAAGGTGACTGAAGCCAAGGCTCAACACAGAACAAAACTCCCAAGAGGATTTTTCCAAGCTGCTGTCTTCTTGCTAGAGATTCAAGAAGCTCCCTAGAAGTTACTATTAGAGCAAGCACACACATTCTGGCACATTACAAAGCACTCCCGTCTTCTCCCTACATACAGGAAATCTGGCAGTCCCATTTGCTGAAATTGCTGCTTCAGTCCTCTTTTTGGGGCATGTCTGGTGTCAAGTTGCTTCCTGTTGCAGAGTCCAAACGTCCCTGTTGAGTGCTTCTGAGATCAGATCCCAGGAGGCAACAGCTCTTACCTCTGAGGTTATCCACAAGCCCACTGATGAAGCTCCAGGGAAATAATTATAACCCATTATTCTCCTTTCCCTATGCTTTGAGACAGCAAATTTCCTTTTCTCTTCAGTGACACAGTATAGTTGGTCACTTTCACAGCATTATACAAAGTCATTTGATGATGAAAATGCTCAACAACAGAAGAGAGCTTATTTATTGATTAAATCTGTAGGGAGCTACAGAGGTTACTTGATGTTGCTGAAGCTTACAGGATCAGTACTTTTCTGCTAACAAATTGAAGAACATAGCTTTAGAAATTGTAAGTAGATGCAATGTTAGATTTTAAAATGAGTGTTTTATTTCTTTATGAAAATATTGCGCAAAGCAGGCAAACATTTATTCTGCTATGTTCATTGGGAAGCACCACAAATATGCTTTCCAAGGCACTATAGATGCAATGCAGATACAATGTATTGCCTTACTTTCACCAAAAATCCCCTTTGAATTTCCTGAGCATGTTTTTCTAGCTCAATATCCCTCAATATCAATATAGACAAGATCCATTAGCCAGGTGTGTTTGAGGAAAAATTAAGGACCATCATATTTCCAGATAATGTATCTTAAAAGCTGATCTCATAATGCAAAGGTCAGATGAAACCAAAATACTGTTTACAGCAGTGCTCTTTCTTTTCAGCTCTGAAGTTATTAAAGGCATTTAGACTGAATTAATTTAAAAAAAAAGGAAACTCTGCTTGACTAGCTTAAGGAGTACCATGTGGCATGTAATTTGGATTGCTGAGTGATTTAGACAAGTAAGCTGCATTACTCATCCATCTCATTTAAGATACATAGATTTTGTAATCTTCCATCTGGATTTTCAGACAAACTTGGAGTTGCATCTTGGTGATTTGAAGAAGGCTGGAGAAGATGGCTCATCTTAGAATGAACAAAGAAGGGTGAAAGCTGTCCAACTGGAAAAAGAGCATATGACAGAAAGCAAAGCTGGTTACAGCAATAAATTTTCAATGTATTTTGAATATATTTTCAAATTATTTTCAGTGACAGAATTATTCTTTTACTTTGTTTTCCACAGCAAACAATCCCTCTGTATTTAGTGCAGGACCCATTTAGAAGCAGAGTGGCACACTGGTTTCCAGCACTCACAAGCTTTGTGTACTCCTGCTGTTCCAGCTACAGCATCATCATATCAACACATCTGAAATCATGAACAAGATCCATTAGCAAGCAATTTCAAGCCTTCTACTCTTGGGGTTGGGGAAAGGAGGAAAGAGGAAGATTATTTTTAAGGGAATTTAAAGGAAGAACAATACTACCTTTAACTCATCGTCCTGCAGTGCCAACATCATTCATTTAAATATGGAATACAAATTTTGCTTGCAGAAATAAGGGTACTAGTAGTTCAAATTCCTGTGTTTCTACTCATTAACTAGTGCATGGAGGCTATTTCCAGGCTCTCACTATCCCTTACACGATGGAGGCCAATCTATCTAACCAACCAATCGACAAGAAAACATTAGATCTGCCCATCTCAGTAGAGGTGAGGAAAAAATCTCCTATGATAAGGCTGCAGCTAACAAGGCTTGAAAAATTATGAAATGAAATGAAATGAAATGAAATGAAATGAAATGAAATGAGGAACTGAAAAAAAAACCAACACAAACTCAAAACCTAAACCCAAACAAAACCAAGAACCCTAAGTTCTTCAAAACGATATTTACAAACTCCAGTAGCAAATATTTCTAAGGCATTTAAGTATTTTGAAATTGTGTGAAATTTATTAGAGGGAAAGTAGTAACATCTAATTTGTTAATTTTGGTTTTGGAAAACCACTGCAAGAAATCCTTAGCCAAAACAATCTCTGGAAATAGATACTCCACAGAGATAAAGAGAAATGCCACAAACACCATTTCTCTCCCATTGCCTCAAATGAAAGAACAGTAAGATAGGAGTGGCAGCTTCTTGAAGCTCATTTTTTCCCATGAGAGATTTTTCTGGCAGCAGGAGCTCAGGAAGGTTCACTGAAGCATCATAGGAAGGCTAGGAATACCTGCTACTTGAAGATGGAACTTGGTGTGGGATAATCTAAACAGATTATTGTGAAGGGTGCCTAGAAGGAGGTCATTAAAGGCTCCATGGTAGGTACAGTTCAATAAAGCTCCACAATTGCTTTATAATTCAAAGGATCAAGGGGACAGGCTTGAGCATTAAAACTAAATAAAAATAATGAGGTTCTTTTGGTTCTAATTGCTTGTTTGGCAGACTGGCTCACAGTGAGGTGAGATGAGCTTTGTTTAGTTGAACCATCAGCCTAATGTCTTGCCAAGTCCTAGGTACTGTTTTAAACATCAGGCACCTGGGAGCTGCTGAAGTCAGAGAGTGCGTGAAGGCTGGGTGTGTGGGACTGCACACCCACACCAAGAGCCAGGGGCAGCGCCTCACTGAGGGTGCAGTGACTTCACAGGGGAAGAGGACTGGCCCAGAAAGCAAGGATGCTGGCACATGCTTCTTTGGGCCAGAGCACCTGGTTCTGAGCCACAGGAAAGCTGAAGGCAACATCAAATTACTCCTCTCTGCCTTGGTTTTAGTTTTTCCATTTTTCATATTGTGTTAAGGAGGGTCTGAAGTGCTATGTGTTCCCTATGGGTGGTGGTGGGGTCCCACTCACATTTGGACTCCCTTTTGCAGCAGCAGAATCTGAGACTTCCATGGAGCCGTGAGCACCCTATAGTGCAAAACAAGTGGCAGTGGTTCTCTGTGTCTCCCACCTTCCCCAGTGGGGCTTGGCAGTATGGGTGAAACAAGGCACTGCTTTCCACAGGCTGAGGTTTGCATTAAGTGTAAGGTGAGAGCTGTGGCATTAGCTAACATGACAGACATCCCTCCAGAGATGCAGAAACCAAGATGTTTGATACCAGTGAGAGTACCAGACCTGCTGAAACGCACAGAATTTTGCATGGGGGGGGTGCAAAATGAAGATGATGGAGGTGAGTTTCCTTGCCATTCCTGCCCTAAGCCATCAGGCTGCATTAGAAATAAAGACATGCAGTGCTTTGGGCCAGGCAGCTAGGAGTAACTCTGAACTAAAGGAAATAGAATTTTTGTGGAAAGCATGGAAACTGTATACATGAAAAAGTGGTATGGTGAAGTTAGCACTACTGTTGTTTGACAAAGAAAGAGCTGCCAAGCAGAAAATATTTTTCTTGTAGTTCCTCTGGTGATATTTTGGTTTGCAGTGCCTAGAGTCCAGGCAGCAGCAAGGCAGGGCCAGAAGCAAGAGGAGGGACTTTACTCACAGCACAGATTGTCAAGCCAAGTGGTTCAGAAATTGGTGGTTCTGTACATCCAATAAACGCTAATATATCAGAACAAATTCAAAGCTCTTATTTCACAGATCCAGAGCAAACAAACAAACAAAAAAGAAAAAAAGAAAAGGAGTTACCAGTGTGAACACAGGGTAATTTGTGTTTGACTTGGCCCCAAAAATCATGCTGTGAGTTTCTTAACCTGGCAGCATCAGCTGTGATTTTATATTGAGAATAGTTATGGAAGTGTAGATCTGTCAATTAACAGGAACAAGATTGTTGACTGTGCTGCATTGTTTAGACATTGTAGAAAATTTTGTACGCACCATGTGGAAAAAAAAAATTATGCTGCTAGTGGCAAGAGGGCACTCAGAAGATGTCACCATTAAAGTTGTTTCCATGAAATTTTCAGTTTTGGGGCTGATGTTTTCAATCCTAGGAAGGTACAAGCTTTGAATAATCACAGAAGAATGAGATGCATCGAGCAGAAGTGTGAAGCAGCTCCACGCATAAGAATTTAGACAACATTTCACTTTCACTTTAATTTATTGCAGTAGCTTCGTGTTTTTGTAGAGTACGCCCCCCTTTTATACAGGATGTAATCTGTTTGAAAACACTGAGTTGCATGATGCCTTGCATATTTACAGGAGTAAGTCAAATATTTTAACACGTTTAGATAGGATAATTTGACTAACATTCAATTTTTCGTGCAAAACCTTGCAGGCAAGGTTTTCGAAAACAAGAATCCAAACACAGGCTTCTGAGGCACATCTATATGGGTCTATATAAGTAAAAGTACTAAATTCTAAATATGACTTTCTAGGTTTAGCAATAAGGTGCAATATTGAGTTGCTGAAAGCAACATAGCTGCATTAGGAGGGTATGTTCACCTCGATGGAGACTTTCTGAACAGCACCATGCTGCTTCCAGGGTCCACACTAGCCTGGATAACCTCACAAAGCCCTGTGTTGTGCCACATAAATGCATCCAAAAAGAACTCTGCTTGAAAATGTGACATCGAAGTTAGCAGATCATGTTCGGGTTTACCATTTGTGTTTCAGGACAGTCACATTTCTTATTGTCCTGAATTTGGCTGGGACAGAGTTACTTTAATCTGTAGTAGCTGGTACAGTGCTGTGCTTTGGATTCAGTATGAGGATAATGCTGATAACACACTGATGTTTTGACAGTTGTAAAGTAGTGCTTATCCTTAGTTGAAGGATTTTTCAGCATCTCATGCTCTGTCAATGAGGAGCTGCATAAAATGTCAGGAGAGAACATAGTGTGTACTGCTGACCCAAACTGGCCAAAGGAGTATTTCATGTCACAGAGCATCATGTCCAGTACCTAAACTGGGGGAATTACCCAGAAGGAGCCTATCTCTGCTCAGGGATGGGAGGGGTATTAGTCAGCGGATGGTGAGCAATTCTATTGTGCATTGCTTTTGTCTCTTGGGTCCTGTTATTCTTTCTCCCTCTGCTTATAATTACAATTATTAATATTATTAGCACATTTATAATTATAATTATATTTTGTTTCAATTATTAAGTTATTTTTATCTCATCCGATGAGGTTTACCTCTCCGTTCCAGTTCTCCACCCCTCTGGGGGCAGGGAGGAGGCAGTGTAAGAGGCGGTAATGTGGTGCTTTGTTGCCGGCTGGGATTAAACCACAACACTTATCGTTGCTGCAGTGGAAATTTAGGACACACAAGTGTTTTGTTCTTCAAGGCTTGGCTCATAAGACTACTTTTTGACAAGCTGTGACACTGTTAATGCCTATGGAAGTGCTTACACTATGAGTAACAGCTAGTAGAAATAGTATGGATAATAGTTAACTGCAGAAGCAGCACTCTCTTTATTTAGTCCCTTGTCTGGACTATTTTCAAACAACTACTGTTTATTGTCATTATTGGGTTCAAAAACTGACTTTCTTTGTTCTCTTTCCAAAAAACAGAGTAAATCAGGTCTGACATTCGAAGCAGTGTATTTACAGCAGCAGGGAGCATGTGTCTCTGGAGCGTGGCTGTAATGAAAAACAGAGAACAGCAAAAACTCTGGTTATGTTTGTCACCCAGGGGAACAGGAGAGCAGGATGGCTTCCTCATCATCCTATTCTTCCTGCTTTTTTTTTTGCAAAAACATTTTGAAATGGAATATTAAAACAGGTTGCTCCTCTTTCAGATTTAGGCCTAAGGAATTTAACATAGAGGTATTAGTAACTGAATATTGCAGCCACATTGGATGTGTTTTGTCCCTCCCAGGAAGGGAGGATGCACTAGTTGTCACTGTTTCATTAATTGTTCAATTTCTCCCAGTGGTAAAGGGACAAAATTCTAAATTCCAACTGGCAGGGTTTGCAGGGGTGTATAATTTATGAGCCGTGAGAAACAGGAAAGATAACTACAATCAGTATGAGCACAAGAAAAACATCCAGCTTGCAATATCTGACACACAGCATAGCTGCCCATGCTTAGTTATCACACTGCACATATTTTTCACTTTCCCAAAACCTAATTCTCAAGGTTGTGTTGTTTTGTTTGTGTTTTGGATTTTTAAAGGACTACATTCTTTTTTTTTAGGCTGGAAGGCTCCTCAAGGGAAAGAGGGACAGTGTGGAGAGAACAGGATTGAAAAGGTTTAAAACAAAAATTATATCTTGCCAAAACCATATCAACTCTATTGAATATTGTGGACAGAGAAGAATATGTAAAAGCAGAGGTAGGATTTTCACGCTAGATAGCTCCTTACTAGAAATGGAAAAGATCTGAAGAAAGACAGGCAAGGCAGGCAGCCTTTCATAAACAAGAGAGAAGAAAGGAAAGCAGAAATGTGGGGATTGTGGGTACACAGACCTATTGTTATTAGTTTTTAACTTTTCTAACCAAGCTTTTTGCATTACTTGCAATATCACCAGAACACAAGCCAGGTGTCTGCAGATTTGCATAGACCTACATATTTTTAGTGATATCTGAACCACTGAGCATGAGCAGATAGGAGACTTTCACTCTAGTGTCACACCACCCTGAAAAGGTTTCACTTGATGAACAACCTCACAGCCACTCTCCTAAGCTAATCTAGTCCTCCAACTATCTCCTCTCCTAAGTTAATTCTAGTCCTCCAACTTCACTTACTATCTCCTTCAGAAAATCAGGAATCTCAGCCCACTCCTAAAGCAAACCAGCCTTGAGTTCTGTACAGCTTGGCTAGATATGAACATAGATACCATCAGTTTCTTAGTTATGTTATATGTTTCCAATAACTTTCTTAAATAAGAAGCATCTGGTTTAAACAGCACAAAGCACTGGTGCCAGCATTGCTAGCAGGGCTTTGGCAGAAACTGTGGTCTCTGTTCTTGGAGGTGTCGTGGGCTGCAGATGAGAATTTATGTTGTCACGTAAGGAGCTCTAGCCTGGCACACAGATTATTGGTGCAATTCTCTGTTCATACTTTTATTCACGCAGAACCTTTTTCTGGGGTTGAAGACCTGAGCAAAAGATGAAGCAGACTTCAGCTCAGCATCTCCAGTGTGTGTAGATAACTGAGAGGTGATACCTTAACCTATGCAGCCCCATGTCCTCCGAGCTTGCTTCACCCAAGATGATCCCCTCCCCGAATGAATGTGGGCTGGCTGGGAGAAAATGCTGTTGAAGGGGCCACAGGGTCTGAGTTTAGGGTGGACCCCACTTGCTGTCGTCAGAGTTGAAGCACTCTCATGGACAATGAAGATTTGCTTTCCTCTCCACCACCTCTTGGGGAATAAAATGAAAATTCATTTAGCTTGACTTACTGCATTTTTTTATGTGTGTCTGAATTTCACCTTTAGGTAAGAGTAATGTTCATGAGCCTTTCCCTTTAAAATTATATACTTATCTTTAAAACATAAAATATGCACTCATAAGCAACTCTGATGCTAGATTTGTTAGACTATCATCAGTCCTGCTGGAACTATTTCTAATTGGTGTGGCAGGCTTAGGTTTCCAGATTGTAGTCCATGCATTATTCCTCCGTACTGTGCTGGAGTAGCGGGCAGGGTGGTAGCACACAGAATATTTATCAGGATGAATATAATGAAGTCTTGAAGTGAAAAGTGCAAGAAAGGAAAATAAATATCCACTGGAGCAATATGGACCAGTTATTTACTGAAAACATGATAATTTACATATGAAAAAGCATGAAAGAAAAAATTATCTTTTCCCAGCACAAGTAGTACTTTTAGCTGATCTGCTGTCAGAAAATGTTTCCTAAACTAGTTTTATTTAAAGTACCTCTGAAATGGTAAACTGTCTAGCAATCAAGGAATCAGAGTAGTTAATTTACCTTGATTAGCATGGTACTTTTCAAGTGCTAATAAATTTTAACTTCTTTAAATTTTAACTTCTTCTTTAAATTTTAACTTCTTCTTCCAGTAAACTGGAAACACCACATAAATTGCTAGAGCAGTCTTAAACTGCTGATCAGTTCTGAAAATAGAAATCAGTGTGCATTTTTATACTATTCTCTTTCAGTCATTGTCTGGAATGTCTTTCTTAACCTTGAACTGTGAGAGAATTTCTGTGTAAAATAGGGGAAAAGATGCCACATTTCAGGATTGCAATTTTTAGTTATAATATGAATACGTAAGAGATATGAAGAGCAAAAATGCTTTTAGTAAGTAAGGTGCTCATAAGTGGCTTTTTTTTCCATCCAAAGGGCATTCCTACATGTAAAGATATAATGTTCTTCAAGCATACAGTGCAAACTTCTGGGTATGTTACTGTAATGGGTTTACTGAAAAGTTCAGCCAAAAAAATTCTTGCTCTGAACTCCTCATTTTTTGTAAGCTTAGAAGTATCCAAAGAACACCATGAAATAATTGATAGTACCACCACATAGGAGTTTTCTACGTACCTCTTTCATTTTCCATGTTGTCACAAATAAGACAATCATAGGTCTTTAGGAGCATAGAACTCTGCCTGAAAATGATGAATTTGCAAATGTTAAAGGATAGACACTTTTTAGCAACCAAATCTAGTCACCAGCCATCTGGACCTTCTTCCACTTAGACATATACTAGAAGAATAGAGAGACCAACAGTTTTCTGTAAAGAAGAAGAGTCCCACTCCTAAATTAATTAATTCATTCTGTTGTAATATACCTACACATATTTTTTTTTCTGTTTGTTTCAAAAATAAACCTGTTAAACAAGTTAGCAGAAGGCAGACCACAGATACTGATTTGGCAAAAAAAAAAAAATCCTTTATACTGGAAAGAAATGTCACAAGATAGATCAAGTTCTGTGAAAAAATGGTAAACAGCCTGGTGCAATGTGCAACAAGCAGAAGAGCAGTGCTGGCTTCCCCCAGAAGACACTGGTGCATGACAATATTTTCTGATTTAAGCAAGTTAAGTAAAGCAGCCAGTGGCTGGACAGTTGTGCCTGCCCAATCTTCCTGAAATGGCACCCAGTAAGGCATAGACTGTGTTAAAACTGCTGGTAGTTATATAGATGCCACTTAGGTATATAAGTTTTCCTGTTCTTCCTGGACAGCCCATTAAAAAATTCAGAATATCCTTTTCAGGCTATATTGCTTATTTTTCAGGAGCAGCCCTCATTTGACTGCTTGTAGAGCCCAGAAAATCACCTCATATAGGAGCTTTTATTTATGTAATGTGCAGACTTCTCCCCTGCATGGTCCAGTATTGTTTGAGCACCATTTGGATCCTTGCTGGGATCTGTCTTGGCTTGTGGCCCTGTATGCCAGCGCTGCACATTTGGGGCCTGTGTACTGGGGAGCACTTCCCTGACATTCCCATTGCTCCCAGCCGTGGTGTCCCAGTAAAACATGTTCAACTCCATCTCCTCAGACGCTGATTCATATGTAACCTACCTGACATGAATTAATCTAGGACCTATGGCTGCCTTTCTCTTAGTTCTGCTGTTCCTATATGGACATGTGATTTTCCCAATGTCCTCACTCAACAAAGAAGTTCCTATTAATTTCTGTTTGGCTGGCCAGGGAGAGCCTGAGCTGTCTGCCACTGTGCCACTTTGATTTACTGGAGACATACACAGCCTAAGAAAATGCAAACTGAAAAGCTTTCTTCTGATGCTATTTTTGTGCTCTTTTCCTTCCAGTCATGTGTTATTTTCCTTCCACAGTCTGGAACCTCAGGTTGAGCTCCATTGTAGCTTGGACAGCAAAAGGCATAAGAACTTGTGGATCCTTCACATTCATCAAAATGCGAAAGAAATTGTGTCCTTCATTTGTTAAAAGCAATGTGATTTTCACTTCCCAGACTGAGGAAGGCTGGGATAAAGGCTGAGAAAATATAGTTTAGAAAACAATGTGTTTGTGTCCCAGAATAATCATCATTAGGGGAACTCAGTTGTTTGTCAGTAACTGGTATAGTAGATGGGCAAAAAATATCAGTAATCTGAAATATCAGAATGCTGTTAGTAAACATTTGATGCCCAGAAAGTGAAAGTAAACATGCTAATAAGTTTTCCTGCAAAGGGTGATACACTCCTATCAGACAAGTTTCAGCATGCCCTGAAAGCTGATAAACATGGGCTCTGGCAGGAAATGGATGTGTGGGGAAGTGCACGCCTGGGACAAGCATTGATTCCTGAAATGCTCTGCTCTGCTCATGGACAGTGATTATGAGACTCAGTGCATTCATTTCTCTCAACAGCTTGATGAAAATTACATCCAACAATGTAAAATTAAATACAAGTTAATCATCATTAGGCTATTGGTCATAGCAGCAAAAATATAAGCATTGTATGTATTTGAAAGATGGAATAGAGGAAAAGAAAGTAGAAGAGAGGAATTAAAGTGAACTGAGAAAGGTTGTAAAAGGAGACGATTTAGAGAAGACTGAATGGGACAAGAGGAGACAGGAATTCAAGGAAATGGACAGTAAAGTCTCAAGAAGGCACAACCTATATAAAAATTGTCATACCTGATCTGTGCCACTGTTTTGGACACCTAGCATTCTGTTTCTTCTAAAAACTAGGATTAGGTGTGTCAGAGGATGGTGCATGAAATCTGTCTATTGAAAACCTGCAATGTAGTCAGCCTATCAAGGAGTTCTCCTCTTAAAAGAGATTATTTGAAGTCCTGAAGCATGAAAGATGGGTAAGAACTGAGGTGCAAATAAAAATATAAGGTGGAGATAATTGAGGGAGTGAGGAAAAAACAAACTGGGATATAAAAGGAGCCCAAAAGGTCATAATTTGTTTTCCCCTGGTGCTGTGCTTTAGAGATGATCCAGCTCAAAGTCTCCGTGCTTGACTCCTGTACAATATGCAGAAGAGCACATTACCTTTCATGAGAATGTTTTATATAGTTTTATATAGTTCAATGTTGTATGATTTCCAGGTTACTAGGTTTGGTTCTCCTTGTAATTCTATTTTTTAAACAAATCTAAGTATTTTTGAACCTAAATGACTCCATGATTCACTCTGTAATCCTCAAAAGATTTTTTGAAAAATGTCCCTGTCCCTTGCTTATATCTTCTCTGCTTATTAAAACTAATCTGAAACACATTGGCTTGACTATACTGAAGTTTCTCATTGCCCTTTAAAGCTCTTATTTAAAATCTGCAATTTGCACACTTTATGTTACATACTTTAGTATCTGCTGTCAGGGCAGGAAACTCTTGACTGATATGCACTCTGTATAGACAGCTATCAAGCGACCCCACCATGAGCAGCACTTACCCCAGGCGGAGTTCCAGGCAGGCAGTTCCAAGAGGCAGTTCCAAGGCAGTTCCAGGAGGAGTCTTAGCTTGGTAACACCAAGCTTCCCTAAGGCTTTTTCATAGAGAGGGAGCCTGTTCAGGCTACACCTCTCCAGAGAGCCAAGCAGATGCTGCACTTGCTTACTTTGCCAGAACTGCTCGTGGTACCTGAAATAAAATACACGAAGCTCAGAGAGACCACAGGAACAGCATTATCCAAGTATTTTTACCTTAGCAATTCAAAACAATGCAAAACACAGCAGCCCCTGAAGAGTAATTTCTTCCAGATGAGTTCCTCTCATGATGGCCCTAGCACCAGGATATAAGAAGTGACAACCAGACCAGGCCTTATGCACCTCTGCATGCCAGATATTTCTTGAGGAGGAGGGGAACTGGGGAAGAGAAGCTGCTGCCTAATAGCATCCAGCTTGTGCAGAGTGAAGGGCATATATTTGAACGGTTTAGTACAAATACATCAGCTCCTGGCAGGATATTGAAACTGATCAGTGGGCCCTGTGATCAGCATATCAGAGCTGACTGATGTGCCAGTAGTGTCAGTCTGTTGTCAGGGGTAATTTTTTTTTTTTGTTTATGGTTGTCACTTCAGCTGGGGATTAGATACCAGACCTACTAAATTTGCAGCATTGTTACCTTGCTGTGGACATAAGCTTTGAAACGTGCCTAGGACAAAAAATATTATTACACTGGAGGAAATAGTTCCTATATACATCCTATATGGCCCAGATTTCTTCAGTTTCTACACTGTAATTTGCTTATCCTTTAGTACAAACTTTACTTTCAAGGATGTAACTGGAATAGCATCATATCAGGGAATCTTATTCAAGAAAGCATGCAATTTCTTTGTATTCAGAGGAAAAAAACCCTTTAAAGACAAAGTGAAAAAGAGAGCTAGAAAAGTTTCCCATGTTACCATACCAGATTTCCCCTTTACATTGTTGATTTAAATGGCATTCCTCTTTTCATATTGTGTTAGTGTTTCAACTTCTGCCCCTCCTTGAGGTTAGCTTCTGGGATTTTGCCATTTATAATCCAATGTTCTGCTTCTCTGTTCCTAGTCTTGCTTACTTTGCCCAAGCCTGTAAAACCAGATGTCCATCTTGCCATGACAAATTTGCTCAGGGTTAGCAGGATAAAAAGTCTGAGACAGGAATCATAAAGAAAAACAAATACACAAAGACATAAACATAGTTTCTCCTCAAGCACAGCTAAGTCAGATCTAGGATCAGTCTATGTTTCAGGCATAGCTACCACTGTTTGTGTTTTGGGGACAGAAGTGAAGTAGTACTGGAGGAATTTGAATATGCTGTACAGAAAACACACTTGTTTGTCATGCACCTGATGGATCACCTCATCACATGAATGTCTGAAAGTAACAGATTGCTTTTTCTCTGAAATTCAGATTAGAAATTCTTTGCAAATGAAATAAAG
Source organism: Motacilla alba alba (assembly GCF_015832195.1). Classification (NCBI taxonomy): domain Eukaryota; kingdom Metazoa; phylum Chordata; class Aves; order Passeriformes; family Motacillidae; genus Motacilla; species Motacilla alba. The sequence goes on along the minus strand of NC_052016.1, from coordinate 97,022,204 downwards.
GAATGACTGTTTTCTAAAAATAGTAAATTTGTTTTTTTCTGTGATAAACCAAGTTATGTGGACCCAAATTAACAGCAATATGTTTCATATTTTCAGTTCTTACTACTATGTGCATCAATTCACAGGATGCAAAAAAATTAAAGTGCAGGAGTAGCATTTTTTAGAGGATGAAGAAAAGACGATAGTGTTTCTAGAAAACAAGTTAGTTCTTTGTACAAAGAAGTGGAGGAGCTGGGGGACAGAATGAAGGATGCTGTGAACCAACTCTCTTCTTCCTAAAGTGAATTGTGAACATTTGCATCTGGTTTAAGTCAAACATTAGTTCTCATGAACTGGAAAGGTGCTTTTGTGGAACAGGTAATAAGCCAGGACAAAATCCCCCCAGTCATTCCTTGACAGGTTTCCTGTGTGATACTGAATGTGTTGCTTCGAGACTCATCCCAGCTGCCTTCAGCCTCACCAAGTTAGTCTCCCTTAAACTGCTTAAAAGGAGAGATATGGACATGTCCAGTAAGTAATTAATTCCACTGCTCTGAGAAACCTCCTAAAGTCAGGATGATCTGCCCAGCAGACAATTTGGCAGCTGCAGCCTGGCATCCAGCCAGCCCCCAGTGCTGTCTGCTGCGGCGGGCAGCTGTCCAGCGCTACGTCCTGCTTGGGACAGCGGGATCTGCTCAGGCTGGCAGCTCCTCAGGACAGGCTCTGTCTCAGGCAGCCTGCTCACAGAGTGTTGGGTGTGACAGTGCTCTGGATGTTGCTGTGAGTCTGCTTAGCAATTATTATTAACTACAGAGTAATAAGTGAATAATAGCAGCAGAGTGTTGCTTCAGGCTTTGTAAATTCAACTTTTATAGCAGGAGGCATCTCAATGCGGAGAACTACTGAGTGTGAACAACCATTTTAACATCCTCTGTTGTTTTGTGTCTCAGCCTCTGACATTTACAAATCCAGCGATAATAAAATGAGGAAAACTGGCCCCACCAAGTGAAATATGCATTGCTCTCTGTCTTTTTTACATTTCATGGTTGGAAGTTCAGTGTAATGAATCTGACAAGGTAAAGCTTTCCAGATCACTGTTATGCTGGTTTCTCTGGGAATCCTGATAGCACCCATGAAAGTGCACCAGGAGTAGCATGTGACTGAGCACATCCAGAAGGCTTTCACGGTTTGTTCAATCACACTGAAAAGTCCCACAGGGGTGGTTTAATTAACCAGAAATGTACCTTTTCATTTAGTCACTTCTGCTCCCCACATGCCCTTTACCCCTACTGCTGAACCTTGTGTGTATTCAAGCCAGGAAAAGATGGTTTGAGACAAGAGGTGTGCTCCCAGGAGTGTGGCTAACCCACAGCGCTTCAGCTGATGGACAATGGTCAGTGGAGGCTGCCAGGTGTCATCTGTACTCTTGTACTCTTAACCACACACACATTCCCAGCTTGTCACAGGAGCGCAGAAAAACCTTCTCGCAGTGAGCACCATGGTGGTGGCTTCAGCCAATGCCACTCAGCAGCTGGGGCGAGAGAGAAGCTTTGGCATGGCAGTGGGTGGTAAAGGCTTAGGTGGCAAGTGGAATGGACAGACCACTCCTGCTTGAGAGAACATGTCCAGGGATGTGATGTTCAGAACACAGCCTTAGCCTCTTCTCAGTCTTTACCTGTGTGTCCTCAGATAAAGTTCACCCCATATTCCCTCCTGCAAATGAGGATGACATAATTTCCTTTCTTCTTTCTTGCCTCTGTTCTCTGTTTTCATCAGTGGCCCATCCTCCTGTCATGGTGCAGTGCAGCTTTGGTGGGGCCACTGCTGAAATAGAGAGTATTGTGGTTTGTTACAGCCCTTGTAATTTAACCTGACTGGTTCCCGACTTCCAGGGGCAGGAATCACCAAAACCCTATTCCCATCTCTGCTACAGGCTGATGTGGAGCAAGTGCAGCTCTCTTTCTGATCTGACACAGATTACAAACCAGGTGGCTCTGACAGGTCCAGACTAATCCCTCATGAGATGTCCTCTCAGGAAAGTCACAACAGCACACAGTTTGGCTCTATCTGTACTAATAGTACTCGACACTTAGAAAACCCAAGTTATCAGAGCAGAAGTAGGTTTTCAGATCAGGCTACTCCAGTGGCATACTGAGGGGAAATCTCTCTTCTCCTCTATGCCTAATTTTTGTTAGCACTGCCCCTTTTCACAGGCAAAACTGAGGCACACAAATTGGGCTGAGAAGTAGTGTTTGCCACTATCACAGAGGAAGATTTCTGATCCAAATCATTGTTCTTGAGCTGGCCTTGAAATTTTGAAACCCTTCTCATGTAAGTTGACATTCACCCCATTTATTTCCTGCCTCAATTCTTAAAGAAATTAAATTTTACAGAAATAAAAGAAGCACATTGAGAATGGATGCACGTTTCATTTACTCTAATTATGCACAGTGAAAAGTTTCCATTTCAGCAAACCTCATTGATATTCTGCTGTGAACTTGACTGAGGGAAAAAAAAAGCACTAAAGGAGATTTTACCAGTCAATTAACTTTAACTAAAAAAAAAAACCCTTTTGTGGATTTAAGAATATTTCACTTTTCACTTTAATTTCCTTCCACTCTTGCTATGACTACTGTAATGATAAAACATCTCCCTGGATCACCATGAGATTCTGCAAAGGTTGTAGTACCTAATACTCTGATACAGGAGCTGGCGTTATTTTATGGATTAATTCCAAATAGCAGGATATCATGTGTCAATATTGCACTGGGCTTTGTGTTATATGTGAACAGGACACCTCTTAGGCCTTTGGGAGAAATACTTATTTCTCTCACAATGTGGTTAAATCTTTCAATATTTCGTGACCTCTGTCACTAATGCACTTAGACTCTACATGATCTTTACAAACAGTGTTCACAAAACTTACATATATGGGGATTTAATAGATCTGAGAGCAAGCTCAAGAATCATAATGTGAAACAATGAATAATTTATTAGAAAATGTAGAAAACCTCAACGAGAAAATGAGACAAGAGTATTTTTTACTCACAAACTGTATGAACATTGTTCTCTTACAGGTAGAAACTTAAAGTCTGCTAAGACTTTCTTTATCACTATCAGTAATACATAAATTGAAAACAATAAAATTATATTTTTGCAAGTTTTAGTATCCTTGCTTCCTTCTCAAACAAGGAAGAAAACATTCTGAACTAAGCCTACTTTAGTAATTGTCTGTGCCATGACAAATACAGTGTTGTCATTGTTTTCTGCTTTCCCAAATATGAAAAATTCTTCATTTAAAATTATTAATTTGTATCAGTGGCTTAAAGAACATAAGCGCTAATATTATTATACTGCTTAAGAGCCTAAACACTAGAAATACAAAACTAACAAGACACCAGAAAACATGGTAATCACTGTAAAAAAGAGAGAATAATGCAATTATTTGGACTTGGTCCATATATGTATAATCATCATCCTCTGAATTTTTTTTGTCTGCAAAAAAAATTTCCTGATTAAGAAACTGAACAGAATTTCCCTCAGAATATATGACAAAGATAGGTCCCTGAATTGTGCAAATACAAATCTGAGATGAGTTTGGGAAACTTGTCTTTGTTATGAGTAGATGTTCATCTTGGTCCTTTTGAGCTACAATATGCTGTAAGATTCCTCTTTCTGTTCAGCACAGGCTCAAGGTACCCTCCCCAGTGTGCCAGCAATGAGTTCACACCATCCTCACCTGTCCTGCAGCAAGCAGAACTCCATGGTGTGCTCCAGGCTGAATTTGAATACTTTCATCTGCGTTCCTATGTGTCTGTGATGTCCCAACCTTAAGTTTTTTACAAGTTGCATCGACTAAGAACAGCTTGAGACCTGGGCTGCTTTATGTCTATTCCTTTCTTGCAGGAATACAAGTTGCCCAAAATCCCCACAGCACCAGCTCCTTCTTCACCAGGCCACTGACTCCAAGGGGACATCTAGACAGATTTTGCTGCAGATTTCAGAAGTAAATATTGCAATATTGAAAGCATGGGCCTCACAAACTCAAAAAAAAATCTTTATATGCTTTACATGCTTTTCAAAGGGGACACCTCTATCTAGTCTTGCCCTGATTCCATAATTGTTTTTCAGCCATCCCCTTTTTCTGATACTACTAGCAAAATAAAGCAAATGAATTTAAACAGATTTACTAACTTGAAGTTATTGAAAGGGTTTAAGAGAAAAATTGAAATAGTATCATATTGGTATAGCTTCATGGGTTTTTTAAACTTTTTTTTAACCTTTTTTTTTTTTTTTGTGCTGGAATGCAATAGCACAGTACTGTAAATTGCCACTAATAGTTACTGATGCAGCTACTAAAATATTCCCCACTGAATTCCATATAAATTTGTCACTATGTTTCGCCTCTCATCCAACAAAGTATGGAGATAGTCCTTGGTCCTCCTTTTGTTGCTGATGTGTTTGTTAATGAATGATAAAAAGTGTTGAGAAACAGGTGTGACAGAGTTTAAAAAAGCAACAAAATAAATACTACAAGATCAACTCATGGAAAACCTTGAAATAGGGAAATAGTGAAATAGGGAAAGCCATTATGGCCAAGGGTAGGAAAGGAAACATCTTTTAAGAATCTCTGCACTATTTCTTTGTGCCAAACAAAGAACTACCTTCCTATTCTGGGTGTTGCATAGAAAAGTGTGGCATTTGAAGCAAGAGGAGAAGTTTCGTATGGTAAAGCTGTGTGACATCTGTCAGTTAACATTTTTTGAGGGACAGAAATGAAGATTTGTTTTTTTCTGAAAGTTTTAATCAATTCATTTCGTTTTCATTGAAATGCTCTTTTCCACTGAAAGAAAATAAGAGGAAAAAATGTAAGTTTGTTGTGACATTTTCCAAGTGAAATTAAATTTTTCAATCAAGATTTTCAATTTGAATTTCCCTTTCTCTTCACTCTTTTTGGGAGGAGAAAGGGAAGTGCATAGATTTCAAAATTATTGCAACTGAAAAGAGATGTTTCGGTTGATTATATTAATATTTGAAAAAGTAAATGAGAAAATGTTATTCAACTCAGTACATTTATTTAACACAAATTTGGGGTTGATTTTTTCTGAGTTTATTTTTTATTTCTCTCTGGAACCACCAACAACGTTGTCAAGAAGACTGTATATTATTAATGTACTACAAAATGCTCTTGGAACAGAACTCCAGAGATTGTGTGAATTTTCTGCATATGGTAAGCAAGAGTGAAAAAAAACATTTACAATGACAATGCCCCAAATTATTTTGACTCCACAGTTACTGTAACCTAATGACATGTTTAGGATTAAAGAAAATATCCAGTTTTGCTGCACCTCATGAATAGCAGCACAAACCCCTTGCTGCCATGCAACTAAGTATTTTTCCTTGTGTTTCATTCCTGCAAAAGGGACGAATGAGCCCCTGGACTTCATGAGATTTGTTTCTGTCTCAGATGAGAAATATAATTTTATGATTGTGACCATTTTGTGTTCAAAGTGGAAAGCTTGCCAGCTGTGTTACATGAGAGCAGTTGTCCAAGCAGTATCCCAAGTCCTGAATATGAGCAAAGAATAATTATAGCATCATGTTGTGCACTGTAACAATAAGGGTGTGTCAGTGTTTCAGTGTAAAATTTGTGGACCAAATCCTCGTGACATCACTGAGGAGCTCAATGTTTTTGTCCTCAATGAAATGCTGTCTCTGAATTTTATATCCTTGACTTCCTTGAAGAGAAATTAAGGAATGATTGTCAGATTCAGACTTTTGTGCTTATTGCTCACCCTGAACTTCAGTTAAGAGATTTTTTTTTTAAGTATCTTAAAAAGCAGAGTACATTGGTCTCTAGCCATACATCACTCTCACTGAAGAAAAAATTATTTTGGATTTACACAGTTTTCCTTGGCCTTATTAGATGGGCACTTCCAGGAAAGAAGTGCCAGCAGGATTTATTCTGTAATTTAAAACACTAATTTATTTGTAGCCCATGCTGGTAGCTCAAAGGTAAATGTAAGAATTAAAAACCAAAACAAATAAACAAAAAACACCACCTGTCAAAAAAGAAAGAAACAAACAAAAAAGCATAGACATGATTGAAGGGAAAACAGAAGAGAGGTGGGAGTACTTGAAGGCTGTGGAGCAGAAAGAGTTAGCAACAAACTAAAAAAAATAATTGTAAAATATTTTTTAAATACAAGAGATGAAGTTAATTGCACCTCAGTGTCCCGCCTCTGAGTATGTCCAGAGCCCAACACACGCAATGCTTTGCACAAGCACTCCCCAGACTCCCAGACATCTGAGGCTGAAGGACTTTGGAGCGAGTCACACTTTCTGTTTGACCATATCCCTCAATGGATTGCTTCTCCCGGTATATTTTCCCTTTGAAACCATGCAAACTTCTGGAGTCTTAAAAAAACTCTTTCAAGTAAGGTCCCAGATTAACCACCCCTATTTAAAGAACTTTTTGCTTCCTTTGAGCTCTTTTCCCATTGACTTCATTGAATGCCCCTAATTGTGTAAAGAGTTGGACCCAATAGGTTACAATCCCTCTTTACTTGTGCCATGCTATTTTATGCCATCAGAGACTGAAACTCAGATTTTAGTTTTCAAGTACGTAGGTGTTTATTTTGAAATTAGTACTTTTCAGTACACTGATGGTTTGCAAAGCTGGTGAGGCCTTGCAGCACCTATGGACTTCTCTGGAGCATGGGTACTCTGCATATTGGAAAAATCTGGCTTGCGGTAGCATGTGAAGATGCCTGATCTATAATGCCAACAATTTTTTACAAGACCATTGCAGGGATAGATTCTGGATGAATTCTACAGAACAATGTGAAAATCATGGTGTGTCTAAATGGGTTCACCAATAACATGCTGTAAAATCAATAGATGCCAGTGTTAACCATAATCCTATATAATAACAATGGGTTTTGTATGCTTCTAAGTACAATAGAAAACCTAAAGGAGGGAGATCTGAAAGATCAAGAAAATAACACACACCAAGGAATAAAAATAATTAAGGGTTTGATTTCTATCCATATAAACCGGGAAATTTCAGAGTTAAACCTGCATTTCCTTTCTTAAGTCATCCTTTTTTTCTTCAGAATTTCAAAAGTCTTTCAAAATTCATAGCTTAACTTGCAATTACTGCCTTATACTCCATTCAGCCAGGTAAAGTAATACAGCATCATACAGAGGTTTACTTGTATGTAGAGATGAAGTCAGACATTTGGCAGCACTCTAACATAAGTTTCAAGGGGTGTTTGGTATGCAAGTAATTAGTTTGTGCAGACAGATGACAGTAGAGCCATGTAAATTGGCATTTCCTAGAGAATGGCAGGATCAAAGTGAAGAGTTATCTTTTGACTTAATATAATTGTTCTCAATATTGGCAGATCATTTGAACTGAAGGTTTAAGCCCTATCAAACCATCATTTCCAAAGGCCAGTTTCAACTGAACATGGCCTTAGTTGCCTTAACTAGCACCACAAGATCACTAATAAGGCATTGGCAATTTAATTCTAGTGTGCACAAATGATTCAGTCTCTAGCAGACAACTCTTCTGCATTCTTTTTTGGGTTCTGACCTACCTTGGAAAAAACTGTACTCATAAAATGTTGGGAAAATACAATTACTGGATGACGGGGCTGCCAGGGAGTGTAAGTGCTAAGTGCAGAGGTACATGCCCAAGAAAAGATTAGCTGAATCTTACAAGGTGGAGATTTAAATATTTTACAGATCATTATCTCTGCCTCTCTTTGTTTGTTTGGGGTTTTCAGTTTTTGTTTGTTTGTTTGTTTGGGGGTTTTGTTTTGTTTTTGAATTTTATTTCCTCTCCCATACCCAGAGAGGAGAGACTGCCAACTATTGTCTAAACTCAAGCTTTTCAGCTGAAAGCTATTGACTTCTTAGAATCTCACCCAAGGTCCTACTGCAGGTTTTAACTTGTGGAGAGCTCTTGTCTGATAGGATTTTTGCTGGCCAGAATTTAAGGAGGACATTCAGCCAGGACATAATTATATTAAAAGAATTTTAATATAATATTAAGAGAAATATTCCTGGCAAACATACTGAATCAAAATTACTGTGTTGTGTTTTCAGGCCTTTAAAAGGACACCTAAATGAGTTCAGTAGAATAAATCACATTTCCATAGGTGATGAAAGACCATCCTTGAGATGCTGCTGTGACTGCTCTTGGGGAGGAAGCATGTGTTAATTTTGGTTGCTTTGGCTATAAGCAAATTCTCTACTCCCAGAGCCCAGCAAAATCAGAGGAGATTAATACTTCCAGAAAAGGATGTAAAAAGGAAAATACATGATAGCAATAATGTGAAAAAAGGGGATAAAAATACTAAAGAGAAGAAAATAGGAAGTATTTTATGATAGGGTGAAGAGAAAGAGCTATGGAGCTATGTGAGGTATAAGCAGGAAGGAATGAGGGCAGATGAAACTAGAAATTGTGGCTCTGGGAGAAAAAGTCATGGAGGAGAGAACAGGAAATGATTCAAAATAGCATGTGGGAAAGTCAAAGTAACAGGAGAAATCCTTATAGAAGGAAAGTTTACTTGAGAAGAGCTGATAAACAATAGAAATCTTGTGAGACTGGAGACATGCAATTACCAAGACCTTCAAAAGGCAGGTACTTTGCATCTTTGTATCAATAAAAAATGCTTTGATGTTGAAACTTCTTATAGAAATTATGCCTTTTTGTTTTGCTCCTTTTTTTTTTTAAATTTCATGTTGAAAGTACAAGATATTCTCCATTAAACCATGTATTTTCTTAACTGTCAGAACAAAATACAAGCATGAGACTACACAGACCAAGAAATGCAGTGCAGAGCAATCCAGTGTTCCACAGTAGTTTTTGTGGGTAATTTCTTTTATTTACCTAGGTGAGATTAGCTGCCTGTGAAAATGTTTATCTTCATTAAAATGCAGATATATTCACCACTGCAGTTTGTATAGAAGTAGCCTATAAACATATATTCATGCAGCCATGCATAAACTTTAGAAATTCACTGGAAATATTTTCTGGAACTGTCATATTACTGTTCAAACCTGTTACTTTTGCCATTTCCATAACTAAGTTTTGGAACACTCACGTATCTGCCTGCTTGATGACAATGGATTAATTAGCTCCTCAGAGAGTCAAAACAAACAAACAAACCAAAGTCAAGAAAGCAGGAAATAAGGAAACAGAAAAAGAAAGGAAGAGAGGCATAGAGGCATAGAGAAAGAAAAGAAAGAAAGAAAGAAAGAAAGAAAGAAAGAAAGAAAGAAAGAAAGAAAGAAAGAAAGAAAGAAAGAAAGAAAGAAAGAAAGAAAGAAAGAAGAAAAAGAAAGAGAGAAAAAAGTATTTGATTAAATGTGCTAGAAACAACTAAGCAATTAAAGGAAGACAATGAATTCTCAGTAATTAGCTTAACTGTCTTCTATGTAGTGAATCTATGAGGGAGAAGATATTACATGGCATGCCTGAATAAATATGGTACCCTTCTGATGTGAGGACACCCTTAATTTTTTATTTTCTTCTAATTTTGCATACTTTGTCATCTCCATATTACGTGTGACAGTTTTATTCACTGTAAGTCTTAGAAAAACATGGTAGACTATTCTCAGTTATCACTGGAATAAAACAATAATGGGTTTTGTTTACCTACAGAAATAAGGATACTCTTGAACTGGATTTATAATTTGATATATGGAATCCTCAACCACTCTCCCTGTCCCAAAGACAATGATAACAAGATACATCTTCTGGGGAGTTTTTTATCTGTAGCAGCAATCAGTTGAAGTCTGTGGCAGGGATTTAATTTTGTTTGTGTCGATGTTGTTATTAAAACAGCAGGATTACTTACTAAATGCTAAGATAGGTTAAACTATTGCTATGGAGCACTATTTTAGGAGACTGAGAATTTAGGAGGTGACATTTTAAAAAGCATTTCTCAATGTCACTCTTAGTCAGATGTTGAGAATTAAAAAGGAACTTGCCATTGTTTCCTTGATTCGTGACTAGTGACCAGAGTTGCTGAAGCTGTTTCTTGTTTACAAACATGTATTTGTACATAGCAGCTTTGCTAAAAACGTTTTGTGATTTAGAATTATGATGACAGTTGAAGCACAAAGGTAGAATCCAGGTCTCCTTCAAAGACTAAACATTTACTTGGAGGTTTTCACAAAGATATAGAGAGAGCTGATTCTTTGAAGTACTGTTCTAAATCTTCATGGTTTTACCTTGGCTATCTACGTCATCCCCATTGAGATTCCCCTGTAGAACTGCAGGGGCTTTTGTCTCTGCTCCCTTTGGCTTGTCTTTACTTCTACTCTCACTCTAAGAGTCTGCAGTTCTTTCTTATCTTGAGATGCTTCAAAGTCTCCATTTCATGCCAACACTTAGAATGCTAAGCATTGCTGATATTATAAAGATCAACATCTTATTCTAGTGATAACTCCACACTTAGAGAAGTGGGAGTTGGAGAATTATTTCGGATGCTTTATATCTGACTTGAAGCATAATGTTAGCTTCCATTTGGAAGAGTGGCTTTTCCGTTTCTTACATATATTTGTGGATGGATAAATGAATGGACTTCACTCCTTAATGAAGATAAATATAGACCACTTGTATTCCACCACACATGCCTGTTAGTGTGATCTTAGTAGAAACTTGAGATACTGAAGATGTCTGGGTTTTTTATTTCCCCCAAAGAATGGACAAAATTACAATGTGGGATATCTTGAATGGAATTAATTTTAACAACATATTTTACCCAAGGTGAGATCAAAAAATAAGAAAAGTATTACTCCATGAGAAAAAGACCTTTTTCCTGGGAAAGTGTACCCATTTGTCTAGTATGTTCCCAGAACCTGAGGGCCAACCTGAGGACAGATAATAAGCTGCACACTCATATCTGTTCAGCTGGAATTGAGAACAGGGCCTTCTTTGTACTAACATGCAAGTACCAAGACATCATTTGGGATTTGAACAAAAAAATGCAGTACATGCTGCTTTATGCACAAATCAGCTGTCAAGATCTGAAATTTTGTCTCCAAGTATCCCTTGACACTACAATAAAGGATGATCCCTATGAAGACAGCTTGATGAACAATATGATTCTGCAAAACTTGATAACAAGTAGTGAAAAGAAATTATCATTATTGGCATTGAATTAAACAAATTAGTCCTCTTGTAGGTCTTAATACTGCCAATAATGGAAATTATAAGCCTTGATCTCTATTGTGATATAGGTCAGATTGGTTTTGTTGTCATCTTAAAATCTATTATCACATAATTTCAAATAAATAAGCACAAGAAATAAATGACTGTCTTAACTGCTGATCTAAGCACGAGTCTGATTTTTCTTCCACTTCAAAGCACAGAGATCAGGCATAGCTCTGCATGCTCATTACCAGGAGAAAGCATGAGGACTGATGAGACTGATGCAGTGAAAAGGAAGGATTGATGGGACCTAGAGGAACAGCAACATGCAGTCTATGTAGATTTTCTTTAACATGACTAGAGAAGGAAAACCATTCAGATTTATATATTTAGAGATTCATTAAGTTTCAGAACAGGCAATCCCTTCAGTGTACTTAGAGAGGCAATGTGACCTTTCCATTCTTGATTAATATTCTTCTGTTTACACATGGAAGAACAGCATTAATCCTTTCAGCTCTCTTCTTTCTGTGTTTAATGCGTTTTACATGAGCTACTTCCTCAGCTACTTCCTCAGCTACTTCCTCAAACTACCAAAATTCATATTCCTCTGATTAGATTTAGGTAATCTAAAAGTTTTTATAGCACCTCTGCTTTCCAGAACTGACCAGCTGTTTTTCTTTACCCATCTTATATATATAATTATACATACATATATACATACATACATACATATATATATATATATTTATATATATATAAACACACACACATATATATGTATATATAACCACTTGGAAATACATCAAAGTATTTACCAACAATTTAACTAATAATTTTCATTTTTCAATTCCTCCTAGCTCCTTGTTGGACAGAAACTTTCTCCAGCAATGATTCTGTGCTTTTTTCTAGGTTTGTTGGTATGAGTCATACTGGAATCAACCTAGACTTGGCTACTTCAGAGTCATTCTTATCTGTCATTGCACTCAGATGTTAATGAACTCATCTGTTTTAAGCCTCTTACCACAGCAGACATCAAATTTGCATTTGAGAGGCTGCCTTCAATCCACTCATCAACCAGTTTATCTATATATGCTTTTACTTGTGCCAAGGCTTTTTCCTACTGCCAGACTAATGTGTGTCTAGGAAGATGTTTGAAGCCAAAGGCTGGTCATGGTAGGTGAAAGAAACAAAAAGACTGAATGAACTTGGGCCCACAGTGAGTCAGTATCCTGGAGAAGCTGAGAAACCTGGCTGATGCTGAACAGCCAAAATAGGTGTCTGGACCTCAGCAGTAACCTGGTGGTGAGAGGAAAGTCTCCAATAGGTGCTGGGAAAGGATGAAAAGTTATGGGAAGATACCAATGCATGAAACATCATAGTACGAGTAAGAGACATCAGACCGTGATTAAATGGAGGGCTGCAAGAGGAAGATTTTTTTTAATATGTTTGAGAAATAAAATAATATTTTTATCATTGTCAGGGGTTGACCTGGTTGGCCCAGGTGCTCACTAAAGTTGCTTTGTCCCTCCCCTCCTCAGCTGGACAAGGGGACGGAAACACAACAAAAGGCTTTTGGGTCAGGATAAGGGCAAGGAGAGATCACTCAACAGTTACCATAATGGAAAACAGACTTGATTTGTGGAATCTAGTTTAATTAATCACCAATCATATCAGAGCACTATAATGAGAAGCAAAGCCAGGTCTTAAAAACACCCCTCACCACTCCCTCTTTCCAGGCTTAATTTTATTCCAAACTTTCTACCTCCTCCTGCCAACAGATACAGAGGGACAGGGAATGGGGGCTGAAGTAACTTTATTATGTTATCTCTGCCACTCCTTCCTCCTCAGAGGGAGGACTCTTCACACTCTTCTGCTCCAGTGTGGGGTCCCTTCCATGGGAGACAGTCCTCCAACATGAGCCCTTCCCATTAGCTGCAGCTCTTCACAAACTGCTCCAGCAAGGGTCCCTTTCCAAGGGGTGAAGTGTTTCAGGAACAGCCTGCTCCAGTGTGAGTGCCCCACAGAGACTGCAGTGTGGCCTCCTCTCTCCAGGGATCCACAGGTCCTGCCAGAGGCCTGCTGCCATGTCAGCTTCCCACAGGGTCACACCCTCCTTCAGACAACCACCAGCTCCAGCACAGGGCCCTCCGTGGGCTGCGTGTGGATCTCTGCTCCACCATGGACCCCCACGGGCTGCAGGGGAATCTCTGCTCTGCTGCCTGGAGCACCTCCTCCCCTCCCTCCCTCCCTGCCTCCCTCCCTTCCTTCCTTCCTCAATGACATTGGTGTCTGCAGGGCTGCTGCTTTCACATATCCTCACTCCTCTCTTTGGCTGCTGTTGCTGCTGCACAGCAACTTTCCCACTTGTTAAATTTGTTGTCCCAGAGGTGCCAACAGTGTCATTGATGAGCTTGGCCTTGGCCAGTGGTGGATCCATCTGTAAGCCAGCTGGCATTTGCTCTGTCAGACATGAAAGAAGTTTCTGGCAGCTTCTCACAGAAGCCACCCCTACAGTTCCCCCTGTTGCCGAAACATGGCCATGTAAACCCAGTACAATCATGCAGTCTGAGTTAAGCAGTGAGAAAAGCAGCTATCAGCTATCATTGTTGGATTTTTTTTTTTGTTTTAGTAATTTAATACATTGGCAACACAAACTTCTGATCATTCATTCAGGTAGTGAGACAAGAAAAAAAAAGAGAGCACAGACACTTGGAGCACTTCTCATTCCACCTCCTCAAATTCCCCTATTTTCACCTCAAGTTATACTCACTTTGTCTCAGCTCTGCTTGTGAGGCACAGGAGGTTTGTGGTTATGGGCATGGTGATTTCTGTCTGTTATTCCATGTGCTTTGGGGGTCTCTTGTCTGTTGATATCTGCTTCTTGCTGATTTTCCTCTGCTGCTCTTTGTTTCGGGGTATCCCAGCTATGGCGTGGTCACCCGTGGCTCTAGTGTCTTCGCTGGTGTCCCTGCTCTGGCATGGTCAGTCCTGGGGCTTCTCCCACAATGGCACACCTCCAGCCTGCCCTGTGCCCAGCTGAGATTCAAGGGTCACCCTGAGCCAGTCTTTGGGCACAGTCTGGAGTGCTGCAGTCTGCAGATCCTGGCTGTGTCCCAGCAGGCTCCGTCGGAGGCGTTGCACTGTACCAGGGCTGCCTCGAGCTGCTCTGCTGCCTCCTTGTCTCTGCACCACTCTCCTCTGCACCATGCAAGCATGCCCAGGCTTGTAAAAGCTTGTCAGAATAACCCTCTTAATCCTCAGAGGAAGGATTTAATTAAGTTATTCCACTCTGGCATACATGCTGAATGTTGGACTGCGTTTTGGATGACCTCATCGATGGCTTATGAGTGTCAGTGTTTTACTGAAGCATATTAACATTTCATTGAGAAAACCACATTAAACATAGCAGCAGGCACAAATACAAAATCAGCTTGCTGAACAGTAAAAAGGTTTATCAATGTAATTATAAATGGTTCCTTTTACTGTTGCCAGCTCTGGAGTATAGATTAGGAGCAACCATATCTGAAGATGAGCTTGTGGCAAAGTGTTGAGGTGACATCTATTACTGAATAACATGGAATGCTGCCAAGATAAACTGACACACCATTGATCTTAAAAAAAAAAACAAAAACAAAAACACCACAAAACAAAACAAAACAAAACAAAAACAACCCAAAAATCCACTAAAATAAACAAAAAAAAATGTTTTGCTAAGCAGCTCAGATTTTTGCTGGTCCACAGAATGATCAGACATAACAATACCCCTGTAGCTCCTTTAAAATCCTTGCATATAAAGATTTTTTTTAATGCAGCTAAATGTGTTGACAGGATTTATTTACAATTTCATGCTGTTTCCCTGACACAGATCTGTATAAAAATAAAAGGGCTAAAGGCCACTGAGTCATTAACTGGACCACTGAGGTCATAAAATTTGTGATGGCTTTTCCCTAAACCTCAATTAAAACACTTGAAAAATATAATTATACCTAATCCATGTGCTGGTAACTTACATGGTGCAATGGCATTTTTTCCACACAAGAAAGAAAATAATTTAAAAGTGTTTTTTGAGTCCTGCATCCTGAGAACGTGCAGGCTGTGGTCCATTTGGTAATGTGGCAATGGCTGGACCCCTCCATGCTTCAACACTGAGACAGAGCAGCGATTCTGCTTTTTGCTTGGTCCATGTCATGTCCTAAAAATTTCTTTGCCTCATATAAGGCACAGTGACAACAAGCAGAGTTCTGTAGGCTTTGAAAAGCCTTTGTAAGCATGTTTTGGAGGGTAAAACAAACAATCTCCCAATAACACCCTCCTAAATCTTTAATTTTTGCAATCTTTTGTGTGGATGTCAGGCCTAAGCATACAAAACATGAATAAATGACTCATTTGCAGGAAAGAAAAGCAATATCTGCATTTTATCAGCTCAGGTGAAAGTAGCACAGCCTACAGACATATGCTAAATTCCATTACCTGTAAAGAGAGCATTGATTTAAAATTTTCCTGTTTTGAATACCATGACATGAGAAATGATAGGTTTCCATTTTATTTTTATTAATTGTATACACACAAGGAAGCTGATAGGGTAAGGTTGACTTTAATTGAGCCATAAATTTAGCATTGAGAAATGCCATCCATTTAGCTGGACAGTTCTGTGATGAAATACATTTCTAAAGCAAGGATTGCTGGCAGAGTGACTGAGATAACAAATGATAAATGCTTTATACCTATAGCTACAAAGAGACAGTCGTCAATAAAAAATGGGTAACTTCTCAAAGGGCTACCATAAGTAATTTTCCCTTGATTTTGCACCACAAGAATTTTTTTTTTATTAAAATACTGTTGAATACGTTACTCCTTTAATTTGATAAAAACTTGTAGAAGATACATTCTGGAGTCCAAAATACTGGGTATCCTATCATTGCTTGATGTGTCACTCTGCTCCACAGGAAATCCTTTTACATTAATCTGATTAAATAAAACTCTACATATCTGTACACACATAAAAAGGTAAGCTCATGGATACTCACATACATGTCTCCAGCTATTGTAGGCTGCTGTCATAGAGCTTGAACTAAAGTCAATAGAGCTTGAACTGTTTACACCAGACAAAGACCTGCTTCAAAGTGTTTATAAACCTATCTGGAAACAAATCTTAGCATGAGTTATATCATGTATTGATATATGACTATGAAAAGCATAATTATCCCCCATGTATTGGGGATATATATTGACATGTATTGAACTCCCTATACTGAGTCTCATGAGGAAAAATTCCTGCCATTTTGATTCCAAGATCTCTTTGAGCAGCTATAACAGGATGATTTCTATATCAGAAAGGTAAAAGTTGTCCCATGTGGATAAATGTGGGTTTTTAATTTTCAGCCATATAATCAAAATCTTGTTCCTGAATTGATCCTTTTTTTCTAACTGCTTAAATCAACCTCATCAGTTAGAGCCCTGAGTGTCTTTTTAAGTCAGATAGTTCTGATTCCCTTTGGAAAGGAGATGATTTGGTTTTGGAATGGAGAAAATGTAAATGGTCTCATGAGAAAGAATGTCAGAAAGTAAAATGGTCATAATTAAATGTGGAAACAGTGTTATGGCTGGCCTGACTTCAGCTGTCATGGATCTATGAATGCCTTTGCCCTCTACAGGTATAATTATTTTTCTTATTGATCACTGGTAAATTTGTGTTCATACAATAAAGATCTTAGAGGGGATGACAGCAAGCAAACATGGTAGTTAACTGGATAGAGAGCTCCTAATCAGTGTTGAGTTTTCCCATGTAGAATGACATGGGCACATAACAGAAATATTTTAATGCATCTCCACAAAGCATGACAGAGATATTTAAAGTTCTGTCTTCCTACTTCCTTTGAAGACATTCACTTCCCATGTGGGTCAGCAGAGAGAAACAGCAGTGCTGAAACAAGATCACCTGATTCCTTCCTCCAGTTCCTGTCCATTGTTACAGCCTCAGTAATGGAGACATACAGGGCTGCTATTTCTAGTGATTCCTGTACTCCAACTAGCAGCAAAACAACAGATTCTTTTATATATATATATATGTATATACACATATATACATATATATGAACAACTTGTAAGAGAATATAAACAATAATTTTTTTGCAGTATACCCATTCATTATACGTCTGAAAGAAAAAGAATACAGTGTTTTGAGCAGGAGTCAAGTGTATGGTTCAATCAGTATTTTAGGTCTTAATGTTTAAATGCTTATTTTGAGTCCTTAGCAATAATTTACTCTCTTTGATCAACACTATTTGAAGCCAATAAAACAAGTTGTCTGAAGCAACAAAATAGCTTTATCCCTATGAAAACAGAAAAGAATTATGATCTGGTTTAAGTGAGAGAGGGCTAGAATAGAACCAAGGAGTTTCACTGCTAAAGTGATACCACCTCATGTGATAATAAGTGATCTTCATTCCAGAAAAACTGTCCAAAAACTGATCACTAATATTTTTTTTCTTTAGGAAAAATAACTCTTAGAGGCATTAGGAAGTTTTGCCATTATTATGACAAATTTCTTGGAAGATACTTAGATTTACATTTTGAAAGAACCCAAACCCAGAGCGCCCAAAAATAAAAGGTGTAGTGTTTTGGAGATGGAAATAAAGCAAATATATTTTTTTATTCTTTAAAAAAATGTAACAGAAGAATATTAAGTACATGTCCACTGAAGCTCTCTCTCTCTGGAGTTAAGCTCTCTCTCACTAGAGTTAAAGCCCAAAAAACCAACAAAACAAGCAAACAAACAAACAAACCTATGAAAAAGCCCCAACAAACCAAACAAAAAACTGAAAAAAAACCCCCACCAATTAAACCCATAAAATCTCTGTGTCTTTGATTCAACTCAAATGCAAATAACATTGGAGAATTTGTCTCATTCCTTCTCCATCCTGAGCAACATAGTTTAGGAACTGGTTTTGTGCAGTTGCAAGGAAGGGCTCACCAGCACAAACATTCTGCTCACATAAGATGCATACAGACCCAGCATTGTGGTTTACTCCTGACACCTAGAATAATAGCTCACATCTTCTGCCAGAGATGAATGACTGCAAATGAGTGTTTAAGACACTCAACTTCATCATTGATTCCACAGGCTTTTTTTGCCACTCAGTCTCCTCAGCCAAACTCAAACTGCTCTCAAATTTCTGCCCCTTTTCATTTTGTTTTGCAACAGAAATACATCATCCAGTGTATATTTTTGAATTTATAAAATACACAACAGATAGTGGGGTTTTCAGCACTAGCATAACTCTAGGGAGTTCTGAAACACTAATATTTCTGCAGTAGTACATCTGCTGTTCATTTGGAAATGCTACCATTTTATTTTCTTTTTTAATCATAATATTAGTCAAAATCAGCAACACATTAATGCAGGCAATTATAAGAGTGATTAAATGGAGGTCTAGGAGATGGATAGCAAGATGTGACCTCCTGGTAACAAGAAGCACATTCTGCTTGTCATTTGGCATTTGTCCATAACTATTATGTCTTGGACTTCAACAGTGTTTTGATTTCCAAAAACTTTCCCCCTTCACCTTAGCAGCATGTCCTTCTGGTTTTTTTCACCAGCTGCGTTGGGAGCACATTTAGGGATGTGTGTGTTTGCTCTCCAGATGACAAAATGGTGTGTGCTATGTCTCTATGTCTCTCAGCACACAAGTAGTGTCAGCAATCTAAGGAAAAGAGATCTCCTGCCCTCTCCTGCTTCCTTTAGTGTCTCTCTTTCTCCTGTAGCACTGACAGGCAGGTGTGAATGTGACACATGTCTTTAGTGCAGGTGGGATAGCTTTGACTTTGGCAAGCGGCCGGTAACTTTCCTTCCTCATGTCTTTATGGAAGAGTTTGGCCTTCTTGTCTAATTTATTTCATCTATTTCTGCCTCTGAGTTCGTGGCATGGTGAAGTGCAGGAGTTTTTTTATATTCTTTTCCCACTTACTACATATTTTTTCTGCTTGTGGAACCAACATAGAAACCAGAAGGCTTGTAAATCACATTTCACATTTCCACACCGTTTTACTTATTGCAAGCTCGGTCATTGCTTCACAGGCCACACAAATAATTCTAAAAGCTAATTTAAGTACTAAGGTAGGGACACCTCTGTTTTAAAGCATCTTATCTGAAGAACCCTCTACAAAGAGATCAGGTTTATGAAGCCGTGTATGGAAAGGGGAACTGTGATGATCATAGATGTGTAAGCTCTTTTCTTATTCCACAATTCAGTATTCTACCTGGCCAAGCTTCTCTTCAGCAACTATTCCTTTACTCTTTCTATTTTTGTTTCATAGTTCATAAGTTCATCCTTTTCTTCTTGGGCCTCAGAGCATCCTGTTTCATCTCCTTATTCTGATATGCTGCAAAAAAGAACTCAGTATGAATGAGAATCAGGTAGCTTTCACTCAGAAAGTGGGGGCAGAGAAGAGTTGGATCTAGAAAAATTAATATAAATAGTCATAGAAATTATTATTACCAATTGTTTTAATAATCTGCCCTGTTGCTGCTTGCTAAGCAGAATGAAAATGGTGGAAGTTCA
This sequence comes from Motacilla alba alba, assembly GCF_015832195.1. Classification (NCBI taxonomy): domain Eukaryota; kingdom Metazoa; phylum Chordata; class Aves; order Passeriformes; family Motacillidae; genus Motacilla; species Motacilla alba. The sequence continues at coordinate 97,002,497 of NC_052016.1, read as the reverse complement.
CAGGTATTTTTACAGAGCAGGACACTGAGGTTGTAAGAATACACATACTTCTGAAAACTTGCAAAGCATGACATGTTGAATTCTTTCCAAATTTTGTCAATACTTCCGTGACTGCAGCAAGGCCAGGCTTCTACCCTAAATATCAGCATTCTGCTTTGAAATTATGTGCACTGGACCATCCCTTATCAATCTCTATAAATTCTGGGCACAGAGTTCTTAGAGATACTACTTGTAATGAATAGGGTGTCGCTCATTTTCACTCAAGGTGCAGTCCTCAAAAGAAAGTTTTTTAGTATCATTGTATTTTTTTTTTCTAGTTTTAAATGAGTGCAAATTTTTACATTGATGTGTACAGCCTGTTTAACAAAATATTTACAGAATGCATTTCTGGAGGTAGAATTTCAGGTTGTCTGACTTGCTCTGACTTATGGCAGGAGTTTTTCTAATTGCTGCATGTAGAAGATTTGAAACTTGGCATCCAAAGCCTGTCATTTTCTTTATGAATATTAATTCATAGTTAGTTCCCTGTCTCTGCCATTTACAAAAGACAGTTTTGGTTTATTTTATTCCTTAAGCCTTTTTCCCCTCCAGCTGGAAAAAAACCAAACTGGCTGAATAACTAATTTTCAACAAGATTTTATTTTCCTTTTTATTATAAGGAGAAGATATATGGTCAGCTATGTTTCTTCGGTATTCTCTGGTCTTGCACAAGCTTTCAGTCTACAGATTCTAGAAAAGGCCTGCAATGGAATGATTAAAGGAAATTCCAAATGGTGTCTGTACACATGACAAATATACTTACATGTCTTTATTTCAGCTATTATCCCAAGCAGCACGAGGGATAGCAAATCTCTGCACTAATGGGCAACTTTCAAAGCCTCTCACAGCAGGATTGTCTTGGCAGGGGAAAGGTCATGGTAATGGGTTTTGAAAAAGAGTTCCTGAGAGTCTCTCTTTTCTTCCAAAAGTTTGGATTTTCCTTTCATCTTGTATCACTGTTCAAATACACTAACGATCATTGCTGTTCTGAAAAAAATCCTGAATAGGAGATGTGTCCAAATGGAGTAGTTATCATTCATTCAAGTTCATGACAAAGCAAGTTCTGCAAACCAGAGTAGCTGATGAATTCATTGTGCACAGCTAGCCAGGAACTGAAAATGCTGTTTCCTTGCAAATGATGACAATTCCATGAGGAAAATGAGATTCATAATAAAAAAAAAGGCACTAAAAATATGACTTCTGTTCTAAAATGAAAATAGTCTGACAGCATACTTATGGAATCAAAGCATTTTAATTTGGTAGAGTTCAGAGGTTTTCATTTGAATTAAATACTTCTACATGTTTCAGTTCCTTATTTTATGAAAACTTTAAATGTAAACAAAAACATGAACATATGAATGGTATTGAAATGAAAATCTAAACACATAGTATGCAACACACACAAAATAAACTGAATAGACAAATAAATACATAGTTATATACACTGAGCCAACCATTGTGCTTTCTGAAATGCTGTCTTCAAACTGCCACCCATGCCACTGTATTTTTGTTACCATAGAAATGTAGACTCATAGAAGGGATTCAGTCGGAAGGGACCTTAAAGATCATCTGCATAGCCAGACATGTCCTTCTAGACCAGGTTGCTCATAGGCTCATCCAACATGTCCCTGAAAAACTCCAGGGATGAGGAAGCCACAACTTCCCTGAGCAATCTGTTCCAGTGCCTCACCACCCCCACAATACAGAAGTTGTTCCTTACAGTTAATCTAAATCTACCCTCTTTCAACTAAAATAGTTCTTGTAAAAATGTCCTTTCTCTTTTTTCCTGCAGGCCCCCTTTATGTACTGGAAAGTGCTCTAAGGTCTACCCAGAACCTTCTTTTCTCTAGGCAAAACAACCCCAACTTATTCAGCCTGTCTTCATAGGACAGGTGCTCCATCCCTCTAATCATTTTCATCTTCATGGCCCTTGTCTGGACAGGTCCATGTCTTTTTTGTGCTGAGGGCCCCAGAGCCGGACACGGTATTCCAGGCAGGGAGAGAGAATCACAGAATCATAGATTGAAAGGGAAGATTGAAAGGGACCATGGTGGATCCTCTGGTCCAGCCTCCCTGCTCAAGCAGCATCACCCAGAGCACATTGCACAGAATTGCATCCAGATGGTTCTTGAGTATCTCCAGTGAGGGAGACTTTCCAGTCTCTCTGGGCAGTCTCTCTCTTTCAGTGCACAGTTACCTGCACACCAAAGATCTTCTTCATGTTCAGGTGGAACTTCCTCTGCAGTTTCTACCTGTTGCCTCTTGTCCAGTTCCTTGTCACCACTGAGAAGAGCCTGGTTCCACCCTCTTGACACCCTTCCTTCAGATATTTATAGACTTTGATGAAGTCCTCTCTCAGTTGTCTCTTGTTGAATCTGGACAGTCTTGGTTTCCTCAACCTTTCCCCTTAAGAGAGATGCTCCCATCCCCTCACGATTTTTGTCACCCCCTGCTGGACCTTCTCCAGGGGCTCCATCTCTCTCTTGCACTGAGGACCCCAGAACTGGGCACAGCACTCTAGATATGACCTCAAAGGGCTGAGCCAGGGGACTGGATCACCTCCCTCGACTTGTTGGCAATGCTCTTCCTAATACTCCCTAGGACATCATTGGCCTTCTTGGCCGCCAGAGGAAACTGCTGGCTCATGGACAGTTTTCTGTTCACCAGGATCCCGAGGTCCTTCTCCTCAGAGCTGCTTCCCAGCAGGTCAGTCCCCAGCCTGTACATGGGGTTAATCCTCTCCAGGTGCAGGACCTTCCGCTTGCCTTTGTTGAATTTCAGGCAGTTCCCTGCCCATCTCTCCAATCTGTCAAGGTCCTTCTGAAGGGCAACACAACACTGGTGGACCAGCCACTCCTCCCAGCTTTGTGTTGTCAAATCAATTCCCTTGACCTTCTGACCATTCTTCATGTAATGCAACCTGGATGCAGTTGACTTTTTGGACTGTAAGAGTGCATTGTTGGACCACATTCAGTTTTTTATCCACCAGTAAATCCTTCTCTCCAGAGGCATGCCACTGGGTACAAATAACTGAGCTGGAACTGTGATGAAAGGATTTCAGACTATGAGACTAAACGGTGTAGCACAACTTGGGGGCATTGCAATCACTACTCTTTCCCTTCCATACCTGGGAAACCACATGCAAACAGACAAGCCTTTGGCTTCCAATCACACTTTCTGACCCAGCCCAAAACTGTTCCTGAGGCTTTACCAAACATCCAACAGCATGGAAGACAAGGGACAGTACTTTGTCCTACTTTGTCCTATGCTTCCATTCTTTTTAGCATGCTCACGCAAATGTGGTCATAGATGCTATTCTAGGAGACAAAGGTCCAAGTCTCCTTCCTAAGGATTTGATTTTGAAAAGGGCAAACATATCTTGCAGCAGGAAAGCTGAGGAAAAAATGAATGAAATCCCCATAGAAGAGACATGTGGAAGGCCAGTGAAGCCTCAAGGCCTGATCTGAGCTTATTCACATGACCCAAGAAAAATAATAATGAAATTCTTTGGATTGATTTGACAGTAAAGAAGTGTGAGATAGCCACAGACAGCATCCAGACAGGGATACAGAACTAGATTTCCAGCCAAAACACAGGAAGTGAAAAAAAAGCCTTCAGACTACCTGCATATTCATCAATCTTTTAGACTTTCAGTCAGCTTCTGTAAAAGTTACTCCTTCAGCAATGTTTAATCATGGAGCAGTCGTATTCTTTTCAGACCATAAGGGTATGTATTAAAGCTACATGATCGGGCTTTTAGCTACATTGTAATAATACATATATCAATTTTTAACATATCCATTATCACATGCATGCAGCACTCAACCAATGGTGATATATGCCTCCCACTGTTGTTGTCAATCAGTTATGACAAGTGTCCTTGCTTTAATCTTCAGGTTTATAGCATAGCAACCTTACTGAAAATTCCTGGTAATGGTGGTAGGGAAGAATGCATCATCTGTATCTGATGGAAGCTCTTATAGCAGTGCTGCCCTGACATTATCAAAACCTCTGCAATTTTTCAAAGCAGTGGTCTTTTTTACCACCAGAGCAGAATTAATTCAAGCATAGACACTGCTGAGATGTTAGCAGTGTAGATTTTCTTTAAAAAATCCTAAAGGAGCTCAAATAACCTCAATGTGCTTTTAGGGTTGGTTTATACAGTAGAGCTCATAAGGTATTGAGTGACAGATCAGAATTTACCCTTACAATAGTTTTTATGGAAATCAACACATCATTAATGATCATTAAGTGCAAAACATCTGTTAATGCAGCATTATGACTGAAATAGCATGAGTAGAAATATCACTTTTCATTTCTACATCATCTTTCTTTCACTTACATTCACAGCTGGGTTTCCTCCTCACTTGCAGCAGCATGTCTCTGGGTTTGGCTCAGTCATGAGAATGTCCAAAATGGATGTACAACATACAGATATCCTTGTCACATTTTTTCCCAGGTAGTTATTTGCTGACATCAGAATATTTGTCCATATGTGGAAACTGTCACGGAAAGTGAAGCCTGCCCAGATGACAAAGAGGGCAGATAAGAGTGGGGGATTTTGACAGAATATGAAAATATTGCTGGTACATGTTTATCTGGTGCAAGATATTTCTCACATAGCACAGAAGGCAGATATGGATCAAGTGGCTGGTATAAATAAAAGGATATAATTAAAAGAAGAAGAGAGAAAATGAAGGGTACAGGAATTAGAAAGCCTAAGAAATGTGTCTGGGATCATATTTTGTATCCTCTTAAATGAGTGTCATTATGAAATACTAACACTCAAATTCTTCTCCTTTCCTTATTTAAGACCTTTAAGATTCAAAGTTGAAAGCACAGTTTCAATTTTGTGTACAGCCATAGGTACTTTAGCCTAGTACCATTCAACAAGATGATCTTTCCTCTCTCTCTCATGACTATATGGATTAGTCAGGGCTTAAAGTTACAGGTGGGAGGAACCTGAGCAATGTGTTTAAAACAGACTCCTGTGTATCACTCTGAGGCTGTGCAGCATTTTGCTTTTTTATTTTGAAGCAGAGGACATTCAGCACCTTAGGGAATGAGCTACTTTGAAAACACAGCAGTGGGTCACATACACTTCATATTCATCCACAACAGAGTTGTTTAGAGTTTTTCCTCACCTTAAGGATTCCCTTCTGTGAGTTTAGAAAGTGTAACTATACTTCTGATAATTATGTTTTTTTGATATTTATTGTCCTCTCAAAATAGTTTTTAAATAGAGGCTAATAGAGTGGTTTGATTTTTGTGTCAATTATTATTGAAATGTAACTCTACTGACATAGAAAGCTGCTCCAGTGGAGTCAGAGAATTGAAGGTGACCTGCTGGAAAGCATTGCTTCCTAGGGTTTAGAGAGGATCCAGGCTGATGGTGCATGCATAACACCACACAAGTGTCTGCACAGAACTAATGCACCAGACACAGGGAATTTCTAGCACAGAGCAGTAGTAAAGACATTATGAAATGGGGAGAAATGGAGAACATAGCTGAGAGAGAAAGAGACCTTCCCAGTGATGCACTACTAGCAACCAGAGACATGTTGAGAACTCTACAGAAGAAACATACCTGCCACAGGTTCGGTTAGTAACCAACAGCTTAAGCAGAAACATTGATGGGGTAGAAGAGAGAATTTGCCAGACAGTTGCAACCATCAGGCTTGATCTTGAAGAAAGAATTGTTCAAAGAGTTTATCTGAATCTTCTTCTGGTTTAGCCTGAACCTATACTCCTGGGGGTGAGGGAAGGCAGGGAGAAGAGGAAGGAAAAAAATCTGTCTGGATTTTAGAATCTTGGGTCTGTGTCAATGATTGCTCAGTTGTCTCAAAGACTATTCATCATCACAATATGAAATGTGCACCCTGCTTGTGTTCTGGGTTTGTTGAACTTCAGCTTCCAGCCTTTGACTCTTGTTACTTCACCTTCTGCTAGGTTGCAATCAAGCCTTCTTAAAGCTTCTTTTTTGAGAAACGAAATAGATTTTTTTCCTGTCATGTTTCACTCCACAGGACAATTTCCAATTATTTGATCATGCTGGCTGTCTTCTATAACAACTGCTGTTTCTGCCTTTGAACTCCAAGTTTTGCAACCACCTGCAATGTGCCACAAGCCATTTCCCCACTAAAGTTCAAAACAGCAGTTAAAAAGCCTCTCTGCTTCCACTTCACATCCCTCAGTTTACACAGTCTTCAGTCTAAATCACCTCTGCTTCCTGTGTTGTTCTAAGATCTCAACCTGACTGCCAAGCAAATCGCTTCTAGAGTCCCTATTCCCAGAAGTGAAGCCTGTATTCACTCTTTGAAAGGTATTTAATTTAATGTTTTGTCTTAGACGTACCAGTTCCTCTTCTGATGTGATTAGAGAGATCCTGTTACATTTTCCCATCATAGCTGGAGACATTTGTTCTACTTCAATAAGCAACAGTTCTTATGAGCCATGACAAATTAATTTTCTGGGCTCTCTATAATTTTTTGGGGAAAAAAGAAGGTCATGGAGGCAGCCAGGCCTCCCACAAAAGTCAAGAGTGGGGCATTTTAATCATACAATGATTTCAACTTTTCAAGTATATATGTTAAAGAGGAGCATGAAGAGGAGCATTTTCCAAACCTGAAAAGGTTTGGGAAAGTGACTGCAAATTTCTTATCTCCTTCCTCATCTCCCTCCTCCCCCATGACCCAAATTCTCTTTAAAATAACCAGACTCAGAGGTCTGGTCTGTTCCACTAATGTTGAGACTGCTTAAGCTGTATTCCATAGTCTACTCATCAGTAGCAAAGGACTTCCAAACTTCCTTAAAAGAAAAGATATAAAAATAACACAAAGCTGATTACACTTTGAATATTAATCATTTCCTCCCCCATTCTGTATGTTTCTTTCAAGGAAATCTGTAAGTGTATGTGTGTGCGTGTGTGTGTGTGATGTAAAGATTGTTTATTAAATGCCCTTATCTGGCAGATCAACCCCATTTCTTGTACAGTCTACTGGTGTGTTAGCAACAGCAATGAGCAATGGGATCATAGGCCACAATCATTCCTTCAGCTCTCCAGGGGTTCTGTAAACCCTCTCCTTCTGGAAGCAGATTTTGGCCCTTTTGTATTCCTTGACAGAGTATGGAAGACAGAACAAAATTTGAAAGGGTATATTTAAGTCATGCTGAAAAACACTGACCAAAACATTGAAAGTGTGCTATTTTCACATCCACCCAGGGTTTCTTTTCTCCTTCTCCAGGAAGTCATGTGTTCCTTACTGAAGCAAACACAGGGTTGTATCTCAGTAAGAGAACACCAAAATTGCATTGACAGCAGTTAACGACCTTGATTTAGCCCATCTGTAGATTTCATCCATTACGACATGTTTGAGTATTTCCATTTCTCTGAGAGTGGGTGTATGTTTGTATTTGGGCATGTGGGCATCCGTTAGGGTGTAAGATGTGTACAGGTGTGTGTGTCCATGCTAGCATCCCAAAAGTAAAATATGTTAAATGGGTAAAATATGTTACAGTCATAAGTAGATAACTGAACTAGCTAAGTAGATTTCCTTCAAGCTTATGCCTCCAAATTATGTATGAGCAAAAACCACAAGTACTAAAACTGTCAGCATAAAGGTAATTTAGACAAGAAAAAGTTATAAGCTACTGCAAATTAGATCATTGAAGGAGAGTAGCTCTTCTGTGACAGAAGTGGAATTTCACCTGGTTTTGGCATTGAATTTTTCAGGGAGAAATTATCCTTAGAACTGACTTCAAATATTAAGAAAAGAAAAAGAATAAGTGCACAAATGCTAATAATAATTGAAATAAGAAAGAACATCAATAATTTAGATTCTAATAATTTAAAATGTAGAATGTGTCAAGGAAACGTCTGGGAAGAATGTTAACTAGAAGCCACATTTACAAGGATGTCCTTTAATCACAAATAACAGTGAATCAATTAGTGTTATATTTAACTCCATATTTGTAAATCCAGAGGCAATTTTGGTTCATGGATTGCACCCCATGAATAAGATGCCTTCATCTTTATTTTATATTTTTGAAATACAGCAGAACCATCACATGTGTCGTGAGGTCTGGTGCTTTTTCTTAATGTATGAGCCTCTGAATACAAATATTTTTAAAAAAACTTCACTGAATATTAAGGCTATGTTTAATTATAATCCCTGAATTGTAAGCAGTACTGATGCTTCTTCATAAAAAAAAAAAACCTGCTATAAAAGAAAATTGATTTGTTTGACCATTTTCTGCTTCTCTTGTTTATGTTTTGTCACTCCTACTATTGCCAAAACACAGTTTTGTTATTTTTATTTTGACAATGAATCTGTGTTAATTATCCATTATAATAATGCAGCAGACAAGATAGGAAATATTTTGTGGTTTTAGCATTGCTTTTAAGTAGTGAAATAGCCTAGTGTGTTAAACTGCAGTGCTGGGACACTGTAAAATTGGGGATAGAGCAAATTACACATGTACACTTCTTTGATCCAAGGTTTATAGAAATCTGTGCAAACTTTTACACTGATTTCCACTGAATTTTGATTCATGGTTACATTGCTAGTAAAGGTCTAACCTCCAATCTTTCAGAACTCATGGGGAATGTGATTTATAGAACACATAAAGAGCAGCCACAATTTAGGGCTTCCTGCCCTGTCATCTGACCTTCCTCAGCTAATGATAGAAAAAGACAGAGCAAAGCAGAGCTCTAAATAGTGAGTCTAAATAGCCCTGGGCATGCAGCACTTCGCCGTGATCTCTGTTAGCATGTGTGACTCTTACAGTAAAACATCTTTCATAAAACATGTCCTTTAGAATAACAAAAAGAAAACCCCTTTGCATCAGGTTCCAGACATTCTCTCAACATAATAATCTCCATGATGTACCCACTACTCCAGGATGTGTAGATGGTAGTTATAGATAACATTATTCAACTGCACATCGCTGATTTTATCAGCAAAGTGCATAATTTACAGCCAAGTCTCTTTTGTGTTTATTGGGCTAGTACACAACATGTCACTCAGTCCTGGAGCTTCTACTTTTCCCCTTACCTTTCCATTTTCCCATTGCCTTTCCATTTTAAACTTTTAATTACAAAACAGTCCAGGCATGGTGACAAACAGAATGACATCTGGGGATACTAGAGCAGTCAGTGTGCATTGCAACTGTTAGACACCACTCTTGGAGTATGGCGATTATCAGTGGCTTTATCAGTGAGGTTTCATGAATATTAAGTTTAAGAAAGCATCAACAAACACCATACAGGAAAACTAGTTGAGGTTTTGTGCACACTTGAGTTAAGCAGAAATTAAATATCTGAGCCCATGGGAGCACTAATGATTAGAAGAGCTAGGAAGACACAGTATAAAAATTCAAATGCCAAGTACATATTTGCCATAATAAATAAACATTCTGATTTCCCAATGGTTTGGAAAGATGTCTTTTGCAGGTCATTTACCTTTATATTAATATTCTTCAGATTTGCTATAGTCATTGTTTGTTTTAAAATTCCCTGAATGTTTTAGGCATGTTGATATCTCAGTTTAAAATGTTAGTCAGTACCTAATGCTAAGCAGAATATAGTATTTCTTACATAAACCCCATTGAAAATAGCTTTTATAAAGCATTGGAGTTAATAGGCTCTTCTGATTAATATTAAATTACAAGAACGATTAATGAGGGCTTCTCTACAAAGCAAAACCATGGAATGCTGAATTCATAGCATCTGCCCAAGGCTCTCTCAAATTATACTGGCTTTTCAACCTTCTGTGCCTTTTGTGTTCCCAGTTTCAGACTGGACTCCTTAGGGTGTGCTTCTTCATAAATCCCTTTTGAGAGTGGTGTCACAAAATAAAGCTGGAAAAATCACCCAAAGGAGCCATGTTTTTGGGGAAGAATATCTGGTATCTTGGCTTTCCTTCTTCCTATTTCATCCTGCCAAAGACTCCTAAAAAGGTTGAAAGGACACAGTGAGCATTTCTGCAAGGTCCATGAGTACCCCTTTGTGTGACTAGTTTCTGTCTTGTACTCAAACAATTGAGAGAACAGGTATCTGATCATTTCCTCCTTCTTTTTTTTTTTTTTTTTCTTTTTAGTATAGCTGTCTAACCACAGCTCTGTATGTTCTGTAATTGTCCAAAATCAAGGGAAGAGCATGTTTCATGAAGCAGCTACCTCATAAGGTCTAGAGATAAATTTGTGTTCCAGTGCAGTAAGAAGAGAACATTATGTTTCAGGGGTAATGATAAAATTTTCTGTTTCTTCTGTTGAGGATGGCAAGACAAATGTAAAGTTGAAATAAAACTGGAACTACCATGTTCCTGTTGAAATGCATTCATTTATGCATTTTATTTCTGCTTTATCTGTTCAACCAGTAAATTATGTGGGGGAGAAGTGTCTTCTCAAATGAAGACATGGGCCAGAAGGCTCCCTTCTGTCTGCATGGCTTGTTGCTTCCAGACCCATGGTGTCTACCTTTAACTGCTCTTTGCAGCTGGCCTAGTGTATCAGGGAAATGAAAATGGAGAAAGCAGGGCTTCAGAAGTTTTATACACCAGATCCAATCTGGAATAGCTACTCTGACATCATTGAAAGACTGTTTTTCAAGCAGTAGAGATCAGAGTTTCCCTTGGTGCCCCATTTTCTGTGCTTACCAATGTATAAATGCACTAGAAGTACTTCTCTGTGTCTCATGTATGCCTGAATGTATTAGGGGAAGGATGACTGAGGCTTTATTTGCAAACATCTGTGTAAAACAAAATAGCTTTTTTTTGTAGCCTTGATTTTACTATTTTATGTTCTATATTTACATTTTTATAGTTTAGTATTTTATTTTCTATAAGACAGTGCTCTGTACTTGTGGTAGAAAAGATCTCATGCTTTTGAAGGCAAATAACACCGTTTAGGCTTATTTGTTAAAATGAGTCAATTCCTGTCTGAGACAAGCCCTTTTTCCTGTGCTTGAACTTGTTAGCATTTAGCAGGGAAGGGAAAAATGTCAGCTAGACATTAATAGACTTCATTAGCAATTAATTATAAGTAATAGTTATGAATCTAAATCAGCATCAGAAACTAATGAATTCATCCGTGTCACAATTGAAAATGACTAATGAATATGGTCTGTACATAGCTAAACAATGCAAAGTAACTATAACATATCAGGCAAAAGAATGGATACTGTGAGACCCTGGGTCTGACTCCGCTCCCACTGAAGTTAATCAAGAGGTTCCTAATTCCCTTCAGGAAGATGAAGTGTGGCAGTGTCTTTTGTCACTGAAGAAAGAGACATATTTTTTTATTAGCTTTCATACAGTTTTTTGTTTTTTTGTGGCAAATAAAAGACAAAGAGAGGAGTATTTATTGAGGGAATGCTGCTAAAATGCTGAGGTTAGACTATCAGAAATGTCTAAGAGGTTTAGATGCTGGACTCTAGACACTTCACTTTAGATACCATTAAAGGAGCATTACAGAGACAAAGAGTGAAACATCCACCTAATCAATAAGCTGTCAATGCTTAGGGTACCAATTAAGGGGTTCCTGTAAAAGAATAATGCCCACCAGTTGGGAAAACAAGCACTAGTTTTTTTACATGGGCCTTTCTATAGCTGTATTAATTTCAATTTATTGTTTCTAACTGACAAATTTTTTAAAGAGATAGTATAATAATAGCACAGTCAGTTACTGATGTTTTGGTACTGTGGCACATCTTAGTATATAGAATCAGAAAGAACAAATTTTCTCCTTCTAACATTGTAGCAATTGGCATATTAGGTATCATCTTATTCCTGAAGGGATTTTGAGGGAAGAGATGTGGCCTAGGAATTAACATTCTCTTTCTACTTCTGAGAGGGTGAAAATGTCTTTTCTTTCATGTTTCTTTCATTTGCCATTTTATGCTGTGCACGTGCAGTTTGTAGGCATGCAAAGACTAGTGGCAAATCCCAGTTGTGGCTTAGCATCATATGCCTGGTCTGTGGTTGTGAAGATACCATATGAAAGATCAGGCCTTCTAGGGAACATATGTACAGCTATCCTCAGTGCTGTCTAACTGCTCTGTTTTCACAGGATCAATCTTAGAGACTGCCTTGAAGTTTTATCGTGGAGCTGGAAGATGACACAGTGGGAGAAGTGACATTTAGTGGCACTTTTAAAGTAGGACTATTCATCTGCCCTCCTCTCATCTAATTGCAAAAGTGCCACCAGAACTCTGCTGTACCTTGCCCCAGGAGGAACAGGGGCAAACCAGAATAAGTCAGCTTGCATTCACTGATCAATAGTGATTTGTAGTGGCCCCAGAATAGAGCCTAAAGAGCCCATGTTTTCAGCTGAAAACACACAAGAAGCACAGCACTAACTACAGGCTGAAGTAGAGGTAGGAATGGCAGGTGCTGAGGCAGTTTGGTACTTATTCAATCCGTTTGCTCTGAGATAAATAGGGTTTTTTTTGGACATAATTACTTTTGACTGACATTAGATTTTCAATTCTATTTCAACTTCAGAAGCACTCACTCTGAGTTGGTGGAATTCTAGTCAGGTTCAGCTTCATTCCTGCTTTTCCTTTTCTGTGGCAGGAACCCTAGCCTTGGAAGTTTTGTCTTCTGCAGAGGCAAAAGGAGTCTTCCAGGCATGCAGACTTCAGGCTAACTCCTTTCCCAGTTCTGCTCCTGGATTTTTGGGGTGCTCCCCCTAGTCTTGATTTTCATGGGAATATCATGAAATTATATTCCTGAGATGTTCCTATACCAAGGTCAGTCAAATATTAAGGGAAACCAAAAGAAAATAATGGAGATTTGGTTTTAAGTAAAAACCCACTGCTGCAAAGAGGCAATAAATGGGGAATAGTGGAAGCTTTGCAGACAAACTCAGAAAGTTTGTACTGCTGATGAGAATAACATGAAAGAAAACATGGCAGTGATAATGACTCTTTGCTTTAACGGTACAAACACTGTATACTTGGACTATGAATAGTGTGAAACTCCTCTGGTAACACAGAAACTCATAAATTCACGAAGTTTGAGTCTGGCCCACCTCCAGAAGTGGCTGATCTCCTGTTATGTACCGTGATCGAGCATCTCTTGGCTTGTCCAGTCAGCCTCTCCACCAGTTTCCATTTCTTTCCTGACATCCTTGTATAAAGGGAAAAGTTGCTCTTGAATATCATTGCAGTGTTATTACAGGATCCTGAGCTTCTACGGAACCAGCCTCTGCCTCTCTGTCCTATCCTCCCCAACTCTGACAGTTAATGCTTCCCAGAAGGTTTTCTGCCCCCTTGTTCTCACTCCTCCCAGTTTTCAGACCTGATCCACATTAGTCTACCAAAAAAAAATAGAAAAAAAAAGAAAAAAAAAGAAAAAAAAAGATAAATCCTTACAAATTTCTTCTGAAGTATTTATACTCTTTTCTCTTTCTTTTTTGCTCTGCACCATATTTTTTAGTTTATGCCTTAAGGGTTTAAGTGGAGTCTATTAACCATAGCTGTTTTGTTTTGGTTGATTGGTTTTTTTCCAAAATACTTTAATTTCAATTATTTGTTTAGTTGGCATTTTAATAGCCAGCAATTAGTTCTGAGGGAGTCCTAATGCTGAATTTATTATAAAATGTGTGGTAGGAACAATGAGACACTTTAGGATTGCAAGCATACATAATTTTCTATATATTTTACATAAGGTAACTTCTGCAATTTTCCTTGGGGAAAAAAAAGCAGGATTTTCTGCATCAAGGACACTAACTCAGAATTTTGAAGCAGAAACACATTCATGAAGGACACAAAACTCTCTAAGTAGTCAACCCCTTTCCAAGGCAAATCAGCCTAGCGAAAGCCTAGTGCTTACTTTATATCTCAAGATAATCCACTGATCACTGTGGATTTTTAATTCCCTTCTGTGTTAGAGATTGTGCATAAATTTCACTCAAATACAGATAAAAAAGACCTGACATTGAATATAGTGTCTGCTCTTAAACCTCTATGGGAAGGACATAAGGATCAGGTTCCTTTAAAGACACTGTAAACTCGTATGAGGTTCAACAAATCCAGGTGCCAGATCCTTTATGTGGGTCACAACCACCCCATGCAGTGCTACAGGCTGGGGCAGAGTGCCTGGGAAGCTGCCTGGTGGGAAAGGACCTGGGGGTGCTGGTCCACAACTGCTGAACATGAGCCAGCAGTGCCCAGGTGGCCAAGAAGCCAGTGGCATCCTGGCCTGTACCAGCAACAGTGTGGCCAGCAGGAGCAGGGCAGGGACTGTGCCCCTGCACTCAGCACTGATGAAGTCACACTTCAAATCCTGCGTTCACTTTTGGTCCCTTACTTCAAGAAGGACATTGGGGGAATGAAGCCTTTCCAGAGAAGGGCAACTGAGCTGGGGAAGGGTCAGGAGTACAAATCTTATGAGGAGTGGCTGAGGGAGCTAGGATTTTTCAGCCTGGAGAAAAGGGGGCTCCGAGGGGACATTATTGCTCTCTATAGCTCTCTGAGGGAGGTTTGTAGCCAAGTGGGGGTCAGCCTCTTCTTACAAATGTCAAGCATTAAGACAAGAGGAAATGGCCTCAAGTTACATCAGAGGAGCTTTAGATTGGATATTAGGAAACATTTATTCACTGGGAGGATTGTCAATCAATGGAACGGGCTGGCCAGGGAAGTGGTGCATTCACCACCCCAGGAGATATTTAAAAGATGTGGATGTGGCACTTGGGACATGGTATAAGGCTGGAATTCGCAGTGCTGGCTTAATGGTTGGATTTGATGATCTTGAAGGTCTTTTCCAACCTAAAAAATTCTATGATTCTATGGTGTTCTTGAAAGACTAAGTTCCTTTTTCCTGGGCATTCCAGTCACAGGGATTCTTTTACATTTCTCTGGGATCAGTAACATTTTAAAATCTTTAATGTGGCTTTTAGTATGCTGGAGGCATATTAATAACTCATAATATTTTCCTACCCGTCTGTAAGTTTGAATTGAAGAGGCAGACTTAATTTCCTAAATGTACCAAGAATAGAAAGTTTAGATGGTTTCTTTTTGCCTTCACAAGCTCAACACCTTTTTGTTTCATACAAAATATAAGGAAATAATTTCACAGAATTAACTTGAAAATCCTTTTCTGAATAATTAATTCTGGAACATCTGGCTGACTCATAGAGACTTTGTTGCTGCAAGAAACTTTTAAGTAGAAATTGCTCTGATCATATCTGCATTTTCTTTTATTATTTAATATGATGGACAGGTTTCACACTGGTTTGTGCAAACATATAGTAGCTGTGCAAATGAAATTTACTCAGAATGTGCCTAATGTTGTGTGAACTACAAGACTTCTACTGAAAGCTTGATTTTTGCTGTCATTGAACTCATTGAGGAAGGAATAATTTTGTTCTTATGACTAAGGCTGCTGGCTTGACTTTCCATTATCCATATTAGGCCATTTGCAAACCTCTTTTTAGCATTTACTTGATTTAAAAATGTTTATTTCTAATCTGATACAGCACAAGCATTTTACAATTCCTGTGCAGAAGCAAAATAAATTTATTGTTCAAGTTAATTAAGCAGAGAAAAGTAAGAGATGTTAAAAATACTGTTTGATGTAATTTTATAAGCAAATCAATTTACCATATGAAGAGGTGTGAGTCTCCCCAGGTCCATGCTCTGAACCTGTGTTATGTAATCTGTAAAGATGCCTACAGAGAAGCACCCAAATCAGCTTTACTGACTTTTGAAATCTCACTCATTTATTGGTGTCATCTCCCACTTGCAAATCAGAGCATTCTGCAACTAGAGTGTTTGCTGCTCTCTGATTGACCGCTCTGCCCCAAATCATACACAACATCCAGCTGTTCATGGCACTGCTGGTGTAACAGTTCCAATTAAAGCCCTATTGCGTGACATATGTGAAGTATGAAGGTGAGACTTAATATATATCAACATCAGCTTTTTTATTTCCCTCATGTATTAATTGTTCTTGGCTGCAGTATCAGCTCCTGAGTATCACGTTTGTTACAGACACTGTGGGCTAGAATGTGGTGCACAGAGACATGGCTTGTAAACTCGTTAAAGGGTTGTCTTGGGTTGACTATATGATTCTTTTATCCCAAATCATCTTGTTCTGTTTATGCTGAATAATAAGTTTTGCACATTTAAGACTTGTTCCAGAGAGAGAAGGGGGAAGAGAAGAAGCGTGCACTTTGTTTTCAGACACTGCTCTCACTCCTCCACATTCCTGCTTCTGGACTGTGTTGTCTGCGGATGGACAGACAGCGGGACAGAGTTCTCCTTTGTTTTAGTTAGTTTTGGCTAGCTGAGGCAAAGAAGTTCCCTGGACTGGGTTTTTTTTTCCCTTTTCTTTGGAGCTGTTTAAACCTGCTCTGGACTGAACACCCAGCAGAGCAGCAGCAGCTCGCACCTGTGGCCATCGGGCCGGGCCTGGGCTGCGGCATTTCCAGCACTGGAGGGACTGATAAGAGACTGAGTGAGCTGAGCTGCAGCCCGGGGAGGGGACTTATCTGAGCTTTTCTCTCTTTTGGAGCATCTAGAGGTTTTATTGTTTAATATTGTTTAGATTTTATTGTTTAATGAACAGGTTTTTTCCACTTTTCTGCAAGGAGGTATTTTCTCCCAAATCGGTTGGGGGAGGGGCCGATTGAATTTGCTTTTCTACAGGAGCTCCTTTGGGGGTTCTCTCCCAGATTTGCCCTGAACCAGGACAAGGGTGCACTGGTAAAAGAGCTTTTGTGTCCAGGCAGCTAGGCAGCTGATGGACGGACTCAAGTGCCCTGTGCAGTATGGGCTGGGCTGCGCAAAGCTGTTGGGAACATGAGGGATGCCCAGGAGGATCTTCTGATTTTCTCCTACCTTAACCAATCCACAGGCTAGGCAGCATGCAGGATCTCACACCAAACCTGGCTGGGTCCCACATACTCCTCCCTCCTGACCTCCAAGGGCACTGATAAGCAGAGTGCCCACTCTGCCTGCTCACCATCCTGTGCAAGGGTCCAGGCTGAGCCTGGATATCTCTGCTTTTCACAGCAATCCGCATTACCAAGCTAGTGTAATTTACAGCTATGTTAGGTCTTGACTATTCAGTCAGGTATAACCTCTGCAGATGCCTTTGCTGGAGTAAGCTCTGCCTGTCACCCAGAGTGAAAAGGGAGTCTCATGAACAGGCCAGATGACAGGACTAAACTGAGTGCCTGTGGCTGAGGGGGAGTGAATTAAATTGACTACAAGAAGGATTATGGAGGCTTGAAAATAAAGACTTTCATTAGAGCTATGACTGTTTCCTTTTTTTGTAATTACAAAGTACAGCTGCTCAATACTAATTCAAACTAAGCAAGACACTCCCACCTTGAAAAACTGAAACCTTGAAAGGGCCAGACTCTGCCAAAGGGATGCTGGGCAAGGTGGCCAGTGGGAGAAGTCTTTAGCAACTGGCCAGGAGGTTAAATAACACATTGGAGGCAGTAGCAGCTGCCTCTTCCCACTTATTGAGGCAAAAATATCGAATCCAGCCTGTAGCAAACCTATCCTGCCCATCTGAGTGGCTGTGTATTCTTCTGAAACACTAGCTGTAACACAAAAATTTAATTCTCAGCCTGGAAAATATACACCAGCAAATGGTTTTGTTTGTGAGAAGTTGCATAAACGTTTATAAAGAGAAATAGGTCAGAGGAGATGTAGCCTATAAAACTTCAGAAGCCCTATTACCGAAGCCATTGTGCAAAGAAGCACTACCTAGACTTCAGAAAATGATCATAAAATTGCAAAGATCCTCATTAAACTGAAATACTGTCCCAGTAAAGAGCTTTTTTTATCAGACATGCTTTTAAGAGTGCTGATAAACACTGAAAGGAAGAAGCTGCAGGAAGAAGGGTTTGAAGTAAATGTGATTCAAGTGCTACCTATTACTGTTATAAAATTTGACAAGTTTGAGCAAGAAATTTAAAATGACCCAACTTCACAGCGGCTTGGAAGAATTATCTTACACTGAGGCTAACAAGAAATAGCCTCAGCACCATTGATAATACAAAAGGCATTGGGATTATGGAGATGAAATAGTTCTGTGTGATAGGATTTTTTACTAGAAAAAAGATTGTCACAATAGGGTATCATGAAAGGTCAGCACCGTGGCAAAAAATCCACACAGGATGTTGAATAGAGCAGAGCTCACATTGTCTGCTGCTGGTCACAGAAAGGAGCCTCAAGAGAAGTCTGTCCAGGCACAAGCAGTAATGCTGGAGACAATGTACCAAAGGGTGAGATCTATAGTACACTCAGGGAAAACATGTCAGAGAGGCAGCAGCTCCATTTTTAATTCCTGATTGCCCCAAGGCCATGATGGCACAGTCTGAATTAAAAAGACTTTGAATCTTGAATACTTGAATCCATGGTAAGTGAATCTAACAACATGCTTTACATATTTCTTTCCCTGAGATAATCAGCTTCAGAAGTGAGCAGGAAAAGAAAAAACCTTTCAACTCTTGAATTAAATAAATTAAAGGTAAACAGACCTGAAATCATGGCAGAAGAGCCCTATGCCAGGCAGAGGGAATAAAGGATATGAATGACAAACATTCATGTGCTAGAGGTAGAAAAGTCTTGCATAATAAGTATTTTTGCCTTTTTTTTTTTTCCTAAAAGCACTGCTGCATTGGCATTAAGGCTATTATTTACCAGTTTCTTTTACTTTTTCTTTTTCTGATTTTTAGACATGGAAATATTTGCTCTGGTGTAAGGCAACTTCTGTATCATTGTACCTATGCCTATTCTAGAAAAAAAAACCTAGTTCTGTTATGCTGGTGCACACACACTGTCTGTTACTAACCAAGTCCCTGATCACCACTGCAGATATTCATATTCTTTTTAATTCATTTTGAGGACTTGAAATCCTATTTTTATCCTCCTTTTTAGTTATTTCAGGCATTTTAGGTTGGGCAAACTCAAAGAGAATCCCTAATCAACTCCTGTGTGAGGCACCACAGCATTTGTAATTCTGTTTTGCAGCAAGAGTGGAAGTACAAGAATCTGTAGTCACATTAATAAGGTGCTAGAGACAGAGAAAATATTTCTAAAAACAACGACAAAGTCCCTCCCCCAAAGATACTCATGTAAATGTCAGAAGTTTCAAGCAAGCAGTCACAATGATGGATAGCGCTGCTCAAGTAATTGGAAGTGCTTTCAGCACTACCTAAATAACCATTTTCCAGCACTGATATGTGTTGGATTGGCAAAAGTTAAGCAGCTGTGTAAGACAGATCTCACAAGGATCTAGAGTGCAGAGCAGCCTGAATATGCACTCCTCATGATGTTAGATTCTAAGATTTTGGTATGAGATATATTTTGCCTACTGTTTCAATACTGTTGCTCAAAATGTCTCCTCTGCTTCTCCCCAGTTCTAGAAAGAAAGAACATACAAAAAATAAAATTTCAAATAAATAAATAATTAGCAGTTCTATTGCCATTACCACAAATATGAGTATTTATTAGGAAATTACTGGAGTTCATTGAAAACAGCTTTTGGCATATCACTGCAGCTGCTCTTGTGGGGCAAAGTACACTCCAAGTACACTCCATCAGATTGGAGAAAGCTGTCATGGAGCAGAGAACAAGTCAGGTCATTCAGTGTCACTTCATATATTTATTTTATAGGAATATTTGACAGAACTCAGATCATTACATTATTTTGACAGGTGTATTGAAAAAAATCCCACTTCATTTAAAATTAATTTCATTAATCACTTTTTTTTTTTTTTTAGTTTTGTAAATATAGATATCTGAACTATTTTAAAGTGCTATAGAACTTCATTACATGTTTTTCTGATTACCACCATCTCCTTTCCTATTGGGCTGCCAGGATCCTGTTGAGCACATTAGCACCGTTGTAACTTTAGTGGCGCCATTGTAACTTTAGTGGATTTCAATACAGAATAAGGTCCAAGTTTGTGTTACTGCTATGAAAAATACTTGGAACAAACAAAGAAATATGAGGAATGGATAGATTTTAAAATCTCAATAAGCTTGCAAGTCAAATGATTTTATTAATGCTTATTCACTAGATCTGATTCATATTATTCACTTAAATGAAATAAACTTCCCTACATTCTTGGCTTCGTTATCCTATTTATTCACATCCTGCCATTTGGCATTCCTTTGTGATAGGATAAACCTTTTGAGATTTACAAGATTTTCTAAATTGATGTCCATGTCTCTTACTCATGTAATTATACCAAGTGTATAACCCAGCAGCCAGTCCCAGTGGCTCAGGTGTCAAGCGGTCACCTCCAGTGCCCCATACCTGACATTTGAGAACAGCAGAGTGTCATTTGTCATTCCCTCATCTCCCCCCCTCCCAAGGCCCTTCTAAAATTCTTCAAATCTGTTTCTAGTCTTGACTAATTAAAAATACTTTGTGTTCTCTGCAAATGTCATTACCTCAGGGTCCTGGTGCTTGGAGAAGAATCAGCTTATGCCTCTGTGTTCTTTCTAAACATCACTCCTGGCCACTATTGACACACCAGGCTAAAAATTCTTTTGTCCAACAAGAACAGTTATTCTTACAGTCACCCATTGCCACCACTGTCCTCGGTCATCAGTGGTTTCACCACATGAAGTAGGTGAAACCCTGAGAGTGTGTCTACACAAAAGGCTGCTGGGTAATGTAAACAGGGAAGCTGTGATTCAGCAGCGGCTGCTTGTGTGAGCAAATGCATAGAAAACACAGGACCATCTCACCAAAACTCAAAATGAGCTTAGGCCATGCTCAGGAGGTCAGACTTTCTGTTGAAAGAATATATTCTTTGCAGAGTGTTTCAGACTGTTTCTGGAAAGAAATTAAGGGGCAAGAAATATTTTGATGATTTGATTTTGAGTGGAAAAACTACATCTGAACTATATGCTATCCATGAAGTCTTGTCTCTCTATTTCTGTCTGTGCTATCTGCAGATGATCTTCAGAAAATTGAGGGGATTGTTATATTCGACTAGTTAAGAAGTATTCTGAGATATTTTTTAATTAAACTGTTTCTCACTCATAAGTAACTAATGTTAGTTATGTATGAAACCTTTACCCTTCATCGATCTATCATATTAATGACTACGAAAGTGATTAACATTCCACAAAGAGCTCTCATCCAGCTATGACTTGATTTATTTGTAAAACCCTGTGTAATTCTTTCCTTGCAAATGTAATTGTTCTGTTGAAGTTCCAGACCTGAATTATCCACAGTTTTTACAATAAGGTGATGGAAATACAATATTCCACACACTTGCCTTCCAGGAAGAGCTGAAAACACTTCATGCTAACAATAATCTTGGCTCACATTAATCATGATAGAAATCAGAAAGAACACTGTGGTAATGGAAAATGAAGAAACACACTGGATAATTCCCTGCTTAGAGGGTTATTTCTCTAAACTAAGAGTGAGCTTTTTGATGATTTATTAAAAACATATCTTTGAGTCTTGAAAAATGGATAATCAGATTGTTCTGGTGCTAGGCATAAAATAGTAATTAATACTTTTGCTAAAGCTAATGTATTTATTTTTTAAAACACTATTTGTGTTGTACATTGTTTTATTGCAGTTGTAAAAAATGACATAAAGTTATATGAATGGCAGCCTTACCTTGCAAACCAAATCTATTATCTACAATAGTTACATTTTAATAAACCATGCCCTTTATATTTTAAAAAGCTGTGCTACATATTTATAACTATCATTATTTACCTAAATTAGCAATTCTTTCTGGCCTTCTGTGAAATGTATGTTTGTGTTTTCCCAGATTTTTTGTCAGATAGGTGCTTACTTCTATGTACAATATCATATTTGTGTAGAAGCTCTCCATAGCAACAAATGAGCTCTTGAGGATAAGAAAGCAGTGAAGTTCAGCTTTGATTTACAGAAACAAATCAGTCATTCCCACTTTTTTGATAGTAACTTTGATAAGATTTATAGTTCAGCTGTGTTGTCATTTGCTTCTCCTACAATTGTCATAGAAAATTTAACCTTATCCTTCAGAGAAGTACTGCTGTCTGGAACTCCTGTGTGTACCCCAGGTACAGCAGCCTCCATGCTGGATTTCTTCTTCTTATCCTCTGCCTGGGACAAACTTTGAAAGTTCAGTGATCTACTGCCAAGGAGTGGCACCTATCAACTGAGCTGTAGTTGGAAGGTCTTTTTCTGGCAGCACTAGAGCCATTTCTCCTCTTCTAATGGGCACCACTTAATTTTCCTTCCATGCTGCTCCATTTGGATGGTGGAAGTTGTCTGGTCAGGTACTCCTCAGCTTGTTTTTCTGTATTCAGAACCTGTCAGAACATAGTTACCATCAGTGTGGAGGAGGAAAGGAACTTTGCCCAGGAAGGTCCCTTTCTGATGGCTACTAGAACAACCCCAAATGATGTGCTATTTCTCATTTAAAACTTGTCAATTTTACAGATCTTTGCTGCTGCATTTCAGGATCAATTTTACTATTTTCTTCATAAAGAAACATAGAGTAGGCATAAAAACTTTTTAATATAGTCTGGCAGAGTAACTGTAGTTCCTAAATTTCACTGCTGTCAATTTTATTCTGCTGACTGATGCTCCTTTAGGTATGATCATCTTTGTTTTAATCCCTTGAGGTGTGTTTCTGTGAAATAGCCATATGCCACACTTTCATGCTATTTCCACTATTTCCATCATCCTGTTTTTCACCTTCGTCTTTCAGCCTGAATGTAGATCTATTCACTCTCTCTATTTCTTCATCATCATCCCAAGAATTTCCTGGAAGCAAAATGGATTGTCCTAAAAGACCAACCCAACTAGTGCAAGTGGAAGTTATAAGCCTCTAACTTTCTTCTCGGTGGTTTGCTCACTAACCAGTGACTTGTATCCATTTTGGATTTCATTTTGAGACAGAGACATCTTTTTGCTTCAAGTTAAGAAAAGAATTGTCACACTACAGAAATACTAGGAGCAAAAAAACTTGTTTGTGCTGAGTGGTTGCCTCTAACTTTCATCCAAACTCTCCCTGACACGTGTGCATTCCTGTGTCTATTACTGGTGGGATAACTCACTGGAAGCTCAAATGCTCTGTCTCTGGCAATAGTAGGAACTCAATATGTTTGATAATTCTACCTTTCTGCCCATTAAGTTGAAATTAGTCAACACATTCTAAAGTCATATGCCCAGCTCACAGACACAAAAGAGCACAGGCAGCATAGAAGGATAAGTCTCATTTCCTTAGAAAAACAGGGTATAGTTATCAATTCTTCTTTCTCTTGTACAAGCTCAATTTCTTTCTCTTATTCCCTCTTGCTATAATATAGAGCAGATAACTTCTTGCTACAGGTCTTTGAACATTCAACAGTTGTACATGCACCAGAAAACCACAGTGAAATGCTCACTACTTTTAGTGACAGACTTGTTCAGATGTTATAGAAAAAAAAGGCTAGATTAAGCTAGACAAGCTGTTCTTTTGGGGTTTTTTTTGAGATGCTTATAGGACAAACAGTGTTTTCAAATTATTATCCATCCCCTTTCTCTCTAAATCCTAAACTCTCTCAGCTGTATATAGTTATGACCCTTTATATGACGACTCAACGTTTAAAACCTATTGTTTTCTTTTTGCAATTTTTTATCCTAGCACATTATTGTTTATAAACATTATTTATCATACTTCTGTTTTCAAGCGTATCACTCCATCAAAATCCCCCAGAATATTTTTTCTATATCACAATTCATGAATAACAGAATTTTCCCCTTTTGAAACACCAATACCTGTAAACAATGAAAATAATTTTCCAGTATGTGAAAATATTGTAGCATTTTGTATTTCATTAAAATTATAGGCAGACAAGTAGTAAATTTTATAATCTTTTGCATGATTTTACATAGTGGTTAAACTCAATTTTTTACCATTTTCCCTCAGGTCAGATTCCAGCTACCTTTCAAATGGTACAGGGCATCTTGACTTCCCAGGACGCAGAGGAGAGGGGTGAGTGGCTGTGTAATCCTGCTGTTCTCTTACTAAGACTACAGTGTAGGGAATAGGAAACACAGTGGGATTTTTTCAGTGTGAAAAACTTGCTGGTGGAAGTGTTCTGCTAGACTTCAGCAGCAGCACACACAGAACTGAGTCTGTTAGCGGGTGAACTTGGCTTTGTTGTCTCCTCCAGACTTGAAAAATATCACTGGAATGAAAGGAGTCTCCCAGGATCCTGGCAGTAAATCCAAGGAGTGGGTGCTGGCCTCCGGGTCAGTTTTATCAGGATTTTCAAACTTTCCTGTATTTTCCACAAAGTCCTCTAAATATGGACATTGTTCTTGCCAGTCTTGTTGGCTTTGGCAATGTTTGGATGTTATGCCTGTTGAAGCATTCCAGAGAGGAACACCAAAACAAGCAAAATCTACGTCATTTCCTGGTATTAAACCAGAGCTTTTTTGTATCTCTTTAGCTTTAACACTGTGATAATATTTGATCAATTCCCTTCTTTTTTTCCTTTTGCAAGAGTAACATTCAGCTATTTCATTATCAGAAAGTTTATGATAAGATAGGAAAAGGCAGTGCTAATGAATTGCTTACAACAAATATAATTCTACTGAAACCATCAACAATAAAAGTACTTTGTGATTTGGGGCACTTCTGCAAAATTACTATTAGATTCTCTTTACTGCAGGCCAAGTAAGAAAATGTTAGACTTCTCATTTCAAATATCTGATGTAGTTACGTGCATTTTCTTCCTCCTGAAGGTTCATCCTTGTGTGTATATTTGTTTTTGTTGTTCTTCAGAGTGGCTAACGCAGAGTTTCCAGTTTTGCAGCTTTACATTAAAGTACAGTTAGGATTTAAGAGATGCCATATTTGCCAAAATCTAATAGTATTTTCCCATAAATATATGAAATCAAATGTTTCCTGAGCTGGATGTGTAGAATGTGTGTGCCATCATGCTATTTATATTACTGTGCTCCTGACAGTGAATACATAAGCATATGTTTTGTTTCAGATAAGAATCAAGTTGATAAATATTTATCTGACTTTCCTTCATGCTTAGGCTGAAAATCACTCCAGTAAAGAAAAGCAAAGCAAAGTTAAATTTTTTTAATATGGTGCCACTCTTTGCCTATTCAACCCCTCCTCTGTTCAGGGCAAGGACTGGAAATGAAGTTGTGACAATGTTTTGGAGCTCTGGTCTCTGACTGATATTACTATAGCAAAAATAGAGACATAGATATCAATTCTGCCAGATATAGACATGTGGCTGGTGACCTCATCTGCTGACCACAAGAGCAGCAATGTCTGGCCATAGACTACAAAGATGGTAAGAATAAAATGAAGAAAGCACATGAGAAATCAAGTGGAAAATCCTAGAGATCACAGAGTGAGGGAATGGTGAGAAAACCAATAAACGTTTCAAGCACACCAGGAGCAAGAGGTCAGTAAGAGATATAGAAATGTTCTTTGAGAAGGAACAAGTAATTTATTGACACAAAAAATATTTTCTAGGCAGCACACTATCTCCAAAAATTGGTCCTTTTATCTATGAAGTAGGATGGAGAGAAGTCAGAAACAGTCAACTATATTCTTGCAAGGATGAAAAGGGAGGAATGTAAAAATTCAAGATCTGCAAAAGAAGGGATAAAATATACATCTATTCCAAGAAAATCCAGTGTATAATAAACTATTAAGTACAATAGGAAATTAGTCACATCATTTGGATGTGAAAGGATTTTTTTAGTATTTAAACCATGCATTTGGCATCTGAAGACCAAGAACATACCACCTTTTAGTTTCATCATCCAGCATATTCAGTGTTCTGTGACTGTGAGCAAATTCTTCCTTGTTGGCATGCTATGATTCAGGCCAAGGAAGATCCTACAGCCTCCATTCTACATAGTCAACAGCCTGCTTTTTATGAAATCTGATGTTTCTGTTCAAATGAAGGATGCTGAATGATTGACAGATGCTGAATGCTTTTCTTCCACATTTTATGTCGTCTTTAATGCCATCAGATCTGTGTGTATGTGCATGTTGTGTTTTTATGTGGGTGCGTGTGTCTTGGCATTACCATAAGGAACTGGAAAAATTCTGTTTGGAAACAGGAGATGCTCAGCAGTAACCTGATAGTCTAACCCACCAGTGAATATGTAGGTGTGGCCGTATTTCTCTTCACAGAGAAAAGCAAGGCACAACTTCCCAAGGATATTTCCTGGGAATTGCAGTGAGGAACCTCAGAGATAGTAAAAATAACTCTTATCTCATTTGCTGCTCCTGTTGTTGTGCTCATGCGGAATGTGTTGGAAGATTGTTTATCTGAAGGAGTTTCTCAATTGGATTCTGCTGAGGATTGTTTTGTTTCCTTGGCCAGTTGGAAAAAGCTGTGTCCTGACTGTCAGGAGAGAGTCATGAGTTTTCTTTAGTATCTTGTAGTATTCTTTTAATACTCTTTGTAATATAGTAATAGTATAACATAGTATAATAAAGTAATTAATTAGCTTTCTGAATCAATGGAGTCAGATGCATCATTCTTCCCTGCGTCGGGGGATTGTCATAGATACAATATGTAGAACCCCTATTCTGTCTGACCACAGATTTGGATATAGGCTTCCTGTCTCTCACATGAGTGTCCTGGGCTGTTCTGCTGTTGTAGACCTTTCTTTTTCATTCTCTGCTGGAGATTGTATTCAACCTTTATTATATCTGAATAAAAGAGAAAAAGGTCTCCAAACTTCCCACTGTCAGCATGCACCAATAATGTGCCAAAGGGTCCAGGTTCATTCCAGTGTGTTTTAGTATGTGTGCACAGTGGCTTGCCTTCAATATGCTCAGAGCCACAGAGCCATAAACAAACATACAATGGATCATGTTTGTAGCAGAGATGTGAAAGACTGGAGCATCCCAGGGAAGTAGTTCATACCTGCATCTCTCAGCTCCCACAACCATGTTGTCACACAAGATCAAGCTGAAATACCTCTTGCTTTGCATGGAACCCCTGCCAGAGACCTGAAAGATATTCTCTAGCAGCAATTTAGCAAAGAGGCTGCACTTTCCAGCCTCTGAACTCAACAGGAGCCATAGTCCCAAGCAGTTTGTTATTCATGGCCATATGTAACCAAGGGTTTCTTTGCAATGTCTGCCTACACCCTACAGTTTTTGGCATTTCTGGGACATTTTTGCAGAAAGGTAGGCATCTGATGTTACATCTGCTTCCTCTGCACCTGTCTGTGCATCCTTTGATATCTATAACTGTCTGAAAATGAAGATTTTCTCTCCTTTCCTGACACTGCAACAAATCCTGGTCCAGCAATTACTCCTGTGTGTCATGAGTGGTGCTCACTCATGCTCAGTGATGAGTTACCTTTGGTACTCAGTGAAAAGTTACTCATGGTACTCAGTGCAAGGAACCTGGCAGACAAAGAAGAAAGAGGATACTGAAAGTGCTCTCAGGGGAGGCAGCTTTGTCGGATCAGGGCAAGGTGGGTGCTAAAAATATTGGAATAGGCAGAGCACACACACATACAGATGGGAAAATGCAGGTATCTCTAGACCACAGAAAGGTATATGTTATAAATTTGACACATCAAATCCTCACCTAGCATGGTGTGCTTGATAATGGAAAGGAAATACACAGTTAATTGTGAATCACAGCAGTCATGTCCCACTTTTGCTTCAACTATTAAAGATGGAGAAGTTAATTACTACCTAGTTATCCAGCAGAAAGATTCACCATATAAAATACTCTTGCGGAAAACAAAGTAAGCATGGTTTCACCTCCTGTTCTTAATGCAAGAGAATAGGAGAATTGTATGCTAGACCATGTGATCAATAATTGCCAAAGTGGAATAAAAATACAGCCAGAAAACATGACTATCTGGTTTGAAAGTTTCCATGAAAACATCTCACACAGAACTGCAAAGAAAAAATATTCTGAGGTTTTTTGAGTGGGAGACAGTTTTCCAAAAATACTGCAATTTTACAGTAATTTTGCTCATGGAATAACAGAAATTCAGCAAAAAATGTTTTTCACAAATTTCACTCCTTACTTCATCTCCACTGATTGCATAAATATGGTCTTTCAAGTATAAAATAGGCATACTGCACCATTACCTGGTGGACAAATGCTCTCACAGGGGCCACCACAACCCAGGGGTCACCAAGGAGTTGAAGGCAGGTGCAGACTCAGCATCCCTGAGCCAGCTTTGAGTTCTGGCCTGATGTCAATACCCACATTACACTGCCACTCTTGCTGTTTCCCAGCCCTCAGACACTACGTACCAGATAGCTGAGAAATATATTAATATCTCACCTCTATGATTGCTTTGATGAGGGAGCTTAAGGTTGGCACAGATTTGATAGGACCAGACACCCTAGACCCACTTTGGAGAGGAATGAATTTGTTAGCTCAACTCCTGTGCTGGGATAAATGGTTGAATCTCCAGTGATGCCAGGGAGATTCAGCCACTCACACCAGCTAAAGATCTGGCTTGCTGGGAGAACACCAGTGTGCCCTAATGAGCTGCTTTGTAACAGCAGCTGCACAGAGATCCAGAAAACAGCCTTTCACAGCCTGGGCTGAGGACTTTGAGCTGAGTTCATCTCAGTGGGAAGTTTTCCTTTGCATATCTTCTGGTACACATGAAAGAGCACAGCTGCCTGTTGTTTCGTAGACTGAGCATGAAGAGAACTTTATATTGCCAACAGAAGGTGTAAGCATCATTCCCTTTGAAGTTGAAGGCAGAACTCTAGACTGCAGGAGCAGAAGTATCAGGAGCATCATTAGTAACTTTCCTTCAGCACACAGTTGAAAGGCTTCTGTCATGGCAATTTTAAAACATCTCCTTTGAAATTATTTTAGATATCTTTTTTGCACTTAACCTTACAGTTTTTCATCTGCCTTTTTATTTCAGCTCAAACTGTGTAGCATTCCCTTGATTTAAGTTCCTTATATTTATTTCCTAATATTTAATTTTGTAACAGTGATCTGGGCTTGGTTTTACAAAGCAAAATCCAAATGTGTTTGAACTATGAGAGTGAGATAACTGGATAGATAGGCAGACAGACAGACACTGGGATTTTCTATCCTTATAGCTTAGCAAATCAAAATCTGGTTAACCTGTCTTATTTATTTCCTACTGCTTGTACCTCCTGGTCAAGGGAGTAACCTTTTTTTCCTATTTGCTTTGAAGGTGATATCACAGAGCAGTCTGAACATCAGAAATAGAACTGTATCCTAGCAGGTGCCAGTTGAGTAAAATCTTAGGCCATTTTGCACAAAACAAAGTAAAAATGTTGATAGCTTTAAAACACAGTGGAACTGATCAAGATGTAAGATTCTGGGTACAGATGAACTTTCTGGACTCAGGCCTGTTTATGTATTAGTAGGAAATGAAAGCAGCCCAGAAGCACTCTGAATCTTCATTACAAGGACAAACTTCTGGTTTCAGGTATTCTCATGATAGGAAAAGACAGAGACATGCTTTTGAAACCACCACGTTGTCATCTCAAGTATAGGGGAGGGTGTGTGGGCAACAGGAGACATTTCTTGTAACCAGTGGTGCTTATATAAAATACATGTTTTACATTCCAAATGGCTTCTATTACCTGTATGTCAGCGGTAATAAAGTATTTCTTTAGCACTTAATACAAGAAGTTCTTTGTATTTTTTAATCAGAATCAATTTCTGGAAAATACTTCATGGATAGGTCAATGTACAAAATCATGCATCTCCCTGTGAATTATTTTAGTACAAGGGTGGGTAGGAACAGAAATGTGCAGGAAAGCCCTGATCTTCCATCCCTGCCTCTCAACTGCTCTGGCTTTTTTCCTGGCTTCTCTGCAGTCTGTGAGCAGTGGGTGATACTGAAGGAGATGGGAGAGAGGTGAAAACTTGTTCCACCTTGCAAATGCTGTGGCAGAGCCCATTTCAGCCAAGGTAAAATCTGGGCTGACCTGCCACTGCTCTCAGTTGCACCTGCACAGGGGAGAGAGCTGGTCTCAGCTTCTCTCATACACACACACACACACACACACACACACACACACACGCACAAAACTTCACGGAATGGAGATGGGGAGCACCTTGCTCTCATTACAAATACCCCTGCCAACCAATTTTAAAATGATCAGCAAACTTCTAAGAAAGAAGTTCACCTTCCTGCAGGAACAGCTTCCATCACAAGACAATATTTGATTATACCTCCACCCTGGGCCTAACAAGAAAATAAAGAAGTAATGACAGAAAGACTAAAAAGTACTAGGTCATGCAGCAAGGGCCTCTGTTGACCACAGAAATTAAGACTGAATGGCAGACATTTGCCACTTCAGCAGAGCTCTGCCAGAAAAATAAACTAAATAACCTGTGTTTCATAACAACAACAGTAATAAAAGTCATGGCAGGGAATTCTACTTTCCAGCTGTGCAGAGGCAGACCTAAGCTCCCCAAAGCCATGGCAATGCCTCCACCTATACAGCTGGCTTTGAGTCTGCTCTAGAGGACGCAGGAAAGAAAACAGAGCAGAGGTTGCCTCTGATGCTCAGGAAAGGGCATGTAGGGCAAGGGCAGGATTGCAGTACTTCTGCCTAGAAGAACTTCTCCTATGTGTACCAGGACAGGAAAAGCAGCATGGAAAAATTAGGCACAGTGACATTAGGGGTCCATCACAAACTGACTCCTCTATCCCAGTTTCAGCCTAAGAAGTTGCTTCCCCATGGCTGTGTGGCCCCATGCAAGAGTCCTCCTCTTCCTGGGCTCAGAATGGACTGCTCATGCAGGGGTCCAATGTGGTTTTTAATGAGAAGTATAAAAGGGGTGTTTTTATAAATTTACTACAGCATTTTGTTTTTCTAAATTCATAGTCCTGTAGGTTTCATGTTAGAAAAGATGAGGGGAAAAAACCTAAATGAGTAATGAAGCTTTTAATACAAGCATCTGGTCCTGCAGACATGCTGAGTGGGAGGAGGAGGAGTTTTCCATTTTAAATAAAGCAACGATTATAAAAACATGACAAAAGTGTGTCTTCATATGGGAAAGCCTGTCACCTTTATTATTTCTGTTGGCAGCAGTGACTAGATGTATTTTCTGAAACATAAGCCTTTCACTCACAGACACAGCATTGAAGTATTTCTCTCATGAAATGCAAGTAGAAAGCCAGAGGTAGATGCTGATTGTATTGGGAGAGGCTGTTAAAATAATCACTCCTTTCCACCTTTATTGTTTATCACAGCAACACACCTTGGGCCAGGCCCTTCTTTTACAGAGGAAGGCTGTGATCTTTAAGAGCAAAGATTACTTCTTTTTATGGATAAGTACTTAGCTAAAGCCTTCAATAGGCCTTTTGTGCCTTTGAAAGTGATCCTTTTATTTAATGTTTTTTGCATCCAGAGTTCCTTGCTGATATTTCATTACTGAAGGTGTGTGAGAAAAACTCTTCCTTTTTTCACTCCATTTCCCTTTCAATAAGAATGGCTAAAAGTCCTCACTCTGGTCTACTGGAAAGAAGAAAACTTTTCAAGTGAGGATAAAAAACGTAAAACCCAAACAAAAACCCAAACATACAAAACCAGGAAAAAACACATCAAATCCAAAAAGAAAACAGCTGGGCAAGAAGGAGAGGCATGATTCCACCCATGCCATAATCCTACAAGATATCCAGGGTGCAGAGAACACAGTAATGCTACTGTCCAGTCTGGAAGTTGGTTGGCTCAATTTGACCAATTAATTTGTGATAACTTCACCCAATAACCAGAATTAGCTTATGGCAGTTCAGATCATCGGGTATCAGTGCAAAAGGGGGTCAAACTGGTCCTCTGCAGCTCCCTTCTTGCTGCCTATAGAGGTTTTGGGCACCTCAAAAGAAGCATTGCTATGTGCAGGTCTGGGACAGCCCACCCTGGAAAGCAGGTGCTGAGCCCCAGGACATCCTGGGCTGTGCCAGGGATGAGGAGGCTGCCAAGCTGCTCAGGGATGTAGGATGGCACCCACCTGGGATGGCACCCAGCACACAGGGCTCCAGGCATGGGAAAGGCACAGCCTCTGCATCTCTGGAATGCAAAACACAGAAGAGGGTTTCCAAGCAGGACCTGGGAAGCAGTTTGCCCCCTTCTCACTGACGGCAGATCTAACTACAGAATGGCAGAAATAGTCTGAAAGCATGGGTGGTCTCAGGCAGAGAAGATAACTGATCTGATTCCGTCACTTCTGGTCAAGCATTCTGACCCAGAAGGATCTACAAAATGGGAGAGGTGGAGGCTTCTAATTTTTTATGTTTAGGGGGGAAGTAGCAGCCATAACCACAGTTTGGACAGAAACTGTTTGAATGGTAAATGTGAAAACCATTGGTAATGGTGAAAAGAGGAGAGCGTGAAAAGAGGAGAGCCATAGATCCCAGGAGGTACAGGCTTGAGGAGTGAAGGTGAAGATCAGGAGAGGTTCAGGGTCAATGTTTTGGGGCAGCTGCCTTAATTCCACCTACACTTCTTGGGTGCCCATCTCTTTTAGCAGGTTTGCTCATGCCTGGCTCTGCCTGCATTCCCACACCTGTGGAGCAGAGGAAGGAGAATGCCAAGGGCAATTCTGATGGTTGGAGCTAGCAGGGACAGGGATAGGACTTACTGAGTCATAGTTGGGAAAAAAGAAAAAAAGGAAGAAAGATATTTACATGTAAAGATTCTAAGAAATCACTGGAATGAGTTATCAATTCTGAGGCCAACCTACTCACCAGACAAATGCCAACTCACAGGCAAGGAGATGGACAGCCAGGCAGACAGAGCCTGTGCACTTCCAATGCAAAAAACTAACTCCCTGCCTTCAGAGAAGGGTCTAGCAGTCAGTTACAACAGTAACTGAGTTTTCTGGTACTCTGAACCCCACTAGGGTATGAGGGCTCATTTGTGCTGTTTACTGCCTGGGGAGACACAGCACATCTCAGAATTGTGAGGATGCATGCAAGAGGTGAGCAGAAAAAAGCTCCTTTGGTGTGGTAGGAAGAAGGATTGAAAAGAAAGTTTAAAATCAAAATTTAAAGCAAAACAGATGCTGGAGGTCCTGAAAGGTAATCCATAGGTTTTTCTTGAGGAAATGTGTTTTGAGAAGAATCTTAAAGGAATTAATTATGATCTTGCATACATCTTAGTGGGAGAAATCCCTGAGCAAAACCACTTGGGTGCAGGCTAAGCTGCAACCTATGTTCATTCAGAACCATATTTTGAGAAACAAAAGGGAATTTTGGGTGTCATTCTTTGTCCTACTCTCTTTTTCTGCTGGTATCAGGCATACATTGAACATTCACTCTCCAAAAGCAAAAAAAAAATCAACTGTCTCTTGGTGGATACTAACACTGATCACTTATAGAAACATGGGTATAATGTGGCTGTGAGGGAATGCAGTGAGAAAAAGACTCACTTTTTATTTCTTTTAGGGTTATTTCTGCATCCATTAGGAATCATCTGGAATTACCAAAACTCACTCAGGTCACAGAGAAGGCATCATAAAATCAGATTTTCTGTGTATCACCATACTTTACTTTCAAGTTAGCCTGGTTTTGGTCACATTACGATTGGATAAAGTATAGTTATTTTAATGATAATAGATAATATGCCTAATTCAGTAACACAGTCTTCCTGTGCAGGGTTTTCTTTTACCTTTGTAATTTGTTCTGTCACTATCACTTCCATTACCCCTACTTAGAATCGTACGCTTTTCTAAGAATCTGTATAACAGTAAGAGGTCTGTGGATATTACCATGACACAGACAAAAGCAAATATGGAAAGACACTACAGTGTCTTAGTATGAGAAATGCTTCCTACAATTCCATATTCTTACAAGTCTCTGGTCTCAGAATCATAGAATTGATCACAGAGCCCAACCATTAACCCTTGCCAAGCCCATCACTAAACCATATCCCTAAATGCTAAATCTACATGCCTTTTAAATACCCCAGGGATGGTGACTTCACCACTCCCCTGGGCAGCCTGTTCTGATACTTAACAACCCTTTCAGTGAAGAATGCTATCACAATTTCCAATCTAAACCTTTCCTGGCACGTCCTGGGGCCATTTCCTCTTACCACTTGTTACTTGGCAGAAGAGACTGCCCTCCACCTGTCTATCACTTCCTTTCAGGCAGTTGTAGAGAGAAATAAGGTCCCCCCTGAGCCTCCTTCTCTCCAGGCTACACAACCCCAGGTCTCTCAGCTGCTCCTCACAGGACATGTATTCCAGACCTTTCTGCAGCTCTGCTGCCCTTCTCTGGACTTACTCCAGCCCCTCAATGTCTTTTTTTGTAGTGACAGGCCCAGACACATTTGATAGAGGGAAAAAAAAATAAAAGCTATATGTTTATCAAGATCTTAACTTTATTGATAAGCAAATGTGTGTTGGTTTATGGGGGTTTTTTTTGTTTGTTTTTTTTTTTTTTTTAATCCATCTGCAGGCAGGAGTGAACAAAGTCCTGTACAAAGTCCTTTCCTTTGAACAAAGCACAAAGAAGTGGCAGCATCCAGAAGGCTTTACCTCAAATCCAGGTTGTACAGCCATGCAAGCTCAGTCCTCCTGGAATTAATAAGGAGTTAGTGACAGTCTCGAGTGGAATATGGATTTTCAGTGTATTCACTTCCCTGAGCATTCCTGCACTTTACCCACTAAAGATGACCTTACGCTTTCAGCCCAAAGTGTGACCCACAGCCTTCTGTTAACAGTTTTCTAATATAACTGTTCACACATTATTTTCAGCTGCAGAGACAGGTACTTCTTCATGCTGAACTGTCAAGTAATAAACTCAAAGTTAACTTAAAATATAAGGATGACTTGGAAAGGTTCTCTCCTAATGCAGTGTCTCCTTGTTAAATTAAAAACAAATAGGATTGTTTATGCACAGAAATTGCATGGCATTGTCTTCCCAGTGAACACTTAATTACAAAATAAATGACAGTGTTTTGAAATTTTCAGCCCATCCTAAAATACTTCTTCGGAAAAAAATCCTAGAATAAAAGCACCACATTCTGGGACGCAGAAAGAGTAATTTGGGGTTAATCCTGATAATATTAATGTGGCTGCATCAGAAGCATCATTTTGGAAGGGCAAAAGAATCTTCTCTCAGAAATTATATCTACAGATGGCTACTCTATACATATGAGGTAGTTTTGAGCTGGAACATCCTCAGATAAACTAGGAAGCTGGGCAAATATTATTTTGAACCCATTCGGCCCAATCTGCTTCTTGTGGGCTCTGACATCACAATCATCGGTAAGGCAGCAAGGGCACCACACCCAGATTTGCTCAGAGTTAAGGGACCAGTTTCGGAAGGCTGAAATTTAATGTAATAGAGATTAAGACCTCAGAGGATTACAAGAGCTGACTACCTAGAAACAAAAACCCCAAAACAGTGTGCTCTTAAGGTTTGTTTAAATTGACTTTAACGACTCTTCCTCTCAAACCAATAAGCCTGAAGCAGCAGTTGTTAATTAGCGTGTCAGTGTCTTAGCTGATTGTCTTTCCCTGGGACCACAGTGCAAATAACCCTGTGACTTTTCTTGCACCAGAGAATGGGTTTACAAAGTCTAATTAGGGCAGCCGATTGTGATGAAGAGCCCAACATAGCCTGATTGTTTTATAAATATCATGGATGGGTTTCTAAAATTCTCCCTATCAGTGCTTTTCTTTGGGAAAATAGTTTCACAAAAAGGAGACAAACACAGAAAGAAGTGGGAAGTGTCCATATCCGAGCAGTATATGGTATGGGAACAGGCCTCTTCTATATGTGTTATTTATTGAATGAATCAATTTGCTTTCCTCTTCAGATAAAAAATTTTAAAAGGATTTCATCCCACTTAAGCAATAATAACCAATAGTAGTCTTCCTCGGTGAAGCTAGAAGGCAATTAACATTCACACACCTCCCACTATAATTTTATCTTCATACAGATAAAATAAATTATCTTTAACAATCAACTTTCGTCCCCCATTTGAACACCATGGTGTACCTTTGGCAGAAATGAGCTAATTCAAGCAACTAAATTGCTATCAGCAAAATAAAATTATGATCTCGACAGCTGAGAACAATGTCTAGGTGCTTGCAGGATGACCTGTCTGGTACATGCCCTCTGAGATTAGAAGGACCACATATTTTGTGGAGTTTGCTTGGTCAGATTTTGGTACTGGGAGTGGTGGCATCTGTGAGGTTGTTTGACACTTCCTCCATATCCAGTGGAGCCAGAGCCAGCCGGCTCCAAGACAGACCCACAGCTGGCCAAGGCCAAGCCCAGTATCAACAGTGATATCGCCTCTGGGCTAACAAATGTAAGAGGGAAAGTTGCAGCACAACAGCAACTGCAGACAGAGAGAGGAGTGAAGATGCATGAGAGCACCAGCCCTGCAGGCACCAAGGTCATGAGGAAGGGGAGGAGGTGCTCCAGGTGCTGGAACAATGATTCCACTGCAGCTCACGGTGTAGATGCTGGTGAAGCAGCAGTGTCCCTGCTGCCTTTGAAAGTCCATGGTGGAGCAGAGATCCATTTGCAGTGCATGAAGGGCCCCCTAAAAGAGCAGGCGGATGCCTGAAGGAAGCTGTGACTCTATGGGAGACCCACACTGAAGCAGGATTCTGACAGGACCTGTGGAGAGAGGACACCACACTGGAGCAGGTTCTGTCACCCCATGGGAGACCCACACTGGAGCAGTTTCTGGAGTCATGCTGGAAGAAGAAAAGCAGCCCATGAGAAACACCTACATAGGAGAAGTTTGTGGAGGACCCTCTCCCATGGGAGGGAGAGGCAGCTAGAGAAATATGGGAGTGAAGTTAGTCCTGGAAGAAAGGAGGGGTGAGAGGGAAGTATTTTAAGAATTAGTTTTACTTCTCATTATCCTATACTGATTTAATTGGTAGCAAGCTGAGACTGTTGATTCCCCGAGTTGAGACTGTTTTGCCCATGACAGTAACTGGTGAGTGATATTTCCCTGGTTTTGTCTCAATCCAGGAATTTTCATTGTATTTTCTCTCCCTTCTGCAGCTGAAGAGGGGAGTGATAGAGCAGCTTTGGTGGGCCCCTGTTTTCCATGAGGGTCAACCTACCAATAAAGTTATTTAAGGGATTGTATTTCAACAAATACAATTTTTTTTCTGTAACATCAGCAGAGCTCTTCATAACTTGGACCCTAATCCATCTGCTTTGTGCAAAGTGCCAAAAAGAGCATGACAGAAGAGACTGGAAGACAGAATAATTCAGATTCTTTGGCTGTCACACCTGTACTGCAGACCAGAAAGAGATGTTTTGATATTTCATTGGTGTGGATAAAGACTGCCTAATCTCCTTTCACAGTGCAACTGTTTATACACCTTCTGCTGACATTTCAGTGGTACTCTTTTTACTCTGCAGTCCCAAATGTCCAGATCTGTGAAAAGCACATTATCTCATTCTGAAGTGAAGTTTAACTTTGAAAAAAAAGGCACTCTAGAATATAAACCAATAAATACATAGAAGAAACACGGGAAAATCCAGCTATTGAGTTGTTTTTTTTTTGTATCCTATCAATCAATTTTTCTCTGGCATGAGTATATTTCTGCTACTCATTTTACCAGTTTCTCTGCTCACCTTTCAGGTAGCTATAAAAAATTATGACTCCTTTTTCTTCTACAGAATATTTTATTGATCTGATGTTAAACATGACATCATAATTTAGAGCAGAGCTCAAGTTTACTCACATCCTCAGTGATCACTATACCACATCCTCCTCACTATCCTACTTTCCTATCCCTTCCTTCTCCCATCATAGACACAGCTCGTTAAGAGCTAGGGCTTGATGTCACCCTCTGTTGGCATTTGCAGAGTAAAGTACTCAGGAATAGAATGGTTTTTACAGTGTCTTTGTCTCATCCTTATGGATCCTGTCCATGTGGTTTGCTACAATCCAGCTAAGCTTTTGTGCTAATCCCCCTTACAAGCATTAGCAGTATCCAATATAATGAGATCATTTCACTTAGTGAGGTCTGGGGTCTTCACAGAAAAGCCAGTGATGAAGCACATGGGGAATCTCTGTACAGATAAGAAATTTCTTTGATGGACACCACCTCTGATCCCAGAGAAACACTGTGGGCCTCCTCATCATTCTTCTTCCCAATCATATCTATATCCAGCAGGGCAAGCTCAATTCTTACCATTACATTATAAGTTCTCTGCTATAATTAATTTTTTTTGTTGCACTCCTGCCTGAGTGATTTCCTTTCTAACTAGATATTTCAAGAATAGGAAGAAAAATGATTTTTGAATTGCATCCACATTGCTGGCTTTATGAAGATGCATAGTACAGCCAGAAAAACAATTTCTCCCAACTTGAACAGCCTTCTCTGAAACCACAGATATCAAGCAGACACTGTTCAAAATAAAATGATAAATTTTTAGCATGGGGAAAAAAAACCCACCTCTTCTAAGTCATAGAAATTAATTATTTAGTGCTCAACTACATCCTTTCATCCTATTCCTGTTTGCTTCTAGGAAAAGAGAGGAAACAACTTACAAAAAGGCTACCAAATTTCCTGTCAAGGGTAAAATGACTTTGTTTTCATATCCTGAGGGCAGTTCATGATGATACTGCACACTGCATGTCTGTCAGTGACACTACAATTGTTGGGATTCCAGTAAGGCTTGACATTCTCTAAATGCCCTGGAAAATGCTCTAAAACTGCTCAAATCTTACATCTTCCCAACCTGCAGAATGACTTTGGAAGTACTTCACATACATTTAAGTTAATTAAGGGGCTTGGGAAAGGAACTTCAAGGACATTAAGCAGTGAAATCAACAAATATTTGGCTGTGCTACAGACCCAGGACCAGACTACTCTTGGCTATTTTGGCTCATGAAGTTTTGCAGACCTAGACAAAGTAGATTTCCTCCACCTAGTATGGAATGCACTACTTGGGTCTTAATCCAACAGATTCACAAATTTAAACCATTTTTAACACGGTCTCCTTCCTTGGGATCTATATGCAGAGTTTCTTCCCGTGGTTCTTGACTTGCTCTTCACCTTTTCCTGTTTTCCTCTTATCCCTTGCTTGAGGAAGGATATGATGAGCAACGACATCTTAAACCCAGATTATTCATGGATCTTGAGTGTCTTTATCTCAGGGACAGAAATTCTTGTGCAGGCCTGGCTGGAGCAGCTACAAATTTCAGCTCTTGTTACTGCTACTGTTCCCCCAGTGGACATTGTCCTGATGATTCACAGGCTGTTTTGTTGCAAAATCAATCAGCGAGTGATCTTCTGGGTTTGGGATCCTTTGGTTTTAGTGGGGGCCAGGAAATCACCATCAGCTGGCAACCCTTTGAGTTCCATCAAGAGTATGATCCCATTGTTGTTGAACACTTGTGAACAAGTAGACCAGATATTTTGTTTGCACTTTTTACATAGGGGACTTATATGATTTAACTTTGTCTACCCACACGTACCTGACTCACAACCAAAAAAAATTACTCCAAACTGAGATAGTTCTATGCTCACAGTGAAAGGCCCTTTGAACTTGTTCAGAGCTTCATCCTTTGCTTCTCATTTCTGAGTGTATCTGCACCATTTATCAGCATGAAACCTGGAACATGGGACGAAGCTGCCACTTGTGTTTCAACTATATGTGCTTGAATATTTAATCTTTTACAAATACAGCTGCCTGTTCCTTTGAGAAAAACAACGTTGTCTATGTCCTGCTTTCATGCCAAAATGGAATAGTTGAGAGAAATGTTATGTTAAACATTTGTCAAAGCAGGGTATCCCAGAGAAGGACTGCCAGCTTGTGTGGGCTCTTACACTCTGAAATTTCTTCAGGATGGCAAGCTTACAGTCCCAAGCTGAAGTGGTTACTACACCTGTGCTAGGTCAGATAGATAAATCTACTCTACTCATTTGTTGTTGGCTACTACTTTTTGTCTTTTGCCTACAAAACTTTAGTTTATTCTTGCCCTCCAGAGACAAGTTTCTTTCTGTTGCTTTCACAGTGTTAGAATCAGTAATCTTGGAGTATTTTCTCCCCTTATAAAATTTAGGTGTACAACTAGGAAAACATGCTATTCCAATTTTCTGTTGTCCAGCTCCTTGGCTACTAGGTGGAAGGGACAAAATCTGTGTTTAGACTAACCAGACTAAGGGAGTTCATTGTCATGTCTCAGGACAATGGTTTTTTTATTTCTTATTTCTTTCTTCCTTTTACTGTCTTATATAGATTGTGGGAGAGAATGAGAAGGAAATTTAATGTGTTGGGTTTGTCAGCTGAAGTAATTCGTCATAACTCTGTAAAGCCCAAAGGACTTCCTCCAGTTTGCACCAATAGTGCAGCCAGATTGCTAGAACAGTTTTCTGATTGTTATCCTGTTTTTCCAGCATAACTGTTACACTTTTGTTTTATAACAGTTTGCTGTTTTCTTCTGGTAAGTTTGCTTCTTTTCTTCTTCTTTCTACATTGTTCATTACACACTCTTGAATACAAGCAGAGGAATGGGATTTTTGTCAAAAAACCCCTACTAAGCAGGTGCCAGTATATATAATTCAGAAACTCTGTAATTATTTTTAAATAAAAAGTTACCAATAACTAGTGCACACAAAACTATAATTTCCAAATAACTCCAATTGTATATTATAAAAAAAAGATGAGGAATTAACATGTTGAGACTTGATTCTAGCCAATGCTCAGGGCTCTGGAAACAGCTGGTTTAAGTTGTGTAAAGTAAGACTAATGTAATCTATACAGTAGCAATAAAATTTTTGGGGGGTTTGTTATTGACTGGCAGTTATAATGTTTTTTTTTTAATTATTGGTTATAACCCCAAACTTCAGACCTGTGCAGAAATTACTATTGATATGGAAAGGCATTTGCTGTCAGGAGATAAGCATAATACCCAAATATGGAATAACTCTTCCTCACCTGTAGACTTTGGATAAGTTTTACCCTAAAATTCATATAGGCTGACACCACTGATGGAGGCCTAATCCTGAAGTGACCTCAGTGTAGGTATTTTTCTGGCCTTTTTTCTCTGTCATGACAGAACTTGTCTTAAACTGGAGATGTGAAGTGGGCTTGGGTATTACAAGACAGAGAAAAGATCTGCTCAGTTAATTTCCTCCTGTTTGAAATCTGCAGTTATTTCATCTACAAGAAACAGCAACCAGATTTTCAAATGGATCACTAGGAGGACACAAAACACTAATTTTAACTTTAACTTGATTTTTATATTTTATTTTTATTAGGTCTTAATTTATGGAATGATTGCTTTCTCTCTAGAGCTCACAAAATATTTCAATTGGTATTGTCCAATGCCCACACTGCAAGCTTTGCATGACACAATTTGCTGTGATTGATCTGACCCAAGAGGACACTATTCAAAGTGAGGAGAAAAGTACAGTCGCAAATAATACCAACCCAGAACAAACCCCTGCCCAGTGCAGAGCAGCAGCCCCATGCTGGGATGCAGCTGTGCAGGGGATGGCCCTCTCATTCTCTGCACTGGCTCTAGAGATGTGTGCCTTCCCCTCCACCTGCACAGCTGCAGTTCCTCAGCACAGCAAGGGGAAAGGGATGGGTCCATGTCCAGGCTGCACCGTCCCATTCCATGGACTCAGATGTAAAGTTAATCTCCCAGGAAATTCTGCTCCCTGTCACAGGAGCTATTCCCTCCTGTGCCCCCTGATCCTGCCCCCAAGATTCAGCTGGTGTTATTTCGGCAGCACAAGCCCAGGAAGAAATGGGAGAAACAGACTCCAGGGAGCAATATTTGAAGAACATGGCCACTGTCACTGAGGGTACACCAAAAGGAGCTGAGTCTGAACACACCTGAGCAA
This sequence comes from Motacilla alba alba, assembly GCF_015832195.1. Classification (NCBI taxonomy): domain Eukaryota; kingdom Metazoa; phylum Chordata; class Aves; order Passeriformes; family Motacillidae; genus Motacilla; species Motacilla alba. Next base: position 96,960,682 of record NC_052016.1, on the reverse strand, counting down.
AATGCAAAGGGTGGCTCTGAGGCTGGTGCTGAGGCTGACACAGTAGAGCAGGAGAGAAACAAAGAAATTGTCCAAGGAGAATCAGTTCCACATAAATGAATGCGTCAGAGTAGGGCCTTTCTCTGAGGTTCTCAAAGACTTTTACATCTCTCCACTGACAATGCAGCTAACTGAAGTACTTTCCTCGGATGACTTTTTCACCAGAAGCTTATAGATGAGTAATTTACATTAATTAAGCAGATGAATCCTATGCAGTGACATTAAGGGAAGTGACCTGCATCATTCTTATACTGTTACAAAAAATAGACTATTATGGCAACTGTGAAATTTTAAGAACTTGACTTCTTTTTGATCTTCTCAGACTTCCTCAGAGAGCAGCAAAGCAGAACAAGGATAAGCAAAACTCTGCCTTGCCCCTCCATTCCCTACTTTTTCTTCCCTGCAGTTTCGGTAACCGTGATGGGAAAAGGAATCAGATGAGAAGATAGTCTAGCATCTCCTTTCTATTCCTTTCTTATAAGGGCCAGGGAAAAAGCTTTTACAGTGTCTGGACAGGATCAGGTACTCATTGCAATATTTCAGCACTGAATCATAGTGGAGAGAATTTTACTCTGCTTGGAAGCATAGAAGAACATACAGCTAATTTCTCACTGAGATAACAGAATTGGAAACCAAATTTTTAGATTTGTAAAAATAACAAATTGTTTTAGAAAGGAAAGGCAGGTCAGGTCAGATCAGGTTGCTCCAAATCAGTGCTCAGAAGACTGGGTCAGTCAAGAAAATTGGTGATATAATAAAAATTGGTAACTTCAGAGCAACTGAGTCTGAAAGCACTAGCTTTGTACTACTAAGTGTTAGAAGAGAAGCAGCCAGCTAATTTCCATGGCCCAGAATAAATAAAAGCATTGCTTTACTGGATTGATGTGCTGATGAATGTTATCTGCCTCTTTTGAACTTTATCTGATGCTTTGCCAGTAAATTTGCAAAATTTCGGCACAAACTGAAGACCCTGTCAGTGAATGCAGATCAGTGTAACAGCACAGCATGAGGAAGCATAGTGGCTATAGGACAAAAACACTACAGTGAAAGTGTGTGAGAACTTTCACAATCAGTGTGCTCTCCAGGGCTATAATATTTCTTGAAGAAACCATTTCTTCCAGTGCGGAGTTTGGATCACAGCAGCGTGTACCTTTCTTTTCAGAAGCAATAAATTCAGCTCCAGCCTGTCCTAAAGGGAAAGACAGAGTTGCCTTGAGACCCCATGGCCACATTCCCTGCCTTGAAACAATTGGCATTAATAGAGGAGAAACAACCCCCTTAACCTTTCACCTCCTTTTGGGCCATCTCACCACCTGCTGCTGGCAAATCATATAAGTAAATTCACACTTGAGTTTCACACTTGAGGTGTGAATCAAACAACACAAATGGCCAGACATATTGAAAAAATCTTATAGAAATGGAAACACATATTCATTAATAATACTCTGAACATCAGACAATTAAAATATAGCCAGCCCCATGAGTTCTGAAATCCAGCCTTGGAACTGCTGTTGTTCACACAGCTCCCAAACCTGTCCTGAAGAGATCACTCAGAGTGTCAGTACTACTTGTTATTTAGGGATCTGAGGTGTACTTCTGTAGGAGCAATCTGAGTAGTAAATCTGAGTGAAACTCAAATGAGTGTTTAGATGAATATTATTTGCATTGCACTGTTATTAGCCTCCACAGTGGTGGTGTTAGTGCAGTGGGAGATTCTCCCAGTATAAATGTGTGTTGTTCTAGGTGTTATTTGATGACTTCTCAGAATGATGAGCTCCCTTTTGTTTTTATGATAACCTCAGAAACACAACCTGAAAGCAGTGGATGGCAACACAGATGTGATTATTATGAACATGAAAATTGCTAGTTATCACAGGCCAAGTATTGTCAGGCAATAAAGAGTAAAGACATGCCACAAGTGACTGATAGATATGGAAGAAAAGGGAGGATTGCTGAGAATGAAAATGTAGTTAAAGCAAGAATGCCTGTCTTAGCAGTATTTACATGCATATAGGTGGAGCAAAATGTCCCTGAAAAAAAAGCAGCACCTTATGACATTATTCATTTCTTCCTCAGATGCAAGTTACTTTTACATCTGAAAAAGAAAAAATTACCCCCATGAGAGCTGGGAAAATAATTTCTTCATTTACAGAAAGCAATTTGAAAGATTTAGGGATAGGTTCCAAACAGAGCTTATGCAATTTCTTTTTCTGTTTTAGTTAACATAGTTTTATTGATCTGAATATGTCATTAACAGAAGTAATTGAGGAGGCAAGGAAATAGAACTGTCTACTATACTTTAATTTTCTGTCAAAATCTATATACCTGCTGTACTATTGGTTTCAAAATGTTGGTGTATTGCCACTGGCATACTAATCATCGAGAAGATTCTGCTTTATTGAGAGCACAGTTGTAGTTTTTCAGGGTAGCTAGGACGAGGGAAGAGATGAGAATTCTGACTCCATGTTTCAGAAGGCTGGTTTGTTATATTATGATATATATTATATTAAAAATGCTAAACTAAAACTATACTAAAAAAATTTAAAAGAGAAATCATCAAAAAGTGAAACAAAAATAGAATAAAATAAATAACAAAGTCTTGTAACTGACTAAAACAATCTGAACATCTAGACTGTAATTGGCCCTTAATTAAAAACAACCACATGAGACCAATCACAGATCTACCTGTTGCATTCCACAGCAGCAAATAGTCATTGTTTACATTTTATTCCTGAGGCCTCTCAACTTCTCAGGAGAAGAAAATCCTAGCAAAAGGATTTTCATAAAATATGTCTGTGACACCCAATGTTTGTGACTTGTCCTCTCACAGTTCTGGAGACAAAAATACATGGACCTGATTTAAACAGGATGGCTGGCTGCAGCTTCAGTAGTGATACCAGGACTGGCTAAAGACAGTGCAAGAGCAAATTAGGCCAACAAGTGCTTTCTGTAGGCATGATCCTGCAGCCATTCACCGACGAGTAATCTTTAAAGGTAATTTGCTTGTCTGAATGAGGATTTGGCACATTATTCAGTGAAAGCTGTGGGATTAGATTCTCTGTTCCCTGTGTTGTAAAATGTGGCAAAATGGTCCCTTTTCAACAACTGGAATGAGTCTGTCTGTTATTATATAAAATGACTGAAGCAGGACAATCCCAAATTAAGTGTCACAAAAATTAGAAATCACTTAATGTAGACCTGTAATGAAAGTACCAATGTAACTCTGATGCTTTTATTGTGTATATTAAAGCATGAAATCCAGTTTCTCCAAAAGCTCCAGGGCGCTTCGCAGCCTCAGCACAAACCCTGTGTCCTGCTCAGACCAGTGTGCCTATCTTAGCCCAGATCAGCTCATGATCCTGCAGCTCATCCTGCAGCAGGCTCATGTGTTTATCCTATCAGAAAGCTGACTGTCCAGTGACAATGAGAGGAAGAGGGGAACAGAGCTAGCATTTGTATTTTTCAGCTGAGGAGCTGGCATCTGCATTTGCAGCTTCAGGGCAGAAGCCATCCTGGCAGGGCCAGTTGCCAGGTAGATACAGAGGTCAGAGCAAACTTTGGTTGATCAGAAGCCCTTGGCAGTGAGACTTTGAGAGCAAGTCTGACAACCAAAGCACTGCTAACAGAGACAAGTCCTGTTTTGGCATGGGCCAGTGGTGATATGCTGTAGTCTGGAAGCCCTTGCTAGAGGAAATAGCTCATTTTTTATCCCTGAGAGGCTTTTGTGGAAATCCAGGCATTATTTCTTCAACTTGCCAGTTGTTATTACAACCAACATCTTGTTCTTGTTTTCTATGAACCAGAGGGAATGTGTCTCCTTTAGCCCAAGACCCTTGGGAAGGGTGGGATGGCAGGGATGGGGGGCAGTTATGCTCTGAGACTGGTGCACAGTTTGCAATACAGCTATGGCTGTAATGAGTAGTTTTCCCATTTTCAGGACTTGATAGCCTCTGCTGGTTCACACAGGTTACTTCATGCTTACCTGGGCCTTTTCCTAAAAAAAAAAAAAAAAAGTGTGAGGGGGTCTGGGGGCTCACAAGTGTCCTCTTAACCTTGCCAGTGAATCAGAAGGTCTGCTGACCACAGAGGGACTCCTCCTGGCTACAAGATTTGGTTTGCAGTGATCTTTTCCCCAGATGAAAGGTCTTTTTTGTTGTTGATTTTTTCTGCTAAATCAGAAAACTCTCCTGGGCTCCCAGAAGTATGTGAGATTCTGAGTGCTATAGTTCATCATGACAGTTCCTGAGTGCTCAAACATTTCAGAAAAGCAAGAAAAGGGTTAAAACCTCTGCATGGTCTTACAATGCTTAGATGCTTATGGATATATGCTTTAGTGGCTAAGTTACAGCTTGCTTCTCCTGTTTTGCTGCTGCCTTGTAAGATCTTTACTGGCTGACTCTAGGTGGTGTAGGAAGAGTAGCACATCTACAATGCAATGAAATGTAAATTTCCCTTATGTGTGTCTATTGTGATGGACACAAGACATGCTGAAGTGGTGGCACTGAACCCTGTGTGACTGCTGGTTCAGCAGAATTACCTGTGAACTACAGCAGAGCACACAAAATCAGGTTCACTCCTGTGTCACATCTTCTTGCTTTTCCTTAACACCCAGAGGCAGCTTCCCACTTTTACGATTTATTCCTTGCTGAAAGGCAAATGAGTGCACGGGTTCTCTCCTCAGCCTTTTAACATCACTTCAATCTCTATGGGTGCAGGACAGATTTTCCCCTCCAATAAGGGAAGGGAAGGGATTAAGAAACTCAGATTTGCAGAGTAATGGAAAGAGATTAGAGAATTCAAATAATTGGTACAGGGATGACAGCTCAGTTCTTGTAGCACATGAAAGCACTTTGGAAAGAATTTGAGAGGTCAAAACATAAAATTACTTTCTACTATATTGCTAGTTTTTCCTGGCTGCTGTAAAAAAAAGCACACCAGAGGACCATTTTCCCCTTCTACTTCAAAAATTATTGTTTTTCTCATTACAAAACCACCACATAAAATTTTGCAGTATGCCATATCTGATTCTACTCTCTCCAGCATTTCTGAGAAGAGATCACTAACTACAAGTGCAATATCTTTTTGAAGTTGCACTGCCATGGAATGCCTTGAGCGGGGAGAAAGGCACAGTCCAGGTGTTGAAAACTATTTTGGAATAGGAAGTGTTCAACTTACTTAATTTCACCGGGCATTCAGAAACAAGTATTCTTCCTTTTTAACACAATAGTGCTGCAAAGAACAATTTTAAATTGATTTGACATTGTTATACTGTAGTAGTCTTCCAAAATCCATGCTGAATTAAATGCTTTCAGTGTATAACGTCTCATGGTCCCTCGTAGCTCAGTTTTCTATGGTTCTCCAACCACAGTAATTTCCCCATGTTTCTCTAGAGAGATTCCCTTCTATATTTCCATAGCATAGCCTACAATTACTTCAAAGTGCAGTAAAATCAAATAAGCATGGAAGCCTGTGCAAAGATCAAAGAAGACCTTATTAACGGTTGTTTTGTATGCGGTTAAATCTTGCAAGAATACAATTCCAGAAAGTCAGTGTTATAAAAAATGTGTCTCCACTGCCACTATTCCCAAAGCTGGGTGCTTGGTCTGTGTGAAGGGTAAGGAGCTGTCTCTTGTGGGCTGGAGTTCGGAAGCAGTCACATGCAGGAGACAGATACAGGGCTGAATGTGAGTCTTCTTTTGCACTACTGCCACTGCAGCAAGTGAGATGGGGTTGCACTGACAGGCACTAATATAACAGCACAGGAACTGAGCCCCCTCTTATTACAAGCTGATGTGAAGAGCTGCATAGAGGAAACCATTTGCAGTACACAGTAACATGTTTTTATTGGCCCAAATAAAGATCAGGAATCATAGTAAATATTTTCAAGTGCCACCTCCTGGCATTTCATTTATTATTTACATAAATATAGCTATTTTCCATTTCATAGAGCAGATGAAGTGCTCTAGAAATTGCATAAATCTCATCAGCTGTCTGGCCAACAGTTGAGCAGAATTCAAAGCTAGATGTCACCACATTTTGTGCACAGCACAGATATTGCACCTTTCTCCTGAGCAGTTTGGGGACCTGCAAACGTGCATGAAGTCTCTGTAAATCCATGTGAAGCAGATGCAAACAGTGGAAGAGAATTCCCATTGCATGCAGGACCCACCAAGGACAGTAGTTACTGATTCTTAGTTTCCACTGCAGACCTCATGACAAATGTCTTGTGAACACTCCAGTTCCTGGAGCCAAGAGATTGCAGGAGAATATAAATTCTATTCAGGAACAAAATTGGTTATGTGTGCAGTTCTGGAAGGCAGTGGTGAGAATCTGAAAAAGAGGACCTCCACCAGCCTAGAAAGCAAAGAAACAAGAGGTACTTTCAGAAATATTTTTTTAATCTCAGTGGCTGGTGAAGTGAAGAGTTGGTTAATTAATTTGCATATTGGGTCTTGGCAGCCTTGCAAGAGCTGAATGATGAGGCCAACATCTGACAGGAACTCTGTGATGCAGCTGGCAGGAAATCCCAGGCTTTCTCACTACTAACTCCTGCCTGCAAATTGCTCCACTGATCAGTACATCTGATTTTTACTGATGATACATACTAAATATGGGACTGGAGCCTCTGATTTGTTTTGGTTAGTTATTCCTGTTTTGGTTTTAATGTTACTGTCACTTAATGTGAAATCCCTCTATATGGCTCTTTTCCATGAGGGGTTGAAATGTCTAGAATGTTGTGAGAAAGAATTTTATAGACTTTGAGAAAAAACAAAATTAATTTAATGATGTGAGAAAATGATTCAATATAACCATGAGTTTTTAGGACAAATTATTTGCCTTCTGCAAAAACTCCATCCAAGATTTATATTGCCTACAAAACCCACTAATGATATTGAGGCAAGAGTCTTATGAACCAGGCTAAAAGAAATTATAAATCTAAATGAGCACATTTGAGCATGAGCCTGCCATTTTCCCCAGACAGAAACAAGATTTATTGTGAGAGTTATGAAACTTTGGACCCTATTATACATTAAAGAATCCTATTTATGACCATGCAGTTAGTTCTGAATTATTATGCTTATTCTAAACACTTCTTTTGCAAGATTTATGTCTCAGTCATTTTACAACTTTCAGGGATGAAGCTTGCTATTCATGACCATAGCACAGAAAAAAATTCTTCAAATTTTTGTTTTAAATACAATCACTCACACTTCAGAACTAAAGAGGTGAAAAAATGTTATTCTTATTTTAGGATATCCTCACACCTATTAAAAGATGTTGTGACCATGTTTAGCTTTAAAAATTACTTAATTTTAGAAGTCATGATTTTATATGCTCAGTCCCTAGTCCCTGAGCTATTCAAGCTCATTATTTACAACACTGTGTTTCAAATATAAATGTCTAAGAATTATTTAATGTGAAATGCAGTTATTGTAAGCCTAAGTAACATGTATTAAATTATTTTCTTGCTGGTGGAAAAAGCATTTCATTTGAATAAAAATAAATTCTAATTTTTCCAGAATTCTCTGTTAGAATTGGGAACAGAGTGTAGCTTAAGATCAAGGAAAGGAGGGAGTGATTCCCATGTCCTACTGTCTAGGGCTACCAGACATCTAATCTTTAAAGATTTAACTGGGAGAAGTGTTCTTGATATCTTGGTCATGTACCTCCTGGACAAATCATAATTACTTGTCTCTATAGATGGACTAGATAGCCAGCATGTGGCACTGGATTATAGCTGGATCAATCTAGGTTGGTTTAACATTTTGTTTTTTAAACAAAAAAAGTAACCAGCACTTACATGTAGGGGCTTTAGCTTGTCACAGCTCCTGTGGATTGCAGACACACACCTACTTAGTGCCTGAAAATATGAAATGGAGTTCTCAGTGTTTCCAGGTGATCAAAGGCAGGGCAGAAGCAAGAATAAAACTTCCAGCCACTGTAAAGTCCGGTAGCAGAATTCCAGGTGAGATGGTATGGACAAATGACACTTAAACCTTGTCATGCAGAAGGGTCCAGTGACAGCTCTGAGGTGTTGAAAACATTTTGCTGTCTTGGCAGGGCAATGAATGAAAGAAAATAGTAGAATGTTTAATACAGAGTAGTGCCACCCTAATTCTTAACAGAGGCATAATTGTGTTTGGACAAAAATACTTTAAAAATTGTGCAAGATGTGACTGCCTTCAATAACAGGGAGCTGGAACCAGTTATTTGGAAGTGTGGTTCCCACCTCTCATCAGATATTTCATGTGTCTGTATGTCTGCACCAGTAATTAAAAATAACCAAGCTTAAAAGTCTGCACGGTTCCCCATTCGCTGTTGCAAAATCATAACCAGCTTGCATTTGGAAAGAAACTACAGCCAAATGAAAGTGATGTTGGTCTCAAGTCATATCAACTTGTAGAGCCTTGTGCACAAAAGGACCACTCACACAGTTGCTCCTATGAGGCATAACACAGAGTTTGGCCCTTTTTAGGAAACTCATTACTTAACAATACATTGTTGTGTTTGATTGATTTGGCTCAGATAAACCTGGCAAGGCTGCAAGAAAAATCTGTGTTGTCATGCCAAATGTTTTTCAACCTGTGTGTGCCTGTGCTGAGGTCTGATAAGGTTATCCATGGTGCATATGCTTGTCATCAAAAGGTTACATTCTTGTACTGTCCATACAGGCTTCAGGGTGGTGGCAATTAAAGCTAAAAAAACCCACCTGAAAAGGAAATTCTGCCCTAGCACATGGTGAGATCAGGCACCCCTTGCCCTATTCCGCTTATGCGCCTGTGACTGGTTACACGGTCTCTCCAAAAGAAGAGTGGGACAGCGCCTCTTTCAAACTCATCTTCTGTCTATTTTGTGCAGCACTTATGAAGACAAACATGTGGGTTTGCACATTTTGGGGATTGATGCAGTGATGGAAGCAACTTCCTCTTATCTCATATGTAGGCTTTAGTCACAGTACCAGAAAAGAGGGCCTTGCCTTTCTCAAAGGTGTTTTGAAATGAGCCTGCACCTGCTGCTGCTCGTGCACATTAGGTACATGCTGAAAATGCTGCATTCCTGGAAGCGTATGAGGCCAGTTTGGAGGGGCTTCGAGCACCTTGGTCTAGTGGAAGGTGTCCATGCCCATATGAACTAGATTATATTTAAGGACCCTTCCAACACAAACCATCCTATGATTCTATAATATGACTGCTGGCCATACCTGACCAGAGGTCTTAAAGAGAAGGCTCTGCCTTTGGGTAGGGACAATATATCCAGCTCACCAGTCTTTTGTCCAAACATGCACTGGCATTCATATTTAGGCATCTGCTAGATTTTGCTGGCTTTTTGCAAGCTCATCCCCAGCTGGGGACTTCTGGGCTGTGGATAGTTTTCAGTGCTGTCATATGAGGTCTTAGTTTATGTGCCATTGTAGGTTCTTTAATTCTCTTGCCAAAGTAGGGAACCCTGGAAAGTTTTCCCTATCCAAAGCATGGGTACACTGGAAAATTAGGGATATTGATCTCTCTGTCAGTCCTGATTAAACCCAGTTTGAACACAGGTTTTTCATTGTCTTAAATTAGTTAAATTACGTATTTTCTTTTTTAAGATAGTAATACTGATATAATTCTTACTGTGTACACAATTATGTCAGACTAAAAAGTGCTTCATATTTGTATATGTACAAAGGAAGGGGTACTGGCAATTTTGTTCATACTGTACCTCTTTATATTAGACTTATCTAAACAAGTCATTCCTAACATCTTTTATAGACTTCTGAGTTGCCACTGCTCAGGTTTTGTGTCTGGCTCTCTGATGCGCAGGTGTAGTGGGTTGCTAACCAGCACAGCAGGGGGTTGCATTTTTCAAGGACAAGTGCACATTTCTGTTGCTAGAATAGGGCTCTGAAGTCATACATGCTTGCAAAAGGTTAAGTTTGCTAACCTGGTATTAGTTGGTGTCAGTTTTACACTGGTTTCTTCCTTTGGTCTAAAAATGCTCTTTTTTTTAGGCAGCTCCATTTCATATGCTGTTGTCTCCATGAATCTTCTTTCCACCATTTTCTCTTTACTGTATACAGATGTAGAAGTGCAGGAAGTGTCCCAGATCACTCTGATTTCTCTTTTTCCCATTCTCTATTTCTTTCTTCCTGTTCTCATTCCCTAGATAGTTATCAATTTCATACCTGGCAGATTTCCATGTTTTGAGATGCCTTCCCCAACTAATTTCTTAACGCCCAACTTCTGATTGCCTCTCTCTTGGCAAAATGCCTCTCTGATGTCAAGAAGAAAATAATATCTCTGAATCTATATTATCAGTTCTTACCTGGAAGGTTTTGTTTGCCAGTCTGGGGACTCAACTTTTTTTTTCTTAGTTTTATATCCTGCAGAAAAAAAATTGTTAAGAGACAGCTGGTTGTTTAGGAACAGATGCTCTTAGTGTCTAGCAATAAGAGCTTTCCTTCCTTGGCTGGGCAAGTTCTTTTTCCTCTGAAGGACAGAAGCAGTACTGATTTCAAGAAGTCCATTTCTGTAAAAAGTTTCAGATCAAGGTTCTTTGTGAGTTATTATCTCCAAAAGCAGGTTATGAGGAGGAAGCCATCTCTGAGTCACATGCTGGGCAAACACATGATGTGATTTATGATGCCATCTCTGCTCAATCTGCGTAACCAGACATGGCTCAAAAGTACCTTTCTCAGCTTACCTTCAGTTATTTGGCTGAACACAAGTGTATTTCCCCTTCCTGTTTAGACAACTGCAACCTGTTTGCCCAGGAAGAAGTTTGCTTTGGTAGCCTTATCAGTATTTGTGGCAAAAAGCTGTGGAGAGCAATGTGTCTGCTCTGCTGCAACCTCCTGTAACATCCCTGTATACTTCTGCTGTAATTCTGCACACGTGAAAAAATGGGGTGGAGACAAGGACCCTTGTCTCTTCATCATTGCTGGCATTCAGATATAGAGAGAAGTTTCATGCCTCCCCCTGAGTGAGAGCTGAGCTACCAATTTGTGTCAGTCATGTTCCCCATGTTTATACATGAGAGTAGCAGCAGTTGCTACTCTTTGAGCTCCCACAGATTTGGTAAAAATGCCTTCAGGAGTAGCTCCCTTTGCTCCTTCCCCCCACTACTGGATGTTGCTTAGAGTCACAATCCAGCCCTTAGACTGCAAATGGCTTAGAGCAGGGATTACGTTTTTCTTTTATGTTAAACAAGAGCAACCCACACTGAGTGTGCTCATTAAAAAATCATGTTGTTCGACGCTGTTCCCTTGGGCTATGGTTAGAGCTTTGCAATTTAACATGCAAGAGACAGGTTGGATTCTCAGGCCAGCCAGGCTCAGAAATTGATGAGTGGATGGCAAAACAGCATGTTGGAAGAATAAACCCCATACCCACGGTGGGGCAACAAGCCTTCAACAGGAGATGTTCATAACAATGTAATTGGTTAAATTAATTTAGTAAAACTCCTAACAGGTGTTAAAGAACGGCAGTTCCTTTCAACCAGAAAGATAAGTTCTTGGCCATGCTGCCTTGAAAAATCACATAAAAAACCAAGTTAAATAGTACCTTGTGCCATTACTAGAAGGTGCATTTCCCATCCTTCCCTATCAAGGAAGCTTACCCTTCTCTAAAGACCACATGCATAAAATTACTAAATTAATCCTGTTATACATTGTATTAACTTCATAAATGACACTAATAATTTTGCTGTTGGTCAAGTGCAAGAGGAAACTAGGAGAGATAAAAGATGTTATATCTATTGCAGTTCAAGGATTCCATAAAATAGATGTACCACCTGAGCTGATCACAGAGTGACGTTCTGAGAAATATATTGAGACTTCAATTTTTTTCCATCCTAAATATCAGGAGCTTTAAATGAAGAGAACAGGATTCCAACCACACAGTTTCTGCTTCAGATGTTTTGACCATTTCAGGCTCTCTGGGCAAACTCTTCCATGCAAGATATTCCTATTGTAGCCTCTTGTTTTGGCTGCCCCATAATGCTGCTACTCCAACAAAGTTGCATTGGGCTGTGTGCAGGAGAGGTATCTCCAAAGAGGATTAAGGCACAAAGGAAGGAGAAGTGAAACCTCCTCCATTCTAATGGAGGCTGCAAAACCAGTTGCATTAATACTCCCTGAATTCCTTAGTGAATGATTTGAAGACACAATTTGTTAAGCAACTATTTCTGCATCTTTATCATGATGAGGTATTTCAATAGTTAGAGCCTCAACACTCTACCAGACTGAACCTAGGGAGGCAGAATAAAAACTTCATTCTTAAAATTGCAATTGTGCTGTTCACTGCTGGGATAAAAAAAAAAGATTAAAACTTCTAAGATGTTGGCAGAGACATAGATATCACAGAAAAGTGGTGTCTCTGCTAGGTTCTGGGTAAAAGATTAAAATAATATAAGTAACAGAAGAGTTGAGCATCATTTCTCTGCCTTGGTGGGCATAATATCAACAATCTATGAGATATTCAGAGATGATCCTCTAGATCATCTAGAGAGATGAGATAGAAAAAGATTCTACCTAGTTAATTTTCAAAAATAAAGACATTTTCTTACATTCTTCCCACTCATACAGGTAAGTATGCCAGAGAATTTGGGGAAGGAAGCCAAAGGTATTGAAAGAACATTGAAAGTAAATCCTGTTGGAATTCACTCAGAGTGAATCCCACTGAAATCATCCTTTGAGGACATCAGAACAAAATGGGCTAAGAAATTCCAAGCCCTCGAAACAGGCTGGCATCTAACTTGATCAACTTGAGAGATTTTTTTCCTCCTTGTTGCTTTTTGCATTGATATTGTTGTACATTAAAGTCCAGATCAGACATTAATGGGCTGATCAACTGTGTTTACAGCAAGCTGTTGCCTTTAAAGTACTTTCTTTTTTCCTTCTCCTCTGCAAGGTGGACACAAACCCTGCTGCTTCCTGCAGCCTTGATCTGCAGGAAAGGAATTAGAAACTGTTTTGTCAGAAGGCAGGGAAAGAAAAAGGTGAACAAAGGTCTAATTATTATCTTTTTGAACTTCAACAACTGCACTAAGGACACAGCAGGCTGTTCTGGGGTCAGAATTGACAGAACCTACAAACTTTGGTGTGTCCATCAGGGAACCATTTGTCTGCAGTAATCTTGCTGCTGGAAAAGAATGATGGAATAAACAAAACCTCTCTACTTTGTGCTGGAAAACAGACATGTTACCAGCACACTGTCCTCATGCCTGGACAATTGTGACAGCTGGGGCATACAAAACATATTGTCATAAAGAAACATCCCATACTGCTGAAGCACTCTGTACCACCAAAACCAGTGGTGACCAGACTTTGGGAACAGCACAGGAGAGCTCCTTCCTGAGTCCAAACAGGGGATCCCACCTCTTCCCTCCTGGGAAATCTCAGACACAGTTTGAAACAATTCCCTGTTTCTGACTGGGAAGAAAAACATTTGGATTTAAATTCACTATCAGTTTAGCCTGCCATGACACCACCTGGAGATCATTTGTAATCACTGTATTTTAGTGGGTTAGTGTACATCCTTTCCAGTAGTTGGAGAAGAACTGATGATAACTACCAAGAAAAGAGTGTCTTGATTTATAGCGATACTAAGAAAAGTGTTTAATTGTTTACAAAGCCGTTAAACTGCTTTTCTTAATGTAGATGAGTTCAGCAATAAAAATTGGAGATAATTATCAGCAATCTGTTTTAGAGATACACTGTTCATTTGGAAGAAGAAAAGTTGCATACTAGTGCATGCCAGGACAGTAGGGTGGTGTCCTTTCCATGGAGTTTCCTTTCCCAAGTGTTATTTTATGCCTCAAATGCTAAGAGATGTTTTGCTGCTGTTCCATGGGAGAAAGGTAGCCTGTAGAGCAGAGTATGCAGGCAGAAGTGGACCAGTATTTTCCAGCTGGAACTAGGTTGTTGCTATAGTAACACTCAAATGATAGACAGATTTTCTGAATGTGCGGTGGTCTACTGTGATAAGAGAGCTTCCAGGATTCCTACCAAATTGCTCCAAACTTGCTGGAGTGCAATACATGAAATGCCACATTTTTGAAATAGCACAAGCAAACAAAAACCAGCACAATAACAATTTTTTTCCCCCTAGCTTTCAAATAAAAATTGAACACATGGCATTTATATTCCTAGACAATATCTTCCTGACAATCTCTTTTTAGTGCACTGGCATTCCAAATGACAGACCACACTCTAAGTTTAACACCACCTACAGATAGATTTAATACGCAGCATGCAAATTCTTGCGTGCACACGTCACTAACTCCTTTGGAGTTTTATTTTAGGGTGAATGCAGCCTGTGCACTGGTGAGAATCCCATTGAGTCAGTGAAGCCTTGCAAGAGCACACCACTCTGTTCAGGGCTGTATTTTGCAGCATAGAGACCTTAGAGATAAGCACATGGTGGCACAAATATTACGTTCATAAGCCATCCAAAGAGAAGTTTCCCAGGGGCCACTTCCATTAAGTATAAAAAATACTGCCCTTGGTCATGTCCCTCTCACACCCACTGTGCATGTGGTTTTCATTCAAAGCAGTTTCCTCCTCTGCTCTTCCTTCTTGCTCTGCTCCAAGGGAGGAGGGCTCAGGATTTTGGATTTCCGGGAAGAAATCTTTCTCTGAGCACAGCCGGGGCTCGTGAGCATTGCAGAGACATTTTGGTTGTGTCTCTTCATCATCCATTAGCTCTCAGTGGGAGTGCTACTGCACAGTCTGCAGTCTGCAGCTGACAGAGTGTGTTTAATATCCCTTTGCCCCAGTACCCAGTACTCCCAGCATTTTCTCTCCCTAGCAAGTTGCTGCCAATTATATTGGTGAAATCTTCCACTGAACTTAGCCTGATTTTTGTAAAGGCAATTTCATCCCCATTGAAATGTCGAAGACAGAGGTTTTGACCTGTTTGTGTGTATGAAATATAGTGTGTACTTATATTATCCTCACTACCCTTAGACTTGTAACCTAGCTATTACTGGTGCCTTTATCCTCACAAGAGATGTGGGACATAGGAAAGTTTTAACAGCAGCTTTGATGTAAAAGAGATATTAACTTTGATGTTAATTTGGAGACTTTTGCCCAAAATGTTAAATGAGAAGCCTTGAGCTGGAAACCAAATTTTCCTCATTTCAGTGCTTAGATCTTATGCACACAGTCCTTCTGCCATTAAACATTTCTTCATAATAAAGAGGCAAGCTTTCCTACACCTGTATGACAAAATCTCATTGATTGCAAGAGGAATTACATGTGCTGAAGGGTGTCAGAAGCAGTAAATCACGTGCATGCCTAGATATGACAACAGATATATAATTTAGGAATGGATTAATACATGAAAGAATAGCTTGGAGTTTGATTAAAGAGTTATATGTTGTTGCTTGTTGCTTTGGGGAGGGGGAGGGAGTTCAGTTGTCTTATTTCTTAAGATTGCTTTGGAACTTCTTTTTACTTAGTTGGTTTATACAACTTTGATAATGTCCCACAACAGGGCTTAACTAAACAAAAAGATGAATTGCCTTTATGATTCAAAAGGCACTCTGGATAATTAATTACTCAGCATTTATGGTTTGGCATGTGGTCATCAATCGTTCAAAAAATTCATGTTTGTAAACATATCCTTTGCAGCTGGTCTTCTTATGTCAGACTTCAAAATGACTAGTGGAGATATGACAGAGCTATAAATGTCTTCCTTTAAAATTTACTGGTTGTGCTCCAGTTTATTTCTTGTGGGAAAAATTAAGCAACAGATGTGGCAGGGTGGGAGCTCTAAGGAAGAATGGTAAAGCATCTTGAATGGTTCTCAAATGTATTTTCTTTTTCTCTTTTTGTTATTAGATGTTGGGATACTTAACTGCTCTTTGTTATGGCTTCTGTCTGTGAGGATTAGTTCTGATTGTAAGGTGACTTGACTTGAAAGACTTCAAGAAGTCTGAAATGAGACCTGTGGCAGAACAAGAAGAAAAGCTAACCAACACAGTTAGTATCTACTCAGCTCTGCCCAGCAGGGGAAGGAAGTGTAAGAACCACAAATACTGAAAGAATAGGCTTTATTTTTTTATCAGAAAGATCGGCAGCTCCACGGCTTACAAGAAGAATTCTTAATACTCTCCGTGGTAAGACTTAAGACTATCTGGTCATTAGATAGCAGAAATCACAAGCATCTGATCTAGAATTTTTCACTGGGGTTGAAGTTGATGTATGACACGTGTCCCACAGCCAAAAGATTCTCCCACCACACAGTCCTGATCATCACCACCCAGGACTGCTCAATGCCCTGAAAGGGGCAGAAATTCTGTGAGGGAAATGAAATACCTTCTTATAAAGTTAAGGATCATATGAATTTTGAAACAGACTCATCTTCAGATTGCTTGAGTTATGTTATCTCTTCATTTCCTATGTTGCAAACACTTCCATTTCAAGCTGTGCACTTTTTACCAAGTGATTGACAGCCACTATGTGTATGCATATATGTATGCAAATACTGAGAGCGTATGCAGCATCTATATTTAGAAGTGATACAGGAAAAGGCAACTGAACACCATTTCTATTTAAATTATAGTGTCAGTTGGTTTCACTTTATTGGTTTTTTAAAGAGTAACTTGTGCTTTTAAAATCACATGCCAGCTACTATGCCACACAGTTAAACTTTGATCTGCCTTAAGTGTAGGCTTCAGCTTTAGTATAGACCTGTTGAAGGACATATATTTAGAATTAGAAGTACCTTTCTGGTTGCCATGAGACATCTCTACAGGCTATGCTGAAAGGGCTGACTTCTTCTGGGAGGCCAGGACAAGGGCTTTTGAAGAAGAGTAGGTACAACTTTAGTGACTGCAGAGACTCCATGTGCAAATCAATGTAAATCTTAGGCTTGTTCACTTTGGTCTACTGTGTGAGAGAGATTTCTGTACTGCAGTTGTCATACCCTGAGGCATCTCTGTCCCACGGTTTGTGGCCCTATCTCCATGTCTTTCCTCCTAATATCATACCCTGTCATTAGGGTAAACCATGAACCCCACAGAGCTGGTATGTGCTTTCCAAGCCTGTTTTGGCGGAGGGGTGGAAGAAAAGGAGTCTTTAGTATAAATAGTTGTTTAGCTCAATAATATATTAAAAGGTAAGCAAACTTGCTTGTCTGCTGCCTGTAAGACTTGGACATACTCAGAGGTGACAGTGCTAGCGCCCTGCCTTGCATCATCTGAACCCCCAGTCTCTCACTGTTGTGTGTACAATCTACATCACTTGGGGGGCAGGCAGAAGGAATCAAGAGGGGTTTAAGGCTTAGAGTGAAACAAATTCCAGATACTGAAGAGTTACCAGCAGCATGCAAACAAGACAGGCCATACTCCTATGGCTGGGTTCATAGAGTCCTGTGCTAAAACAGCCTACAATGTGCATAGTAGAAGCAGGGAAATTATCTATATTTGTCTTTGCTTGCCTCAAATCCTGGTGTGCCATGTTATCACTGGTTCATTTTTGCTGCAGCTTAGGGAAGAGGAAGGCAGCTGGAAGATTGTCCTGCACAGGGGCAGCTCTGACAGCTCCAAAATCTGGTTGGTAGTGTCAGTTCTTCCCTGGTGAACAGGTTAAGCAAACAGCAGGCTCTGAGGAGCCTTGGGAAGCCCCATGCAAGGAAACACTTGAACTCATAAGAACAATAAAGAAACCCTTGAGTACCACTCTAGGGCATTTTTTATGTATATGGAAGGAAGAAGTGGGTAGCTTGTGCTGACAGGATTCAAAGGCTTGGATGCTTGGCAGCAGTACTGAGGTACACAGAAAGAATCCAGGGGGAATAAATCAATAGCAATGCATTATGTGTTATGAAAAAATCTACAGAGAGGTTTAACACAGCTATCTCAATGAATGCAGTGAGCGAGTTTCAGCATAAATTAACCAGTCAATTCCTTCTCTTGCTGATGCACATAATAGGGATGGAGATTTTGCATGGCTAAATATAGAAGGAATGTGGAGCAGAGATATTTTGTACACCTTGACTAGAGCTTGCAGTTTACACAAGTCTCTCTGTGTCAGAGAGAGTACCACTCAGAATACCATGGTTTTGCCTGTGTTAGAGAGGCTTTATCCTGCTATTTTCACTAGCACACAACAATACAGGCCCTTTTTTGTGTGTTTTACATCTGTTTCTGGAAGCTGCAGTTTATGTGTAGTTAGATCAGTTTGAAAGTACCATTTGTACTAGAGAAACTCATTTTGCAGCTGGAAGCAGAATGAGTTCTGCCACTAGAAGCACCTTTAACTGGTATGATTACATAAGGTCTCAGGAAAGTAAGAATGGCTCCTTTACTAGTGCAGCTAAAGCTGCAAGACTTGCTAGCCTAAACAAGTCTTTCGATGCACTTTTCCCACTCCAGCTGTTTTCATCCATAACCCTCCTAGAGTTCTCAGGTCCTTCACTGCAACATGGAGTGCAGTGAGGGAGATGGAATTGAAAACCACATCGGCTTTCTTTCTGAGTACCAAACTAGGGGAGTGGGCATGGTATGCAACAATGGTTTATTTTCAACCAGCTTGATTACAGTGACAAACCCTGATTAATCTGCATGTGTGAATAATGCCTTTGCGTTCTGCATGGAAATAAACTCATTCTGTAAGCATGGCCTGAGCTTGCCAGCCCTCCTTCAGCACACAGCTCCCTCCACAATCCCCCAGATCACTGCACACACTCTCTTGTTGCCTTATAACCACTGGAAAATTGTCTGCCTACGTTCTGAAGGACACTGTTTCAGCTAGAGCCTTGCCAAGTGCACAGTGCCTCTGCATAAAGAGAACAGACAGGAGAGATTTTATTTTAAATGGAGCGAACTTGATTACAAAAGAAGAACTTTTCTTGGGTAAAATGATGTCTTTCTCATGGCTTTTTCTGCTTCCAGGATTCTTTTTGCTTAATTTATTTTTACATTTTTTTTGAATATGGGTGTGGTGCCTGAGGGCTTGGCTTGGGACAGGCAAGTTCTACATGCATGGGGCCAGCTTAAGCTGTATTTTGACACATACTTTACTTTCTCAGAGCTTGAGTTTGAAGGTTTGTGTTCTGGGAGCCTCCCTACTCAGTGGGGAGTTATTCAATACAGTGATTTAACATAGGGAAAGATTTATCTCATCCTGAAATAAAAGCCTATTAGCTGGTCAGCTGAATCTCTTCCAGACTCCAGTGAGTATACAGAGACAGAGAAGGAGGTAAGTACATGGTCAAATCAAACTGACTACAACAACTATAGCCATTTTTATTGACTCTCATCAGAGACAGCATTAATTAGCTGGGATTACCATAACTTGGTGAATGCCAGAGATTCAAAGTTGCTGCAAAAGTCAAGAAACCAACATCTGATGTGTGCATGTATTTAAGATACCTGAGAAAAGATAAGAGACTCCAGGACTGAGAAGCTCAGTTATATAGACATGAACATTATTTCTAAAGATTTTTAAGCATATAATCTCACAGATTTTTTTTTCCCAAAAGTGTCAGAAACTTGTTCCTCACAGTAATATCATAGAATCACGGTATCATAGAAGAGTTTGAGTTGGAAAGAACCTTTAAAGATCATCCCATCCTGGCAATGAGCAGGGACATCTTCAACTCAATCAGGTTGTTCAGATCCCCATCCAAACTGATCTTCAGTGTTCCCAGGAATGGGGCATCTACCACACCTCTGGGAAATCTGCTCTTCAGTGTTTTACCACCCTAACAGTAAAGAACTTCTTTATCTCTAATCTAAACAATCTTATCTAAATCATAGCTAAATAATCAATGATCAACTGATTTGTGAGTCCTCCAGTGCTTAAATGAATAGTAAAGTTTTGAGAACTTGGGGGAAGAGGAGAAGGGGCTGTGCCTGGAATATTTGGAGATCAAGTCTAAATCTGAAGTACTCTGCCTGATGTCCTGCAATGAAGTATCCCATGGGTTTCGGGCTGTAAATCCCCCCGGCTACTCTGGGATTTAAGCCCGCACAGATCCTACACGGATGAAGTAAAGGACGAGAAGCGCTCTTTCTCCACGTGGTTCTGATGTCCTGTTTTATTAGCTGGAAAGGGACATCTGGATCAGAGACCGTCCAGGTGAAAAAGAGGAAGAGCTCCAAACCCAAGGGACATTTATACCCGCGGAATGGGAGGCGGGGACAGAAGGCCGCAGCCAAGGGGACACAGTGAGGAGGGGCGAAGGGAGAGGCTACAAGGGACAGACCACCTTACCAAGGGATACAATGGGAACAGTTCACCCAGTGCAGAACATCTAAATACCTATATAGTGCATCACAACACTGCAAGTCTCAGGACAGACTCTCCAGAGTCAAAGGAGGTGATGTGTCTTGCTTTTCTTAATTTCATTCATTACTACAAGTGTTGTTCCATTATAATGAATACTCAGCTCCTGTATGAAAGTATATTCATACATCCATACTCATTTTCTGGTCCAGCTCTTTTGAATACATTAGGAATTGTATCCAGAGACATTATTATATGGAGGGGGATTATATCTCTGAGGACTCTGAAAGTAATCAGAAACAGTAGATGAAGTGAATAGAGAGAACCCACTCCCAAGTGACTGTACACAACACTCCCTGAAATCCTATTCCATATGGAATATGTATGTGTTCCTATGGAACATATGTGGTGCCACTGAATTTGCTACAAGTACAGACTAGTTCCATAGAAATATCTACTATCTGATATTTAGTCTTGCATATTCAGTAGTTTGTGCTCTAAAAGCAGGGAAAAAAATTCATTCCCTTCTTTGACCTGACCCTTAAGCACTGAAACCTGTACATGGCCCACATCCAGGCTTAACCCCTTCAGATATTTCACTATTTTTAAAAGCAAGACTGGCTTCTATTGTGAAAAATACAGCATATACACAGACTGTCTCTTTGTTGTTCCTTTGAGCAGAGACAGGAAAAACCCCACCAGCTACTCTAGGGGGTAGGGTAAGATGTCTGCAAGGGATTAAACTCTTTTGTATAAGAGAACTGCTGATTTTCTGCCTAGATATTACTTCCCTGTCTACTGTGTGCTGCTTGTCTATTACAAAGGAATAGTGATGCTCAAATGCCCTGAAGTATGATAGAAATGAATGTCATGAAACAGAAATAGTTAACTCCTATTCTTTGATCCAGCTTTGAATAAAGACCCACGTAGAGGACTGCTGCATTGTGGCTGCATTCTTTGCCCACCAATAGGGATGGAAAAAAACATGTGAGTTTTCAGAGATGTCAGAATGGTCATCCTTTCTTCAGATGAATGTATTCATCTTGTTTTGAGGACAAATGCAAATAAAGCACCTGAAATGATTACACTGTAAGTGTAATTCATAGCTCTCCCTCTAAAATCATGTGACCATGCATGAAATAGGATGCTTCTGACTTCAAAACATATTTTCTCTTATGAAGCTCAAACCCTCATATTTTCACTTAGTGTATATAGTACCATAAATTGGTAAACATGTTTTTTAAAGTAACATGGGGGGTGTTGCATGTGGGTACCACAGCTGCTCTGTTTCGATACAACCTGAGTGGAAAATGCCTCACAAAAGTACCTGCATCATCTCCATCTCTTACATCTCCGTGGTACTGCCAGGGATGTGGCAAGTCACAGCTGCTACCACAGACCTGCCAATTCCTTATGTGATACCCAACAGCTGTTGGAAGCTGTGTGTTAAAACTCATGCTGGGATTTGAATTTCTATATACTCTTCCTCAGGAAGTGAAAACTGCAAAGCAATCTTTATGTCCCCTAACTCCCAGCCTGTGCTCCTATATTAAGAGGGATTCCACTTTGCCTGAGAATATGCACTACACCATGCTGTTATCCTTAATTTCTTAATTTTTTTTTTTCACAAAACTACATTTTGGCATGTGATCACTGCCTCCATCTGCCTACTACACATGCATGTGCTTTCAGTTACAAAGCACTCTGATTTATATCTTATGTAAAAATGCAAAGCTTCAGGAACACATCTCAGGAGGGCTGCAGCTTTCTCAGGACTGGCAGCATCTGTATTCCTCTGTCTCTGCCAAACACCATACAGAGGGCTCAGTTCCAACATCATTAGTGCTGCTGAAGCTGATTTCTGGCTACTGCTACATTTTTCAAGGGCTGCTGAGGCCTGTACCACTGATTCCCCAGCTGGAGAGTTGAGAACCCACAGACAAGGTGCAGAGAGGAGCAAACAAGGAAGCTGCAGGTAGAATATTGCTCCCCAGTCTAAGCAAGTCTCTGCCAGACAGGGTCCAAAAACCTGCAGGAAATTCAGAAAAGGGCAACAAAAAATTTTTAAAGGGCTTGAGGGATTCATTTCTAGAGAAGATTAAAGAAATAAAAGCTTAGCTCAGGATCACTAACTAAGAGGAGATAGCATATTTCCATAAAAGCCTCTGCAGGTGCAAAGAAATAGAGAAACCTTGTTTAAAATGATTTAAGGAACAGCTAGTAACAAAAGAGTGGCATTGATTAAAGGAAATGTGGACAAAACTCCTGGAAGCTTTTTGTAACCTTGTTGTAATCAAGAGATGGATCACTGAATTCTAGAATCCAATGGAAGTTCTCTTGCTTTGATAATTTGAAACACAGATTGGACAAAGTTGCCAGTACTAATTGGCAATGAACAAGATAAATAGCATCAGGAAAAATGTGTACTTTTTTTTTTAATAGATAGGAGCACACCACTAAGAAGAAGGTGCCCCTGTGCAGCAGAGATGCAAAGGAGACTTTAATGACTCTCTCAGTGTATGGCACCAGGAACTGAGCAGTTTGACTCAGACACCCTCTGGTTGATCCACATATGCATGGCCATGAGACAAAACCTTTCAGACTTGTTGGTCATATACCAATAAGCTGCTTTACCCAAGCTGATTTCTGGTACTGGACTTAATGCCAATCCCAGTGGCTCACATTTCAGACAGGAACTACGTAGGAGGATGAATTCCATCCTGTCTACCACCCACTCAGACCCTTTCTTTTTTTTCCTCATGTGGTGCTGAAGTAACCCTGGTGAGCAGAAGAACTGTACTGAACAGATCTGGTGCAGAAAGATGCAAAAATGAAAAGTGCCCTCTGTTGTGGTGAAGAAGTCCAAGCTGCAATAAACAGGACTTGAGCCATCATCATTTGAATACAGGCTGGGGAGGTTCAGCTCTGCTGAAAAGGATCTGGGGGTTCTAGTGAGAAGCAGACCAAATATGAGCCAGAGTCTGTCCTTACAACAAGCCATACCTGAGCCTGTAGCAGCAAGAGTACAACCAGCAGATCAAGGAAAGTGATTACCTCATAGTAGTAGAGATAATGCTACTTTTTAGGCCACACATGGAAAGAACACTGTGCCCCAGTTTGAGAGAAGCATTGAAAAACTGGAGAGGACCCAGAGAAGGGTCATGAAGATGATGAGAGGATTGTAGAATATGGCATGAAGAAACCTTGAAGAAATTGGATTTGCTTGTTCTGGAGAATGAAAGGCTCCAGGGGGATGTAGTCACAGTCTTTCAATACCTGAAATGCAGTTACAGGGTTGATGGATGTCCTTACAATGATGCATAGAGTTTCATCAAGACAAAGTCTGTCTGGATATAAGAAATAATTTTTAATGTGAAACAATTAAAACAGTGGCTGAGGCTGTCCTGAAGTGGTAGAATCTCCCTCATGGCAAATATTCAACACAGAGGTCCCTTCCAGATGAGACTTGCCAAGCTCATTCAGGTTGCATGACAAACATAGAAAGAAGACTTCTGTCATATAGAGTTGATTCTTACTCACTTCCATTGGAAAAGACAAGCATATCTCTGCATTTCTTTCATGCAGTTCCTTAATTAGCTTTCTTTTTAAGGTTGCCTGAGAAAAGACCTTAGTTCATTGGTTCCTTTCCACAGGACAGGGGAATTTTTCTTTCCAACATCCAAAGGAATAGCTCTCCAGCATGATATCAAGTCACATTCCTTTAAGTTCTCTGTGGCCAGTTTATTTGCTCAGACATGGAGACACAACTCCATATGCATATTGTCCTAAAAGACATATTAATATAAAGAGTGCATTTCTATCCCCAATCAGTTACTTCAAAAATGTTACTTCAACCATCTCTTTCAAACAATACCGCAAGAAAATTATCCAAAAAACTTTAGGCTAATAGTTATTTGTAATGTTTGGTTTCAGTTTTCACAATTTGCCTTAATAAATCTTTTTCAAGCATGTCTTCACCTTTCTTCATAAGATAGGAAAACTTTCTTTTGAAGCAATAAATTTCTAGAAGTGATTTCAGCTACTTTGGTGTGAATCACAAGATCTGGCAAAGCTGACCCTCTTCTGTGAACTTTTCAAGCATCAGACAATACTATTTTTCAATGTTGGACCAAGCTGCTTTTCTGGCATATTTCCAAGGCACTGAACTTTGGATACTGAGCAGAGTAATCCACAGAAGTTCAGTACATGTTAGCAAAAGGTAAGAGTTATTTCTTTAAATGCTCCTGTGGAGTCCTTGCTGGCCAGGAGTATGGCATCCAAGATGTGAGCCTTTTCTTGTAAAGGAAGGCTGTGCCCTTTGAAAGAATGAGTGGTGAAAAAGGCGATGTACCCACTCCAAGTTGAACACTAATGGACTTACCTAGCCTCAGAGGAAGAGAGTGGATGTTCCATCTTCCTCTGTCAAGCCAACATTTCTATGGGCTTTTAAATCCCATACTTAATGCTGATATGCATCTTTGTAAATGTGACATTTTTCCTCCTGAGCCAAGCGTATTTATCAATCGCATGATCTGCATTTTAAGTAGCTAGAGATTAGAATGTTTTAAAACAAACCGATGTGTTTTAGCGAGTTACTGAATAAATGGAATCCAGAATGGACCTTGCTTATAAAAAGTAGCTATACTAACTATGCAACTATATTAATTAAATTAGACTTACATATATATAAGTAAGGTGAAATTTGGTCCAACTTTTTTAATTGTGATCTTATTATGGTCATAAAGGTCAGGGGAGGGGATGGGAGGGGAGGGGAGGAGAGGGGAAAAAGAAAAGAAAAGAAAAGAAAAGAAAAGAAAAGAAAAGAAAAGAAAAGAAAAGAAAAGAAAAGAAAAGAAAAGAAAAGAAAAGAAAAGAAAAGAAAAGAAAAGAAAAGAAAAGAAAAGAAAAGAAAAGAAAAGAAAAGAGAAAAGAAAAGAAAAGAAAAGAAAAGAAAAGAAAAGAAAAGAAAAGAAAAGAAAAGAAAAGAAAAGAAAAGAAAAGAAAAGAAAAGAAAAAAGAAAAGAAAAGAGAAAAGAAAAGAAAAGAAAAGAAAAGAAAAGAAAAGAAAAGAAAAGAAAAGAAAAGAAAAGAAAAGAAAAGAAAAGAAAAGAAAAGAAAAGAAAAGAAAAGAAAAGAAAAGAAAAGAAAAGAAAAGAAAAGAGGTCTAATGAAAAACTGGAGAAATAACCTACTAATATAGGGAAAAAAAGAATCAAACACAATTTGCATAGGCTTATAAGCACACATGTATCATGGGGATTAGTGAGAAACTTAATTGTCAATGTACTGCCTTTGAGAGCTTTGCCAGATCTCATATCTTTGACGGTTCTGATTTTCTTTTAGCTGGTGTCCCTGCCTGAGTTTCTAATGCAGCTAATTCCTCAACTAAATCAAAAGAAGAAAGCTTAATTTTAATGCCCTAGAGTCTTTGCAAGTGACTTTCACACTGGAACAAACTTGAAACTATTTTAATATGGAAGAAAAGCAATTAACTTTGTCAGTAATTTTTTCACTTGCAGGTTTGGTATTATTTCAGCTGTGATTTTAAATGAGTTCTCTGCACCTCACTTTGCTTCTTACTTGATTTGCCAATGAAATCTGATCTCAGTGTTAGTTACATCACAGGCTTTGCTCCTAGCTGAACCTACATAATTTTGATGGAATGTGATACTCATCCACTTCACTACTCACTTGGTCAATAAACTACAATCTCTTTTGAGGTTGCAGATAAATTGAATGATTTTGAGAAAAACTAGTTGGTTTCACCATAGTATTTGTGTTTTACAGCAAATCTGTGTGCTTTGGGCAATAAACAGTGATGCCATTTCACTGTTTGTGTGTTGTGCACTCCTGTGTTCCCACACAGACAGGGCTGTGTGCTCCTGCAGGACTGGCAAGTCTGTGCTGTGTGCACACTGGAGCTCCCCGAGTGCTAATGAGGAGGAAATACAATTCTTCACATCCCAGACTTCAGAGTGTGTCTTCATCTCTGCTGCAGGCAGCTGGTGAGGAACATGATTGTGCATCATGCCTTGGAAAAGCAGGCTGCTGGAAAAGCACAGCTAGGAGGTTCGAGTCATTACAGTCAAAGACAATGAGACACTTCAAGCTAGAGCCTCTGGCACAGCAGAAGGGTACTTACTGTAACATCAACTTTAGACATGAAAAAACCATAGAATGTTTTGGCTTGGGTTGGGAGGGACCTTAAAGATCATCTAGTTTCAGTCGCCATACCATGGGCAGGGATACATTGCACTAGACCAGGTTGTGTAGGGCTCCATCTAAACTGGCCTTGAATGCTTTCAGGGCTACCACAAGTGCTCTGGGCAACCTGTTCCAGTGCCTCACCAACCTCAGAGCCAAAAATTTCCTCACAGTATCTAATCTAAACTTTTCAATTTAAAGTCATTCCCCCTTGTCCTGTCACTATGTATCCTTGCAAATGATCTCTCTCCATCTTTCTTTTAGGCTCCCTTCAGGTATTGGAAGGCTGCAGATAGGTCACCCCAAAGCCTTCTCCTTTCCAGATGGAACAATCCCAGTTTTCTTAGCCTTTCCTCATAACCTGGAGAGAGGTGCTCCATCCCTCTAATCATCTTCATGGCCCTCCTCTGGACTTGCTCCAACAGGTTGATGTCCTTCTATGTTGGGATCCCAGAGCTGGATGCAGTGTTCCATGCAGAGTCTCACCAAAGCAGAGCCAAGCAGAGGAGAGCAGCGGGGTAGAATCACCTCCCTCATCCTGCTGGCCACACTGATTTGGATGCAGCCCAGGAAATTGCTTTTCTGAGCTGTGAGCACCCTCTGTCAGCTCATGTTCAGCCTCTCATCCACTATTCAAAATGTCATGCGCAGAGAAAATCATGACTGTGTTAAAAGTACATTTTTCCCCAAGTTTTGTGTTTTCCATTTGCCTTCAGTTTTCAAGGTCCTGAAGGCATAACAGCCTTCCTCTTTTCAAGAGGTTCTTCCTAGCTGCAGAGGCTAAGTCTTATTTTTGTGAAGCTGGAAGTGAGGGGTGCTTGGAAAAAAGCAAAACTCCCTTGATACAGCTACATGTCATACCTCCTAAGTGCAGCCCATGCCTCATGTTCCGGCAGCCCAATGCCACCAGCTATTTTCTGGCTGGCACATCTGTCCTGCCAAAGCTCAATGCTGACAGTCAGTGGTTGTCCTGAGACACTTCATTATCCCTGTGTCCTGCCACCTGCAGCAACCCACTCTCCCCTCTGATTTGCAAATTTCAGTTGTCCATGTCCACACCACAGCGACTTGTTGCATCTTCTCCACTGCTCATTCTCACTTAGCTGGCAGACAGAGCCTGATTCTTCACCCTTGTGCCTTTTTGGTTTGTGATCTCCTTCCATTTCCTGAAATCGCTAGGCTGTCTCTCATGTAACTGCTGAATTGAATTGTTACCTTTCCTAGAAAGATCTTGTCCACACAGCCTTTCTCAGATTTTTTTCTCAGGAAAGAATGGCTGCTTGGGAGAAAGCTGATAGACTGACTGCTGCAGATCTTGTTTCTCACAACATTCACAGCCCAGGGCAAGAGGCACACAATGAACCTTTACCACCCAGTAGCTTTTGGGCTGCACTCATGCCAAGTCTCAGTCCTGAGTTAGTAATGGTCCACATGCATTATTTCTTTTGGTTGTTTCTTAAGTGTGGCTGTCATGAACATGTGAAGACAATTAAGTTCTCAACTCAAAAAAGAGGTTGTGCATTGAGATCTGTACTCCATCGTACTTCTGTAGGCAGCATTTCCCTCATAATGGATGAACAGCTTGTTTATAATTAATCTGAGCCTAGGGACATCCCTTAGCTTGGTTTTCTGTATGCCTTCTTCCTATTCAAGTGGCAGCAAGGCAAGAAGAGGCAATGGTTGTATGGAAAATGTGCTAAAGAATATCTGTATCAAGTTCAAGGAGTACGAACACAGCTTGGGTGAGGAAGGGGATATTTTAACTGAACAGAGCCCCTAAGAATCAGAGACACTTCTAGATGGAGATCCTTTTGGTGGGCAACGTCCACTGGATCATGGCCCCATCTGAACATTGAAGGTCACCTTAAAGAGATGTGGAAGCCTCCCAGCAGCTGCAGGAGCTGGAGAGGATGTCCTGCAGCTGGGTTAGACAGTAAAGTTTTTTTCTCTTTTTGTGCATCTTTCTAGAAATTCAGCAACTCCACCACTGTTTTTCGAACCATGGAAGTCAAGTCTGTCTTTCCTTTTCTTCATTTTCTCTGGTGATCAGGGTGTTTTTAAGA
Source organism: Motacilla alba alba (assembly GCF_015832195.1). Lineage (NCBI taxonomy): Eukaryota > Metazoa > Chordata > Aves > Passeriformes > Motacillidae > Motacilla > Motacilla alba. The sequence goes on along the minus strand of NC_052016.1, from coordinate 96,932,161 downwards.
CAATTGGCAAACTACTGATGCTCCATTTCCCAATGAAACAATAAGCCATAAAACAACTTTAGTAGACCATTCTTGCAATTCTCAGCATGCCCCTCAAGACTTGGGCAGTAACTGAGTGCTTCCATACTGAACAGTAGGGACCACTTTGAACTCTGGTCATGTAAGGCATCAGCTGAGAGGGATGTTCTCTAGGGATCATTGTTAGCCAGCATTTCTGGAATGTGCTGCACAGCAAGGGGAGGATATTCTGCCAGTTTGAAACAAGAGCCAAGAGGGAATATGATTTTCCAAGGCTGGGAGAGCACCATTTCTAAGTAAAGGCTAAATAACCGATGCTCCCATCTAGTGGTGAAACTGTACCCAATGGCTTAGACGTCAGACATCAACCTGAGCCTCCCAGGAGACATGGAATTGGAAGGGCCATGCCACAGGACAGTGCCATTCCTGGGAAATTCTGTAGGGCTTTGCAATCTGTGGGAGACTCCCAGAACAATTTCAAAGCTCATGAGAAACCAACTAACAAACTAATTTAAAGCTACAAGATTAGTAATGACAAATGAAATGATAACATCAGAATCAAGTGTGCTTTGAAGGCAAGGGAAGCATTCTCAGCAGCATTCTCAAAATTTCTTAAGTAACCTTCGGTGAGATGCAGGCACCCTCATTATCTTGGCATTGGTTCCTAAAGCATGAAGGCTGCTATCAAAATGCTACCCAAAGATAGTAACTAGCAACACATTACAGTTGGGTTATTGCTACAAGATTACCATGTAATTAATGTGCTAATGTTCTGCTGAACACTGCTGAACTGATAATTATTGGCCAGAAGAATACCATACTTTTGTTTGTTTCATTCTTCTTAGTTTACACCTGAAAGCTTACAGTCAGATGTGAGCAATTACCATAGGCTCAATTTATTGGAAATCACCCTGTGACACTATTGTAAATAATTTCATGAGGTCTGTTCAGTTCTTTCTACTATGCTTATTTCCATTTGATATGCTTGGAAGCTTATCAGATCAGCAGGAAAGGGTGCTGTTCTTCTCACTGGATTTTTTTTAAAGGCACAGCTGATGTCTACAGGATATCCCCAGAAGCAAAGGTTATTAATGATGCTGAGACTGTATTTTGTCACAAGAATGATAAAAAAAAGGTTTTAGCATATTCTCTTGTTATACTGTAATTGATACTGCTCTGTTTTGACTTCACTGCCCTTCTTTACTATACCTACATATGGTAAAGCAAATAAGAAAATAATTCTAGCACTGGTCTTATACACACACACTTTCCAACATATTTTGGAGCACTTTGCACTGCCATAATTCCCATTGTACAAAGTCCTAATTTCCAAATTTCAGTACAGTGCAACACATGATAGGGCTTCACACAAAGCAAAGGACAGGACACTCCTTGAGAGGACGGAATATTCTGGAGTGCACTCTTAATGTAGCTGAAGGACAGAAAGGCAGCTCTTCTGACAAGCAGTAGGACTCCAAGCAACAGACAAAGATTGGCTTGCACTTCACTGCAGGTCACAATAAAGAAGGATCTACACATTTTCTGTTTAACCTGAGTAGGAAGAAGAGACAGCAACACGGATAGAGCTTGGCTAGATTTCAGCTGAATATCTAAACTGCTCTCTCCAAAAAGCTAATCCAGTATTGGCAAGCCATGAATTTAATGACTTGGAACAAGATCCAAAGGGAACCCACAGAGTGGTTTATGACATGTTTGCTAATGAAGTATTCTGTGTTTATTTATAGGGATGAAATTGATCCAATACTAAGTAATATATGAGAAAAAATCAGTAAGAATTAATTTAGGTTGACTGAAACTAAGCAAAAAGTACTGCTAAAATTATTGGGATGATGAAAGTGCTGATAAAATCCATTCCAAATCAAAACATAGCTGTCAGTGTTTGCATCCTATGTGGAGGTTTTACACCTGCAAATGAAGGAAAAGTCTGTGGCAAATGAGTGAGAAGCCACAAAACACAGTGGGTGGCTGTCACAAGAAATTATGCTACCAGAGTAAAAGAAAAATCACTCTTCAAAATGAGAGCAATACATGGGTAGCAAATAGACCAAAGATGCTGCCTTAATGAAGAAGAAAGTTAAGGAAAGTATAGATAATATCAGAACTAATGTCACCTTGTCAGTAAGAGACCAGGTGTTGCTGACAGAGATTATTCCTAAGATGAATGCCACTGCAAAGCCCAAGCAAAATTCCAGTACACTAGTCAAAATAATGCTTGTAAAAGTCCATAAGCAGTCACAGATCTCAAACCTTGCAAAATTGTCAGGCAGAGATTTTTTAATAAAGGACAGAACTGCTAATCATAGTGTCAAGTGTGTCCACAAGCAGACTGTATACTCAAGCACATCTGGATCTGACATCTAGGTTGTGTAAATCTGCCATTCCTGTACTAAAATCCTGAGAACTTCAGTCTAGGATACAACATGACACAAATCTGCATCATGTTCCAGACACCTAAGAAAGGAACAAGTGCATCACCAGAAAAAAGTATTTTCATCTTGTTCTTTCAGCTTAGGATAACCCTAAAAAATTGGTAGAAAGATGTGCTACTGTTGTTGTGTATTTGACTTAAAAAGAGATTAGAGGTTGCAAGTTATCTTGCCAAGTTTTACCTTATTTTTCAAAAGTTCTGGTAACACTCAGATCTGTTAGCGATTGCATTTCAATGGGATGCTGGCAGGAATCCACCTTCATCAAATGATGCAAATAATAAAAATTCAAATGGATGCATCCAAGAGATGACTTGTGGCTCTGTTACTGCAGGTAGGGCAGTGAGCAGTTTATGTATTCAGCTCTTCCAGCTCTACAGTAATAACGTATGCACAGATTGAAAAAAGAGATGTATGCAATTGTGTTTGGCTGAGAGGATTTCCATCAATATGTGTGTGGGAGGAACGTGGTTGTGGAATCTCATCATACCTTACCCATGCTGGCACTATTGCAAGCCCATCTGAAAAACACAATCTGCAGATATTTTTATTCCTATTTGAACAATGTGGTTTGTCATTAAATACCAGGGCTCTAAAAGACATACTCTAAGCAATTTAATGTTTATATTAATCGAACTTACCTTATTGCTATTTTACCTCTGTTAGGAATGGAGATAAAGTAAAGGATCTAGAGGGTGATGCAATAAATATATTTTGATTCATTTTAGCACAGTATTGGTATTGCTGGTGACAGAGAATCATCTGTAAATAAAGTGACCTTGAAACTACCAATTGTGTGAGGCATTAACAAGAGGGAAGACATGACAAAAATGACAGAGCATTTTCACTCCTCCTGCATTTCCCTGTCAAGGAGGAAGTACAGAAAACCATAGCATCTGTGCTAAGGAAACATCTATGAGCATTAATTAATTATAATGCTAGTCCTCTGTGTGCTGGATGCAGTGTCACTGTCTCATAAACAGTTTACTCGTTCCACTATCATCAACTCAATTATTTGAGATGCCTCTTGGCAGGTGCGTATGATGTGCTCTTTCCAAAGCTCCTTTGTGATGAAATATTCTCTATGGCTTAATGTATATTCCTGTATGCCACAGACTGCTAAAAGCCCAGTCACATCCCTAGCTCAAAAACCCCTCTACAACATTCAAGCTGATAATATAGCAAGAGCCAGTCACAATGACAACAAAATTTGTGACTTATCTATTGAGGCCAAACAAACCACTCAAATGCATACCACAGCCTGAGTGGGCTGAATTCTATCCTTGCCTCATCCTCTGGCATGAAGAAGTGTGAGGATTAAGAGAGTGGGAGCGCTTGCAAAACAGCAGAGCAGCATGACCTGGAGCCTCCTCTCTAGCCAGTCTGGATGTGGGAGAGAGCCCGCACTTGGCACGGACTGGCAGGCTCTGAGACAGCACCACCAGCTTGAAGCAGACTCCTGAATAACAGCAGCTACTCAGATCAACAGGAGTACATCACACCATGCTTGGGGTCCTATTTTCTCTTGTGTGTCAGAAGGAAATCTCTATGCTTTGAGGGTCTCCCATGGTTCAGGTAAGATCTTTAGGTCTTGAAGAGATTTCTCTGTGACTGCACTGTTGCTGCCAAACACAAGACTTAAAGCAAGGGGCTCAGCAGGCATCTAAATCCAACCACGACTGACAAGTCAATCCACAACTACTGGTGTAGCAACTCCATCCTTGGGACCTCGGTTCATGCTTTTTATTTGCTAAAATAGAAATACTCCTCATACCTAGTGTAAAAAAAAAAAAAAAAAAAAAAAAAAAGAAAAAAGAAAAAGATGTCATCATAAGTGTTGGCCCATTGGGTGTATGTTATATTTTCAAGCACCAGATTTTACAGCTGACTTCCACCACGGTGGGTGGCAGCACACAGTACTGGGAGATGGAGCCCCCTTCATGTGCTTCATGCTCATTCCTTATTGAAATCCTTCCCTTCCCCATCCACTGCTAGAGACCAATCTGCTCCCATTGTACAAAACCATGAGAAAACTCTAAATGAGAAGTCTGGCTACAGATATTCAGGAAATTCCCTGCCAAAGGTTGTGCTATTTATCCACAGTGCGCTGTATATGCTTTACAGATATGGAATATAATTAATGGATAATATTACCTGTCTCCATTTTTAAAGCTGTTGCTTCAAGATGATGTCACATACAGACAATACTCCCTGGCTAAATTAAACTCCCATGGCAGTAGCGAGGGAAGAAATTTAGGGCTATGCTACACAAGCCCAGATCCCATTGCTTCATTTTGCAATAGAAATGACGTACAGGTAGGCTAGCTTGTCTTATTTGCAGTTATTCTGTACTCTGATTTTCTTATATTATGGAACAGTTAGACCAAAAACATGTTGTTGTTAGAGCCATGTACAATCTGCTCTTTCTGCTTTGAGAATGCTTTGTTTATAAGCTATTTGTTGGAGAGAAAGAGGACAAATAGGAGAGGCCCATCCCATATTGCTAAAACTAAATTCAGATATGATAGAGACACAGAAGTGGTGCCACAGTCCTTCCAGTTTCATCTGCTTTTGATCCTACCTCTGTGGAAAATAACAGCAAGTCCCCATTGATCCCAAGGTTAGAGAGCAGGGCTTGACTTCAAAACATCTGCTGAACAGCTCTCGGGTGAGTGCTGACATTTTTGACTCTCAAGCCCTTCATTAGGGTTTGCTGGCTTGTTTCATACTTAATAAACTTGCTGTGCAGTCATGATGTTCCTGCTGCTATGGGAGACAGCCCATGGATAATATACACCCCCATGAATTCCCATCAGGAGGTGTAGATGTTCCATTATAATGCAGGTATATTTACAACTACTTCCATCCTGTTTGACATTCACTAGACTTCTTTGTTTGTAATCCAACCAGATTTACGTGCTCCTATATTGCTGAAATCTCAGTGTGCTCCTGCATCATCTCTGGCACCAGGCACATTTTCTTGGTCTTCTTCACAGATACCAGGATTTCTCAGAACACAGAGTTACCTTTTCTCAAAGTCCACCTGCTGTAATTTTACTTTGGGTTTATGATTTTGTTCTTTTGGGACCAGGTGATAATTGGAGTAAAAGGTCTTTCTGGGGTTAAGAAAAACTGTACCTCTTTGCCTTAGCAAATATAAGAAGGATATAGATCTTATAGGGCTATAAGCTCAAACTCACATCCACCATACTATTTCCTTACCATGCTGAAACTTTCTTTATCATAAGATCAAAGCCTTGCCAAGCCTTACTTTGCCTTGCCTTGCCTTCCATCTTTCAGCTCTCATTTATGTGGTTTTTTTCCCTTTTTCTCCAAATTGCTAGTGAATGACTGCAACCTTAGCTAGATTTCCCACCAACTTGACCAGTTCAGACTTTTGTAACAGATTTAAGTAATTGTCCGGTTATTTAAGATACAGCCACTTATTAGTCCAAGAGGATTTCCATGTGCTGGAGAAACACAGATGTTCTGCAGTTTCCTCTTAATAGGTGAAAGTCCCTGCTTCTTTAGTTTTCCTCTGGTGAGCAGATGGGCCAAATGTTCCAAGAGCTGCAATCTGACACAGATATGTATTCATGGTCCCTGATGAGAAACAGAAAAAACTTTGTATTGAGGTCTCAAATTGATACCATTGTTTGTTGCAAATTTCCCAGATGTTATGTCTCAAATGTTTTCATGATGCAGGGGAAAACAGCACTTTCCCTGCAGTTAGAGGAGCTCAAGGCTTTCCAATTATGGTCACACACTCAGACTTATTAGCACAAAATTTAATTTGAGTTAATCAGACTGAGGTGGGTAGAGCGTGAAACTAACTTGACTTCCATTTTGCATCATACAGCAAACCAACTTGGTGAAATCACTGTAGAAATCTGAGCTACAAATGATGGATGAGCTGAAAAAAACCCAGAGAATGAACAGAGTTGTGCAATCATCACTGCACTAAAAGGCACACAATATTCAATTCACTTGTTTGGAGAAATGCTTTACTTCCCTGGCAAATCAAAGGGTGTGTGCCCTCAGCTGCACCCATGTTTTGCCTCTGAAGCCAAGAACAGAGTTTGGACCTAAAATAATTGCCTTCAGCATCCCCTCTGTTCTGAGAGCTGTATGTGCTCTGTCAGTCAATCTTGTCAGAATTTTTCAAACAGCTATTTTTGCCAGGAAATGACAATATAATGAAAATAGAAACACATCAGTTTCAATGAAATTTCCATTTGCAGTTCAAGAGCCTTGTTCAAAATCCAGAGAAAAAGACATGCATTCACTGGGGGCAAGCCAGAAGCCACAAGTTGTCCAAGTGGAAGGGATATGGGTTTCAAGTGTCTGCTCCTTGTGAGGAAGAGTAAGAATATACACCTGAAATCTTCCACAGATCAGAAAAGTACAGTGATGACTAGCTCTCCTGGAAGCATGTGTTCCCTTGAACCTATTCAAAAAGCTTCTGTTTCACTTTGATTAAGAACAAATTCTTGACATTTTCCTTTGATTTTTTTCTCTTTTTTCAAACCAAAATTCCATTTTCCAGCAAAGGGTAACATTAATTTTCCTTTTCCAACTCTCTGCCACCTTTTCTGTGTGGCTAAAATAAATGTTTGGGAGATGGAAGAGGGCCCATACACTGTGTGCCTCTATCTGAGCCTTATAAACAACTGGAAAAATAAAACAATGCTTCTCAAGCATTGATCTCCAACTTTTTCAGTAAGGTTTTCACAAGTTGACCCATCTCTTGCTATAAACGGTCTTGGTTTTGGAACAGAGATATTTCTGTCTTGGAGTAAATTGCAAATTTGAGAAGGGTATCAGCTCAGCAAGAAAGCTGCAGAAAATTATAGAACATAAAAGAGGTAGGTTTGGAGGGGAGAATCAAGAGAGAAAGGCTTCCACTTCCTTCGACAAGAGCGTACAAAACAAAACTATTGAAGTTCAATTCTGTGCAGAAAAACTGGGTGAGACAGGGACTGAAGCAATGTCAGATGGGCAGAGGAATCAGGAAAAGGGACGTGGTCTTACAGCCATGGTGACAGATGGGCATCTAGCTTCTGACAACAGGACAAAGCTCCTCCTGTTTATACCCAGTGCTATCTACAGGAGGAGAAGATTCCCCGCACTAAATGGCCAGAATATTTTTGTTTTCAGGAAAAGACTAAATTTTATCACCAAATGGGAGACAGTGCTTACTGTTTACTGTCTTTAAACTGTGAAATATGCTGGAAAATAAAGACTTTAATTAAAGTTGTCCTTTCAATGCCTATTCCTTGTAGAAAAGTGACACCATTTCAAAACTCAGCTTTTCTCATACACCTCTATTTGCTTTCTCATTTTTCATACCATAGCTCCTATTTAACCAATTTCAGGAACATATTTAACATAGTTGCAGAAGTAACTGCAACACAAGTTAAGAGCCAGTAAAATCAAGGGCCCAGTAAAGTAGGATAAGGTACTATAGCGTATTTGATGTATCCAAAAAAAGTGGGGAATATAAGATCAATTAGCCTAAGAGTTGTTTTCCCATATTGATGTCAGAACTTCTGCCTTTGTTATTTAAACAAACCAGATAATGTTTGCACTGTAAAGCTCTGAACTGAAAATACCAAAGCCAGGTAGGAGCAGGTTTTGCCAACTCTTCCTACTAACAGTGGAGGCTAAAAGTTGCTGACTCACTTTGTGACACTAATTGGCTAAACCTCCCCATACTTTAATTGTGGTTTTAGCTGTCTTAAAAAATGTATCTGCATATTTAATGTATGATACATAGCCTGTATGTATGCAAACCACCATTAAACCACAGCACTCCTCGTATTTCTTCACTTGTCTTAAAGCATTAGGAAAGTATGCACGATGAGAGCAGCTTTGCTACACTGATCTATCCTCACTCCCTTGCAGCAGAGAGGATGCCAGGGGGCTTTTTTAGGCTGTGTACAGCAGAAACCAAGGCAGCATTTCCCAGGCCAGATGCAAAGTTACATGAAACAGAGTAGCAACAAACTAGCAATAACCAGCTCCGGAGCAAAGAGCAGTCAGCAACCAAGTTACTCCTGGGGAAGCGCCCTTGCATGTTAAATCAAGAAGAAAGTGATGACCCATTTTCGAAGCATAAAGTCATTCCTGTAGGAAAACTAACTTTCTTAAGCAGTTCCTACAGAGGCAAAACCAGTGTATAGGACTTCTGCAAAGCTGCAATCCCACTGGAGTCTGTGAATCCGATCCGGAGAAGCATTGCATGTTGCCCTGGAACTGCAAATGCTGTTGGCCAGACAACACTAGGAGGGACACTTGCAGGAGGAGCAGGCACTAAGGATGAATTCATGAGTCCCTTCTGATCAAGTGGTATCAGGGTACTCTTTTTTGACTTTTTGGTTATGTCTGATAAACGCTTAATTTAAGGAGATGAAGGCTGGCCGTGGTGATCAGGACAGATGGAAGGATCTTCTAGATCCCTTCAGGTACAAATGCCCTAAATCAGACCTCCACAGTGGTCAGCAGGAGGCCAGAGAAGGGGAAGAGATGGCAGAACAGGAGAGGCCTTCTCCTCCAGGCAGGTGCACACTCTGCCTGGGCTGCAGGGATCACTCCTGGCCTCGCATGCTGCCCTGCAGGGATCACTCCTGGCCTCGCATGCTGCCCTGCAGGGATCACTCCTGGCCTCGCATGCTGCCCTGCAGGGATCACTCCTGGCCTCGCATGCTGCCCTGCCTCGCTCTGACAGGCTGGGCTGCCTCTGAGCCAATCTCTGCTGCCCTGGGCAGGCTGGGCAGAGCAGCCTCTCTGCCTGCAAATGAATATGTATCTGTTTCCCTACTGGTAACACCATCCAGGCAAATATGTATTTCTCCTTTGGAAGGAAGTATTCCACTGTACATTGAGAAAACTCAGATTCCGAACACAATTTTTTTTCTCCATTCTCCCATCTTGATGATTCAGCAGATAAGGCACATTATTTTTTCTTCAAAAAGCTGCTACATAAACCCATGTTTATTTCAGTTAACCTTTTCACCCAAAGAGCCAGCTCACTGCAGCTCATCAGTAAGGCCTCCATATATCACAACCACTCAGAGTGCAGGCAGAGATTAATTCAATGTAATTTTGTGTATAAAATTTGCTCCAAAACTCATCTTGTCTCCAGATATTTATTTACCTATACAGAATATCCAGGGTTTGAATTCCAGCACTGACTGATTTTTAATAAAAATTCCCCAAACACTACAAATTATTTTAGCATCTTCAACTTCCACCAGCAGTTGACAAGGAGTCAAGGCACAGAGTACGCAATGAGTGCTGCCAGTAGTAATAAATAACAGTGAGAAAAATGGACAGAAAGTTCCTGTGCTTCAGCATAAAATTGGATGAGAACATTGTTCAAGTTCATCAAAGCAGTCAGCTTTTAGGAACATTTTACTGCCCATGTCTTTAGGATGCTGCTAGTCTTTTGCTTGTGTAGGATTTGTGATCTTGTTAACATGACAAACTGAGATTTATGACATTTGTGATTTTAGCTGCATGACTATGCCTATAATGCTTGTTCAGTGCCATGAAAACACTGGCTGGAGGATGGGTGCTGAGGTCGGTGGGACAGAGCACCAGAGGCAACAGCAGGGAGCTCCTGGCCCTGATGATTTTGAAGTCCCAACCCTCTTACTCACTTGTTTTACAAATGCAGCTGAAGTCCACCCTTTTTCACAGCTTAGGGATGACTTCTGCAATAATGTGACAATTAGCAAAAAAAACCCCAAGCTGAAGGTAGCTCTGGTACCTTTGTCTTTTCATTTCAGCTCTTTACTGTTTCTTATAAAACTGTCTTGATGAGAAGTCAGAGAGATGAATTGCATGTATAATGACATAAATGGACAGGTGACCCTAGTGTTGTTACAAGTTCATGGAAGTCCGTGTTTCCTTCCTAAGGCAAATATGAGGGAGAGGAAAGCAAAGAATAGGCTCTGATTCTGCTTGTTGGCTTCCACATCTGAGCCAGCACTGAAGGATAAGAATTAGTTATGAATACAGGTCAGGTCAGCAGTAAGTTAGCACATTCCTTCAAGACCAGGGAAAACTAGAAAGAAATTTGTGTCCATTATATCTTTGTGTCCCAGGGCTGCTTCAGAGATGGCGTAGCTCACACTTGGTGGCCAGACTCTGGATTTGCAATCCATTCTGTCTCCTACTGCACCTTGCCCAGACACAAAGAACATTAGCCAGCAACTGGGCTGGCTCTTCATACACACAGGCAACAGGATACGCACAGAATTCTTCCTGACATCATCTGTGCCATGCTGGCAAATACTACTTCTTCCCTTCTTTTTTCCCCTGCCAGCTCAGTGCAAGCAAAAAGAGTTCTTGGAAAAACTTTGTGCGCACACAGAGCAAGGATGTAACTTTGTGCAGACATCCATCAGCAAGGATGTAACAAGCCTTGTGAGCACAGCCAAATGTGCACACACATCTGAAACTAAACCACCTCACCACTGAGTCAGGGAGAATTTGTCACGATGTTTCTGAAGGGCAGAGAAACAGCTTGCTTGGGAGAGGAGGCAATTCTGCCAATCATCTGCCATGAGATGATATGAGAAAAAGAAACCAGGCCACTCTCTCTCCTAAGGGAGAGCTGTTAATTGAGGTCTGTATGTTCCAATCCTAAATCCACATAGGCAACTGAACAACTGCAATGCTGAAATGCATCTGATGTGTGCAGAAACCAACAATAGTATCTTCAGCTTATAAAAAAATCTACTTGATGACTGCATTAACAAAAATCATGGCATGTGATAACTGCAGGTCCCTCCTGGTGCAGCAGGATACAAATGCCAGGCCAAAAGAGCCTTACCCAGAGGCAGCACTGGTGGAGATTCGCCACCTCGTTGTTAAAGGGATCAGTCTGAAGCATGTTTCTTCCTTCCCACCCCAAGGAGGGAAAGCACACTTCCCCGAGATGTTTGAGGGTTTGCAGAAAGGCAGTCGGAACCCACCTAACAAGTCCCCTTTGGAAGTGATAACAGAAAAATACCTCAAGGAACTATGAGAAGTGGGAGGTGCACAATCTGCAGACACCCAGAACTTACTCATTCATGTAACCTTAATAGCAGTTATTTGTTCAAAACCAAGGAAGTCATAAAATAAAATTGCACTTCCTTGGGTGAAACTCAGTTTTTGTAGAGTCAAGAGAAAAATTCTCTTTTCCATCAGTGGAGTCATACTATCTAAGAATATATTCTGAAAAGGTTAAATAAGCTTGTGCCTGGGCTTTAAGGATCTTTGTGTACTGTACCTGCCAGTTTAAATGATGACTGCAAAGATCTGTTATAAAACTTTTTTCAGGAGACGCAAAAGCTTTCTCTGTGCCACTGTTTTTGATACACTGTGACTCTTGCTCATAGTAAATTAGGTTATTTATCCCTTTTATTTATATGCACTGCTCTAACACAGTAACAAACCAAAGTGATAGATACATCTCTAGCAGTCATCAAACTCAATAACAAAGCAACAGCAACTGTGTGTAACTTTACCCTATTGCTATCAATTTATATAAAAGACAAATTCTTCAAGTGCAAACATATGAAAGTAAATTCTTTACCGTTCTGGACTTCCAGCTATTACTATGTCCTCTGATCTAAAATCCTTGCCCAGGCAGCTCCCACATAAGGGAGACCTGATGTTGATCTCACAGACTTTATCCCAATTCACCTTCTGGCTTCCAGAGAAGCTGTTCTTTATTATTCTGCAGAAATTGAAGGCAGAATCAGGCCAATGATCGGAAATACACAGGATGCAGAGTTCTTCCATTTTGGAGTTCAGAGTCTAAGCCAAAAGCAGAATGTCAAAGGCTGAAGCAAACCTTATTGGATTGCAGAATAACTCCTTCTGCCTTCTGCAGATAAATTTTACATTTAGATGCATAGGGGAGACTCCCACTGCAGTCAATAAAAATTATGCTCATCCAGCGTTTTGTCACCAGCCCAACTGCCCATTCTGTAAGTGCTTTGCTGAAAAAAAGGGAAGTCTTCAGGCAACAAGCATTCCTGATGCTGTGTTTAAACTATCCCAGATTCCCACGTAGAATCTCTTAGCTTTACCAGCTTCCCTGAAATACTCACCTAATTTATGCTATTCATTTACATTCTATTCCAAATTGAAGTTCGATTTCACTGGCGTATTAAAATGAGCATACTAAAGGATGGTGCATTTTAAAATAGTAACAGATGGATATGTCTGTAGAGTTGTACAGATTTAGATTCCTACTTTAATTATATAATTTTTAAAAATTGAGTAAGCCGTATGCACCTTTCACTTTGTTTCTTGAAACATGTGCTTATAGTTTATTCTATGAGCCAGCATGCAATATAATATCATTTTGTTGACAGATGCAGCAAGTCTGGGCAAAAAAATAAAATTACTGGGAAAATATCCATCCCTTAATGGCTAACTATCTTTTTAAATTTAGATTTTTGAATTAATGCTATAGAGGACTATTCCTCAAGCAGCACTGTTCCCCAAATAAAACCAGTTTGTGGATGTATCTACATCACAGTGTCCCTGAATAGAATTTTTGCTGTCTTTATGTGTGTAAGACAACTTCTCCTATCACATTGATAAACAAGGATTTTTATATTTTTGAAGTAATTAGCTCTAGGTTTGAAATTTGTTTTCAAAATGTCTTAGACTGGAGGAAAATATGATCTTTTTGTTCATTAATTGTTTTGCTATTCATGAAATTCCTCAAAATGGAATAAGTAAGTGCATGAATTTACCTAGAATTTAGAAACATTATTTGCTTTTGGCATCAAGTGTTATCATTTGAAACAATCATAGTTTTTAACCTATTAACCTATTCTTGATTGTGCTTTGCCTTTCACATCCTTGTGATGCTACCTCTTAATTTAGGAAATGGCACCTTTTTCCTTTAGTTCTAATGGCTTTCACTTCGACACTTGTTTCGCAGCTTGGAAGGCGTGCCTTTTGCAGGCATGCTGCTCCGATCAGCTTACACCTTACAAATATGGGCACAAAGAGGCTTCAGTCTCAGATGCATTTACACAGAGCTTATCTTGGAGCGCAGACTCGGCACAAAAAAAAAGGTTATCTGTCATTATCCTAATTATTTGTAAGCGACGACTTACTTAGACTATTTGCAAAGTAAACTACTATTAAATTTGAACCAAAAGTAAAATATGCTTTAAGGTATTTCTAGCCTTTCAGCAAGCTGAGAAAGCACACCGAGGACTGCACGGAAAACATTTCCCTTTTCCTGTGCCACTGGACGGACACGAAGTCCCAGCTGAGCGATCAGTGCCGCGTGGGTCCGGCGGCAGGAGGGCGCATTCACCGCGCTCCGGTAGCATCTGTCTGATCTCTCCTTTCCTTTGTGATCGCTGATCCAACAGCCCTGTTTCGCATTGTTTTTCTACCCGCTTTATTAGCGAGTTAATGCGTTTCTTCTCAGGAGACCTTTAAGCTTAAAATATTTCTTTAATTAACGGAGCCTAATCTTAAAGAGCCAAAGCCGGCTGCGGCGCTTCCACGCCGCGTGAGTGCGGGAATCCCACCGCCCCGGCTCCCGGTGGACGCTGAGGAAAGGACCGTGCCTTCAACTTGCCGGACCGGTCACGGAGAGACCCCGTGTCCCCGGCCGGCCCCCGGAGTCCCGGTGCCGGAACGCTCCGGGGCTCCCCGCGCTCGGCAGGCGGGGGTCACCGAGACAAGGGGAGAACGCTGCCGGTCCCTCGCCCACGCCCCTCCCACCCTTCCCTGCCGCTTTGAACTTCTCCAGCACAGACCCCCGAAGGTGCAGCGGGGTCCCGGCACGCCACGCCACGCCGGGGGAAGGCGCAGCGCCAGCGCGCCATCCCCGAGCATCCCCCCGTCCCCGCCGACGCGGAGGAAGATGCCCCGCTGCCGCGGGCCTCACGCACTCCCCCCCGCGCCGAAGATGCAGCGCTGTCCCCAGCCCCTGCCCGTGCGGAGGAAAGCGCGGCAGTACCCCCCGCCGCCGGGGTGACCCCCTCCCGCCGAAGCTCCCGCCCCTCCCGCCGCTGCCCTTCCCGAACAATGAGCCGGGACAGCGCGGCACGGCCCCGGGGCAACCCCGGCATGTCCGCCCGGCCCCCTCCGCCGCCAGCGAGCGCAGCCTCCCGCCCCGCCGCCGTAGCGCCCGGCTCCGCCCGCGAGGTACCGGGGGCGGGGGCACCCCCATCCCGGGAGGGGCCGGGCGGCAGCGCGGGGGGCGCTCGGCCGTGTGCGGGGGGCGGCTCCCGGGGGCGGTGCCGTGCCGTGCCGAGCCGAGCCGAGCCGCCCGTGCCGCCGCGATCCGGCCGAGCCGCGGTGCCGCCCGCCCCCGGCCGCTGCCCGCGCCCTGCGCTTTGTGCGTGCGGCGGCAGCACCATGCGGGGGGAGCGGCTCCGCGTGGGACGCGGCGAGGCGGAGCGCCCGCGCCGCCCCGGCTGCTGCACCTCGGGGGGCAGGGCCCCCAGAGAGCCCTGAGCGCCCGGCGGTACGTAGGGGCGACCCCGGGCGGAGAGCGCTTCTCTCTTTTATTATTATTCTTTTGGGGGGTTTTTTTGTTTGTTTCTAGGAGGTGGGTGGTGATGGTGAAGGGGAGGGTTTCTACTGTGCAGCGTTTGCTGGAAGGAAAACCCTGTAGGTGAAGCCGTATGGGTTCTCAGTGGCATGGCTTAGTGGCTTCTTGGCTTAACAGTTTTCGGGCAGGGAGTGTGCAGGGTGTGCTTTGGGAGGGCTCGACTGCTCAAGAGAGCTTGAATGGATACGTTTAGAGAAGCAGCGCTTTCCAGGAATTTAAATGAGACCCTTTTTTTTTTGTGGTTGCTTTTCGAGGCTGTTCTGTTAGTTCTATATTTGCTTTTGCAGATTGCTCTTATCAATAGTTAGGCAGCTGTGGTAGCATATAAAAATCGATGTTCTCAAAGGAAAAAAGAATGTCTTGGCGAATTCACCTCTGCTAAGCGGTGTGGATCACTACTGTGGTCTGGTTTTATAATTTATCAGGAATGTTATAGTCTCTAATGCTCAACTACCATTTCTAGTTTATTTTGTTATGCCAATGTGTTTCTTTTGGTACTAGAAAAAAAAATTGATTGGGTTACTCATTCAAGTAATTTAGTTGATAACTTGGAGGAACGTTTAGTCATCTCATTTCAGATGTGGAGGGAAATGCTAAGAGAAAGGTAGGAGGCAGTGGCAAACCTCAAGGTTTAGGTTTTTGCACATTTTTAAATTTGATTTTCCTTTTTCAGTCTTGCAAACTTTCTGAACTTTAACCCTTTTGCAATGAAACTTTCCAGGCGTGGCATCTGCATCCAGGTAATTTTAATACATACATATATATGTATATATATGTGTGTGTGTGTGTGTGTGTGTGTATTTTTCTTGTTTGGAAACTTAGGTGAAAATTCAACTGGTTTGCATAGTGTGGGGCTGTAGGGTATGGGGAAAGAATTACCACATTTTTTCCATTTAAAGATGGAGCTCCTGCAGGTTTTGGGGGGGATTTTAGTTCTTTTTTTTTGTTTTTTTTGTTTTTTTTTTGTTTTTTTGTTTGTTTTTTTTTTTTATTAAGGGTATTTTATTATTTATGTAAATCTGAAGTATGGTTTAGAGGTATTATTCTTTCATGGGCAGTTTCTGATTAAAATACTCTTTGATGGAAATCCTGCCATGGATACACACAAAATTAGTAGGTATCTTGCTAAGACCAACTGCAGCACTATTGGGAAAATATGTGCTATCTTTGCTGAATGAGAAGCTGTGATAATGGGTCTGGAGGTGAGATCCCATCCATGTACTCACACCCAAGGACTCAACACTGATTTCTGCAGCTGACAACTTTGTGGACACCTCTGCTGTCGGAGGCAGGCTCCTCTTGCCATTTGCTGTGGAAGTGCTGGATTCGAGATCTTGTAAGTGAAGACTTCAAACTATTTGTAGGCAGAAGTCTTCTCTGATTGAGTTTAGGATGTCTAAAACTCCTGGTGTGGTAGTCAGAGAACTCTTTTCTATTCTACACTTCATTTGGGCAGAGGACAGGATTTCCCAGCATTGTCCACGCTGCACATTCAGAGTTGGAGGATGTATACAAAATGTTAGAGGTTTCTTGCAAGGTTACAGAGTTCTACGTCTATGGTTTGATAAGTGTTTTCTACCAAGGACATGAAAAGGAAGGCCAAACAATGGGGGAAATGTTACAAAAACTTTTATAGGGAGCTTAAAGAGATGCTAGTGTTGCATATGTAAACGTCATAGTGGAAAGATGTCATGGATGAAGTTGTGTGCTCATCTCATGTCTCGTCCTTTGGAATCTGCAAAATGATTGTTACATGCCCTCTTAGGTTAAATGTAGATTTTTGCATAAGTAAAATCAGAAAGCATACTTTGTGCATAATTTAAAATCAAGAAAGAAAAATTTAAAAATAAATGTAATACTACAGATTTTTTTTATTTTTTAATTTTATTGCAGGTTAGTTAAATAAGGTAGAACGGCATCCTGGTGGTGGCATCCTAACAATTGCATTGTGAATTGATGCTGTGTGTGCTGCTTACTGCATAAACTATTGGGGCATGCTGACTTTTACATGAGTTGTTGGAATGCTACTGGCCCATCAGAAATAGTATGCAAATCTCTCTGCGGTAATTTTCAGACTGTGATTTGGAAACTTCTCTGTACTTGCTAGGGAATTGGCTAGCAGTCTGCAGAGGAGTACTTGGGCATATGGTATAGGCTTATTTTCCATACATTTAGCTACTAATGGCATTAAAATAAGCCAAAATACATTAATTACCTCTCTAATATTAATTATCTTGTTAAGAATTTGCTGAAAATACTATTAAAATCACAGATGTGCACAAAGGCAGTGTGATCAGTGTGAAGGCAAATCCAGGGAATAGGGTCAGTGGGAAATTTGTTGATCTGCAAAAGTTTTCTAAGATGCAGTTGTTGCTACAAAAAATTGTTTGCTCCCGTGGCATTGTAACCTTGGAACAAAGACATAGGGACTTGCTTCAAGGAATGGAAAATCTGACTTTACTGCTACTTTTGTTGTTAAGGGATCATTTTTGTTGAGTAAGGCTGTTGGCTTCCTCAGCCTAAAGGTTTACAACCCTTAAATAGCTCTTCCTGACACTAAGCAGTATCCCTTTGATGTGTTTCAAGTGTGTTAGAAAGGCTGGCTGGCAACATTGGTACTGATGAATGAAAAAGAGAGAAATTTACAACATCAGATAGTTTCTTTAAATTATTTCCCTTGTTGTTAGTTATTACCAAGCATTAGACTGCCCCACTTGAATATAATTAATGTAGTAAATGGCTTATTAGGCACCATCTGAACTTTTGCCTTGTTTAATTATAGAAGCTTAGTGCAGTGGTCTGTGTACAATATTCACCCCAAATAATTGCTTTCAGACTTTTATCTGACTATGGTTATTTTTGGAGCAGCTGCATACATGGCTTTTCCCTGAACTTTGCACTTCTTAGGCTCGCTGCAGTCCTGACACTACATTTTCATTTGCATAACTAAAAGCGGGTGTGTTTTGATTTTGCTGGTAGTAATTCGGAGCAATTTTTCTGCATGCCATTCATATGTTAATGTGTTTTGAGCTTCCTTAAAATTCTCTAATTCATATTTAGGTATCAATCAATCCATTACATAAATGGGAAAGTTGTAATAATTTTTTTTAAAGTTTTTTAATTGTTACTGAAGTTAAAAGTATTTTTTCCAGTGTCATTGTATGTATTGAAAATTATGTTAAAAGTGTGAAAGGAGTGGCATGGGATGAAATCAGCACCACAAAGGGTTTACAATAAAGCGTTCAGATTCAGCAAGCCCTTCTTCATGTGCTTAATTATGTATATTAATTTCACAACAAATTCTGTCTTCCTCTAGTAAAACTCATGGTGACATATTTAGAATGCATGATCATGTGAAAAGCTGAGTATGGCTACCATATTACACCTGTAAAAACCCCTGATACTTGTTACTGGGTTTGTGAACATTTTGTATTTTAGATCCAGTTTTTTCTGAGGTACAACCATGGAAAACTGATTTTCTTGATCTGTAACACTTCTAAAAATAATCTTGTAAAGAAATTCAGATTTCTTTTTATCTGGTCTGAAAATTTTACATAGACCAGTGCTTCAATAGTTGGCCTCAAGGGCAAGGCATGCCAAAATCATTCTGTTTGCTGTATGCATCTCTCAGAGATTGTCTCTTTCCAGAAGGATAAACTCTTGAAGAGTTAAATATCAGGGAGTTGTTCCCAGTGTTCTTGATGAGGGTCCTTGACCTTGGGAGCTCCCACCAGACAGATGCTCTGGCAGACCTTGTTGGTCTGCAGACCTTCAAAGCCCTCTTTGACACCAGTCACTTTGGAGAGGCCAGTTCTTCCATGCTGCTGAAGATGGCCAGAGGCTTGGAGGAGCTGAGAAGGTGGAACAGAGCTTAGCTGAGAGGTGTGGCAGCCTGGATTGCTGTTATGTTTCACTGGAGATGCAGCTGTACAGCTGGTTGTGTGTGTATTAGCACACTGTGCTTTCTGGAAGGTGCTTAAGAAATCTAAATGTAAATTAAAAGTAAATGTTATTCATTGCATAGCTCTGCGGTTGTCATCAGAGCAGGATTCACTGCAGCTTTTGTGCAGTCCCCTGTGTATTAAATTGTACCAATGCTATCCCAGAGTAGGGTGTTACATAGCTGGGGCTGTGAAATGACTGTGAGTGCTCTGAGGTATGATCACAAAATCTTTGTAATAACCAAATGTTAACTGTTAACTTTGGAAAGTTTCTTCTTCACATGTGATGTGTATTTGTCTGGCTGGAAGATATGTGGCCAACCGGATACAGAGGGCTTAGCAAAATGGGGAGATTTGTTCTGTCACTTTTTGAATCTCTTATGTCATTGATGGAGCCAGAGGTCTGGAGGGTGTAAAATTTGATGAGGTCTCTTTATAGCATCCTCAGTTTAAAGCAACTGTGCTAAGTTCTATATGTAATTTTAGTAGCGGAGTTGTCTTTCTGTCCATCACTGGAAGAACTACTTTTGGTCTAGTCACTGTCATATTGGAGTCTCAGCAAAGGCTCTGATCCTGTCTCTGAAATACCAAGTCACATCTGCCCGCGAAGTTCTGAGTAAATACCTTCTGTGTATAAAAATGTAGTGATGTGCTCTACAATCATAGTCCAAAATGCCCTCAAACTTTGCATAATTGAGTAGTGAAGAATTTGCCATTCTCTTATGAGGCTGATGCCTAGATGAGAAAATGCTAGTTAAGGGTGCTCTTTCAACACAATCTGAAAAATGCAGATGTTTCATAATTCACTGTACAAAGCAGGAGGTGTTCGGCTCTGGACTGACAATGGAATATTGGGCCATTCACCCTTTCGCTGTGTCAGGGAAGGGAGGTCAGTAACAAATGAAAGCTGTTACCATCTGATGGCTGTTCAGTCACCTGTGAAATGTGGTTTCTAATAGACAGGTTTCCACATGATAGGAGCAGCAACCGCAATTAGATGAGCAGAGCCAGCCCCCTTGTCAGAAGCCTCGTACATCATGCCTCATCTTAGCCTCAAACCGATCCCACCAGTTAAGTGTTTCCAAACACTGCCCAGGGACCTGGGAGTGCTCTGTCTGCTGGTGGAGAAAGAGCGTGTTTATTGTCGAAGCTGTTGGCCTTTTTCTCCTAGAAAGGCTTCATCTGTGAAAGCAGAAAAAAGTAGAGCCTACAGCAGCATCCATGCTGTCCTGGCTCCATGTGAATAAGTTGCTTGCAAAATGTTTAAAGGCTTTATTGGGTTTAGGATTTCATCCTGTGGAAGCATTATAGAGGGCACCCTGTATCTCCCAGTGAAGCTAGCTAATCATGTCCAGACGTGGTAGTAGTTAGCTGACAAATTGGCTGAGAAGTCAATGATTAATTTTAACAAATGAGTTTTCTTTGAATGCAAGTTCATGCGTGACAATTATAACAGTATGCCTATGATAAAATTAGAGATTTTTTATTCTTAAATTTCAAATCCACTTGTGTATGATTATTTTTTCCAGCGTCTTAAAACATCTGCCTTTTGTGGGAAGTATTGCTGGGGGAAGGGGACAAACACACATAGAAAATAAATGCTCTTTCTTTCCCAAAATACCCTAAATACCAATGAAACGTTCAAATTGATTGCAAAATTTCTTTTTAGTGCTAAAGGAATATTTAATATATGGTATCATACATTCTGTAAGGCCTCTGGTGTCTTCAGTGAACCACAGCTCTAATACCCAGTCCCATAAAACTAGTGGAAGGTTTTGTATCACCTTTAAGTGAACTCAAGGTCTAGACTCCAGTGAATCCTAGTTTGTGTTCTAGCTGCAGGCTCCTCTTAACAGGAGACTCTGAACTTGGGTGGTAGGAAACAAAGCTGCTAGCAAACATACCTGAGTTGGGTCATATTTTGATGTATTGAGGAAGCTGCTTTTAAAATCAAGCCTGCTCGGGCTAAATATATTGTGAGATGTTAGGGAGAAAGCATTAAGAATAAGAGGAATGTAGGATTTTTTTTGAATAAAGCAGTGTACACTATGTGGCTTTTTTTTCTCCCCTTAAAGATTGTGGTGCTAGCACAGAAATTGCATTAGAGCTGCATAGACAAGAAGTCTTCTATCTCAAGGACACAAATGCGTCCTATAGGAAATCAAGCCGTGACTTGTTTTTAGGCATTCAACTTGGATCCAGTTTTGCAGACGGATGGAAGTTTGTGATCAAACCACCTTGACTCCATGTTCAGATCTTTATTAGCTCAGCTGAAGGGCACAGAGTATCAAGGGTGGCTTTGCAGCAATGATTTTGTGTTACTGTAGCAGTGTGGTGTTGACATTTTCTTTATGATATGCTACCTAAATTTCAGAATCTTATCATTCACCTATGAACCACATGTTCAGATATAAAGTGTAGTTAAAAGGTCTATTTAGTGGAAGAAGTTTTACTAAGTATAAAAATGATAGCTTTGACAAAATAGAGAAGAATGTGCCATTAACAAAGAGAACTAATTTTTCTTTTTCTTTCTTTTGTTTTTTTTAAACATGCATAACTCTAAAGCACCCTTGGATGTAAAAGACACTTAGAGAAAGACCTTTAGAAAAATGGAAGTCTCTTTAAACATTGTTTCTTTCATTGTCTTGACAAACCTTAAAAAGTAGTTTCTGTGCCTGCACATTTCAGAAACAGTTCTTAGGGGTTTTATTATGTGCTGAAACATATGTTTATAAAAAAGACTATAACCTGGTGGAAAAAGTGTCTTATAATAATAAACCTGTCGATGGGCCATATGCTGCCATCAGTATGTTTGAAAAAAATAAATTCTTCTACAAGTGTTAAGTAAGTTTACAGCCTGAGTGTTAAGTTAGGGTCAGACTGTGACTCACCCTTTGTGGATTGAGAGGGGGAGGAAAGTGCCTGCGGATCCTCCTCATGCTCTTTTCATTAGCTCACAGGGCGGCAGGCGGGCTGGAGCTGGGAAGCACCCTTCCCAAAGGGCAGTGGAGGCTGGAGCTCTGGGACAGACTGCGAGAAGTTCTCCTGTAGCTTTCCATTGGTGCTCTGCAGGTTTGTGCCGGCCCAGCACAGGCCGATGTATTTTGTAAAACTTGATTAAGCATTGTGTGGTCTCTGCTGAGAGAGCACACCTCTGAGTTCAAATATCTGCTCTTTCACCTTTAAAATGCTTATAATCTAAGTTGGTACAAATAAAAGAGCTCTGATAAATCTCCAATTGGATAAGAAAGGTGGGGAAAAAAATTTCTGTTCTTTCTGTCTATTAGGTAGTTATTTCTTATTTTATGGGTGTTTTTGGTGGTTACAGCACCGGTTTTGGTTTTTAATGTAGGGGTCGTGGTCATTGCAAAGTCTTTTGTTTTTGAAGTGCAAAGTAAGATGCAGAAGGTCAAAGGATATGTCATTCTTAAAAGGCACTTTCTGTATGGGATCAATGTTTGGTAGATGTAGACACTTTCGAGCCTATTTTACTTTGGATTCACTCGCGTAGCTCTTGTGAATGGGAGTCATGCATGTGTGCATCTCAAAAAGAATAGGTCTCTTTGTAACACTGTTTCCATGTAGAAACATACTTCACCGGGAAGTGTTTTAATAGCCTAATGTTTCCCACCACTAGTCAGCTGTGCACTGCTTGTTTTCCTGGCAATGTAGCAGGTGATAGTCATTGTCAAAGGAAATATCAAACACTAAGGAGAATTGTTTAAAGTAGTTGACCATGCTGAAAGCTGTGTCAAGTGATACATGTGGTTGCCATAGTATCTGTTATCAAAATCAAGATTGTGAACAGAACAGTCCCCATCAGGAGTGAATTCCTTACCCACAGTCTCTCCAGGGTTCATCAGACAAATTAGAAGTTTTCTTAGGGGAGCAAATTTGCTTCTTGAGGGCTGAAATCTTCCCCCTAGGTGTTCCTGTCCAGAAGTCTAATGCCCTGTGTTGTGTCTAATGTCCTTGTTGTGTACAAGGCTCCTAGTCTAGAAGAGGGCCTCGGAGACCAAGAGAGTGGAGCAGAGAGGGGGGGAATCGGCTGCAGAAAAAGCACCCAGACCCCAGCACAGATTCTGCAATTGGCATGGAAATGGGAAATAGATTGGATCAGTTATTCATGGAGGAAAGAATTAGGAACTATGTGGATGTTCACTAAGAAAACTTTTTGGGTTCGTCAGAGAGTAAGGCTAAGTATGTATTGAAGGAGTAGGAAGAGGACAACGCTAAGTTGGGGAGGAAACCATTTGTGTCTGGTGTTTGCTCACCTTTCCGAGAGAGGCACTTTTGTACTGGCAAGGATGGGAAGCACCCCAGGACCATTCCTCTCCAGCTTGTCAGTCTCCCCGTGGAATCTGTGAAGTCCAGCCAAGTTCTTACACCCAGCTGGACCTGAGGGAAGGGTCCTGGGCTTCTGGGTTGCCTCCTGAGCACAGCTGATGAGGTGATGGAGCAGCCTGCAGCAGGCCAGGCTGGCTTGCCTGCAGCATGCTCAAGCCAACGTATTGTGTTAACAACTGCAGCGCTCAGAATTTGCACAAACCCACATTCAGTAATAAAATAGCCTGCAACTAGTCAAAGGCACCAGTAGTAGCCAAGCAAATTTGGAATGTGTAAGCCAACCATTTTTAAGTTATGGTGGGCCAAAAAAATTAGGGAACAGTCCAAGAAATGGAGAACACCTCACTTTTCAGGAACTCTCATATCTTCAAGATGCCTTGGCTGATCTACCTCAAACTTTCCAGAGGAGCTTTCCTTGGCGTGAGACCACGACTGAAATTTCATGTGACTGGTTTTACTTTGTTGAAGTTATGAAGGTTAAAGCTAGAGTTTGTTATAGAAAGCTAATCTCTCCATTAGAAATATTTTTGCATGTTTAATATTCATTCCATTGTCATTGTTCACTGCTTGTTCAGACTGATTCTATTTTTGCTATTTATTTCAGAGTTAGTTTTTTTTGGGTTTTTTTTTCAAGGGTAAATTCAGAGCAGTGTAGGTTGGAGCCAAAGTGTGCGTGGCTGGCTGTAGGCACATGTGGTAAGGCAGAAGCATTAGCCCTGTAACTGCTGGAGAAGGATTTGCACTTGGAGTCCCACTGCCACCGTACTGTCACTGAGAGCTTTTTTGAGTGTCTGGTTTGAGAGATCACTATTTAGTACAGCTTTTCCCTCTCTGCTCAGTCAAAGAGAGTATCTCTGTTGGCCTAGTTATACTCTGACCTCGAGGCAAAAAGTGTTTCTGATTGATGGCCAGCCTGGCATTTAGGGTTTCCCTAGTGGCAGCTCCTGCTGTGGGAAGCTGTGAGGGTGGCAGTGGCCTAAGGTGGGGATCAGTATTCTCCTTGTGTGCTTTTGAGCTGCTCTTCCTTGTGTCTAAAAATCTGTAGGCTGAAATGTCTAACTTTCAAAATTGCAAGATTTCAGACAGGCATTAGGAAACAGAGAGAAAATGTTTGTGGGCCTGGAAGTGCCTTTTATTTTTCAACTTAGAGGCGCCTTAGCAGTGACTTCTGTGCTGGGGTGGGACCTGGTTGTGCACCATCCCTTTCCTCTGCTCTGACTGCTGTTTTCTGAATGATGAGAAGACCACAGCATGCTATTGCAGATATCTGCTATTACTGGATGGAGCCAAATGAGCAAAGGTCTCTAAATATGCTGTATTTCAAGACACTGAGTTAGTTTGATTGAGCCACTGTATAGACAGAGCAAGCAGGGCTGGAACAGATATCAGGCTGGAACGAGCCCTCACCCTGAGGCAGGGGCTGAGAGTGTTTGAAGTCACTGCTTGTCTGTATTTTTCTTTCTGGGGCTTAAGTTATAAAGCTCCAGGAGAGACTTGGCAGAAGTCAGGAGGTGCTGCTCCTGACGAGACAAGGTGCTGTGCATCACTGTTTGCTAGGGCTGCCTTTTAGGCTGGATCGCTCAGCACCTGCCCAACTCTGCAGGTGCTGAGGATGGAGCCAGGAGGTGCTCTGTGTGTCTGTGCAAGGCCAGTCTTTGTCCTGTTTGCC
Organism: Motacilla alba alba; assembly: GCF_015832195.1. Taxonomy (NCBI): domain Eukaryota; kingdom Metazoa; phylum Chordata; class Aves; order Passeriformes; family Motacillidae; genus Motacilla; species Motacilla alba. Next base: position 96,907,153 of record NC_052016.1, on the reverse strand, counting down.
ATCTGTGCTGCTACTTGCTAGCAGCTGTAGCAGAGGGGCATTCCTGCTTCTTGCCTAACACACCCCACACCAAAAATACAATTGCTACATTAGTTTACTATGGCTAATTCCTGTAAAGGAGTATCTGCATAAAATAGTGACCAGTAGGTTTTCTATTTGCTCGGGCCTTTTATTATTAGGAGCACTGAAAAGACCAACACAGTCAGCTAAAAATCCATGTGCCTCTATATGGGCAGCCACTGAGAAGGGTGCAGGTAATGTGATCACAGCTACTGAAACCAGTGATAACACTACAGTCTGCAAAAGCTTCAAGCACAAGAGAAACCCTATGAAAAACTCCTGGACCACGGAATTAAAATAATTAAGTCTTGCAGTCTCTGAAATATATATTCCTCTTGCACGGTCATCTTGAGATAAATGGGGTAGCACTAGGTAGAGCACACTGTATGCGTGGAACTCTGCTTCTGTCCCGTGTGACATTAGGCTCTTTATTTTTGTAACACAATAGCTAGTTGCAGTTGAAAGTGCCCTGAGAATTCTTCAGGTGATGATAGCACCAAACCTAAGCCATCAAAGGGGAACTGCAAAGCAAAATATGTAGATACGAGAATGCATCTTTTGGTTCCTAAGTTAGCTCAGATACATATCACTGCATGGCATTGGAGTGCCTGCATAGTGACTCTCTGCATGATTTCTTTGGTAAGCAGGACCTCAAAGGAGGAGGTCACCCCAAAGAATTTTTATCTTCTTGGTGTTTCTAGAAATAGTATGTCTGCACTCTTCAGGCTGCACAGCTTTGAGTTACTACTGGTGCTGCTCCATTCTGTGCTCCCAGATGAAAGTTTCCAAGGAGTGTCATAAACCCATTGCACAAGCTGAGAGCAGGAACAGAAAACTGCAAAGCCTGTAATACTGCAATATTATAGTATTGTCTACTGCTGCAATAACCCTGCTGTGTTTGGAAGGTCTCAGGCATACCAGCACCATGGTTAATCAGTCAAGCAGCCAATAATAATTCATAGCCTTGACTGCTGAGAAATTCAGCACAGCTAAGATAGACATCTGATCCAGCTCAAGAAAGTAAAGGCATCTTCCCACAGCAGTTTGCTTTTTGACTGAGTTGCTTTAACCCTGTTTCTGATTTTTCTTACTTATTTTCTAAAGAATACTTTTCATATTTTTTTCATTTAGAGTTCCTAAACAAAATGTTCTCTGAAATGTAATGTCTTTTAAAGCAAAAGGTCCCCCTAATTTGTTTTCTGCCAATCTGAAGTGAGGTTACAAAAGAAGACAGTTGCAAGTCCCATGTATGCAAAGTACATATGGAAAATGTCAAGTGACTTGGAAACAGGCATGCTAAATAAAAGTGTCATCAAGAGAAAGAGAAATTGGGTCAAGACTTACAGCAATGTGACTGGTTCATACGTCTTGGAGTTCAGAATAGAGGCACTACTTCTGAATTTTGGAAATCAAGGTGTGATTATAGTGATATGCTGATGCCAGAGGAGACACACTACTGTAATCTGGGGTTATCAGTCACTGGCTGAAATGCTGGAGAAATAGTAGCAGTAGAGGAAGTACATAGAGTACATAAAGTATTTATTACATTAACAATATTATTTTTCCCAGAAAGACAATGCTTTTAGAGACCTAATGTTGTATACTAAAAGTCTATTTTTTCCCTTGATTCTCTGATGCCCAAGCCAAGTGAATTGATTTTAAACTGAAGTGTGCCTGTTTTGTACAAGTGTGCTTGGCAGAAAAGTGATGTATTAAAATTCACATAAACTTGGATTCTTCAGCTCCTGGAAAGGAGACTTTATATGTTACCCACTGATGGAAACATGGGCTCTTCTACACTGTGCCCTTGGGCATGTTCTGTTTAAGTGTCTTGAAAATATGTGGTTATTCCTCATGTGCTTGTCCACGCTCAGTTTGTTTATGGCGACTGTGACATTTACAGTATCTGCAGTCTGGAATACTGCTTTTGCCATAGCTTCTAATGATTATCCCCTTTTACTAAATAAAACCCTAGGAGATCTAGGCAAGGCAATTGCATAGAAGACTTAGCAAATACAAATTGTTAACTGCATGTGGTGATAAAGTTAGAAAACACTTTAAAGAAATCAAACTTGCCATTAGCCTGATCTGAACCATACAAATTCTTCTCCTTTAATTTCTCTTCCCTCATGGTATAAAAGTCTGCTCATTCTTTCATCAGAAATGATTCAGACCTGAGGGACACTTGTAATTTGGAAGTAATTAGTAAATAAGTCAGATAAATATTATCCATTGAGATTTGTGAAAGCACATTGGATAGGATTCTTAAAGAGCTGTATCAAATCTGAACAATTAAAGTTTAAAAAAATTATCTCTAGTTAGTATGATAAGTCTATTTCCTCATAAATTAATTCACTGTTAATAGTTTCTGCTGCTTTTGGAGCAATCTGAAAGGGTTAGGGAATCAGAAAAAGTAGCTAAAATAGAAGAAAATCTGTAATAGCACAGCATATTTACACAAAATTTTGGCAGTATCCAGATTCTGAGGTCTTGCTTGTGTGCAAATATTGTCAGTGGGGTTCTGGGTTCAGAGCTGAACCTCAGATCTGTGGGTGTGAGTACTCACTCTTCACTCCCCATCTAACTTCAAACAATGTATCTCTTGGTTCTTGTAGGGCAGAACTTATTGTCTGCCTTCTTGTTTAAGAAAAGCTCAGTGATACTCATCTTCTTATGCTGAAGTCAAAAAACCCAGATTATGTGGCTGTTACTGTTCACAGCTTTGGGCTCTTTAAGTAGAAAAGCAGAACTTGAGGTACAAGAAATGTTTGAATAAATGTGGTTTGTAAGTAGACCAGCCAACAGCTGCTCCTAAATTAATCCTAAAATCTTTGTATACCTCTACCTTGAAAGTCCCTTCAGAATTGTGAGGTGCCCCAGAATTCTCCTGTAGCTTTGCATCAATACACTGGTGGGGGAATGGGAGCACACAGAGCTGTGTTCCCATTATCCCCCGGGAATAACCTAGTGTCTCTCATGACCCTCCAGGGTATGTTAGATCTAGGATCAGGTTTCACATTTGGAGGGTTTATATATTAAGTCACTACAGTTACTGGAAGTACTATGAAATTATACAATGCATTAAATGGATTAAAACATTACTGTTCCCATATAGATTTCTTTCTGCTTTATTGGAACGGTAAATTTGGTTTAATCAATTCACCAAACCAGGTTTGGTGATTGATAGGTTTACTACTGGTGGCAGGTGTCCTGCCTGATTACCAGCACCTTGGTGTACTGCTGCATGTCCAAATACTGACTCGTGAGAATTCTGCTCTTTTCCTGGAGCAGAGCAAGCACAGCAGACTGTTTTTGCATAGATACTGAAAATTTTGAAAGAGTTTGAAGCAGATTGAACACAGCTGAACACCAGAACAAGAGTCTTGTCACTGCTTGACATAATTTTTGATTGCTACTAATATATCTATTTGCATTTTTATACTCGTCTTTAGTATGAACTTCAATGCATTTTTCTCCAACATTTAAAAAGGCCTAACAACCCAGTGTGGTGAAAGTAGGAAAATTTTGCTTTGCTTGCAGTCATATACTGTGTAGTATAGTGTATATCTGCTATAGTAGTTTTAACTGTTAGTAAAACATCTCTACTAATAGGCTGACTAGGCATATAGATGTAAATCAGAAAATAAAAGCAAAAATCCTGAAAATTTTAGAAATGTTAGGCATTAGTTTTTAGATCAAACTAATGTTTTCCCCCATTTTTTTACTGTCTGAAAGGGATAGAAGAAAGACTAAACCCCATTAGCAGAATATGTTTGACAGGATTGGGTGTTGCTGAGGAATCAATCTATGTTAAAACAAGGACTTCTTTTTCAGAACAGTCTATTTTAATGTTGCTAGAGAAAACCTTCTGATTGATGTAGGGCAGTGAATTGGCTTTATTTTATTACTTGTCTCCCACCTTTGGTACTTCAAACTTCAGGGAAGGGTTGGGGTTGTATTATCCTAGGCAAGGGTCAAAATCACACAAATGTTTCATCTCTACCATGGCAAATCTTTTTCCTAATTCTCCCAGTGGTTGGTCTGATTGTTGCCACTAGGTTTCCTAAATGGCAAATGGTGCCACGGTGAGGGCAAACTCCTGTTTCCTGGGAGGGGCACAAGGCAGAAGAGAAGCAAGCAGTTCTCAGAAGAGGCTCCCTGGCAAAGGAAGCGGGTGGGTTTGCTGGGGCAGTGGTGGGCACACCCCACGTGCCCTTGCTGCTGGTGTGGTTCTGTGTCTCTGTTCCCATAGATGCTGAGTTGCCATTGTGCAGCAAGAGGGGCAGGAGAGGGAGAGTTTCAGATGTTTCTGACATCTTTATGGGAGGATAGCTGAGCTCTGTGCTGGGCAAGAGGATGCACTTCATCAGCACCTTCTCAGCAGATATATCTACATCTTCTAAACAGAGTGTGCTGAAGGCAGGCAGGGGTTTACATGTCTTGGCTGCTTAAAGGCAGTGTTAGAAGGAGAGCTTTTTAATGAAATTGGTGGTATTTCAATGTCCTTCCTGTTGGCTAAAAATCAAGAAATGCATAGCCAGCATTTGAAATACTAAGAAATATTTTAATGAAAATTTTGATTACGCCACCAGTTGAACAATTGAAGGAAGGGAATATATTGCATATATACTGGTTAGCTTCAGGTTTTAAACTCAGTATTTAAATTGAGACTTTACTCTAGAGAGAAAGGCACCAAAAAAACTCTACCAAGTATCTTGGAAAGTAAAGGATTTACTCTTTCACAGACTCAGTAGTAGCCTGTAGGTCTTAACATACAAGGTTTTAGGTTTTGTTGTCTCTTATGATGGTGAAAATTACCATCAAATAGTAGTTCCACAGTTATATCCAGTGAGGATGGTCTCAATCTTATCCCATCCTTCTAACTTTCGTAACAATAAAAACAATGAATGTAAATAATCTTGGGAGCTAGCCAGCTCTGTCTTGCTTCTCACTTACCTCTGTGTCTCATTGTTTTAATGGTGTCAGAGCTTTCAGAGAACCTCATCCTTTTTGTGCTATCTTCCATCTTGTAAAAGTCACTTGCATTTGTAGGGAGTGAACGGCAAGTGCTGGGGGAAAAGACATCTTGTGTGCTGCACATGGGCATCAGTGATTGACAAAGGGGATGAAGCACCCAGCCAGCAACCTTGGTTTGTCACTATTGCTCATGCTAGTTTCATGCTGGTAGTTGTTAGAGATCCTGTTTCTCTGTAAAATTTCCAGACAGATAGGATTCAGGTTCCAGTGGTTCATGTCAGGTTAGAAACAGCTATATTCCCCACAGAAGAGATTTCTGTTGAGCTAGTCATAGTTTAAACTAATTTTGCCCACGGCCATGCATAAAACAGTGCCAGAATGGAGAGAGGAAGAAAGAGGTGGGAGGGGGGGGGGAATACTAATACCACTTCATTTTGGTTTAGGATGCCAACGAAAATACCCCAGCTAGTGTGGGTTGGCTTATTATCAGCATAATCATGTTAAGTATTAAAATATACAAAAAAGAGGGGAAAATTGTTTCAGTCCAGGAAATTTCATTTTTAGATTGTAATGCAACAAAGGGCTGAACTGACTTCATCCTTCAGTTTGGCAAGCCTTCTTCCAGGGTGAAATTTTTCACTCAAGCTTTTAGACTAAGGCAAATAAGCACATAGGAGGCATGTTGTTTGTATGTATATATATGAATATACAGAAATGAGATGTTAACAATGATAATTTTCTAAATATCCTCCTCCTATTTTGCTAACATAAACAAATGGGAACTGGCACTGAGAGCTGAGAAATAGGGAACAATTTGTTTAACATTGTTCTATATTAGAGTTTTTAAACAAGGGCTGAGTTGCTTGCTTTCTGGAACAAATGTAAAAAGATAAACTACAGTCCAATAAGGAAGTTAGTAATTAAAAGGAAAGCGAAACAGCGCCAGTGTTAGAAACATACAGTAAGAACATACTTGGCAGATGAAAAATACACTGCTACACAGAGATGTGGATAATCAGTATATCTCAGAAATGTTGGTTTAGAGTTGAAAATCAAAATTCTCCAATCACTTCTGCCTGGAAGAGTTTGTGAATTTGGTCAAGTTTTTGTGATGGGATTGAAACAGGTCTTTTGTAACTGTACTCTCTGTTCATGTGTGTGTTATTATAAATGTTTCCTTCTTTGAGGAAGCAATTCAGATTGCCCTTTTTCAGGGCAATTACTGCTGTGTTAAGTTCAAGCAATATAGCATCTAAAAACATTTATGGAGCAAAGAAAAGAAGCCTTTTATTCTAACCTTGCCAAGAGCAGAAATAAAATGAGCTGTTGTGCTGGAAGTGTAGAACTGCATGAGGATTTGTAACGTCCTATTTCTCGTGGTTTAGCCTTGTGTGCAGCCTGAGATTTGTGTGATTTAATGAGACTGTGATTCGTTTATCCTGTCAAGCTTTAAATAAAAACCCTCAAAGCACTTCCTTCCTTTTTTGAATGATGTGTTTTTGCAAGTACGGTATCAAAAGCTATCCCTTAAAAAGAGGGAGGGGGACACAATACAATTATGTATCTTGGCTGGATTTTTTTTCTTCTGTTTTATTAGACACTGAGTAGTAGTATCCATTTCTCTGTGCCTCTCTGTCTTGTTTTGGTGCATTGAGAGGTTCCTGCCATCCTGTTCAGTTACACATGAAAGCAGAACATAAGCACAGGCTGCCCCTGAACTCTACTTTGGCAGGGGGGATTGGGATTAAAACCTTACTCTGTGGGTGGGGAATAAGTCTCACAGAAAGCCAGGCTGTGCTGAAGATGGGCATAAACTCCTGCTCATGTTGTGTGTCCTCAGGCACCATCTGTGCCTGTGTGTTGGAGCATCCCTGCAAGGGGTGTGAAGTAACCTTCACAGGGGAAATATGTGCAACTCTTTTGGGTGCCAGTCCATTGCAAAGCTCAGAAAGTGCCCTGGTGCAAAAGCTGTGCTCCACCTGCAAGGACCAGGGTCAGTGCTCCAGGGTCCCCTTTCCCAGTCAGAAGGGTGGCAGGAAGCAGCACATTGACCTGGGAGTGGCCGTCCAGAATAAGGGGAAAAGTCACAGGATGGGTCCTGCCACTCACCCAGGCTTCCCATCTGCTAAAGGAACGTGGCAGCTTCATTCCTCCCATCTTGGGAGGAATAGGGTAGGATGCCAAAGTCCAGAGCCTTCCCTCAGCAGTAGCAAGGCTCTCATGCTGCTTCCCCAAAGGGAAGGATGTGATCATTCTGGTGGGAGGAAGTTTTCACTTCCAGTTCTCATCCCTGTGGTGCTGAGGTGTCACTGCCTCTCTGGCAGGTGTTGTTTTGCTCCTCCACTAGCTCTATGGGTGTAGTTTATTTTCAGTCTCTCTGCCTTCCTGCCCTCTCTGCTGCCCTGCAGCCAGGCTTCCTTCTTTCCTGGCCCAGTGCCACATCCTCCCCCAGACCCTGCTTCTTCCTCCCTCTGTTGGTGTACAGCTCACTTCCTCCTCATTGACCTCACTGCAGCAATAAAACTAAATGCTTTAATAAAGTGGTTATGTGTGAGTGGAGGATGTGCAAGTAAGTGATGGCCATCAGTCTGGTCACCTGGTTTCCACACCTGGCTTTTATATCCAGCCAGCTTGATGTTTCAGTCTGCACAGCATTCAGCTTCCTAGGGCCTTCATGGTGATCAGATGCCCTGGGAACAACCTCAGTTCCTCTGCAACCTGCAGTTTGTGAGAGGGAGGAGAGCTGCACAAAGGTAGCACAGAAAAGCCACACGCAGCTCTGTGGTTCGATCTGCAGAGGAACTACTGAGGTGGAAGAGTGGAGCCTGCGGAGATGGTGTTTGTGCAAACCTAGATCCCTCCACGACTGTGCAGTGGCATACTGAATTTCCCTTTGGAAAAGTGACTTGCACTGTCTTTGCATATTTGCAGTGGTTTTATATTGGTGTAAGTATGAGGGGATTTTTTGCTGTCTGAATCGAGAGACAGTGCTGTGGCAGCTGAAATATGACCAAAGCCCATCCAAAACACCCAGCAAGGGCAGTAAAAATACTTCATCTGCTTCTTTACTGTGTGTGAGGGCATGCTAGAGACTGTGGCCAAAGTGATGGTTTCTGCACCCGTATGCTGTGGTGGAACCAAGCTCTGTCGGCATTTGCAGCAGCTTAAGCAGCCTTGAACCTTTGCATCTTGCTGTGAACAGGGCCAGGACACAGCAAAGGTGTGGCAAGAGCAAAGGGCAAAAAAGGGGTCAGAAGTAAATAAGGCTGAGTACAGGTAGTACCTGGCTCTGTGAAGCACTCCTTGAGAGGCTGTGGGGGATGATTTGGGTTATGTTGTGAAAACTGCTTGTTTTCACACAACTCTGTGACACTTCTGCCCCTTTGTAGTTTTGATTAAAGAGCCTGGAAGTGATTTAGACTAAAGTTGTACTGAATCTCACATGAAGTGGTATGTAGTACATTTCTATAGAAACCCTCAGTTAGAATAACAAGACTGTGGTCAACTCATAACCAGTCTAGAAAAACCAGAGAGGTTCAGTTGTCTCCCCTGACCTGAAATTTGTGAGGAAATCCTGGCTGGAGTGGTAAAACTCAGGGCATGTCAGAATGAGAGCTCCTCTCATGGCTCCTGAGAAAAGCTGCTGCAGGTTGGGTAGGTGGAGGTTCACCTGCAAGGTGCAGTCAGACTCTGGGAAACCAGATTCTCCCTGACCATTGTTGCTCTGTTAAACATTTCCACTGGTGGTGGGAAAGTCTGCATGTAAAGGATCAGAGCTGGTACAGCTTTTCTATTTTTACTTCCCTCCTGTCAGCCCACACTCGGACAACCTGTATGTGGTCTGTGGGCTGTGGGAAAGTGATAGCTGGCTTCAATGCCAGGAAGCTTGAACTTGATGATGGAGCATGGAGACTAGATATCAGATGCATAGAAGATAACTTTGACCTTCCACTAAGCCCCAGAGACTGATGCATCTAAGCCTCCCTGCTCCTACATAATAATCTAGGACGCGTTCCTTGGCAGAAACCCCACTGAGCATTTCTCCAGCTGCCGGGTTGCCAGCTTGAGTGAGTTTTACTGCAAGTTTCACTATATTTGGCAATTTTCTTACAGCCTAAGCTCCTGGAAATGGGTCATTAGTAAAAATAAATAAAAAAGTTGCTTCACTCCCTCCCCCTTTAACTTGAAATTCTAAGTTTTATCTGAGGACCTAAGAACAGGCACACTGCCTGCCTGCATCCTCAGAAGCAAGAACCTGAGACTGGTCTTTCCAAATGCTCTGGCTTGGGACACTTGGCTCACGTTTAGTAGGTGATTCAGGTTAGCAATACCATTATTTGAGTACCTCCCAAGGAATTTTCTCTAAGTAGATAATTAAATATAGGTCTAAAAGGCAATATTGGGAAAAAAAATAATCCTAATCCTAATCCTGAAATAATCCTTATTTCAGAAGACAGTTTCTTTGGTTGCCACAAAAAATACTGAATGCAGCTTGACTTCTCTGAAGGAAAGAGCCAGATTTATTGGGACTAACAAGGAAGTTGTCCAAAAGAGATTCATTAATTAGGAGGCCTAATCAGAACCAATAAGACAAATGCACAGGCCATCCACAGACTAATATACATCTTTTGGCAGCCACCACTCCCCACAGGCTTGCCTGTCTCTTGCTGCCTACTGTATGGCTTCCACCACAGAAATGATGTGATAACACTAAAACCAATTTGGCACTTTCCACATGAGAGGACGAGTGTATTCCCCACCCTGGAAATGCAGCCTCCAGCTGTCTTGCCCTATGCCAGAGATTTCTTAATACTCTGGAATTAGCTGACTAAGAGATGCAGCAAACTAACAGAGCATTTGCTATCTGTTCAGGCCGCCTAAGATTTCCATCAAATAAACTTTGGTTTGATTCTCAGCCCTTTGGGAATGGTTGCCCACAGCTAACATTTGCTACCCCAAATAACCCCGTGGTGACCTTTGCTGCAAAGCTGCAGCCAAGAAAAACCCTGTTTAACATAACAGTGCACATCTTAGCACATCAACTTGAACCATCCTGACCTCTGAGCTGCCAGGGTCTGAACAAATTAATTTTAACAATAGACAGTGTTGAAAGGAAGGAATGTTTCAAAGGAATTAAAAAAATCTCCCTTATCCATCTCTTCTCATTTAAGAAATAGTCAGGAGGCCTACTTTAGAAAAATGAAAAGTGCTCCTTGTTGCAAAACAATGGGCTTTATAAAGGGAGAGGGAACTCTTTGGTTTCTTGCATCTTAGCGTGGCAAGATGAGATTTCCCACAAGTGGGTGCTGCTTCTGGAAAATCAGCCTTTAATTTCCACGGGGGAATTGCCTTTATTTCCTGGGATGCCTCAAAGATACCATTGGGGTTTGCCTTTCTTTTTCATAGCTGCTAATACTTCTATTAGGCAAATAAGTAAGTCTTCCCTTTCTGCCCACTTCACTGGTTTGTACCTTGCCTCATGTTTTCCAGGGCTTTTGTGTGACTGAGCAGACTGGGGAAGGAGAAAAGCCATTCTCCATATGGTAGTTGGAACTCAAATCAGTTAATGATTGAAGGAGCCCATCAGAAGGGAGATATATAGGAAAATGAGGTCTTCAGCCTCTGGGGCAAAACAGGCTTATCACTTCTGCTGAAGAGGAAGCTGAGTTGGGTTAAGTCTCCAGTGTTTCCCCCAGGGGTAGACTTATTCCTCTGCTCCTCCTCTGCAGCAGCTTTGCTCCAGGAGTCTGTAAGTAGGGAGGATTATTACAGCAGGGGGAGTGAAGCTGGAGACAATAATAAATGCTAATGATAATTTAAAATCTTGTGTAGAATTGCTTTAAGAGTTTAAAAGCTGGATGTTGAGCATAGGTAAAAAAGATGGAAGCTTATTCCTGAAGCATCCAGTGGACTTCAGTAATTGCACCCATGAAACCATCTGTTTTTATTTGTTTAGCCAGTGTAATTCATTGCAATCATCATTTCTGGTTTCCTACACAAATGCTTTTCTCTTTGCAATTGAGATGTGCTGCTGAAGGCAGCACAGGGCAGAAGTCCAAGTGCATCCCCAGATGGTGCTGATGAAGATACACCTCGAGCAGTGGAGGGGTCTGCTGGAGGATGCAGGAGGATGGTGGGGAGCATGTGGAAGAGCTGCCCTCTCCTCCCAAACATTTTCAAAACCAGGGACTGTGAGGTGTGAGAAGCTGCAAGGGCTGAGGGAGAGAGGAGAGGGAGATAAGATGAACTGATACTTCTCTGAACCTCATGCAGCTTTCGACACACAGCCTTCAAGATCTTGTGAGGTTATAGAGGTCCTCTTGCAACTAATACAGTAATGACCTTGAATTTGCTTCCAGTCAGCTGTACTGCTGGAAAACAAGGCATTTCTTGTGAGCAAAAAGCACTAAAGCAGCACAGAGATTTGCCTGCATAGCCTCAGTCTTCAAGAGATTTGGGTATCCTTTCTGAGGCCTCACTTGCAACAAGGAATTGAAGATAAGATTCTGCAGTAGTTAATGTGTAAAGTTTTTGGATTTATTCTCACTGGTGCCTCTCCTTTTGCTTGTAATGTTGACAAATATAGTGTTGGATACTGGTTTTTTGTTTTATGTGGGTATTTTTTTGCTGCACAAAGAAGCTAATCATATGCATACTAATATGTGCATGCTGACCAAGATGAGTGTGCTTTCATGACGTAAGTGTTGTGGAGGGCTTGGGGGGGCAGATTTTTGTTTGCTTTAATTAAAAAAAAATTAATAATGCATCTCAGTCCTTTTTCAGATTTTAGGCTGAATATTGAGTCTTGACTTCTTATGCTGTGACAGTCTGCTGTGCCAAACACATATGATCACAGACAATTAGAAATTTGTAGTCTCACAGCTGAATTAAGGCTAAACCTTTCTATTTCTTAGCAACTTCTGGTTATAAGATACAACAAAACTTGGCGGGGGAGGGGGGAAATGAGTAAGATACAACAAAACTTGGGGGGGTGGGGGGAAATTAGTAAATGGTAAGATTTATAGATTAAATTGTGTCTGGACTTGCTACGTGACTCAGTGCAAAATATTAGTGACCTCTTCCTTTATGACATTGACTTCCTGCAAGCTTATCTGTTAAAAAGATCACGTGAGATGCTTCCTTTGCAGATCTTGTACAAAATGTATATTCAGCAGGAGAGACATCTGACTGAGCAAAGACTAACTCACACAGTGGTTTGGAAGCCACATGTTGAAAAGTGCTGGGGAAACACATCAGGGAAAATGATAAAAAGAGATGAAAGCAGTTCAGATGGGTGAAGAATGCTGATTTTAAAATGCAAACCATCTGAACACTGATGAGTGGGCAGGTTGCAATAACTTCAGGGCAGACCTAACTGGCACAACAGCCATATACTGTAAAGCAACTCCCACAGGACATCACCTGCAGTGATTTAAAATTGGAAGGTGTGGGAGTGTCGAGGTACTGCAGAGAGCAATCTTGCAGCAGCAGAGTGCAAGTAGGAAATGGGTCAGTTGGAGCAATAGCTTTCTTCCGTGTGGTTTGTGCGAGCTGAGCCAAGCCAAACATATGTGGAGCACTGGGTTATCACAGTCGTGATTTGTTTTTCCCTGCGTATTAGAAATTGCAATGAAATTTGGTCATCCAAGCGTAACTTTATGAGTCCTCCCTCTGGTTGGACACTGCCTTGAGCCCCAAAGTCAGCTGTCTTTTTCTAATGTTCTAGGCTTTGTCAAGATCATTAAAATAGACTGTGTTTGGAAACGTAATAGTGCGGTCTCACATTCTCAGGAGGTCAGCAGAAACAGCCTGAAGTATCTCTGCTAATACCACCTGCGGTTTGTTCTTGCCTCTGCATTGTGGTAGGCAATTTCCCCATTTGTGCTGAAACAACTGGATGTGTGACCACACTGAAGTGGATAAAGGGGCTGATCCAGTTAAAAAAAAAAAACAAAAAAACCCTAAAAGAAAACCCTCTAACATGTATTTCCTGACTGTATCAGTTCTACACACGGGGGTGTTGGCAGCAGCAGAGGCACAGTGCAGGAATGAAGGACAGAAAGAGGACGTCTTGCACTGGTGTTACTTCTGGGTTCTTTTTCATGTGAAAACACAGTCTTAGTTACAGCTTCGGTTTAAACTTTGCGCTCGGTTTTGATGTACTTTAGCAGCTTGCAGAAAGGTGATAGCGTGTGGTGACTGTGGTTTTGGTCCCTCCTGATGGCCACTGGGAGCAGGCAGCGTGTTATCACAGGCATGTAAGCTGTTTGGATGTGATGTGATGAGATGGTGGCTCCTGAGGCGCAGGCTGGTAATGAAATCCAAGCTTGCTCCTGCTCCCATTCCCCTTTGCTGATCACAGCTGGCTGGTACAAGCGGCTCTTAAGTCCCACCATTAAGTTGCCATTGAAACAAATGGGTTAGAAAGAAAACTCCAGAAGAAGGGGCTTGGCTTGTTTTTAATTTGGATCAGGTGAGTGATCTGTCACTAATTAGTATACTGAGTTACACTGACGATGACTGTGGTGCAGGGAGGTGAATGGTAAGGCTTATGGTGGGGATTTGCTTTGGTCAGGCTTGTAACTGATAGTCACACCACTTGATTAAGCAAGTGAGTTCGTGTAAGGGCATAGTGTGCTCGATGGTCTAGCAATGTGGTATGTATTTTCCTTGGAACACAGCCCCCTCAGTCAAACTTTGTTTCATTTGGACCATGCATCCCTCCACTAATGCACAAGCTGTCCAAAACCCCCAGGTATTAGTAGGGCACATATTTCCAGGACTAGGTCTGACATTCTCTACCCACTCCCTTTATGTAAATCTCAATCTTATCCTAAAGGAATGTATTTAGATAGTTGTGCCACCCATTCTCCCTTTTGGAAAATATAAACCCCCCGGCACCTTGATGTGCACAACTCCTTCATGCCACTTCTGTGTGCATGCAGCATCCGTAGCAGAGGTACAGGAGTTGTTCTTACTCGAGTCTGATACCAGGCAAGAAATGATGTAGCCACCGGGGCAGTGCCAGTTCATACCAGCTGAGGAAGATGCTCCCTTCTGACCCATTTGTGTGATGGGTCCTTCACCCCCTGATGATATGCACAGAACACCATCCTTTCCAGGCTGTGGGCAGAGGAGGGCTGCAACGTAGAGTTTGTGCTCCCTGCCTGGTCCCTTTGGAGACAGGCTTGCTCACAGTTCCCCTGTGTAAAGGCCTTTCAGCGGTAAAGAGAAGACAGCTTATGTTGCACCCACTGTGCATGCAGCCAGGCATGGGCTTTGCTTTTGCTCTCTTAATGCTATGCTCGGTATAGCAGAAGCTGGCAGGCACATGATCTCCCCGAAGGCAGGATCCAGTGTTACTGTAGAAACTGGCCACCAGCTTCTTTTGTAGCTAGCAGCTGTCACAGTGTGGTTACAGCCAAAGCGTGTCACTCCTACAGTGTCTGCGGGCTCTGGAGTTTGTTTCTGCTACTGAATCCTTTGTGCTACTGCCTGGAGATTAATTCTGCACCATCTATCAATATGTGTTGAGATATTTCTGAGTTGTATTTATCTTTCAAACGATTTTTAATAGCATTTGATGTTCTCTACAGGTTTCATTTTCCTTCACCAATACTTCAAGGCACAGAGGAGCTGGTAAAGGCATTGCCATGAAACCTAACTTGAAGCAATGGAAACAACTCATGCTTTTTGGTATCTTTGCATGGGGCCTGCTTTTCTTGGTGATATTCATCTATTTTACAGATAGCAACACTGCTGAACCAGTTCCAAGTTCCTTTTCTTACATTGAAACTAAGAGACTTCTGCCCCTTCAGGGCAAGCAGAGAGTCATCATGGGAGCCATTCATGACCCATCATTCTCTGAAACCATTGATGGGAATGAGGTGCTTCTTAATGAAGATCTCCTAGGTACTTTTAAATCGGGGACTGGAAATTCTAAGAAATGGACTGTATTGGAGGAGGCCTTTAGAAATGAAGATGAGTTTTTTCCACCCCAGTTAGGAAGAAAATCAAAAAGTGCTTTCTACCGAGTGAATGATGATTATTTATTTGCTGCTGGTCAGCCTCAGTCACACAACCTTCAAGAGATAGAAAAATTCATTTCGGCTGATGTGAATAATCCAAAAGGAAATATTTTACTGAACAACTGGAGCCATCAGAGAAGAATGAGGAGAAAGAGCACAAAGCATAGGAGAGGCCAGATGCTTGATGAATCTGATGACTGGGATGGGCTGTATTCCACAATGTCGAAATCCTTTCTTTACAAGCTTTGGAAAGGGGATGTCTCTTCCAAGATGCTAAACCCTCGACTGCAGAAGGCGATGAAAGATTATTTGAGTACCAATAAGCATGGGGTGCGGTTCAAGGGGAAACGAAACTCCAAGTTGACAGGAGACCAGCTATTCTGTGAGCTAAAAGAAAGAGTGAATGTGAAAACAATAGATGGCAAGGAGGCTCCCTTCTCCACTCTTGGATGGGAAAAGCACGTTCCCCAGATTCCACTGGTCAAATTATATACACATGGCTTTGGGAGCTGTGCAGTAGTTATGTCTGCTGGTGCAATATTGAACTCCTCTCTAGGGGATGAAATAGGTGAGTGAAATGTATCTATTTGTGCGTGTGTATATATATGTATATGTGTGTGTTCATTTTTAAATTTCAAAAGGTTCATGTTTCTCAAGCACAGATCTGTTAAGTCTGGTTTTTGTCTCTCACTAGAGTTGCATGAATGTAAACTAATGGACTTCAGTGAGACTGTTCCATTTCAGAACAATATAACTGAAAGGAAAATCAGGCCTGAAGTCATAACCTAATTGAAAGAAAACAATGATGCTTTCTTATCATATTATAGCTTGTAGTAGGGAGGCAGAACTGGTTTCATCAGATCTGTCACATTCAACATTTGTGTGCAACATGCATTTATTTCTTCAGCAGATTAGAGCTATGTTCAGGTTTTATTCAGCAAAGCTGTGTTATACTGGTCTTTATTTTGCAGTAGCTCATGGGAAACTGCTGTTGTATGTCTGTCCCAGACATTTGTCTCCATGTCAAAAAGCAGTAGAGTGTCCTCTTCATCTCTTGCTGGTTTAGAGTTCAGAGATATAAAGAATTCAGACCCTTGAGTAGCTTCATGCACTGAGATCAAGTCCCCTAGCCCCTTTTCTGAGACTGAATTTAAATGAGTTCGGGCGTGTTCACCTATTGTTTTCTCATTGCTACACTGAGTCAGTGAGGCTACAGGTGTGCTGAGATGTCAGCACAGAATCCCCCACCTCAAGGTGGGAGTTTTGTAGTAGCTATTCAGAAAAGGATGGTGGGACCATAAAACTAGTCCAGGTCACTTTTATTTTTTCTCTTCAAATATTGCTACTACTTGTATTAATGTCCCAGTAGGTCTTCATTTTAGTAGTACATGTGCAGTATGCTAAGAGTGTTGAAAGAAGGATGAAAGGTTTCAGAACTTGTTTCTGAAACAAGAGTTATCTCCTTCAGCTCTCTATATCATCATCAAAAACCTTTTGATGTTCACTCATTAATCCTCCCCATCTTCCAGGACTTCACATCCCAATACTTGCCTCATCACTCTGTATCATCTCTTTGACACAGATAGGTTTTCTTTAAATCTCTGGGATATGTTGTACCTTCTAGGATTATCAAACTACTGCAATAGGCTTCCAGCACAGCAGAGGTGCCCAGGTAGCCTGCAGCTAAAATCACACCAGGGTGACCCCTAATTCCATAGGAAGACTCACTGGTGTAGAAATCTTTGGAGTGAAAAGGCGTAGCAGTTCCTACCTTCTCCAGCATGTTTTCTTTAACTGAAACAGAATCTTCTGTTCCCCAGTTCACCCAGTTTACACCAGTATGGATTAGTGCTGTACTGTAGAATCCATAGCACATTGGGCCATATTTACATAATCACATATTACAGCATGCTTCAAGTAATATTTGCACACTCAGGTGCAGCCCAGGCATAGACTTGGGTGCTTGACATGGTACCTGGGGCCTGCTTGCTCCTGTGTTTACCCATTTTCTTAGGAAGCTTCTGGGCACAGAAGCTTATGTCATTTCATACAGAAGAACTTCAGATTTAAATGGGAAATTGTCATCTGATGCCACCTAAAGGGAGGAAAATTGGGTTTGAAAAAGCCCACATAGAATTTTCAGATCTCATATATTTTGTGCAAGGAGATGTTGGGGCACCAGGAATTACCGAAGGTTTTTTATAAGACTCTCTCAAGGCAGATACCAATGACTGAGGAGAGGATTTGGCCCAGACTGTGGGGGGCCAAGTGACTGCTTACAGCAACGGAAGACAAGGGAGAGCGATTTTAAGCTCAAAGAGAGGAGGCTTAGATTAGATGTTAGGAAGAAATTCTTTACAGTGAGAGTGGTGAAGCCCTGGAACAGATTGTCCAGAGAAATTGTGAATGCTCTATCCCTGGAAATGTTCAAGGCCAGGTTGGAAGGAGCTCTGAGCAACGTGGTCTAGTGGAAGTGTCCCTGCCTATGCCAGGGTGGTTGGAACTATATGGTCTTAAAGGTCCCTCCCCACCCAAACCATTCTGTGATTCTATGGTTTATTCTCCCAAGAGAGAAAAAAAATGCCAATGAAAGAAATAGTGAAGGACATTTCCCTTTATAGGCCTTTAGCTCCCTCTTCTGTTTCTATTAGAAACACAAGCAAAAATGTTAATTTGTGTTCTGCCTTTTGCCCTCCTCTCCCCCACCTCTCTGACTGTTTTTAAATGAAAGTAGACATGGAAATAGTGTGCAAGTATAGCAAACACTCCCATCGTGATCATGCTATTAATTGAGAGAACCAATTATTTTGGCATCACAGGAAGTAACAGGGATCTGTGATCAAACCCCAAACCTTTTTTGATCTTTAAAATATTTATCTACAAACACATACTAAAATTAAAATCAGTTTATTTAAAACCAGCTATTTTTGGCAAAGAAGAAGTTTTTCATTTGTATAAGAAGAACCAGTATGAGTGTTGTTGGAAATGCATCACACTGTCTCTCAATTAAGCTGCAAATCATACAATTCCCATTTCATAATCCAGTTCTCAGTCAACAGATTGTCTAAAAGTTGTCAATCATGGGTCCAAATTTATGTTCTTAAATTCATTACAATAAGCTTGTGTTTTTCTTTTCCTTCTCCAAATATGTGAAATACCTGCTGATTCTATTAATTCCCTTTAGCTCCTGCACAATCAAGATGCTTGGTAGATGAAGTCTAGGTGTTGAGGCTAGGGCTCGCCCTGCATGGGGACACAGAATAAACTTCCACTCCTTAGGTTCTGAAGAGTTGGGTTTGGTGGGCATCTGGCAAAATCTCACTTTTCAGACATGACATATTGATGCTAATAAGCATGTGTGAGATCAGACTGCTGGCTGCATGCCACACCGCGTTTCCCTGTATGGAGAACAAGAAGTGCAGAGTAAAGGAGGGAAAAGATGAAAGATCCCAGTTTGATAGGAGCAAGCCAAGACTCCATTGAGGCATGTTGGTTATCTTTGGAGACTTTTGCCTCTTCCAGTTTTTGAGCTACAGACAACACATTTTAAATGACTAGAGACAAACAGCCAGCTATACAGACTACCCGTGGGTTAAGGCATTTCATATTCTCAGCTTCTATGGATTGAAGGGATAAAAACAGACCAAATACCAGCTACCAACAGGGGCCATTGTTTCTAGACAGTGGATAAAATGTCTTGCCCTCCTTCACACCTTTTGGGTTTTGAGATCCCCTTAAAAGAAGCACTGGGAGGGTGATTATGTCTTATCCAATGGAGGCTTGCATGTGGTGTCTACCCTTGACCCATACTTGACCTAGAGCTGCTTTCTCTTCTACATGACTCCAAGGTCAACTGCTTGTGGAGTTACTTGGATAGTTCAACTCTGTTAGATCTTTGCTAGCGAGGGATCCTGAGGTTTCTTTGTGTGAGCAGATGTGTGGGCTGGCTTCCATACAGACGCTCTTTAAGATTTGTACTGAGCTTGAGAATAAGTACACAGTATGATTAATAAATTTGGGGTAGTCTGAGATTTTCAGGTATTATAAAATACTGTGAAACACAAGCTTATAGTTAAGCATTGTTGTTAGTTAAAATGTGCAATTAGATATCCCTCCAGTTTACATGCTTTTCCATGGAGTAATTCTCTGTAAATTTTGTGATAGAAGTAGTGAGCAATTGTGTGTACTGGGTGTACTAATAGTCTTCTCACTGTAAGTCTATCCAATTAAGAGAAGTATTTTAGTATTACATGCTAAATTAATAGATGAATCTGAACTTTTTTCCCAGTAGGCTTTTATGTTAATAACATATGGCAGATGCAAGAGGATTTTTGTTTGTGCATAGCAGAACATTCATCATCCTTAGAATATCCAGATTAGGACAAATGTGTAAGCTTTGTATTAGTTTAGATAACTGGTTTTATCTTGCTGTTCTGTACACTAAGAAAAAAGAGTTACCCCCTCATTTGTGCTTCTAGATTCTCATGATGCTGTTTTAAGATTTAATTCTGCTCCAACACGTGGCTATGAAAAAGATGTTGGCAATAAAACAACCATGCGGATCATTAATTCTCAGGTAAGATCTTCCTTTTCAGAGTTCAAGTCAATGTCTCTTCTGTACAATATGACAACAAGTTAATAACCTCTGAAAAAGTGTTGGGTAATATGGGAAGCAGGTAGTGGTTCAACAGTTGTGATGCAGAGAAGGTGAAAGTTTTTCCTCACAGGGATGTCTGCACTGCTGTCAGTGTAGAGTGGCTCGATAGCCTCATTTCAGAGAACCACTTTGTAAAGTTTCTCATGTGAACTAATCTGTAAAGACTCTGCAGGATGCCAGAGAGCTGTCAGTACAGAAGACCTTGACCTCCTGGAGAAGACATTGCCTCCAGGATTTTCATGAAGCTCAGGCTGTGGTGATTCCAAAGCTGTTTTCTCATATTTTCCAGTTCCCCAATTATTTCCTTGCTGGAAGGCAAAAGAAATGGGAACTGAGTTGTGTAACGCTAGGCAAGTCATCATGGTTTAAAAATTTGGAAAGAACTAGTGAAAAACTTTAGTGTGTGCGGGATATTACACATCAGGTGAATTTGTTCATCTGAATGGTAACAATAGAAAATGGGATTTTCTGTGTATGGGTGTAAATAAATAATTGTGACTTGAGCTACAGTGACACCTTATGGTTGAGATTAGTTTTTCAAGTTCAAAAATTCTATTGCCTGAATTCCTGTCTTGGGCAAACCAAACCTCTTTGCTCTTTATGAAATGCAGACAAAAAATCAGCAACAGAATTTCTGTGACATTTTATGGCATACTGAAATGAGTTTACTTAGTCAACACCAAGAATATGGTTGGCCATGTAGCATGCTCTGCGCATATTGATTCTTCTTGAAGGACAGAAAAATTTTCAGTTACTGTAATTTTTTTGAGTTCATTTTTTCTTCTGCTTTGAGTGACTACCCATGCTAAGTCTGTTCTTGGTGGGTGTGTTTTTTATGTGTATAAGCTCATGTTCTTTGCCATCAAAAAGAGGACTGTTCACTGTCATTCCCGTCACATTCATTTTGTAGGTCTTTGTGAGGCTGCAGAACAGACTAGATCTTTGAAGTGATTTGGGTTAAATATGCCCCCTTTCTTTTGTTCGCAAGAAGAAAGCAGAAATATCTTATTCTGCCTTGAGTGCTGTAATCAGTGCATCAGGGAACATGGATTTTCATGTATTTTATTTTACTTTTTTTGGTTTTGTTGGGTTTTTTTTTCCTTTTCTTTGATGATTCTCTGTTTTACTGGAAGCCAAAATGTCCTGACATTGACCATACCTGAACTCCTGAACTGGGCAAGGATAAGGTTTAGAAACTCTTTATAGTTTACTAGATTCAGTAGGCTTCCTGTAGAAGAGAGAAATGTTCTCAGGGAGTGATCTGAGCTTTTTAGCTCCCCAGAGAGATTGTGGTTAAATTAGCTACTCCCCATGCAGGGCAGACTGGGGTCTTCTGGCTCCCAGAGCTGCTGCAGTACATTCCCACTGGGATAGTAGTGGAGGGTCCCGTGATCTTGTCTTCTGCACTGTGTAAGGCTTGCTCCCCATAAGACCTCTCAAGAAAACAGAGAGAAAAGTTATGGCCAGGTCAGCTCACATGGCTCCTTCACAAGCATTGTTTGTATTCCCACCAGCTTTGTGCTCCTTCAAAGAGGTTAGAAGCCATCCATGGTGGTCAGTCCATCTGAGAAATTAGCCTTGCCCTCTCCAAGACTGAAATCTGCACAGGCCACTTGATAGAAGTTGCTTTCCCTACCTATCCTGCAGCTGGGTTACCTACACAGGTTTACCTCCTCCCCTCCTCACTGTTAGAAACTCCCGCATTCACTTAATTAAAAGGCTGCTGTGGCCCCTTCTTCCTTCATATTCTCCACTGTGAAAGCCCAAAGGACATGAAGGAAGCCTGTGCACTGGCAGCAGATACTGTTATTGCAGCAAAAACTCATGGCTAGGAATGCAGGCTCACTGAAAGCGAAATTTGTGTGGCCAGCACCTCCAGAGACTCTTGCTTACTGAAAGGCAAGTAAGAGCTCCTTTGTGTGGTAAGTGTGGAACCAAGCTTTTAAAATCTTGGGCTTTTGGTCTCTATACTCAAAAAAGGTGTTTACATTCTGAGGTGAAAATTGTTCTGGGAAATTAAGTTGGGCATGCTGATAGCAGCATGACTAATTCTGTTCTTACTGTAGAAGGCTGATGGAAATCATTAAACTCAAAGTTTATGGTAGGAAGAATATTGCTATGGCAACAATATTATTTTTCTGAAGAAAAATATGCATAATTAAATATGGCTCATTGGATCGTAAAGGGAAATGAAAATTATTATGAATTTATTTGTCTGGAATGTTGATTATTTTAACAGCTGGAAGAAAATTCACACTGTTTTGATCAATGTTGAACTGCCTGGATTGGATGCACCAGGAATCAAAGAGATTTACTTAGACATGGAGGGTTCTGGAAGGGGTGAGCCAGCAGGAGTGAAGAGTAGACTTCCAGTGTGGTGGGATGATCAGGCAAAATACTGGGAGATGCAGGAAGGAGTTCTATGAGAGCAGTAGTTTAGAGGAAAATGACAGTTCCCTCAAAAGTAGCCTTGTAATATGCCTCCTGTTGGAATTGTTTCTTTAGTCTTTAGGTATTCCAATTTGTACAGTCATGTGCTTTTTTTTTTTTTTTTTTTTTTTTTGATTGCAATGACACTGACTTTCTGTGAAAACCATGAAAAAGGTGGTTGGGGATGGTGGGGATGGGTGGCAGAGAAAGACATTACCTTTGGGGGCTGTAGCCCTTCAAAGAAAGCTGCTCTGTGTCCAAGAGAATCCCACAGGTGATCTGAAATACTGTTTCGTTTTCAAGTTCCAGAATACACAGTAATGTTGATGCACAATAACACAGCATCTCAAGTGGTACCATCACATCCCTCACAGATGGAGAGTAATTCAGCATACTGCTACTTCAGACTGTAATGAGTGCTGTTTATGGCTAAGCTTTTTTTGTATATTTTTTTAACAAAACAAGATGCTTTAAATCAACCATAACTGAAGCATAACAAACAGCAGCGTGGGTAGGACTGTTCACTTGAGAGAAGGATTTTGCCATTTTTCTGGATCCCACTTGCTTTTAATGCTGTGGAATTCTTTGCATTTGTGTTTGCAGATTCTCACCAATCCAAACCATCACTTTGTCGACAGCTCCTTGTATAAAGATGTTATCTTAGTAGCCTGGGATCCTGCTCCCTACTCTGCAAATCTGAATGTGGTAAGATATCCACTTAGACCTTTCTTCCCAATTATTTGAAAATACTGGAGAAAATTAATTTACTACTTTAATCTCCTGGTTCTCCCTTTTCACCATGAGCCCCAGGTTCTGTCTGTATCTGAGTGGAGAATGCTATGTCTATAGAAATTGATCAAAATTGGTTTATTGGTCAAAAACTTTTTAGTAGTCAGCAATTATACTGGAAGGGACTGTTCTGAGATGCAAGGATAGATGAATGGTGGCATTTGTTTGATAACACATTGCTATTTTCACATAACAGTGAATTTTCTGTGCATTTGCCAAGGTGGGAACATTGCTAGATTTCAGAAGCAGGTTTTATCAGGAAAGGTGAAAAACTGCATCAATTTTCCCCCGTCTTCCCCTCTGCCTTCCCAAACAAAATACAACATCCTAGTGAAAATCTCTCTGGGTGCCTTCCCCACTTCTCAGGCCTCCTCCCCACCAGTTTTGCCTTTATGTCCACTGTCCCACAGCCATCTGTGCCCTGCTGTCCACCCCCTCACTGAGAGCAGCAGATGTCCATCTGGTTGTCACTGGGGGAGTCTCTACTTTGGCTGTTGCTGCGGCTCCAGCAGACAAGTTGATCTGATGGCTTTTGGCACAGGGAGCTCGGAGCTGAGCAGGCTGCAAAGTAGAAAGTAAACCTTCATCTGCTGAACTCCCTTAGCAACAGATGCCAGAGGCTGCCTGCTTCCCACGCAGGCTGCCATAGCCTGCGTCATGGCTGCCGCTGCCTCCGTCAGGGACAGGGACGCTTTCAGAGGAAGATTCACCCCCAGGCCCAGATATCATGTCAAAGCTCTTTGAACCTCTTCTTTAATGTGGATCTGTGAGGGAAAAAATGGTCTTGGCTCATCCCACAGCACTCAATTACTTAGTGGGAGTTTCTGTATGAAGAGAAGAAACAGAATAGCCCAGAGTGAGGAATGCCTTTCTAGCAGAAGCATCCACCAGTGAGGCTGCTTTGCCACCTTTGCTTCTGTTCTGCAGAACCCAAATGAAGCCAGTTTATGCTATTGTACATGTGGCGTTCAAAACATGTTTCTTACTATTAAAAAACCTGTGACTTTTTTCCTCCCAGTGGTATAAGAAGCCAGACTACAATCTGTTCACTCCCTACGTACAGCATCGCAGGAAGAATCCAACCCAGCCATTCTACATCCTTCATCCAAAGTTTATATGGCAGCTCTGGGACATCATTCAGGAGAACACTAAAGAGAAGATACAGCCCAACCCTCCTTCTTCAGGGTTCATTGGTAGGTGTACCAAAGATGGTCCCAGTAGACAAGTTAGATTAAAAAAATAATTTCAAACATATACATTGCATGAGGATCAAGTCCATAAATGTCTACTTTGTGCTCTATATAGAAACAGTGTCTAGCAAAAACACACAGTATGAGAACTAGAAAATAGCTGAGTGAATTTGATGTTCTGCTTTCTTGCCCTTCACATCCATAGTATGTCTACCATAGCTATAAAACATGCATATATCTATGAGAAATTTGTATTATTCCATTTTAATATATCTTTTGAGGACCTAGTCAATTCTGAAGTTCCTCACTGGGATCATAGAGCAGAGAATCCTCAGACAACAAATGAAAGCAGATGGCAGATCATGTAGACAGAATGAAATCAATGGCAGGCTGAGCTATATTCCATACATAGGCCAGGGGCTCCTAGTGCTCAGTCTGAGCACTTCTTTTCTTCACTGGAAGCAATAGAGTTTCACTGTGCTTTTTGGTCCTTCCTTAAGTATTTCTGGGGGGACAATTTGGCACTCTGCCCACAATTCATACAGCAGAACAGCTTATCTGATGTGCAGCAGGTCCTGAGTATGGACAGGTCTAAAGGATGCAAGTAGGCAGAGTGGCAAGGCTGAGTCAGGGTCATCCTGGCTTATGCTTCTAGACTCAGAGGGCAGTAAAGCTTCAAATACCATCTTCCACTTTGGATATTCCATCCTTTACTCACTGACAATGTGATATTGATCTATGTATTTGCTGCCGTCAGAAAATGGTTTGGTTTTTTTCCTTTATATTTGAATCTGAAAGCAAAGACTCCTGAAATTGCACCTGATATGGGAAAACCAGTTTTGAGCATTTATCTTGGGTTCTATATGCAGTAGTGTCATCCTGGGATACCTTGGAGCACACCAAAGGCCTTAGAGAGGGTGCAGAAGCTCCCAGAGGGAGAATACAAAGGTTTCTGTGAGATGCCCATCTATGCCTTGAGTGGGTTGTGCATACCTGGGACATGAGTGGAAAGTAAAGGAGGCCTGGTGTGTTGTTGGAGGGGGCCTTGGCAGTTGGTTACTTCTTGAAGTGAGGTTTTTTTTTTGGAACCTGCTTGTAAAAATTCACAGGGAGAAGACATCTCATGTGGAAGGATCTCACCAGCTGCATTTTGCAAGTGTTTCTTGTAGCAATGAAGTTGTTGATAAAAATAGGTTAACAGCTGCTGATTGTAAGAATATTGAAGAGGATCATTGTGCTGTCAATCTGTACTTCCACCATACATAAAAAACACTTCAAAAGCTTTCTTTGAAGAAATGGAATAAATTTCACTGTGAGAATAGAACAGCAATCTTCAATCCTAAATCTAAATGTTAGTGACAAAAAAAATATCCTTCAAGCAGAGAAAGCTTTGAAAATATAAACCATTAAACAAGCAAAATTTTAACAACAAAAGCTGTACAGATAAATATACTCTGTGTACAGATGCAAATTTGCCTTCTTCTCTACTGGGAATTTCGTTCATATTGTTCTTTTCCAAGGAGCAGTGCTTTTTGGTAGGCTGTTACTAACTTTAAAGAAACCAGGTATTAAGATAGTGTATTGGATGTCACATCCACCCCATTTCATAACTAGCTACTGTTCTGATGGATGTATTTTAAATACTTTATTAGGGAGAGTCTTTCTGTTTTGATAACCTTATTGAAGAATTAATGTCTATGCATTGCACATGTAACATAACATAAATACAGAGGTAGCGCAGAAACAGCAAGTGCATATTGTCAGGGATATAAAGGGTAAGATAAAGCATAAAAAATATAATGCAGCTTGGCAGGAAGCTGAAAAGTCATGTTGGTCTTCAGTTTGGGTATCTCTCAATCACTCATGCAGCAAATAATCCTTTTGGAACTGAAGCTGGCAGACAAAATTAGTGTACCTGTATAAAAGAGGTATGCTGAATATTGAGCTTCTACCTGATCTTATAAAATCTATAAAATTATTTCCTATAGAATTAGTAGAAACATTGAGTAAGTGATGGCCATCCTAAAATATGAGTGTCTTAATTTCAAGAAGAGAAAATAATTTATTAAATTACCACACTACTAAATGCCACTGTGCTTAGAATAGCAGAAGGAAATAGGCTATTGTTAAATAGGGGTATGAATTTTTACAGAGATATACATTCCTGAATCTGAGCAATTTCTAACATGGATCATGATAATTCTAATCATATAGAAAAGGTTACAAAATGGTTCTGAGTCAAGCAAGGCACTTTCTTGTCAAGATTTTTAGCTTCCATTACACCCAGTTTACAAAACTGGACAAATGTATAAATTAAAACATGAAAACATCAGAATGTTTCTTTTCACAAATGTCAAGAAAGTTGTAGCACGGTCTTACACTGTTTCTTCAGTAATTACATTTTTCTCCTGACAACTGTATATATTCCTGCTGCTTAGCACGATTTATAAGAAACTGAATCTGGCCAAAGAGAGGGTGTTGGTGGAATGTGTCCTCAAGGTGTTCTTCTGCAGCAATGAGTCAGCATCCTTCCACAGTGACTTATGTCAGGAGAATCTTTTAACATCATTAATAACTGTATTACAGTACTTAAGTCACAATATTATTAAATCTCTCAGAAAGGGAGCCAGTGGGGAAGAGATAGTCTCTCATGTGATTTGATTTTAGAGGAATGAGAGAGAGAGAGAGAAGAGGTAGAACTTCTCCCTTGTTTTTTTCACTGCATGGGAGCTAGGGAAAATAATGGTTTTTGCACTTCCTTTGGGGTATGGGCTGCCCTATATCTGCATAAATTCTGCCTGTACCCCCTGCCTCCCTCAAACCCTGGTATGTCAGCTCTGCACCAGCTCAGTGTTGCTGAGGAGAGGCAGTAGCATTTGACAGCTGGTGGCTGGGTGAGGGAAGCACAGGGCACGTGCCAGCTGTGGAGGGGAAATTAGATGGGAAGAGCAGGATTGGTTGAAGGGGGGCGGGATGGTTTCTGGGTAAAGGTCCAACAGGGTAAACCAGCCTTTTGATTTTAATCTGGGAGTCTCTTTTGGTTTGTTTCCTGAGACATCAGCATGGAATTTAGCTGGCTTGCAACTTTGCCTTATATGTTATAGCCTAGCTAATGTCACTCCTCATAATAAACCATTTCTTTGTCTTCCTAGTCTGATCCTTAGAAGAGCTTTGAGAAGCCATTCCTTCATATTTTTGCATTGCTTTTGCAGCTGCAGCCTTCACGCTTCTAAACAAATTTCTGCACAGTATTCTCATCATCTTGCATTAGCATTAGGCAATTGCCATGGTGGCTTTTCACAGTTAAAGTTGTTGGTTCACATTTGTCTGATAAGAAGTTTGCTAAATGAGTATTGATATGTTTACATCTCATCTTGGACTTGGATCTTTGCCATTTTTCTCAGAAGATATATAAGCATCCAACCACCAAACCTCAGACTTGTATTCCACTGGCAAATCCTAAATTAACACTGTTACTAGGGAAGGATTTGCCCTACCTTTCAGCGACAGAAGTCACCTCTCACTTCCTGTTAATAAGTCTTTCACTGTGAAATGTGAATTCAGTCTTCCTCTATTCTTTCTGTACATATCAAAGCTCAGTTTTTAATTGAATCTGATTGTATGTAAAGATAGTATGGTCTCTACTGTTACCATTCTGCTGTAAGCACTGACTGTTCCTGTACCCTCTTTGGTAGCCAATGTAAACAGCCTATTCTGACCTTAAATTTTTGTCATCTGAAGACCAGGAGTAAAACTGCAGAGTTTCCCAAGAGCAGCATTCTGTGCTCATTGGATGGGATGGTACATTAGCATTCGGAAATTCTGAGAGCTTTTTAATAATGTTGAGATCATATAAAGACTTTTCTGTGGAGATTTTTCTCCTGTCCACTGTTCACTTAGTGGATTTTCTATAAATTCCTACTTACCATAGTCCATCAGTACTCTTTGCTGATTTACCCCTTCAGAGGACTTTAACTGAAATTCACATTTATGTACTGTTAGAGAGCAGTGACTTTTATCTTTTTAAAAGCTAGCTGAAAGCTGTGACTGCAGTATTTCTGTTTGTTTTCAATCAAAACATGACCTGTGTAGATTCTTACATTTTAGATTGTCTGTGTAGCTGGTAGTCTTGACATGTGCTAGAAATTTTAGCATAACATACAGTCCACTGAACACAAAATAACTAAGCCCAGATTACTTTATTGTTGGGAGAAGGGAAATGTTGTTTGAGGCTTTACAGTTGACATTCCAGTTTTAATAGTTATGCATCAGTAATAGTTGATAACATTATTTCAATCTTCATTTGCATGCATCAAGACAATAGTACAAGCAAGGCAATCATTACACTGCAACATTAGCAGGTTGTTGTATGACTAAGAATTTTAATTGAAAACAGCTTTGGAGAGCATGTTGCATAGCAGTATACAGCTGATCTCCAGCTCTGCTTAGAAAAAAATGCACTTTCATGAACTGAAAGAAACAATTAGACATATTAAGAGTTGCCTTTGTTGCTGTTATTCAGTTGTTTTAACAGCAGTTGGGGCAGGAACAAATAGTGCTCACTCTTGCCAGCTCAGTGTTGTTCAAATATTAGCCCACAAATAAATAATACCTCTAATACTTAAGCTTCAAATGATTCTTACTCTAATAAAAAGCACACTGAAATGTATCTCCCACTTCTCAAAATGAGACATAAAAGAGCAAATTCTCCTCTTAAATCACATTAAAAAATTGTTATTATAGTGTATCACCCAAAATTAAACAATACATTTAGAATTACATTATATTACTGGTCAGTATTTTCCAGTCAATGCTGATATTACAGAATGTATTATTGTGATTAATGTAGAGCTTTTTGCATTCACCAAGTTATAAATATGTAATTTTCAAGGTCTACTATGTAATACTAGTATCTATACATCAAAGATGACAAGTATTGCACAAATTATTAAGCTTAGGCACAGGGCCATTTGGTGACAATTCTTTGATAAACAATTTGTTTTTCTTGTGGTTAATATTTTTCACATAGTTCATGAACTAAACAGAGGTAAGAGAACCCTTTTTAAGACACAAAGTGTTTTAAAAAGACAGAGATACTTTTACTGCATATACCAAAGAATAACTGAGGCACATTTGGCCCAGTTTCAGGGAGTTTCCTGTGGTATCTGCAATCCAGTCAAGAAAGAGTATAGTAGTGGACTATCCTATGGAGGGCTATACCTTCTAAATGCTTTATGCTTATTTGTAATGCTTTAAAATACATAAACTTACTAGTATATTTAGCTAAATTATTTCTGTAACTGAATTTATGATGTGTGTGGAATGATACATTATGGGAATGAATCAGATTATGTGTATTTAAATGTTTTCAACATCTCTTGCATTATGTTATAATGATTTTGTGTTCTTAATGAATGTTTGAGTTGCACTTATAATTCTAGATGCTTTCATACAGCATCTGTTGATTCAGATATATTAAACCAGAAAACATTTTTTTTTAATTAGAGTGCTAACCACAATGCTTAATTGTACCATACAATATTCATGTTGGAAAATCAAAACCTTTGGAATTATTCAAATTGCCTAGAACAAATTTAAAAAAAAATTTTTTCTCCTTATGATTAGAATCCACAGAACATGTTCATTTGTAAAAAAAAATCCATGCAAGGAATTTAATCTTCATATAATTCTGGTTTAAGTGTTCTCAGTGCAGATTGTAAAAGCTAGGTTTATTTGTGCCATTTGGACTGACTTTAAACTATACCCAACGCTTCCTAATACCAAAGGTATCTGCCAAATTGGAAAAAATAAAAGTACTACACTACACTTGATCTTAACCAAAATGCCAAGAAGAGATAACACACTTTTCTAAGAATTTTGAAATACTAATATATAATATTTCAAAATATGTAATACTGGTTTAGCATCTACAATTGCACTGTTATAACAAAGTTGCATTTGACTGTTTCTCTGACAACCACATAATTTCTTTGGAATAATAAATTTGATAGTATTTTTGAAAGAGTATTCTATGCTCACAATTCTTTTTTTCCCTTTCTTTTTTTTTAAATATTCAGTTGGGTGTTCACGAACATTGACATTCAACTATAAAACATTCACAAAGCACACCTTTGAATGTTCTACCACAAAACAGGCAGAATTATTTTGCATTTTTCCATTTTTACAATCAGAATCCAAATGACTTTGGAAAATCCAGCAAGAGTATTAGAATTAGATTAGAGTGGCCTATGCAGAATTATCTTCAGTTGTGATTTTGAATGTATGGTAGCACCAGTTATGTTTGTCAAAACTAAAATCAGGCTGGATACCCTGACCTTTTTGTTAATGTGAAACAAGGACTGGATATTTAAGATCTAAAAAGTTTTTTTCTGTTTAGATGCTATAGATAGCCTATAGGCTTTCCCTTTCAGTTTTTACATTTTCTCAAGTTGTGCATGTCTACTGGCCTTCCCTAAATACTTTGTAATTCTCTGCTTTTACTCCCATTCCTGTACCTTAGAATTTATGAATGCTGGAAAAAAACCCCATATCTGCCTGCAGCCTAATCCTTGCACATAAATTTGCCCTATCTGTATGGTCCATGTCTGGGTCAGTCAGAGAGCAGGATTTGTGCTTCCTGACTTCAGCTGTTTCCAGTGCAGTTCTGTATTTGTGTTAGTCACCCTCAGAATTATTAGAGCAAAAAATAGGTACCTCCTAAATATTACTGTGAGCCCCAAATTTTCCTCAGCACGTGAAATTTTTGTCCCATACTGGGAGTGCAGCTATCCATGCTGCTACTCAGGCTTCTCCTACAGCCAACAGAAAAAAAATAGGAGCTTCTGGGGAGTGGCATATACAATCCTTTAGATATGCACTGCTTCCAAAAAGTGCCCACTGTCTTCCGCTGACAGCAAATTAGCCCGTGATACCTATCTCAGGTGATGGTAACTGCAGCAGGGGCACATTTGATCATGCCTCGTTTTTATTTCTTCTCCTTGTGCTTCTGGAAAAGCCAATTATATTATTTTTCATGATGCTCCGAAAGCTACTTATACAGGAGAGTGGAGGAGAAGGTTCTTTATAGCCAAGTGCCAGACTCTTATTTTTGGTTTCTAGTCAGTGGAGAGAAACAACACTAATAGGAAAGTTCTCTGTAAGTGAACAATTCAACACATCCTAAAGAAGACATCTAAAATAAGTCAGATGAATTTTGCCCTAGAAATACCTATCTCCTGCATTGTCTGTAAAGAATGCTTTAAACCAGCAAGGTCAGAGATGGGCATGAACATCTCAGTAAGATTAATTCTGTCCAGACTCTGTATTGCATTGAGACAATGACCGTTTCATCCTGTTTATTAATAGCTCCTTAGGTCACTTGTAAGACAGTCTGTGCTGCTTTATATATATATAATAATTGTGCATTGACCTGAAAATTGTTTTAAGGACTGTTAGCCAAGACAAATTTTGAAGTGTATCATGTGGAAATTCTTCACCTTACAGACTATCAAACAATGAGGTTCTCATTCATACTGGTAATCCTGGAGGAGTGCTGAGATATGGAGCAAAGTTGATGCAGATGATGTTGAACTGGGCGGTGATGTGAAAAGTATACAGACAAAAGAACTAAATGTAAAGACATACTCAGAGGGCAGTACAGGGATAGGACATGAACAAGGCACACTTTGGCATTACAGGTGTGGTAGAAAATTTCAGCCACAAAAGAGAAACTTAAAAAGCAATAATACAGACAGAAATGTGTAAATATAACAATTGGGAACCAACGTGGGACTTCTCAGAATAGACAGGCAAGCAAAATGAGTTAATGGAACCAAGATTAAGTCTGACAGCAGTTAGGCACATTCCTCTTCTTTAGCTTTGGGACTGCAACCGAAACATTAAAGTTCAAACATAATGCAAAAAATATTTTGGGAGTCATGTAAGTGGCACAAAGCAATTGGTGATTAAAAAAATTTATAATATCACTGAAGCTAAATGGAGGAGAGAAGGGATGGTAGACGAAAATACAGACAGCTTGGCACACTTATATCTGCTGGATAAAGATGTCAGTAGCTCCCTGCCATGTTAAAACCAAGCAAAGAGAGGAACAGGGTTAAAGAGTGGTATGAAAAAAACATGGGATGGAATGTGAGACCTGTAGTCCAGGGAGCTCTGTTGGCAGTGCTGTTTTAGGGACTTAAGAAAAACAACCTAGACACATGGCATTAGAAAAAAACATAGAATAAAACCTGAATATATCTTAGTACATGGACTGATGTAAATGTCCTAGTGGTCTAAATTGCTGCTATTCTTTTAAAGATGCTCAATTAACATTTTTTGTAAACTGAGTTTGAAGTAATGGCTCTACAACACTAGGGCTGTCCCCTGTGGACGGGTTTCACATACTGCAAGGCATGAGACAGAAATGAAACCATTTCTTCTCTACTTTAGAGAGGACTGTATTTGTACAAAAAAGATGGCTTCCTTTCCAAAAATAACTTTTTTTTTTTTTTTAATTCTTCCTTCTCCGTCCCCTTTTTTTGTTATTTTTTTTAAATTCAGTGCAGAACAGCAGGAGCAGATCATTTCAAGGGAGAATCTGGGGGCTCTGCCAGCTAAGTAAAGGGACCTATCTCCTCAAGTTCATGTGTTATCCTGCATCTCACCCACATATGATTTGGATGGAAGTCCTGATTGTACCACACTGTTGGTCCCATGGGCTGGAGGTCTGTAGTGTTAGAGGTGCTAAAGGAAGAACAGCCTGGCACTGCCCATCATTTTTGCCCAGACCAGGGTTTGAGGATTTGACATGTATACAAGGCCTGGAAGCATCAGGAGTCCTCCTGATTCCACCAGGACAGATAAGCCCCTAGCACAGGGACAGTTCTGAATGCGGTAATCTCCACTTGTTGTTGTAGCTCATCTTTCAGACTTCAACACAAGAATGTGCTATAACTTAGCAGTTACCACTCAAAAAATAGTCTGCCAAGTCAATGTCTTTCCTCCTGCCAAACATCATTGTCCAGCATGAACAAAAACGTAAGTAGAAGCTATGGTTGTTTATGAGCAAACTAGACTGAAATCCCAAGACATGGTCTGGATGGAACCAGGCAGGAAAAGTAAGGAGCTAAACCAGATAGCCCAGTGTGCCTTTTAGGTTGATTCTGGAGGATATTGAACCACTGATGACTAGAAGGTAAAACTCTACCACTTCTAAAAGTACTCCATTAACTAATTCACAAGCAAGTCAAAGATACTGCTTAAAATTTTGCTATGGCTGAACCATACTGGGAGTTAAGCGGCTAATTTTCTGTTATTAAGGAGTCACAATTTTTGTTCTTGACAGTTTTTCAATCCCACAAATGGCAACTTCCTTTATTACTAGTAGAGCTAGTTTGGTAATGTGGCAGTGAAATAATAAAACACACTTTGCTTAAGGCTTGTACTTTCCATCAGAGCCAGTTTTTCTAAGATGTTGGTGGTATAGCTTTTGAAGTTGTCTCTGGGCACAGGAGAGAAGTAATTTTATTGTCTGTTTCTGGGTGTGGTTCATTATTGCACACGTTTCCACCGTCCGCCCTCTGATCCAGCTGGATAACAGTTACCTTGGAATGGTAGGTGGGCTCTCCATCAGTGGAGGAAGGAGGTTGGCAGTGGAAAAGCTGACGAAAGCATTTGTAAAACTGAAACAACAAAAAAACAAACAATTCTAGATATAGCTGCTTGGCAGGTTACGATTCAGAGCGTCTCTATAACATCTTCAATGCAAGGAAACTTGGTTTATTAAGATTGTACTTTTTTCAAATAGGGATTAAATATTTTTTCACCATGAATGTGTTTCTTGCTGGTTAAGACTAAGTACTCAAATTTGAGAACTTCAGAATTGATATGCTTAGCTTTTCTAACACTGTAGATTCTGTAGAGTGTAAAGCTGTAGAACAATTATAAAATATTTTCAGAACCTTTAATTTACAATAAAATATTTAATCACAGAAGTAATTGGTTTTCAGTTACTTCACACATCAGGCAGGGAAAAGTCATTTTGATAATCTAATGATGCACAGCAGGGAGAACATAGGGCTCTTTTCATTAGGAATCCATTGAAATCCCTGTATTCCCAAACTGTAAAGTGAACTTCAGAAAATGGCTTTGCTTAATTAAGAAACAAAAATATTTTTTTATGTTAATTCATTTCACTTCTGAGATCTACCCAAAATACCTTTGATAATGCCAAAGCTGTTGTGCAGAAAAAAAGCCCCAAACAACAGTTACATCAATTCTCATCTGTAAGTGCCAAGTGAGCAGTTATACACTTACCTCCCCTGAGAGCTGACAATCCTATTCCACAGATAGGGATAGCAGTAATGCTACAAGTGCCTCAATACATTTTCTACACAAATTTATTTTCTAAGTGAAATCTTGAAAAAAGTAAATGGTGTCCAAAACTTACTTCATGTCACTTTCCTTTTTGCATGTCTTTGCAAAACAGAAAGGGCTTCCAGGAGCTGTGATTGATGTGAAAGTATTGTAGTTTAGGCAATGTTGTTGATCATTATCTGCTATTAGTCCATCTGAAAATGTGCAGCTGCAACAGCAATATTTCTCTTGTTTCAAGGCTATAAAGACTGCAATTGATGGTGCTGATGATAGCGTGCCATTGGCACGTGGCTGAAAAAAATGGGTTGGCATTTTGTGGATTTCTCCTTGCTGAGCAAGGAAGTGGTGAGGGCCTTTTCCTTATGACAGCACTGCTTTAAGTAGGAATTAATCTCTGATGTCTCTCCATGAGACTTGTCTGAAGCTGTGGGCTTCTGTGCCACCACTATGTGGGTGATGTTTCTTTATATGCCCTTCTGCATGTGTTTGGCCAAGTCTTGCTGCTTAGAGAGAAGCAAGTGGATAGGAAAAGTGGAATTGGTTCAATTTCAGACTAAGAAAGACCAACATTGCAATAAGATGGAGATGTTTCAAGGATTCTTGTAAGGAGTGTTTTGTGGACAGTCCATAGAGTAAATGGGGGGAGGTGGGAAAGAGCAGTCTTCTCACTCAGGAAGCTGATGGTGATACGCAAGTTCTTTACAGGCTTTTCACTCTTTCTTTATGACTGTTATCCTACCCTGTTGACCCTACAGGGATCACAATCTTTATGTATCAGGGACAAGTGACAGCTGCTCTAATAAAAGGAATGATTGCTTCACTTAATGATTTTACAGAATGCTTAAGGTGTGTGACGGCAAAGAAAAGAAGGAAAGAAAAAATAGATTGGATGACTGCAGAGAAATTTCTGTGAGAAAAGTGAAAGCTGGTGTTCACTTTTGTTTTCACTTCTTGTTGCAGGTATCCTCATCATGATGTCCATGTGTAATGAAGTGCATGTGTACGAGTACATCCCTTCAGTGCGACAGACCGACCTGTGTCACTACCATGAACTCTACTACGATGCAGCTTGCACCTTAGGGGCCTACCATCCACTGCTCTACGAGAAGCTCCTGGTGCAGAGGATGAACAAAGGTTTGCAGGATGATCTATATCGGAAGGGGAAAGTCATTTTGCCAGGGTTCAAAGCTGTCAAGTGCCCCAAACGAAATAATTTCCCACACTTGTAGAAGTAAGTCTTTCAGAAACAATGTGCAATAAGGTACTACTGTCGTACTATAAACAAGAAGAGAATACTTGAAAAAATATATCTTAGACCAATCTAGTCTTGAGTCTATAAATTGTAATTAAGTAGCAGGCATGAGAAATTCTTCTTTTCTGAGCCTGAGTATTTATTACTGCTTTGCAAATAGTTACAGAAAAAAGCAAAAGCTTAGTTCATGAAGGTGCAAAGGACGTACTTAGGCAGAAATATAATGTATCATTGTTGGTGTGACTGTCAGAATTTGTCAATGGTCTCATGCCACATATGCTAGACTGTAAGTTTTTTTAAAATGAATTTATTTAATTGTCAAACCTGGCATTGTGAAACAGCCTCCGTTGTTCATGTATGTACAGAGCGACCAGTTGAACAATGCAGCATTTCCCGTGGCTCCATGGGATTTTCACACTATCCCAGAATGAAGTAATTGCTACTCCAAGCTGTGCAGTCATTCACTAGAGCAGACTTTAATGCCTGTTCCTACACAGGCTCAGTTCTAGACCTCCAGCTGAACAGGGGTTTAGAGTAAGCCCTGAAGTGTGTGCAGTTGGAGATGGCTGTACACAGCTAAACCAGTTAAACTACTGGAATGGTTTTGGATGACAGTCTCCCATGCTCACACTGACTGAAGAGGGAAGAGAGAAATAATTTCTTTAGAGAAAAAAAAACATATTTGTAACCTAATTAGGAAGAAAAACTCTCCCTGAAAAGACTATCAGGAAGGTGTGAGATGGAAATGGTGCCTTCTCCCAGTCTGCAGAGATACAAAAGATCCAGAGAAAGCCAAGGGAGGCTGTGCAGCATTTACCCATTACACTGAAAAGCAAGCATAGAGGGGCTCACCACTTGTCAACAAAGATAGCATTCAGGAATACAGACATTATTTTTAGGTGTTTCATTGGTATCAGAATCAAAGTCACTTGTTCACAAGATCTTGCTGTTCAGAAAAGAGAAGTTTTCTGACAAAAGATGATATCAGCATTTTTTACTTAATGTTTGAAAGACTGTAACCCAGAAAAGCTGTAATGCCTGCAAAAAAACCTGACAACAGATTTGCATATGGAGATGGTTTGATATTTTCATTCATAACACACAAGGGCAATATTCCTTAAGGCAATTCTAAAAGTTAATGGTCTAGAGTGGTTTTCTCAGTTTTTTGGTTTGGTTTTTTCCCACCTGATTGTACATTTTCTTTTAGAGTAAGTTCAGCAGGAATATGTGTACACAAAAGCACAGCTATATCCCACTCATTTCCATCCAGTAAAAAAAAGCAGACGGCTCAAAGGGGCATTGAAAAGAATAGCTGACTGGTTGTGGTGGAAAGTGGTTTTTGTGTTTTGACTTAAGCAAAAAGCCTTTTGCCAGAATGGCAAAGAAAAGTAAACGACATTAATGACTATTTCACCTTCAATGTAAGGATAATCACAAAATCCTTTTTCTCTTGCTCAGCTCTTTGGGAAGCAGTATTGGAAGGATCTTTTAGAAGGATTCTTTTCCTTCCTCAAAATGAAGAGTAAATATCTTACATAGGACTTAGCCTTTTTTTGGGCTTTATGATGATCTTAAGATTCTTCTTGTTGACAGAAATCATGTGTAGATGATCTAATAACTGTACTTCTGTGTTGTATGGATAGTTATGTCCATAAGGCATTTTAGTACATATCAAAATTAGTAAGTTTTACTCATACTAGGCTTGGACTCTGGATGTATTACATACCAATTTCTTTTTAATGTTATGTGTGGTGGCAACTTTTATTCTTGAAGTTAATAACTTTCCTTTTTAAATGCATGGAGGATGGATAGAACTAATCTATTTTTCCATATGTTTGGTACCCTTTTTGCAAAACATAAGCAGTCTGAACAGTGCAATCAAATATGTCTCTCTCTGCTGTACCCTGGGTTAGCTATGACATAACTGTAAAGGAAGAGAGTTTAGCTTTCTTAGACTAGTGAATATGCTACTTTTCAATAGGGAGGAACTTCTAGAGTTCCAAAAGAAAGAAAAAAATCATTTTGACTGGCCTGCAACCACTAACTTTTGATTTCGATTTTCACAAAGAAGAAAAATACTAACTGCATTGCTCAACCACCCACAGCAGGATTATGTAGTATTATTTATTCTCTCAATAATTTTTCAGAATAACCACCATAGCTGTTGCTTATACAGAACAAGGCAAATTACAACGTTTCAACGTTTCATAGTACATCATTTATATACCAATGCAGAACCAGGTCTGAGCATTTATTACTGCTTTGCAAATAGTTACAGAAAAAAAAAAGGTATAGTTTTAATTTACTGGACTGCACACTCAAGACCTTGCAGCTAAATTTTTTTCTTTGCCATATCCTTCTTTACATGGCAGTCAGTCCTCCTTCCATAAGTGCAAATGCTGTTGTTGTAGCACTATCACCTCAGAAGATGCTGCAGAGCTGTGCTGCAAACGTTTGCTCACAGAAGAGGAAGACCAACCTATAATGCCACCTTTAAAAAAATGAGCCTGGAATGGCTTTCTAACTCTGGTATCCACTGTGATGTTTTACTGTTCTGCCTGCTCAAACACATTGTGGTTTAAAGAGCATTTTCTCTCCTACCTTGTCTTGTCCTCCTTCAGTTTCTGGCACAAGTGCAAGTGTGTTTGATCTGCTAATTGAGGGCTCCCCTCCACTTGCTGCAAGGTGGGAAGGGGCAGAAATAAAGGGGAAACATAGAAGACCTGCAGAGGTGCTTCTCTCGCCACTTACTCTCTGTGACATTGGCATTCTGGCTTTTATAAGAGCCCTCTGAGTGTTTCTGAATTCATGGGCATTTCCCTGCCCCTTGTGAGGGCAGAGAAATCTTTGCAAAGAACCACATTCAGTAAATTTAAAACAGTCAACGTGTAACAACACTGAACCACAGCTCTTCTAAAAATAATGAGTGAGAGTGCTGGGTTTAGATGCATGTTAAATGCAGCAGTGTGAAAGGAAGCGTATTTTTTCACCAAGATCATGGGACTTTTTGGAGAAAAGATACAGGCATGGCTTCATAGCTCTCCCATGAGGCTGTCACACACTAACAGAGTGGGAGACAGCACCTAGACAAGAGAGGTTTGCACAAACCTGATGCATCTCAAGGTGCATCATCAGCCAAGCAATTGCCTCTGCTATTGAAACCCTGAGCTCCCTCTGCACTGGTAGGCTTTAAATTTATGGAATTTTACTGACAAGTAGGAACAAGTTGCCTTCAAACACTATGAAGCCTCATTTCTGTGCCCTGGTGCTGTGGACAACAGTTAAAGTTAACTGGAACAAACCAGAAACACAGCAGCAGTTTAAGGAAATGACTGAGTTTATGCTGAATTTAATTCTGCTCTTCTTTCCCCACTGTGAATTCTGTAACTTTTCTGACTTGAGGTGCTCTATTATTTTATGCATTCAGTTTTGGATGGTTAAATCAAGGTATTCTTTTTTTTAATCAAGAAAAAATTACAAAATATTTTGCCTCATTTTGAGCCAAAATCTTTTTACTAGAAAAAAGATCATTACTTTGTTCCATTCCTTTACAGTTTTAAAGGTTACCTCAGCATAAACTCATAGCTCAGTCCGTCCTTGGATTAAACGACTACATCTTTTTTTTACCTTGTTGTGCAATTTTATGCTGTAGAAACTCTGGTAAATTCAGTGAAATTACCATGATGTACCTTTGGAGAGAGAGAGGGTGATATAAACACTCTAATATACTCTGTACAAATTTAATTTAAGCATTTCTTGTCTTTGGTAAAGACATTTTCTTTGGTGAAGACATCTGAATTCTGAACTTGTTGCTGTAGATCTCTTGCCAAAGTCAGAAGAACCAAAAGAGTTGGTTTATTCTTTTTTTAATGAAGACAGGTGTCTACACTCACTGGTTGCACAGACTGAGCACAGTCATATTAGAGACTGATTGAATTAAACAGGAGTTTAAAACACATGTGGAGCAATCCCTAGTGGGGTTTTTTATTTCTTTTTTCTTCAGAAGTTTTTAAGGATGGAAAATGCCATTTGGACAGTGACACAGATGTACTATGAAAGGAGTATTAAATGCATTGACTGCTACAATAAATGGTTACTATTTTTCCCTTCATGCTTTCTAAAGTTGATGCATATTTTAATGAAATCCTGCTTTGAAGTAGGTAATTCAGAAGCCTGCTGTTAAAATGATTTGAATGTTTCCCAGCATCTGTCCTCTCACACACAAGGAGGATACCTGATTTAACTGTTTGACATTAAAGTAGCCCATGGCAGGGGTAAGTGAATCACTTATAATGAATTTTGACAGTGCAGATGTCTTCTCTCTGGCTTAGCAATCAGATTCAGAATTTTGTTCTTGAAATAAGAGTTGTGTGTAAAAGCCTTACTTTTTTTTCATATCATCTCATCACTCTTAAAATATGTAGTCATTGAACTATTCAAATATAGACTGTGTACTTTTTTAATAGCTTTGAGAATTATTTTGTATGATGATTTTTTTAAATGAATGTGTACTCTAATAACAAACCTTAAGATTTTACAGGAGTCACATTTTTAAGCAGTGTTTGTATACATTTTAACACTTTTTATATTTTCTATTATGATTTTGTATATTTTTATGTATACACAGTGTACAGATTTTTTCCTGTAAATAAAACATTTGTTTTCATTTGTTTAGGAGTGCTGGTCTTTTCATATTGCCTTAAATGAATGAC
This sequence comes from Motacilla alba alba, assembly GCF_015832195.1. NCBI lineage: Eukaryota > Metazoa > Chordata > Aves > Passeriformes > Motacillidae > Motacilla > Motacilla alba. The sequence continues at coordinate 96,866,681 of NC_052016.1, read as the reverse complement.
ACTGAAATACAGGTGGAACAAAAGAGGGGGAAGGTGCCTGTCAGTTCTACCCACAATTTCCATGAAATGTCAAATGGAAATGGACAGCTAATCTGACAAGGAAGTATCACAGTAAACTACACAAAAGAGGCAAATATTGTAAAGCCAGTTTTATCCTAAAGTGAACATGTGTACCCAAGCAGATGTGCTAGGATTCCCTGGGAAAATATATTCACCATACTGCTCAGTCCATTTCTGAGCAGTAAATTTCTGGTGATTGTCAAGCAAGGAGGTCGTGGATTGTCGGGTATGGAGGTTGTGCTCTGATGACTTGGTGAGGCACTTGAAATGCTAATAGACTTCGGCTAAATGGCTGTGCTACCCATTCAAGGAAACCAGTGTTGTGTTTAAGGGAGAAGAACACTGTTATGTTTAAGGGAGGAGCTTTTTAATAAATTCTTAATTAAAATGAAAAACAATTTGCCAAAGGGAAAATGTAACTTGCCCTTCAGCCTGTGACAAGTACTGTGTAATTCAACCACAACAAGCCTGCTTACATCCATTTAATGTGGGGCATACTGCTGCTTTTTGGTAGTTCTTGAACTACACAGGGGCCTGAGTTGGGCCAGTGGAGGTGCTAATCAGAGTTTTCATCCCAGGGACTCATCTTGAGTCCATGCCAACAAGACAGCTGGTTACACATTAGTGGAATGATAACAGTTGGATTGCCATCATGTACACTCCTGGCAGACAGTAATCACACAGCTCATCCTGTGTATGACACCAGCTCCTGACAGGCAGTGTTCAGGGGCTAGTTACTGCCATGATATGCCAGTAACACCTCTCAGAAAACTCACATCACTGAGATACTCTAGTGAACAGATCAGTGAGATACTACTGAATGCTGGGACCTACGCATGAAGCAACTAATTGATAGCTTTTAAATCCAGCAATTTTGCTTTTTTATTTTAAAAACTAGCAAGAAAATATGATCACTGTGTTCCTGTCTATTAAATGCTTAGTCACCTTCACTGTCTGTGACATCAGAGAGGACACTCTTGTCTCACTGCATTCAAACTGTACCTCATTAGGAGGTGTAAATCCATTAACTTTGTGTGGGATACAGAGGACATCTTGCTTACACACTATTCTTCAGCAGGGACAGCTAGAGGAGGTGTGACATTGCCTTTCTGATAGTATCTCAGGGAGCCTTGGAGGCAACTCATTTTCAGGTTTATTACAAAAATTGCACTGCCCTTTTTTGAACAACATGCTTTTGTCAGAAGTACCTTTCATTGTTTTACTCATAGAAGCCAGCTGTGTTTCACTTGATTAGTTCTTAGGGACACGGTTCTATGGACAGAACTTCATACAGGCATTTTGGTCTGTTTACCTGTATTATTAGCTTGCCTGTTGTGATCTGGCTGAAAGACATAGCTCAGGATTTTTAATTCAGCTTGCTGTCTTGATTGCAGCATGAACTTGTTGAACGGATTCTCCCCTTCTCCTCTGCTCTGGTGAGACCCCAGCTGGAGTAGTGCATCCAGACCTGGGGCCTCCAGCATAAGTAGGACATGGACTTGTTGGAGCAAATCCAGAGGAGGCCCACAAGGAGGTCAGAGGGCTTGAGCACCTCTCTTATGAGGAAAGGCTGAGACAGCTGGGGTTGTTCAGCCTGGAGAAGGCACTGGGGAGACCTTATTGTGGCCTTTCAGTATTTAAAGTGGACTCACAAGAGAAATGGGACGGGCTTTTTAGTAGGGCCTGTAGCAATAGGATAAGCAGTAATGATTTTAATTTAAAATAGTGTAGATTTTGGCCAGATATAAGAAAGAATTTTTTTATGATGAGCATGATGAAACACTGGAACAGGTTGTCCAGAGAGGTGGTAGGTGCCCCATGCCTGGAAATATTCAAGGTCAGATTGGATGGGACTTTGAACAACCTGAGTTGAAGAAGGTCCTGATCATTGCAAGGGGGTAGGACTAGATGAGCTTTAAAAGTGACCTTCCAACACAAACTATTCTGTGATACTGTGATAAGAACAGCTAGTCAAGCAAGGGAGGAGTCAGTCTTTTACTATAATCATATCCACCATCTTCTGCAGGTAACTGCACCTGCAGCAGTGATTAAACAGTAGCTTACTGTGGGACTGCATCAATCAGTGTGAACAGAGCACTAGCACTTGTGGTTAGTTTGGACTTCTGTTCTAGCTTTCCTGGGATCTTGGTCTTTCCAGGGTGACAAATTTGATTGCTTCATCAGAATAGCACAGATTTATCTGCTGCACCCCAAAATTTACCAATGTCTACTCCATATAGGAATCCTTCCTTGTTTTTTTAGACTTTACTTACACAGTAAGTTACTTCAAAGACTACACTTCAAAGAATTGGCAGTACTGTTCATGCCTTAATAACCAAAGTAAGTAAGCCCTGCTATTTACTTTTCCTAAAATTAGCTAAGTAAATGCTTATTTAGTCTGATGAAAATATTAACTGATTATATTAAATTGACTGAGAAGGAACTATAATGTAGTAATATAGTGGGAGGCAGAATAGCCACCAGAAGACTGGCAGCACAAGTAGGTTGTGACAGATCACAGGGGGAATCATTGCTGGTGTGATTGCTGGATTCATAGAAATTATTAAAGAACAAGGTCCAGTAAAAGGAAGGGGGAGAGACAAGGAATTATGAAAGACATCAAGAAAACAGAAAGAAACAGCTAGAAGATGTACCGGAACAGATGGGCAAGACTGTTGCTTTTTTCCTAATAGTCACTTACTTGGGTTTGGCATTTTGTTTTCTTACTTTTTTTTCTGCACATCTGAAAGAAACCCAACTGGTCTGTTGGTGCTTGTATTGCTGCTGTCAGGTTTAGTGTGCTGGGATGTGATCTTAAAATGAAGAACTATAGTAGAGCTAACAACAGACTTCTGCTGGAGTTCAGCTACTTTGTAAACAAATTAATCCCACAGATTTAACTGAGAAAAGACTAACAGGGTTACACTGCTACACTCTGAACAACCTCCTCCCTGTGCTTATAGTCATCATCTGTATGATAACTGAAATAAGACAACTAATTTCCTCTGGTGACCTGTTTCTGTACATAGACAAATACAAATCATATTTCCCCTTGGTTCCCAGATGCTGACAGGTAGGGGATAATTACTGTAGCAATAATTCCTTATAAGCTTGTGAGAGGACTCCAGAACCCTGAGGGTTATGGAGGGCAGACAATAGGCATCACAGGTGCCTTGATTTTATGGAAGCAGCCAGAGGGGAAAACTGCCAGTGCTGACTCCAGGCTGTGTCAGCTGCTGCTAATTACCTTGCTCCCAGACAGTTGTCTGACTGCAACTGAGCTGCCTGATTAAAATATTTTACTGCCCTGCCTTCTAAACAGTAGTTTAGTAGTAGTTGTTTTCCACTGATGGACAGGTTGTACTGGCTGCATCCTGCACTGCTGCTACCATGTGCAGCAGGTATGTCTCCTGTGGAAGTGAGGCCCTCAGACTGGGAGTGTTGTTAATGGAAGAGGTTTGGGCAATTCTGGATTGTTTTGGTTTGCATAAATCTAGAAGGCTTTGTTTTATCTTTTAAGCATTGTTTGGTGATAGCAGTTATAGGAAGCATAACATGAACATGCCTCAAGAAGTTAGATTTCATGACTTGTGAGTTGTCTTGTTGAGATGTTTTGTAAACTAGGCAACATTCTCAATCTAAGGTATTTACACTTTGGACAAAGACAGAATGAAAAATTTTTGGCAAATTAGGGCAAGAAACATGAACATGTGTCTTGGGCAAGCTAAAAGTGCCCCAGGTTTACCCCTAGTCTACCCCAGTCCTACTGCCCATGAGGCACATGAGCCAGGAGGTTTATATAAAGTGCTGTATTCTGAGCATGAAGAAGACAGTTGACCAGAAAGGAAAAGTGGGGAAGGTTTGGTTCTGGACTTGTTTCTGAGCCCCTTTTTTCAGTAAAAGGGATAGCAGTCTTAGCTGATGCTTCCAACTGGATCAAGCACTATTATTTTTTTCCCATAGCAATATTCCGCTTTGGAAGTGTTGAGTTGTTTTTCAGTTATTTCCAGTGCTTGGTTTTGTCTATACAAATTAAATTATAAGCTATCTGATGGGCCTAATTTAGATTTACAAATGCACAGGGCTGAATGTAGCTGTTAGGACATTAGGCATTTTAATGAGCAGTTGTAGCATCCCAAGAAGTAGAGAGTTGTAGGAACCCAAGAAGAAAATGTATAAGGTGTTACCAAAATAGTATTAACAAAGTTTTTCCATGGTAGAAAAGCACGGAAGGCAGAAACAACAGAACATATACCAGGTCTGAGAAATATTGCCTTATTTTCATGGTTATAGTATGCTATTCAGATAATTATCTTAAAATACTCCTTTTAGCTAAGTCCTCATGAAACATGTGCTCTCATATAAAGTTAACAAAGTGAGAGATCAAAGCTGAAAGGATCATAAAGTGAGGATAGTTATTTTGTTAGAGGAAACAGGGAGAAACTTCTCTTTGCCCATTCTTAAGTGTAATCAGCATGGCTGCTGAACTTCAAAGGGATTGATTATGGACATGAAAGCAAATATTAACAATACTACTATGTCTTCAATGCACACTGGTTTAAGACAGCACATGGTTGCTTTCAATGGGTTTATCACTACAGGAAAAACAGATCAGTTGTCATATTTATCTCACAAATGCTCTTCCCTGGATTTAAACAGAGTTACTAACACCACACAGTATACAATACAAGTAGCATGTGAAATCAATTCCTCCTACCTAAAAGAAACTTAAGAAGAGTGAGGAACTTCAGTGAATAGCAAAAAAACCCAAAAACTCCCTGTTTCCTATTCCCATTTCATAAGTTAGAATTGTTTAGGGTTTTGAAGTGTGATTGATGCATCCTGAATAACAGAGGCAGCAGCAAATTTACCAGTCCCTACAGTAACATTCTACTTTGTAAGGAGAAATGAAGGGTCTATTACCACCATAATATGGGATGAGTGATTCTCAGATCATTTTAAAATAACTCATTTTGCTGAAAGTTCAAAGCATAACAATGAGAAGTATTTTGACACTTGAGAAATCTATGTGTGTGTTTAGTTACAGTCAATATGGTGTTCTGCTGAGCCAGTTTTTTCTTGTATTTTCACTTCTTCAGGCATGGACTCTAGATCAGCCCAAATGGATTAAAATGAAGACTGCAGCTGACTGTGATGGGTTTATGCTGGTATATTCCTGCCCCAATCTTGCTATGAATATAGTAATTATTAAATATTTGTAGAAATGTGATGTTATTGTTTTGGGGGGGGTTGTTTGTGATTGGGTGGTTTTTTTCTTTTTGGGGGAGTAGGTTATGAACTGCCTGTCTTTGGCTATGTAACATGTTTAGGGAAAGCAGATCTTCCAGATGTTCCTTACAGAGTTTCATTAAGGCTGAAACCCAGAACCCTGCACAAGGAAATCCAAAGTGTTCTTTCCATGAGGTTATTTTTGTAGTAAAATACCAATGACTATCTTCCCTTCTTCTTCTGTGAACTTCTCAGGATCTTTTTGCTTGAGGGCTGGTCACTCTTGCATTCTATTAAGTCATACACACACAGGAACTTCAGCAGCTCTTGGGCATTTAACCTACTGATGCTTTTTCCTTGGCACTAATTGATTCTTCCTTTGGTTAGAACATAGGTTCTTACAAGCCTCCTTCTCCCCCAGATTTCCTGACTACCTGCCCTGTTGCTTCTGTTGCCCAAAATTATATTTCCATCAATTTTCATCAATTGCTATGAATGAGATACAGGAAGTTCTCTAATATGGGAAGGCTGGAAGAACCTTTTAATTTCCAGATAAGCATTCTGCTGCTGGACGAGGGCACTTAGAACTTTATCAAGAAATGAGAGCCACAGCACAGTAAGGGTTGGGTATAAAGGATGAGGACTAAGTCTTCCCTGGGTTTTACTTTTATCTTGGTTTGCAGGCAATTAGGCATTGATTTTACCCAAGGCAGAATTAGAAATTACCAAGAGGGGGTTGATTTGTGACTGTGTTTTAGTAGCACTCATTTGGTTTTATGTGTGAGTAACGCAATAACAGAACCCACTGGGGTGAGAAATCAGAATTTCTGTTCTGACAGAATTTTAAATTCTCCTATAATTTCTTTCTCATATTGAACAAAACCAAAACAAATTATCAAAAAATTTCAGACAAAACCCCAGGCTGTCAAAATAACCAGTTACCTGCAGACGTCTTTATAGATCTATAGTTCAACTTCATTCTGACTGCTCCCCTATAAATTAGATCACTGGGCTGGGCTATATTTCACTGCATTTCCTCCCCCTCATTGAGCCACTGCTGAGCCACAAGAGGGATGCAGTGTGATAAGAGAGCTTGATCTGCTGTGTGAAGGATAGTGTTCTTCATTGAAGATACTTTTGACAAGAATCAAGGTGTAGAAGCTTAAGCACGAAGGTCTGGACTGAAATGTCCCTTTTATTCCCACTGAAAATAAATTTGGCAAAATTAACAGCTTCTCTAAGATTGAAGAAGCCATATTTCACTCTGAGAAAATGCTTTACTAGGAAATTGACTAACAAGTGACAAATGTGCCTGGTTTTTGTTTTCTAACTCACATAGAAATTCCTTGATTTTGAAGCTGGTGCTTGCTGTGAGAGAGGTGAAGAGTGGTGAAGGTGAAATGGAAGACTAGCGATAAAAGTTTTTGGTTGACCTTTGAATCCTGCTTGTAGCGAATTTCTATTGGCCTAAAGCCAGCAAACACAGAAGTCCTGTAAAGCCCTGGGTGAGTTGTAAGGTCTTGAGTAAGTGTTTTCCCTGAAGGGTTTGAACATTACTTCTGAAGCAAGGTCATCCATAAAGTACTCAGCATGCAATAGCTGCTCCTTGTGTAGCAGACCTCTTGTGTATATTTCTATACACCCATTTCTGAAAATCTGATTCTAATTTAGATAAAGGGATTTCAGAGGCCAAGGTAGAGCCGATGTTCTTGTTTTCAGTTCAGATTCTAAAGATAATAATAATCAAGAGAGTTAGACACTGCAAACAAGACAGAAACAAGAAATAACTTCTACTACATTGAGGTGTTGGTTCTCTATTAACATCCAGTGAGTGCCTAAAAGGTTTCCCAAATTAAATACCCAGTTCCAAGCATGAGTACCAAAATTATAATCAAATTAATATTAGTTTTGAACATGAAATTATAAAAATAACTAAACTAGTTCACACTAGCAATGTGAGGGTAGAAAGTGATCTGTTTATGCCCCGTATGAGGAAAAGACAACTACCAAAGACGAAGGGCTTTTTGAGGAATAAAGGTTTATAAACTAGATCCAATTACATTTTGTTTGAGACCACTTATTATACTAAACATCAGGGGAACAAAGCTCTGTAATAGCTTCAACTTCAAAAGACAATGAACCTCAAATTTATTTTCATTTGGACACAGCCAGATTTCTGAATTGCATTAAATGATGCAGTTCATAATGAAAAGGGGATTATTCTAATGAATTACAGGCCCAGTACGGTTTTATATTGAATTTTCCATACTGTGGCAATGATTATTTCTTTGAGTACAGCAAAGTTTTTGCCCTGGAGGAAGAAGGACATCAGGATAAAATCATAAAATAAAGTTCTACAGATTTGAATTAGAGTTGTCAAGCAAGTTTGTGAGGGTCTGAGCACTAATCTAACCTTTAATCCTCCAATTTCTCCTGCTTTAAGAATAGGATGATGAAACTCATCTGCTTCACAAGGATACTAAGGATTAACTCAATTAAAAATATTTATTTGGTAGAGGCTACATAAATGCTGAAAAATATTATCTGTCTAGGATAACCCATTTTGTTTTTTCTCCATCCATTTAATCTGAAACAATTCTTGCTTTAATTCATAGTAAGATACATGACTGCAAAGATATGCCTGGTACATGCAGTAAAACTCTGTGTCAGTGAGAAATAATCTCACTGACACAATATGTGGAAAAAATGTCCTGCTCTGAATAAAATTTTAGTATTATGCCACTATGACAAAAGATTACTCAGTTATTGAACAGGAGGGGAAAATTAGAGGCTCTGTCACTGCCAGGGTTACACTTACTTACTTTTTCAATATTTTTTCAATATTTTTTCACCTGTTGAATTTGATTGTCCTCATAAAGCAACTGAATTCTTTGTTTATCTAATATGCTATATTGCATTGCATTACAGAATGTCGCATTCTGTTTTCTTCAGCTGACCTGTGCTTGTATTCAGCTTTGAAGTGGTAAATAGTACCAAATGTTTAACTGGAGTCCTACTTATTAAACATAACATTGGACATATAATAGAAAAACAGGAATATTTGAATTGAAGTGGGGAATTCTGAGGCTAAGTAAATGCTTGACCTTAATCAAACTAAGGTGTGGGCTAAAATTGATTCTCATCCCTGACCTGCCATTGCAGTTTAGACCACTGCAACAGAAGGTCCTGTGAGATCCATTCAGTGGGGCTTGGCAATGCCATTTTGAAGAGAAGCTCAAGTTTAGACTACCTGTGGATCACATATGCCTTTGTAGGACTTTAACTGTCCACACCAAACTTGGAAATCAGTTCAGGAAAAAAAACTTAACTGCCAAGTGCTTTCACCCAACTTCTAGATCACACTGAAGTAATGGAAAGTGAGAAACAGCACAATTGCTCATATTACATCCTTTTTTCCCCCTGTATTTCTCTGAAGACTGGATGAGCTCTTGACCATCTAGACTCTCCCTTGAGGACAAATGTACCTGTGAAGCCAGCAAAGAAACACCACTTGGGCTGAGCTTCCTATGATGTCCACTTGCAAGAGCAACAAGGCTACCAAGGGACCTTGCCTACAAAAATCCTAACACTTTTTTTTTAGCTGTGAACATACCACAATTCTTGCTCTACAGTAAGCTCTCAATACTGGAAATTTCCATTTATCTATCAATCTGTCCTGCAGGTTTAATGTTATAGGTGGAAGTGTATGAAAAACAGCTGGTTGTAAATGACATTCTGAAACTGCCAGCACAACTGTAGGCTGATCATGGTAGGCAAGGGCAAACTATTTGACTGAAGCTGTTTTTCATGTACTGGAGAAAATCTGAGATGTGTAACTCTACAATTTATCTGAATCCTTAAACAGTTTGTTGTTTTGTTGCCTTTTAGGTAGTGACAATGATTCTAGAGGTCAAGTCTTCCCCTACAGCTATTTCCTTGCTAGCCCTCAAACAGGCAGCAATATAAATCTCCTGTCATTCAATCATTGCAGTTTATGCTGATTTATTTCCCTGTCTCCACTAGGGTTAGTGTGACTCTGACCCCTTGTATTGACCAGCATGGCCGACAAGGTTGTCAGGAAGCAGTTGAGGCAATGTTCCCACTTCTCTAAGCTAATCACAATCCAGATGCACTAGAGTGCACATGACCTCTTAAACAAAGATAAAGCTATACTTTTGGTTTGAAACTTGGCTGGTCCAAAAATAATAAAATGCTTACCTGCATCATGCCTAAGGGGCTTATTCTAAATTACACTGATCACTCAAACCTTTGAAGAAATAGGGTAGTCTATCCAGGTTTAGAGAATAAGTGGAAGAGACAAGAAAAGACCTATTCATATGTTATATGAAAAGATTACTTCCTGTATCACAGACTGTTATCATGGGTTGGGTTGCAAGGGACCTTTAAAGACCATCTGGTTCCAACCACCCTGCCATGGGCAGGGACATCTTTCATAGAATTGTGTTTCTCAAAGCCCTGTCCAGCCTAGCCTTGAACAATTCAGGGTATCCACAGGGTTTCCACACTCATCTGGACAACCTGTCTTATTATCATCATCACTTAGACACATATAGATTTTTTTTTTTTTATCTCTCTCTCTCTCTCTCTCTCTCTCTCTCTATATATATATATATATATATACACACACACACACATATATATATATATATATAGTATAAATTTGCCTTCTTTACATTTAAAAGCATTGCCCCTTTTCCTGTCACTACAAACCCAGGTCAAAAGTCTCCATCTGTCTTCCCTCTAAGCCCCTCTAAGTATTGGAAAACAACAAGATTTCCTCCAAGCCTTCTCTACTCTGTGCTGAGCAACACAAACTCAAGCCTTTCTTCACTGGAGAACACTTTCAGCTCTCTACCTATTATCATGACCCTATTCTGGACTTGCTCCAACAGGTCTTCCCTGTGCTGGGAGCCCAGGGCTGGATGCAGCACCAAAGGGGGAGCCTTAGCAGAGCAGGGTAGAAGGATCCTGCTGGCCATGCTGCTTTGGATGCAGCCCAAGATACAATTGGCTTTCTGGGCTGCAGGCTCGCATTGACAGGTCATGTGCAGCTTTTCACTTACCAGTACTGCCAAGTCCTTCTCCATGGGGCTGCTCTCAGTCAATTTATTCCCCACTCTATATGGATACTGGTGGTTGTCCTGACCAGGTGCAGGACCTTGCACTTGACCTCGTTGAACTTCATAGCATTTGCTCAGGCTCACTCCTCAAGCCTGTAAAGGTCCCTATTGATGGCATCTCTTCTCTCAAGCACATAAAGGGCATCACTTGGTTTGGTGTCATCTGAGGGTGCATGCAATCCTCCTCAATGTCCTCGATGATGTGGCCAAACAATATTGGGCCCTCACTCTCTCTTTTTGCTGTGCTGGTTACTTCAAATTCAACACCTCAGCTTCACCCTCTTTGGAGTCTCCTCTCTTCTCATTTCAGAAATGCCTGTTTTCTTTTGCAGAGTGGAGATGGACCTCAAAAGGATCCCATTGTCCTTGCTACAAACCCTGCTCACTGCATTTTCCCCTTGATTTCCAACCCATTTATTTCCCTTGTCTAATTTCGAGGTCTCTTCCCACTTCTGTGAAGTCCCATGTGTCTCTGTTGCTATGAAAGAAGCAATTCAGGAAAAAAAACACTAACGTATTAGGTCCTGTTAAAAATAAGATTTAAAGAGATATTGCTGCCCTTCACTTTCTGTGCCTTCCAGAAGAAGGATCTTTTAACTGGATTTCATTTCCATTAATGCATTCCCTAGCCATAAAGTGAAAATCATTATGCAGTTTAAAACATGTGCTTGTCCTGTATTTCTCTTCATAATTCATCTGTATTAGTTTCCAAATTTATTCAGTATTTTGCTTGCATAAGAGGTGATCTGGCTTCTTGGTCCCTACTTTTGCCCTGGGTTTAAAAGAAGAAAGTTCTAAACCCTTCTGTGGTATTGAAGCCAGTCCAGGACAGGCAGAACATGTCAACATAGACAAGATGTATCAAAGGATATAGCCTGGGGCAGCATGAAGTCTGGCTGGCATTGCTTGGACCCTAGATAAATGCTCAAGTTATTTACCTGAACTGATCCTTTTGTCATGAGCTGCAAGAGAAATTCATAAAGTAATTTAAAACTTACCGTGTGAAATGCAATTATACCTTATGACAGCAGCAAAGGTGCCCTTGAGACCTTTTTTCTCTTTGCCCCTCTGCTTTAAAAAGTCATAACACTACATGTTAGCAGAGAAATAAAGTCAAAACATTTCTGAGCTGCACTATAGTAGAGTATTCTGCAGTAAGAGATCATTTTGACTTGACCTATTTTCAACTGAAGAGCTCGGGTGTGCAATTCCATTTGGACTATTAATTACTCAAAGACAGCTTAGCTACCAGTGAAAGACGAAAAAAAAAGCAGAGCATGAGTATTGAAATCTAAGTGAATTTTAATGGAAAATTATAACAAGATAATAAATTCTATGATAACTCCACAAACCTCTCAAAGGTTTGAACTAAACAAACAAGGACTCTTTTCAGGACCCAATAGAAATGTCCCAGTTTGTGTATAAAATGAAATTTGGCACAATTGTCCCTGAATTACACACTGTCTTTCTGGATCTGTAGTTCTGTGTTCTCACACAGCTAAAATATCTCATCTTTCCAAAGGTGAAAACGAGCAACTTATAAAATACACTGTTAACTTACACACATATTCCTCCAGCTTTAAAAGTTAGCCATTACCTTTTGTTGGAAATACTGAAAACTGCAAAATACCCCATGAAAAATGACTGAAAATATAGCTGTTATAACAGCCAGTGGAGGAATTTTAAGGTTTGTTGTTTTTTTTTTTATCACACTCATGTGCATCTCTCTTTCCCAAAGCTCATCTGCATTTCTCCCTGTTCAGTGCAAAAGGTAAGATCAAGAAGGACTGAAAAGGAGTGCTAGAAAACTGCATATACAGAGAACAAATAGATTATTATAATGGACAGAAAAACTCTTTTTTATTCATCTCGCAGCTGGGAAGCTCCACGAAGGCCCAGGAAGAGGAGGCTGCCCTGAGCAACAAGGCACTCATTAGGTAAGAGGAGGTGGCATAGCTTCCTGGGGACTGTCAGAGCCACAACAGAGGCACCTGGGAAGAGTCTGTGTGTGATGTTGAGCTCAGGTCCCATCGAGGAACACTCCCTAAGTACATCATTATCATTATTATTCAAATCTCTTCAAAAAAAAAAAAAAAAGATGTCTTAGTTTTATCATTATTTCTCCCTAATTTTTCCCTTACCCATCGTGCTCCATTGCATGATAAATTTGGAAAAGTCACAGTAATAATGACTTTCAAGTAAGTGGGTATATTCTTTTGAGCATCACTTCTCAAGATCCTTGGGGAAAATGACAGGGTCACCTATTTTTTAAAAGTGCAATGATTTTAATACAATAAGACAGACACTAGAAATCAAATCACTAATCAGGGACTTATAATCAGATTTAATACATCCCTTTCCTCACACTCCTCCTCTTTATTTTGCTCAGAGGCACTTTCTGACACCAGAAATAGCACATTACTGATCACATGGTGTGAGTGGACCTCTTGTTCAATTGTAATAAGCAACAGAGTATTAGATGTGCTAGCCTGAGTTTCAGTAGTCCAGGGAGACTTAGGTGCATTATCTGAGCAACAAAAAATGTGAAAGAAATTAGTGTAAAGCTCATGAGCTGCAGGGGAGCAAGGCTATTTTGCTTCAGCAAAGATTGTGACTTGAACCTCATCTGTGCTTTTCAAACAATTGGTTCTCTAGCTCTGTAAGTGACACAGGTTTAAACTTGACTTAAATTTGGCTGTCAGTAGCAATGCAGCAAATTTCTATTTTCTCTGAGTGCCATCTTCAAATTTTGTGAAATGAGTGGAGATTCACTCAATCTCACTGTGATTTCGTCCATAACCACACCTTCTTGAACTCTCGTTATTAGTATCTTGACTTCTGCGTCAATAAAAAATGAATTTCCGGTATGTAAAAACAAGGTTAACCTCTGAAGCTGCCACACCATTAGGCTATCCAGCTAATAATCTCTGTGTCTTAGTGCAGTATGTCCTCATGCACAGTTATAGCAGCCAGAAAGCACTTCCATGTTGGGGTTCCTGTGCTGTTCAGTGGAACACGCAACAGCAGGATTCTCCCAGTGATCACCTCCTCAGCAGCTAACCCATGGCTACAGAGAAACTCCATATCACCTGAGTGAATGCTTAATACTTGCTTGCATTTAACATGTAAAAGAGCAGGGTTCTGTCAGCAGCATCATGGTGAAAGGAAGGTAGTCAGGGCTGTCATTAAAAATCTGTTTGGGGTAGCTGCATGGGTTTGGGAAGTTTGAACAATGGGAACTTGACAGGGATGTGTGATGGGAATAAAAGACCCTGAAGAGGGAGGAGAAGATAAAACAAAATCTGCACAACTACATTAACTACATAATTATAAAGGACCGATGCACTGAAAGTGCACGCTGACCTTGACCAGCTGCTTGGCTGTGTGCTGCCTTTTTGGGACCTGACCCTTAGGGAAGCTGCCCCAGGCACAAAAAGTCATATTGCCAAGGGCCAAAAGTGCCTTCCATAAAGAGAGAACAGGGAAAATGGGATCTCCTCTACTATCTCCTCCAGCTTCACCCCAGCCTCATTTGGTCTCAGGCAGTTTAGTGCTTTAGTTTTGTCAGTGAATCTTGATGTCTGCCTGGCATGTTATGAGCCCAGTAACACTCGAGCTTAAACAGTGCATCTCTCTCCTCCTGGAGGAAGAAGGGCAGCAGCATACCTCATGCCATCCCATCTGAGGCAGTTCCTGCAGCTGGAAAGAAATTCACTATTTTATTCAGTGATTTACCACCTCAGGTAAGAAATGCCAGTAGAAAATGCCAAAGACAAAACTATTTTTCTAGATTTCCAGGACCATGAAAGTGACTCAGGGCCGGCTTGAGAGTTAAGATGTGCACTCTAGGATGAGTTTTAAAGCTGACTCAGAGGCTGATGGTTCCACAATACTCTGCAGAGATTTATGACAGCCGGAAGCTAACACCACAATTGCAGTCAACCAACACCATTTTCCAATCTTTGGGGCATTTCCCACAGCAAAAAGACTTATACATAGAAAGCTAACAATTCTGCTGTATGTTCTGTGTATTTTTAAGGTGCAGGGGTAAATACCCTACTGTGGTACCTCATACCTGCAAACAGAGAACTGTGAAAAATGCAGACCAGATAATTTCTGTGTTGGGAGGAACCAGCCTTCTGTGACAATTCTCAGCTAAGCATGAAGACCAGGAAAGATGAGTGCCAGGAAGATTAACAACTTCTTTTCCTGAGGTGTTAACTTACAAGAAAGTGTGAGAACAACTACAGAGGTGTCAAGAACACCAGTGACGCCTTGTATGGGGGTGTTACTATTGTTCCTGTTAGGAGGAACCACAGGGGATGGGTTTCCCCCTCTTGAGTAAAGCACATTTCTCAGTGTCAGTTAAAATCAGTTATTTTCACTGCTAATACACAGTGGCACAGCAGAGGAGAGCTGCAGGTCAATGCTGCACATTAGCTATCATTTTGGTTTGATTAGTAAACAGTATCTACCCCAAATCTGACCAAGCACCTCCCCTTCAGGGTGGCTCATCTCATCTCCATGTGTAAAGACAATACCAAAATGTATTTGCTATCAATATTATATAACCTGCTGCAGTGATCATAGCACAATCAGATTATCTCTCAGTCAAGGTCCTCAGTCAAAGTGTTCAGAGAATAAAGAAGAAAGACAGATGCTGCTGTTGAGAACTTTTCATAAGAATTGTAAAAGGTAAGGGGGAAAAGTTACTGGTTTTTGTCAGCATTAACACTTTTAAAATTTAATGTTTTATTTGCTTCAATGTGAGTTCAAACTAGACATTGGAAATGAAGCCCTGGTCTTGGGGAAGGCAATAGAACTTTTTCCTTCTGGTTTCACAGCTTGCTTGAGATTTTCCCCTCAAATTTCAAGAATAGATTCCTTCATTGTTTAAGAAATTTAGATTAGATGAAGCAGGCCAAGAATGATCTCAGGTTGTGGCAAAACTTGAATACATTTGGCTGTTGCATTTAGCTCTTCCCTTGTCTCATCTCCATAATAATATATTGCTGCTGTTGATAAATACGAAGGGTGGGTTCCAGCATACATTGAGCAAGAAAAGATGAAGGGTGTTTCTTTGCTTTGTAATGGACATAATGAGGAAATAAAACAGAATAACCTCCAACATGTAATCTAATAAAAAAGTTTTCATAAACTATGCATATTTTTTTCAGATTTCCTACTGCAAAACAATTTTAAACTTCCAGATCTGCCATTATCAAACTTTAGAGTCAGAACTGTCAACACAGAAACATTAGGAGGCTCACTCTTGAGTATTGACAATGGCATTTACAGGAATGAGAGACCTGAACTGGATATAGGCATTTTAGAATATGCTTTGGTACTCCTGAGACAAAATTCGCTATCTATTTTGGCATGTAGCTGAACTGTAAATTTAATAGTAGATGCCCACAAAAACAGTAATCTAAAATCTAGTTTCAAGGGGATCTATAATGAAAATGGTATTTGCAAATGGTCTCCTTTATTTTGTTTTCAAGGTCATGAAATCCCTTCATCCCCTTGTCCATTTTTCCCCCCACTCCTTAACCTCACCAAATGTTTGAGTATTCCTCTTGTAAATGCTTTTGGCAACAACTCCGAAGGATATAAACTAATACCCAGTGTGCCCTCAGAAGAACACAAGCAATTTCAGTAAGCAAACATTTTAACATTTCTGTTCTTCCTATCTAGCAATATGCTGCTGTTTGCAAACAGTAGTATTGTTTGGACAAGCCTTCAATGTCCTTTCAATGTCATTGTGACAAGCAGTCACAATGGTCAAGAATATCTGATGGACCCTGAAGAAAATACACTTTAAAAATAATATATGTCTTACCTGTTTATTCATAAGTATGTAGATAATGGGATTACAAACAGTGCTGCTTTTTGCTAGGATGGAAGGTATGATGCTTGTAACTGGAGTCACAGCACCCGGCTTGCCAAATGTTGCAAGTAATGCTATAACCCCATACGGAATCCAGCACACCAGATAACAGATAACTGTAGTGATCACCATGAACAGGACGTGGTATTCTCTTTTGCGGGCAGCATTCTTGTGGATTTTTCCAACCTAAGGAGAGGTTTAAAAAGAGATAAAATTTAACAAGCAGAGTTGTTGGATTGACTGCATGAGCAACCTGGGACTATTGGTCTTGGATCAGCAATAACAATCAACACTGTAGTTCCAGAAGCAAAACAAATGCAAACCCAAAAGTGATTGAATGCAGTGAAAAGACTTTCATCATTTCCATCAGGCACTAGGGGAAGCTTTGCAGAGACCGCACTGCATGCCAGCATAAACCAGAGTCCCAGTGGAGGTTGGAGGAAATGCAAAAAGGTGTCAAAGCATCTAGTCTGTAACAGATATTAAGTCATCTGCAGTTGCTTTTAAGGTATGCAATATTGTGTAAATGTACCATGTTTTCATTCAAATTATGCCGGTACACAGAACTTGTTTGAGATGAAGAAGCTTTACATAGCACATCTGAAGCACCAGAAGTATTTTCTGTTAAGGGTGTGGAAATAGCAGAGCAACACTGGGACTGTGCTTAGTATCTCTGTCCTTGGACCTTTTGAACACTAGATAAAGCCTCAGCTGGCCTGGCATAGTGTTAGCCGTGGTCATACTTGGAGTGGGAGACCAGAGAAGCCTTGCTGAATCACTTGATGAAGTTTGAAGTGGTGGGATTCATTCCTTCTAGACTATTTCTTTCAGGTACTTAACCATTATGGTAAAAGGGCTTTGCTCCTGATAATGATCAGAAACAGGTTTTTGTGCTCTTAAAAAAAAATGTGCTGAGTGCTGATTCATTGTGGTTCATTGGTTTTTTTTGAAGAAATGGGATAGAATTGGCTAAACAGGAAAAGCAGATGTAGATGGGCAGTTTCAAAGTGATGGTACAAGAATCTGTCTTGTAACCATGAATTTGATAGTAGTTACAGTGTGTGGGCAAATCTGCTGTGGAAGTATTTATAGTCTGTGCTTCCAAATTTATTCTCCTTTAACCTATTCTGGATTGAAGCATCATACCCTTTGGGAGTGTGGAGCTCTAAGATAAAGCTTTAACATTAAAATAACAGCCAAATTTTATTTTTAAGCCTTGGTGTGAATATATTTTTCTGTAGACAGCTGCAGAATGCTCTTCCAGTGTTTGGGCAGCTGAGTGCATTGGTGGCAACAGTGAAGAATGCTCATTCCCTAAAAATCAACAGCAAACTCTCCAAGGAGGTTAATTTTGGAGACTCTCTCTCCACTGACTCTAGATGGAAACTCAGGACGCTGGTCTCCTGAGGTTGGAGTTGATTCCTCAGCTTTACCCCAGAGTGTGTTTAGCAAACCCAGATGTGCCAGCAGGACTTCAGGAACTATTCAAATGTTTAAACTATATTGATTGAGCCTTGTACTCAGCCAAATCTAATTTATGTCCACTTTAAGGTCTTTTTGCCTCTTGAATGCAGCACTTGAGAGTAAATTGCACCCAGGGGAATTAAGCCCATGTAAAACTACAAACACAAATAAGCAAAAAAGCTGCTCTGTGTAATGGAACACATCCAAACTTTACTTAATCTAATAATAAAAATAAAGTTTTAAATCAAGAGGTTTAAACTGATTCAGGTAAATGAATAGAGCACAGTTAAAGGTGGAAGTCACCAACCATCCCAGTCAAATGTCATTTGCTGTTGCCTGGCACATCCCTTGTGCATGCCAAGAAAATAGAGCTTTTTCTACCCTTTGTAGTGTGGGTCTTTTTGCATAATGTATGTGTTTATGTATCAGACTGCGAGTTAAACACATATATAGTGACTGTATAAAGCAAAGTAATATGGTTATAGTTTCTTTTTAATTCATTATGACTCCAGGCTTCTAGAGTGCTTGCTTGTATCTGGAGTTTCAGTGGAAATGTCCCTGTAAATGAAATACACACTAACTTTACCTGCCCAAAACTAGTAAGTATTTTTCCTGGCTGTTTTTTAATGATTTTCCACAAAAAGGCAATAACAAAATAAAGTTTATCCTTTCTGAGAAGACTTGGGACTACTTTTTTTTATAAGACTGCAACCTGTTTATAATTACTTTAGCTGGAAAAAAGGATTAATAATAGATAATGGTCCAATCCTGTGTTGCTTATTTGAACTAAATTTTTAATGACTAATGGGAAATTTCTCTGACTGATGAATCCAGGATCCCATGCGAGCAGCAGCTATGCTACGAATTAAATATTAACCCAGGAATGCAAAGCCCCAGTTAGCCATGGCATCCACAGCTGAAGATCTTCAATGAACACAGATGGATCAGGCAACACATTTTTGCTCTGTGTTTAGATACATATCATGAAGAGTTTGCAAGAGTTTACCCTCTGCACAGAAAAAATAGAGACCATAAAGGAAGGAAGGAATGATGCCTGAAAGTAGAGTGGCTATGGATGTGATTTTAGCATGTATCCTTCCACTTTTCACATGTTTAGGTCATTTTCATAGGAAGGGAAGTTTTGAAATCATGTACCATATTTGTTCTCACACTTTTGGTTTCATTGTCTTTGCAGTTTGGCAGCCTACCTTTAGAAGGTGTTACCTTTAAAAGTTTTCTGTTTACTTTTCTGGTACTAGAAGGCCTCCAGCAAAATATAACTCAGGTTCATGAACCTACAGAAAGATTACACTTCTGCAGGTGAAAAAGCAGAAGACATTTTAACATTAAAATAATTCTATTTGTTATTTTAAAACTACTGGACAATTTACACAATTGCTACACTGTATTTTCAGTAGTCAAATGGAAATGCCTCCCTGGATGTCCAGCTGGTAGAAGGGCATCAGATAGTGATGACAGAAAATAGATTCAAATAATAATCTAGAATAGCTGAGCTTGTGAATCTCTGTCTAAATGTGAACATACAGGGTATATATAATAAGAATTTTAAATACTTAGAAGATCTTCACCACATTTTAAAGTGGCACAAGAAATACTGGCCCATTGGGATCAGATTGTACTTATGTAGGATTTGCTGTAAATTCAGCTGTTTTCTCTGGAACAAAGATCATCTCCTGCCCAATTTAGCAGTATAAAGGTTGGGAAACCATTATATTTAAAGAAAAGAAGACTCGGGGATTGGTTGTTGAGGGGTTTTTAATGAGGAAATTGTGTTTCTCCCCTCCTTTCATCCTGGGAAGTAGCAGAAATGTTTTGGTTTCTCAGAACTCAGCTGGAGGCAAGCTTGTCTAATCTCAGGCACTGAGCATAACAGTGGCACAATTAGCTCCGGTCTGGATTTGCCCTGCAGCCACGCTGCATCTCACATATACCCAACACTTTTTTCAAGTCAATCTGACACAAAAAATACCACTACTTAGATCACTAGGGCAGCATGCTGAAAACAAACATTAGATATAACCAGCCACAAAATGTGGGAGAAGCCAGGGTGGCATTCAGTGAGGAGGCTGGCATGGTAGAAATGTCCTCAGAAGGAGGCCAAGTGACACATTGATTGGTTGACCTCAAAAGCTGCATCCGCAGCTGACAAGATGTAGCAGATACATAACTCACCAAGTGATGGGCTGCATTGCTATTCCATGTGTTGGAAAAGATGAAACTGGGGAGCTCTGAGCAGAGCATAGAAAATTTCAACAGCATTAGTGAAAGTCTGGAGAGGTCATAAACCAAAGACAAGGGGACCTTACAATGTGGATATGGAGGGGGTTAGTAAAAAGAAATGCAAAGAGCTTTTGCTGTAACTGTGGAGATTGTTAGGTTAGAGATGAAAGAAAGGGATTCAAAATACCTGTTGTGACAGGTACTCTGCAAGGAGAGAGAAAAGTCTTTAAACTGGATGCAGGCAAATGTGTGGGCCTGTCACAACAAAGACCCACAGAAAAGGTATGACTTAGAGGAAGCTTGACTTCCTCTACGGAGAACAAGTCTGTCTTTTCCTTAAAGAGAAAAGAGAATATGTCTGTCCTTGAAGAAAACAAGTAAGCCTTCCAAACACATAAACACTGTTGTGCAAGGGTATGGGAGATAATAAAAGGACTGTAGGTCATAGGAAATTTTTTTAAGGCAACAGGTAATTTTGTTTTTTAAAGTAACAGGTTCTGGTTACCCAATTTAGGCATTGCAGGTGTTAGTCCAGACCTCATCACTGTCCAAGTCAATGGGTTCAGTCAGCCTGTTCCTGGAGGGAGCAGCCATTTGGCAACCACAGCTGAGTCCATGGGTTTTTGTCAGGCCAAACACTGGAGCTTTCATGCCCAGACAAAAGAAGACAGCAGCTGCTTGCCTCTGGGCAGAGATTTTCTGGTTAAATATTTTTTAGCTATCAAACAGCTTCATATGGAGAAATGCCCTGAGCAGTGCCTTACCCAAGGGGACAGCTGCCCCTTCCTGTGCTCCAGAGCCAAAAGTTTGACCTACTGCAGCCCCTTGCTCAGCTCTCTCTGGATTTATCTGCGTATGCCTTATGGGACCAAGGGAATACTGGTCACACTTACATCCACTCAGAAGAAGGTGCCAGCAAAGATCTGAATGGTTGTTCACAAAGATTGGAGGCAGCTACAAGGCTAACAGTGCCAGGGGCACATATCCAGTCAGTCCATCATACTCCCATCACCCATAGGCAATCTGGGTTTTTTTTGCATATGTAAGGCAAAGGAGCTGGGCCAAAGTTAGCTGTTAAGAAGGGGAAGCTTCAATGACGAAGATCTAACCTGAGTATTTTGAATTCCCTTGTGTTTTCTTTGTCACATTTACCCTAGTCTCTCCTCCTTACTTAATGTAGCTACGTGCTTTTTCTCATAAAGCATTTCCTTCATATTTTAACTGCACCCGTTTTCAGCTGTGAACATCTTGAAAGGTTATGAAGAACACATGGCACCCCATCCATTTAACCACTAGATGGAGAGAATATTCACCATCCAGAGCCACTTCAAGCAGGGGACATGTACATCATAACATCTTAGAAATCAGGGATCCTGTTTGTATGTTTTGTTCTTCAAGTCACTTTCTCTTTCTCCAGCTATTTATTCATACAGAGAATAGTATCAGTTACTATACTCTGTGTACCTAAATAGTGGGTGCTGTAAACATCCTTTATGTAGCTCTCTCTAAACAAGCAGAATGGAAACAGGGCACGAAGTGCTATTTTCATCATGGCTGATACATTGTTCCTGGATCTGTATTTGTGCATCTGACACTCATATAACCATGTTTACTTCACTACTTCAGAACTGCACAGTGAAGAAAAGGCTATTTATGAGCAGCAGTGTTTGTTGCCACCAGCATCTTTCAGTATCAGCTATAAGTGCTTGTTTTGACATGATCAAGTATTCGACAGTACTACCAAAACCAGACATAAGTAAAATATTCATTACCATCTGAGGGAAGTCTGCCAATCTTTGAACATTTAGTCTGCTATGGCTTCTTGAAGTGAACAGAAGGCATCTAGACTTTTTATGCAAAAGCTGCAGTAGAGGAAAAAGCTGGAAAAAGATCATTCTGCCTCCATCATGAACCAGTCAAGTAAGAAAACAAAAAGAAAAGAAAATCAGATATGGCCTCCATTTATTGGTATGAACAAACCTCTACTAAACACTGCAGTCAAACTAAGCAGTGACTGAAATGTCAGTTGTGATAAGCTTTCTCCTCTCCCATCTCTGTGGATTCTGTCCTCAGGCGAAACAAGGAACAAAGGAGAAAAAAACCAACCACACCTCCAAAGCATGTAAAGCTCTAAATAGCTGTAGGAAACATACTCTCCAAGTAATCTATTTCTCAGTGTGAACTACCCCCGATACAGTACTGTACAGATTAATAATAAGGGGCATTAAATACGATGTTGTAAAAGAGGCAATCCTGGAAAAAGAGGGTTCACGGGCTTAAAAAATAAATGCCTCCTTTGTTAGCAGTTAGGTGGCTCAGTTCAAAATGAGTGAACACTGAAGAGATGTATTGTCCCGTGGAAATGGAGAGTGAACAGAAACATCTGTTTTGGATCATCTTAGAATTCAATGGGCCTTGACTCTACAAAGCATTTACACTTACACATTCAGTGAGCAAACCGAGATTTAAACATGCACATGAGCATTTTGCTCAGCTGGGGCCACATAATGAGGTAATAGCAACAAATACAGAAGGCAGAAGCCATAAAATCACGCAAGGGGCCATATAGCTAATTATTTTATGTCACTGTTAAGTGTAGGAATTTAAGTCCACAGGAAGGATATTTTATCAGCTGAAGACAGGTTTTATTGTAAATTTTTGTTATTGAAATGGGAATTAGCTGCCTTAATGCCTCAAGGTGAAGTGATGCTTAAATACAAAATTCACAGCCTTGTACAGTGCCCTTAAAGCATAAATGCTACTGATGCTAAAATCAGCCAAGTTCTATGGCAGACTTAAGGAACACCATAATCCTCTTAGATGCAGAATTTTTTTTTCTACTGCTAAAGGGCTTTTAGCAGCAATTTGACTAACACAGTGAACACATTCCCATATATTAAATAAGGAGCTCATGGTGTTGCTCTCATCATTGATAATTCATGTTTTATCCTGACCCTCTTTATTCATTGTGTACTTTCTAGCATCAGTGTGCATGAGAAGATTAAAGGTGTATATGCTTGCTATCATTTGGGTTGCATTAACAGTTTGGTTTTAGAAAGAGAAGTCCATTAGATACTCTTACAAGGACCACCAAAGTCCAACTCCTGCCCTTGCACAGGGCAGGTCCAATAACCACACCATACAACTGACAGCATTGCCCAAACACTAAGTTATGGAAATTCAACAAGTCCGAGTGCCAGGTGCTGCACACAGGTTGGGGAAATCTCAAAAATTATGGCAGACTGAGAAAAGTCCTTGAGACCATCCCAGCAGAAAAGGAATTCAGGGTTCTCATTGATGAATATCTGGATGTAAACTGGCAATGTGCACTCTCAGCCCAGAAGGCCCAAATACATCCTGGGCTGCATCAAAACAGGACTGGACAGCAGGCTGGGGGAGGTGATTTTCCTCCTCTACTCTGCCCTCATGAGAGCCCACCTGGAGTGCTGCATCCAGCCCTGGAGTCCTTAACACAAGGAAGATGTGAGTCTGTATTATAACATTCCTACATGTGTTGCTGCTCTGCAGCACAACTTGCTATTATAAAGGTGGAAGGTATTGAGATTGCTTTCAGAAAATCAAGGCAGTAATTTAGTTTAATATTTCTCTTCTTGAAAAGCTTGCCAACAAATTATATTTTTAACCAATAATTTAATAACCAACTTCTGGTTTGGGTTAGGGTTTTTGTTGCTGTTTTAAAAATGTTTGATTGCTTTGACTGACTGAACAGTCCAGCTGACAATAAAGGAAAGGAAAAATGAAAAGAAAATTAAAGCTGACTTTGATGTATTTTGCATTGAAGAATTTCTGAAGCAGGAAGAGAAAATGTCAGACCTTAATTCCTTCTTGGTTTCTGTGTTCTTTCTTCCAGAGACAGCAAAATGTAAAACGTGTATATGCAACATCACTAATAAAGTTGAACTCTTCAACAACAGATGAACTGACAGGTGTAAAATTTCTTTCCAGGTTTCTCTCTAGGCTACTTTATGCTAAACAGCAATATGCTACCATCTACATAGAAAATGGACTGCACACTTTCCTGCACCTAAAGGAAAAATATTTTCAATCAATGACAAAAAATAACATTTTGAAATATGTATATACATGTATTTGCATTTATGCAAAAATGTATACACACCACATGCTATATATCTTACAAATATATATACACACATTCTATACACACACACACACACACACACACACAAACATATTTCCGTTTCCGTAACTATGTGAAAATTTTTACACCAGAATCATCCAAATTTGGAGAAGAAAGTGAGGAAAAAGCAAGTTGTGATGCAAGTATTATTCACTACCATCTTTACCTCATGAATTAAATTAACCTTTTCTACTCTAAATATCAATACTTGCTTTGAATCTGGGGCGTGAATTTAAAAAAAAAAAAGCATCAGGGTAATGTTTTCCCTGAAAATGGAGCTTGGCTATTCCCCTAGGTCCATTTTTGCAGGTATGTAAGCTCTCACTCACATTTAATCCTACTTTTCACCAGGCTAGCATTTGTGGGTGAGAAGTCGAGTTTGCTTTCCTCTGGATTGGTAGCTGCACTCCTAATTGTAACCACAGTTACCATTTCTCCTGGGAAGAGGATGGACTTTCCCACACCTTACTGAGGGATCCCCTCCCACTTTCGTGAAAATTTCTGCTGACATAAAGCAAGGAATCATGGACATGTGGGTATGCTTTTGATATGTAGCTATTTACATTTAAATAAGCCTAATAGATGGGCTTGGATCTGCTTGTCAAATCCTATAGACCCTACAAAGAATATAAATACAAAGTGTTTTCAAAACTCTTATCTAATTGGCATCTTTAAAAATACAGGAATCATGCCAAAAATACACTGAAAATGTTCTCCAGATGTTTTCCCTCAAATTCTTATACACTTGCCATGGCATAGGTGTATTCAGAAAAAAAACCAAAACAAAAACCAACCTGACTCTGAGAACTCTGTAAGTCTTCAATTCTTCTCTCACCAGGACCCTTGATACCCTCCTGATTTTAAATCCCACTCCACAGTGTATCATCCTTTTTTCAACACAGAATGACAAACTGGACATAGAAATTAATGTAAACAGCTAACTTAGACAAATTAAATTTAATTTTACACCTGAAGCTCAGGTGTACACAGTTTTTTTTCCTTGGGAGAGGTGTACTCAGGACTGTGTTGCACCTGAAAAAGTTAGGTGTCTCTAGCCCTCACTCTGATAGGTGAGAGGGTAAGCAAGGGAAGTTGGCTTAGTGAGTTGTACTGAGACTGGTGTTCATAAATATTTATTTATCTTCACGCACAGTAAAGGAAGATCAATTCCTTCTCTGTAGCTTGTGAATTACAGACAATCCTTTATAAATTATGTAAAATCAGTAGCTACTGGAAATAACCAGAGCATCAAGTACTTTGGCTGATTTTTACATCTACCTAGAGTAAGTACAGGTAATAAAAACCAAACCAAAACCTACCCAATAACAAAATTGGTTTTTTTTTTTTTTTTTTTTTTTTTTGTTGAAAGTTTTATTCTTACCCCCACAAAACAAATCTTTAAAACAATTCTATTGGAGCTCTGGTATTCATAGCATTAGACCAAAATCTGACATTATAAGGTGAAGGTAGCATAAAAGAATCTAAGAAAAAGATCAGGAAATAGGTAAGGAAAGAATAAATAATTAGACGTGGAGTAAGTAACATCCATTCTCTAGCACATATGTGGTCCATTCTAGTGATTTGTCCACAGAGGTTTTTCTAGTCTGGTGCTACAGGCTCTGCCTTTTTTGATGCTGCCTTTCCCACTGGCACTGCAGCCTTTTGGGAGAACCATCATGCTTCAGTCTGAGAACACCTATTCTGTCTACCCATCTAATGGTACCTTGAGGATCACCTCAAAGCATTCCTCTTAACATCAGGGTCCACCAAGAAAGGGAAGGTAGTGGGCTTGTTCAGCCTCTTGGTTGGAATGAACACACCCTGTCAGAAATGTTCTCTAAAGAGAGGGGCATCATGTTCACTGCGGGCAGCCAGACATTGCTTCACTGGAAAGAAGATGTAGGAAACTGCGTGGGAGTGACTCCTCCAAGCCTGCAACTCAGAATCATCATGCCTTCAGAAACCCAATATGGATCTATTTGCAGAGATCCATAAACTCCATTTTCAGGAACCTTTTGAAGGAATTTAAGACATGCCATACCCACAAGTGACAGAAGAAAAAACAGTGTCAATAACGGGAAAGACTTTGAAGTAGTCAGATATAGCATAAGGCAGCTGGTAGGCAGCAAGATGACATAGACAGAAATGGACTAGAGAAACAAGTCCCAGAGTGCCAGTCTAAAAGAATTGACCAGAGTTTATCCATGCCCAGTACTCTGAGACATGCAAGATCCAGCATTTATATGTTCTGAGCATAGCTTTGTGATATGCATGGCACGTAAAAACACACCGTGACTCCTAAATAACACAGAAAAGATGGGCAGTTGTGTTTTAGATAGTATTCCTTGTCAGAATTTTGAACAAAACTAACAAAAATAAGATGCTTTCTTGTATAGCTCAAAACATTCTAATTTTCCAAATGCTTAAAAATGCTCAAATGGATGAGCTTGTTGAGAGACTTCCAATTTCTACCCCCTGTATCCTCTCTGATGGAAAACTGTGGATCTGTGGAAGCAATGATGCTTGAAAACTTGTAAGTTCTACATACATATGGCTGAGGGAGGGATATAAATGCCATTTTTTCTTTATTTCAGCTTTACACTAAATTATGGCCTAAAGTGGAGCCAGCTAGATGTCTTCCCTGCAGAGTCAGCATCATCATTAGAAAATAGTGAAAAGGAGTATAAAAAAACCAGATATATGTATGCGGCTTTTTTAGTAAAATGTCTCTGAATTTTACTCTTACCAACATACATGATTGTTCAACTCCAGATAAAAGCTTCTCTTTTTTTGTTTGTCTATCTTCTGAAGTTGGACATAATATTTGAAAAGAAAAGGAAGTATTGCAATATTCTATTGCAATAGAAACACTGAAATCTGCATCCCAAAGTACAATAAACATGCCATAAAATATTCTCTAAGTGAAAACAAATGCCAAACGTGACAGAGTCAGCAAAGTTTTGGGTTATAGCTGTTGTTACATATTCACAAATCTGGCATTCTGAAAGTTTATATTACTTTGTCAGATGCACATTAAAATAAATAGCAGCTGGTAGACACAAAGGACTGAATTTCTCTGCATTGCTACCATTTCATTTTCATGTTGTCATAAACTATTCTAGTACCATACATTTCCTGTTACTGTGATGAAGTGGTTTTACTATCTTTGCAAATAAATATTAGGAATTCCATGAATTTTAATGCATTTAAAATCTTACAGCCAGAGGGCTGGAAGGATTCTCAAGGGATTTGGGGTTGTCCTTCATTCCCCCTTCCTCCATATGTACTAAATGCAGGACAAATACTCTTCAATCAGACTGAGATTTACTATCTAAAAGAAAGATATTTCATGCTCCTGAACACCTTCTCCATGATTTCAACACCTATATCCTTACAAACATAGTAACATCTGATGTAGACCTTAATTTCTAGAAAATGTTTCTTTGTGTCTTTCCATCAGTGTAAGAGTACACAAGCACAAGTCACAACTGCTTCTCTTTAGTAGCAGTATTTTTACATTTGAAAACTGTTCACATATCTGTTCTCAAAATGTGTATATCTTGGTTCAACAAAACCAAGCAGATAGAACAGAGCACAACCAAGGTGAGGTGTTCCACACCTCTGCTCACCTGTCCCACAATTCTGTGAATTATTTCTTCAGGTAACACAGATTTCTGGGTTATACGGGAACACGATGAATAACACAGTACTGATGACAACTGAAAACAAACAATACAAATTCCAAATTGTGTATCCAAGCAGAATAATCACTATCACTCTGTAAGTGTTCATTTGAGCTACTTGACATGCATCCTCATGTACTCCAAGAGGACACACAAAGGTGCAGTAGAAGAATGTTATGAATTATGAATTATGATGGCTATTCTTTAGTATGTTTTGGTTGTTTTTTTTTTGTGGTGACTGAGAGAGTAAAGTGGCAGTTGAGTTGTGGTGACTGAGAGAGTAAAGTGGCAGTTGAACAGATAGCAAACTGGTCTTCTGCCAGTGAGACCACTGACTGCATCCAAGAAGGCACCAGTTCATACAGCTGCAGGTATTTTTCAGGAGCAATCTAAGAGTAATCTAATATAGGGGTTCCATTAGAATGGTTCAGTCAGCAAACATGATCAGGTAGCTATACCTTAATGTGTACTTTGATTTAGATGAAAACAATTGTTATCAGCAAGCTTCTTGTTGACTGAGACTAACTAACTGAAAAATGGTGGCGGGGGAGGGAATGGAGGAACAAAGGAAAGGAAAATGGTAAGGGAAGGAGAGGGAAGCAATTGTGTGATACTGTCAATTCTTGCTCACTTATGGAGTTGTACTTGGAAATTCAGAGCTTATGTTCTGCTCCTGGAACACCACCTATACACACAGGGTTCTCAGAGGTACTCTATGCGGACCAGGATGGTTTCCAGCTTGGATCATATTACATTAATCATATTATATTAGCCATATTATAATAATCTTGGAATCTGGGATTTCACCTTGAGTGTCTGAAATGCAGTACCATACTTGAAAGACAGTAATATTTGAATGTTGGTTTCTGAAGATATCTCTCTCGCTTTTAATCTCTCCTTGAACACTTCTTCTGTTGGTTTGATAGCACTTGTTACCCTTTTTGTACCTTTTCTGTTTTCCTTATATCCTTTTCAAATGAATGACGCGCACTCCTTGCAATATTCAAGTTTATACAATGGTATAACAACATTGGGGATGTTTCTTTCAATTCCTTCCCTAGCAATTTCTAACATCATATTCATTTTGATTTTCCCAAAGAGAGAACTGATTTTTTCATTAAATTACTTAAGCTAACTCTGCCATGTCTTTGAAGAGCCCTTTATCATGCATGTATGTATATATATGATGTATGATAGAGTTACTTTGCAGAAATAACTGTACCTCAGGTGCTGTTACCACCTGGTATTGCCCACCTCACACTTGATCTGTGACATTGCTGACAAAGCTACTCACGTGCAACTGGGGATGTCACACACTAAGGATGGACATTCGGCATGCAGCAAGCAGTCAGATCTGTGTTTCACTCTCTCAATCTGCAAACTAATACTACTTGAAATTGTATAATATAGCCTTTATTTTGCAAGGAAGAGATTGGCACTAGAACAATTTTTTACAGCCTAATTTTGTTTTGGATATGCTTTTTTTTTTGGTTTTTTTAATACAATTACAGCCAGGAAAAATCCACACAGATATTTTTTAATTTAATAATTCTCTAGAATTCCTTCTAATTCTAATTTCAATAGGGTCAATACATCTGGGACAATTAGTGCCCAGATATATATAATATTTTAGCAATGGTTCACTAACAAGTTCAACCCTCTCCAAGTCAGTATTTATTAAATAAAGATATTGCAAGTTCAGCTCACTTGTGAGCAACACTTTTATTTCTGAGTTTTGGGACAGAAGAATTCTTCACAGTGCAATGAGTAAGTAGGGACAGATTTAGTTAGAGCCAGTAAAAACCTGTCCAGTGTGAATTTAATGACCTCAGAGGTGGTGTAGTCATATAAAATTCCACCATTCTTCTGGAAAGGCTGAAACTAATCGAGCAATACCTGTACCTCCCTAAGGAAAGGTCAAAGCAAAAAGAAGAATGAGTTAACAAGACGATTCAGCAGGCTGGAATTGTATTACTTTTAACTTGACATTTAGACTGAATTAACATCCTGAACTTACTTGGCAAGCAATGGAGAACAAAGCAAATCCATTTAATTATATATTGAGAAAATCCAAAATGTTCCAGGCTGACATGGCTAAGCATCTACTGAGCCTTGACCATCCTGGAGCGCAGAAGAATAAGCAGGGCAGAAGAGCATTTACACTGCTGAATAGTGAGAGAAAACACACAGAAAGAATATTCTCCCAGGAGCAGGATGCAATTAACAAAAGGCAAAGGCCAGATTACCAACCACAGTTACAAATTTTCTTCAGAAAGATTAAAGATTGATGCAGAAAGGCTAGGTTACAGTAATGTGAAAGTCAATTCTTTCAACTTGACATTTTAAGTGAACTGAACATTTATCCTGAAGTTGCTCAGGGAGTGAGAGAGAAAAAAGTATCAGGTAAGGCCTTTAAGGACTTTTATTGAACTCTTGCAAGCCATAACAATGGAGAAAGTACAAAAATTATTCAAGGTGAATTTGTTAAATGAACTTTCCCAGAGACAGGTGTTTTTAAATGCCCAGCTGCATGTTGAGGGCATCAGAGCAGAGCAGAGTGCTACCAGTATTTAACCAGGGATAGCCACAACCAGGAACTAGTGGCAATATTCAATCTATTTTCTGTGCAAGGCAGTAGCTTGTGTGCAGTATTTTACAGACATATAACCAAATTTTTAAGTACGTTTAATGGGAATACAAAAATGTGTATACTTCAGTGTGCTCCAGGTAAGGAAAGTTCCATTCTTTATGGGAGTGTTTGCATGATTTTATTTTGTCTGACTGTTTTTAATTTAGTTTCAGAATATTTATTAATTTATTCCTTTTTAATTTCTGTGAAGGTCGGTTTTATTCAAACTTTGTTTTTATTTAGTCTTTATTAGGCCAGATATAAGTAGCAAGATTTCATGAAAATGGAAATCTATCTTGCCATGTTTGAGCAGTTTCAAGTGAAGTGTTATATTACCAGATAAAATTAATATTACAGCCTTCTGAAACTGCAATGTTGTGCCTCTTCTGCCACGTAAGTGACCAGAAACAAAGCACATATTGCTGAGATCCCCTTAGAAAACACCTTATATGCTTTTTAATACCTTGGAAGCTGTTTAGTTGACAGGTCTCCCATTTAAATTCAGGTTACCACTCCCAAATACAGGAGAAGGTCTGGAATATACCCTAAGGTACCCTAGCACCTACTCATCCATGATTGATTTAGCTGCATAGCAGGTGTCAGTTGTACTACTAAAAGTCAAATAATCACCCATTCATTGTAAGCCCAGGTGACTCCACCTCAAGCCAGAGATCATTGTTTGCTACTTTAAGATGCATATGGTGTAGACATTTTAAAAGAAGAACCATGGGAAAAAAAAGATGTTTAATTAACAGGGAAGTGAAGTCTCAGGACCCTAAACACTATAAATTAAGAGTGAATGTTCACTTTCCTTAGTTTTATACCTCGAAATAACATGGAAAGAATGAACTAAGACCACAAAGGGGACAGTGGTTAACTTACAATGAAAACTATATGTAATAGAAAAGCTGGGGACTCAAGAGATCAAAAATAACATGAGAAGTGGAGTAAAACACCTTATACATATTTCTCTGATGGAAACATTGGCTAATTGCAATCTTATCTTTTTCTTTCATATCCTTTACTTGTGCACAGGGATATTGATTTACTGCATGAGGATTCCTGAGCTTTTTAATATGAAGATCTTTATAATTCAGCAGCTGAAGAGTTCACCTAACAACTGCATTACCAATGAAGTGAAATTAAAATAAAACATCTGCCTAATAAGAAGAAACATAAAACATCATGTCTACACGATGTTATAGAGGGTATCAGTTCTCCTGGGAAGGTGTGGACGAGTGCTCCTTCATTAAAGGAAGCTCCCCATAAAGCAAGTGTCAGGAGGAAACTGGAAAGTGCCTGAACTGTATCTCTTTTCTTCCAGCACAAGCAGAAGTTTTGAAAAGCTATATGTTAGTACTTAATTTTAAAAAGCCTCAGAGGCCTCTATACTACATAGTTCACAAGGATGGGTTTCACTCTGCTGGAAGCTGCAGCGTTTTCCCACACCTGCTCAGGAACAGTCACCTGGCCCCCACAAACTGCACCAATTCTCTGCTGCAGCCAAACCTTCAGAAGTGCTTCTCTGGGAGACAATGCCACATTGCTGCTACATGTTGGACAATTAATTTTCCTCCAAGTCTTTAGTCAGGGAGTTTGCCTGAGGTCACAATTTAGTCTCTGAAGTGGAGTTAAACTACAGAAGAGTAAGTAAGTGCAGCTAAGTTCTTGCATGCTGAAATGTAAGTACAAAACTCTGCATGTTGTATAGTGTAAAATACCCTTCTGTACATTTAACCTTTCCAGTTTTATAAGTGGTGAGCAAAAAAGAAAAAAAAAAACAAAAAAAAAACAACAACCCCACCAAACAAAAAAACTCATGCTTTTTCTTATCAGGAAAAAGCTTTACTATATCATACCCTGAAATGAGTTGTTTTGAGTGCTTGGTATTGATATACATCATTTGCTGTAAACTGAGAGACTCATGAAACCACATGCTATTTTTTGTGGACATAATGCATCCAGAGATTAATGGATCAGGTCTTAAATTTCTATTAGCTTGTTATTAAAGATTATGACAGACTTATTTTCTCTCTGGTTTATCTAAAGTACGAAAAGTGGCAAACATAATGAATTCCTATTTTCTGACCAGCCATTAATTTGATTTACAATGAATTTGTACAGTGCCTGATTTATACAAAAGTTTTATCACTGCTTCTCTGCAAAACACAGACAATTAACTAATGATTTATACTCTGGCAAGCACAGGGGAAAGAAGATCATAATCTTTTCTCATGTCTGGTTCCCTTCCAGCATGATCAGACCTCAAAGATGAATCTGATGACATGCTATAACATTCGGTCGACACTTTTTAATCAGAAATGCTGAGAACAGCCCTGAGTGAGTATACCTGTCACTCGTGAGCCAGAAGTGTCTGTGTAAGCACAGCTGTTGATGTCCTTAAAGACTTTGAAAGGTATTTTACGTAGGATTGATTCACCATACCTTTACTCTCCTAAAAGCTGAGATGGTGAACTTATAAGCCTTGCAGCTATACACGAGGAAAATAAAATGTGAGCTTTCTCCTTTATTTCTCAGGACTTGACATTTTTCTCCACTGTTACAGAAAACACTGAACTTTATTCCCTTGAGACAGAATCCTTTCATAAAAACTGGTATAAATGTAGCGCACAAAACTGAAATATTTTTTGCAGTTGAAAACAGAAAACCCCAAAAATCAATACTATATTTACAGTGTTTTCATGATAGCTACCTAATAATCACTTTGACTCCTGGGAAAACCCTAATAGCTATGAAAGAGTTCAAGACTAATTAACCACTTTAAAAATTAAGCATGCTAGTAAATCTTCTTCCTAGCTAATGAAAGCAACTTTTTATTCAAACAGGTTTCCCACTAAAATAAAATGAAAAAAATATCAGCTAACAGGAATAATCAGCACTTTCTTCACTGAAACGTTCTTGAACAAAAATGTAAGGATATAACTGTCTGAAACATGAAAATTGCTGTATGAATGTCAGAAGTTAGTGTCAGAATGCTACAGATTTTGCTTCAAAAGTTATGCTATGTTTGTACTTTATGTTATGACCTGGCATTAAATAGCAATGACATAATGGCATAACAATTTAACTATTTTAGCATTTTTTTGAAAATAATTGAAAACATGTACCATTAAAAATATAATAATTATTGGTATGCCATATCCTCTTTTCAAGGTAAAAATATTTCCTTGTTTTGTTATAATATAATTTGCTTCTTTTAATGCTACTCATCCTATGTACCAGGAGCTGAAAAAAATTTGCTGGTTTTGAGAATAATCTCCTTGGTGTGAATTTCTTTCTCTACTGAGTACAGAGAGAACATAGAGGAAAAAAAATAGGATAGATAGATTCTTAAAATGCCTTGAATTCTCGCAGGTAATTTCTCAAAACCACGTGCTTTCCTTCAGTACAATAGAAATAGTAGTATCAGCTTTTCAAAGCCTCGGAAAATCAGCATATATTCACAGCATTTTCAAACCATCAAAGGAAAAATGTATGGAAATCACTGAAGGAAGGAAGGAAGGAGGAGATCTATCTTTGTAAAGAATGGTGTGAGGGTAAAGGAGAAAAGAAGTAATGGGACTCATGGGCTGTGAAGATGAGAGTGTTTACAGAAATTATCAAAAAAAAATTAAACAGAACGAGTTGATATGCAAGGATTTCTTATGTACATAATACCATCTACAGATCGCAATCGGAGTCTAAATAAATTACATATTCAACAGAATTTAATAACTTACTAAGAAATAGTGAGACACGGCTTTTTCTTTTCCAAGTATTCAATGGCTTTTTGATTCCAGATATCAGTTCACCTACAGAATGCTAATAATTTTGATCATGTTTAGAAGCCAAGAAGACTTGAAAATAATCAGAACTTCAAAGAACTGATCACTGATCACAGATACATACTATATGCAGTCTAATGTCTTTCAGTGCTTCTCTACTTTGAAACAACAAAAAGCAGACAGCTTTTCTACTGGAGATATGATCTAGAAATTCTGAAAAAATTACAGTGTTACACAGCAATGCAAATTGCTCTCTTAAAGCCCCTTCTTATGGCAATTACCATGGAATCAAACAATAAAAAACCAGCATCTGTTATCACAAAATATTCCTGTTATCACAAAATCCAAAAAATGGTCTGTTGCCAGCTTTGAGTTCTGGCTGTAGAGTGGCTTGCACATGAAGTATTTGGCAAAGGTCAAACAACTGCTCTGTAAGCAGATGTTGAAAATTTACTGCTAGGTGCTTGCTGAACGCTGTACAGAAAATTTGGAAATATTTATTTTTATTATTTTTTGTGATAGGCTGTATCACTTTATAGCAGTTGATAATCCAGCTAATGCTTTTCATTATATTTTGTGAATTTGTTATAATTCTCTCAACCTGAGACCTATATTTTAATAAGTTCCCTTTTCTTCATGACGATGTGACAGAAGACATGTATTAATTAATTTGCAAACTAAATCTCTTTTTCATTTGAATGACATGTAATTACTATATATTTATGGCAAGGTTTAAAAAGTAAAGGCAAAACTAATTATGATTTTTCCTCTATGCCACCAGAAACTAGGAGGGAAAGGGTATATGGAGATCCAAAGGAAAGAAATAAAATTTATGAGTATATGGTAAAAAAACAAGATATGGCTTTCTAATGAGTATATCTGTCTGTTTAAGCTTAGATGCAGCAAAGGTCAAACATACCTGAAATCAAGTCAAATCCCAAACATACTTAATCCCATTTGAAAGGGATGATCTACAGGAACTATACAACCAGGTCTACATCATCTTCACCTGAATTACTTTTCTTAGGACTTATTTTTTTTAATTAAAAAAATAGAAAAATTTTGAACTTTGCTTCTATGACTACAAATCTGGGTTTTTTTAGGGTTCTAAGAAGTTAAGATTTAATGGTGCCTAATTGCTTTATCAGTTTTCTCAACATAAATCATAACTTCAGTGCCATGAAATACGAACTTTCAGAAAATCAAGTTTCTCCATAGACAGGCATATGAAGCACATGAAAGAATAATGGAACAATAATTATGTTCCCATACTAATCTTTGTATTATGTGAAGATTTTTTTCAGTTTCAATGACTAAGCATTCTGCCCTAATGTGCTCTCTTCCTCCAAATGATCATTTCCAAAAAAGATGGAAAACTGGAAACATCCACAGGCGTGTTCCTTCCACTTTGTTGTCCTTTCCTGACTACTTTAATGAATAACAACACAGTAAATGCTTTTACAGATACTGTTTAACTGTTCCAAATAGTACAGATATAAAACAAGATTAAGGAATCACAAATAATAAAAATTTACTTCTCTTCATTCCTTTTTCTCTTAGATTTCCAGTGTGGGCACAGGATATTTCAAAACCACCACTGCTGTTTATACCCAAATCTTTTAAAAATAACCTAGAGTCAAAATCTCACCATACAGATTTAAAAATTTGTTTCCTTTATAACCAAGTGATAATTTCACTCTGAGGCATTACTTTTGACATAATAGATGGAAGCACATTTCCTCTGCTAAATTTAGTATTTTAAAATCTGGAAGAGGAGTAAGAAAGAGGAACAGACAGCTCTCTACTGTGTAACTGTGACTTTCCCAGTTCCCCAACAAGATGACAAGACTCATAAAAGTCAGGAGATGGGACAATAAAAAGTTGTCTGGGTCTCCTATGATGTCTGGAAGTCAGAAATCATGTGGCACTTTTCAAAAGAAACAAAAAAATTGCTGTAGAGAGAAATAGTTGGATAATTCCACCACCTGGACTCACATTTTGGTCACTAGTTAAAACTAGAGGTTTTTGAGGAATTAAACAAGAATAGGGGCATCACAGGATGGAGGACATACTGGTAAGGCTAACTTCTGCCTCATACAGTCTTTAAATTTTCCCTATTTTTTTTTTCTGTTTTCTTTCTTTTTTGTTTTTCAAAGACAAAGTAGAACTGGAATAATGACAGGAAAAAATAAACAAAACAAAAACCATTACACTATAGGACTATCAGGTCACATTGTAAGTCCACCTACTCCAGAAATCCATAAAACATTGGCCCTTTGCCACTTCAACACACAGTCTCTTGCAGAGTAAGAATTGCATGTTTAAGTCCTTATGCTCTGCTTAGAGTCCTTTTTCTTGTTTTCCATGTCCTAGCTAAGTTTCACAAAATGTTGCAAGCTTTGTTCAAGCACGGCTTTCAATGAAAGAAGACTGACAATGAGACAAGAGTCTTTAATAAAACCAAACCAAAAACTTTTCTTGAAATATCCTTCTGGGGCTCTTCTTGTCCTTGGGCAGGATTTTTGTATGTAGGAGATAATGTAGGCTGAAGAGATCTCTTTTTAAAAGTTTTCCTAATTTTCATTAGGCTGGTTCACATGAGTTCTCTGGGCCCCTCAGTGGAGGATTTTAATCACATTGTGTCTTTTGTGCTACAGTGATCACAATGCTAATCTCTGTAATTCCACATTTGGGAGCCCACTTTTCAAAGTGTAAACAGCTGACAGTGACTTCAGAAAGAACATTTTTCCAGAGGGAATGAAAGAGTAGAGTCACAGAGAAGCATCATAAGCCAAAAACTGAAAAAAAAATTTCCATGATTGTAAAATGAAAAATAAACCATCCTCAATTTCCTTCCCTTGTGCTGTAGAATGTGCATGAATAAAATACATGTGAATAAATTTTGTAAGGGAGAAAATTTTGCCCCTTTGATCAGACTCAACCATCCAGATAAAGCCAGCCTGGGAAAAAAACCCCATAACTTTATTGAAAAATGTAATTCCTAAGGATCTTCAAGCGTGGTAAATGTTGATAAAAAGCAAGAGCTCTGAGATAGTGGTGGAGTTATGTTTTAATGTTGTTTAATGGCATTTGCTATTATAAATTATGTTATTAAATACTATTAAATATTATTATAAATTATTTGCTATTATAAATTATGTTAATAGCATTTGCTATTAACATAATTTATACAAGGGTGTTATTGACTTTTAATTCCTTAAAAAGATGATCTTTCATAAAACCTGTGTTGATGAAATCCTTTATACCATTATGTCAGCTTGCAGCTGACTTCATGGGATCTATTAACGCTTCAAGTGACAAATCCTACAACACCTGACTAAATTTAAGAAGAAAAAGAGAAAGGTAGACCTATAATCATTGTCCACACAAAGGGAAAATGAAGGCACCATGCCAGTTCTTGAATTAGCTATCCCAAATATCTTAAGATATTTCTCCCACCTCAATAAATTTACACTGCACTATTAACAATAGCATAACTCCTGCACTCTTGATTTCAGGGTGCAATACCATTATTGCTTCAATGTTCTAACATAGAAAACTTCTACAGATCTGGCAAAATCATGAAATGCAGTCAGAAAATCTAGCAAGGAGCTGAATTTGGGACAATGCACCTACCAAGTTTGCCATGCTCCCATATTTTTTCAAATACATACCACAGAGGGTCACAGAAGGACTTTAATCTACAAGGCCAGAAAACAGCAAGATAATTTTTTTTTTTTTGTCCATGCCAGAAAGTTACAGCATTACCATGAATGTAACTCTCTTAACCTTTTTTAAATAATCCTACCTACTCTTTGTAGTTTTATATAAGAACTACTATATGCTCATTTGCATATTGCTCATCTCTTCCTCTAGTTTGAAACATGACATACTTTAGCATTCCATGAACTATCCCATTATTTATTACAGAACAGTTAAAGGACCTCAGACCAAAGGGAAAGAAGCCTGTACTTCAGTGACTGTGTCATGGTATGTTCATTACAAATTTATATATACGTCACAAAAAAATTATGAAATGCAAGGTTTTAGGATTATGGTGGTGAAAATAATTCCTGGTACATCACAGAAAGCTAAGGACTGGGAAGTTTTCTGACTGAGATTTTCTTTGGTGAATATAACTTATCAATGTTTTATAAGCACCAGGAAAGCATTAGATATTTTGTGTAAAAATTTTGGGTTTAGCTATTCAAGACTTTACAACTACTCAGGCAGCTCTTAGGACCCCTAGTCATAACAACTTAAAGATATGATCTAATCCTCACTGCAGTGCCTTTGCATTTAACAAGTATTGGTTCCCAAAGGCCTGTCCCTCCAACAGCTTATGCAAGATAGGGTTCAATTTTCTTTCCCTTCCACCATTTACAAAATTTTTCAGGATCCTCTAACCTCAGCACCCTACAGGCTTGCAGATCACTCTGGAAGGCATGAGGAGAATGGAGGAGAGAGGATTGTGGAAAATGCTCTTCCTCCCCTCTTTTTTTTCCCCCCTCTGGACAGCTGATTAATCAATCAATGAACCTAATCTACCCAGTCTTCATGACCAAATACAAAATGGCTATAGAGTGCACATATCATTTCTATAATGCTCTGTTCCCTCAGTAGGTTTGCTGCAACTTCTTGAGACCAATCAGGCAGATCAGTGAGATCATGAATGCCTTTGATATAACTGAATTAAAAAACACCCAAAAAGAAAAAAAGTGAATAGAAAAACACAAGTTTGCATTTAGCACTAGAGGCTAAAGTGTATGCTACAGAAGCTTCATCCATGCAGATATTTGTATACTGTGGATGATTACTGTTGTCAGCAAGTGCAGTGAGGGCTGAAGGAAAGAGAAGCCAAAATTTTAAGAAACATGTATCTTCTGCATGGTTTTAGTACCACATGCTCCAAGATCCTGCTTCTTACTTTGAGGTGATGGCAAAAGAAACTGCTGTCCGGAGATGAGATATGGACTGAAACTTCAACTGAATGGTCTACAACAACAAGATTTTTTTTCTATTTTAATAGTGCACAACTTTTAAGAAGAGTACTAATGTGTGATTCATAAAAGGGATTTTACTGGCCCACTCAGTACTCAAAGAGGAGAAGATTTCCCATTGGGGCTTTAAGTGTAGTCTCAAAGTTTTGACAAATTGTGTAAAACAATCAAACTTAATTCCTAATGACTAATCAAAGCAAACTACACTCACTTTAATTCTGTAGGAGAGTCTCAGTTCAGGGTTTTCTGCTTTTTTTCCCTTTTAATACCCTTAGTTAATTCATCTGAACATTTTAAAAAATTGCTTTATATAGAACACCTATGCATTAATTCCTCTCTCATTATTCATCATTAAACCATTTCATTACTGTCCCAAGAGTATTCAAACTTCACAATACCACACCCTTTTCAGGGTCTTTTGTTTCATTTTGGAATATCTGCAGTGCACCTTAAACCACTGAGAGAAGTATCATTGTTGTAGTAGTAGTAGTAGGAGGAGGAGTAGTAGTAGTAGTAGTGGTGATGGTGGTTGTACTTAGAAAGAAAATTTAAATGTGTCCTAGAATTACAAGGAGAAGATGATCCTTGGGGTAAGTCAAAGAATCACAGTAGAATTACATTACTGTAGAGTTAAGATTCCAGAGATTAAGGAGCAGAAATTATTAAAAGTTACACTGCAAAACCAGGAAGAAGTATTTGCATGGATGTCTAATTCAGAAACAGGTAAACATGTATTTTTACTTCATTACAAATGCAAACTTCACTCTGATATGCTGGTTTCCCCATATACCGTTTTCCACAGTATCACCAACAACAAAATCCGTATCTGTATGATGTTATCTCTTTGTTTTGACAGGAGCTCCAGGAGAATTAAGATTGCTGAAGACCTCATGATCCTTCCTTGAGGATTTCTGCGTGTTTTCAATTTCATTTTGGCTTGCTGATTTGCTCTCTACCATCAGAACTTCCGAATTTGATAAAACAGAAATGCAGACCATGCCTCAGAGCAGTCTGCATTGTGAGAGCAGGCAGCTGCTTACCTGTTTGACCGCGTACAGGAGGCGCCCGTAGCAGTACACCATGACCATCACGGGGACAACCAAGCAGAAGATGAAGAGACAGATGATGTAGGACGTGGACTCAGCTGACTCTGAAGACCAGCGTACTGAACAGCTTGTGCCTGCCCCTTCTACCCCGTAACTGCTCCAACCAAGCAGAGGCGGCACGGTCCAGACCAAGGAATAAATCCAAGAACCACCAACTGCCAGCAGAGCCTTGCGGAAATCATCGCTGCGCTTGTGGCACAGGGTGAGAGTGCTGTAACGCTCGTAGGACAGCACGGCCAGGGAGATCAGGGACACGACACCTGCAATGAACCAAGCAATATAAATGCTTATTTCCATTATTTTGCATATATTCCAAATCCCAAGAAAGCAGATGATTTTTTTGGTTATTATATAGTTGAAGCAACAGTGAAAACTACTTCCATTATTCTCTATGTGTTAATCCTCATGGCTCCTGGTTGCTCTGTCCATCCTGTCAAATTTTGTTTAACTCAGATTTATCTTACATTGGAAGATTTTTATACTTGACAGATATTCATCTTCTAGTCAGGTTTTCAGCTTTATCTGTTTTAGTATTACTCAGGAGAAATCCATTTTCTATCTGAGCTAATAAAATGGTGAAAGATTCCCTTGATAAGAACTAGAAAGATTCCCTTGATAAGAACTAGAAAGATTCCCTTGATAAGAACTATTCAATTTTTAAAATCCTTGAGCAGTTTCAAATAGCATATTGACTTTTAAAAGGAAAAAAAAAAGAAAAAAGAAAAAAAAAAAGAAAGAAAAAAAAGCCATATATTTAAGACTGGGAGACCCAAAGTGAAAGAAGCTTTTACTTCTTTTGCTCTCCCCATCAGCCAGATGAATCTTCAATTCTGACCACTCATATATGGAAAAAACAGACAACCACATCATGACTGGGATAGGGCAAGTTGCAACTTTATTTACATATATATTACACAATCAGGTTTAAAAGTGATTTGGGTTAATATTAAGCCCTAGGTGTCACAAACCCATTATATCTTGCAGAGGAAGGCTTTAAAATTCTGGTTGCAGGATATTTCCACTCTTTTTCAAGGTTTGGGACCCAACCTCCTCTTCAAAACTGTATGGTTTTCTATGGTAGGTTCTTAGTCACAACGCAATGGGGAGGGTTTTGTTATTTCCTATGGTTTTGTTCTCCTTGCAGCTTCCTTGGAATTCTTGGTGATACAACACTGGATAGCACTTCCAGGATTTATGACAGAAGGAACTTGTTTGAAAAGCTTTAAAACAATATTTTAAAACCATACTTTCCAATATGCTTTCCAGTCCCCTTCCTTTTGCTCCTGCAAGAAGAAAAACCTGAAAAGATCAATGTCAGTCCAGCTCTTTACATGATTTTTTTCTTGATCTTTGCTATTAGCAACAGCCAACTATACAGCAGCACTGAGATATATAGCCTGCCAAAATTCTCTGCTTTTGAGTGGTACCTATTTCCAGTAAATGGGTTAAAAGAAAAGGTGTTCTTCTGGGGAATCCATAGCTGTAATCCATTTTCCCCATTTAACTGTCAGCTTCTCCTATAGCTCCTTCCGAGGCATGGAATAGAGGTGAGTCAGAAACTACCCTTGGGAACAGCACTACTCTATCCTTTATCTGGGAAAAAAACCCACACACAGACCCACACAGGGCACAGTAGGATATTTTCCCCAGGCACAGCATTTTGCTCCACTTTTCCTTACAATTCAGTGACTCATTTCTGAGTTAACTGGATGCAGGCACAGCTATTTCTGTCATCCTGACAACAATTTGCAGTTACTTAGCGCAGAGCTGGGTAGGCAAAGGACCCATGGGAAATGCAAGCACTGCTTGCTGCAATAGGATGCCTTATTTCTCAGGGAGAAAGAAAGCAAAAGGGTGTGAGGAGAAGGCAACTTTT
This sequence comes from Motacilla alba alba, assembly GCF_015832195.1. Classification (NCBI taxonomy): domain Eukaryota; kingdom Metazoa; phylum Chordata; class Aves; order Passeriformes; family Motacillidae; genus Motacilla; species Motacilla alba. The sequence goes on along the minus strand of NC_052016.1, from coordinate 96,824,421 downwards.
GAAGAAGAAAATGTCTTTCTTGTTACAAGAGTCTACTAAATTATTTTCTGTACTGGGAAGTCAGTCCTAAAGAGTAGATATATTTACAGCTGTAATAGTTCCACTAAATTCAGGTGACTTATAAACTTGCTTTAAAGCTAGGTTGCTTTAGAGACAGGGAGACTTTCCCACCATCCCTCACCTAATCTGATTTCCTACATAACACCGCTCTTGAAAACCCTTGGACTCAAAAGCACAGAATCTACTGCTCTCTTCATGCTCACAGCCCACATTTAATTACCTTCACTTTCTCAGCATTGCTGCTTTCCATGTTTTTATCTGCTTGACTAAAGAGCTCCTCTCTATCAAAAACATTTAGCTCATGTAGGCACCTAAGGCAAAAACCCAGATTTTAAATTTGAGATGTAGGCCACTGGCAGGTGTTACAGATCTATTTCTGTACTTTAGATTTAACAATCATGGACTAACAGAAAACTGTCTCGGAAACAAGAAATCTCTCCCTTCCCAGCTAGGTGCTCTACAGCAAGGATCTATTGTTCTCGCTGTATCTCTGATGGCAATTGAGAATGCATTTTCCCTACTTTGATGAGATAGTAAGTGAGCTGTACTTTTGTTGAGCATTTGCTACATTCTTGAATGTGTAGGGCTGCCTAGAAAACCCAGACGGGATGTTCAGATTTCCCTAGCTTGGAGCCCTGCTTCCTGGATTTCTGCTTTCACCGCTGGGCTCTCAGGTCCAACCTGGCTGCCAGCTCTACATGCTCATGCCTGTGGCTATGCCACTGCGCAGCAGCTTCTTCTGGCATGTATTGTCGTGATTTATGACATCATTTACACTTCCTCTTATCTTCACCTATTGCCAAAGGAAGTTGTTTAGCTTTTCTCACACTGGTATTTATGATGGATGGCTCTGTGGCGTGGCTCTGAAGACAACTGACCATGAATGCAGGATTACTTGTTTTCAGACACAGAAAAGTTCTGTCTTATACCGGCATAGAATTAATGTTCAGATATTAAATTAGGATCACAGTGATGTCAGTCAAGAATAAATCAAATATTAGCAATCAGACAAACTCACAAAAGTTGCCTTTAAATGAGAGAAAATAATTTTCTTCTTTATACAGAAGAAAATTCATGACATTTAATTGCACATCTTGGCAGGAGCCAATTCATCTTTGCCTACCTTGCTATTGAGCCCCACTGACATGACACAAACTACACTTTTCTCTGGAGGACAAAAATTGTAATTTATGGAATCCCAGACCACAAAAGTTCAGGAAAAAATTCCATTATTTTTGAGTTTGGCACAGTAAGACTTCAAGATTTGAACTTTTTAATAGCACCACAATTAATACTACTACACACTGACTTCTATTACTTTCAACACATTAAGAGGTAGTTCATAAGAGATAAAAGAATTCAACATTCTTTATGTGGTTCAAACTTAGTAAGTCCAACTAACTTTTCAGAAAAAATAGAATTACTTTGAAAGAACTGGTGCTTTGAAAGACAAAAATATAAATTCAAATACAAAATCCAAATAAAAAAATTACAAGTAGCTTTTTCCAACATTGAGATATATGTGGTTGAATTGGCTGAGAGTAATTAACACACCTATTACCCAGGTGAGGAAGAAACAGGAACAACAGAGGCCACTGTAACCCTCCCTGTTTACTTTGTGTGGCATTGGGCAGTGAACACAAAGTCACAAGATGTGCCCCAACACTGCAGCTGCATCCAACCTTGCGGATAGAGGACATTTCACCTTAACCCAGAAGCCAAGACTGATCAAAACCAAACTATATAAAGAGTAACCTTGTTGCAATGTTGGGACAGAGCAGCTCCAGTGTCCCTGGTTGCTAATAATATTCTCAGCTTTCTAATTAAAAAAAAAAACAAAAAAAACCCAACCAAACATTTTTTTAAATCTCACTCTTTTATTAGTTCAGAGACTGAATCCTACAAATACTCCACTATCCTTTAATCAATTATAACAGATACTTATGTGTTGGACCAAAACAACATTATTTCATAAAAAAGGCAAAACCAGGTTTTGTGTTCAGTACGTAACTTAACAATGGCTAGTAATAAAATATGAGGATCAGGTGTACATGACCTGTCAGCTTGCAGTGAATGAGCTGCCAGCAAAAAAACTGATGATTGCCTTGTCCTTTAAATGCTTTTCTTTAGCACCCAGCATCATCCTCTCCATAATTTTTCCAGGTACTGGATTTAGACTAATAGGCTTGTAGTTTCCTCACACCCTTCTTGTAATCTGTTTTGGCTAAAGTGGAATAAAGCCTCCCAGTTTTCATTATGCCTCCTAGCTTTGCATACAGAGTTTTCTTAATGCCAGGTGCATTTAACTGTTGTGGTCTTTGTTAGAAATCCTGCAGTTATCTTGTATTCTATTTTATGCACTATCTGTTGCAGTCGGAGGTACTAGTGAATGTCACCGTCACATTTTCTGGAAAAATCCGCTTGTCCAGGATTCTTCTCCTGGGAAACTGAGAAGCCTCAGAGAAAAAGGAAAACATTTATTATCTCATTTGCTTCTCCTGTGTTTTGCTGCTTTGGAATGTGTTTGGTGAAACACATTGAAATAAACAGGTGGTTGTTTCATCGGTTTCATGTGAATTGTTTTGACATAATGGCCAATCACGGCCAAGCTGTGTCGGGACTCTGGAAGGAGGAGTCATGAGTTTTCTTTATTATTCTTTCTAGCCTTCTGTAAGTATCCTTTCTGTATTCTTTAGTATAGTTTAGTTTAGTATTCTTTTATATAATATAGTGTCATAAAATAATAAATTAGCCTTCTAAGAACATGGAGTCAGGTGCATCACTCCTCCCTTCATCTGGGAACCCCGCAAATACAAGAAGTGAGCTGAAAAACAAAAAGCAATTAAATACTTTCGGATTGTCTCTAAAGAAAAGACTTGAGTGCAATCTCCACAGCCTTAATAACAAAAAAACAAATTAAAATAATTAATGTAAGCTGTAAAAAGAAGGAAATTATTGTAATTCTTTATGCCAATGTTTCATTTATTGAGTAGTAACACTTATGACTGTGTAGACTGTGTATATTAATTTCAAATGAATAATTTTTCTAGAACTGCAACAAAATTAGATTCACAAATTGCAAATCTAAATGGAATTTGCTTCCAACAAATATTTAGAGCCCCAAGCTAATACCTAGACAAATAACTCCACAGGAGTCAATCATATTGAGAAATATAATTTGCTCCCCCAACATTTCATGTACATATAGGAACAAAAATGAGATTCTCACTGAACAGTACTGAAAAATGTCAAAAAATCCTGTATGCAGATTGCATTACAGGAATAGATAATTATTCAAAAGTTAACCATGGAAATAAGTGACTTTGAGACTAGCTGGGTGTAGAGCATAAACCTTGCTACATGGCAATTAGATGCAGTGAGTGGAGTGCAAGAAATTAAATTTCAAGTCATAAACCAGGGCAGACATCTATTTATAGGGCTATCATCTGAGACATTATCTATTATTTACTTTTATTTAAGGATCTGTACATTTCTCCCTGGCAGCACAGCAGAGCGAATGCTGTGAAAAGCACAGCAAACCATTACACTTTGTTCCCATGGGTTCTAGCTAAAAGTGTTACATTTTCTCATTCATTTTTGATGGTTTATGCTGCTCACTGATGTAGTAATTGGAAAAGGGATGTAGCTCACCCATAGTCTAGAGGCTATGAAAAACTGAGAATAGCTGGAATTCCTACTATACGTTTTGACCAACGTTTTGATGACTAGCTCAGACATATTTGCCCTCTTAAATGGCCTGTAGGTCATTAGCCTACATCATATTAAGAGTCCTGGGGCTTCCTGGAGCAGTCCTGATTGTATGTTGAAAGGGATATCCTGCACTGTGTTCCAGTTATCAAGGACCAGGGGCAATGAAAAGAAAACACCGGTAACCTTAGGCAGACTGCGAATGGAGGAATATAATAGCACCTTCTTCAACAAAAAATTAATGGAGAAAAACTAAATCCAAGTGCTTGCAAAACCCAAGATAGATTTCCCACACTGAGCCTCCATGAAGATTGGTTTTACCCACTCACAGGCATTGTCTCATAGTTTTCATTCACTCACACTCTCACACCCACAGCATCTGTGCTTAAGAAGTCCTGCCTAAAAATTCTTTTGTGCAACAGAGAACAAGAGACTCCAGCTATCAGAAATCCTTCATTGCTCACAAATCCTGCCTGTAAAAGTATTGCGTGTCTGAGGCGAGACTGCTGCTCCCTGTTGGCATTTCCTCGAGGTCACGCTCCTCTCAGTGGGTGCAGGACCCTCCACCCATGAGTAATAATACTCTGTTATTATCAGCACACAATCCTTCAGGCTTGGCTGAAGGATTATTGGCTGAAGGTTATTATCAGCACACAATCCTTCAGGCTTTCACTGCTGGAAACAGAATTCTCTGTTACCTGCACAAGCTGTTTTCACTCTTCTGCTGTGCTGTCTTCAGTCCTTTACAGCCCCTTTCCCTCCCTTCATCCTCTGTACCGACCCCAGTAACTATCACAGTTTAACAAAGTCTGGTTTTCAGCTGGGGGGGAAGTACATGGGTTATGGGGGTGGTTCCCTGTGGGGATCTGGCAGAGCTGATCAGCTGGCTAGTTTTGAAGACTGACACCTGGTTAAATCACTTAAAAGAGTTGAACACCCCCCCCTACCGCCATGGAAAAGCACATTTAAGAGCGAACAAAGCCTGGGAAAAAGCTCTCTGGCTTGCACCCTTTGAACAGGTAACTGGGCAGAGGCCTGGCAGGGCTCTGCTGCGGCACTGGCCGGGCCGTCCCTGCACGGCCTGGTCAGTGCATGGCTCAGCTGAGATTTCTGCTGCTGCCATGCCGGGCCATGCCACTGGGACTATCCCAATGCTGCAGCCATGCAGCCAGGACCGGCACCAGGAGTGGCCCCATGCCCGGTGCTGAGGGGGACCCCAAGACTGGAAGCAGCCATGCAGCTGGGATTGCTCGGTTGAAATCTGCACGGCCGGCACAGCGGTGTGCGGCCGCAGCTATCTCAGCACGGCTCGCAAATGAACTTTGTTTATTCCGGTACCAGTGCCAGGAGTGGCCCTGAGGCCAGGAGCAGCCTGGGGTTGAGAGTGGCCACCTCTGGCCCGGTGCAGCAGTGGCCACATGGCCAGAACTGTGTGGCTAAAATCACCACAAATGCAGCAGCATTGCACAGCTTTGGCTATCTCAGCATGACTCGCAATGGACTTTGTTTGTTTAGCTGCTTTTGGCCAGCTATGCTGCGGACAGAAAAAAAAGCAGCAGTGGATTTTTTTTTTCCTTGCGCCCCATATGAAGGAAAAGTGCAGGGTGGTGCTGGGAGCCAGCATGGCTTGTGCAGTGCCAGCGGGGACCACAGGATCAGCAGCGAAAGACACAGCGATACCTTGACTGCGGAGCCTGGATGAGATCAACCTGTCAGTGCTGCAGAACTCTATAAAAATTGTTTCAATTGATAAAGCTCGAGAACCAATGAACCTACGAACACTAATTCTCTCCCAAATCAGGAAAAGGAAAGGGTGAAGGCATGTAGAGGAAACAACATGGGACACTGAGGTCAGTGAAAAAGTAGTCAAATGCCAGATGGGAGGGGATTGAGGAGATGCCTTAGTCTTGGGCTGAAATTCTTTTGTAAGGCTGTGGTGAAGATATATTTAATATATCAGACTTTGTTTTTCCCAGTAATTCATGAAATGCATTGGGGGGGATGTAGTGTTCGAACTACAGCTGTGAGCAGAAGAACCAGTGTTGAAATAAGCAGATGTTGCAGTAGCTGTGATTTCAATAAGAAGCCTGAACAGAGAAAGATGAGAGAGATGAGAAACAGTGCCCCAGGGATATAAGAAGAAATCCTGTGTTCTCAGAGATAAAAGAAGAGAACTTTTGTTTTTATGCTAGAACAGCTTATTCTTAAAATAGCACCCCAATAAGTAGACATGGCCCATGAAAGCAGCTGTGGAAAAGCTGCAAGGTATGGGAGGGACTTTAACAACTGCGAACAGATTTTCCTTTCCCCAGCGGGTGATTCACTGTTACACTGAAGACACAAGAGAACTGTTTCATGTGGAGAAGTCTCCCCAGCAGGGCAAGAGAGACTCCTCTCCCTAAGTAAGAAAGACTAACCTAGAGGTGGTAAACTGACCGAAAGTTCTAGGTATTGTCGCTTTATGGTGTCAGTGGGAAAGAAAAGAGGGTGTGAGGGAGGAGAAGTGTTCTGAAGGTTTATTCTAATTTCTTATTATCTTTTTCTCTTAGTTCTGTTAATAAAGTTTTCTTTCTACCCTTTAAAGTTTTGAGCCTGTGCTGCCCTCCTCCTAACCCATATCCCACAGCAGGAAATGAGTAAATAACTCTAGTGGATCCATTGGCATTTGGTCAGCACTAAACCCACTACACTAATTGGTGCATTGTCCAGAAAACTCAGATTGGCCAACCAAAAACCACTACAGTAACCCCACAGCATGTCTACACATGCCCCAGTACCACTGCAGCCCACATCCAGCCCAAACTCAGCTGCTGAGACAGAGACAGGGCAAAATGCAGCTGAGAGCCTGGTACAAGGCACGGAACCAGGGTGTACCCGGCTGTTCTGCTGCTGAGCCCCACCGCAGGATGGTGCAAGCTAAGCACCCTGGGGGGTGCCTCTGACCATCTGCCAGCCATGTACAAAATGTAGAGGGGAAAGCAAGGGGATAGTAAGTGATACTAAGTTCCCACATGGTATCTACATGACCCTCTAATTACTCCAAAGGGGCCTGCCAGTGGCAGAGGTTAACCAACAGCAACTCCCACCATTGCTGCTTAAATGTGTTGCTGAATGAAGAGAAAACAATGACGCTTCACACATTCACAAGACTCCATTTATATATGTGTGTGCATGTAATACCCACTCCTGGGGGGCAGCTTTCACATAATATCCTGGTGTTTTGATTAAATACCAGCCAGAAATTAATCTCTAAATAAGCCACTCCTCTTCCCCCCACCCTTCTGGCAAGAGAGGGACAAAGGCAGGGACTATAGGTTAATACAATAATTTACTGAAAGCAAACAGCAATGGAATAAGAAAAGCACAGTAATAACAGCAATATTAATAACAAAAGTATACAAAAAGAGAAGGTGCTTTAAACACAAGTTGTTTGTTACCTTAGCTCAGATCTGCATGGCCGCCAGGACAAAGTTGGAGTGGTGGCCATTCCCATGCTCAGCACCACATGGTTTCTCCAGATAAAGAAAAGCTATTGGGCACTTCCTGCAGCCACCACTCCTGCTCCCAAGCCTGAGACAATGAAAACCATGACGGACAAATCTCCCAAAAGCTGGATAATCTGTGCTGTGATGCCTGTTTATTTTCCAGATCACTGTGCTCCACTGGTTCAATTCCATGTGGCATGGCCACCTTGAACTGTTCCCCCCTGCTCCACCTGGTTCCACTCTGCTCCTTTTGGCTCAGCTTTGCTGGGACCAGGCTCCCCTCCACCCCTCTGTTTCCTGCAGATGCATCCTGCACTGGTGCTGCTTTTCAGCCCAAAGTCTTAGAGTCAAGGCCACCACTTTTTCAAGCCATGTCTTGGAGGAAGTGGGAAGGGGACAGGCAGTGGCAACAGAGGACAGGATCCACACAGCTGATCCCACAATCCCCCCAGTGAAGAGTGAGACAAAATGACACACTTCCAGGGGTGAACTCACCTCTTCTTTCCCCCAAAACCATGCCTGCAGTGATGATGTGAGCATTATGGAATACCAACCTGGCCACATCCAAACAGTGCTGAGCTGTGCCCCCTCTCCACAGCCAGGACACCTGGGAAGGACATCATGCAGCAGGAAGTGCAAGAGGAACGTGAACCAGCAGCTGGCAGGCTGGGACCCACCAAAAGTAGCACCTTTCCTTTGGAAGTCAGGCCACCGTGCAGGGGTTAACAGTGAACTCAGAGATGCAGCAAGCAAGAAAGAGCATGGTGCTGGAAGGACATTGGTTGAGGTGGAAGAGGCATGCTCTGGTCTCCACTTACAAATGCTGTGCTGGAAAATACCTAACAGGAGCAAGAGGTAGGTCTCTCAGAAATGTTATGCATCCTACCATAGCTATGCTCCCTTCTTTCTAGTCCCTCATTTTTCAGCTGCTAAATCTGCTGTTCCATTAGCTGGAGAATATGCTAAAAAGCTCTGTTGCACAATATGATGGAGGAGGTAAGATGGAGATACACCCCAAGTTGGGAACATTGGGGAATCCTGTGCTGAGGAATTCTTCTGTTGTTTCTTCTGGATGACACCTTTCATTGTGCTTGCCCAAGGACTTAAACACAGAAGGACAGTAGTAGGGAACAGCTCTCTTCAAATGAAGCCTCTTAATACCTCAAATTTCAAGTTTTGAGCTTAATTACAAGTTGTGCTACTGAATGGTATTACATAAATATGTTATTGAGTTATACAAAACTAATTTGATCAGTGACTCAGTACTGTTTTCAAGGGAAATAACTTTCCTGACTATAAATGAAAGCATTTCTGATAGTTCTCTACAGAAATAAAATACTCCACTTATGAAAATGAAACATAAAAAATTTAAGCAACTTAAAAGTCATGACATTTCCAACATATTTGTACTTCTGTATCTCCTTAGAAGTCTTTCTGAAAACGTATCTTAGTATCATCTGCCAGGGACTATGCATGAAATACGATTTGTATGTCTAGTATTCACAAGAGAGGCTTAGAAGCAGCAAGATGTAAAAAAAAGAAACAGTCTTTTTCTAATGGTTGCTTATTCTTCAATTTTGTTGCTCTGGGCCAAAGTATCTTACCTAACAACTGCCACAGCATCAGAGACTTTGTAAGAGCAATCCACTCTATCATCACCTTTGTTTCCATTCTTTATATACCACTTAACGTTAATACTTACAAGTAAAACTCTCGGGCTCTGCTTCCATTAAAATCAATGCATTTCTTCCACAAAAATACAGTGGTACTTACTCCAGTAGCTGCTGCCATCAGAGATTTCTTTGCAAGTGAGGAGGTAAGAATATTATAATGATAAAAGCAGAAACTTTCAAAAGCTGACTCACTGATTGACTTGGGTTTCTCATAGCATATTGTCCTGGGGTGACTTCAAGATGCTGAATTGTATCCATCTGTTTAGCCCAGTAAAAAGTTCTGCAACTTTAAAACTAGATCTGAGAGCAAAGTGGGGGGAGAAGGAAAAGCGGTGGAATTTTTTTCACAGCTGTATTCAAAAACAGAGATAAGCAGTGCTCTCAGAGTTCTCTGCTCTGCAGACAGATGGGGAGTTTTCCCTTGCTGTTTTCACTGTTTTTTCTCTCATTAGCTGAGCCCAGAAGGTTTTTTGGAATTGTTCAGCCATTGTTCAGCCCAAGAACACCAGGATTGTTGTCTGGGGGGCCCCCAAGTTGCACTGCGGCTGGGACACCGGACCTGAGCCCCAGAGAGAGAGATCCGAGCCCCAGAGAGACTGAGAGAAAGCCAAGGACACACCCACAAGAAGGACCCTAAACTACAAAAGTACTCTCTTTGAACTTGCCATCTCTTCAGAACAACAAGAGGTTCCATTGTTTAATATTATTCATTTTCTCATGTTTGTGAATACTTTGCTTGTTAAATCAACAGTTTTTCCCACTTTTCTTGAAGGAGATTTACATCTCCCAAACCAGTGCAGGGAGAGGCCACTTGACTTTGCTTTCTAGAGGGACCCCTTTGGAGGTTTCCTCCCAAATTTGCCCTAAACCAGGACCCATATGCACTTTAGTAAAATATGAAAAACTCCTAAGTCACAGCATCACAGAGGAAAAAAGAACCAAACTTTTAAATTGTTTAACTAAAAATTATAATTCCATTTTGCCTTCTAGCTCTGAGTCTCATAGTACACATTTCACTGCTAGGGAAAAATCTATGTCAAATACAGTCTCCAGTGAGGTTCTGCAGGTTACATTTCTTTTTCCATTATACTGGAATTGCCAAAAAGTGGCAGCGAGATGTTGATTGGTTTGCAAAATGTGGGATAGGCAGCATCGAATGAAACAAATTCAGTTAAATTGATAGAACACAGTTAAGTTAAATATCAACTTTCATTGCCAGTAGGGCTAGTGAAAAGGTACCATAAAATGAGCAAATCTGAGAGAGAAATATGTGAGAGATTGTGAACATGGGATTTCACAAAATATTATTATTAAAGGTTCTGGTTTTTGTTGTGAGGGGTTTGGTGTTTGGGGCTTTTTTTTCATTTTTTGAGATGAGAAATACAATTTAATATTCAGAAGGGGTTCAAACAGGTCTGGAGAGTGGCAGACATATATGGCTACTGCTCCTTCTTCACTAAACCTCCAGGATTTTGTCCACTTATTCCTTTTCTGTCCCAAACAAAAAAAAAAGAGATACATATTGTATGAGGCTGCATCCAACTGATTTGGGCAGAAAACTCCAAGCCTTTCCAGAGCCAAAAAGAAAGCCTGCTGCACCTAGAAGATATTTCAGAGTTAAGATGTATGGACTAAAAGTGAGGTCTGAGTACTAGTCTGACTTGCCTGAAGTTCAGTGAATAAAGAAATCACAGCAGAACTTTTATGATATAGCAGAACCACAATGTGAATATAACAACTTGTAAGTTCAGGGCTAATATAAAGGATATGAACTTCAGAGGAGTGGATGGATCCTCAAACACTGACAGAAGCGGCTGAGAATGGGGTGTGCTTCAAAACACTGTTGGCTTTATTTGGATATGCCTATTAAATATTTATATGATAAACACAGAATAAATGGTCAAAAAATTAAGTATTCTTTAATAGATTCTTATTCTAGTTGCTGCCACGTATTAGTCATCAGAGCACAATTTCCTTTTGATTTTTAATGCATAACAAGCATTTCTACTTATTCGAAATTGAGAAAATATTTCCCACAATCATTTGTTGAACGTTAGCAGTTACAACCATTTTCCAAATACAGGCTACCTCAGATATCAACCATACACTTTGAATTGAAATAAATCCACCAATTGCCATTTATCTAATGCCTGCAATTATCTGTTCTCTTTTGCTAAGATGACTTGGAATCATGAGTCCATTAGAACAGGCAATCATTCCCTTCTCCAAAGAATTATCTTCCTGCTTAACTCTAATGGGAGTCACAGTTTAACTTTTCACTTGAAAGAAATCACTGAAAAATCTGTGTTGGATCCAACCCTGCTAGAAGAAATGTATTGAAGAAGATCATTACTGGTCTTGTTCAATAAATTTTTCTTGCTCTTTTCTCAATGGTCATTTCTGTGTTTCATCCTTCGCACAACATACAGAGGATGAAACATTATTCCTTTGTGTTTCAAACATACATTCCTTTATGTTTGGTGGTATCTTCAATAAAGACAGCATGTATAACTTTTAACAGGAAAAAAAAAACTCAGGTTTTTCCTCTTTCTTTCCCCCTCCTTTGGTGAATTTTAAAGGAGTTTATTTTGTGCTTTAAAGGTGATCTTAATTCCTAGCTGTATTTGGTGACTTAATGTGCATTACTGAGTACTACTATATTTTTCTGCAATGTTATTAATATGCCTATCCATCCAAACAACAAACTCCCAGTGGCATAAACAGTGCAAAGAATTCCCTTTTGCATCTCAATGATACCAGCATAGTACAAAAACATCCCTGAACGTTCACTTCTGTCTCACTTTCCATATGTTATGCCCCTTTGCATTCTGGAAAGCAGGCTGGCCATGGCAAATTCAGCTTCCTGACTTGGCTGCTTCCATATCAGTATATTTATTCTGCTGCCTTAGGGAATTGGAATAAGAAATGTCAGCACTAGATGGAGCTCCTGTACAGCAACATCTCGGGAAATATCTTTGAGGCTCGTGTGCATGAGAAAGGCAGAAATGGATGTGCAGCCCTGGTGTAGCAGAAGGACGCTCTCAGGGCAGTTAGGCTCACTGCTGCATCCCTATGCCCACGCCATCCTGCAGGGCCCCCATCTCCTGCCAGGACTGCTCCTTCTGAAACGTGGGGGCTTCCCCAGGACCTTTCTTCATGCTGAGGATGTGCACAGCTGTAATACATAATATGCATTCCCAGGGGGTTTCTGTATGTGGGACATGGCATCAAATCAGCTAAGAGGTGAAATGACAATGTTAGCATCCGCTAGCCAGTGAGCCAAGCGTCCACCAGAGCACACAGCCAACACCCTTCCAATGAACTCCAGCTTTTTCACTGAATCCAACTGTTTCTTTTGAATAATAAGAGTATATTTCTAAAGATTTTCTATAATCTGGGGGGTTTCTTTGGTAGTTACCATTCCTAGGGGTGGAACACTCTACAAATACTAACTCTTCTGAGTCAAGTTTTTCATAATGTCTGGTGTTCAAACTGGTTTTTATTCTAATTAGATATTAACTGGCCAATGAATAGTCATATCTGATACTATGGATGCAGTCTCAACATATGATGAGCAGGCTTTACACTGCCTTTGAAGCAGGAGTTTCTTGTGCACTTTTACAACCCCACAATCTCACATGGTGTGAAAGTGAGCTGAACCACCAGAAAAGGCTGCTCCTGTCTCTATCCAAGATCACTGTGATGGCTGAAGGATGTGCAAAGAGGAAAAGCAGTATTTCCCATTCCTTAACCCCTCCAAAGGACCTCTAACTGGAGATCCTTTGCTACATCCATTAAAAAATTAAATATAACCAATGCAGACAGAAATCCTTTGCAGTACATTTTCACCCAACCAATAAGTCTAATCTTCAACACTGGATAGAAGGGTGGAAATTGCACTAGAAAGTGTAGTAGTGGAGGTGTGACATACTGGGGCAAGTGTGGCTATCATAGAGGGAAGCCATACCTTACTTAATTCATCAGAGGTCCTTAGCTGCACTGTGCAGACAGGGCTGATGCGTACTTGAGTAAAACCTACTTGGATTTTCAAACAACTTTAACTAGCCCAAAGGCTTTTAAGGATAGTAAGCTGCCATGCAATGATAGAAATCTTCATGTGAATGAATAATTAAATAGAGGTAGAAATAAAAAACAACAGAAAAAAATTAGTTTTCTTAGTGGAAACTGTGGACAGCAAAGATCCCCAGGGATCTGTCCTAGGCCCTGGGCTATTCATCACATTAATAAATTATCTGGAGAAGATAGGAAAAAGTGACAAGTTTTCTGACCATACTACACAGAATAACTCAAAATCAACAAAAACTGACTGTGAAGTACTGCAGCACAACCACATGAAACGGAGCCATCGAGCAGATGAGATGCAGTACTGATGTAAACTGCTGTATGTGGAAGAAAATAAACCTGGCTTTAAATACACAGCAATTGTTTCTGACTTAGTGCTCTGCAAAAAGAGTTATGATAGAGAACTTTACACAAACCAGTTCCACTAAGCAGCAATGCTCAGCAACATTTAGAAAAGCAAACATCAGGACTTATTAGAACAGAAAAACAGAGAAAACACAGAGGAAAGATAGACAGGGAAAGATCATTTAGTGTTTCCTAAAATAAGCAGGTTTTCAAATTAAATCATCAGGTTGCAGACTCAGAATAAACAAACTGGAGAAGGTACTTCTCTTTCAATAGTACATAGTTAATAAGTAGAATTCCTTTATATACTATATTGTGCACACCAAAATTTTGCAGGTTTCCTGAGCAAGTGGAATGGGAGATAAACACAGGAAGACCTATTAGATTCAAAAGTACTGCTTCAGGGAAGAGAGGTGTCCCTACACCACAAATCACAGGCTATCACTACATAATAGAAAAACATCATTGGATGCTGAAAATTATCCCAGCTTTAAGTTTAGTATTCTAGAAGAATAGCTAGGCAAAATACCTTGAATGACATGTACTTGATATCTACACAAAAAACACTTTGCAAGGCGTAACTTATTGAAATGATAAGAAAAAAAACAATTACAGCACAGTAAGAGGCTAATACCTGCTTGTATCTGATATCAGTATTTCTTTTCTAAAGGTCTGAGTGCCCACAACCCTAGAAGAGATATTAACTTGTAATACTCTTACTCATTCTCAAATTCCTTGTTAAACACCACTTGGTGCACTGACCTATAGAGAGAGACTGCTCCATGAAGCAAACCAGATGGTGATATGCTACTATCTACTGCTCTTATCTCAACGTATATTAAGCTAAGGCTTTATCTTGCCTCATAACCTGCTTTCTACCCATTAGAACAAGTCTATTTAAATTCTGACTGGCATATTTATCTGGCAGCCTTTCATCCTACTCCTGTGATGTGGTCTTTGCCTCTCTCAAGGATATTAAATAGAAATACATTTTCAATTTTGAGAAGTACATATAGTAAAGCAATCCTCAGCAAAATCATGCAGCCACTGCTGGACCTCGGCCCTCTTGCACTGCCACACATTTTTTCTCTGAAAATTGAGCAGTTTGAAAACAGTGCAGAATTTCAAAGTTTGGATAAATTAGAGATTTGCTACAAACAATTACATGGAGGAGTTACTTGGTGCACCATTGTCAGTGTACAGAGCATACTGAAAATACACACGCAAATGCCACGGACATAGTCCACTCTTTCACTGAGAGGCAGAATTTATAACCTGTCCTCACTACCAAATTAACTCCTACCCTAGGACTGTTTCTAATTAACTCCTGCTGAACTCACACGGAGGCAGACAGGGATGGCCATCAGCCTCCCAGGCAGTGCTTGCTCTGCTGCCAGCAGTGGAGGGGAGAGCAGTGCCCGCCCCACTCTGCCTTGGGCTGCCTGCTGCGCAGCGCCCAAACAGCTTGCCTAATTTCATTAGGGTGATTAAACAGTCAGTCTAAAGAGGTCCCCTGGTAGCTCCACAAACAGCCTGAATACAGAACAAAAATAGCCCCCAAACAGTAAATCTGGCAAACAACAATGCTTCAGTGTGCACATGCACATAAGGATTAAGTCTAACCATTATGGGTCCTAAAATTCTTATAAGGTCAAGTTAAATGGGATTATCTATGGTTTTGTAAAATTCATACTATTTCTTAGCTGAAAGCAAATCTTTCCAGATGTTAATGTGCTATTCCAGCACTCAGAGGTCTGTTCTAGATTCAGACAACTCTTAGATATTAAGCAATAAAATGCCATATATGTGAATTAAATAGTGGTTTTGAATTTTAGAAATTACCAAGGTCCTAATCTAAGCAAAGTTTTACATAGCTTTTGATTTGTAAAGATGATCTATTCCTTATGATTTTTTTTTACAATGAAGTCTTCTTTTTGTTACCTTGTTTTCTGAGTTACTTGGTCCTGAACAAATTTCTACTGTTATAAATCTCTACAAAAATAATTCAATATAAAGAAGTTTCCTTCTTTTGATTTATCTGAAGCCTGCTGATATTGATTCCTTCTTGCCATAGTTATCTACTATTTCTGCTCTTAATTGCATTAGTGAAACCAATAAAAACAAACAGGAGCAGAGAAAAGAAACAATAGAAGATATAATTAAAAAACAACACTAGAAAATTAGAATGCCTCCAATAAAACACTAAGAAATAGATGTAAAGATTGCCATCTTAGCCCAGTGAGTCCCTAGCCTTCTGCTTTGTGGCTGCTCTACTTTCTTAAGGAACAGCAGAAGTTTGTATCTGACCCCAGGATGAGATTGTACTTCCACCATATTGGAATCTTTCAAACAGGCTTAAGAAACTACAAATAGGAGAAGCAACGTAATTTTACAACATGCTGGGAAGACTCGTTGGTGGAAATAGCCCAGGGCAATAGAGCCTGATGCTGAGAGCTGGCGCAAGAAACCTTCAGCTGAAGCAGGTGAAGTCTGGTATATTGGTAGAAAAGATGGTACCAGCTGACCTTGATTAGAGACATTACCATCCAGACCACAGAGAGATGCCTGGGGAGTCAAGCAGCCCCAGAAACCTGAGCTTTCACCCTTGCATGGGGTGATCCTCTGATTGCATCCCCTGATCCTCACTGGGCCAGCACAGCATGGAGGGGAGAGAGGGGCAAACAGGTCCCACACTGCTCTGGAGGGAAAGCACAGGGACATCTCACAGAAATGGGATGGGGCCATGTCATGGGGATGAAATGCCTTCTCAGAGTGGTGCTCTCTTGCATTTGCTGTCTGCAGGTTCCAAATGTTCCTCCTGCCTGTATCAATTACGGGAAAGTCTATAGCATACAGAGGTAATTTTGAGTTAGTTTTAAAAAACCCAAACAAACCATGACAAAACCAAATCCACAAATCCCCCAGTATTGGGAGGCATTTGGATTATGTTAGCTGAGAAATCCACAGAAGCAATTAAGTGGTCTGTGACTCAATAGAGACTGTGGTTTATTAACATTACTGAATCTTCAGTTTCAGAAGCAGTTTCTCAGCTAGTGTTGATATGTAGAAAATCACAAATGTAAACAGAATAGTTTCAGCTTTCAAATAAACTTATTTTTCTTTTTTAGTGTCAGCACACTAATTTAACAAAATTATTTTCTCACTTAATACACTTATAAAATTAGAAACATAGTAGAAACATTAACATAAAAAGCCCCAGGCAATAGGAAAAAGAATACAAACCCTAATAATTACTTTTCAGTATGAAGTATTTGCCACAGCTGAGGGGAAAAAAGAACTTTATAGTTATCACCTATTATTGTGTCATTATTTGGAACTATGCCAATGGTTTGTATCCTTTTTATCACTGAAAAGACTGCAAATTTGATTTGCTTACTGGACTGGAAGACTTTGCTTAAATGCTTCCTAAAAGGAAAAAGATATAGAAAATTAATGTCTTGAGTTAGGAAATGGTCACTAGGTACATAACTTGGATGTGAACAGCCAAAGATAATATCCTCTCTCTGGCATACTTCAGGGGCTACAAAGGAAGCTTAAAAGTTTTCCAAAAAATTCCGTTCAGATGTGTCAGCATGTGGATGGTCTTAACAGGTCCTAGAGATTATTAAACACATAGCTTAAAAAATATCATTTAATAGCCCTTCACAAGCAAAGTCCATTGGTCTTTAATGTGTTTGTTGGTTTTGTTTGTTTGTTTGGTTTTTTTTTGATTGAACATTGCTTATTTACTGGCCTCTATTTTATTTCATTATACCCACTAAGGGACCAAAAGCCATCTACATTTTAATGACATATTTTTTTCATATGTATGTGACCTGACTACCAACAGAGCTGGTTTCTGCCTTTTCCTAAATTAAAAGAAAGTCAACATCAGGCATAGCCTTGTCTGGGTTAATGCCATGAACCAGGTTTAGGAAAAAGGGCCTGGAAATATCAACGATTAAACTTAAACTCTGACAGAAATGCTGCTTCATCTCCTCCCCATTCCACAGGGAGAAGTGAGGAGGGCTTGAGCAAGGGGCTGCACAGTGCTTCATCTCCAGCCCAGCACACATCTTGGGTGATACCCTGCTGTAACCAAGGCAAAACCTACTCTTATCTCAAGAAGGTGTTAAAGTGCCTGCCAGAGTGAAGTCTCTGATTTCAGGAATAACATTCAAAGTAGGACATTAGGTCTTCCATTTTCAATTTCTTCTTCAAGGCATGATTCCTTCTTTATCATGTTTTCCAAAAGTATTGCCCAAGTTGTCTCCCCACTTTTAAGCATGTAAATTGAATGCAGAAGTCCAGTACTCATGCTCTAAAAACTACCTGCAGAAAGAGCTGACAGCATTTTCCCTACATTATGAATTTGGGATTGTAAAATTGGTAAGAGGACTAGGACACCTCTTCATGGAAACACACTTAAAAGTGCTCACTCTTGCACAACTATTCTAGGTGATTTCAACTTAGTACAGTGCTTAATGCATATAGGAAATAGAAATTCCTGGAAACATCCTGGAAGAGGATACTGAAGTGGGGAGGGAACTATAAGCAAAGTAAGAAAATTAGAGAAAGAAAAAAGAAGTAATAAACACCCCATTTGTGAGGGTCATCTCATGACTTCAGAGAGGTACAGAGCAGGTGTCTACCCCCAAGCTTGGGTTCCTTTCATAGTCCATGGAGATAAAGGGGTGCATGGAGGACACATCTCATATCTCCCCGAAGAGAATGTCTCAGATGTGTTGAACAGTGTGCATGCTGGCAGTACAGATTTGGTTTTCTATTGATTATAAAAAAAGCCTTGGGGATTGGAAAATGTCTGGTTTTAGTCAGATGATTCCCATCTGTCTCTAAGGGGTTGAGCATTTCATTTTTTCCATGTAAGTATGGTCCTGAGAAGTGTATTTAGTAATATACAACTACCTCATTGATTAGTTATTTAAATAAAAAGTATAGCAGGCTAACTTCCGTTTCTTTAAAGAGGAGATGCCAAAAGAGGAATTTGGATTATATATCTTCTTAATAACGACTTTTGTATTTTTGTTTACTGTAAAATCTAATACATATCAGGTGCTGGAAATTAAATAGAAAAATTTAGGATAAACTGCCAATTGTTTTTAGATAAAGGGACTGTAAACACTTTTGACTTATGCCCATGAGTCAGGCACTGGTTTTCCCCCTCTGTTTGAACCAGAGGATTATTTCTGATACTGACCAACTACTGAGGAAAGCTTGCATGGGTCACAATGACTGCAGACATAACAGAACCTGTGCACTTCAAACAGAGAATGTTTTCAGGGTCTGTTGCAGAGCTATGTTTTCCTAAGCAGTACTGATTAGTTGTGTTTGCTACCAACTTCATTTACAGAAGTATCACCTTTAATGCCATCCCAAGCCCACTGGAAAAGGAGCAATCACTGATAAGTGGGTAGGTGAGGAGCTGCTAAGAGTGGTTTTGCACTGGGAGATGAGTACTTGCTGCATCAAAGCTCAGAAAACATCAGACGAACTCTTGCAGGATCAAGCCAAGTAAGATGATGTCTTTTTGTGGGGAAAAAACCATATCTTTTCACAGAAGAGCTGTTTATTACATCTGAGATCTCAACTGCATCCCATAAACAGAGAGTTTCCAGTATGTTGGAAGTTTATACTCTAAATGTAAGTACTTTAGTTTAAGGCAGGGAGTCTAAGACACAGCACATAAAGTCAAGGTAAATTACTAAGAAGAAAATTATTTGTTTAAGGTCACAAGACAACTGAACTTTAAAGCAGAATCATGAGCATTTCTCCATTTCTCACTCATTGTGTTCTCTGGCAGTTTACAAGCGAATAAATCGATAACTGCTTTAATATGACTGAAAAGATTATCTGCCCACAGAGTTGAGTACAGGGTTTCTAAAAAGATTCAAGTCCTCATTTAGGTATGACCTTGAGTTATCAATGGCCATTAGGACACATCTACATGCCTTACTTCAGTGCAAATAGGACTGGAGCCCTCTGCTGCACCCAGAACTGACAGGATGCTGTGTGGGAAGACACAGACAGTCACACAGCTTTTGTATGACATAGGCATCTCTGGCTCCTCTAGAATAGTGATGCTCTTTTACACAACACTAATCAGAATTCATTTTTTACAATAAAATATTGAAAACAACTTCTTGGGCAAGCTGCGGGTATTTTAACCACCACGAAGGTTAAGAAAGAGAAAAACAACCAGCTGAAAACAAGAGCTAATAGTTCAACAGGCACAAAAATTTCCCTGCTAAAAATGTGCCTTGGAACTTTTCCAGCATTAGAGTCTAGTGTTGGATTTCTGTAGCCAGAGACAGCTTTTTCTTTCTCATATGTATCAATCTATTTAATATTTAATCCTGATATGACATGGCATAGAGTAGTGGTTCTAAAAATGAACTCCAGAAGTCATCTGAGCTCAAATTCTGCCTGTCCTACATGTTTGGGAAGTTTACATTAGTGCAAATATCTTGAGAAAATACAATTTTTTCTGAAAGTTTGCATCTGTCCAGAGATTTAAAATGTTTAATAAGGCACAGTGCAGAGATTACATGTGAGATGGTCAAAACTGCAAGACAAGCCTAATCTTAAAATGGCATTATCACTTCCTGTGTATGTGGTCTCTATGAGAGTGCATTAAAATAATACATTTTTCCTAAATTAAAATCTAATGCTTAGTCATTTCATGATATTTTTAGCCACTCTTTTTTCACCTTGCCTGCAAAGGTTACTGAGAGTTCAGCTGTGAAAATAGATCCTGTCCCTGTGTCACTTTCCATGTGTGCTTAAATGTATAACCATGAGCCTGTCGAACCATGATGAAGTGGTGTGTAATGGCAGCAAATTTTAAAAATCCATCCATTTCCCCAACTCAGTGACATGTGCAATTTCCATTACAGTGACCTACTTAACAGAACTGCAATCAAGGATGAGCACCAGGGTAAAATCATTTACCCTGGGAACAGACCATGCTGTTTCTCCTCTAGCTCCATTCCTGGTACTTCTCCAAATCAAGACCCAACAGCTCATACTTCCATTGCAGATCTCACAGTATTTAATTTTCTCCTTAAAATCCCCATTACATGCTTATTGATCAGCATCTGCACTTCCCATTAGCTTCCAAACCGTGTGCTTTCCATATATGGTTTGAAATCACAAAGCAGATATAGGGATATCAGCAAGTAATTAAACCAAAAAACTACACTTTGTACATAATTTTTCTCCACTGTGCCCATGGCAACCCCGTGGTTGTCATTCTTGGGTCATGTTTTTTCAGTGCCTAGGGTAGGCAATGGATTGCCTGGTAAACAGCTTACTCGATTTCCCACCAAGTGACATGGCACTGTCAATATTGCTGGGAGGGGAATCAGAGCTGCTTTCCAGATCACCTCCCAGGCATGTGATTTTTAAAAAGGTAAGACAGTTTAGAGATAAAAAAAAAAAAGGTGATCTCTCACCTTGCATTTACATTTGAAATAAATCTCAGCTTCCTACTTTCATTCCCTCAGGTTTCATCCAAGCCACAGACCTGAAGGATAACACCTTCACTCTCCGTTTGGTTTAAAACACAGAGGAGGCTTTCACCGTATCATAAAACAAGTGGGAGGGGAAAAAATGACCTTAAAAACATAGTCCTGCTAGAAGATTTGCAAGAATGAACTGCATTTATAAATATTTTAACAGTTTGAATTTGGCTTAGGTGCGTCTTACATCATTAAACAATCACCAAGTCATGAAGATTAGTTGCCCATCTAAAGTTTCTTTAAGATTTAGAAAAACACTGCAGTTAGAAAAAAAAAAAAGCACATATCTTCATTATCTTCATTTAGCACAAGAAAGTGCAATTCTAGTGGGCCCAGTGAACTTAGACCACCACAGAATCATCAAGATTGTAAGAGATCTTCAAGATTATCTAGTCCAACCAGCAACCCAGCACCACCATAATTATCCCAAAACCATAGCCCTTAGCACTTAGCATCATTAACACTTAACATCATTAACAGTATGTTCCTATACTTTTGTTTATCCTAGTAGGATCATCTAGCCCATGACAAAAAAAAAAAACAAACCCAAACTGGTACAAATATTGAAGCATTTATTCTTACCAGAGCTGGTATTGAAGTTCAGTTCATCTTACTTACTCTATTCTGGATCTTAAGCATTAGTGCCCTGTCTCTTATCTTTGATGGGCCAAAATCAGACACGAAGTACCAAGGAGGGAAAGCTATTTTTTTAGCTAATAAATGTATGAGTTTTTTTTTTAGGAATAGCTAAAGGATGAATAATGGTATTTATCAGCAGAAAAAAATGTGTTTGTAAAGACACATAAACGTTAGGCAACCTGCTATTTTTATTTGCTTTTACTCATGCTGTATCGTAATCAACATTTTTTAATTATAACTCGGTAAGCAAACGTCTTCATTATGCCCTTTATACACACTAATGAAAGAACACATAAGAGTGCTGCAAGACTTTCACATGAACTATACACACTTTAACAACTACCTGCATTTAGGCTGCCTCAGCTTCCCAGGACATCCCACTGACAGCACCAACATCACTCAGAGGAGCTCAGGTCCCCATTGGCATTCCAGGCTTTGCTGTTGTGTTTGCCTGTGTGTTCCTTGATGATCTAATCAATTTTAAGAATCATAGCAGAAACTATCACATGAAAACAGGTATCACGACAGCACAGAAATCTGCACTCCTGCCATGCATCCAATTCATAAAGATCTGACTTTGATGAATTATTCCACAAACAGAACACCCTGGGAGAAACTTACCCATTTGCAGGTTTAATTCCACAGTCAGTGGGATGATAACTCACATGTATTCAGACAAAAGCCAGCAGGCTCAAAAGAGCACCTTTAACATACCTTTTTTGCTCAGCCCTTGAACACCCACCTCTTTTTCCCCTCCCTCTTCAAATGTTATTTCCCACTCCCACTGGTAAATAATAAAGAGAAATCTCAAAGTATGGAGAAAAAAAAATAGTACTGGCTCCTTTGTGCCTGAGAAAAATACTTACAGAAATACTGGAATACCTAAAACACACAAAAATGGAAATGAAACCTGGAAGAAGACATGTCATTCTGCTCAGCACAGACCAAACTGAAAACAACCTACCAAAACAAGCCAAGGTGCTGTATGACCATAAAGTCTATTTTTGGATGGCCAAAGTGGCCATCTTATATAACACAGCCGTTCCCAACTCCTTTGGGCAAAGCAGCAGTTTCCCAGAGGAAGCTGCCAGGATGGGTTAATGGTCATGAGTGGAGCACATATTTGAAGAAGGAACAGGTACCAGAGACCACACCACTGGAAGTAGCAAAGAGTTTATAATCCAGGTAGAGAACATGTGTTTGAATTCACCACCTGATTTTCCATCAAGAGCTGTGGAAGCACCTCTTGGATCAAAGAGCCTACACAAGATGTGCTGCAGTCCAGGGTTGGAGAAGAGCCAGGAATGTGTTTGTCCTGCCCTCGTGGCCTGGAGGCACCCAAGCAAGGATGTAGAGCAAGAGGGAGCTGTGCCAAGTCCCCTGGTCTGGGTTAGATAAGGATCACACCCAGACATGCACCCACAGGCCAGTTCATGCTTTAGTGGATCTTTTTATGAATGTAGGAAAGGGTCACTGCTTGGTGATGCAACAGGCATCTTCAAGCAACAGGCTTCATCCTTGGAGGGATGAAGGCTACCCTCTGACTGTTCATTGTCCTTTATATTCTTTTAATAATCACAAGAAATCCAGTTACAGCACTTACATCTAGCACTGCAAAAGATGGTTGCAAAAAAAATTTTGTCTGGACAGGAGAGCAACACTGAATACTTTTCCCATCACTTCTGACAAATCTATTCCTGCAACCTAATTTTCTACTGAAGCTGCAAACCTGCAAGTCTAAAATAAATATTTTGCTTTGCAGAACAGAAATCATCTGATTATAAGAATTCACTATCTGGGACATGAGGAATTCATATTATAAATAGAGAGAAAATTAAAAATGGTAAATATAGTACTTTCAGGAGGCTTTGTTCATGACAGAAACCACACTGAGGGATCTGCAGTTCAGCAATGGCACAGATTTTCCTGAGAAAGAGGAAAGTATTATATATGTTCATACATTTAATCAAACTCTCTCCGGTGGCTTGCCTTTTTTTAAATTCCATTTTTAGTTCTTAAGAAACAAGTAATTTTGAAGAATGAGATATGGTAGGAAATATTTATTAGATCCATGCTTCTCTTTCATAAAGTCTTTTTTTAAGATGTTTTAAACTATGGACAAGGCAATTAAATTATCCTTCTGTTCACCACAGAAGAGCATTTAGCTCCCTAATCACATTGCTTAGTGTACCAGGGCTAAAAAGAAGAATAGTAAAGGATCATCACTGAACTCTTACCAAAGCAGGAATTGACAAAGCCATACCACCTACAAGCATGGTCCCCTCCGATCCATTTGCCACGGATGTTGGATGCAAAGCTGAGGGTAGTTCCCGAGATGCACACTAACATGTCACTGACGCTGATGTTCAGGAGAAGCATGTTGACTGGGTTACGCAGGGTTTTAAATTTGCAGAAGAGGATGAGGACAATCAAGTTATTCAAGAAACCGAAAAACAAGATTAATCCAAGAAAAACAGCCACTACTGTGTGCCCACTTCGTGAGAGTCCAGCCCTTGGCTCAACAGGATGTGCAGGTGCACCAAAGCTCAGGTTATACATCAAAGTGTGGTTCATTTCGGACTTTGTCATGGTTCAGTGAGGGCAGAGATGCTGGGTGCCCTTTGCTGAAGCAGTTTCCCAGAAGTCATTCCATCACAGATGAAATCATCTCAGGAGCCTGGTGATCTTTGCTCAGATGAGATATCTCTTAGATGGTTATGCAGGTATGAAACACTGTATTGCAGCTCAGGACTGTTTTTCTGCGCTGTGTCTTTCCAGGGGTCTGCTCTGCAGTAATTCCAGGGCAACAGAACCAAGTGAACAATCATCTCAAATTCATCTTTCTTGTTTAAACCTAGGATAATATTAGATGATGTTTTTTGATGTTCAGAATGGAAGGTATCTTAAAAAGATGCCTCAGCATGGTCTCCTCCTTCAGAGCAAAGGACAGCCCTATCAATGGCAGCTACCCTCCTTTCCTCTGACAATGGGTGTCTTTCTGAAAATATAGAAAAAACAAACGGTTAGAACCAAATAACTCTTTCCATACAAAATGCAAAAAATAGGTACATCGTTTACTAACAGTTCCTCCTGTTTTGAACTATAACAAATATCTCTCATTCTTTTCAGTTTTTACTCTGATTTTTTAAAGAAACATCAGTTTGTTTACATTTTCTTGGATGTTTTAAGCATTTTTTCCCTAGCTCACAGTTTAGCATGGAGAAGGTTGTTTGCACCTTCCTAGCAAAGTTCCTCATGTGAGAAAATCCATGCTGAAACGTACCTTTTGCATCAGCTTCCCAGGGGAAGAACTATGTCTTCCTCCACATTAAGTCAATCTACACCAAATGAAGATTCATTCTTGGCTTGACCTTAATTAAAATTATGACAAATTTAGGCAGAGAAAGTATTACTTTACTCAGAAAGAAAAATATCAAATGCTGTCCCTCAAGCTCTCATGTGCACACAAAGGTTTGCAGATCTGTGATAACAATATCTGTCCTCCCACATTTTCCAGTGAACAGATGTCTTCCTTTATTATTTACAAAGCAGCCAGACACCCAAAGCCTCACACCTCTCCTATCACAGGTGTAAAATTTATCCACATGCAGTGAATACCATGAATACAGTGCTTGTGTATTTTGTGAAACAATAGTGTTTACTGTGGATTCACAACTACATAGCCTACCTTCTCTGTGGCTGCAGGCAAATTCTGCACAGAATTTTCCATAAAAATGGAGATGTGTGTATATGTATATGTATAATATATAAATTTCCACTCCTCAGAGCAAAATGCATGATACCCATGTCTTGCTGGACTAAAAAAATATGAAATTTTCTCTTTCATGTGCCATGTACTCCTAGAATGATTGCACACATGTTAAAATGGAGCATCTCCTGTACTACTCCTAACTGTTGTTGACTGGAAATTGTCTTGCAGAAAAATATGTATTTACCAACTCGAAAATTGCGAGTTCAGTTTACTGAAGATTCAGAGGTTGCTTGCTTTTTTCTTTTATATCTTTGTGTCATTATAACAATTTAGAATAAGTATTTTGTCTCCCTATTTCTCTACTTTCCCAAACTCACTGTGCTTGCTAAATGTTACAGTGATTTTAAAGTCTAACATATACAGACTGTCTTAAGTTTTTTTTTCTGGTAAGTAAATTATGTACACTTCACAGATCTTCTACTCTTTGGTCATTGAGAATCTGAAACATTGATGCTTTCTGATTTTTTCCTCTCTATTTAGGAGGTACATGGTAATCCATGTTGGAAAGGGTGCCAGGTAGAATATCTAAGAGAAAGAACTTTTTTAGCCCTCTTCCTACAATTTAAAAAAAAAAAAATCTCCTACCCAATTCTGGTTGCAGGTTATAGAAGGAAACTAACTGGGTCTAACCATCAATATACTTTAAATTGTATATAGTTTAAAAGAACAGAGTGAAAAATTAGTGGAACAAAAACCAAATCTTAAAAATACTCTTCTAAGCATTTCTCCTATGTGAACAGGCTGAGAGAGTTGGGGCAGTACTTAAAATGGGGAGAAACGTCTTAGCAGAGCCTGTAGCAAAGGGGTAATGGTTTAAAACTAAAGGATGGTCAATTTAGGGTCACTAATGAAGATATTTTTTACAACAAGGAGGGATGAAACACTGGAACAGGTTGCCCAGAGAGGTGTTAGATGCTCATCCCTGGCAATGTTCAAGGTGAGGTTGGACAGGGCCCTGAACAGAGTCTTCAACTCTGACTGAGTTGAAGATGTCCTTGCCTATTGCAGGGGGGTTGCACTAGATGACCTTTAAATGTCTGTACCAACACAAATTATCCCATGATTAAAAATTTAGCTCAAAATATAAATAATAAATTGTAGGTCTATTACACAGTCATCCTGCATTCTTAAAAACAGATCAAGAGTTCATATTGATAGTGCTTATAAAAGGACATTTATTCCCTGGATGGAACTCAGCTGACTAAAATTTTGCAGGTGTGGTGGTGTCAGATCAGGTGTGCAGGCACAGCCTGGTGTCCAGGTCATTTCTCCACTGACCACCACTCACAGAGCTTTAGCTGGGCAAGTCCTGCCCTGGTGTGTTGGGAAATTATACTTTAACGCACAGGCAAGATGAGCAGGTCCTGAAAGTTCAGTGTAAGACACATATTAAAATGATATTACTTGATATCAAAAGATGACAAACATGATGCACAAAGATGAGCTTCAAAAAGGTTTGGGTGAATTTAGGAGACAGAGGTCTGCAGATGAAGACATCTGAAGATCTGGACTATGTGGGAGTAAGTCTCTTTATACAAGCTCATGTATAAAGTGCAAACTTTTTTACACTTATGGACGAAGTAAAAAAATAAATTCAAATTTCAAAATAGCTTCTAAACTCCCATACTAATCCCTTGAAGAATGGGTCCAAGTTTACCTAATATTAGCATTTAACTGAATAATACACATTATTGTTGTAAAACACTTGTAGATGAGCTTTGTGCTTTTGTGTTCATTTGATTTTCTTTCTTTTTTTTTTTTTTTTCCTCCAGAGAGGTAGCTTGGTTTAACAGAGGTTACTTTGGAACTCTATAAACCCTGTCTTATAGGTGACCCTCTGCACCTCACAGGGCTCCATGACCCAGAAGGACAGCCTGAACCCTCCCAATTCCTAGCAGGAAGCTAGGAGCTTGCAGAATTGCCAATTCTGCTTCTCAAAAAAACGTTTAAAAACCCCAAAACAATAAAACCTACAATTCCATCCAAGACAAGTAAATGAGAATCCAGTTTGTCCCCTTGAATTTGTCAGAGTTGACAGGGAATGGAAAACATACCCAAAGTGATACAAAACATATGGCCAGGTGAAATGGGCCAAAAGTTTGTTTAATGTCACCACCGATTAAATCCTGCATCTGTTAACTGGTTTTGACAGTAAAAGTCTAAAGATACAGCAAAACAGACACCCATCACTGCTTGTATTTTCTCTGAAGTAGTCTGTTGGAAAAAAATAAGGTTTCAGAAGATGTTAGATCAGCTTCTGGGAGCACAGGCTTTTAATACTGAGAATGAGAGGCTTCTTTTAACACTTGACACCACGCATTAGTTTGAGCAGTGAAGCTGGTTTATTTCCTTTCTCACTTTTCTACCAAATAACTTATGGAACACATTAGCTTCACGGGTTTCCAGCTGGGAGATTCTTTACCATCTTCTCTTGAAACATTGTGCAACATGCCAAAGATGATGCTGAATTCACTTTAAATATTTAAAATCTGAAGAAAATGCATAAAATAAATAAAATTAAACTTCATATAACTAAAAAAAAACTTATCCTTTTCCATCATAACTACATTGTTCTCTTGGGATATAAAGGAGCTATAAAAAACCCTCTCATACTGACATATCTACACAACTTAAATCAACTTATGGCTTACTTCATACAAAAATCAATTTTAAAATAGCTGGTTTTCTTCATTCAAGAACTTGTATTTTTAATGAAAAGGTAAATCAAAGAACAAACAAACAAAAACATCCAAACAAACTCCCCTACATAACATTTCAAAGACAATCCCAGATGAAATTTTATGAAGGAAGAATCACTTTTTTGACCTGCTAACAGAATTATGATAGCAATAGTGTATTTTTAAGTTGACATACATTTAACTTCATCTTTCAGATGAGAAACTGAATTGTTTTTAACAGAAAACATCCAAAAACCAGAGGCATCATCTGAAATAATTCTTTTAAAACACAGCTGAAAGATGAGGATCTTCATGGGACTTCACAACACTATAGTCAGAATTCCCATCTGTTCTGGACTATTTTTCCATGCTCCAAGCCACACTGCGAGATTTCAAGAGATCCAGAGAGATCTTTAGAGCTAAGCTAGAAGACTGAGAGGAGGTTCTATGATTCAGAAGTTCGGGTATCTCCCAGCTCCCAAAACCTTCTGTCTGTGCAAGAATCTCTTGTATGCAGATCAGCAGATTTACTTTCAGCAGTTCACGTTCATGACACAGACAGACATGGAAATGAGAACAACCGAAGTACAGAACACATGTGATGAAGTTCACACGTTTGAATGCCGTACTATTTACTCAAGGGGAAAAATCTCAGTGTGGCAAACCCATGCTTTTGAAAAAGAAGCTACTTTCATTTAGTATATTGAAACTTTAGGCAACACCTCTTACGTACAAAGAGGAAGTTGATGCACAGAAATGTCTATGGTACGAGCAGATGCGACAGACCCACTCCTGAGCTGGGCTGAAGCCATCAGAAGCGTCCCAGAGCCCAAGCCGGGACTGAAAGCACCTCCTGGATGCCCGGGCTCACCCTAGGCTTCTAAACACGGCACCAAGCAAAAGCCTCTCCTGCCAACATCCGCGTCCTTCACAAACTTTTTCGCACTTCGTTGGGAGGGGAGTGGAAGGGAAGGTAGCATAGTACACTGGAAGGAAAACCCACCTGTATCTTTCATCCACAGCGACCCAAAGCGAAAACAGGCACCCAAGTCTGGCGACAAACACGTCCCGAGCGGCGGCACCAGGAGCCCCGGTAGCCGGTTGCCGTCCCGGGCGGTGGTGGCCGGCTGCCGAGGGCGGACCGCCCGCTGCCCGCGCCCGCGGAGCCGCAGGGCGCTCACGCTGCCGGGATGCAGGCGGCGGGCTCGCCCTGCCCGCACACGTCCTTCTCCTCCTCCCCTCCCCGGTGGGCTACGAGGACATCCAGCTTCGAGAGGGCGGGGGAGAGTGAACAGATGGTTTTGCTAAGTTAAAGAATACGAACGAAGCGTCCCGCTCCCGCCCGCGGCTCCCGGCGCAGCCCGCCAAGCTCCGCCCGCGCCGGGGCGGTGCAGCAGCCCGAGCGCCCGACACAGCGCGTACCCAGCGCCCCGCGGCCCGCGCCCAGCATCCTCGGTCCGCGCTCAGCATCCCGCGGTCCGCACTCAGCATCCCGCGGTCCGCGCCCAGCATCCCGCGGTCCGTGCTCGGTATCCCGCGGTCCGCGTTCGGCCACTGCGCCGGGGCTGCTCCCCCCGGACATCCCTGGTGGTGCCGCACGGCCGCCCAGCGAGCTTGGGCTGGGCGCTCTTCTCACGCTTACTGCTGGGAAACACTCTTTCTGGTTTTGTTAAGCAAGCAGATAGAAACAGCTGCTCGGCAGCGGTCAGGAGTGCAGTTTAAACACGTGTCAAAATGTGGCAGTTTTGACTTGGCAAAACCAAAACCAGACGTATATTGTGTGTAATTTATCAGTCATCTGTTTGTCTGTGTTTTCCAGAAATCTTTACGTTTTAAGCATTTACAGACCGAACAAGCACTATGGTTGCTGTGTGCTGAATCCAATGTTTTCAGAAATACGTCTGTGTGTTGCAGAAACAGCATATGGCTTGAAAAGCTATGTAGTGCTGTGTCTTCCTGTCACTACTACTGCCTACAACTATACTGCTCCTTGAGACATACTGCTCTGGTTTTCCTACAGAGGGGAAAAAAAAGTGCCCATGGGGAATGAACTGCTGGATAAAACCCCTGAGAGAAAAACTAGAGTATACTTTGCTTTGTTGAACATCTCTTAGCTCTGGTTCTTGCTGGATTTCTAATCAGTCTTTTAAATTTGTAGATCACAGTTAAAGCCTGTAAAGTCATCATCATAGTCATATTAGTCCACCTAGATTTAACCTCTTATCTGATCACACTTGCAGCTTTTTCACCATCTCTGCCTTCAAGACAGACCTATTGCACCTATTGTTATAGAAAAACAGTCCAGCAAAAAAAAAAAAAAAGGTGCTGTGAAGTTTACTCATATAATCTTTCCCCAGTGAAGTCTAAGCAGACCTCATAGGTTGTACCAATAACAATATTTTGTTTCACAATTCAGCCTAAGTAAAACTATTTCATTAAATAAAATAAGAATTTTCTGAAGAAATAAATCAGGAAAATACTTAATACCATCATTTTCAGAAAACACTGTATCACAATTTTGCTCATTAGAATTCTACTGTAAACTAAGAATTGCTTCTCCCAGGAAAAAAGAAAGTCTAAAATATTGTGCAAATGTCACATTCAGAGAGAGAACAGGAGTGTACCTCCTTTAGAGATGCCTACTTAAAATTAAGAGTGTTAATTTTTTAAAATATCACTTGTGAAATGTCTATCTCTGAAATTCTCCATTTTGGCAGCTAGTTACAAAAATACCACAGTAACTAGTTGCATGTATTTATAATAATTTTTCAACAGCATGAAAATGTGTTGTTAACATGGTGTTAAATTGAACTTCATTACCTGGTGCAAAGTCAGACAAAACTGCTTACTAAAAATACTATAAAATTTAATTTGAAATTCATTTACCTGCTATGAACATGGAAGAGTTCAAAAAGTGGATTGTAGCAGCAAAAAAAACCCTTATCAATACAAAAAAAAAATCATCAGACTATTTATGTTCATTGAATCTCCTTTTGTTTCAGAGATTCAGAGCAGTTTGGCAGCCTTACTAATCACCAGGGTGTGTCAGTGAAGAGTTGCCATGCTGGTAGATGGTGCCCATTTGGGTTGTAATTCTGATGGTGTCCATTTGGGTTGAAATTCTGACATCCTGGTGGTGCTTCAGATATGAAGCATGAGTGTTTGATTTTAATTCCTGCTTTGGTTTAATTAAAAAAAAAAAAAAAAAAAAAAAGCAAGCAAATTCTAGTATCTTCCATGAATTTCCTGCTTACCTCTTGCTTTCAAACAAATCTTGTGACTTTTGGAGAAGTCTCAAATATCATACAGAAGAAGGGACAGCAAATTAATCAAGTGGGGAGCAGTACTGAGAACACCTGCTGTTGTGTTCACCTACATCTGTACAGCATGTGGGAAGTTGGGATTGCGTCCAGATACCAGTTACTTGAAAGCATGTAAGAGTTCTTGAAGTTACTTTCTTATGTTCCCATGGGAACTGCTTTTAGTATCCTCATTTATAATCTCTCCAACTTTGCTCTTTGAGAAAGACCCTGTTAGTCCAGCTTAGTGCTAGGGGTGACCTCTGTTCTGGAGTTCTAAAAAGAAAAAAATGTTTCTTGACTCTTTCCTTACTTTTACAAAAAAGACATCAGCAATCATAGTTTCATTGGCTTAATATATGATGTAGGGCACCTCCTGGGCTCAGTGACATGCTGTGCATACCCAAGATACCAAAGAGTGGGGGTGCATTCCATGGTTTTGCCAAGTAGCTGCCATGATAACGTTGGAATAATTTCGTTTTCCATGACAGTAACAAAATAAGGAGAAAACATAGGGAAAGGGAGAGAAACTCTTTTTTTCCACCTGTCCACAGCTGCAAGCAGTAATAATTCTCAAAATCCTTACTGTGATTGCATTTGACAATGAAGCAAAACCAAAGGATCCTCAGATTTATCACAGTTTCCCACAGCCTATGCCTAGGAAATCAACTCATTGATTGCTTATAAAGAATGGCAGCAGATGACAAATGCATTGGCCTGGGTTACATATTTAGATGTTTTGGGTGGCAAGATTCCACAGTTTGTGAATTTGGAGAGAGAACACTAGATGTGAGTCCAAGATTGATATTGCTCATAATCTCCTTATTCTGCCGAAATCATGTGAAGGCAAGACTGAAAGCAGCTACTAAAATTTAGGATTATATATAAAAATATAATCATTCCTGTTTTGGAATTAAGATAAGAACATGTTACATCATATTAAAACCATTATTAAAAGATTCTGAAATGCCTTCAGAACAGTGTGGAAGAAGATAATTTTAATTTCATATAAACTAAGGGAGAATTTGTGAGTCAAAGCCAAGTTTCTTCATCTTAAAACAATTTTTAGGTTCAGTTACCCACACAGAGGTATCTAATGTGTTTGAGACATCCTTGAAAATCCCATCCAATTCTTTTCTAAGAGGACATAAGCCAGAGAGGTGTGGGTCTCCAAAATGCAGTCTAATAGAAGATATTATTTGTAATAGAGGCAAGAAGCTGTATGAATAAGCCTTATCTATTTTTCCAAGTATATTATCTGGCCTAATAAAGATGCTAGAAATATTGTGTAGAAACTTTGCCTCTCCTGCCTTTTGACTAGTGCAGCAAGGGCAATGTGACCATTCAGTGAACCAGTTCTTTCAGTTCATTTCTTATTTCTGGGGGATGATTTTTTCCTAGGCTTCCATGAGGCTCTGAAATGCCTACATGAGCTTCTTTCTCATTTTTGGACTTCATCTGAATTTCTAAATCACAATCAGCTTGTATTTAATTTACCTAAAGTTTCCAAAGAGGCATCTAATTTGTGAGACAGAGCAGCATTTTGCAGAGTCTGGATCTAGACAACAGATCCACGCTTCTCCCTGACCCCACAGTGTGTGAACAATAGTTGTGGTCATGTCCCCTCCTCTTTCTCTAACCAATTCCATTGCTCTCGCTCTCAGTGTGGCTGAGAGTTACCCCAAAGTCCAGGTACCACACAGCACATCTAGGTAAGACTAGATTGTTTATCTTCATGGTAGCTTTCTTTCTGAGGGTTATAGTAAATGTAA
The DNA here is from genome assembly GCF_015832195.1 of Motacilla alba alba. Lineage (NCBI taxonomy): Eukaryota > Metazoa > Chordata > Aves > Passeriformes > Motacillidae > Motacilla > Motacilla alba. Next base: position 96,791,369 of record NC_052016.1, on the reverse strand, counting down.
ACTATTCTTCCTGTAGATTTGCTTTACCAACTTCCTGGTCAACTGCCAGATGAACGTGAGTTGGCAGTGTTCCCAGCCAAGAAATCCAGTGGTATCCTTGTTGAGACCAGCAATAGAGTGGTCAGCAGGACCTGTGCCCCCCTGTACTCAGCACTGGTGAGGCCACACCTCAAGTTCTGTGTTGAGTTTTGAGGCCCTCATTACGAGAAGGACATTGAGGGGCTGGAGTGTGTCCAGAGAAGGGCAGTGGGCCTGGGGAAGGGTCTGGAGCACAAGTCCTATGAGGAGTGGCTGAGGGAACTGGAGGCGTTTGGCCTGGAGAAATGGAGGCTCAGGGGTGACCTCATTGCTCTCTACAACCACCTGAAAGGAGTTGAGGCAAAAAGCTCAAAGGACTACAGAAGACAGGTCTGGCATTCCACATGTTTGCACTCTGCATATTTGCATTTGTCTGTCTTTCCCCAACAAAAGTCCCCCCCAGATCTTTTCCATCCTGCCTCATTGCCTGCACATACCCTAGAAAAACAGATTACAGGCACTTCTCTCTCCTTCTTCCCTCTGTCAGCACCCCCATTCCTAGTACTCACACAGGAAAACAGGTTGGCCACAGCCTTGCCCAGAGGCACCTTCTGTTTCCTTCGCTGCCAGGCCACAATAAAGGTGGCTCAGAGACAAGAAAGATTTTGGAATGTTATTTTGCAGCATGCCAACTAATGAAGACTAAAAATCATCAAGACTCCCTCCAAGAAAATGTACTTTTTGAAGGCCTGGTTATTTAAGCCAGGTTTCAGTTTGCACTGCCCTGCTGGGACGCCACACTGTCAGGTGTGTGTCTGAGTAAGCATGCGAGTGACAGAAACAGAGAGGAATATTTGTGATGCTTGCCATTGCATATTTAACTCTTGCAAACACATCTGTTCACTGTGTGCCCAGGAATTACTGCTAAACAGTATACAGCCTCCTAACAGCCTCTACTGCATCTGCTTCTTTATAGTCATACTATAACCCAACAATTCTTTTCATCAACCATGTCTACTTCCCGAATTCTTGTGTCAGTCCCTCTCGCACCTTGAGGAATTTTGCATCCATCTCATCAAAACCCAAGGGGCTGCAGAAGCCTAAGACACCAATCCAGAGCTCTTCACCCCTGAAACATTTTCTGATCTGATTTTTCTTTGAGGAAGGGTTTTCTCCTGGGCAATAGAAAGGGAAAAAAACTTGTGAGATTCCTGATTCTGATTCAGAAACCACTGCTTGAGAGGAAGAAGGCAAAAAAACTTTTCTCTAGCTTTGTTCTGTCCAGCCATCCTACCCTCCACCAGTGGCTGAGACAACTGGGTACCAGTCAGAGCTTGTCAGTACTTTGGTAGATAGCTGAGGCAGTTTGCTTTCTAGCATTATCTCCAGCTCAGCTGAAATCTGTTATCTCCCTACTTATAACACAAACCAGCAGGAATGTTAATGGAAAATACTGAGCAATATTTCAGTTCAAGCTAGCAATGCACGCAAATGTCAGATCTGCCACAGGGAGAAGGTAGGGCTCTGAGGTGTTTTGTATTTCTGAACATGCTCCTGCCACAGTGCTACATCTTCATTTTCTTAGCAACTCCTTGGCTGTTTCTTTGAATCCAAGATGAATTTTTTTTACAGTAGCTACATTTCATACTGGATGTGAGACTTTCTTCCTTCAACTGGCAGACTGTTTCCAGCAAAAGGAAGGAGGCAAGCGTAGACCCTACCAAGATCAGATGTACAGAAGAATAGACTAGGGTGCAGAAAAGGAGGTCATCACAGAGGAGGATGAAGTTACCTGTATTGAAAGATTGGCAAGAATCTTCAATTTGTTTCACAGTATGGAGGTTATCTGGTAGCTGGAAGGTAATGTTTGTATTAGAGTGGGAAACTCAGTTGTACCCCATGGATACTTCCTCTTGTTCCTGGGCATTTTTGGTAGCAGTTTTTTGTAAGAGACACTGATTTGGGCACCAACCATCTGAGCCATGTTGGTTCTGTACAACCCTGAAATATCTGATGCCATGTTTTCACAGCTGAAGGTACCTGTGCCATGCACTTAAAGCCAGTTCTGTTATTTCTCAATGCTGATAAGGTACATTTTAGAGCAGACATCTGCCCTGTTCAATTTCAGTAGGTCTTCTCACATGTAGACAACACTCTGACTTTGTCTAAGCTACAGACCCACAGACACCTTCCATGCTGTCAGGTCCAAGAGTATAAACATTGCTTAATAGCCACACAAGATCTCAGCTCACAATTCCTGCCTTCTCTTGTACCTTGGTTTGGAAGGAGAACTAAGCATAAAAATCAGCTGCTTGTCCTGAATTACCCCGTACATATCCCTGGGCTGGACATCCAGAAGACACAAGGCAAGCGGTGCTTGGCTGAGATATGGACTGAGGCATGTCAATACCACGAGTGAGTAGTAATAGAGATGGTGGGCTAAAGAGCACAAGCATTTTGGGATCTGTCCCTTAGAATTTATCAGCAGCTATTACTGCTTGTGCTCTGGGTGATATAAAGGGTCATGTCCATGTTCAGGACTTAAATTGGTGGAGAGGTATTGCCCTTTTGTTCCTTGTGTTATTGATGATGAGTACTGTAGTCTTTTATCATTATTTCCTTAGTAAGAGGAGATGCTTATTGTTAGGCTTTTTAGTTCCTTTTTTTAAAATTATGTAAATCTCTAGTGTCCAGCTTAATTTTGTTCTGTGACAATCAAAGCTTTCATTTACAAAAGCTTTTAATTATTTAAAGATGCTACAAGCATGACACCAGTTAAAATTGATGTGAAAAGTTCAGAAAAAGAGCTTCAAAATTACTGGTTGTGTAAACTATGCTTTTTTTTTTTTTTTAAGTGAAGTAAAGAGAAAATCAAATTATGTAAATCTAGAAGCCTTAGAAGTTAAATGAATTTGAAGTAACTATAAATTTTAAAATGGAACAATGTGCAACAAGCCCAACAGTGAAAATACACATTTGATTTATACACACATAAAAAGACACATTTTGTGTCATTCTGAGAATTTCATTAATATTTAAAAATCTGGCTAGGAACTCAAAATTACCAGCTAGTAACTTTTCCTAAATAAGTCAGGAGCAGAATCAATTTTTCTGAAGGGCTCTCCCATTCTTGTCTCTTTCTTAGCAATTGGTCCTGAAGGGGTGGGTAGTTTTCCCATCAACACATTCTGCCTTCTGGAGGATGAAAATTATTTCCATCCGTTTTAAAGCAAAGCACAGTCTGTCAAAGCATAGTAACAAGATTTCCAGTGCAACACAAACTGAACTCCTTATAAGCTGGTATCTCAGTGAATTTAAAAACAATATTTTCAGCTCCACAATTGTCATTATTCTGATCACTTCCAGTTCATGTACTTAGCACTCAAGTCTATTCTTATGGAGAAAAAAAAACCTCCTTTTGGAAATCTTCCTCCCTTGCTTACAATTCCCTGCAGCAAAATGCTCCTCTGCTTGAAAAATGTGTCCTAGCTGGACCCAGATTTCCTTCTTGTCAAAATTATAAGTGGAATTTGAAAATGCATCTCTCATATGTCTTTTAGTTGCTTTACCGCTGTCTTTTTTTCCCCCTAGGGTCTCTCCCAAATTTTCTTTTCCTCACTCTTTCTGTGTTACCCTTCTTCCGGTAAAATCTCAAATCTTATAAGCCTGTTGGGATGCAGTGGGACTAAATCTTGACTTTCAGTTTTCAGGGTAAAATTTCAGTTTAGCTTAATAAATTTATTTTTTTCTCTGAAAGTTTAGTGGTAAAAATATAAAGTTGGTGGAAATGGAGGACAAAGATGGTTTCATTCTCAGAATATTTCAGAAAAAAATTTATCAGATGATGTCCTACAAAATAATCTATTCCATTACATTTTCTACCACGTAGGAAAAACAATGGTTGTCTTATTTCTGAATCACTTGTTTGTGAAGCTGTAGTATGTGATAGCTTTGCGGCTGGTCTGTGAAGGCATGATGAGCAGTGAAACAAATGGTCTCTTTATTTTTATTAAATTAAAAATAAAGAGAATTGATAACAGAATTGATAACTAATTGATAGTTGGTCAATAAAAATTGACCACTTTTAACTGGTCAGTGCTAAGCATGCATTTTGTTCTATCAGAAATTGAGAGAGCTGCTATTTCTTTGATTCCAAAATTAGAAATATACAGTCTCCCACAATTTCATTAAATACGTATAAAACTAGCACTAGCTTATATTCTTAATGAAAAATATATCTATGCATCAGGTTTATCTTTTGACATAAATTGTCTATCAGCATTTGCCCACACAGTTCACATCTATCTCTCAGATGTAGCCAAGGCATAATTTGTGCTTAATTTACAGAAAAAAACCCGATAACCGTGTTACAGGCATTTCAGAGTGTTACACATTCAGAAGCATGTTTTAAGCAGGCATCATTTGTAAAATATTTATTTGCTTTCTTTTTCTCTTTAGATCTAATTGTAGAACAAGGTTTTGCAGCAGATGTAATACACGCTGCCAACAGGAGCAACATGTTACGTAAGACCAAGGTTTCTTACGAAATTCAGTAGATTTTTAGCAAGAGGACAGCTGTTTTTTCTTGGCATTAGTGGTCACAAATCCCTAAGAGAATACTTAGGAGGCTTTATGACAATCCTGGCCAAAAACATAATTGAATGAGATCGACATTCACATTCTGCAAGAACCAATTTGCTGAATACTTGTCATGTTCCATAGTTAGCATGCCGCTTTCTGAAAACAAGAACAGACATCTCTGTCAAATGTCTGCCAAGCCTGTATCCTAACTTTAACAAGAACCAGCAAATCCACAGTAGAAATGGCTGGCTGAGGAAACCAGCCATGTGATCACCTGTGTGACAAACACCGTGTGAAATGCCCAATGCTTCCTCCTTTTCTCCTCAGTGATCCAGTGGAAGGCCAGGACACACATCCCTTGCACTGGGATCTCCTACAAGGTGTGATGGCAGGTTTGCTCTGATGTTTCAGGGTGTGTCCTCAGACAAAAATTCCTCTCTTAATCCAAAGTAATGACCCAGATTGCGAATATTAATGGGTACTTCATCACCTGGACTGGGGCTCTGAGGTTTCTGAAATTCACCTCTGCTTATATCACTTTCTTGATTTCTGCTAGTGATGGAACTCAACTCCTGTCACCTGATGTGCTGGTGGGACTTGAGAGAACAGCGCTGTGCCAGAGGCAGGTATTAGTACTGTGTCAACCACCACAGCTTCTGCCATTCATTTCAATTCCATGACTTGAGTGCAGCAAAGCACTAAAATGTTAGTGTCCTTGGAACTTCAAGCATCAAAAAGAATGGATTTCTTTGGGGTTTGATTTAGATTCATTCTCCCAGAACTGAGTTTATCTTCTCTTTGTGGTTATCCTAGAAACTGAGCTATGCTAGGGGAGAAAGTGGGATTGGGCTCTGGGGCTTGAAGGAAGAACATCTTCTCTCAGACAGGTTTCTGCCAGGAATGTGAAAGCACAGCACAGTATCCATTCCCTCCTGGAACAGGGTGTTCCTTGGATATAGCTTGGGTATAGCTACTCATATGGGTTGAGAGGGAACATCTCTTGCTGACTTATAGATTCAGTGGTAGGAAAGGTAGACTTTGGCCTTTATGACCAAGATTAGGCTACATTTGGTAAAAATATGAACAAGACCAATATATACATGTGAGGCAATACCTGTATAAATCTGAGCTATGTATATTTAAAAGGAATACATTTTCTAGATGAGCGTTATTCTGAGTCTGTCTCAAAATATACCAACTCACCTTACAGGATCCCTAAATTCTTGCAGGAGGCACATCAGTGATAATTTGCCAAAGCCTGATGCATTCAACCAAACCACTAGCAAACTAAATTCTACAAAACCTTCAAATACAGGTATATGCATATGGAATAATCCTTAACCTAATGAGTAATGATCCTTGCAAAGCATAGGCTTTAGTTTTTCTGACAGAGTGAGTCCCTTGACAGTATTACAATGTAAAAGGAGAGTTGAGAAATATTTATGTGCTGGGCAGGTGTTAACTGCTGCTGAGTTTACAACTGACAAATACATTTTAACAACATGCGGACAATTTGATTTTTTTTCTATCACCTCCTTTGCAAAAGCATAACAAATATTCAAATGGTAGTTCTTAAACATCCCCTGGATTTAGGGCTTTTTGTGTTCTGAAAACATATTTTTGCTGTTGCGTGCTGCAGATCTCTGAGAGAGAGAAGTGATAGTGTGTGCAGTAGAAAAGCCTTACTTAACATAAAAGAAATAGATGTTGGATTCCAGAATGTAAGGAGAGGAAACACAGCCTTTCCTTATATCCTAGGAAACACAGCATTTTTCCTTATATCCTAGGGTTTTCTGCCTTTAGATGAATTCTTCTGTGAATCCGTCCCCCCAGCCCTCGTTATTTGGTTTTGTTGATGGGAGTTTTCTTTTGGGTTGTTTCTTCGTGTTTTTTATATTATCTGGAAAAAGGGACATTTTTTGTTCAGCACCTATGAAGTTACAGACCATGACAGTGACAATGAAGAATACCCTTGGGAGCAAATGCTGCAGAAGTAGCAGTGGTTTCTTGTCTTTCTGAAGGTAAAATCTTGTAGCAATTTTCCTACCTGTTCCTGTCGAGTGCAGCCAAAAGATGGCAGCATTTTACTCAGCATCGGGGTGTAGCCTTGGGATTAATCACAGGCTGCAACTCAACACCCTTTCTGAGATGAAACAAAAACCCCACTTTTAATGGAGTAGACAGAATTTTGTTTTAGTCCTTGCTGAATATTAACCATACCAAAATGTGTTTATACTGTAAGTAAGAATAATTGCTACTGTATTTTTTTCAGTAGATTAACTTAAAACTGTTGAACTATTATTTGGAGAGATTAGAATCAAATTTATTTTCCGCATACTTTTGTGTCTCCCATCAACTCACAGCTGTAGTCACCTGAAATTCAATCTGATAATTTTGGACATGTGAAAGGAGAGATGTGGAAAATTTTGGTAACTCCATATGAACTTTCTCTGCAGTGAAACCTATATAGATTTTTGTTTGTTTGTTTCATAATCATTTGCAGCAAACTTTCCATTCCCATGAGATGCAGATCAGCTTTATTTCAGTCACAGAAATGCAGAAAGTGAGGCCAATTGTTGGAACTCTGGATGCTGAAAATGTTAAGCTTTCTGTGCTTAAAGACACAGACCCACAAGAGAACACTGCAATTGATCTGAGGCTGTGGAGAAGGCTTCCAAAATTGACTAATAGCACTGGGATTACGGGTGTGTAATTGGTTAGAAGTATGTAATATCACAGGGTGGAAAACTTAAAGTTTGGGGTTTTAGAATATAGAAATAAATATGAAGCAAGATGGAGGTTTTAGGGTGGAGACAGGTTGTTCTTCTTTACCTTCTTCTTCCTTCTTTGTGGGTTTGGGTGATGTTTTGTAATTGGGCAGAAAAGTCCTCATTGCGGGCTTCGAGGGATCAGTTATTGGGTTAAAAGGGAAAATAATCTAGGTGTCATTTCTTAATTGAATAATTTAGTCTTAAAAGACCTTGTAACAAGAGATAGTTAGCCATTTTGTGCCTTGCTAATAAAAGGCTGCAGAACTCATGGCTGTGAGGCTGTTTCACTGATAAGAAATAATGAACACCTGAGTCCAAACATGAACTACGGCCTCAAGAGCCTTCAATCTCGACCTTGAGAATGCACAGCCAATAGAGTTATCTGGCTGCTTAACTGGTGCCCTCTTGGCATCCTTCACTTGGATATCTGCACAAATTTTTCCAAATACCACAAAGCTTTCCTGCACTTGTGAAACACATTTGAAACCCCAGCCTGAAGTGACTCATGATGTACTAGAACTTTCTGTTCATAATTGCCTTTGATTCTGGACCACATTATAAAAGGAGCTCAAACTCTTGCAACTAGCTTTGCAAAACAGGTGCCTTAGCTGACACTATAAAATACATCAGGTTGTTTATATCTTAATTAGTAAAAAAATGAAGTCTTTTCTTTTTCCTCAAGGTTTTTTTTTTCTCCCCCAAGTTTATCAACACTAATGGTTTTGCTGAAGTCCTTGCAGTTACTTTCCAGATGATATCTTGCAACCTCATGTAGGTAAACCAGCTAATCAATGCCTGGAATACATGCACTTCATTAGTGTACTTAGATTTAAGGGTATTAGTGTGCAATAATAATTAGTTTGCAATAGTGTGCAAAGCTTTGTCTTAAAGCCTTTCAGAGTCACTTGGCTAATTCAGATGAAGAAAACATTTTTCTCAGGTCTTCTGTCTCTTTGCCTTGAGGCTCCAAAAGCCTCCTGGATACGGACTGACATTTTGAGGCCTATCAAAGTAATTAAGAGGGCTGAAATTTCAATTTGTAAATGCAGCCCTGGTGTTGTGTGCTGAATACTTCATCAGTGATGCTGGTAGATGTCTGCATTTGTTGATATTGGATCAATACACCAGTGCACATGCCTGCATTTGCAGCAATGGCACTCAGATGCCATTCAAGCAGCCTGGAACTCATAGATTATCCATTACCATCACTACAGAGTCCCCACAGGGACTGTGGGCAACATGTTGTCACCAGCACCATGCAGAAAATATTTTTGTTTGCTGGTTTTCATCATCTTTTAAGACTAGGGAAAAAAATGCTTTCAGCTTAAAACAAATGGCAGGTTGTTTTGCACTGGAGAAAAAAATTATTGCATGAAAATGTAAAGATGTTCAGCTGATCCAGACAGAGTATGAGAGACTAGCCAAAATTGCTTATACTATCAAGCAATGGGTTTCAAACCTTTCAGGAATTCATTTTATAAGATGCTACAAAAATAGGTCTCTCTATTGAAAAGGTTCTTCATACTTTATTGGTGGCAGAACTTTATTAAATATGATCACTTTGTGAAAGAGGCTCCTCAGCCCCTATTATCTTGTAAAACTTGATCAAATTTACATGATCATTGCATCTTGGCTATAGAGAAACTGAAAATAATCAAGGCAGAGGGGACCAATGGTATGAACAATCATTGTCCTGAGGAGCAGAAGAAATTAGGGGTCCTGTAAGTGCTCATCCCTTAGCTGTGACCTAGCCAAGATGATACAATCATCTGCTTTTTACTCCTTGAGGGGTCTGGCTGCAAGCCCATTTTTATTTGAGACAAAGGAGAATAATATCTCTCATGCACAAGCTTTGGCCCTGTGAGGTTAAGCAGTCAAACTCTGGGCTGCTGAGGGGATGCCAGGGAAAACAAGCAAGGTTATGAGTTCCAAAAGGGTTAATAAATCAAACTCAAGCAAAGAGATGTTAGAAAGTTTTCTACACCATCCATTGCTTTTAATTTGGTTATTTTAAACCGTCAAAGTAAATCTGAGAGTAGCTGTGACTGTTAGTGACACTGAAATAACAGTCTCAGTGGAAATAAAGTCTTGGCACATGGAATGAGTCAATCCACTTGAACATAATTCTCAACACAGAAAATGTTGTCTAGAGATTTATTCATGGGCAGTGAGCATAAAGAGTCTGTCCATTTGGCCAGCCAGAGCCTCCAGTGGGAATGGAAGTGAAGCTGAATATTAGCGTCCTCAGATCTCCAGCCACAAACAGAGGTTTTCTATTCAGAAAGAAAGCAAAGCTCTGGACCCCCCCTCTTTCTGCAAAGCAACAGAAACACATTATTCTTTCTGCAGACTGGGGAACCGTTCTTCTTCAGTGTGGTTTTTCTTCTATTTGTAACCTAATTCCACCCTTTCCTGAATATGAATCACACCAGAGTTGATGGAGAACACATACACACTTGATGCAATTTGACCCAAGTTTCTACACACATAATTATTGGGAGTCTTCCCCTGGGATCCACTGGCATGGCAGCAACCTGAGAAAGTAAAAAACTGAAAATAAAATGATTCTGAAACATTTTTCTATGCCACAGTCTTGTGCTCCTATATGTAGATATATATATCTACTGAGTTCCATCATTTTGATTTGGACACAAAGTCCTAAAAAATGCCACTTATGAAAAAATCCTTGGTATGTTTAGTTGCAATTTCAAGCCTGACACCAAAGCAACTGGACAGAAAAATGAAGAAACTAACTTCTTCTTTCCAAATTTTCATGTCACTCAGGTGTTGATTTAAGAACCTGATTTTCTTCCATCTGGAAAAATAAACTAGGTTGATGCACTTTTCCTCATTCCCAAAGTTTTATAGTGTATGTTTCAATGGGTTGTTTTGTGACAAGCACTTCGATTTTACAAATTTCTCAGAACTACTGGAGAAAACTGACAGACAGCTCTGAGCATTCATGGAAGTCAGCAGATTTAATCCAAGATTTTCAATGCTTACATAGTCTGTTCCTCATTTACAGCCTATTGGACCTAGAGTGTTTTCCCCACTGGAACAGAAAGCAAGCCACCTTTTATTTGTGTGAAATCTGAGTGCAGGGTGCCATAGGCATTACAAAATTTCACTGTTGGTTCTCGTTTCTCCATTACTTCACCCCTAATTATATTAGACTACCAAAGACAAAGGTGTTACAATTCCACCTCAAAGTTCTACTGATTTCATTAGCAGTCTGAATATCCATCAAGGACAAGATTTCCAAGAGTTCCATTTATCATGAAGAATAATAGCTGCTTTCTCTTGGTCTTCTCAAGAGGACTGTCAGAAGAACATCTGCAGTTTCTAATAAAAAGTGAAAGAGTACTGCTCCAGTTAAGTTGAGAAATAAAAGCTAGTAAAAGCCTACTTTAGCCTACTATAGATTGCTAAATTCCATCTGATTAGCAAGAGATTACATTTTCTTTTGCTGTCTCTCTGCATTTAGCTTTCCTCACAGTATTTGCATTACCAGTACAGCTAAAATGGGCACTTAACCAAATTACATGGTTTCAGTCATACATTTATATTAGGATGAACTTTCTGTAAGTTCGTCAGATGTACTCTTGATGATTTTGTGTGACTCCAGCTGCTAATTAAAAGTGGTGATGGCCAGCAGAGCAGGGTGAGATCATGTCTCCTGTAATGATCAATATTCCCTTCTAGAAGCACTTTGTCCCTCCAAGCCTCTGCTGGAGTCATTGCTCCACTTCCATTGAACTGGATAGGGGTAATCAAGTATGCTTTAAGAAAACAAAGTTTACATCCAAAGAAAGGTTTGAAAGGACTTAGGCTGCCACAGCCAAATGCATGAATCTGAGACCTTCACTCCATATCCACCAAAACCAGAAAGTTTCCAAACTTGTTTGATGGGAAGTTTGTCAAGCCCTCTCTGGCTCTGTTTCTGCATGTGTCCAGAGCAGTGCCTGTCAAGCAGCTCACACTGGCCAGAGTCTCAGAAGATTGCAGTCCCTGCACAGAGTGCAGAGATAGTGGGTCGAGATACTGAGCTGCTTATGGCACCAGCTGCACTATCACAGCCTGGTTAGCACCACTGAGACAGTGAGCCCTCATCACTCCTCCCTGCAATGGAGACATTCACATGGAAGTCTTTTTTGTCTCAGTACAAGATAGTTGTTCTCACCTGAACAAATTCAGCTGCAGGAGCCTTCATCCAAGCTGGACCTGTCCTTGGATTCTGGATTCATACTTGAGGCTTCTCTTCCATTTACATTGGTGAAAAATGTTCCTAGATGTGTATTTCCCCTTTTTCTTGCATGAGCTGTAGCTGCTGAGTCTGCCAGAGGCACACACTGGACTGCTTTCATGTCATTTCATGCCCTGCTGGCAATGTCACCTGTTTGGCAGCATCCCACCATGAAAATGCAGGTCATGCCAGGTGCTCTCCTGCATGCTTGGTGCTCACTCCAAGGCACAGCACAGAAACATGTGCTGCTGCTCACAAACCTCCACACCTCTGGCATCACATGGGCATTCAGAATATGGATAACTCATGGAATATGGTACAAAGAGAAAAGGAATACGAACACTTTCTCTTTTCTGAATTTGAAAAGAAAACTTTAGACATTCCTCAGTTCCTACAAATGACAGCAATGCATGCAGGAGGTCTGTGTTCGTGTTCCATTTCACATCAGGGTGTGCTTTTGGAGGAATTATCCCAACTGTCACTACTTAACTGGGCTTCAGTTTACATTTTAGAGGGATCTCTCTTGCAGATAACTAGCATATCTAACATGCCTAGGCCTCAATAGCCCCCCCCAAAATGCAACTGGTGTGTAAATAAGCTACTCAAATCCAGCTCTTTCATTCTACAGGAATCTTTTCATTGCCCTCACTAACACAAAGCCAAAGCTGACTGCTCTCAGCCCTGACTGGGCACCTCAAGTATCTTCAGCCACACCGGAGCTCAACCTTTCCCACCATGCAGCTCTGTTCCTTTCTGTGGGTGAAAAGGGTACTGGGCAGTGATTTCACACCTGGATTCTGCTGGAGCTAACCCTGCATTAGGAGCATTTATAGCTTTTAAAAATAAAATAAAAATAAATGTCACTAATGCCTTCATGCTGAAAAAATGGAAAGTTCTCAAATCTAGAAGATACTTTGTATGGAAAACAATCTTTGTAGGAACCGGTCATCTGATGCACACTGCACTTTATTGGCCAAAGTTTTGCCCATAAACTAAGTTTTGGGACTTTTCATGATGAAGCAGAGAAGGCAAACTTTAGGAACCCTGTTTGGTCTTTACATTTCCAGTTTATCTTAATTTGAACAGCAAATCTCAGAGCTACTTCTTGAAATAATATATGCTAAAATTATATTTTTCCTGAAAACCAGTAAAAAATGCATATTTGAAAATCTGATAGAGTGTAGACATTTTTTTTCTCTTCTTTGTTTGAGCCAAAAGAATGTGTTGTTTCAGGTTTGGTTTTTTTTTTGCCAGTGCAATACAATACTATTGTTAATTTCTTCTGTCTAAAACAAGCCACTCTTAATTGAGTCATAAAATTTTCCCACTAAACTGTGGGAAACCATTTAGAACATAAGATGATAAATAATGCTGTAGAGACAAAGAAAATCAATTACCAGTGCCAGAACCATCTGAAAATATCTTTCTGGAATGACTCAACAACCTAATAGGTTCCATTTCTGCTTTCGTTAGAAAACCTATTATTTCAGCTTCTCTCATAATGTGGTATAACTCAATGTTCAATTTGTTTGTTTTGACCCTTTCAAAAGGCTGAATAGACTTTAGGACTAGGCATCTGTGCTTTTGGCCATATGCCAGCTTTCCTCTTTTGCATAAATGTTTCATCTTCCCATAATATCTACCCCACTGAAGGAGTTAAACAGAGGAATTGTATCCTTTCTCAGCCTTTTCTTACTAGACTATAAAAACTATGGATATCTATCCCTTCAGTGGAGTTTATTCTGAATTGTGGAACCTAAGAGCAGCATGGGTGCATTCATGGGTTGCTGTGCCTGACCTAGTATGTCTCTCAGCTGGCATTATCACCCTTGTTCAATTAATTTCTGCTGTGTTCTTTTGACATAACACCTTTCCAAGAGTTTTGAAGTTTTCATCATAAGCAACTCGCAGTATCGACATGATAGCTTTGATATCTCACTTCTGCTCACCTTCCTGGCACCACCTGGAGGTGGAATATGGATGCAGACATGGATGGGAATCAGAATGGAATGACAAGAAACTGATATCTGAAGTGAGACCAGAGGAGCACACAGACCTTCTGAAGTTCCGTGAACTCTCATCTCCTGTGAGAAACGTGTGAACACACATATTCTGTTCAAAAGGGCTGAACAGATGGCTTTTTTACCATTAATCTCTGTCAATATGAACTTAATTCTTCAAACGTGCAATAAAAATGTGTCTGCACTGCAAAACACAGAAAAATTTACCAGGATCATGTAAATAAGAGCAGATAACAGATGCATAATAAACAGGATATCATGGCATTCAATTTTCATTTGGCAGCTATCTCAAAAGCTGTTCCTGTGGGAAAGTTATCACACATAACAAGTCTTTACTGACCCATATAAATAAATTTGTCTGGTTCCTAATTGCCTTGTTACTGATCTAAGTTGGAAAACTGCCATCTCAGAGAGCAGGCTTGGGCTCTCAGCACTATTACAAAGTTTCTGGCTTTGCACTGAGGTGTGTGGTGGCTCCTGAAGTCAGAGTCCATCCATACACAGATCAACAGAAGGGGTTTGATGCCTGAAATTCACAGCAAGTCCCCTTCTGATTGTCAGATGTTTTCACCAAAAAAGCCCAATTTTCTGTACCATGTCTTGAATGATGGTGAATTCTTTCAGATAAATACATGCACATGAAATTGAGTGTATTTTTTTCAGTTATCTCGCTCTGTTTAGAGCATTAGGTAGCTTTCTTCAAGACAATTCATGCAAATTGGTGTTGCAAATGCAACACCAAAAGATTCAGCTGCAGTAAACATGCCAGCAGTATCAAACAGTCATATCAACAATATGTTAGAACAATGTGAGAACAGTGTAGAAAAGTGAGAAAAAGCAAGAAATACAGAAAAACTGTCATGACTTCTTTTTGCTTGTACCATTTGTGGCCAGAGTTTTCAGTTTTTGTATTTTTCCCGACTGTGTGCATTGTAGAAGAGAGTCTGTAGGTATGACCTTACGTGAAGTGAGAAACTGAAATATTCAGGCTTTTGTTTCCTTGGGAAAGGAGGGAAAGGAAGAGAGAAACAGCTGTGTTTCCTTGGTAAGAAGGCACAAGGGATGCATGAAACTGCAGCTTATGGGCTCTGATGGGACCATATACTCTTGAGCATATAGGAAATGGTGACTGGAGAAGAGACTGCTTGAAACTCATTTAAGAGAGTTATGAGAACCTGGAGCCAGGAAAGAGAGAGGAGGTCGTATTCCATCTCGTTATCTAACAGAGGTAAGCTGCATATTGATCTGATTTTGAACAGTGAAAAACAAAGCCAGGACTTCAGCTGAGAAAGATCGCAGAGTTTGACACAAACGCGCATCAGTCATTATTCAGGATCTTGCATTAAGGACACAACCCCAGTTCAGAGAGAGCTGTGTGAGGCTGGAGCTTTGGGTAGCTTTATTATAGAAATAAATTCGGGAAGCCTCTTGGAGCTCTGTCTCATGAGATTACCTTTGCAGAACCTTGCACAAACATGCAGGAAGCCACAAAATGTCAAGTGGCAAAAAGAGGAAGCAGACACTTTCATGAAATAATAATTCGTAACAAGATCAGGAATAATTTTAAAAATACTTTACCGATTTTAATAATTCCTTGTCTTCTTTCCTTTTCACTAAATTTTATCATGAATTTGCTCTTGTTTTCTCTCCATTTCTCCCTTCACAGAATGGGCTTTTTGGAAAGGTTCATTAAGGCAGTAAAAGCTAGTGGATACTTGTATTTTTTCATCTGTTAGAGAGAAGTCAGTATATGAAATCTTATGAAAGATAAGATCAGTCATTGCTGTCACCTGTTACAATGAACTTCCTGCAATGTTTTCCTTTCTAAATTTAGAGGAGTGCATAGAAGAAAGAGTGCATATCAAAAAACAGAGAGATAATTCCAGAGATACAAAATAGAAAGTAAAAGCTTATCAAACTTTCTTAAATTCACAGGATACTCTTTGTCAAGCATCAAAATGTAATTCATCTGGATGCTTATGCCCTAAGGGATCTGTGTTCAGCTGAAATAAAGAAAAACAGATGCTAACTCAAATATAAACATTGGTATGAAGAGCACATGTTCTAAAAGCAAATTCTATCCTTTGCTTCTCCTTTGGGTAGTGTAGCTGGGACCACAAGGGGCTCAGATTGAACTTAAGTATATTGGCTATTTATGCTCAGCTTGTCCTGCAGAGTCCTCTTTTCTGGCTACATTGCTTGCAGCACTTAAAAACCATCCCTTTAACTTGGAACTTTAGGATTAGTATGACAATTTACATGAGAGCACCCAGATGAAGTGACACTCCTCATCTGAGGAAAACTTTTATGGGGAAGTCTAAGAAAATATCTTACAGGTAATCCTGCCAAGCTCAGCAATATAGCCTGAGAAACTGCTTGGTGCAAAGACATGTGCCCAGCTGGCTGGGGAGAACTGCATCATGGCAGTGGAGCTGGCTGAAGTTTAGTTGCTGCCCAATTAAGCTTTGTAATTTGTAGTGTTGTCACACAGAGGATAGATGCTGCATCCAAAACTGTGGCAGCTGTTAGAAACAAAGCCTGGGACGAATTTCTTTAGGTCTGTCACCCACTATCATAAATTCAGGCAGCTGAACCTGCACACATTCCCTTGCAAATGACAGCTGACATTTCCTAACACTATTACATGGAGAAATCATGACAGATGGACAATCTTGTCAGGAGCAGCATTTGCTCATTTGCTTTCTGTGCTACTGTGCTGAAATTCAAGATAACTTTAAAAAAATAGCTGTATTAAAAATGTGCAAGTTGCAAATCTGAACACTTCAGAAGTTTCTAAAGTGTCCTTATGGCCCCTTCCACATATGAACCACTATAAATCTTTAATTACATGCTCACACACTGTTTTGCACTGAATCTCATGTTGGGCAGTAGCTGGATATTCAGTGTTTCTCTTTCTGTCATTCAGAGGGACCTAGCTTAACACATTTCACCCAAACTGAACACAGAAAATTGTACTTGATGAACCTGTGATGTTCCCACCATTGTCACTGAGAGTGACAGAGAATGACATAAGTCTTAACCTTGTTTCAATGATCCTTTTCCTTATTTAAGTATTCCTCATTTCAAGGGGGGGAAATAAGCTACAGGCAGAGAGTGGACGAAGTTGGCAAATGCCCATCCAACTACAAGAGTCCAACCTGAGACTGATCTTTTCTTATAATATTTTATTATCAAGCAATATCCACCCTTTATCCCTCACTGGTGAAAGGTATTGCTAGTACAGTTGTGTCCTATCTCCTCTGCTGTGGTTCCCAGGACACTTCAATATTGCTTTGTGGGACTGCCTTAATGTATTATCTTGTACCAGTTAACATCAATAGCTTGTCAATAGCAGTTGGAAGTTGCCACCTCTGTAATTCATTTAAGAAGCTTCCTAACAGTGTTTTGCACAAGGTCTGCATCACCTCCCTCCTCAGAAGCTGATGTCTTAATGGCATCTTCTGTGTAGGGCTAAGAAATAGATGTGGACTGACTTTTCATGACTGTCGCCCTCCAGAATGGAAGCAAGGAAAAGCTAACATGGTATAATACTACATTGCCACTGCCTGTGCCAGATCTGCTACAGACGTGTAATCCCACTATGTCAGAGTCTTGTTTTGACAGTACAAAATGTTTTCAAAGGGTGCTTTGCCACACACTCACAATTAGTCTTAAATGAAACTTAGAATTTCTGTTCTGGAAATTCTCACAATGAAAATTAAATATAATCTGAAATTTAGACAGCATTTTAAACTTAAGTGGCTAAAATTTTTCTCTTACATACATATGGTAGGACACTCATGGAAGAAAACATGGTGAGCATTGTGAAGCACAGCTTCTTCTGAAGACAGAATTCTTCATTTTACATTCTTACAGAGCATGCTGCCTGAGCTACCTACACTTTCTGTGCTGCAGAACTGAGCCTGCCCAGAAGCCAGCCTTCTGAGCACGGCTTCTCAAAGGATCTGTGGTTTCTGTTTTACTCAAACTCAAACACCTGGAGGTGGAGTTCACTTATTCAAACATATTTCAACTTTCCTGCTAGAAGCCTGAACCATTCCACAAGGAAACTTCAGCCCTACTACAATCTTTTCAACTCAGCATTTTCTACCAATTAATTTCAAAGGAAATTACTCTCCCATTATCAATATTTATTATCTTTCATTTGTGTGTTTCTCTCATATTTTTTTCTTGTAAGAAAACCTAGTATGGTATCCTTTCTCAATCCCCCAAGAAACTCCAGTACCTTCTGAGTACACCTGTTCTTCCCATTGCCTCCTTCCCTGATTTTGCCTACTAAAGCCTGTGAGCCTTTGAATGAGTTAAATGACATATGTGAAGGCTTTGTTCTCCTCTTGTGGTTTCTGGTATAAAGAGTACTGTATACCTTAATTTAAAAGAACACGTACTCTTTGTTTCCAGGTGTTTTTTTGAGTATTCAACTGCTGCTTGAGGAGGAAAGTCAGACAAGAAATCAGGGGCAGCTTGACAGTGGTTGAACATTGGTTGAACATGAGGCACTGTGTGCCCAGGTAGCCACAAAGGCCAATGGCATCCTGGTCTGCACCAGCAATAGTGTGGCCAGCAGGAGCAGGGCAGGGGCATCAGTACTTGGCACTGGTGAGACCTCACCTCAAATCCTGTGCTCATTTCTGGACCCCTCATGACAAGAAAGACACTGAGGTGCTGGAATGTGTTCAGAGAAGGGCTGTGGAGCTGGTGAAGAGTCTGGAGCACAAGTCTTATGGGGAGTGGCTGAGAAATCCATAGGGTTTTCTGCAGATTTTAAAGAGATGTTGACCTTTAAGTCCTTAAAACTTCTTTGGAGTTGTAGAGTATGAGAGTTGATAATTGTGCTGAGCTCATCTTAAATTCATTCCCATGTACTTGCAAAACACTGGTACAATCTTTAATTCATATTTCTCTTTCATCCTCTGTGATTGGCACAAATTTCAGACCTTGGTTTGCAAAATGCTGCAAACTGGGAATCTTGTTGGGGTTTTTATCAAATTAGCATCCTGGTTTGAACTAATAAATTCATACTCCACTCTTCAGTGTCTCATTCAGAGAGACTTTCACAGTATTTAATTTGGCAAATACTTGGAGATGTACTACTATTAAAAGAGAAAGCCCTGACTTTCATAAATAATTGTCAAAACCTCTGCCTTTTCCTGCCCAGAAGGCAGCACTCTGGAGTTGTCTTTGCAGGTATTTTTACACCTTCTAACAAAGGACTGTATGGATACAACCCCCTAGGAGTGTTCCCTAAAACTATTACTTAGAAAGGACTATGCTTACATTAACTAAGTTGAAGATGGCTTTAACATTTAAAAAGCTTAAGGACCCTAGGATGGTCAGTGCCATCACAGTTTACTTTTTGCCCTGACTGCATTCACAAAATGGGACTTCTTAATATGTGAATAATGATCACTTTATTTTCTTTTTTACTGTCTCAACATCATGGAACAGTATTAGCAGTTCTGCTCCTTTTTTTTTTTTTTCCCTTTGAGTGAAAACAAGAGATTTAGATTAATTATTGCAGTCTGTAGGTCATGGCTTCAACATAGTGTGCTAGAAGAAAAGTCAAGCAGCAGCTAGAAAGTGGCCATTTTATTTTTCATTGTGTAGTATTGATTGGGGGAAAAACCTTTTAGAATTATGTCAGTGAACATAAAGGGAAAAGGCAGAAACATTACCAAGAATCTTCAATATTAGAAAGAAAATAATTATCTATTTGCTAGGGAGATAAAGCCTCAATATGACTTGTCAGGATCACTGTCCATGAAGGCAGAAGGCATATCATGGAGTAATGGAATGGAGGTGCAAAAGGGATATTGACAAGCTGGACAAGAAGGTATTGGGGTATCATACCAGTCCCAGTGAGAGAACTGGACACCTACAGAGGTTAAATGGAGAGCAGGAAGAGCTGGGACTGCAAAATAGGGAGAAGAGGAGAGGAATAATGGTAGAGAGGGGCTGAAGAGAAGACATCAGGAAGAACTGGGACTGACTGAGACAACAGTGTAGACAAGGAAACAAAAGAAGCTGAGATAGCTTCTAAAGGTGTTGGTGAAAGGAAGAAAGAATAAAATAAGAAAATGTGTATGTGAGACAGAGAGGGCAGGCAGAAAGAGCCTGAGAAGTGATAGGGCACCTGAAAAAGAGCTGGCTACACGAGGATACAACAGCTGGGAGGAGTAGAGGAGAGGAGCTAGAGGAAATAAGACTGGAGCTGGATGGATAAGAAGAGCAGCATGGCCAAGGGAAGAAAAGGGCACGGTGGAAAGGAATCAACAGAGGAATACCTGGATAACAGCAAACCATCCAGTAAAATCTAGAGCTGGGCTGTGACTAGAGCATGTCCTGTCTCCTGTCTGGTGAGTGCATGTGGATTGCCTTCACTGAAAGCCAAGATGTGATAGACAAATCAGGGCAAAGCCACATCCAGCAGGAGGCTACATCTTATCTGGGTGAACCCCTGGATCCAGGCAATTGGAAGTATTCCAACATCCACAATTTAAATGCAGCCTCTCTATGTTCAAATGGCCAAAGTCCCTGTTGTCAATCTGAAGGCTCAAAACTGTGCTGCTGCCACAGGTGAGTAGAAAAACTTAGTAGAAAGAGGTAAAATATACTGATTGTTTTCTGAGAACATGATTGTTATGGCAGTCAAATATATTCATGCAACTTAACAACAAAATGAATGGAAACTCTCTCCTGGAAGCTCATATTGAGTCCCTTGTGTTGTGAACAAAATCTTAAAAATTTATTATGGTAACCGGTCATATCATAATTATGGAAAGTGTTTAGTGCATTCCTAGTGATGAGGTTTCACAGGGCTCAGTTCAGCCTGATCTAAAGGGCTGACATTTTTGAATGCAATTTTCATTAACTTTGTTTTTAAACACAGAAGTCCGCTACACCTCAGTACATCAGCTTGGAAGAACAGAGGCATGAGTTCACAGCACCCAAATTGTATTGTTACACTGTTGGTCTCTGCTGTCTAGCTACCTTTGTTTAAAACTGAAAGTGGAACATGATTTTAAAGGATCGGTAGGTTCAGTGAATAAATTGAAATTCAGTGTGATAAGAAGCTCTAAAAGGAACACATTATTTCAGCTACTTGGATCACAGTCAACAACACTCTTGAGTGCTCCTCAGAGGAACTCATAATCATAGAGCACATAAAACCACCCAGGTGCACCTATTTTATTTACCTCCTGGCTTCTCAGGAGGGCAATTTTTTACCATTTGAAAGATTTTGATTGAGACAAGAGGTCAGTGCCTATTGTCTCAATTTAGACATTAAGTGGTAACTTAGGTGCTGAATGAGGCATAAGCAGGCTATAGCCACAGCTCCTGTCAGTATCTAAAGTGCATCCTGGTGTGATAAAGGCACACAAGACAAGAAATGAGCTCAGCAACAGCAGTACCTGCAAGCAAATGACAGGTTTGAACTCTGGCACTGTGGTTCCCCAGGAAAAGGTAAAACCTGAGCCTGAATCACTTTTCAGAAATAGACTCATCACTTGGTTAAAAACTGTGAATTCACTGGATAACCTGAAGCACCAACTCATAAGCAGCCACTGTTCCCTCTTTCTGCCCATCCTTTTCTCAGCAGCAGATCAATCAGCCTAGGCTGAGGCAGAAATTATTATTTTTAACAGAATCCAGCTGGACAGCCTGTGCAGCCACTTGCTGACAGTGAATTTAGTTGGAAAATTAAGCTGAGACAGTTTCTGTCATGCCCTGCCTGTGCTAAGACAGAAAAATCTTATACTGCTTTGCTGACCGGGGTGACACAATCATTGCACACAAATGTGTCCATAACCTTCCACATGTTTCTTCTAAAGTCTGGCTGCCACAGGGACTCCAACCCAAGACTTCTTCCTTTTAGTAGAGCATGTTTTTTCAAGATTTATGGAAGATAATCTTACCTCTGCTTGTATAAAAAATCTGAGGGATGAACACATTCTTCCATGCCTTGTGCTCCTCTGGAAACTAAAATAGAAATAAAGTACTTTAAATCTATTTCTGTAGACTCCTTTTTTCCTCAAATACGGCCATCATTATTTTCCAGTTCCCATGTACTGAGACTATTAAGAATAATTGTAAGATAATTTGAATTGACTATTTAAGATAGTCAATTCAAGTGCTCTTTAAAGTGGGGAGTTTTTTCCCCAGAATGTCTGTTATCTTTGTTTTGTAAAATCTTCTGGGCAAAAGAAGGCATCAATAGCAATTTTAACCTAGATCAGTGTTCCCTCTAATGAGCCAACATACAAACCTACTAGTAAAAGTCAGAATTTCTGGATTTCTGCCTGATTCTTTTCCAGTACTCATGCAGAAAAAAGGAAAGACCCTGAACATTTGAAATAGTCGTAAGGGGGCTTGAAATGGGTCTTGTATGTAGGAGAACAACAATTTACTCACTGATTAACCATAAATGTGCAGTGGTGACCAAGTATAAACCTGTATCTGTCAGGTGCTTGCATGGACTCATTTCTGTTCTTGACATACTTCTACTTGTTCCACTGCTTTCATACACTGTAAGAATTCTCAGTAAAGATTATGCTTTCTTACAGGGATAGGCAGCTGTACAGAAATGAGCATAAAGTTGTTTGGGTAAAAAAGTATTATTTAAAGCAAATGCATTGTGAGCTTTCTCATGGAAACAAAGAATCTTGTTAAAATATACTCACCAAATGTTATCACACTTTGTGTGACAATTGGAAAGTATTTAAATTCAGAATAGCAATTCAATAGCAATTTAAAAAGCAATACAGCTTTTTTTGTGAGAGAAGTGGGGGAAAGATTACTTTCAGGCAGAAGAAGGAACAAATATGATTTAAAATCTGCAGCTGAGAATAATAGGATATTAAACTACCCTGTAAGCAGATACAACCCAAAGACAAGGCCTACAGGTTAGAAATTGAAGTTCTTTCAAACCCTTGTTTTGCTGACACTGTAAACAGACTAATCAATATGTCAGGAAGCAGTAGTAAAGACATGGGATGTCACAAAAAAAAAAAAAAAAAAGAGTGACTTTTGTTCCCTAGGAGGACAGCTTCAGCTATCTGAAGATGTTTACCAGTTTCTGTGGAGTCTGAGGATTATACCCGAGAGGGAGAATTAGCAGTTACTATTTGAGAACAGACTCTGGGGACATGAAATATCAAGTCACATATGTAAAATGGAAAAGATTACCCTTGCATTTATTAACTTTTTAAGCACTGTCAAGCATAGATGCAGGTTAGTGGTGTAATGTAGGGTTGGCATCCCCAGAGAGAGGGCCTTGGATCCCGCCACCAGGCAGGTGAAAATCATCACTCTGAGACAAAATGCCCTAGAAAAGTCATAAATAACCTCATTTTTATCCTATAAAAGAGACTGGTGACTCAGGTTGTTCTGCTAGATGATTTATGATCTACTCTAGCTAGAAGACAGAAAGATTCTTTATATGTGTGCAATAGATTCTTAAGGCAGGACCTGAGCTCCCTTTTCAATATCTTTTCCTGTTGTTAGACAGGACATAGGCTGTGCATTTAATTTCTGCTGAACTAATACCACAATGTGGATTACATCAGACTTCTCTTTAAGAGCTATTTGGTGTCAGAACATTAATTCATTTTAAATATACAGGAACTGATACAGACAAGACAGGATTTTTCTCTGCTACAAAAATAAAGTGAAGTTCATGAGAGGAACTGAACCAAGGTAATGTCATTATTACTGGAGAATTAATGAGACATGCAGGACAAACCACAGACATGAAGACAAAGGACTAACAGACTGGATAGAGAATTGTCAGCCACAGATGTAACCAGGCTAGCAGTTGAAGAAAATTATGAAAAGCCAAGCGCATTTTGCTTTAAAAACCAGATCCAATATTAATATATTTTCAACCCCTGTCACACACTTTTCAGGCTTTATTTTGTCATGAGAGACAGTTTGGTACAACCTGACTGTGCATAATGCCTGAAAAAACACAGCATGTCAATGGCAAGGCATGCCATTGAAGAGTAGAGACAAATATCTGCAAGGGGTTGTTTGTGTGACAGTGCTTGCTCCATTTAGGAATGTGCTGCAAGGGATATACTCATTATAGTTCTGCCTTAAAAGATGTAGAATTAATGGGAGGAAAAGGAGAGGCTGAAGACTTTTAGTACCTAGAGATGGCATCAGGAGGCCTGTCCCTAAAATGTTGTAAAACAGCATGAACTACAGATGGGGGGATTATGTGAGAAATGCACAACTGGAAACCAAAGTTGCCACTTTGGCCACCTTTGTACTGCTAAATTTTACAGTGCTTAGTGCTTCTGTGGGCTGCTTGAAATGTCATTGGATGAATAGTCTCCATTTCCTGAAAGCCTGTTTTTTGCTTAGGTCAGCTCTTGGTAGAACACCAATAAGGCAGAATGATAAATCATTCTTAAAAATGCACTGATTTTCTCAGACAGGAAATGCAGCAACCTGAAGCAGACAATGTAAAGCACAGTAGTACTGGAAATCAAGGCACTAACTGAGCCTCCAAACTCCTGTTGGAAACCTGGCACTTTGGTGCTGTAGTCACAGAAAAAGCTTGATTAGGTCTAAGTAGCAGGATATGAGGGGGCACTTGCAAAAAAAAAAAATTTCTGACATAGTCTCATTACCAAATCTCCACAATGCTCACCCCCAAAAACTAAGTCTGGAGTTGCAGAGCTCATAAGAAATATGCTCTAGCTGTGCACAGAGGTGAGTATGTGCCAGAGCCATGACTCTGCTGTGAGACAGGGAAACAGATTTGATGGATAATAGATTTGATGGATAAATATCAACAGAAAGCTGATTCTCAGAGGGGTGCACAATATAATGAATCTGATGGCTCTGGGCTCCTTAGAGTACCCTTCTGCATCATGCTCCTGGTTACACACACCCACTCTTCCCTTAACAATCATCACAATTAAAATGACACAATGCAGCCTTACATCTTTTCTGAAGGAACATTGATTCCTTTCCTCCAAAGACAGATTTTCCCTCTTCCCTTGTACTGAGCTGTTAATATGTGGTTTGGCTCATAGGGGCAGAGCACAGCCCAGAGGCAGGTCTTGTCAAAGTTGGGTTTACAAGAAGTAGAAAAAAAGGTACCTGCTCAGTAGAGTTAGCAGCAATATCTGGGGGGCACAGTGGTTGTTTTGTTGCCCACTCCCCTGCTGTGATAGCTGCCTGCTTGTATGAGTTTAGCTATATGCACACAATTCTCTGAGGTACAGAAAATTTAATCTGTTGTTACTGCTCATGTGCTCTCATGGCACATTTGGAGGCAATTCTGCTTAAAACTGCTTAGATAAAGCCAGACGCATTTGATGGATATTACAGGAAAAAAAATCCTCTTTAACACTTTCAAAATAAGGCTATGTTTTTTATTGCCCATGCTTG
This sequence comes from Motacilla alba alba, assembly GCF_015832195.1. NCBI lineage: Eukaryota > Metazoa > Chordata > Aves > Passeriformes > Motacillidae > Motacilla > Motacilla alba. Next base: position 96,766,314 of record NC_052016.1, on the reverse strand, counting down.
GTTACCTATAACATTTCCTATAATATAATGGAATTAGAAAAAGAAAAGTTTATGCCTTCTAATTTCAACTCTCAGACGCTTTGAATGGAATTAAAGCTAAAGGCATATCCAGGAGGATCTCGCCAGGGAAGGGGACTGGGATGAAGAGAAAACAGATGTGCTGTGGTTATACATCATCCCATGTTTCCCAATGATATACATTTGTATCAGAAAACTAGTCAGAGATCATAAATGCTTATTTCATCAGTATGCAACACTGAAAGCATGGATACATTGTAATGAGCCACTAGGGAGTGCTGGAGGAAAACTCAACATCTAAGAATATAACAGAGTTTTCCCTATCACAACAGTACCATATTTTGCCCTTTAGTTTTAGGTTGTTTTGTTGGGGTTTTTTTTGGTTTTGGTTTTTTTTTTCTTTTTTTTTTCTTTTTCTAGAGCCTGGATTAATTAGCTAGACACTAATTAGCTGAGCAATTTCCTGCACAGCTGTAAATGAGTAATGTACTACTCCCTCAGAACAGCACTGCTGTAACACATCTGTCATCTACAATGACTGCAATTGCAGAAAACATTGCAGATATTATTGTTATCACTCCCAAGTTTATAATCAATGGTTGGTCTCATTTTCTACATTTGAAAGTCTATCAGGTAGAGGACATCTGTACAGAAAAGAGATTTATTTACATAAGTACTAATTGTTTTGATGCAAATATTGGTAGCAGACCAACAGTGCATGATTATCTTCTGCTTCATTTATTTCAGAGGTCATTCATCAGCTATACATCTTCAAATGCATATTTTTCAGCTGCCTGGCTTTCAGTCTTAAAACTAATTGTGTGTTTTAACTGGGTACTCAGATGCAACAAGCAATATTTCAAGATTTTATTGCCTCTCCTTATCTTTTAAGCTTTACAGAGCAGTGGTAGTTTTTCAAGACAAAGAGAAATCAAAAATTTTTGTCAGGTTGAGCACAATGAGTACATCGGTTCCTAGACTGAATATCCACTGCCATCAGCTGAGGGAGAGCTTCTGTCCCCTTGTGTACTGACATCCAAGGCTCATGCCAACCCCAGCTCACCCTCTGAATCCACACAAAGTGTCTTCCATGCTGTTCATCCTTATAAGGCATGTTGCTGCCCTGAAAGAAGCTCAACTCCATCTCTCTGACCCACTGAGGCTGCTCTACTGTCGGCATTTGTAGGGACCAGAAGAACTCTCCGCAAAAAATTCCTCTTTTCTTTAAAGGTTCTAGTGCATTGCTCCAGTTACCAAGTAGGGAAAGCAGAAGCAGAGCAGGGCCATCAACTCTTGATACGCAAATTTTCCTGACAGAAGAGAGGCTTAGAAACCTTTAGAGGTATTTTCATTTGCACAGATGTTCTCTAATTTTCTAGTTTTTATCTAAGCAATTCGTATCAGCTTTCACTACCCAAGCATAAGAACGCTTGTTTGGAGTTATTAGCACAGTGTGAGAAGACGCCTCTTGAATTCCATGAAGATTGACCTGTTTTAAACAGAAATGTCATTTAATTTCATTTAGAAATTAACTTTCTCAAATGAATGTTTTTATTGACATAATATTAATTAAGTTCTGGTGGGAAGTCCTGTGCTTTTCCTTGTAACAAAAACGAGAGTTTTGCAGTGGCATTCAGTGAGACCACAATTTTACAACTGGTACCAAGTAGATAGATACAAAGAACTGCATGGCAGAGAACTTAGATGGTTTAATTATCACCTCCACGTGAAGCAAAATAGTCTGTAATGACTCTATTCCATTGACAATCATGGGCATACTGTTTTTTAATTCTTGAGTCTACATCATAAGCCTAAGGGAACTCATGAACTAAAAAAAATTACATGAATGTTTAAAGTATCATTAATATGTTGACATGGAAAAGTCCTGCCTTGTGGGGGATTAACAATTGATAACCAACATTTGTCAGCAAATTGTCACTGGCCTCCAAATACACAATAAGGCTTTGATTTTGTTTAGAGCATGCAGTTTAAGTGTTCAGAGTTTTTATGCATGATGTTTCTGGAAGAGATGTGTGTGGGCAAAGAACTGTGCCCTTACACATTTCACACAAAACACATTTCTCTGTGTTTCACTGCCATGAGAGTGTTCCATGTTTGTTACAGCTGCTAAGGATGCTCCAGCTCCTTCATGTGTGGAAACTTTTTTCCAGGCAGAGGCTGCTGGCACTCAGGACTGTCTTCTCCTCAGATGAATTAAAACACTTGGGCAGAGCAGCTTGAGTACTGCCTAGCCTCCCCATCTGGTCTTTCTCTCCACCCACTATGAAACGTAGGAAAAAAACTCTCATGGTGGAGGCTGTGCTGTAGAAGTCAACATTTGGGCTCACATAAAAGGAGCACAAGAAGCAAAAAGAAAGCACAAGAACAAGACAGCTTATGAATGTGAAGAAGGCAAAACCTGCAGCATACAGCTCGTGTTTCCCTGTGATGGAAGGTTGAGTAGCTACCACAGTGCAACAGCTTCTTATATATGCCTGGGAACAATGAGCATCTGTAACTCAGATCCTGCCATCCCTGAAATCTGCTTCACCTTATTTGCACATTTTTCCAGCCACTCCTGCTGTCAGGTGTGTGACCAGCTGTCCTTTCCAGTCTGGTTCTCCACCAGCTTGTCCTGCAACCTCTGGCTTGTACTGCCTGTGCTCCAAATTGTAACCTTTCCACTGTTTATGGAAACAGGCAGGAAGCTGGAGCTCCTGAGAGCTCCAGTCCTGGATATGCAGATCCCCACAAACCCACAACATATGCATGAGATGAATACAGGCATTGATTGAAGGGTAAGAATAAATCAAGGTTTAAACCTAACCCAGGGCTATACAAGTGATGTCTTTGGCACACAAGGGGATTGCTTTGGTTGGTTTTGATAGCTTCTATGGTTGTTTCATGCCATAGCTGCCAATCTAAAAGAGCATGGGTTTCCTCTATGCCCCATATCAGGTCCTAAGACATCTTAGATCACTCCAGGTTCCTACATGGCCAACAAACTAAGACCCTAACACAGAGAGTCAATGGAGAAGACATCAGATGAGTAAACATGAGGTGCCTGCTTCAGAATGAATTGAGTTGTACTCCAGGCTACACTGGCTGGATTGGCCAGACCTGTCCATATGGAGATAGCCAAACCCATGAACTGGCAGCTGCCCTGCACAGAGGTTGCTACAGAAAAATGTGTTAATCTCAAACCAATCCCACCAAATGGATCTCTGCAAACTTGTTCTACCTGCAGTTAGTTATGCTTTGAGCTGGAGCATCACAGTCCCATAGCTGAACAAGTCACGTGCATCCTGTGGTGAGCTGTGCCCCCCTGGCTGTCCCAGCAGTGGCACTAGGCAGAGATGTGATGCAGTCCTTTGGAAGCTAGTACAGAAGTTATGTCATTTAGCTATTTTCAACTTTTATCACAGCTTTAGGCTTCTTACATTTGAAAATATGCAGTTGTGAGGCACAAGGTAATTCACTTGACTTTGCTAGTTCTGTTGACACTAGAAATGCAATCAGCTCTGCAAACAGCTGGGATCAGGATGAGATGTGAATTTCTTGGCTCTGGAAGTAAATTTTTAGCATGTCCATTCTTGTAGAACTTTCCATTTAATCTGCTGTATGTGACACAAGTGTTAGTGTTAACTAGGAAATGAGGTAACCACAATGGTTCAGAAGTGCAGGGGTGGAACATGAATGCTATTCTGTACAATACAGAGCAATTGGATGGTTTTAAATGTAATCATAATGGCACTTGGTGAAATAAACCATTAAATTGTAGATTAGCTTTCAAGTGTTTCAGGATAACAAGTTGCCACCATCAACACCTGGCATTATAGCATTTTATAAAAATATAAAAAGACAATTGTTATAGTAGCCTCCTCAAGACAGGTCTAATAAGCTCTCAGAGGCCTATAACACACCCAAGATAGCTCAGCTAGCCTTGGAGGCATAAAAATCAGCAGGATGGCTTCTGTTGCAGTGTTGGAAACAAAAAAGGTTTAATAAAAGGCAAAATAACAAACAGAGAAAACCGAGCCAGGTGCAAGAGGCCCTTTTGCCCCTGGTAAAAGACCTCACAAAAGCAATTAGTCTCTTTGTTCACTTCTTTTTTCTACTAAATTGCCCAGGTGGGGCTTTTTGGCTTCTGTCCAATTAGCTATCCTTAAGTTTGAGGTGAAGTCCCCTGAGTCCTATGAGGTGTCTTTTCACTTAATCGAGGAGAGAAACTTCTGGGCTTCTTTCCTTTTAAGGGCACAAAGGATAGTTTTGTCACTCCATCAACAGGAGACATACTCCTAAAGACAATTTTTTATAAATGGTGAATATTTAATTAAATTATTAGAAAACCAGAGTGACACAGAGTTTCCTATTCTGCACAGTATTTCCATGCAATCAGGACCACAAACAAAGGTCCTCCACAAAGCAAATGAGAAACATGAACAACTTTGGCAATGGTTTCCTTTGACCTATCAGTACAAGTGTTGTCATGCATATTTCAATTGCAAATCACAAGTCTGTAAAGTAAAGAAAAAATCCATTACATGTGACAAAGGAACAGTGCTGTACACTTTAACAGCCAAAGGATTTATTTCCTCTCTATCTAAGAGCACTCCTAAAAACATTATCTATAATCCTCCTGCTTTGGGGACCTACATTTGGTGGGATAATCCCATAATGCATTTGTACAGCCATGTGATGTCAATACTCTAAGGCTTAATTTATGTAAGACTTTTTTATCCAGATCCTATGCAAATGTGTGAACCAAAACATTATGGGTAAATATACATACATATAAAATACATTTCAGTCATGCTTGAAGTATGTTGAGTTTAGGACTGCTGACCTTAGGAGAATGCTTTGTATTTCTGACTTCTCATGTTAGATTAGGAAAACACTGGTGTGTCCATAAGAACAGTATTTTGACCTTACTATCCAAATGCAATATTACTGTATTTTACTTTTCATAAAATTATCAAACCCTTTGGACTTGGATTTCCATGGAACAATCAATATCAGTTTTTAAGGCCAACAGGAATTACAGCATACAAGCATTCATGTTGGGAATTTACTGAGAAACAAAACAAGCCCCCGTTGTAGATAACGTTTGCATTCAATGTCCCATTCTGGGTCATCTCAAGAGATTAAAAAGCTCTGGGCTCACCTCCTGTGCAGACACCTGTGCAAACAACAATCTCCTGGAGATCTGCTGCAGCCCCTAAGGATGAGGGATCCTTCACACATGCACCATCAGTCCTGCCCTGAGCACACAGGCAGCTGTTTCTGTGTATCAGGCATTATCAGTGGCCCACGAAGGGAGAGCAAAGCTCTGCAGCAGTGAGATTAGTGAGCTGGATGCAATGGGACATCAGAGATCAGGTAAGATCAGTGCAGTCTTCCATGCAAAAAGCAAGGGTGCATGAGACAACAATCCAAAATACAGAGCTTGGTGGGAGGATTCCCTTGTGCTGACATGTTGTTTTCTCTAGGTGGCAGATTGCCCATTGATTTTCATTCTGATCCTTGGTCTGTGTGTACATAGCACCAAACAGTGAGGTGCTTGTCTTCACTGGAGTACCTGGGTGCTATGGAAACAGAGCTCAGTCTAAACCCAAAAATCTGCAAATTTCTAGCTATAGATGGAAGAGCTGTGGTTCTCATTTGTAATAGCATTCAAACAGTACAAAACATATTATCTTACTGAGAAAATATTATCTTGTCTAACCATAGAATCCTCTAGCTCAGTGAACGTTCAGGCTTTGCTATAGGAATAGCCACTCTTATACAGTCCCTACTCCAATTTCTTTCATTCTTTCATTTTCTCTGAAGTAAAGAGACATCTTCCAAAAGCAGAACCAAACATCCTCAGTGCTCTCCCAGGTTAATGTACTTGTCCAAGACATTCTCAATCTTAACTAGTTGAAATATAGGCTTTGCCATGAAATTTATGTCAAAGAACTCAGTTTGGGTTTTGTCTCTTCCTGATTCAAGCATACAGCGATAGTTTATTGTGGTTTGTTGGTAGATGAATTCTTAGAAATAATTTCCATATGTGAAAAAAAATTGGAAAATAAACATGATTATACATTTTATAAGACAACACAATAACCATTTCAACAGAAATAAGGTATTCTTTACATATCAAAAAGAAAACATGAACAACAGTAACCAATGTGATAGTCCAACAGAACCAATGTGATTTTGTTCAAGCTATTATCATTACCTGAGGTATAATACCTCTTTTAAGGATGTACACAACAGTGTCAGAGGTACCCACTGCACTGGCCCAGAGGTAATAATATTGTGGAGAGCAGGGGCATGTAATATCTGAAATTTCCTTTCAAAAAAGATTCTTTTCCAGAAGAATTTACCTTTTTGTGTTTACTCTCCTCTACTGAGCAAACTTCACTTGATGAAGTCTGGGGAAGCTGCTGGGTTTTCTTTTTTTCAAGTAACCATCTTTCAGTCTTCATGTGCACAGGCTTGGAGACTGATGCCATAAAGTGATGGTTAGAAAGGGGGAATTGCTGAATCCATTAGATATTGTTCACATTAATATTATTATACGAACTATATTAATGATTTGCAGAGGAGGCAGGAGGATGGCTTTTATCCCAGGGAATATAAAACAACATGATTTCATTGGTGTTGCTTCTCTTCTGCAGATGGAAAATTAAACAACTTCATCTTGAGCAGTTTGCACTACTGAACTGTAAGTGGAAACTAGTGCAGCTCTAAAACAAGGCCTATGAACATCAACAGATGTGCCAGACATTGCCCTCTTCATCCTAATGCATTAGAGAGTCAGATGTCTTTTGATCTGATACTTTAGCACACCGAGGTTGGTTGGGGTTTGTGGTTACAGGAAAAGACATAAAACCACAGAGCATGAAAGAATTGATTCAGAAGGAGGCTGAGTTTCAGCATCCTGCCAACACTTCTGTATCTGGACAGTTTTACAGTTAAGGGAAGGCTTTTGTCACAGTTTCTTTAACCATCTGACTTATTTGTTCAGCTCCATTCAGTAATCCACCTACCCTCATAGTAGTTGGAAAGACATTTCCAGGTTCAGCTACTTGTCTTAGGATGGGATGGGATGAATTACTCTACAAACTAGCCTTATTTTAGATGACTATCTTATAAGAGCAGCCTGTTTTTCAGGTGAGTGGCATGAATCCCACCTAGAATATCAACATCTAAGTCAGTTGTAGCCAACAAGAAATCCTCTGTGGATTCCAGTGAGGACTGCTCCACCATCCAAATATCTGAAAAAACTTCTCTCTGTATCTGGCTTAAAAATATTGATGTAGAGTATTCTTACAAATTTGAAAGTTGATATTAAAGCCATCACTTGGCAGGAAATGTCTCCAATGGCAAGCAGAAGAACTGGAAACAAGATGAATGAGATACAAAGTGAAAATATCCTTCTTTAGGGTCAAGTCTGTATCTTATGCTAAAATGGAAGCCTGCCCTGGGAAGTGATAAAATTTGGCTCCTGAAAGGTCTATTGATTCACTGAAGAAGATAAAAATCTCCACTGAGTCTATTTTTTCCTTCACTAAACATCCTTGGAGTTCTGCCTCCACTGTGGGCATCCTCTGCAGTCCTTGGGGTGAGTTTTGGCATTCCTGTAAATCATTTCAACACCCAGAGAAGGCAGCTCTGCTCTCTGCAAGTACAGCACTGAGATGTCTCCAAGAAGAAGGAAAAAGACAAGCAATATAAAGGGACAACCTTATGATTGCATGTGTTTTTTACTTCCTCTGACTGCAAAGAAACAAAACAGCACTTGGCCAATGCAGCTGGGGACTGCATTCACCTCTCCCACCACATCTTCATCCCACCTTCTGAGCTCCTGCAGAGCACCAGTTGTTTAAGGATGGAAGAGAACACAGCAACTGTGACACATGCCAGGGACAGGAGGGATGTGTAAGCTGCTCTTCAGCAAGCAGCTCCCATTCCTACATTCTCCCTATTTCCCATGTTCAGCCTCCCACCATGAGCAACATTCACACCTGGAATAAACATCTTCTTGGCTTCAGGATTATCTTTCCAGCCTGATAACCTGGTAGAGGTCATGCAGGAGCAACTCTGCTGCCTGTAGCCTGTGCTTTATGCCATATCTGAGCTTGAACCTGAACCAGGACAAATTCACAGGGCAGGTTCTCTGCCCTGGCTGTGGCAATAGAAAAGTAGCAGGACTTCCCTGATGAACTGATGCTCTCAGAGTAGAATAGCTTCTTACAAGAGTAACCTGAGCATTTTTCCCTCTGCTTTCTTGTATTTCTGTCCCCTTCCCATTCTTCCTATCTCTCTGTAATTTGACTAGGATTTTAATTTATCCAACTGTGCTTTTAAGTTCCAAAAATATATTTATAATATGTATACTATTTAAAACTACTGCTTGAATTATTTATGATCACTTTATTTAAAAAGGCATGATGTGACTTGGTTTTTTTTCCCCTCGCAAGTACAAATACAAATAATTAGGTCTTCAATCTTCTTTTCATAATACAAATGATTGGGCGGTTTACCTAAGCTACAAGGATGTTATCAGATATCCCTGACTGTAAAACTTTCAGTCCCCAGTTTTATAAGAGATGTCATGAGCTTTTCAAACTGATCAGATATACACACTTGAAAAATATAAATCTTGAATATCCTTGGCTTTTGAAATCCATTTGGAGGTCATATCTTTAACAGCTCTTAATTTGAGGGAAGGTAAGTAAGCTGACAGAGAAACACTCTAGGGGCCTGCAGGATGCATTTTAATTAGTCATGAACTGTCATGCTTCTACACAGAAATTATTTTATATTTGAAAAGACATTTGAAGATTCTAGGAACTAAAATAACTTCAGTCTGCACACTGATTTCTGTTCTCATGCTTGCCTTCAGCTCTATATTATCCCTGATAACATAGAGACTTTTAGTGTCTTGGACATAAACACAGTAAGAACAATGATAATTCAGCAGCTGCTCCTTAAGTAAGGAGGAAATTCTAAGCAAAAAGTGAGAATAATATTGCTGTCACACACATGCACACACACACACACACAAACATATTAAAAGTAATACAAATATGGAATTACAGAAGTGAAAGGCAAAATTCCTCTGCCAACTTCAGAAAATCATGACAAAAGTACAGATTTTTTCAAGAATGACTGCATTTTTGGTGTTACATAATGAAACATATAGTAGATGTCTGATGATCAAGAAATGAACAGTGAAGTTTTCTTTTGAATGAGCTGCATCTTATGCTGAAGTGTGCAATAGAGGATCTAAAAGTCATCTGGAGTATTTGGCCTTTTTTTTTTATTAAGGGAAAAATGTTTGGGAGATTATTTTGGTTTCAGATACAGAATTTACTTATTTATGAATCTTATTAACTCTCTTTAATAAGATTCTTTATCCTCTCTTCTGCACACACTTCTGTATGACATGTGATCCTATATATAAATTTATCTTATAATAGAGTGTGTAGTCTTACTAACATTTTTATTTAATAGCTTCTGGCAGTAGAAAAGGAAAAAGGAACATGGTGAGGGGCTAGAGTCAAATTCACATTTTCATTAATAATAAAAAATAATCATTACATATCACCTGGGTCAGTTGTATTATATGCATCATCTGTAGTGTATCTAGTAAAATAAATTTATTCATTGCACTGTGTACACTTGTCAACAGATACAAAAAACATTTTCAATTGACAATATATGGTTTTCAAATTTTTGGAAAACTAAATTTTTCCAAGCTGTGTCTCTGAAATCCACTTTACTGTGAGCAGAAGTCCTGTACTCTTCTTCAGGAACAATATGACCAGAATTCAGAAGGACTCTCTATAACTGAGTTAGAAGGAAAATAACTTGGATCTGATTTTATTACAATGAGTTTTTCCAGAGGAATGTGCTTTAGCCTGAGATATATACCAGCAAATGTCAAAGCTAAGTATTCCACGTACCTGATTTAATTTATTTTTATAATTATGTTCCAGTTATGTTTTTTCTTTTTTTTTTTACCAGTATTTCTTATTTATCTTGGCTAATAAAAAGATCACTGTTTAAATTTATAAACTGCTGCTTTTACTCTGTGTGGAGATGCAATATGACAAAACAATTTGGGTAGATCCAAAAAAGATGTCAACTGGATTAGAGATATAGAGAGAAGTTGGCTTAATTTTATGGAAATATCATAATAAGAAACATTGCATAAAAATAATATTCTAGCCATAAAAGGACAAGCCAAAATGTTCCTTTTGTTTTTTGAATATTTTCAATGACTTTTTACTAGCTCTGCACAGTATACAAATACAAATCTGCTTTCCAAATACCAATCTTGCAAACTCAGGACAGGATTAGAAAGTCAAGTTGTGGTATTTGTTGGCTTCTACACTGTCAGGAGTAAAATAATTTTTTAAAAATTAGTATTTTGCATTCTTGCACAGATCAGCATCTCTAAAATTCCAATATGATTTTTTACTCTGTGATGGCACTAACTTGGTAATAGTGAAAGGAATAAAACACTATTATTGATGCTGCATTTTAAGCTTCTTGCAAAGCACTCCGAATTTCTACTTACCCTTTCTCATGTAATTTTTAAAAACTATTTTTGTATTACAGGTACATTATACCATCTATCATCATTGATGTAAACAAACTGTAGTGAAAACAGTAAGCCCTGTGGAGGTACAGGCAAATATGTTCATATATTCTGTATGTTTTGCTCTCTCTTACTATTTCAAAATTTCAGAAATGTACAGGTAGTTGGGACTTCTAATCTCTATGTCCGGGAACTTATTTTAACTACTAAAGAGTTACAATATCTGTGTTTGTGCATGGAAGTTCATATGACAAAGAAATCTGACTTTTATGAAATGGATAATATATGAGGAGGTTAGTGGGCTGTTGTTTCAATAAAAGCAGTACTGTACTCACTTCCTTGAAAATTCCTAAATTTTATTATTTCTCTCAGAGGTTGCAAAAAAATACATTCAAAAATCTTTTACCAGTACATGTAGCCTTTTGTGCAATTAGAATAGGATTAGATTACTCTTGGTTTAGCTATGATCAAAACTGAATTTTTTGCCTGGCAAAAAACAAGCTAGTTGATACGATTGTTTAGAATCACTGTACACCACTGAACCACCACTCTGACTACAGACTGTCTTTTGTGATTATGCTTCTTCTGTCACCGAACGACCTTAATTCTTTTATTGCTGAATGTCCTCTACTGAGATATTTAACCTAAAGCAATTAACTTTAAACGCATTCTTAAAAACCCTACCTTCCAATTCATGCCTTGGACATTTATGCAAGGCATAAGCTTTGAATGGGTTTGACAGTTCTCAAGGGTATAAAATATGCAAGAAAGATATTCTGTATTCAGAAACTCCTTTTCCATCTCTTAAACCAAAATTACATAGGCTTTTATGTTGGCACCCACCCAAGCTTCCCAGATGCTGCTATATTATTCACAATTAGAACTACATACCCTTTTTCAGTGATTTCGTTATAGTACTGTAATTCACGCACACAGAAACAAAAACATGAAGATAAATGAATTCCTAAATAACACCTCATTTATCAATACACATTTGTAAATGGATTTTGCATCCACATTTGCAATTGTGATCTGAAAGATACCAAGAAGCTGCAGGTTTCTTGATTTTCTTTTTTTTTTTTTCCTATCAGAATAGTGTAATAACAATGAATTCCACACAGTAGCACAAAGGTTGCATGTGTGCCACACAGTTGTCTGATTATTGACCATAATGTTCATCAATACAATATAATGCTCAACGTAATGGCTGAATATGCTTGCTGGCTATTTCTCCTCTCTAAAGACTAATGAAGAGATTACCAGTGCATAAGACTATGGGCCTAATTTATGAAAGCACTATAAATTATAAGTTTATAATGCAGAAAAGAAGAAGAGTAGGATGGGAATAGAGTCAGCCATGACCATTGCTGACACAGATATGATAATACAGGTTTTTTTGAAGTTTGAGCTTGGTGGGTACAGAAAACTTTCTGACCCTCTAAACAATGAAAACCTGTTAATAAGCCAGAACATGTGCTAATAACCCAGAAAAACATAAAAGTGCTGCAGTGTATTTCTATGGCAGTTTTAAAGATAGACATTTTAAAGATTCTGCTGTTTTTACGTTCAGAAAATTGTCTGTTTAGGATATTATTCCATAAGAAAAAATTCAGTTTTCTGCTTAAAAAATGTCAACAAAAATCCAAGGCTGGGGACTAAACCCCAGAAGAAGGTGACCACCAATAAACTCACTCTTTAAACAGACTTAAGATAATAATGTAGCAATGCAGGATACAAAGGAAATTTCTAGGCCACAGGTGAGCTGAGAGCTGGCCAGAAATAGGGGAATAGAAAATCATTTGTCTCCTGCCTCTCTGCTTCTGCCATCAAGCTGTGAACAGCCTGAAATAAGGACATGAGTCTCTTATGTACCCAATATTCAATGGATCACACAAATGTGAGTCACTGTGACCATCATTTGTAACCATCATTCCTTTGTTTGCACAAAACATTTTGGGAACATAGAGGTGAGAGGTATTCTCATTCATGCCCTATCTATAGTCTACCCTCACACAAGACATGCTTTCAAAGCATTGCTACTGCTGAATTCTAAGTTCTACACTCCTACTTCTCTGTTCTCCGGGCTCTCTCATCTGAAATGTCTGATTTTCAGACTGAAAAATAATCTCTGATTCATAGAGAAGCTGGAGCAGGAACTTTTTAGATGGATTTACCCTGACAAATATATCACTTAATTTTTCTTCATGTCACTGAAAACAGATCCACCTGACCTACTGCTGTGGGAAGCCTCTTCAGGGCCCCTCTTTCTTCTCTCTTTTTAACTTAGTTGAGCAAACATCTTCCAGATAATTCTGCACTCCTAGCAGAATTCTTTCTCTCCCCTTTATGTGTGTCTGTGTATGTTTGGGTTTTATGTTTGTTTGGTTTCATTTGGTTTGGTTGTTATTGTTTGGGTTTTTTCCCTTTGGCTTCTTCCGCACATGTGTTATTTTACTAACAGAATTCTCATGAAGTCAGTGATCTTCTCTCAATATAGTTTCAGTGTTACACATCTGATTTCCCTTTTGCACCCTCTTGCTGTCTCTACTTTTTGGAGACTATTTATTATGTCTTCCTTTTTAAAATTCATAATACACTGAGAAGAAAGGAAAGCTTTATGGCTGTGGTGATGGACGAAAAAGGCATAAACACACTCCCTTTTCCAGATTTTTGTATCTTTCATTTTCTTATTCACCTGAACAATCATTGCTTCACTTTAATTAGATACAGTTATTTAGAATATGATCATTTGAATATGGCTATTTACCTTCTGTGTTTCTGATCTAAAAATCACTAGACAATGGGCTTTATGGTTTATCTGTAGTTTGCATACCATTATACACACCATATCAGGGATCTATTACATAGATAAAACCATATATAAATAGTTTACTATGAGCTGCAGATATCAAAGATTATGCTTTGTTTTATTTGAAAAGTGCTTTGATAAGCACTTTTCTTGGCTTTGGGTTCTGCCACAAACAGTGAAATAATAACGAACTCTTGGTTTTCTCTCCAGCTACTTAGTCTAATGTATTTTCTACCCTTTATATGCCATTAAGACATACTAAACTTATCAAAATAATTGTGTTTTGTTTTTTACATATTTGCCATTGGGAAATCTGAATTTCTGAGTGATAAAGAGATATTTTTCAACAGAAAATTAGACTGAAAAAACATGGAAACAAAGGAAAAAAGAAAACAAGATGGAAAAAAGAGAACTTCAGAATCACTTGCATTCCAGGCCATGAGACAACTACACATGAATGCTTTTTTCAAAAGAGTTCCAAGTGTCTAAGTTTATGACATCCCATAATTTTTACCAAATTATACCAAGGACTGAGTTTCCTCTCTGTTGACTTTAACCACTTTAAAATTACGTATGTGAGCTGAGCTACCTTCCTAGTCTCACTAGGAACAGATAACTACTTCTGAGGACTGGTCATCTCACACAGAGGTGTCTGAACTGTAAAGGTTCAGTCACCCTCTTGATATTCTGTCAACACTGCATGAAACCCCAAAAGGTTCAAAGAGTTGAAAGAATATGATATTCTTAAATGACTAATAAAGAAGTTTTGTCTCACACAGAACATTAAGGAATGGCTTTCTTCTGTCCAAGAGAAAAAGAATTACACAAATGATGGACTCACTTAGGAATGGAAAATATTGTTCCCAGGAAACCGCATTTGTTTTATGTCACTACCAAGTGGAAAAATTGCAAAATTGTTTTCCATTATTGAATTAACCAGGGTGGATAAAGATCCCCACTGAGCTACCATTGCTGTTTACTCCTACTGTAAGAAACCACCCCCTCAGTCTCTGTGCAGAGAAAAAGCTGCCCATGGGTGGGCAGAAGGAGTAGGAATCAAGATGGTGGCACTCATGACAAAGCCACCACACAATTAAACCATGACCTGAAATGTTCCTTAGAGCTGCCCTGCCTGGTGTTTGATAAACTGTGAGATAAAATCTAACACTAGACTCAAAGCTGGGGAGCAAAAGCTTAATTAAATTGACTAACCCAATTAATCCTCTTAATTCTCAGCACAAGAGACTTCATGACAGTACAAGCTGCAGGGCTGGACACTGCTTGTACACGATTTTATGCTCCGCAGCAAAATGTCAAGTGTCTTAGATATTTCCATAAATTGAATCTGGTGCAAGTAGTGTCAGAGGTATGTTAAGAATATATAAATATATGAATATATTCACTGTCCTAAAACACTGCTATTAATTTTGTTTATGCAGATAAAACTCTGTAGTGATACCGTTTTTTATACTTAGGGAGATTTTGCACCTTTAGGGGTTTTTGCTTCTCTGCTGCTAGGCTGTGATTTATCATTCATCTAATTTACCAGTAGTGACATATAACTTGTTTCCACCTGCAGGTTTTTTTCTTCATCAGATGCACTTAATGTTTCCTTTCTGCCAGAGCATGTATATCTGTAAAAGCTCATATTTCAGACCTGAGTGGAAGGGGGATTTAATTTTCATTTCTTTGCTTTTCTCCTGGAACACAACAAATTTTTCAAAATTAAGAGAGATCTTTCTTGGTAATTATCAATTGTCCATTTCTCTCAAGAAAATGATAACTGATGCTATTAGCTTTCTTTAAAACATGTCGTTAATACCTATATAAACAAGCACAAAAATTCATGCTGTAGCCACCATAATGTCCTGGTTTTTCCTGGTAGCTTGTAAAATATGGAGTAGAATGAGCAGCACTAAAAAGTGTACCTTCTATTCTGAAATCTCATATCTCTGCCATGTTTTCATAATCCTGTTTTTCTGTACAAAATTAAAATCATTACAAAAATGTGTATTTGATATGGAAATAATGCCTTGTGTTTCACTGAATTACTGCCATGGTCACATAGAAATTATAATTCTACTCTGCTGTATACTATAAAATTAGTCAAGATGCTTGATTGTGGCCCTACATTATGAAGAGCTGATTAGTATATATTTCCATTACATTCTTTAGGCTATAGCCTTGGACATGCACATTGCTTTCAGTAGGTAATACAGGCTCAATCCTTTTCTCATTGGCAGCCAATAAATCTTCCCAAGAGATGCTGTTATTGCGGAGGGCTTGCAGGGTCTGCTATATGTTTAGAAGGCTGGATTCTATATCTGACTATTTTTACCACAGCCAGAGGAAAAATAATGAAATTTTGAACTTTGTAATAAGCATTGTCCGTCTGGGTCAGCATTTTTGACAGCTGAGAAGCTCTATTCCACACAAGGTGTTGAGATGTTTATTTGTCTCTGAATAGGAGAAGGAAAGTAAAGGGCAAAGGAAAAAAAAAAAACAAAAAACGACAGAGGTTTGAAGACCTCCTCTTGCAAAATGTGACATGAGCAGCAAAGACAGTACTGTGCCTAGTAGAATTAACATCATTGTGCCAAAATACATTTCCCCAGGCAACTTCATCCACATTCAAAAAGAATTTGCCTAGAAGGACTATCTTCTCAGCATCTTTGGGATAGTGATGTTTACAGACACATAAAGCATTCCCTCAAGTGGTGGTTAAACACTAACAATCCGTTCAGAACATGCACTGACAAAACCTTTACAGATCATTACTATCACCCCCTTGGCCTCTAAAAGACCTTAGAGTCCTACTCACAGTACACCATCTCCAAAAGAAATATTACAAAGGAAGAAAACAGGAAAACTCACTCAAAATTTCCAGGGCATAGAAGGCTTTTTAGCCTCTTCTCTCACATCTCTTTAGTGAGAATTTGGTTGATAGGAGCAAAGCCACAAAAAGCTTCTGGGGGCTGTGTGGTCTCAGAGATTCTGAGTCTCAGAGACACAGGGACACTGGCTATCTGAGGATGTCTGTCCATACCTAACTTCATATCAGCTTCTTTAGAGGCCTTATTGGAAGGTCAAATGGGTGCAGAGGAGTGGGGGCAGAACGTTCTGGTCTAATTCAGTAGATGCAGGGGGCCCAAGAGGCAGCTTAAGAACCAGATTCTGAAGACCTTGTTTATGAACTAAGGTGTGGTACTGGCTGGTGTAAGATTATAAACTCATGGTGCTGCAGAATGGTGAACAGGGCCACATTACCACTTTAAGCTCACCTGTCACTAAGTGACACAACTTCTTTCAGAGTACTTAAAGAGCCCAGCCACTCTAATTCCAATTTTTTTTTTTTTTGCAAAAGTACTTTTAAGGGCTCCTCCTTATGAGCAGTGGTGAAGAGATTACATAATTTGTCCTTTTCCTCTTTGTGTTGCTCAGCATTTCTGAGGTGTTGCCACATGGAGACTTTCTATACGAGCAACAATTTTATCTCAATCTGAATCTCAGTAAAGGCACAACTTGTCACCCAGCATCCTTTGCATCCCTTGCATCTCTTCTTAATTCCTTCTGAGGTGCTACACTCGGAGTGTTTATGAGCTTTTTCTTTCAATCTCTTCAGGACAGACCTCCTGCTGGAGATTCCCATCAGGTAGAAGAGGATTCACAGCACTAATGGGAACCTTCCTTGGAGGAGCTTTGACTACTTTTCAGGGTATGCACTCTATGTACTTTCAGGGTGAACAGACAGATTTTTCAACAAGGGTATCCTGCAGCTTACGACAGAATTAGAACACATCTCACATATCAACGTCATGGTTTGTTGTATAATTTTGTGCCATGAAAAGGCCATCATTTGTCATAAAAAAAAAAAGGAGACTCATTTGCAGCTGAAAATGTTTTAATTATTTCTTCTTGAAATTACTTGGTCATTCAGCATCTCACACTATGTTGCCTATTTGCCAGAAGGAAACAAATAACATCAGCAAGATCTTAGGAAGCTAGATAATGAGCTCTCTTGGTATCAGTTCTTTAGTCACACTCATCTTACAATTTCTGATCTAATGTTAAAAGCTCACCAGTTGGTCTCATTTCAACGTCTCAGTGTTTGTAACAGATAATACATGGAACTTCAGAGTCTCAAAATGAGAGCTGCTGAGTGCACCTCTATTTTTGTCTTAATAGCTCTCAGGCTTTTTGCATTGAAATAATTGAAGGTTATGAAAACTTTCACAAAAATGAACAAACTCATTTTAACACCTGATTTAAAACTCTTGGTCTAATATGGTAATGTTTTACTGGTGGGGAATGCATTCCAAGTACAGCTGTATGGAGATAAAGTAAGGCGGATTTTAGCCTTAACTTCATTTAGTGAGCCCATTCTCCCAGTTACAGACATGTTGCTTCATGTCTACTTAGTACTGTTATTATAAAAATAATTGAACATATCTATTTGTATCCTCTTCTCTTATTTCCTTTAAGGTCTAGGTCTGCAGAGTCATCCTCTCATTTCTTGCCTTTTTTTTTCAAAACTGCCTACAAGACTCTAACTCTTTGACAATTCTGATATTTCTTCTCCTGGCACTTTTTGAAGTTAATTGCTTCAGCTTGCTACAAAAACAAAAATAAGATCAAGGGCAATCAAGTAATCCAAATGACAGTTTAAAGTATCTTCACAGTCATAGACTAAATTTTTTTTTTTCCTTTCCCTTTTACATTGTAAGATATTTTCATGCTGTTCATTTGAAACTAAATCTGAGTAAGTTCTCATGCAGCTAAGGTCTGGAAATTGGCTTCAGAAAACCAGCAACCTGCAGAAATGTAGTGACAGAGCAAAGGCCATTCTTAGTGCCACCAAGCCACCTGTAGCTCAAACCTACACGTGTCTCCAGATTCCCTGACTGCAGCTGGAGAATGAGGCCATGGAGAATGGAGTTCTCCTGGCATGGCAGGATAATGCCCCTTGCAGCAAACCTGGCCTTTCTCTGCAGTATACCCACAGCCACAGCCTGAACCATTATCATCTGAAAATTTAACCCCAAACTTCAATTGTCAAATGTGTTGTTCTCATATATTTCACAATGCAATATATAAAGGGAGGTGAGAGCAGCACTCTGTGTCCTCTGGAGACTGTGCACTGCTGGTCAGCCTGCAGGTAACATCCAGAGGTATCAACACCTTTGTAAGAGAGACAGCTGTGAATCTCTAAAACAGCTAACAGTGACAGGAAAAATATTTTAGCCACTGTTTCCATCTATCCAACCAGGATTCTGGTTGTCTTGGAAAAACCTGTCCCTCTGGTATTTGTGTGTAAAGTGTCTTGTGCAAGGGAACCTTGGTCCCTCAGTAGAATCCTAATTTTCTGTAGTTTAAACACCCATACTGTGCACAAATAGGCTAAATGTTTCACACTACAGCCTCCTAATGTATTTTTTCAGATGCTATAACAGCCTTTTATTCTTTAACTGCTCTTTTCTTTCTTAACTTTTTTCCTTGAAGTGAAGTTTGCCAAGGAGACAATTCTAACATGTATATCAGATATGAAAGCATTAATGTTTTATTTAAAATCCTGACTATAAATTTGCTTTTCCTAGTGGGGTTCCAACAGCCAACTACTTCATTTTTTTCCTTTCCTAGTGGAAGATTTGTATTCATTTGTAGCAGAGATTTGTGAGTCAAGTTCAGCAGTGGGAAAGCAGTAGCAGCCTACAAACAGCAAAGTGCATAAGGAGCATATGTACCTGAACTGCTACAACACTTCACAGCAATAATATTGCTATTTTAAAAAAAATCTGAGCTTCCAAAAAAAAAAAAAAACCAAAAAACAAAAACAACTAAAAACCTCTGCTGCAGATAAAATGGGCTCTTTTCCAGAAAATATTACACATGTTAATATAATATCTCAGAAAATGTAATATGTAATGTGATGCTAGCTTTTCAGTATCTCTGAGAGGCATTTCCATGTGTCTCTTAGCCAGAAGTGATATTCTGTGTATCAGCGACTGGGGCAGAGTGGTGATGAGAAGCTGCGGTAGCCGTGTGACCCCTGCTGGCAGGAAATAATTGGGAGTAAAACGGGGAGAGGAAATGAGACTGATTGTAATGAATGACACGCTGTGACTGAATCAGTAACCTACATAAAGATTTGCACTACCAATAAAAGAAATAAATGAAAGGTCCTGTCGCTGTGAAATATAAGGCAAATGAGTAAAAATTCGTCATTTAAAATGTCAGTTTAGCATTTTACCAAGAGAGGATGAAAACCTCTGCTAGCCCACCTCTGCACTAGATTTGTCCTGATGCAGTGTGCCTCATATTTATCCCCAGGAGCCAAACCCCTCTGTGTTATAGGATGTGCTGACAAACTGCCCTTCCTGGAACCAAGGCTCAGAGCTTCCCTTCTGTCTCAGTGACGGCAGTTAACCCAGGCCAGCATCTTAGACATGGTTACTGGAGTTTTCTAATGATTTTGGCCACTACTACTTGCCACAACAAGTCCAGGCCTCAGTGGCACAGAGTTGAGAATGGTCCAGAACTGACACCTACTTCCCATTTGGATCACACTGAAGTCAGTAGTATGCTACAGCATATTTCATGCTGTACTTTTTCTTGAAGCCAAGTAAAACTTGGAAAGGAAAGGAAAGGAAAGGAAAGGAAAGGAAAGGAAAGGAAAGGAAAGGAAAGGAAAGGAAAGGAAAGGAAAGGAAAGGAAAGGAAAGGAAAGGAAAGGAAAGGAAAGGAAAGGAAAGGAAAGGAAAGGAAAGGAAAGGAAAGGAAAGGAAAGGAAAGGAAAGGAAAGGAAAGGAAAGGAAAGGAAAGGAAAGGAAAGGAAAGGAAAGGAAAGGAAAGGAAAGGTAAATGCTCCAACAGACTGTCCGTGATCTTGTTAGTATATAACATTCCTGTTAGTACATAACAAATACCTTAATTTGGATTACACATTATTCCCCTTTCAAAACACAGTAGATTTCTAACACACTTAGACTAGGTCCATGTTGATAAGCTATCATGCATTTTATTGGTAATTTGCAATACTAAGGCTGAGACTGACTCATGACCCATCAGTCCAGTGCTCCAGACTCTCCCTCTTGTCTGGGCATAGCCACTGAAACACACTCCCAAACTGAGGGCCTTTCCCATGGAGTGGTCAGTTGAGCAGTTGAGCTCTCTGCTATAACTCACAAAGTTATTTTCTTCTCTAAAATACCTACAAGGTAATGAGGTTAAAAAAAAAAAAAAAAAAAAAAAAAAAAAAAAAAAAAAAAAAAAAACCAAACCAGAAAGATGGATGCAGCTGAAATAGAAAAGAACAAATACAAAGAGTTTAGTGAAGCTAAGTTGCATCTGCCACTTAAATGGGAGGAACAACCCCAGGCAGCATTACATGATGGGGCCACCCAGAGATGAAAAGCAGATATGCAGAAAAAAGGACCTGGATGTTCTGGCGGTCACTGAGTTCAAGCCAGACATGTACCCTTGCCATCAGAAGCCCTTGCCACAAACCCTACAAAAGCTGGCTTTTGTAAACCATGAAAAATCATCAAAATGGGTAAATTTTGGTAAATTGGTAAATGACTGGTAAATCATCAAAATTGAAAGCTCATAGCGTATAGCAAATACTTACAATTCCGGTATTGCTCATGCAGCTAATCAAAATTACTGCATATTTGCCAGACTAAATGCATATAAACAGTCCCACATCCCCACCCCACCCCTTCCCTTAAGTCTGCCAATTTACAGAGGGTCAGTTTTTCCCAGTTTTTGATTCACTATCATTCCAAAACTCCTTTTCACATACTAACTCCATATTACAGAGACCAATATACAAACAGTTTTACACATCTTGCACTCCCAACTCACAAGGTGTTTCCCCAGCAGGTACATGTTCCCACTTCCTATAGAGAGAGGAAACATGGAATAAATAAGATGTATTTCCTGAAGAAGATGTCCAAAAAACAAGCTGAAATCAGCTATGTGGGAGTTAACAAGCAAGACTGCACAGGAGAGGACAGAAGAAATTACAGGTTTTCCATGCAGGTAAGATATCCTACAGGGCTTTGGCTTCCAGTGGGGATAGGAACAAAACCTCTCTAACTCATTAACCAAGGGCTGAACTGGGATAAAGAGTAATGAACTTGGGTGAGATTTTTGGTATAGCAATATTATATTAAGCTTTCTTAAGTTTAGGGAAATTCAATATGACAAAGAACCGAACTGCTACCTGCTAGAAACTCGTGACTTAAACCACTACAAGGCAAACACATACTGCAAGTGAGACTGGTGAAAGGTCTTATTAAAGACATCACTTCTCAGGTGAATCCCAAGAGCTGAAGCAGAAATTTGGATGCAGTAATGGCATTCAAAATAGAGCTAGCCCTTCACTCAGTGAGCTGGAAAGGTATTTTTCATTTATTTCTCATGTGTGTTCCTGCTTCTGCATCTGCACTCTAGAGATATAGACACTGAATATGTGCTTTCTATAAAAAACTCTTCAGGAAAATGGCAGTGAAGAATGACTTTTTTAATTGGTGCTAATATATGCTTGGAAATTGCTGGTCTTAAGCAAGCTAAGCAGGGTTTGGAAACATTACAGCATTTATATTTAGTTGTGTGTATAACAAGCTGTTGAATGCTATTCTGACAGTATTTGCAGAGTAAATATTTCTTTGTCTTAAACACAGAGGAAAATATTCTGCAGATTTGTGGGCTTGCAGATTTTGATTATTAATGACTACTCTCAGGGTAACTTTTGGCACTGAATTCCTTAAGTATATTAGTCTACCAAAATAAACAAGCAGAATTGGTTTATTTTTGGACAAAACTAGTATGAAACTTGAATTTAGCTAGCTCTCACTGGACATATGTGGCATGGCCACGCATATCAGTAGAGTAGATCCATTTTATAGAGCAAGCTTAAAAAGGAAAAATTAATGCCCTTATTTAAAAAAAAAAAAAAAAGATATTACTCTTCTCAATATAGGTTATTCCAGAGGAACTAAAAACACATGGCAGGTGTATTGGTGGGCAGAGACAAACTAACAGCTGAGGTCACCCAGACAGAAGCCTTCCCCCCAAAAAGAATGTTTGAGTTCACACACATTATCTTGTGTCAGGGTCACAACCAGCAGACAACACAGACACTGAGGACCATAAAAGCATCGTGACAGGAATCAGCCAGACATGGTTTCTTTTGTCTCTTTTCACACTTTGCACATTGTGCTTTTACAATGCCTCTTTACCCTTTTAGCTGCTTTTGCTGGTTTTAGCACTTCTCCTATCACAACACTTCATGTTGCCATTCCCAATCAATTCCACTCCTCTATGCTGGATTTTCTCTTTTCTGACCTTTTCTTTTCAGAATGAATGAAGATAAACACAATCAGGCGTATGACTGCAGCAGTATGTCCCCACATGCAGCTAATCAGCAATAGCTGCAGTACATTCAATTCACACTTGAAAAAAAAGGTAATTTAGATTGATTTTCAAGGGGAGCTGTGCTTGGAAAACAATAGACTTCAATTTTCGAAGACATAATAAGAGAGAATAAAAACTCATTACCACAGCTCTTATATTATCCTTCCTCCCCCAAAAAATAAAAATTAAACAATGCATTGAAACAACCATCAGAGGGTGCATATACATCATGAGTTTGGCTTGATCCCTGTTTTAGTGTCAGGCCCTGGTACACTAGCTGCTCATACACATAAAATGTGTCCATTTCAACTCTTGGACCTGAAGTTCCAATTGCTCCCCTGAGGATTCAGCCCCAGTCTAAAGGATGTGTGCCAGATTTCATTAATTAATCTGAAGGAGCTCATAAAAATTGTATGAACGTATTTGAAGCATTCTTTTCCTAAAAGAGGAGGACTGACCCTTAAAATTTATAGACTGATCTGAGTGTGAGGGACATTTCTATCTCTGTTGATAGATACTTTGAGATAAGAATGGACTTTGAAGGTGTAAAGAATTTTTTCACTTTCTACTACATAGCCCAGGGAAAACAAATCAGAGAAGAAGGATTTAAAATATAAATAGGGTCGTTATAAATAAGTTATATTCAGATTTGTCTGTGCAATGGTCCAGATACTGCCCAGTCATACGTTTCCAACTATAACTATCAAAAACTGCTATACTGAAACTGAGCAGAAACTTTAAACTATGACAAGAAGCAAACAGTCAGGAGAAAACCAAGAACAAATGCAAAAGTTCCAATCATATGATTTTGTGGCTGTGGTAGTTCTCATGATTACTGATCTAGCTTTGATGATATTTCTACAGCTATTAAAGAAAGAAACTCAAACTTGTCTTTTTTTTTTTACACTTCTCACAGAATGTCCAGAAATAAGGCAAAAGTCCTTCTATTACATAAAAAGAGACAGGAGTTTTCTCTTGGAGAAACTCACTGGCATGTATGATGGCATTTCGTTATCCTGTTTCCCATGGTTCAGAATTTTACTTATGTCAACAGGGAGGTGAAGCACCAAGTTTCATCTTCAAAATTTGGCTGTAACTTCATTTATGGTTGCCAAAAGAAAGAAAAAGCAATATTGTTTCTTTAGAGGGAGAAATTAAAATTTCCACTCCCCTTTTTAAAAAGAAAAACAAACTAATTGAGAGTTAGTCATGTTTTTTAAAGCAATCTATTGTCAGACTGAAACCAAGACAGAATGCCACAAACTGAGAAGTAGCAATCCGATAATCTGTTTGATATTTCATTCCTAATGAGTGGAAGTTCCACACTCTCACTCTGAATTATGTTCACTGAACACAGTTCAATATGTCATTTTGGACAACACTTCAAGATAGATCTGCTCTGAAACATGCTGATGAAAAGAAGTGATCATGTGGCTTTAGCCTATGCTAATACTTCAACTGCTTTATCTTGTTTTGCACATCCATAGATCTATATAGTTTAGCACACATTGGTGTGCTATACATCCATACATACAGCAACGTTTAGAGTATAGCCCCATGACAGCAAATGCCTCTTTTATGAAAAATATGAAGTATAGAATCTTATAAAAGTGGGTTAGGGTAAAGATAAGAACCAAAGCACAGAATTGTTAAGGCTGGAAGGCAATGGCAGAGACCCTCTGGTTCAATCCTCCACTCAAAGCAGGGTCAACTAAAGCAACACTGAACACTGACCAGGAAGGGTTTGGATCTCTCCAAGGATGGAGTCTCCAGAACCTCTCAGAGCAGCAGGATCCCAGTGTTTGATAACTTCCAATGGAAAAAATACAAACCTTGTATTTAATTGTAATTTCCAGTATTTAGTTTTTATCCACTGCCTCTTGTCCTGCCCCTGGCCATCACTTAGCAGAATCTGGTTTTGACTTTTATTTTCTCCTGCAAATATTCATCCACTTGAAGAAGACTCCCTGAGCCTTTTCTTCTTCAGGCTGAACAATCCCAACTCTCTCAGCCTCTCCTCATACCAGAAATGCCCCAGTACCTTAATCATCTTAGTGGCCCTAGTTGGACATGCTCTAGTCCATGTCTTTCTCTTACTAGGGAGCATAGAACTGAACCTGGAATTCCAGACATGTTTCACCACAGCTGGTTAGAGATGAAGAATCGCCTCCCAAAATCTGCTGACAGTGCCCTTTCCCATTCAGCCCAGGATGCTGGAACTATTGTGCAACTTTCTAATATTTACAGCATTAGCTGTAATCCTACAGAATCTATTCATAAAACTGGTATCTTCACATGAATTTGATTTTTTACATGGAAAATCCTAACTGTTTATGTACATGACAGTTACATAACAGAATATATCACTCAAGAATGTACAGCTTACAGAAAATCCAGTCTGCTTAATAATAAAAAATTACTTTGTCTTGGAGCAACTGGGAAAAGACACAAGCTCTTTAGACAACAGTCGCTCATAAAACAAAAACATGAAAGTCAAATCTATTTATAGTGCCTGAGATTACACAACTTCAGGAAAAAATCATTAAGAAAACACTGCTCAGTTTCCCCAGTCTGTTTCTGAAGTTGTTTGATCTAGATAAGCAAATAAATTTAATTACTTGAAATAAAATAATAAAACTGTAAACATGATCAGAAATATCTTTCTTTCACCAAGGTGCAGATAGGATGCGACATGTACAATTTAAAAGGAAATAATCACTTCCTGTGCTATATGAAAAAGCTTTCTGTAGGCTTTCTTGGGTATTTCTACTGCAATTGCCAATGGATAAATATCCTAAAGTGTAGCAGGGGCTGTAAAATCTCTGTCCTTAGTAGTTTCAAGGCCTGACAATACAGTCCTAACAAATCTGGTCTTATCAGATAGCTGAGTCTTTGAGAAAGTTGCTGGACTAACAACCCTCCAAGTTTTCTTGCAACCTGAATAATTCCATTATTTGATGGTCCAGATGATTAGATTTCTTCTCTGATATATATATATAGTATATATATAGTATAGGAGACCTGAAAGGCTATGCAGTCTCATAGGGAAAATAAGTTCTTTGCAAACTTGTTGTGTATTTCTTACTTTATTTGTACTGGGCTGTGTACGAAGCAGGAAGAAATATTCTAATTTGAAAGTGGAAATGCACTCAGAAAATTAATTTATGTTACTTAAACATTATTACTTAAAGTAATTTCTACTTTTCATCAAGACTGCCAACGAAAGAAGAACAAACACTAGTAAGAGTATCTGAGGAGATTTGCAATCTGACAAAATAGGGAAAATGTGTCAGAGACTTATCCTATTTAAGCCTATCCCAAGATCTGAATGTCCTTTATGTGTTACAGAATTAGTTCCACTTCTCCTGATTTTCTGCAGACTCTGGTACTCAAAGAATTAGGTTCATCTTCCCCTGCACCCGCAAAGTAAGCAAGATATAGAATAGCTCCAGAATGAGAGGTACCTCTTTATGTTAAAATATGTGTATTTCCTTGAATATACTTGTTTTTGAGATAATTTCACAAAGATGGAATGCAGAATTTCACATTATGTGATTTTATGAAGCAAACACAACTGAAAAGGTTTTGTCAATTAAGAGGAATAAAAAGCTATTCTCTGTGAAGGAGAAGCTTTTACAGGATAAAAAAAAGCTTTTACAACACAATCCAAAGCCAAACAACAACATCCATTTCACTCCAAGTCTGTCTTCCAAAGTGTTTTGCAGAGCTTTACAAACCTAAAAATAATTTTACTTTAGTACAGAGTAACCTTGGCATAAAAACTCCAGAACTTGAGTCTAGAATCAAAATATCACCGCTGTTTTAATCACCTTTTAAACAAAATCTGTCAAAAGTGAAATTAGCAAAGAACTTTCCTCTGGAATTCCCCACTAAGAAAAAAAAAACCTGCTTCCTAATTTAAATAATTTAGTTTAAAAATAAAAAAAATCAAGAATTCTAGCCAACTGAAACTGGTAAATTTCATACAGCTTTTTCTGTGAAGGTTTATTGACCTGGTATCCCCAGAGCATCATAGTGTTTTCTTTAAGATTTGCTAAGCAGTTCATCTACAAAATATGCAAAATAGTGAATCACACCAATATAGTGTAAGGAGTGAATTGAGACACAGCAGGACTAATTCAAAAGGAATTATAAAACTCAGTTTCATAACTACTAAAACTCAGTTTCCTAACTACTAAAATTTCAAACAAATGGGTACAGTTGAAGGGCTTTTTTCCCTTTGCTGTGCCTTCACACACACACTTAGTACTTCTACTTCACACTTTGACCTTCTACCGCAACCTCCAGCTTCACAACTCACTTCTTTCTCCACTCCCACTCTGTCTCCCTGCCAACAAGACCCAAATTGTTCTACCCCGTGGGACCCCCAGTTTGTTTGGTGACTGTGTCAGTGCCACGGGTGGTGTCTGTATGCACATGCCAAAGCCAGGGCAGGCTGAGAAGGATGTCTGTCCTGAGAAGGCACCCCACGAGGACAAATGTATTTACAGAACAAAATTTTCCTCCTTAATCTGTGTTTGCACAATGGGCTGTGCAGGGAGGATTCTCCATACCACCCTTTCATTGAACACAGCCCTTCTTCCAAATAAGATTATGAGGCAGAGCCACCACCCTCGCATCTTGCCCCGGGCGCCAAAATGCCACCTTGGCTGCCCGTGCAGATGCCAACCCATGTACATGTTTGTCAGTGTATGTGCCAGGGTGTATTGTTAAAGGCCTTTTCTGCATGGAAGCTGGAGAAAATGGCTCAGGCCTACACCCCTTGGCTCCCCTGGACTAGAGACCAGGAAGGTAAACAGCCCCACATAACTTAACAAACAGGAGCAGAGGTCCCACAGGGGAAATGCAAAGAAACTGTTTTAAAAAATGGTTTGCAAAATCTTTTTCAACTTATTTATTTACATCCTGAATAGCACAGGCTGAAGATTGAAAGACAGAAGTGTCATTAGGGAGTGACTAGAGACAAATAAATATTCTGCATTACAAAGCAAACAAGCCAAAACAAGGTGCTTTTTGCTCTGTCAATATTCCCTCTAGGTCTCATTAACTGTCAGAAATTAGGCAAAGTTCTAAACATTTTCCACTGTGGCTCTTGCTGCTGGGAACATTCATATTGATGTCACCATTTCAGAAGTGATTCAGAGCAACTTGAAGGCAGAAGTCAGGCAAACTTTCTACTGACACTAATATCGTTGGCTGTCATTTTACATTAAAATTTTGTTCCCTGTGCTGCAGCAGTGCTCAGTTTGTGTGACCTTCTGAAGTGTCAGAAAAAAAAGCCCAGGCATAGCTTTTATGGGTTTTTTTTGTGAGTTTTCATTGTAACCTTGCTTGCCCTGGGAAGATATGGACCAAAAGTTGCCCTTTGTTGTTATTGCTCTTTAAACTCTGTCTTTGCTAACAGCTTTGGGAACCCCTAGGTAGACAGTGTTTTTAGGACTGTGCCATGCTCTTTTTCAGTGAAGCTCTTCTGGCACTGGGATAAGAGGGGAGTAAGGCCAGAACACCTCTTTTACTTCCTATTCTGTGCCTCTGAGGGACAGATACTCAAAAGCACATTGGCAGCTAATGCAGCTCCAATAGACACCCTGGCTGTCCCAGGAGGTGCCCAAACATCTTTTTAAAATCCAAAAGAACTATGGAGGGGAAACACACATGGGTCAAGTTTAACACAGCTACGACTGCAGGTATCTATCCTCTGAATTCATTCCCCCTGTGCTTAAAAAATGAATACACTTAATAAAATTAAGGGTCTACCAGCCCAGCTAGGAAACAGCTGAAAAACTATGTTCTTCATGGCTGACATTCAGCTCTTCTGCTTCTCACTGTACCTGGAATTACTACTCCATATGAAAGCTAATCACAAATAATTTTCATTAGTTAAAACAGAATAGCAGGATGAGGAACAAGAATCCAGGGCAGAGTCACTGCAGATAAGATGAAACCAATTAAGTCAGTTGATGATTCACCATTTTTTTTGTTGCAAAAAGTGTGAGTATTAATGATCTACACATTTTTAAAAGAAAATAAAATGTATACACTGAATTACATGGCTGTGGCAGTAGCCCAATTAATATACCATTTCTGCTAGATCATCGATTATAAGCAATAGAAAAAAATTATGTCTCTGATAAATATACTGAAGTCTATAAATGCATTTTTTACCACACTGCTCAAAGAACTTATTAAACAGGGAAAAAACACAATCTAGAAAGGTCTGCTCTGCTCTTGATGTGGGCATCATGGTCTCACCAATCCTTAAGAGAGCTGTGTCCTGCTGTTAGCTTGGCTTCATTTAGGAGTTACTGTCACACATCATATTGTCAAGATCAGTAATATTTCTGTGAAAGAACAACTTAATAAAGTTTGGGTAATCAGCTTTTACCTTGAGAGAGGGTATCTGAGTACAGCTGCAATGAGGAATTTAGAGAAAATGCCAAATGAAATAAACAACTTCGCCCACGATCTCCATTAGCTGCCAAGGCATTGATCTTGGGTTTGTCTGTTTGCAGCAAGGAAGAACAGAGCAGCAAAAATTATCTGCTCTAAAAGAAGTCTGCATTCTAATTTTCTTTTTAGAATCTGAGCCAGAGTTTTATTAAGCCCCATTCCTGCATGCCTTTATAAATAGTAGAGCTTTAGAAGTCCTGTAAATTGTATTCTAAAACAGCTTGGAGTGATTTCTTTCAGAATGAAGCATAATTACATGTGTCAGATGTTCTACCAGCATTTTCTTCAGCGCAATGTAAACAGGTATGAAAAAAATCCTTGAGCTAGCAGCTCAAAGCACAATGAATTACTGAAAATTAAAACATAAAGTTTAACTTGGTCACTCTTTTGCATCAGCTACTAAGTAGAAGAAGACCTTTGGATGAAGCAAGAAATCCCATGTTGTGGCTGAAAGAAATCCATACAAGTTTACCTATATATAAGTTATGCAAAATGGAATTGAATTCATTCTTACCAACCAGTCTTAAATATACCAAACAGATGGCATTTAAGATACCATTACCTGTGCGGGAGGCACATGTTGATCACCTCATCCATTATGGCAACACACTGCTCCTTCGTTCTCACTACACGTAGATTCATGAGAAACCTTGTTCATATATTCTTTCTAATCAATTGGGTAATAATGAGACAATATATAACTTAAAATATAACTGAGAACATATAAATTAAAATGGCAAAGATGCAAGGCTTTGAGGTTTTCTTGGGGGTGGTGCTGGAAATATTTATAATGAAATCTAGAGGCAGGAAAATGGAAATGCACATTATATTGCTTCCCCTCAGTGACAGGGTGTTGGAAAAAAAGTCAATCCTGCCATATGCAATGTATTATTTATACACTGTCAGACTAGTATGTAGTTGTAGCAGTGAAAAAATAACCTGGGTAGAAATAGAAATCAGTAGTATACAGGCACACGAATATGAACGTGGCCATAAACAACTCTAATTTAGAAGGGTTACAGCAAAATTGTATTTTTTAACATATCTGCAGGGCTGCAACCTACATCATCAAGCAGTGCCGAACAGGAGGCACTGAACAGTATGTGACAGCAGTTGTGCCTGACTCCTTGTATAGGATGTCACCCAGGGGATGTTCTCTGTCACACATTAAACCAGAGTACAGCGAAATGTGTAACTACAAGGCATGAGCTCTTGTTTCCATCTAGAAATGCCCAGCACAGTGCATTGGGCTGGAATGATCCTGCAGAATTTCCTACCCTTTTTCCTTCTTTCTTTAGGGTTCACTTATCACACAGCTCTTTGTGTCATCTATTTACACACACCAGTAGGACAGTGAATTATTGCATATGCTGCCTCCCGAGAAAGAAGACAGTAGAAACAATGACTTCGGCAGGATCAAATTTTCATTATTTGGAAAACCAACATCAAAGCAAGTTGGCAGAAGTGAAAGCAGTTATAGCAGAAGGAATGACCCAGTATGTAAGACTGGTCTCTTACTCAGTAGCTAGCCACACAGGCTCCTCAATGCATTCATCCCAATTTGTTCTTGCTGGGAGTTGGAAAAAAGGAAGGAAGCTGCTCCTAAAACACCTGTGCATGTGGATGTATGATCACTAGCAAAGTCTAGTACTCAACACATAATATTTATCTATTGACCACAGATGGAATGACTTCACTAGAAGTCCAGCATGACCCAGAGAGACAGGACCTGAGGTTACCAAACACTAAACAGTGGTGAGCGTTGTTTTGAGCTTCTCTCTGCATTAAGTGGAGAGAGGGAGAGATCAAAAGATGTGACTGTGTTCGAGGGGTCCCAGGACGAGGGAAGAGATGAGAATCTGGACTCCATTTTTCAGAAGGCTGATTTATTATATTATGATATATATTATATTAAAAATGCTATATTAAAACTATACTAAAAGAGTAGAGAGAAAGGATTCATCAGACAGCTGGAAAGGAATAGAATGGAACCAATAACAAAGGCTCGTGACTCTCAGAGAGTCGACACAGCTGCATCTTTGATTGGTCATTAAGTAGAAACACCTCACATGGACCAATCAAAGAGGCACATTTTGCATTCCACAGCAGCAGATAGTTATTGTTTATCTTTCTTTCCTGAGGCTCCTCAGCTTCTCAGGAGAAAAAAAATCCTAACAAAGGATTTTCATTAAAATGTCATGGTGACAAAAAGAGATGTTTTCAGATGACAATCTGCATGGTTTTGAATGGGAAGATAGGAGGAATCACTAGCGGCATCTAGAACTCCCCAGATTTTGTACAGTGCACATAAGCAGTAAGACACTCTTCAGTCCTAGGTTAAATTAAACTATACCTAATAATTCTAACCCTAACTCTTGTTCATTTCTGCAAGATCCCCTTCAAATTGTCTGTAGCTAAGCAAAAAATAGGCAAAGATCTCTTTCATCCTCTTGTAGACAGCAGATTGGACTGAAAACCATCCTTCAGGAAAACCTGGACAGGATAAAGAAATGGGCTGACTGGAATCTTATGAAATTCCTCAGAACCAAATGCAAGGTCTTGGCAGAACAACCCCCTGCACTATTGCAGGCTGGGGCTGGCCGTCTGGGGAGCAGCGCTGCACAGAAGCTGACAAGAGGATTAGACTTTATGAACTCCAGAGGTCCCTTATAAACCAAAATATTGGGTGATTCTGTGTTTCTATGAAAAATCCTGTACACAGGAATACTAGAGGAGCATAGGGAAAACTTCCAGGTACTAAGCAAGGCAAATGATGGAAACACAATTCTGTCAGGTCTGAAAAGTGTTGGAGAGGGAATACAAAAATGCAAGTGTTCTACATACCAGAGAAACACAAGATTTGTAGTAAAACATTGGAGATAATACAGAAAAATGAAAAAGAAAAATTGCTTTTAACTTAAGAAAATGCATAATATTTTGTCAAAATTTTCTTCAACTACTGTCCTAGAACTGGACACCAATTTTTTCTGTATTTTAAAACTGAAATAAAATAAAATTGAAATTATATTGCTTTCATGGAAAACAATGAGTAGAAATACTCCAAATTTTAACATATAAAATGGAAAAAACCCTAAAATTTTGACTGAAAAGGGAAACAGAAACCTAAAATATTAGAAATGAACCCAAAAATATTTCTAGTCATAATTTAAAAAAATCCGGTCTTAACAAAAATTGATCAAAATGCCCCTTTTGAGATACATGTCTTCTTTTAAAGAAAACCTGTTTACAAAGGGCCTGGAACTAATGACATTACATTGTTTTGTACAACAGCACAACTGAATTCTGCAGCTTTCTGCTAGCCATACATTTTTGGCACTGCAAACCTGTAAAAAACTAGTTTAATAACATATAGCTGTCATTTCTCTCAAAGACAACTTTTCAGTAAACAAAAAGGCAGACATACCAATATTTATAAAGTGGCAGCAGCATGAATATGACAGCCTTTTATCATAATGCTGTGACAAAATCTATTCTGTCATCTTGCTTTAAAAAAATTATATTGAAAGACAGCATTCCATTTGCTTTCAGATGAATGATGAAATGGTTCTGTTTAACATCTTTTTGTACTCTAACATGAAGCAGGTCATGATTTGCCTGCACACTTCTGAACCAGGATAAATAACGAATTATATATAGTCAATATTTCAAAGTATAATATCTAATAGAATAGAACAGATGTGACTCCTGCAGTATCTGCTCTTTACCACTAAGTGGTGGTGAGAGTGACCTGCAGCTGTTACAGAAGTTAAATGCCAAATGTATGCATGATTCCAGAATATTCAGAAATATTCCAGAATATTCATCCCTTAGGAACACTTGAAAACCCCTGCCTCTCCTTTCAGAAGTTCAGTATTTTGCAGAAAATCAAACTAAAGACAGGGTTTGAGACAGCTACCATAAAAGTGGCCTGGTACTTAGTGACCCTTTAATAATTACACAGCACATTAGCCAGAGATGCCAGAAGTGGAGAAGAAGCAATAAAATAATTTCAAATGAAAATTATTCAAATGAAAACAGTAAAAAGCTAAAACACTGAAAGAGTTTTACAAAAGCAATAATAAAAATAACTCAAATTATCTATTTTTAATACTCCCCATTCTGCCATCATTATAAACCACTCTGGTTTATAAACACTTTTTATATTTTGCAATCATTGCAGGCCAGTGAAATTGGAAGTGAAGCTAAAAAATCTAGAAAAGATGCCTGCCTGAAAATGTACCATTGTAGGTACAATGGTACATTTGGATCAATACTGTTTCCATTCAATCTCTGAATGGCAACTAAGGGGCTGTGTTTTTAGGAAGCTCTGATACATTAAATTCTCTTGGTTGGAAGTGTTTTGTTAGTGGGATTACATTATAAGCTTTCCATTTGGTTCTGCAGAACCAAGCTTCTGCATCTTTCAGCAACTCTTGCTTATGTAAACATCTCTTTGTTCTATGATTTGTTTGAGTAGTAGTATTAAAACTTTTAATATTTCTTCCTCTCTAAAATGTCTGAGTACAGCCTAAAGATTTTGGTACAGCTAGCAAAATGAAAAAACTGAAAACATTCAATGCTATAGCCATTCTGAAGAATATAAGTTGCAACAGGTAAAACTGGCTGAAACAGCAAGAAAATCACAATCTAATTTGAACATCATCAACTACCTTGGCCCACAATATCCCTATGTTTTTTTGGCTGCAATGGCAGGATATTCTCTTGTGAGGTTGCTGTTGTTTTTAAAATATCTTTTTGACAGGGTGGCCAGAATGTTGTTATGGTTACTGACATTTTGCTTTTGAAGAGCCTCATCATGAAAAGCAGCTTTTTCTGTCATATGTGGAAGGACAATGCAGACATGGGGAAAATTATTAAATTGCAGTGGATTGTAAATATAAGTGCAACACTCTAGCACCTCAGGACAATGACCACAAGGGAAACAAGTGGAATTAATCTGATATAGAATAGATGCTATTGTATTTCCAGATTTACTCTGGACATCTGAGGAACTATAAATGAACAAACACAATCATTATAAATTCTAGGACTGTTTTTCCCTAACTGTAAAATAGACTTAGAAAACCACCAAGAAATTCATCCAGTGTCCTAGTAAGTCAATGAAAAGGAAACAAAACTATCTCTGAAAATGTTTGATTCACTTGTTAACAAGACTGTCATACTTTTCAGAAAAACTTAATTGCTACTTTAGTGATATTTATCAGGATGAGCTATATGCTGAGCTGAGATCAGTGGGATACAGCTCCACTGACTTGACCACAACCATTTATGCTCAAAGACTTGAACCACTTTCTTTTTGATATTTATGGAAATATCAAATACTGGGATTCCTACTGTAGCAAGCCTTTCTGTAACTAGTATGTATGCCAGCTGAGGAGCATTACATAGCAGCCTATGCTACTTAATTTATGCAAAATGCAGAGCTGGGTACTTTGAGCTGAAAGTAAGAATCCTGATTACATAGGTCTTCATAAGGGCTGATGGTGCTAAATCTTGCAAAACAAGCTTTTTATAAATCTTGCTCCTCACAAAGCGTGCTGTTTAGACCATGAAAGCTTAACAGTTCTCATTATTTGCGCTAGACAGTTCATTACTTTGTGTTATTACTCTAACAGCCATTCAAGGCAGAAATGGCACTGGTGCTTTACTCTCTATTATTATAATATTACTATTTCAGATGCCAAAATCAATCATTCATGTGTATTCTGGGTGATTGCAACGTATTGACCGAGGCAGGAATTTTGAAAATGCATTCAAGAGCTAAGTTGAAAATAGGTTTTGATGATATATTGCTGAGTACTTTTCCCAGTTTTGAGGATGTTGTGCAAATTCCTTTATTATAAAACATATTCAAAGCAACCTTAAATAGTCAAGCAAGTTTTAAGTTTTGCCCTACAGATATTAAACTGATTCACTGGAAAAAGTCAATTAAAAGTTTTCATTAGGAGAACCCCAAAACATTAGCCAGAATTTACTCTGGCACTTCTTACACAACAGATTTTCATAAGATATATGATATATTCATAAGATATAAGACCTTCTGTGCAGCATGAATTACTACATATACCAGGCAGATTTTGGTGCCTAATGCTGAAGGGTGAACAGTATCTTGGGACTACAATAATGAAATCACAGATTGACTCATAGAATCACAGAACAGTTTGGGTTGGAAAGGACCTTACTGATCACCTAGTTCCAGCCCTCTTGCCCATCTTCATGGCCCCTCTCTGGATTTTCTCCAACAGCTCCACATCCTTCTTATATTGGCGGTCCCAGATCTGGATGCAGCACTCCAGATGGGATCTCATAGAAAGGAGTAAAGAGGTAGAATTCTGTCCCTCAACCTGCTGGCTGTGTTGCTTTTGATAAAGCCCCGGATAAGTTTGACTTTCTGGGCTGTGAGCCCAGAATAGCTGGTACAGGGCTTCCATTCCCTATCCTCACTGTCATCCTCTGCCTTAAGAGCATGTTCTGCTTTTCACCCACTCTGCATTTTTACATGTAATATGCAAATTTCGGTCCAAGTCTTACACAAAATTTCTGCCTCCTGTCCAGCCACTCGGATCTGCATTCTCTCCATTGACAAAAGGGACAGGATAGGAAATGGACTGTACCATGGCAATCCTTGGGATTCCCTGAAAGAATGGTTTTGACTTATGTTTGTGAATGAAATAATAAAGATTTCTTCCCATTGTTCATAAAACAAATTTAATTAGGATACCAGCATGAACAGTGAATTTGTGAGAATTAAGGAGAGCAAAATTCTCCTCTAATAAATTACAACAATGTCCAGCAGAATACCAGAGCACTAATACTGGAGATGCTTAGTGAAGTGAAAGAATAAATCTCATAACCACAATTACAAACATTCTGCTTCTGGTCTTGTAGAAAATTATCTCTTTTCTTCTCTTTTCCCTTTGGACCCTTGTCTAGCAGTAGATATTATGCAAAGTCTTCTAAACATGATATTATACAGAAATTATACAAAAATTACAGCTCCAGCGAAACACAGGAATTTAAACAATAGGAAACTATGTGAAATGAATCAAATGGAAGCCAAATTAAAATTCATTCTCTCAGAACACTGATGCATTCATGCATTTCCTTCCTGACTGATGCTGAGAAATGTTAAATTGCAAATTTTATTTGTTTTCACATTTAGATCTGTTTATGTCTTCACCATATATATAGGTTTTCCCAGGGGGACCAAAATACTGCAAAAATCCTGAAGATTTTAAATTTTATATTGTAAGCATAGATAAAACCAGAACAGATTGCTGTAAGGTGGCTTGCCTAACTGCATTAGAGGGTTAGAATTTTGTAACCAATGCCATGGAGGCAGAGCTCTGTTCCTTGTAGGCTCCCTGTGGGCACTGTGTTTAGTACCAGTGATCAAGTCTCAGCAAGAACAGAAGGAAATCAAAAACAAAACCACAATCAAATATACAATGAGATAAACTGAAAGATCTTTAGGCAGGTTAACTCCCGCCTGAAGGTCCCTTCAGAGACCAGTGCAATGCTAGACTTGTACTGCTGTACATAAACAAATATTAATGTTTCTGATGTGTTTTTTCTTTCCTTACTGCTGCCCTGGGTAATAGCTTGTAATCAACTGTTTAAACTAGGAAAGGGGCAGTTTGTACTGTAGTCATACAAGAAAATAAAGCTTGTGAACTCATGTTGTGTATTTAGTGCTCCCATAAGGGGTGGTTTTACTCTCCATTAAACACCAGAAGTTCCTCTAGTAGGGGTGAGGAAGCAAGGCATAGATGAAGAGAAAGAGATGCAGGAAGTTGGGCTACCTCAGTTCTGTTGTGCAGACAATTCCTTGCTTTTCATGTGGTCATTGACAGATGGTCTTAGCAGACACAGTTTTCATCCTCAATGAGATGACTGTGACACCTATGCCTTTGAAGAACTAATTAGAACTAGTATCACAGAAAAATACCTTTTCCTGTGTCCCTTCAGAAAGCAAGAGACGAAGGCTGCCTTTAGACCACGTCCCCTGCTTTCTTCACCTCCAAACCATCCTGAAGCTGCTATGTTATCCAGAAATTACAAGCTAAAGTGAAGGAAGAGCCATCACAGCACAAGTCAAAGCAAGGCTATCTAGTCCCCTTCACTGACTTCTGACACCTCAGTGAAACAAAGATATGTGTCATTTGGGAGATGAGTGGCTACATTTCTGTCACGCTGTGTTGCCAAAATCTGTCTAGAATGGTTGATTTCTGGTGAAAGCCTGAACCTCCAGTAAGAAAATTATTCCAACTTCACGTCATATTTGTTTACTCATCTTTTTACATGGTTAGTTTGTTCAATCAGTCACTAGTTTTATGCAGAACATAGTTTGTAGACCCTCTGGGATTTCCTAGAAATACTCTGCCAACTGTGTTATGTGCCAGCTCACAAACAATTCTTCTCTTTCCTTGTGCAGTAGAAGTGTTCTTAGCACAGTCCTTAGAAGTAATACATTTTAAAATGCTTATCACTGATACACCATGACCCTCTATTCACAGCACTTTTGTTGCTGATCATCACTGGCAGAAAAACCACACCCCAGGAGCAAACAGATATTTCACTGTGAGGCAGTAGGGAGAGATTTATTTCTTGCTAGCTTGTATGACCGTTCTCACTGCCTAACACACCACTGCTGACCATCTGAGAGGCACCTGTATTCTTGCTTTTGCAATTCCTTTGCTTTACAAAGTCTCTGCCTCCCTTGGAAATAGAGCGTTATTACTGAAAAAAACTCATTCCAGTCCGCCTAGAAACACAGCTGAGCAGCCTTCTCAGTAATGCCAGGAACACTTGCCCCCTTCCAGTTGCATAGCAGGTCTTACAAACCCCAGTGAATCCCTACTCAAAAGCATGGCAATTACCTATTTCCCCTTCCATGTATCATTCCCAGGCAGCAATTCCTTATCTGCAAGTACCAAATTTGTACAGAAGACACAGAAAGGCAAATGGGACAGCAGCCAATGGGAAATGCCATACACTACCTAAAAAGAAATAAGAAATGACATGCTCATCTTTATGATAACTGACTTTGTCCCCTGCCCATTAAAATGAAATTACATCACCCTTCTGCCTTGTTTTTCCTCTCACTTGTCTGCCCTTTTGACTCAGGTACCATTACCTTGGGTAGGGGAAAGCACTCAAATAAAGCCACTCTACCTCCTCTCCCCCTTCTTCTCCACCACCCCACTATGACGGAAAGGCCATCCCAAACAGGGCCTAAGAGAGGGAAGGAATTAAACTGATGGGACTTCTCCATTGATTTGCTCATTCTCTTAGCTCTGTTAAATGAAATCTGTGTGCTGATACTTGCTACCAAACACACATTCCAAAATTATTTTTGCTACAGTTAATTTATAGCTACCAGATAAAGCATTCATTTGATTATGGTGCAGTTTACAGGGAATAGGGGTGGTATACATAGGTATTTTTGTGGGTTTTACACATTTATAAATACATAAAATATGTAAATGAACCATATTGTTCAATTTAGTCATTGAATTTAATTTTTCTCATTAAAAATAAATAAAAAGGAGAATTGATAAGATTACAACACAGGAAACAATTAAGAGTAGTAACAATTCAGAACAATAGCTAAGCCTTCTGCATATCTTAAAAATACTGAAAATAGAGAGAGCATTCCATTGCTTTCAGTAAAACTTGCTCAAGCTGAGCAATCACTTGCACGACAAGAAGAGTGGCAGTAATATTGATTTTAAAATCTTCTTTTGAACAAAAAGTAGATTAAGACATTTATTTAGACTAGTCCAAGGAGCAAAGGTATATAAATAGCAAAAGCCAGAGGTGACATGAAGAAAATAAAATACAAACATGTCCAAACTCTGCTTTTCATAGCATAATACCAAAATGCTGTGCTAGCCAACTAATTACCATTTCATTTTTTCCTGAAGTGTTTTCCCACTCAGATTTCTCATTTGTTCTTTTTAAGCTACTACTTCAAACACATTAAATTATATGATTGCATTTGTAGCATATATAGTAATGCAATTGGCATTAAAGGGAAAATCATGTTCAGAACAAAAGCTTTAATTAGATCTAAATATAGAATTATAGTGCCACTAGTCGTTTCAAAAGGCTTTTGAATCATCAAAGGTTAATTGTCAAGATAACACTGGTGTGATTAAAAGGAATAAATATGTCACATTGATTTGGCTCAGCATTAATGCACCAAGTAAATCCTAAATTACTGCACTCCCTCTAAATCAGACCACTGAAAGCAGATTCTTTAAAAAACTATGAAATTATCTGCTTCCATCCCAGGGATTATTGTTCTAGATAATTGGAATGTTATATAGTTGAACAAGCTATCAACAGATGAAGGTACTGCACTGATTTAGCAAAGCAACTGCTAGACTGGGAAATCCCATGGGATTTGAGCACTTTCTGAGCCATTTCACTTATATTAATTTTTTAAAAATTAAAAAAAATAGGAAAACAAAGAGGCATGTAAGAGATGAAAGTGAAATGAGATTAAAATATTTCATAGGAAGTGAAGAATCAGAGGCAACACCAACTTTAGCAAGCACTTGGGTAAGAAGTGGGTCAGCAGGGAAGCAGTCAGTGTTCATCTTTTATAGCTGTACAAGATGGTACAGAACTTTTACCTTTATCCACCCCTCTGGAAGCAGACTGAAGTTGTCCAAAGGACCATGATTGGTTTAGACCTTTAGGTCTCTGGGGTTGGAATGCACGTGATCCACAGTAAGAGCACTAAACAGATTCTTGTTTAATATTTATCAAAACGATATTGAGTTTGTAAACATCCAACTGCTCTACAAGTCAAAGCAGCCAACATGCAGCTAGAGATAATTGGAGGAATTCACTATGTGGCTTCAGTTGTGAATCAAAGGAAAGTGTAATGCAGATGCAGCTACAGAGCCCCATAATCTGCTTCAGCAAATGACAAGTAATGTCTCCTATGACCTGCTTGTATTTACATAAGGAGAATTAGTATGGAACTATTAGA
Source organism: Motacilla alba alba (assembly GCF_015832195.1). Lineage (NCBI taxonomy): Eukaryota > Metazoa > Chordata > Aves > Passeriformes > Motacillidae > Motacilla > Motacilla alba. Next base: position 96,725,982 of record NC_052016.1, on the reverse strand, counting down.
AAAACAGACATTGAAACATAACTTTTAGACATGCATTCATAACTATTTAAATTAAAAATCACAATAAAACTAAAACAACTTCATTATTTCCTACTTATTTTTGGACAGACATGAAATCATATATAAATCTTACTGGATAAAAGCTCAAATAATCAGAACATTTTTTTTAAAGCAGAATAGAGAGACTCTGAGAAACTACACAATTCTTTAGGCATTGTTCTCTGTGTTGAGAAGCTTTAGTGGTTACTCTTTGTGCCTGTCAGCAGTTTTGGCTGTCACATTAAAAAATAAATAAATCACTTTTCTGCCATATGAGAACTTTTTCTAGGCTGAACTTCTTGTCTCCACAATGTGTCCTCAGCCTGGAAATGAAATCCAAACTGTGATCCACTCTTTCTGTTACTAATTCTACGAAGTATGTTCTTGTTTAACTTCTCCTGGGACACTTCTGGAGGTATGCAGTGCATTATTAAGATAACAAACTAATAAAATAAAAATTCTCAAATTTTAAGTAGAGCTTGCAGAAATTCAGTTTCTTTGATGGAGACAGCCCGTCAAAGTCCACATTTGTGTGCTTCTTGCTCTTTTGGTATGAGTTTGGGATCAGAGAGTTGCCCTTTGTATTCAATATATGGCTTTTTGGCCTTTGTATGTTATATAGCAAATCCATTAATTTTGGTCTTAACAGTACTGGATTTAAATACATACGTACCTGACTTTATAATTTCTGCTTCAATTTGAGTAGTGAGTCACACCTAGCTACAGTTTAAAATAAGTATTTAAACTTTCTTCATCATTATCTGCAAAGCTTCAGAATAAAATAGCTTTGTAAGCAGTGGATTGAACACTGGAAAAACGAACAGAATGGGAAAGATGCACCAGGAGGTGGAATTAATTGTTTTCTGTTCCCTTTCTGATGTCGCATGGCCAAATATGCTGAGCAACTGATGACAAATCGAATAATGTCAAGGGGGAAAGGTGGAAAGTAGAAAATAGTGACTAAGCAGCAAGTTTATGCTTCAATATACAATTTTTTTCTTATCACCTACCATGTGAAAGATTAGGTGTTATGATTTTTTCAATCTTATTTTTGGTCAACATGTTCTCCAACTATTTATTTAGAAATGCGAGACAACCATCCAGTTTAACTAATAGGCTACACAAGGAGTCAGCATTGCTTACCATCACACTCATATTAAGAGCATAGAAGCAGGGAAGACAATATTCTAAGAAGCATTAAAAATCAGTACTCTATTCCTCATACAGTCTTTCTACTGACTAAAACGCTGTAAATTTTGAACAAAACCAGTTTTTAAAATTTTCAATTCAAAGTTTTCAAAATCATCAACATCAGAGAATCACACTTTTCTCCCTGAAAAATGTCCTGAAAAGTAAAAAATAATTTCTTTTTTGAGAGACCAAATATTTCAGTAACCAAAAGGAATTTACTTAAGAACTCCTTTAATAAAGCCTCATGAGAATTCATTGTCTCAAGTGTCCTTGTTTTCCTCAGGTCAAAATCCCAAGCATGATTCAATTTCCCAGTATGGATTTCATATGGGTACTCTTGGGCAACCTCAGATGGTTTATCAAGAAGAAAGACCAGAAAACACAGCTGGAGCTTTATTTGAATCAAGGAACCGCATCTGTACAGAAAAGCATGCCATGAGAAACCCAACAACAGTTCCTGTGAGTACCTCTGAAATAGAGATTTTTTAAATGTATTTTTCAATTTCTGAATTTTTGTCTAATTCTTCCATAAGTAAAAAAGCCTAAAAATATTGGCATGAAATGATAGAAGACAAAGTTAAATGTTCTCAAGGATTCATTGCATTCACAGGGTCAAGTGACACACATGAATTTCAGAGAAGTTAATCTACCATGGTTTCAGCTTTTAGTGGTGCAGTTTCATAATGGAGTTTAAAAGACACAAAACAGCAAATGAACAATGTGTAGGTTCTGCGGCACAAGAACCATTTTCCTTGACAAATATTCCCTTCTCTGTTGTTGTGAAGGCAATATCTTAAGTTCTGGTAAATTACAGAGCCTGCTACAAGACATGTTGACACATCTACTACATTTTCTACCAGTAATGGCTGGAAAGGAGAAAACATCTGCTGAGGGAAATGCTTTATGGTGGAGAAGAGATGATGGGCAATCTATAAAAGGATGGGGCTGCTGAATGTTTGAATGTTACCTTCTCCATCATTTTTGACTGACCTTGTCCACTTCACTGATGTTATAGTTTGAAAAGTTTTGAGAAATACAGAGCTGCAACCTGTGAATGAGATTTAAGCTTCCCTGTGATGCTAAAGTTTGTTAAAAAGTAAGTTGTTCACTTTTTAAAGAAACAGCTAACACTTCTTGTAGAGGATTTGTAATATCAAAATAATTGCTGTGTGACAACCTATTCTGCAAACTACAAGACCTACTCAAGTCCCACCCAACAATGAGTTGTTCTCCAGTATGGAACGACTAGATCAAGTCAGTAAATAAGAAATAATTGCCAAACTGCAATATATACAACAACAACAGCTGCCTACGTTCTAGATGTCTGTGAGAGGGCGCTCAGGGGAGGGCAGAGGGCAGAGAAGAGTCATGGTGCACTAAGTAATTTTTTTGCCATGATCCTGGTGATCTCTGTGTTTAACTTGCTGGGCTTCTTGGCAACTTCTTAGCAAGTGAATATTCCCATAAAACAGAGTATGGACAGACGACCCAGTTTTCAATTCTTTCTTTGCAGCAAACTCAAATATGTTTAAAAGAGAACAATTCCTTGTCTCTGAAATTATTGCCACTAGAGACTTCTGGTTTTTTTATTTTTGCTTCTTCTTTCCAAAACTGTAATATTACAAGATCCTGTGAGTTCAGTTGTGCTGTCCTAGTGAAAATTATTTTCTGCTGATGAAATCACTGCCATTCCTGAAGTTTTTGAATCAACCCTTCCTCCCCAAAAAGCAATCTTTATGGAAAGCAGTTGGTTTAAGTGAAACATTGTCTTTCCTGATGTAATCTGGTGAAGAAATAAAAAATGTTTTGAAGAATCAAGTATACTGGAGACATAGTTTTCCCTTTCCATTGAAGAAATGGAGCTACTGCAACAATTCCATATAGTGCTCAGAGTCCCCACTGGATGCTCAGCAAATAATTCCCAAATAAATGTAAGGTAGGGCAAGTGCATAGGTGGAACCCAAAGGTTTCTTCCAATCTACTTTGTCACACTACTCTGACAGCAATCCAGCATTCTCCGTAGCAGAGCAGAGCTGAGATTTTCATAGCCTTTAGCAAACTGATCTTCCTGTTTCATTGTCACCAGGACTGTCAGCGCTGCCATTAACATTACTTCAGAAATAGCTGCTATTCTGAAATTCTCATCTGCTCCTATATCAGAACTCTAGAAGGCTTCAGAAACTCTCAGCAGAGATGTCATTATCAAACCAGCAGCATCACAGTCGCAACAGGAACCAACATGCTCAATTAGTCTTAATGTACTGTATTTCTGTTCCTAATTTAATAGACTTGCAACCTTTTCTGCAGCATCTGTTAGCTGCAGCAAGGTCATCAACTCTTTCATTAGTGCTGAATGGCAGAAAGAACTGGCAACATGCAGAGTTTCCTCAGAACACCCAGTTTTCCTGAGTGTCAATTATGGTTATTAGTACAGATAGCCCTTCTTTCCTACAGAATCACTCTGCCCTTCGGTGGAGTTGGAACTGGGTTAGTAACTGACAATTCCTCAAACTACACTAATTACAAAGATGGGAAATTCAGTGAAGGAAGAACTAGAGCCAAAAACTTTTTTAAGAGGATGAGGAGTTTAATAATATGAATCTTACCTTTTCAGCAATGGGGGGAAAAAGTCAGAGAAATGTGTAAAAGTGCCAAAGGTACTGGTAGTAGTCACTTTTAACTAGCATTGTTAGAATTCAGTTGCCCATAAGGAATTCTTGAAAGAAGTGCAAAAATAAACTAGTCTGTTCAATTAAAGCATCTAAAACAGTAGGGTAGAGAGGATAATCCAGAAGAAAATAGGTATCTTCTCTGGACTAATTAGTCATTGGTCATCTAAACTGTAATAAATTACCATTTATTAATCAAACTGTTCAATATGTAGACATAAAAACATATATAGAACACAAATCATGGAAACTAGAAGTTCAAAATTCTGATGCACCCATAGGTTTTAAAGAAAATGGTGAGAAATGGCAGGGTTGTGATATGACATATCAAGGAAATCAGGCTCATTAGGTAAGGCAAATGAGATCATTATTCAGATTGTTTGAAACACCTCAGTTGAGAAATTTGTTGGGGTTTTATTAGAAACGGTTTACATTAATTTAATTAAACTATTCACAAGAAGTACTATCTGCATAAATCACTCAACACTTCTGCACTTTTAACTAAATTCTGAATAAATCTTTTAGCAAATGCATAAGGGTCAAGATTTCTGTTCTTGATATTTCTAACATTAGAAAGTAAACCCATAAAAAAGTCTCTGTAAAGTGCTGCTCATTCTCCAAACATGAGGCTTTTACTCTTCTTCTTCTGGTTTTATTTTTTTAAAGAGAACTGATAAACTTCTTTGCAGACCCCCAATAGTGTCCCCTATAGACGCATTCTCACTTGTTGATCAAAATTCAGATAAATTTGGACCAAGACCAGAGCACTAAATTATATTTTGTCTCTGTACAGCCACATAGGATGGTACATGGCATGTCAAGACTCAGTGCTACATACCAATTTTGCAGATTAACCTTTCAAAGCAACTAATATATCAATTTGTTCCAGCCATTTGATAAAAATGTTTTACCTTGTCTAGGTCAAGATAGAGCCATGGGGTTTTAAAAATTAGTTTATTCCCTTAATCTTAAACACATTTCATTACTGTGACACTGAATAAGCATGAGGAAAGGAAATATAAACAGTTTTCATCAGGAATTATTCTTATCAGCCATTCTTTGCCAAAGGTTAATACCCTGCAAAGCACCTGCACAAATATGGGCTTGTGTTTGCAAATACGTTCAATGAATATGCAGAGAAACTAAATGTTGATACCACTAGTCCTCCTGTTCCAACCCCTGTATTACCAGGCTTGTGCTGCTTTGCTGTATTTCTCCTGTGTTGTGCATTTTTCATTTTATTTCTGTTACATCTCAGAGGCACCGACAAAGAATACAGATTGCCAGGAGCTGACAGCAATCTTCTGGCAAGTTGTGGTATGGCACCAGTAAAACATATCAAGAGGAAAAATATACTTACAATGTCATTTTTATGATTAGCAGCCAAAAAAAGAGGCAAGGAGGCAGGGAAATTAGCACACTATACTACAAAGCACGTGCTGGTTGGCAGACTGAATTCTTTAATGACATTCTTATTAAGTTCTTGCTGCCAAATCCTGTTTGCTTTTGCTGTCAGAACTGTCTGCATTTATAATGAATAACTGCTTAGAAGCTACTTACATAAAGCATTGTTTTCATGTCACTGCCATAGATGGCATCTCTAGGCAGATGAGAGGGCACCTTGTGAATGAGTTCATTGAACAGTACTTTTTAACATATTTGTGCCGGAACAGTGTTTCTATGGACATAGTCACATTGGTCTGGACTACAGCATCCTGAGCATGAAGATCTCCAGACTTAACATACTCTTAATCTGAGTGATCTGATACCATATTTTCACAATGTTTGCAATTGGGTTAGCTCTACTCTCAAGGCAGGCTATCAGAGTAGTTATGAGAGTAGCGAGACGCAGTGGTTGTGGGAAACCCTCCAGAAAAATGTAAATACACAGTATGCCAATGCCCTAGTGTAAAACAATCCCAGAGGCAGAAGCCTCTTGGCAGATGGGGAAGGGTTGCAATAAATGAGCTTGCAGGGTAGTCTTGTAAAATCTTGCCAAAATTACACTGTTTACACAACAAATAAAGCAGAGGAAGATGTCTCTCTCTTTCCACACACCGGAGTTCTTACCTTTATGCTTTTATCTCCAATGTTTAATTTCCCCCTGGTCGACACCAGCTCTGTATGCAGAACATATTAAGAATTCATAATTTAGAGTGAATGTCTCAGCAAAATTTCCATTATGGAGCTGGTTTGCTTGCAGTACTTTGTTACTGTGATGATGTGAGCGGTGTGAATCCTGGATATTACTGGGAAGTTGCTACAGCAAAACTCATTCTTTGTAAATAACTTTGAGTATAAATATAATTCAGTAACTGTTGACAGATCACTAATATGTCTTTTCCAAATAAAGTGTGACACAGATTGAGCCCGGGGCAATGAAACTGTTTTTGAAAACATCTAGACTTTTAAAAGTAAGCCGTACAGAGCATGCACTAGAATCCTTCTCAGCTTTAAGAAGGTATTACTAGAAACAAGTTTTTTAACGTGGAACAAAACATGTAGTGGCACAAAGAATTTAAAGAGAGAAAACTATATGAGAAGCCTAAAACCTTCAAAAGGCAAGAAGGTCAATCCTAAAATGCAGTAGTCAAGGTCAATAGTGCAAATAGGTGGAAAACAGCCTTGCAGGCTGATGTAGTCCCACAAGTATTTACTTATCATTGGATATGTAATCCACACCTACCCCCCATCACATTGGCTCCAGTGTGATTTTACCTGCATGTTAGGTAGTTGTATTCATGTAGTGTAAAGTGTGACTGCAAACTGCTCAGAGAGACAAAAAGTTTTATATGTACCTCTAAGCATCGTTGCATAGCATTGTAGGACAAACTTTTTCACGTGCCTAGATTTGACTTTACTGGTAAAGAGCATAGAATCATTGTTTGGGTAACTCAAATACCAGCCAAACCACATCAAAAGTAAAAACTGGAGTCTAATGCACATGTAAAATGTTGCCTTTTTTAAGTACAGTGGTGAGAGGGTGTATTTTTTTTTTTTTTTGCCACGTTAGAAAATTCTAGGTGCCATGCAGTTCAGAATATACCCCTCAGCCTTTCACAGTAGGTCAAACAGTAACATTACTACCCTGCTGAGAGTATATTTCAGTGGGTGGGTGATGGGGGAAGACAGAACTTTTTTTCTGGCCCAATTACAAAGGGAAGAATTGTCAAGGTCTTAGCATGACTATTCCTTATCCTGCACAAGAGCCCTCTTCACCTCTCAAATGCCTTCTCGTTCTTCAGACGGGCATTGCACAGTATGATACCCAGGCTGCTGCTAAAAAACCATGCCTGCTGCCATGAATCTCCCTGTCAGGAAGCAGCAAGATCCAACTGTGCCATAAGGAAAAGGCAGTGGGAAACCAAGGATGATGAAGCAGCTGGCAGACAGAGGGGCCATGACAGCAAGGGTCAAGTCCCACAATACGTGACTGAGGTAACCAGAGAAGGTGTGGTGACAGCATTCAGCTAGGCTGAGTGTTCAGATCATGAGAGAAGATCATAGAGACAAATCAGAATGACCAAGTCACAGAGTCAAGCCAACATGTGAAATGAGAGTCTGGATCAAGTGTCCACAGCTGGGGATGGGCATGACTGTGGCACAACTGCAAGGTAGGTCAGATGGGGACAGGGGCAAGAAACTCAGCTTAAAAGCAAGTCTGAAGGAAAGGAATGGGGACCCTTAGACAGGGCATCTTCAATCTCTTTTTCACAAGAGGTCTTCTCAATGAGCCAGCCTGAACACAGGCAGCTGTACCCTTGACATGAAGCCCAGGCAAACTCCCAGGAGGGGAGGGGAATGGGCTGATACCCTCTGGACTTCCAACATAAGCACTCACACAGTGTGGGTTCTCCTTCTAAATGCTGATGATCTCTTGAAAGAAATGAGAACACAACTCAAGTGGAATTATGTATTTTTAGAGTGACCGTAATATACTTTTAGAGTAAATCTTACTGTTTGCTCTATGGTCAAAAAAGACATGTGGCTGTAAGAAAACTTGTCAACCTCTCTATCTGAGGATACTGAATCTCAGAAAAATGGAAAAATAAACTCCCATCTGGTTGTATTTAAAAATGGATAGAGACTGTTGTATTTTAGGGGACATGCATCCTATTTCTCAGTGACAGATGGAAAAAAAATATATACCCACACAATTTAACTCGGACAAGTCTTTATTCTTAGTATTGAATTCAGATTCCTTGCCAATTAAAAACAGTGAATCAAAAAGTGAGATTATAATTAGATAACTAGTTAGCTGAGTACAGCTGAACTATCAAATCAATTCGGATGGAAAAAATCAGCCAGAGACTCAGATAAGAGCCTTGTTATGAAGTTCTTTATAAAACCCCCATGAATCAATAAAGTAGGCATTCCTCCAAACTTACAGAGACTTTGTTATTTAAATCATGTAATTTAAATCATGTAATCCTGATTTTGATAGCTCTTGTGCAGCCACACCGACCTGCAACCCCATATTGTAGGTTGCTCCAGTTTTCCTCTTTTTCACCACAAATAAGGGGGAAGATATTTTTGATCTAGTCCCATCATGATAACTGGCGCAAGAAAGGGCCAGTCAGAATGAAGGATGTTTAAAAGAGAGCTAGTCCTTGTGGGAACCTGGTAGACAATTTGAGCTAGAGCTGATAATGGACTTCATCACCCGAAACTTGAATCCCACAATTGACTAATGCTTAGACATCTGACCCCAGAATTGAAGCTAGCCCTGTGCCTTGAATTATCTGCATAAGGTATGAGGAGAATTGGCTAGCTCAGAGTAAAGTCCATCCAAACAATGAATTATAAATTGACTCATGTGGTCCTGGTGTCAAGTAAGTTGTGTTCCCAGTAGATTCAGAACCTGCAAGGAGTTCACCTATATCATATGAACCATTTTGCTATAGTGCTGTTGGGTAGGTGAAGATTCCACTCATAGTTTTCAACTTAGTAGAGGCCATTAGCTTCTGCAACACAATTACAGCTAAAGTGGGGTCTCAATGAATTTGTAATTTGTAATTGTGTCACAATTACACAATTGTAACACATGCTGACATGTGAATTGCAGATACAGCCCTAAGGAAACAAAAGAACTATCATTCTGCAAATGCATTTTTTTCAGTGCAAAGTAGAGAAGAGTAGTGGTTTCTGGAATTCATGTTTGGTAGTGGGTTTAGTGTCTCAATATTTATTTTGGAAAAGGTCTGCATAGAAGTAATGCAGTTTTTCCTAAAACAACCAGACAAGATTCTGCTTCAGCCTTCATGGATCCTTTGTTACTAATCTTCCAATCCAGAGTTTAGTTTGCGACTTACACTGCATCCAATGAAGAGCAACAAAGCTGACAAAGAATCTAGAACACAAGTCCTGTGATAAACAGCTGAGGGAACTGCAAATAATACACTGTCCTCGAGTAAAAAGCAATAGGACAAGAAGAAATGGCCTCTAGTAGAGGCAAGGGAGGTTTAGATTGGGTATTTAGAAAAATTTCTTGACAAAAAGGTTGTCAGGCATCGGAACAGTCTTCCCAGAGACGTGGTGGAAACACCATCCCTGGCAGTGTTAAAAAAAATATATGAACATGGCACTTAAGGACATGGTTTATTTGTAGGCTTGGCAGTTTTAGCTTTATAATTGGACTTGATATGTTAAGGGTTTTTCCAACCTAATTAATTCTATTATATGGCCATTAAACAGGTGTTTAATGTGTCTACAATAAATCACTTAATTATTCAACTTTTTGAAATATGCTTTCCTTACTTCCTTACTTTTAACTCATACCTCAAGGAATTCATCTGGTTTCATGTAAGAAGGTCTTTACAGACTTTTCAGTGACCCACATTCATAAAAGACATGTTTTGTATGTACAGCCCCCATTAAATTCACAGAGAGAAGGACTGTTTAAAAGTGTATTCTGGAAGAAGGGCAACATATTAACATTTATTGAATATTGAAGCCTCTGAGTAGCAGCTCCTTAGCTGTTGTCTTTCCTCTCATTGAGTTGGCTTGCTCCTAGAGGACTGACATGAGACAGTGATATACAAATTAAAAATTATTCTGTTTTGCAAGCCAACCAGTGAGTAGGTAGATCATAGAGGACTGACATGAGACAGTGATAATACAAATTAAAAATTATTCTGTTTTGCAAGCCAACCAGTGAGTAGGTAGATCATAGAGGACTGACATGAGACAGTGATATACAAATTAAAAATTATTCTGTTTTGCAAGCCAACCAGTGAGTAGGTAGATCATAAACTGACATTTCTTAATTTTATCAGATTGTAGTAGAATTATATAAACTCTAGGATTGTTAATGCTGATGGAAGAGATTTTAAATAACATTTCTCCAGGCTTTATTTGGAAACTGGATGGTCAGATGATAATTACCCTATTTGCATTTCTAAATTACTGCCAGCAGAGCCTTAGCTACTGCAATCTAGCATAGACCAACACTTCATTGGGCTCAAGAGGCAATTAAACTACCGAAATAAAAAAAAAATAAAATGAAGCATGAACAGTTTTTCAGTGTCTTGCATTAATTGTTTGAAAGGCTTTACTTACCTTCTTGAGATTGTCTGATCTGTAAACTGAGATGATCATTTGCATTATGGTAATGAAAATACTATACACATCAAAAGGATGAAAAAATCCTCTAACTGCCTCACTTTTAGTGATTGATTTCCAATAATAAACCTGAGCAGGTTCAAGGCAAAGGATCTCACTGGGTAAACTGAAGATATGAGCAGCAGACTGAGTGCTTGCTCTGGCTTTACTGCAGGGATGCAAAAATTCTACATCCCTTTCTTCACTTCATAGGTGAAGTAAGCTTACATACTAATTCTACATAGCTTACTTCACTATTTTCAGGGTTCTGACTTTCCAAACTATTCAGGTATATAAAAAAAGAAAAATATTTGAGGAAGGTAGTGTCTGTGTGTTTGGGGGATAATTAACAAATGAAAAGCTGAAGAGTAAAAAACTAAAAACCATCTCAAGCAGAAGCAATACCCAGGAACAGGCTCAGTGGTGAAAGAAATGTTTTGCAGACAAAGACAATGAAAGTAAAAATCTGAGGTACAGAAAGCTATCACACTAAAACTCTTCCTAGTATCCTCGCCCTCTCCTTTCAGCCTACATTTTTCCTGTTTGATTAATGAATATTAATGATCTTCTGAGGCCAAGTGAACCAACAGCCAGATGCTGTTGCCATGTCCATTTCCTAGCTGGAAAGCCCTATTCCAGACCACAGAGCATGCTTTTGCAGCCCCATGTGAGTTGGGGTGGTCTACTCACATCTACAGATAGATGGAATGTAATAGGCCATGATGCCTATGTGACAAACCCAGTCAACATCCCACACCCTTCCTGGGCCTTTCTTCACGCACTCGTTTGCACATGTGTACTGGTTTGGGCTGGCACAGGGTTAATTTTCTTCCTAGCACTTCATATGGTGTTGTGTTTTGAATTTGTGACCAAAAGAGTGTTGGGAATTCAGGGGTATTTTTGCTATTGCTGACATGGTTTGCACAGTGTCAAGGCTTTTTCTGTTTCCCACCCCTCCCCATCAGTGAAGGGAATAGGAGTGCACAAGGAACTGGGAGAGGACACAGCTGGAACAGCTGACCCCAGCTGACCAAAGGGATATCCCAGACCATATGAAGTTTTGCTCAGATACAAAAGATGAAGGGAAAAAGGGGGAAGAAGGAATATTTGGAGTTAGGGTATTCATCTTTGCTAGTAAGCCTTAGTGTGATGGAGCCTGGCTTTCCTGGAAATGGCTGAACACCTGCCTGACCATGAGAAGTGTTGAATGAATTCCTTATTTTTGCTTTGCTTATGTGCAGCTTTTGCTTTACCTATTGGAGTGTTTTTATCTCAATCTACAAGTTTTCCCATTTTAACCTTTCTGATTCTACCCCCTTCCCACAGCAGGAGAGGTGGATGATGGGAGGGCAGTGAGTGAAGAGCTGCATGGGATTGAGCTACCTCCAGTGGTTAATCCACAACACCACACCAGCTCGGCACCCCTCTTCATAAAGAGTCTTCATTTTTAATTACTTTGTCCAGTACCTTAGCTTACCTTACGTAGGGAAGAGGAAAATTGTTATCATCTGGCATTGTTTTCAAAACTATTGAGATAAATATGGGTAATAAAAGCTTTTATTTCAAGATATTTAGGCACAGTTTCAACAGACTACTTTCTTTTTCTTTCCCTCTTTCCATAGTACTTTCCATCTTCTGTAGATTTCTCTTCTTCTGAGGGCTTATTCCTTTCTCCCAGGAAGCTGTTACTACTGACTTTGCTCTTAAGTTTCACTACAAAGATTAGTAACTCCAGGAAGGCAAAAGTTCATTAACCCTGGTCTCCAAAGTATTTGTGTTTTGTGGTTGGACTGTTTCATATCTAACAAATTGTGAGATCTGATTGGAAATCTCATGGTTAAAGTGTTTATATGTGTCTTTCTCCTGCATGGAATTTTGCTTCTTAACAAGACTTAAGAATAACATATATACTTCCCATCTGCCTGCCACAAATAAATGTATGGGGAAATTAACATCTCTAAGAGTTATGCTATTTCAGATTAAACAAGCTGATGATTAAAAAATTACTGAGGGACCAGAGAGACAGGAGAGCAGGGAGGGAGACACAGAGAGACATAGGAATGTATACATACATTTATAAAGGCATGTACCTAGGATAAAGAAATCACAGCCATCACCAGCACAGACATTAGGGCAAAATCCACATTAACAGCTCATCTTGCCAATATTGCCTGATTCTTTTCAGGGTACCAGTTTAAGTTATCTTGGCAAGGGAATAATCTTCCAATATAATCTATGCAGGCACATTTGTAGTGTCTGGAAATGCACTTACCCAGTACTATCCAGTGCAATTGGGAATACACAAAATGTTTTTTGTATATACAGTAGACAAATTCCTGAGTCACCTATTTGCTGGAATTATCAATGACTTGATGCAACATACTGATTTGCCTTTCAACTTGCACTAGAATTTGAGATATTGTTAGTAACCAGTCAGCCTATCACGTGTGCATAGAAGAAAGGTTTCCAAACCTTTTTGATCTACAGCCTCCCCTAGACTTCAGATGTAAATCTGACAAGAGATGTTTTGTTTTTTTTGCAGAACCTTTTGCAGAATGCCTCAACATAGTCCCCACACTGGAAGTTTGGCACCTAGGAATATTTCCCAAATGTAGTTCAGGTGTATGTCCCAGCTTTGCCTTCATTGCATTACTTCCTCAATTCATGATTCACCTCACAGTATGGTTTCCGTAGTTAAAAGCCAAATGCTGAATAAACCAGTAAGGTCATATGCTCAGTCCAAGCCTGGCCTTATCAACTTAGTTTAAGTGCTCAATATGGAGCCTATGATAAATGTAAACTTATTTATTTATAAAACCTTCCCGTGGAAGCCTTGGCATAACATGGAAAGATAAATTTCTGATAATTATTTTTGATCGAATAATGCAAATGCTGTATACATCAGACCTTCGTGATCTTTTGCTGGTTATTTTTAGTAAGCACTGCAGTAATAAATCTTCAGTGACAATGAAAGGCACAAGATGTGCACATAAGAATTGTCCATTTTTCTATGAATAAGTTTCATACTCAAAAGTTCACATTGCTTGTAGGTTATTTGGAAATCTATGGAATATTGCTTTCACTAGCAGTGAATTTATTCTCTGTATAACAAGAAAATTCAAAGGTTCTTTAGCTAGGTTTATTTGGTTATTGGACTGCAAAACAATTTCCAAATTCATTTAACTGGTATTCACCAGGGGAATTTACTGTTTAGGTAAGACCATAATTTAACTCTGGAAGGCAGCAGTGAAAATTTATTTGGTTAAATCTCATTAGCTACTGGAAAACCTATCTGGAAATTCCTAATCCTCCTCACTTTAAAACAGAAATTTGATACTGTAAATTACCTTGACTATAGGCTATAATTCTAAAACCTGTAATTGCAAATAAGAGTAAGTTTACACACAAGGCTGTTCATTACTGTCCTTCCTCACAGGAATATTTCTAAGCTAGTTTATACAAAGGTAGGTACTTGTCTGGTTTTGTATCTATTCAACTATATCCTGGAAAAGAACAAAAGCACACATCTAAGTAGAATATGTGGATCTGTGCTTTTGTTTGCTTTGTAAATACCAAATCACAAAACGTTTGAGGTAGGCAGACACTTGTGGAGGTCATTTAGTCAAATCCTCCTGCTCAAGCAAGGCTACCCATAGCCAGTTGCCTAGGTTCCTGTTCAGATGGCTTTTGAGTATCTCCAGAAATGGATATTTCACAGCATCCTTGGGCAACCTGTGCCAGTGCTCAGTCACCCTCATAGTACAAATGTGTTTACTGATTTCATAGGGAACCCAAGTGTCACTTTGTGCCCACTGTCTCTGGTCTTGTCACTGGGCACCACTGAAAAGAGCCTGGCTCCATCCTCCTTAGACTCTCCCTTCAGTTATTTGTACACATGGATTTGATCCCTCCTGAGCCTTCTCTTCTCCAGGCTGAGAAGTCCCAGCTCTTTGAGTTTTTCTTAATATGAGAGATGCTCCAGACCATTAATCACCTTAGGAGCCATTTACTCTCTCCAGTGTATCCATGTACATCTTGTACTGGGAAACCCAGAACTGGACCCAACACTTCAGGTGTGGCCTCACCAGTGCTGAGTAGAGAGAAAAGCTCACTTCTCTTCACCAGCTGGCAGGACACCTTTTAATGCTGCCCAAGATACCATTATCCTTCTTCCCATTTGGGCACATGGCTAGTTCATGTTCAACTTGGTGTCTACCAGGACTTCCAGCTGTTTGTCCCCCAGCCTGTACTGCTGCCTGTAGCTGCTCCTCCCAAGGTACAGTGGTTTGTACTTTTCCTTATTGAATTTTGAGAGGTTCCTCTAAGCCCATTTCTCCAGCCTGGCAAGGTTTGTCTAGATGTCAGCAGAGCCCTCTGGCATATCAGCCTCTTCTCCCAGTTTGGTCTCACCTGCAAATATGCTCAGGGTACACTTTGTCCCATCACTCCCTCAGATGATACATGATACATGATGCTCTTCTCTTTGCAGCTGTCCTAGATCCCTCTTCACAAGGTCATGGACTGTCACGGCTAAGGACTTCATAAACTTAATAATGTTGTAGTGTGTCATTTTTGTTGCAGATGATGTAAAGTTGGTATGTTCTGTTCACCCCTGTTCACTCTGTTACATGGTTCTGCCCTGGTTCTCCCCTCCCCATCAGTTCATGCCAATCCCCTTATCTCCACCCCAATTGTCCTTATTTGTGATAATTCATTACTGTAACCCCTCCCCAGACCCCTATCCATAACTCAGCGTCCCCTCCCGTTGTTCCAGAATCTTCTGCTGTTCCCGTCGAGTGATTGGATTAGGAGCCGGGGTCCCGCCCCCAGTTCAAATGCATTTGTCACCCCAACTGTCATTCCTCTGTAGCCCCCCACCCCCCTGTTTCCCGATTGGACCTGGGTCCAGTTCCACCCCTGTTCTCCGCCCCCTTTATAACCCCGTGTAGCTAGCTGCCCGGGGTCCCCGGTCGGCTGGTTGCCCTGGTGTCCAATAAAATCGGATTTCTACCCCCGGACGGAGACCCTCTTTTCTTCACTTTGCCGCAGCTGCCTCTAATTATTCCAGCTAGGCGCTCTCTGGACACCGCAGTGCCTCCGGAGAGTGCCCCCCGGTGCTGGCTGTGTCGGAGCTAGCCGCCGTCGATCCTGCTCCCCCAGCCGGGAGCAGAGAGACACAGTGCAGCATAATAATGCTTCCATGTTACATTTACAGAAATGTATGCGTGTACAAGTCCTCTCTGTCCTCCATCTAACTTCTCTGACACTACAGCTAGAGAAATTAGTGAAAGAGTACTAACATCAAATTGCAGTTTTGGAATGTTTGCACTCCAAATGCAATTCAACTGCACTGTGATACAGACACTTCTCAATAGCATCTTTCTATAAATTCAACTGTGTAAGTTCTTGAACACCTTTAATGACCTTATTTACTTTCTGCTTCATTGAAAGCCTGAGAGAAGTTGAACAGCACTAAGACTTTCCTTGCCTCAGAGGAGAAAACACCAATATCTAGACTGCAGAGTAGATATACTCTCCAGCATGTTGCAGTCCTGCTCCTTCAGTTACTTAGCATCAGCTCCTTATTCCCTATTAAGATGATAATCCTCACATTGCTGTAACACAGAAGCACTACCACTAAAGTGGCTTGTAAGTCATCTGCCTGAGATTTGCATGAGGAAAGGAGAAGCACACCTTTTACGAAGCACACCACTAACATGGGTAAGGTCCCATCCAGCTAGTACTACTGCAAATAAAGGTGCAGAAGGAAAAAGGTTTCCCTCTTACTAGTGCTATAGTGGCCAGCACAGACTTCCAGCATAAACCCCAAGTGGCTTTTCTTAACAAGGAGTAGTCCTCAGCCACTATGCCACATGCACAGTACATGCATATACATCCCTAGCCCACCCAGGGTGTGTTTATTTTTGTTCACTTCTGGGCCAGTGATATAAAAGTAAACAGGGGTATGCAGATTTGACTGCTGTATATCATCTGAGGAAGGCATGGGCTTCTTCAGTACTAATTCCATCTTGATCTGGATTAAATACAGCCCAAAATGAAGGCATTCAAAGTCATTACTTCCAAAGTGCTCTAGAGCAATACCAATTAAAAAGATCCAAAGGGCTTGGGAAGTTATGAAATGTAAAACAGCAGTGAATGAGTAACTTGCTGACCCAGCCTAATAAACTAGCTTCTTTGATGGATGATAAAAGAACTTTGAGGAACAATGGTTTTAACTGCTCACAAGTTTTTATTATCACTAATCTGTGCTATTTCATTCTGACCCAATTACCAAAGGATCTTGCATGTGGCCTTCTGCACTTTCAGAATAGATAAAGCACCTTAAAATCTTTTTCCAACTTTGAAAATGTACATGGCTGCTTTCAGTTAACTCAGGGGAAAGATGCATCATGAAGAACAAGTACTTTATGTACTTGCTACATTACTAGCTTAAGTAATGCTACGAGTCAATTTAGGAATGTTGTTTAATTTATTTTTTTCAATTGAGTCAGTATATCAATTTCAAGCCTGAAGCAACTTTTTTGAGTAGTGCTGTGTCTTGGGCTTCTATATGCTTGATGTAAAAAAAAGAGCCTCAAATGTTACAAAATGAAATATTGGGACTACTCCCACATGAACAAAACTGCTTAACAAAATAAATAGACCTCACTGTAGTCTGAAATACAATTATTTCCTTAGATGTCATAAATTTATTCTTTGCAAATAACTGTCTAAATCATTAAGTTATTCACATAATTTCCGCAAATCCACATTTAAGTAGTCATTTTCATATTATGCTTTGACACTTGTTTGCTTGCATTCACTGGATGATCTGTCTCTTCATTTGTATGGTTTCAATGGCTGGGATTGTCTCAATTCTGCTTAGAACTGTTATGATCCAGTTGTATTTGAAACTGCTTATTACCAGATAATAAATAATAACTGTCTGAAACACTTAGCAGTTTTCTTTTCCTTCAGAGATGTTAATATAAAAGAATAAACTCCCTTCTCAGAACTGCACGTTCTCTTTTCATTAGCCTTTGTAAAACCACAAACCTTCAAAATTCTAAGAGAAACACTGCAAGATTTAGCTCATTTTTGTCTGAGTTCCCTTCCCCACTACGATCTGTTGTTAAGTAGAACAAACCAAACTAAATAATCACATTCCAATTTTTTTTTCTTTTAAATCATGTTTTACAATATGTGCATGTATAAATGCCATAAGTTTTTCAAGATTATCTTGGGCTTTATGCATCAGGGTCAGTGTGCCTGTGCAATACAACAGTGTAACTCCACAGAATCATCTATTTTTAGAGGAGGATAATGATACCAGAAAAAACAATTCCAGGTAAGCATCACTAGCTCTAGGATGCAGCTGAATGGTGAGGAAGCATACAAGTAGCTGAGCAACTCTGTGCTACTTCCTCGGCTTCACTGAGCTTTCTAACTTAAGAGACCAAAGTTAAAAGAGATGAAAGTAGAGTGCTGGTAATGGCTTGATCTTATTCTTGCATTTTCTTCAGAGCTTTGTAACTCATTTTGTTATATTGTATATAGCAATTCTCTCTGCTCGGATCTCAGTGCCCAGGGTCCACTTTTGTCTCCCACATCATACAGTGGAACATCATCTCTTGCAGAAACATCAGCAGAACAGAAAGCAAACATTTTCCTGGTATTTCCACATGGTAGAAGAGTCTCTTGCATGGAACATCATGTGAAAATTCTACAAATTGTAGCAGTTGGTTTGGTGGGGTTTTGTTTTCCCAATTCTGGAACAACAGCTGGGCTATTTCATAGTTTTGATATGATGTCAAGGAAAAGTACATTGCAGGGGTGCTGTGAATTCTAAACTCATACTGGTTGTTCAGGCAGATATACCTGCACACAGATTTTTAATCATTATCAAAAGTTATTTAAAAATCCCATCATTTAAAATCCCCCATTGAGTTACAGGCCGTGATTTAGTGAACAAAAAAAAATCAAAATGCTCTCATAAAGCACTTGGAGAACTAAAGTTGAAAACTGCAGTGTGGGAGACAGGGTGTACTGCCTGCAAACCATCTCAGTGAAGACTGCCATTAGCTGATGTCATGTGATCAGCCTGACCAAAATAACGACCGAAGGCAGATGGATGCCTACTACCTGATTTACAGCACATTAAGACTCTGCACTCAAAAATCTATCATCCCTGTCTTGGCACATTTAGCAGCCACTGCATACCAGAACCTCTGCTACTGGTGCCAGTCCTTGGCTCAAGGTTGTGAATGTGACCAGCTGTATCCTGAAATAAGTTGGCTGTTGGCCATCTTGGGTCTGGAGAAATTTATAGTACTTACAAGGTACATGTGGATAGTTATAGTTGAGATGGGACAGACTTACAGTCACCCCCCTGCAGTTAAGCCAGACACATTCTGTCTCATTTGCAGAGTAACATAGACACAGCTGGCCCTGGTGTCATGCATAACAAACAGCTGGCCCTGCAGAGAGCATGGCCAGCCTGCCTCCTGCAAAGTTCAAGTCTCCTCCACCAGGAAGTTCCATAATACATCCTGCTCCTTTGCTCTCTTTTTCCCATCCTCACAGATTGCAGCCTGTCTGAACATGTTTCTGCAGCAAAACTGGCATGAAGACTGAGCAAGGTGCCAAGCAAGGTGCTTTACAGAGGCAGCGTGACTGAGTCACAGACTAAGCAGCCCAGCTTAGGGCAGGGCAACTGTTAAAAGCGCCTTGGGCACCCCTAAAGGCTTGTGGATTTTGTATTGTGCATATGAATACATCCTGTAATGTTTCATGCAGCACTGTTCAGCTGTAGCTTTTTGATGGCCAAATTTACTGCTGGTATAAAATTCTGCTACTTTTTGAGAGATTACTACACAAGATGAATTTGGAGCTAGATCATGTTTTAAATGATGATCTGTTATTCCCTTTACTCCATATAGCCATAAGCAGCATAATGAACTTGCAAGTTAGGTGTAGCAAACACAAATCAAAGGAAGCAAAAATCTAGAGGAAAGGAGTGGCCTTATAATCAGAACCCGGGGTTAGGAAATCTCAATTCTCAAGGCTTCCTGAAAAAGTCCCTTTTCTTCTATGGGTCTCACAGAGGGGGATATTCTTAATCACTCTGCACAGCACCTTACTGCACTTACCATTCTGACTCTCACACATTTGCTTCACTGACTTTACTTCTTGTAATAAGGAGTTAACTCTTGTTAACTGTGGGAGCTTGACTGAGGTCATAGTTCCTTGCTGTAAACAAACTGCATTTCGATACTGAAAAGAAGAATTTAATTCAAGAGCGCTTGCTCCTGCAGTCTTCTCCCGTGGGAGGCAAGTGTGAGAAAGAATATTCCTTACTAAGTGTGTGGAGGCCACACTACTCAAGGGGAAGGTCAGGTTGTGGAGAGAGATTTCTCTTCAGATGAAGTGTATTTGCTGGCAGGAGAACATGTTTTGACACATGAGGAAGGCACCTACCCTTCCAGGCAAATACCAATCTGCAGTTTGCAACAGGCCACTAGGACTCGAGATAGAAGCTGCAGTAAAAATCGATTTCAAACCAACTGCAATCTTGTTATCCTGAACAGGGGCAAAGTCATAAACTACAAGTTGGCAGAGGTGTGGGGGAGAAGGGGGAAATCCTCACATTCTTCATTTACAGAATCACAGACAGGTCAAGATTGGAAGGCACCAAACAGCGTCATCCTACTGCACCTTGAGGGGAGACCTCACCACAGTCTACAACTTCTTACACGGTGGAGGGCACACACTGACCTTTCTCCAGCAGCCAACCTGAGGGAATGGCCCGAAGTTATGTCAGGGGAGGTTCAGGCTGGGTATCTCAAAAAGGTTTTTTCACCCAGAGGGTGGTCAGGCATTGGGACAAGGCTCCCCAGGAAAGTGGTCACAGCACCTCGCCTGACAGAAGCATTTGGACAATGCTCTCAGGCACACGATTTAATTCTTGGGGGTGGGTCCTTTCCAACTTAAGACTATTCTGTGATTCTACAAAATTGCATCCAGGTAGCTCTCCTTACTATGCAGATATGGAAAGCACATTGGGGACGAGGCAAACAGCACTTTCAAAGGACCAGGTACCAAAGGTGCCAGCGCGACACACGCGTTGTGTATGTGCGTGTCCACGTATGCCGGCTCATTCCAGCAGGTCACCACCCAAGGACCGCCACAGTGGGACGCGACAGGTGACCAAGCCCGCCCGACGCTGAAGCAGCCCGAAAGGCGGGACGCGGGCAGCGGGAGGCTGCGGGCGCGCTCCATTTCCCCGGGCCCCCCGCAGGGAGCGCGCGGCCGGGAGCGAACCGCTCGCCCTGAGGGAAGCAAGGGCCACGCGCATGCGCCGCCACCGCTCCGGCCGCGTCCGCGGCCCGGGAGGGAAGGGGCGGGCGGGGGAGCGGGCGCGCGCTGCCGCCGCGCCTGCGCGGGCGGTTCCGGGGCGGGCGGAGCGGGGCCGAGCGGAGCCGTGGGTGGCCGCGGCTGTGCCCGGCGCTCTGCGTGCCGCTGCCGCGGGGCATGGTGAGCAAGGGGCCGCTGCTGCGCCTGCTGACCGCCATCAACCGCAGGAAGATGAAGCTGCTCATGGGGCTCGCCTTCGTCGCCTACGTCGCCTGTGAGTGAGCGGGGGTGGGGGCGGGTCTGACACGGCCGTTCATTGCCCGCTGGCACGGCGCCCCCGTGCCCTCCGCCCGCCGTGGGGGAGAGGAGGAGGAAGGGGATGAGGAAGATGTGACGGCGGCACCTCCCGCAGCCCGTTGCGCTGCCCGGTGGCGGGCGCGCCGCAGCGCGGCTGCTCCGGCCCGGCGGGGCAGGGGCTCCGGGCGGGAGGCTCCGGGCGCGGGGCTCGGGGCTCCTGCCCTGCCGAAACTTTGCCGTGTGCGGCGGGCAGCCGTGCCGGGCGTCCCCCGTCAGTCGTCGCTCCCCTGCCCCGTCCCGCGGGCTTGCGGGGAGCGGAGCGGGTGGGACGTGGCTCAGCGAGTGTTTCCGCAGCCGCTCCTGTCCTCAGACCGCGCTTTGTCCGCGCCGATCGCCACCTGGTAGCGGTGAGCAGCCCTCAGGGAAGTTTTTCCAGGGTAGGCCTCGTGTCTGGCTTTTGTAAAATCCTCCCAAGTCCTTTGGGGGCTAAATAAATGTTTGTTTATTAACTCAGCGCGTAGCTGGAGTCTTTAAGAGCCGGGAAAGAGGCGCAGAGGTACTTCAGAAAATCTTAGAATAGCCCGTGACGGTGATGTTTTTGACTTCACTTACTAGCAGTGAGTCAGATAGATTTAAAATGGGTTTAAAACGCTGTCCTGTCAGCTCGCTTCCCGTACTTGTTTTTTTCTGTTGCAATTTTAATTTATTTTGTTTTAGCCTGTTTTGTTTTCAGACTCAGGTAGATTCTATGTGGACAGCACGATACCTTGTCAGTTCAGCTAGGGAGCAAGCCATTCTCTTGATGCTTGAAGGCACATACCTATAGGTGAGCTAGCTGTGGGGGTGAGTGTGTGCATCACATTTCAAATCCTTCCTTTGGGTTTGGGAAGGTGGAGAGGTACAACACAAGTAATTTCGTTAGAGGGGTGGTGTTTCCCACCACAGAAACGCAGCAATTCCTTTCATTACCATATGTTATTGTCTTTACTGGACCTCACTATTTAGGTGGGGGTATTTATACTATTTAGGTACTCCTGTTACCATTGAAGTTGTGTTTCAGCTCTGACTTTAAGGACAGTTTGTTTGTCCAAGTGACTTCAGGTCCCTTGCATCCTGATAGCTTAATGTCAGTTCTTATTTTGAGAGGCTTACATGTTTTGCTAAGAGTGATAGTTTTCAAAACGAAAGTTAATACGCTGCTGTGAAAACTGGATTTGAGTGGCAGGTGACGTGGTCATTGGGACCTAGCTATTGATTATATTCTCTGGACAGTAATTGGTGTTTACTTTCTAACTTTGTGAGTAAAAGTTAGCCTTAAGGAGAAGCCTTCTGACTGCTTGTTTTTTTGGGATTCAGAAAAAATAGTGGAGGAGGAGAGGGACTGCAGGTCAGTGTGGCAAAAAGTGGCTTGAAAAGGCACTAAATTGGTGTCTGATAGGAACATGTTTTTTGCAAATCTAACATGCTGTGCTTTCCCATCTTTTGACTAGAGATCAAAAGTAGTGGAATCCTTAGGTGTCAGCTACCCAGTATGATATGGCAGCAGATGCCACAGCTCTATCAGATTCTAGAGAGAATATTTTTTGTTTGCTTTTCTCAGAAGTGATTATTTGTGATCCCATTCACCTACCCTAAAAGGATACTCCTTACAATGTTACTATATCATCACTACGCTCTGCTTGCAGTCAGATAATGCCTGACTGAAATAGCAGAGAATCTGAGAAAACTGAGCAGCTGGTGTAGGTGTATGTGCTGGCACTTCTTACATCCCTTCTCTCTGAAGTACTCTCCAAATGACTAAGTGTTTTTAGGCTGTGCATCTCCATTCAGTATTAGGGCATGGGCATTCAGACTTGCAGCACATTTTGCAGGGAATGGAATAGTTGGCAAGGACATTATTTTTTTCTGAACTAGAGGATAGGACTTTTTAAATAGTGCCATTTTGTCAACCTGTGTGTGAAAACCTGAGCAAATGTTTTGGGAATATCATCTAGAAAAATGTCTTATCTCATAGAAATCTTTTGCCTTTGAATGGAAATTGGTTACAAAGGTGCCTGAAGAACTTCTCTGTGCAAGTTTGCAAACTAGAGAAAGAACTTTTGCATACAGTTGAAAGGCTGTGAGCTATTTCACTATCAAGAGTCAGTGAGTGGCTCTCTTGGTGGTTTCACACAGTGGTGGATGGCTGGGCTGTCTTCAGTATCTCTGCTCCCCTTCCATACAATGACTGAAATTTCTTTGTTTTGCACCAGATGAAGGAACTGCTCTGGACTGAGATCACCATTTTGTGTTGTAGCCGTTTGACAGTGTGGGTATTCAACAGCTGTTTGGGCCCAGCTTCAGGAGGTGGTGCACAGTGGTAAAATGGGATGAAAGCTGGCAGTGCTGCTGGAAGTGTTGCCATCACATGCTTTGCAGTTCTACAATCGGGAGCCTGTCTCTGAAGGAGTCCTGTTTACTTTGGTTGAAGTAGCATCCTGACATGATATACACTGCTAGAGTCATATTATAAGATCCCTAGAACTCCTTTATGGACTTCACTTGGTTCCCTAGTAGCACTTAGAGCCAGAGAGATCCCTACTTGGGATTTGAATTAAGGTAGTATTTGATGCCTCATTTCTGTAAGTCTAATTTATATTAGTTTTAAAAAATCATTCACTTGAAACATTGTACTATGCATGATTTGTATATATAAAAATAGAATTCAAAAGGAGCATTTCTGTGTAGCAGGCAATTAAAAACTGTTGTAACTTAAGCAACTGTTTCCTGAGAAAAGGAAGTGAATAAAGTTTAAAGTTTACCTTTACCTTTTCTTTAGGCCTGGGGTGAAAGGGGTGATGTTGTTCCCCACTGCCCAGGTGGTGAATTTGGAGATACTGCAGCTAGCAAGCTGTCTGAATCACTGTGTGATATGTCAGACTACTACTCAATGTTTTTATTAACACTCTTCACAATTAGCTTAGTTGACTCACCTTCAGTGCTGTCTTCTTCTGTGAACATTGCATGACTATACTATGCTATATATAGTACATAACCTTGCCCAGAGGTTGAGTTTGCATTGCCCTTTTAAAGGGAAAAAGTCTTCTGCTTCAACTTTCCTCTCATTTAACCCCCAGCAAAATAGTGCAGGAGTGCTAATGCTAGCTAAAGTGGGGTTGAGGGGTGCGTGGAGGTGGACTGAAACAAATTCTTTCAGTCATAAACTCCATTTACATCATGTTGAAGCTGTTGTGAAACCACAGCTTCAGAACTTGAGGTGATTATAAACAGAAGTGAAGTGGGTTTAATTGATTTCTGTTGTCTGTAGTGAGAAATGTAGACAGGTCATAAAAGAGCAGTGAATTAAATCAGTAATGTTAAAAAACTTCAGTGTCACCACAATATGAATAACTTATATGCAGGCTGAGAGTGTTCTTCTGTTTTTAAACCCCATCTGTGTGTTAGGATGTCAATATATAGACACCTTAAACTCCCTTGGAAGTTCTAAGTGTGTATTCAGCTTTATATGGACATGCAACCATGCTTCAGTGGTACTGTCTTTGCGGAATCAGAACCTATTTAAATTGTTGGAAATACACTTAGAATCTTGTAGCCGGGATTTAAAGACCAGAGCTCATCAATCTGCATGGTTTGCTTTAATCTTGATGCTACTGTAAATAATCTGCTGATGTATGACAGGGCAGTTGCATGTTCTTAATGAAAAAGTTAAGAGCTCTATTTTTGACTCATTTGTAGATCAAATGGTTCTCAGGAAGTATATCAGTAGCCTTGTTCCTTTTCCAAGGGGAAAATGGAATAGTAGGGTGCTGTCATGAGATCCAAGCTTAAGACCTCGTTTCCTTTGTAAGATAAGTTGTAGCACTGCTTTTAGAACAACTTAAAAAATGAAATGTCAAAATAATGTGAGGGAAGTACATCCTGTAGTATAGTGGCTTGACTTTTGAAGTATTGTTAGTTTCCATGGTTGTTATCCTTTGTTTTATAGTATTAGCCATTTGTTTTTGTCAGATTTTCATCAGCTAGGAAGAATGCAATGTTCTATTCTCAAAATATCGAGGTGTGAGTGAGCTTTTCAGTTTGAATCTTACCAGCCCCTTGCATGCTACTTGTCTTGCATATGTTCAAAACAAAGATAAAATGTTAGTTACTTAATGTTTTGTTTTGGTAAGCTTTTACTTCCACTTTTCATTACAGAAGAGCAGTTACCAAATTGGTCCTGCCCTATTGCTTCAGGCTGTCTCAGTGTAATTCAGCATCAGAAATCTTCCTTCCTCAGCCATTTTGTAACAAGATGTCAGGATTGATTGGCCATGGAAGAGTTCAAAATGGATGTGTGGGACATCAGGCTGGCTGGCTGGGTTCACATTCACCAAGTTGCCTTTCGTTTGTAGTAAGTTTGGGCTTATGCAAATAAGTTCACTGTTCTAACAGCTTCCAGTTCCCTGCTCATCAGGCTTGCAACTAGCTGTACTCCTGTAGCTTATGAAAATTTGTTCATGCTTCAGTTGTTTGTCAGGAATAGATGGACTCTGACTATGCCTTGCTAGCCATGATGTTTTAAAACAATTTTTGGCATCCTGGAGAAATTAATCTTACGGTTCCTCTCTTATCTCCATTTAATCTTTGTCTTTAATCTTTTACCTCCACTTAGTATTTCTATCTTCTGCAGCATGTACAGGAGACAATGCTGTCATCATTCCACTCAAGGACAAATACTCTTAGAGCTTCCACCTTTTTTACCCACTGTTTTTGCAAAGGGGAATATTTCTCTGACATTTATATTGCTTGTTTCTTTTTTCTAAGGTTGGTTGACCAAAGCAGAGTTTGGTTGAAACTGGTAGTTTTCAGCATCTCATTTATGGACTTGAGAGAGGGAGAGGTGGGGGCTATTGCAGCAATTTACCTGAAGGGGTTTTGGGAAAGGTAGCTGGGAAGAGTGAGTTTGTTTTAGTTACAGTGCTGACCATTGGAACATTCTGTGAGTCCACTGATAATCTTAGCTATCAACAGATGGGTCAGTGGAGGAGCAGTGGTAAAGAATGATATGCTGAAGACATGAGGCAGGAAGGAGTAGGAGCAGAGAACTGGAAAAAAGACTTAATAGAAAATTTCAAGAAAATTTTCCATCTGGGAAACTTAAGAACAAAATTCTTCCATAAAGTGATGATGCTAATTGAAATGTAAGAAAAAGTACCCTTGGCTACCTTCCCATGCAGTGTGAAGCTCCATTAACTTTTGTAAAGAAAGAAAATTTGCATAATGTTATATCTCACAGCTGTGGGAGAGTATTGGCTTGCCAAGGTTTAAGCGTTTGTTCTTAAGAGAGAGTGGAGAAATTTCCTGGTGATTGTGTTGCCTTTGTTTTGCTGGTTGATGACTAGCTGAAGGGTTGACATAGAGCAGCAGTGGTGCTGCCCAAGATACACAGAGAGCATCTTTCCCTTAGCAAACCCTGTGCCTTTGTGTCTAGGATACTTCTGAAGTGGGAAAAGCTACAGTTCCTATCTGCTGTCTTTGATTTGAGGCAGGAACTTTACTGTTGAGCAAGGCATCAGTTCAGGAGATGCAAAAAGAACTATTTGCCATACAGTGATATGTGTAGACTTACCAGAAGTATATTTTTTTAAATTTTCTTTTACTTTCTGTTGTACTTTCCCCAGAGGCATAATCATAAACTTCACTCAGGAAAGTGACATTTCTTAGTACAAAGTTATGATTAGTAATCGTATGTTGTTATCTCCACTAATATTGCAAAATACTCTTATCAGTAAAATAATTTTCTAAAGCAAATTAACATACTGCTGGAATTACAGATGGACTACAGTTGAGAGGGTTTTTTGCATTCTTATGGAATCAAGACTATAAAAGGTGATTTGAAATATATTGGCCAAATCATAAAATGGTTTGCCTTGGATGAGACCTTTAAAAATCATCTAATCCAGCCCCCCACTGCCCTGGGGGGATGTTCTACATCTTTCAGTAGAACAGATTGCTTAGACCCCTGTCCAACCTCGCATTGTTTACAGGTGTGGACCATTCACAACTTTCCTGGGCAACCTGTTCCAGGCTTGCCACTCTCATAAGTAAAGAATTGCTTCCTCGCATCTTACTTGAACCTCCTGTCTTTCTGACTAACACCATTGCCTCCTAAGGGTCCTATCACTACAGGCCTTGCTAGAAAGTTTTTCTTCATTGTTCTTATAAGCCCCTTTTAAGTAAGGCTGCAATAAGGTCTCTTCAGAGCCTTCTCCAGGCTCTTCTAGCCAGCTCTCTCAGACAGTCCTCATAAGAGAGATGTTCTATTCCTCTGACCATGTTTTGTGGCCCTCCTCTGGACCCTCTCTCACAAATCAATGTGTTTCTTATCCTGGGAGCCCTAGAGCTGTATACTGGTGGTGTCTCATGAGAGTGGAGTAGAGAGGAAGAATCACCTCAGTTGACAGGATGACCACACTTCTTTTGGTGCTGCCCAGTGTTTTTTGTTTGTTTTCTGAGCTGAAAGTGCACATTGCCATTTCATGTCCAAATTTTCTACCAGTACCCCCAGGACCTTCTTGACAGGGCTGCTCTCAGTCCTCTTGTAAGCCAGTCTGTACTGATACCGGTTGTTGCTCCAACCCAGGTGCAGGACCTTGCACTTTGCCTTGAACTTCATGGGGATCATGTTTGCTAATTCCTTAAGCTTTTCATTGTGTCTCTGGATGGCATCCCTTCCCTCAATACACTTACCAGCTCAGTGTCATCTGCAGACTTGCTGAGGATGCGCTCAATGCTGTGTCTGTGTCACTCATGGCGATACTGAGCAGTACTGGTCCCAGTGCACGCCCCCGATGGACACCAGTTGTTACTGATCTTCCTTTGGGCCCTGAGCCCTGGGTGCAGCCACCCAGCTGCCATCTCTTGAGTAGTCCATCAAAGTCATATTTCTCCTATTTAGCCACAAGGTGTTGGGCGGGAAATAATAGTTTCCTAAAGAAAATAATTGTTTTCTTTACATTATTAAATATGTAAAGTAATTAAATTAAAACTTTAATGCAGTTGTATTAAAAAGCATTTTATGATTTCCCTTTGCATGTTCACACTTTTTGTCAGGTTTGTGTCTGGAAACCAAAACCTTGTTTCTTCCAGGAGACTGAAGTTACTGAGTGACTGTGGAGAGTCAGATTTAAGTTAAAAAAAACCAAAACCAACCAACCCTTTTTTGAATGCTGTTGTATCTCTCTGAAATGAAAAGTTTGACTGAAGCAATTCACTTTGGATTTTCAGAGCATATGAGTTGGCTCTAAAAATTCTGATTATGACTGTATACCAATTCATATTATTCCTGCATCCTGTTTCTGTTGATAGTTATATCCATTTGTAACAAACATCATCTTGTAATCTCTGTATTTTGAGGAGCAGAAGTTGAAAGATGGGTGATACAGGGAAGAATCCCTGTGCTTTCAGCTAAATCTATTTAGACAAAAGTTTGTGTAAAAGTTTCTTTAACAGTCCTGAAAATGCAAACAACAGAGCAATTGGGAAAGAATATGGTTTTAAAAGAGATTGCATCTGGTTTTGGTACAGTTGTATCTCTATGGACATCACGGTTTTGCTTTTTAAAACATCTGTTTTAAAAAGTGTGTGATGCTAAAACTAGTGATGTCACTAATAATTTCAGATTGAGTGTATATTACTGTTGAGAGCTGTCGTAGTCTGTGACTCGATTTTAATGTCATTTAAAGAGACCAAAGAAGAGGGATAACGATACAGGCTTCTTTTGGGATTGTGTTTTTCCCCACCTTCAGGTTGTGACAGTGTTGTTTTTCTGGTTCCTCAGCCTGTTGTGGATGAGTTAATTATGGCATGCAAGGTTCTCTTAGTGTAGTAATGTGTATTTGATAGAAACCTGTACAAAAAGTATTATTGCAGATGACCAATTCAGAGGATATTCAGATGAAAACATACATCCTATTCCTATGTTCTGAGGGTCT
Organism: Motacilla alba alba; assembly: GCF_015832195.1. Taxonomy (NCBI): domain Eukaryota; kingdom Metazoa; phylum Chordata; class Aves; order Passeriformes; family Motacillidae; genus Motacilla; species Motacilla alba. The sequence continues at coordinate 96,696,860 of NC_052016.1, read as the reverse complement.
GGAAAGATAACACTTGCCTGCTATGAAATGCAGCTGGTCAGAGTTTAAAAGTCTGACTGTGATGTTGAAGTGTCCATTTAATAGTAGATGCTCAGCAAAACCCCAGCAAAATATTTGGGGTTTCTGTTGTATTTTACAAGTGTGATTTAACAGATTTTATATTTTGTGTTGTTGTGGTTTGGGTTTGGTTTTTTTTTGGTTGTGTGTTTGCTTTTTGTTTTTTGTTTTTTCTTTGGTTATTTGTTTGGTTGGTTTTGTTGTTTTTTTTTTTTTTTGTTTTGGGTTTTTTTGGTTTTTTTGGTTTGGTTTTTTTTTTTACTTAATGTAGGCATGGTTGGTTTGTATCCAGAGGATAGCTCCCCTGCATTCAGCATCATTTCAGAACAGGGCTTCTCTAGAAAAACTAAACAAACTTTTAAATTTCCAGGAATGTAAATATATTCAGTAGGAACAAAACCAACACCAAATTCTTTGCTCATATATTACTAATTGCCTTTAAGGGAGGTTTGAAAACCTGCAACAATTTTACTGTAAGTCTGTGCCTGCCAAGTAATTGCAGCTTAATCTCAGAGGCTGGGGAAAGAAACAAAAAAGCATTTAGGTTTTCTAAAAACCCGGTGTGGGTAATGTTTAGTCAGATAAATGTAAATACCTCTTTAATAACAATACTGTGATTAGAGCATTAAGAAACAAATCTTTTTCTTTTCTTTTTTTTTTTTTTTCTAAAAGGGGCTCTTTTAGAGAGTTCTTCATCATGTTAATCAAGGCATGTTGTCCTTCTCTGGAAGCCTTCACTTTAAACTTTAATGTCTGTGGGAATGATTAATGACTAATAGACTTTACTCTTCATGGTATGTGCAATTAATCCTTGCAAAAATGCTACAAAAATATTTCTCTCATTATTTTATGAAAATGATGCAGAGGGGAAACAACATCTCAAAACAGATAGGTGTAGTCCTATTTTTACTCTTCCTACAGGCCATTAAACCAGGCTACAACAATTCTGCTCACTTCCCTAGTGCCAATTTACAATGACCTTAATCAGTCATTGGGTGAGGTTTACAATCTATATTTGAAAGAAGTAGAACCCCTGTCTCTTTCTCTTGTAGGTGAGTGTCTTAATTGTTAGGTTATAAGTCATGCTTCTGTCTAGTCCAATGAATCATGAATTCTTCCCTTGCAGAGTTTCAGTAGATGGCAGGAAGGCTGTGTTTATGAACGCTCTCTAGTTGGATAAGTTGGAAGTTCTTCACAGAGTATGTTCTGTGTGGCTCTGGGGGGTGAGGATGTTAAATCTCTACAGTCTGAGAATTGGCACAGGACTATTATCCTGGATTAATACCTTTTGGCTTAAAAGATTTGGCTTTAGACTTGAATTTTTAAACCTGGCTTTTACAGTGAAGTTCTGGGTTGTGTTAGTGTTTGCTCAGATTTTGTCCATTAGGAGTCTCATGCTTTTGAAAGCTGGGTTTGTGTAGTGCCTAATTCATGACCTTGATGATGTGGAAGATTTTTTTAACCATCTGTGTTTGCAGGTTTGGGGCCTGAACTTGATGGGCCTGTCAAGTGGTTTTGTGATGCCTGTAATGATTTTCATCTTGAATTTAGGCTTGTAATTTTCATCATTCTGCTTGTGGATTTGGACCTACTTACCTCTATGTTTCCATCATTCTTGCCTGAATGTCAGACTAGCCTTGACTTAACCTTTAGGGCAAGGAAATCCTCTGTGAGCCAGTGGTGCTTCTGGTTCTGCTGCTGGGTAAGCCCGTTATATAAACAGCTGTGTATTTGGAAGAAAAACAGCCAAACCTTATTTCCACTCTTGTACAAAAATATTAGCTCTGATCCCTTCAACCTTGGTGTAAGCTCCACGTGAGCACCAGTAGCCAAAGAGATCCTTTTGAGAATGGCGCGTTCAGAATCCTTTATGAGGGCAGTCAGGATGTTGAATTGAATTTTTGCAACATCTCTCTACACATTAGAGACTTCAGGGTTCTTCAGATCTCGCTGTGTTGTAGTTCCTGTGTGATTAATTTTGCAATTTTTGATTTTTTTTTAATTTTTATTTTATTTAGTGGCACCCAATACACTTTGTAAAAGTGTAATGTAAGGTCATGTTCTCCTACAGAACTGAGATATCAAAAATGGTGTTTCTGGAAGGATGTGAATGCCTTTTTGAGCTTCCCTTCCCTGCTGTGGACACTGAGCACACACAAGTCACATGTTTTCTTTAGGAAGCCAGTTCTTTGTATGCAACGAGGCTTCGCTGTCTTTGCAACAAAACTGGGAGGGTGGTATTTGTTGCAGCTGGCAACTCCTTTTTTTTTTTTCTTTTCCTTCAATCCATTCCTACTTCACCAGCTAAACCCAGATGCTTCCTGCCACTGCATAACCATTTACTTTATTTGTATGGGTTTCTGTAGCCCAGAAAAATAATTCTTTGTACGTATAGCTCAGTCCTGTTTAACTGGAGAATTCTGTACCTGTAACTGCCAGATTGTCATCACTCATTGAAAGAAAAGTGTTTTTTTTCATCAGTGTTATCATACATAATTCTAAAATCCTAGCCAGAGGGTAAATAACTTGAATTTAACTGTGCTCAACACTGTATTCCATTTTTACCACATTAAATTTATTTTATCTAGTTAACACAAAATCCAGGTTATTTAAAAATTCAGTTGGATTTTATGGGTCATTTGTTCTAACATAATAAAGCTTCCATATCTTTTCCCCAGAAGATGACAGGTGGTTTTATGGCATCACCACAGATAACACAGAGCCCTCCTACGGCTTATTTCTTAGTCTGTCATGGATTCTTTCAAGTTACTCGTGAATTACTCAGCAGCACTCAGCACTTAAAAACAGTTCAGTAGCTTTCCCATCCCCTGAAGGCTAGAACAACTGCATTACTGAATCCTCATTTGTGTCCTCCCCACTCCTCCTTCGTGGGAATGTTTCATTTCTCCTGCCTGGAAGGTGCCTGTGACTGTAACAGTGTTTTTTGTTTTGTTTCTGTAACGCCTCATCATCTGCTTGAGCTCATTGAGTAATAGTGATGGAAATGTATGTGCAAAGCCTAAAGGTAGGCAGAATACTTTACAGCTTACAAAATCTTACTTGAGAATTTTTCTATGTGTATGGTAATACTGCATATAGGCTACTCCCTAAGACCCAGTGTAATTTGGTCCTTAGCTTGAGCCTTGTCTCTTTAAGAGCAGCTCCAGAATGATTTTCTGGAGATGTTTGGAGTATATTTCCTGTGTTGCATGTTTTGCAAAATCCCTTATGTAACTGTTCCATGTTAACCTTGTTTATCTTGATGAAGTTGTCAGTGTAGCCTGGTTTATGGCTTATAATTTTTTCACTTTAGACTGCATTCTGTTTCCTGGTTGAAAGTTAAAAGTAAAGTCAGTGTTCTGATAGTCATCCTATAATCACCTAAGCCCTGACCAGTTACATCTGTTATATCTTTTGGTCTTTGATTTTATATTGTGATTTATCTTTCTATAAAACTTTTTCCATACAAACAGTAATAAATGAGTTTCATTTGCTTACTGAGGCATTGTAGGTTATATTACTTAGGTGTCTTTTGTGTTTACATCATATTATATGTGTATTTAGACACAATTATATGTGCACACAAGCACTTGCTATCTTTAATGCAGGACTCCTGAGGCACCTCTTTGGTCTAGTTGAGCTCTAGGCTGTAGTGGCCAGTCATTTTGTCACTGCAGTTTCCAGTTTGTGTGGTTCAGGTCCACAGGGCTCCTTTCTTGCTCTTGTCATTTTTTCCAGTATCCCTAATAAACAAGTCGAGTGTTCTGGTTTATCCAGTCTGTGTGCAGTGACAAATTGCAGGTTAGATAATTCCTGCCTATTTTTTTACAGTTCCATGTAATCTTGGCAGAATTCCACCCATACTCTGAAACTGTGATCTAGACACTTATGTATGGGAGGTGTATATATGTAGCTTAGTTTATGGTTGACATACTTAATATTGTCTTAAATTCCTTCTTATGATAATAGGAAAAATTACCTCAGGTACTGCTGTATGACATTGTAATGTTTTCTCTCTTCTTATTTTCCAGCTGTATGGGGAAACTTTGTCAATATGAGGTAACGTATAAAATTTTTGTATTGACTATCCTTATGATTGATGAAATTAACTTACCTTTCCTGTCAATATATATAAAGCAGGGAGAAAAACAACAGCTGACACTGATGTTTGGGTGGTTGCTAAGCAGCTGATACTATTACTTTTTTTAAAATACAAAGTGTTCAGTCTCAAAAATGGTTGTATATTTGCTGTAGATCTCACCTGGCATTTTACTCACACTTCATCTGCTGTTCTTTGCGCAAATTCATCTTCTGATTTTGGCCAGTTGCTTGGCATACCTGTTTATATAGGCTTAGATTCTGCTTTTCCTTAGCACAGATGTGACTGTGTCTCAGTGATGATGTGGGCTTAAATATTGAAGAGCAGCACATTCTCCACTGCTTCCCATTATTATATTTCTGTACCTAGAATCAGAAATGTGCTTTGGAGAGTTTTTCCTCCTCCACAGTTAATTGGTAGAGAACCTGATGATTTAGCTGCTGAAAAGCAGAAAATCCTGTATTGTCCCCTAGAATTTTTTCCTTTAGAAACAGAAAAACAATATGTATGCAAAACATGCAGATTTTCACATTTCTGCTTGCATGTGAGTTTGTCCTGCAGGAAATTTCACTGGGAAGACACAGCTGCAAAAGAAATTTAAGAGAATATGGGGACAGCTTGTTCCCTACAGCAAAGTCATTGTGTATAGAGGACAAATATTTTACCATGTTGTTTTGGTAGTAAAGGGTTTTGATATTCTGTTGCCACTCCTAGCAGCACATAGTAAGGACAGTTTGAGACAAAATGAGAATAATAATAATAATGAATTTTCTCTGGGCTCTAATGCACCCAGGACAGTGGGAGTCTGTTCTTTACTCTGGGAGTCTGTTCCTATCCCAAGTGGTCCATTCTGCTCCTCTTGGAGTTTCCCACCCTTGATGCAAAGAGTGCTCAGCTGTCAGGCAAACAGCTGCTGGGCTGCTGTGGGTTGCAGATGGAGATATCAGTTAGATTACCATGTTATCATGACAAGTGAACTATGGCAGCTTAGCAGCTGTTACATGAGCAGCTGAGCATTTCTTAACAAAGGACAAGAACCTCTGAGAGGGGTTTGAGGAGGTGGGTGTGGGATCCTGATATTCCTGTTTATTTCCTGATCCTGTTTATTTTCTGATAAGCTGTCTTTACAAATTCTGCCACTACCTGCCTCTGAATTCTTATCTGAGATGTCCTTTTTAGAGGGTGAGGGTGAAAATTATTTCTGAGGGACAGATGTTGGTCCTCAGCCAGTAAGATTGTCTTTGTTAGGAGGAAATGTTCATTAAGAAATAGATTGCAGAGTTGCCACTCCTTGAGTTCCAGGACTTGTGAGTGGAAAAAACAGTAGGAACTATTTTTGAGGGGACCTTTTTAAATTCTTAGGGGTTTTCCAGATTTTTCTTGCTCACTTATAAGAGAGGAGAGGCTATTTTTTCCACAGTTGTTTGCATTGTTTTTGTAAATTCCTGTTACTTGGGAAAACATTTTCAAAGTCCACCAGGATAGCTTAGTACCACTTCTTTATAGTAAATTCATTCTACATTAGCTTCAGCGTTTTTATTTGCCACTAGTGCAATAAAAGACAACTCGGTTTGAACAGATGGTTCAGGGAATGTGTATCTTAGTGTTGGAATTTACTGTATTCTTTAGAGATAGAAATGAATCTGGTCAGTAGGTCTTTGCCTCAGTAATAGACTGAGTTGACTTTCTTAAAAAGTGAAAGTTTTACAGAGTTATGAAGGAAATCATTGCTTTAACTTCTAACAGTGTGGTGTGTGTGTATATATATATATCTGCTTAACAAAGGGTCTTCTGTTTCTCTAGGTGTAATGAGTTCAGGTCCCAAGTAAAGGAGCTCTGTTTTTCACTTGAAAGAACTGCATTTTATGTTGGAACCCCATGATTCCTCTAGTATGCAAAAACTTAACTAATGTGAGATAAATAATTCCCCTTTCAGGAGGTTTAATTGAAAAACACCCCAAAAACATAGTAACACAAATGTTAGCAAAATTGCATTACCTTAATATAAGAGGTAGACTTTAAAAATACGTATTCTACGCTTGTAAAAGTTTACTCAAAAGTGAACAGAACTGAGACACTTTACCCAATTAGATGCTAAATAAGACCACGCAGATTTGTGCAAGACACTGGCCTTTTAGACAGTATTCTATTTTCATGAGTTACCACAACATACTTCATCCATGGCCTCATGTCAAATGAGGAACATTTGTGTGAGAAGTCAGAATTGTCCATGAGGCAGTTGTTGAAGAGGTGCTTTAGTGCAGCTGGGGTTTTTTCCCATGTGTTTGGGAAAAGTTCAAAGTCAAAGTGGGATGCATTTGCCTAAGGGAAAAAGTGTCAGCATACAGTAAGCAGAGACCCTCAAAGAGGCATTTTGGGCCTTTGCACAGTAAAGTTATACTCAAAACCAGTAATTACACACTTTTCTTAAATACAGGTAATTTTCTATGTAAAATGAATGTCACTTTATTGTCACTGTTCTTTCCCGTGGGCTTGGTTCAGTTTCTGCCAAACTGCTGGATTTCAATGAAAATTAGACCACCCTCTTTTAACTTTTTCTAATTGTTTTTGAAATAATGCTAAGTTGAGATACATTGAGGATGCTGTTATAATATGATGCAGGTGCAGTGGAGCAATTATTGATTAGGTGTGGATTATTTTTTTTCTTTTCTTGCCAACAGATCTCTTCAAGAAAATGGGGATCAGAAGGTGGAAAGTAGAATAGAGGAGGTTAGTTTGCCAATAGTTGTAATCTGTTTTATTTTGAGTACTTCATTTTACTCGTTTCATATTGAAGTGGTATACTCAGTTTATATTTAGTTGTATCTCCTTAATCTTGATTCTGCTAAAACCAAAGCATTGGATTTGTGTCTGTACATAAGTTTTTGAACTGTTCTTCTCTGACTCCATTTTATTTTCATTAAAACCTTTCTTGAAAGAGATAAATCTGCTGGTATATTTGCTGCAGAGACTATGACAGAATCCTCCCAATAACTGTTTTATTTGTTACTTAAAGGATGTACACAAATTCTTTCCTCTGTCTGCCTTAAAAATTGTGACATATTTACAAGGTGCATTACAAACTTGAAGGTGCCCAAAATTTCTTTGCTTTGTTCTTAACTAATAAATAAATATAGCGATGTTTGTGGCTGGGGAGGGTGTGCAGTGTCAAGGCTTTAAGCACAAGTCCTGGCAATTTCTGGAGTAGACCTGGGGACTAAACTTAGTAGTGGTTCTAGACTGCTGTACCAATACCTCTGAATTTCCATTTCAGACTCAGTTTATTGTGAAATATTGAGAATGTGTGCAACGGATGTTTCTCCAAATGTTTCAGCCTTCTAGTCTAATAACAATAAACCAAAGTATTAAATAGATAGAGAAGTCCTTGAGGTTGATACCCCTTACCCTTGTGTGGGTATGCATCCCCATACCAGTGTAGCCTGGTCTGCCTAGTGTGTTGTATTCTAGCAGGTTTATATGGCAGTTGTTCCTCTGGACACAGTGAGCAGCCTACTGAAATTGCTTAAAATCAATGGAGAGCCTGTATTCTTAGTTTGTCTTTTGCATTCCTCTTTCTCTGGTTTTGGTTTTTTTTTTGGTTGGTTTGTTTGAATTAAAAAAAAAATCTGTTAAGTGTTGCAACAAGCATTGTGAAAATTCCAGTTGTTTAAGAATGGTGAAATGTTTGAAATTCAGTGTTGTAGATCAGAGTTACTGTAAGGTCTGAGTAGCTGGGCATTTCTGGATCTTATTTTTAAAGTTGTACTTGTATAATGTCTTACACCATCAGAATAACTGTTTCAAGAATTATTTGCTCTTCCACAGAGCTATTTAATGAATATAAATGATAATACCATATTATTTCCTCTTAACATGAACATGCAGCTTTATTCAGTTTATGAAGTTACTGAATTGTCTAGCTCTAACCAGAAGTATTTGTATAAAACCAATTAATGGTGGTTGCTGATGTACTGCCACTCAGTACCAGTTAGAACCTCTGACAGCTTTCAACTTACGTATAGCCCAAGAGGGTAAATTTTGTGACAAGGCTTTAGTAAAATTGGAAACAAGAGTTCAGGGACTCCTGTTGAAATTCAGCAGGACTGTTAGAAATTTAGGTCCTCTGATAAAGAAATTGAAACTGATGCATGCTTAAGTGCTTCTCTCTTCTAAAGCCAAGAAAATGAAAACAGAAGTCTTGGTAGGTGAACTATATTTTCTAACAAATTTTCTTTCAGTATTTTCTTAAGCCTAAATGTGCCCTCAAATCATAATGTAAATTTATTTAGGTATTTAAACATTATATATCTTTAAATGTGCATAGCATGTTCTGAGAGAATTACGGTCATTTCACTGGAGCTAATCCCCCTCTCTCTGTGTCTGTGTCCTCTGTATGCTTATCTGTTGTCCATTTAAATAGTTGATGTTTAAATTACTGTCCCATTGTTCTGTTGCTGGATATAGATTACCTTTGACAACCTCAGACAAGTCACTTATGACTTCACTTTGTCAAATAGGAATCATAACATTGGATGTCCTTGTCAAGACTATGGTACTCATAGCCTTGAGATGTTTTGTTTTCAGTGGTAAGTCAGGTATTTCATTTCACACTTTTTTAGGTGATTTGATTCTTGGTGGAAAAGGTTCAAGGGTTTTTTATGTAAAGGAGGCTTTAAAATGTAAGTTTCTTGGAGTGTCTTCAGTAAAGATCTACATAGGAGACTGTTTGCCATGATTTCTGCTCTAAGGCAACTTCCTATGTGTGTCTTTTGTGATGTCAGTCTAGTTTTATTCTTCAAAGATTAAATGTTTTTCCTTTATTTTAGGCTGTTGCCCCTCTAAGGGAGAAAATCAAAGACCTGGAAAAAAGGTATGTCATCTGCTGAATTTGGGAAGCAGCTGAAAGGCACAGTTTTTTTTCTGTAGCAGTCAGTTCTGTAGTTGTCGGCTTGAAATAAATTTTTGTATATACCTTCAGCACCTTTGATTTGTTGTCATATATAAGTGAGGGCAGGGCATTGAATGCTGAGACAGTAATGGTTAAGGAATTCTGGCTGCTTGATCCTACTAAATCAAGCTGGGAGTGCTGGGCTCTGTAAAGTTCAAATTCTGTGGAGGTATTTGCTATTTGGAGTCCAGCTGATGAATGGATTAGTGTGGTTTATGTCTGCTAGGACATACTGGTTTCATCTTCAAGAGACTTAAAGTATGTTTTACCACACTTTTCCCATACTTGTGATTGGTTACTCTGCTTCAGCTACTGTGCAGTGATTTGCTTGTGCATCTTAGCCAGTGTGTGCTTTGGATGAGCCTGGCTGACCTGCTTCTCTCAGGATCTGTAAGGGAATGTGTTACCCCTCACTCTGCATGTTTGTCTTTGTGGCACATCAGTTCTCTGAGCTGGGTGTCCTCATGGACAGATGATTTCATCACAGAATGAGGTCTGGTATGGCAGTGGGAACTGTCACCTCTGACAAGGACATACTGCTTTTGCTAGTGGTAGTGTTTTGCAGGTGACACTGTTGGTGTCCCAGGCAAAGCAGAGAGGGCTGCATTGCAAAAGGCCAAGTCTGGACTGTCCAAGCAGTACCAGTAAGCCCTCATGGGGTATTGCATACTGGTGACTGTGTGCTCTTCCTCTGGAGAGGGGATAGAATACATTGCTGCTGGCCAGAGGTATGCTTGACACCTGCAGTACTTCGGTGTTCAGAGTTTTGTCTTGTCAGCTGCCCGTCCTCCTCCCACCCCTCCTGGGCTGTAAGGAAAAAAAAATTCAGATCTGTTTTTTACAATTGATTTGAAAGGTTCAGTGACCTGCCACATGTAGTTTATTTCAGTGAGAGTACTGAGCTGGTTGCTCATCTCTTAATGTGCACATGAACTTCATAGGTTGAACTAGGTGTATATTGGCAATGTGAAACAAATTCCAGGTTGTGTCACCACCTTGCCAATTACAATAATAAATTGATTTATTTAATCTTTGTTGGTAGTCCAGTAAGCCTTCAGCTTCAGTTGTGGGTAATTCAGGTATTTTCTTCTGCCATCCACGGAAGACCTTTGTGGGAGGGTATCCTGATTGGCTCTTTTTTTATTTAATAATTGTTGTATTTTTTCAAATGAGCAATGAGTTGTTGAGTAGAACCATTAAGTTAAAACTTCTCCCACAAGCCATATAAGTACTATGGCCTTTTCATGTGTGTTAATAAGTCTTGTTTCAGAACTTTAGGAAAAAGGAGAAGCAATCAAAATATTTTTTTACCTCTGTATGAGCTAATCCGGAAATTATACTTTCACAAAAGGGGTGTTCCTATTATTGTCTTATTATTATTTTTCAAATAATGTAGCCATTTACCTCTGGTGGTTCAGCTGAATGTGGGTTGTTGCAATTAAATATTTTTAAAATTTTATATCTGTGTGAAGTAGTAGTAAATAACTACTCACTGTCAGATGCCTGAAATCTGATCCTGCTTGCAAAGCTTATTCTAGTGTCAATGTTTTCTTACTTCATAAGCTGATAAAACTTGAAAGCAAGCCATCTTCATGCTTTTGAGAAGCAGGAAAGACAAGAATTCCTTAATGCTAGTCTCATGACAAGAGATTGTTTAACTGAAGCTAGAGCTGTAAAGTTTTTATTAAGAATTTGCACAGCAAAAGCATTGTCATGTAGTCATCAAAGCAAGCATCAAGTCAAGATAAACTCCATTTTGTTGCCAAAACGTTTTTGGCTCCCAGACTCTATCCCACTGCCTCTAAACTGCTACTGGTGTAATAGAAGGAGCAAACATGGCTGTGAGGTCCTTTGGCAGCAATATGACCCCAGGCTGGATTACTACAACCTTAAAATAATGGTCTTCAGAATGGAGGAGAGAGATTTGCCTTGCATCTAGTTATTTGGCACTTAAACTTATTTTGAACTCCATAAATCTATTGTTACGAGTGAATTTTCCTCTCTATCTCAGAAGGGATCTGGATTCCACGTCTGCATTGTGCTTGTGCACTGTCTTTCATTTCGTCAGCATAAATCAAAGAAATTGTTAGTGACCTGTATAGTGATGTAAGGCAAGTATAGGTAGCTTCTTTTTCAGTCTCTCTGTGTGGTTAACATTGGAAGGTTCCATTGCCATTATTTCCCCTATCCAAGAAACTGAAAGCTGCAGTCATGCTGTGATGAAAATTGGATAAAGTACCGAAGCATCTGTGCTCTGGTGCTGAAGAATTCCTATTGAGCCAGTATTGCTGGTTAGAAGCAGAGGAGGGGGTGCTTCAAGATCTCAGTTGTAGGGTCAGTTCAATCAGCAGCTGTTGGTGAGTAGAAGAAAATGTAACTCTTGGCATTTTTGGCTCCTGTGTGCTACACCAGGATATCTCTAGCCTGTGGACTTAGTGGAGGAGAAGAGTAACCATAGCTTAATTTTGTGCAGTGTCATGCTGATATTCAGTTAAGGAAAACCTGAGCTATTAAATTTCTAAGACTGTGAGGCTAATTACTGAAATAAATAAATAAAAATGACACCTTCTTTCAGAGGACTTTGTTGCTCTATGCAGAATGCATTCCAGGGAGAGAGTGAAGTTCTTCTAAGGTTTGAAGCATCAAGAGCTTGAGAGAGCACTTAAGATTCATATGTCACATAATTTTATTTTATAGTGGTTTTGGTTTAAGTTCTTGTAAAGAAGATGCAAAAATTAAATTACTAGCTTGAAGACCATCAAATAAATTGCAGTCCAGCCTGTCTAAGAAAATTAAGTTTAGTTTTCATACTGAATAAGCTCTCTTGTAGAAATTGTTGAAATATCTTAAAATGTGTTTTTTCAACATTCTGATTGTATTGGTTTTTGTAGAACTTTAAGGCAAATCAAAATTTTATGTTGTAAGTTTCACATTGAAACTTCAAGGAGAGGTGTTTGAAGTCAATGTGGTAAGTCAACAAAATTTGCTTTGTATTCGAGAGCTTTTAAGAGGGTTGTTTGCCTTTTAAAACTTCAAAAAGAAGGTATCCAGTCACTGCTCGTGTTTTATTGTTTTATTCTCTTGCAATGTCATGCCTTACACTAGTTCAGCTCTCAAAATATAAGTCAGGTGATTCGTTATATAAAATCAGGCAGAAATGTTAAAAGCACTGTTTGCAAATGAATTTTGATGTTTCACCATGCACAGGCATTGTCTTGTGTTGACCCAGATTCTTTTTTAGAATAAAGGACCAAATACAATCTCAGCAGAACTTTAAAAATGGAAGGTTTTCGGAGTAGTTTCTCACGTATCAAAGAGAGGTATGTGAAAGAAACCAGGCTGAAACTTACTTAATTTTTCTTCTTTGTTTTGAAATGTTCTGTAGTTTCACCCAGAAATACCCACCAGTGAAATTTTTATCAGAAAAGGATCGTAAAAGAATCCTGGTAAGTTTGTGTTTACTCAGAGGTTGTTGGGGAAATACCAAAAAATTCTGTGGAATGTAATCAGTTTTGTAGGATTAAAGACGTGAGAAGGGATGAAGGGAATTACCTTGGATGTCATATGTGTTGCACAGGTTTTAGGGCACTGCTTCACTTACTTGTGTTGATGTATGAACATACATCAACAGCATATGAAAAATACCCGTGGACTCTGCTTTTGAAGTTTCACTTGCCAACTAAACTGCTCTTCCCTGTAACTTCTCAGGATCACATTGGCAAAGAGTTCTTGTGCGTCCTCTGAGATGGCTTAAACTTTCAGAGACTGGGAAACTTTTAAAGCACATCTTAACAGGAATCTTTTGTGGCCAAATGGGGCAAAATCTAGTCATAAGGCTAGAAAAGAATGTGCTTTGCAGGAAATGTTCATCTCTGTATCTTCTCTGTTGTTTCTGTGATTTTGAAGAATCATAAGCAGTTGAGGGTTGAAGAGGTTGGCAGGTTAACTCAGGACAAGAAGTTGTCCAGGGCATTCTTAAACTTAGTGAATTGTGCTGGAAATCAGCTTTCCGATTGTGTCTGCAAAAACTTTTGATGTTATCTGTGACCTAGATTTTTCCTTGTTTCTGTGTGTCTTTGGAGGGGGATTGTCCTCATATTTTGAAGGCAGAAAAAGTACAGGTGCTTGAGATGTGTAAAATAGAGTATGAACTTCTGCTTCTGTAGTAATGAAAATAAAGTCTACAACAAAACCCTGCTAACATGCCTAACTTAGCTGGTGCTTTTGTTTGCTTTGACTTCAAAATCTTGAAGAAAAAACCTGAAAATATGCAGAGAAAATTATTTTACTCCATATTTAAGCAATAACCTTCATTGCTATTGAAAAATTTCACAAAGTCTTACCAAATTAGTTTAGTTCTGCGATGGTGTTCTGTCATTTTTATGACAGTCTGATGAAGGGAGACCTGTAGACTCTCAGTGCCCCTGTTGACTACAGAAAATAAACTGAGGAAAATACAGAGAGGTTTAATTTTGAAAACTCCTAAATTGTGTACTTTAAGTGTTTGCAAGGGCATAAAGTAACCTTAATGTCATGTTTTCTGTGTAAGTGAGAATGTACTTCCGACAAAAGTGTCAGTGAAAGCTGTTCACAGGCTGTGGAGCTCTTAATGTTCACTTCCAGACTTTGCCAATAAAAAATACTGGATATTTTGTTGAAATTTGTTGCTTCAACAGAGATGGAAAGTAGTTGGACTAGGAGAGTTTTCAGCTGACCTGGAGGTGAATAGGTTCCCAGTGTATTTTTTTGGTTCCCAGTGTATTTTGTAGACTTAAAATGACTGCAGAGAAAGCTGGCCAAAAGGAGTGGCAGGTTTTTCTGACTAGTTTTGTGCCAACTCGGATGGGCATTCATAGGCATCCTGCCCATGTGGGCAGTCACCTTCTGTTACAGTGTTGCTGTCATACTTGTAGGGGAAATAATCCCATGTTCTTTTGAGTAGCTGAAGTTCCCATAAAAATGTTGCATGACACTCCAAAATTCTCAAGAACTGGCCAGCCAAGTAATTTTGCTAGATCATGTATTTTTCCTTTGTATTTTGTTAATACTACATCTTTTTCTAGAATGCATTCTTAATTTGACTTTTTTTTTTTTTTTATTCTGACTGCAGTCTCCAGCTCCAGCCTGGAGATCCCCACAGCACTGTCCTGACAAGACAACAGTTCTGGCAGTTACTTTTTATTAAACAGCATCTCTCTGGAGATGATTTCTAGTAGTGGTGGTATCTCAGCTGAGATGAGATATTGTGTCACTTTCACTGAAAAGAGGTCTTCACCTTGTTGTGCTCGTTTATCTATTTCCTGAGTTCTCTGAAGTGACTAGGCCACAAGCTTTCAAATGCAAGAGAAAGAATTCTGTTATGTGGAAGATAGTGTTGCCATTGGTTCAATCTGTTGGGTGTTCTTTTTCTGAATTGAGTATAGTAAAGTGATAAAAGCAGAAAACAAAACAAAAAAAGAATATAATTTCCTTATGGGGCATAAGATGTTTTGAATCTGATTGCAGACAGCAGAAATGTGTAATAAATAGACAAACCTGTGCCTGTAGTGAAGATAATTATCTGTAATATTTGTGCCTTTTAGTAGGTGCTGAACTTACCAAGCATATGTGTGCTACTAAGTAATTAAATATTTTCATTAATGTTGTCTTAATAAAGGATTCCTTTTTAAGACCCAAGTGCTGGTGCTCCAGTTCTGATATGGGTATAATTAATGTACAATTTATGATTATTTAGATTAATATGTCATTGTGATTCGCAGGAAGTAATATTTAGAAGTGATGCTTGTATGAGTAATTACAGGGAGGCTGTACAAAGAACTTCAGTGATAAATCATCTTTTCTTTTTTAAATGTTGCATCAAATAATGATAAAAAACATAATTTACATAGGTTTTTTTTTTACTTTTCCAGGGGAAATTCAACTCCTTTTTCAATCATTTCTTAAGTTCTTTGTGTAATACCCATGGAAGTGATATTTTAATAAAGCCAACTTAGATTCATCATAAAAACTACTTGTAGGTTTAAGGTAATTGGAAACTACTTTCCAGACAGAATTGGTTTGTGCTTTTTTTTACCATTTTTGTGCTTTTTTTCTTCTTATTGTGTGTGTGCTTTTTTCCTGTGTTTTTTGTGCTTTTTTGCCTTTTTGTGTTGACTTTGTGATTTTTTTTTTAAAAAAAGGGATATTGGGAAGAAGACACTTCCTTTTACTGCACCAAAGACATATGTTGCAAGCATTGAGTTTATCTTTTCTAGTATCTGGGCAATAGAAGTAGCAGCAGGAGATTTCCTTGGGCCTCAGTTGAAGGAGTAGATTCAGGTCTTTTACAGAAGACCTGTCTTATCCTGGTCACCACAGAAAAGCCAAAACCCTTGGAACATTCAGCAAGGCTGCAGTTTGCTTGCAAGTCAGGATAAACTCATGGCATTAGGTTTGCCATACATGGGTCTGGTTTTTTCCCTCTGGTAAGTGGTGGCATGTGGCAAAGGGCTGTTCCCCCTCAGTTACTGGTCTTCTGTCCTCTTTCTCAGCATTCTGCCAGAAACCTGCTCTTCCCTCCTCTCTGTTGCCGCATAACATGAGCCTTGAGATTTTTTCTTTTATTCCAGAGGGGATTCATCCTAAATCCTGTTTCTCAGGGAAAATTCTTATGTCAGGGAGCTGCATAAGATGTTGAATCTGCCACAAGGAAGCCCTGACAAACTCAGAAGAATACTAAATAGACCAACTAAATGATTCTTTCATTAACTACTGTTTACAATTGTTTTGACACACTGGTGCCCCTGAATTTTTAATAAGAACAGAACAGATGAGAATACAAGAAGTGGACATGCAAGTTTTTGCAAAAGAAAACAGATGTAGTTTTTTGGTGGTTTTTTTCCTTTTCAATCTTTGGAGGTTTTTCCTTTGCTTTTTTTTCTAGTTAAAAAAAAAATCTGCTAATCAGTGGATGGCAGGGTAAAACGTTTAGTCTTTGACTAACCCAAAGTACAAGACCTTCAGGCATCTCATCCTTTTCCACACAGCGCTTTGTCATTTCAGTACACTATCCGTTCATTAGATTCCTGCTTGATTCCACCTTGTCCCTTCATTGTTTAGTTAGTTGTCACTACAGCTGAAGAATGGACATCAACAGCTGAATCACTTTGAAAATGTGAATTTGACCATGCAGATATATTTTATAGCTGATACCACACAGATGTCTTACAAGTCTGCTTTTTGAGTGTTGTGATCTGTCATGTCTTGGTTCTTGAAAACAATTTATGAAATGCAGAAAAAATAATTCCTTCTGTAGACGGTCTGGGTGTGTCACACAACTTGCAGTTCTGCTTATTGTGCTGACTGCTTCAGTACTAAATAAGTGATTTTTTTGCTTGTTGACTGTTAAAGTCTGTGGTATAAAAAGGGAAAAAATTAATGAGCTTGTTTCTTCAATGAAACAGAAGTACAAAGTTTAAATATTTTATTTCTGCTTGTTTCTTTGCAGCAGAACATCAGAATTTCAAGGCAGGCAAATGCTGCATGTCAGAGCTAATGGTATAGAATAGTTTTTTCAGTTGTAAGGGACCTGCAAAGATCATCTAGTCCAACTGACTGACCTCCTCAGGCCAGGATGATGTAAGCTATGGATGCATTAAGACACAGAAAGAATGGTTTTGGTTTTAGGAGATATTTCAAATGAAAGGTCTTCAGAGAATTCCCTTCCTCCTTTCTGCATGAAAACTTACAGAACTTACTTAGAACACACAGCATGTCTTCTACGTAAACCAGACAGAGGCTGGATTTGACATGTCTGATAAATCTGTCATGAAAATAACCTGGCATTCTGTCATACCTTTTTTTTTTCCTCTGAGAAATGGGATTTGCAGAAATTTCTCCTAATACCTCTCTGCATCTTTTTAGATTTTGCTGTCACAAAAAAGAGCACAATCCAATTTGAAGGAAAAAATGGGAAAGAATGTAATATGAAAAAGAGATTTTGTTGATGTGAATAGGTAGCTGACCTTCTAGCCTGACAGTGATGAAACATGTGAAGTATGTCTGTCAAAATTTTAAATCTGTAAGTCTTGGGAAAAAATATACATGGAAATGGAGTTGTTTCCCCTGAAGTAAGCAAAGATCTGAAACCAACTGTTCTGTCTTCATGTTTGTAGACTTTGTCTAGTGTTTCTGTAAAAAGAAAAAGAAATTTATACCAACTGTCCTAACGCAGATAACTGGAGGAGCAGGGTTTGTGGGTTCTCATCTTACTGACAAACTAATGATGGATGGCCATGAGGTTACAGTTGTGGACAACTTCTTTACGGGCAGGAAAAGAAATGTGGAGCACTGGATTGGTCATGAGAACTTTGAACTGATAAATCATGATGTCGTTGAGCCCCTGTACATTGAAGGTAGGTAGTCTCTGCTTTGGTATTTGCACTGTTTTGTGCATTTCCCTTCTAGGTGTGTCCGTCTGTAAAGAAATGAAACTTGCGTGCTGACTTCTGGGTTGATCTATCTAATATCTGTATGCTTTGTTTATTATTATATGCCTGTTTTCTGTGACCAGTGTGGGGTAAGAGGTTCAGAGCTGAAGTCAGCTCTGAAGTCAGTTATTCTTTTCTGAGTGGACAGGAGGAAAGAGACCTTAAAAACATCCTGAGATGTCTGATTTTGTGAGAACGCAAGATGGCAGTGAGTCAGTCTGTCTGTCCCATTCATTGTGCCACTTTCCTATGTGCCTGCATAGGCTTACACACACAGAATATGTGGTCCAGATATTTCATGAAATGAAGTGTAATTGCAGGCTGCAGCTATGCTAGACATGCATCCTGCATGGAATCCTGCATCCTGAGAGGAAATTAACTTTCCTTAGTTGCCTTCAGTATCTTCTGTAGAAAACATTGCTCCTGCTTTAGGTACAGGCATTCTACAACCTGAAGAGTTGTAAAACAGCAGCACTGAATTTCCTTAGTTTTCAACAGAAAAACAAAAAAAAAATACACCAATCCTAAAGAAAGAAGCAAACAAGCAAAGGTTCTGCTTTAAAGTAGTAGCTCAACATCTGAATTGTCTTAGACCTCAAACTATTAAATAGTCAGATTTTAAGGCACCATTAACATGGTTCTATTTAAGAGAGACATGCATTTATAGACTTCTATGGGAGTATCTAACCATATAATGACTCAGTGAAAGCATTGCTCAGATTGCACTGCAGTTCTGGTGGGTGTGCTACATCCTTTGAAAACTCTGTAGCAATGTACTTGTTCATTTTAAGAAAAAAAAAAGACTAAGTGGTTTGGTTTTTTTAATTCCTGATAAATTCAGTGGATGGAATTTCACAGGAAATCACTCTAGTAATTGCATCTCTTGTATTATTGCTTGTGATGAATTCCTGGCAACACTACTGAAACAGTCCTGCAAAAACACATGCTCCTGCTCTGTTCTGTCAATGCACTGCTTCAGTTACTGCCTGTTATTTAGAAGTTATTTCAAACTTCTTCCACTGACAGGATAATGGAACAAGGATCTTATTAACTGACTCCAGGTGCTGGTAGCTCATACCTCAGCCGGATCAATTTGTCAGCTTTTCTAATCTTTTCCATTCTTTTTCTTCTTTCTGACTGATTACATTTGAGACTTTCTCAGAGAATTATCATTGTTGCTATATTGTTGCCCAGCTAACTAGGCACTAATGAATGCGAATTCTGAGATCCTTCAGCTACCTTTCCTATGGCCTATGTAATTAAGACACCAATTCCCTATTTAGTACTGACAGCTAATTATTACATGTTATTCAGTGGGTAGTTTATTGAATGTCTTTTCATCTTCCAACAGTGTAGATTGAGGCTGGCATGGCTAAGTGTTAAAATTACCTTCATACACTAAGAACTTGGTAAAATTTCATTTCGTTGCAGAGTTTATAGTCCAATGAGGCAATGGGGAGACAGTTTTTTAACAAATCAGCAAGTTGGCATATAGATCAGATACTTCTTTTCTTACTTCCAGTTTCTCCTTTTTACTTGTATATAGAAGTTGGAATGACTGTGCAGTCATGATAAAAAGTAGGTTTGTGTTTAAAGAATTTCTCTGTATTTGCTGTCCTGTTTAAACCAGGTTATATAAGGTTGTTTGACAGCTCAGTTCCAGAGAGGATAATCAGTGCTTTATTTCTGAAAGAGACCTAATTTTTGTTCTAGAAAGAGTAGTGCTTTCTTTTTGGATATGGAAAAGTGAATTTAGTCTCAAGATGGGTAGCTTTCAGCTTCACAGTGGTGCCTACGCACAATCTGCCTTGGCTGTGTCATTATCTTTGAACCGTGACACCACGTGGGACTCAGCATTCTTGGATCTTCATCTAGGTTGGCCAGAGACAATAATAAATCACATAAACACACATTTGATTTTTTAGCCTTGTGACAACTGTAGTTATCTCTAGTGCTGAGTGTCTTTCTTCTCTACTAGGATTTTATTTGCTTTAGCATTTGGAAGTGTCAGTGGGAGATACATAAGTTTTCACTTTGTTTTTTTAAAGCAGAAAAAAAGGGTTTTGAATTCTTTAGTGCAATGAAAGTAGTTCAGGAATCTTGAAAGATAAAAAATAGTAAAAAAAAAGTTAGAAATAGCTATATTAACCCTTCTTTTTCTATTATAGTTCAGTTCTGTGTTTTTAAAGATATTTTCATTTCAGCCTAACCCTCACACAGAGCTTTAATACACTATTAAATGGGCACTTTTTTGGTACGGGAATACAGAGGGTTTTTTTCTGGAGGCTAGTCTGGAAAGAAAAGAATCTCTTAACACTCTTTTTTGTAGTATCAGGAAAAAAATAGAAATACGTCTTTACTTTTTTCTGCCTCATTCTCTACATTTATTATGGTTATGAGTGCCCCAAGATAGTCACTTGAGAGCACTGTGGCTCATGTTTCTAGAAACCATATTGTAAGGACACACAGATGTTAATTGGAAAACAAATGAGAATTAATGCTTTATCTGGTGTTACTGTGATGCATCCCAATTTAGGGTAATAGATAAACTGCATTAGAAAATGCCAAAGGAAATTCTGTATTAAATGTATGTTATTAGTAATGTACTTGGTTTCCATAGCGACAGTAGCATTAGTGCTGATTTGTTTATACTCACCTTTATACTCTGTGTTTGTAGTAAAAAGTAAAGCTCTTCAAGCCACCCAAGTCTCTATTTCTATTGTGAAATATTGTTGTACTTAAATATATGTGTTAAGAAAGGCCAAAAAACCAAAAACAAAACCACAACAAAGCAAATAAAAAGAACCCCCAAAAACCCAACCAAAAATACACAGCCTGTATACCCCACAACATCCCCAAAACCACACACATGAAAAACCAAGCCACTTTCAAGGTGATGTCCTAAGATGGCACATTATCATTCCACAAACTGGACCCCTGAGCAGGAAGAAATGCCTTTCAGTTCTCAGTCTTGATGTCTGGTTTTCAACTACCCTTAGGCACACACAGCAGTTGAATAAATCTGGAAGAAAACATCAGTTATACATATATTTCTCCCACTGGTGTTTCTTCTTCCTGCTTCCTCAGCAACTATTGGAAGCCTGAAAACAATCTTCTGTCAAGTGACAGGTGCACATTTCCTTTAAACCCAGCTATCTGCTGTATCTGGAAGATGTCCTCAGCTGAACTGCTTCACAGTTCACAGGAACACACTTGAGCCTTGTATTTCTTTTTGGTTGCTTGGTAGTGTTGTTTTGTTTTGGTTTTACTACACCTTTCACAATTTTGAAACAACAACAGGCCTGAAAATGCCACAGATTTACAGTAAACAGTGGAAACAGTTGAGTCAATTGAACTGATTTCACTCCCCTAATCAAAGGTGCACAGTATGTTTTGAAAAATACTGTATGATACTTTTAAAATTGCAGTCTGTGGCAGCTGAAACTGCTGCCCAAACTCTTCTTGGGCAGAGCAGTGAAGAGTTGTTCTATTCTGATGCTCAAAAACTTTTATTTAAAATAAGTGCATGTGTACTACCTAAGTAATATAATATGGAGTGAGAGAGAAGTGAAGTGTAGGTGGTAGGTAATGATCAACCGTTTTATGGTTTATATTCTGAGATTTACTGATCTTCAGTTAAATAAGTTCAGTTTTGCTCTTGGTTTGTTGTTCTGTTTTAATTCTTCATGCCAGCAGTCCAGTTTCTGGAAAAACATTTCTTAAATGTTGGCTCTAATTTCAGTGACTGTTGTGAACACAAAGGTAGTTTTGGCTCTTTTGACTCTCTCTGAAAACGTTTTAAAAACGGTATAATAAAAACACATTTTGCAAGTTGAGAGGCAGGGTATTAGCACGTGATACACATAGTGGCAAGGATATTGGCTTTCAGAGTTTGCAGGAGGTGTTGTAGTTGCTAGTTACATCTACATAGGTAAGTAAAGTAACAGTATTTATAGAATTTTAATAAATCATTTGCTTGACTGGGACTAAAAAAAACTTTTATTTTTAAGGACTTTGCTGGCTTGTAGGCCTGGGTTGATTTTTAAGGCTAAGACCAACAGTCTCACAAAATTGGTCAAAAGAATAGTCTATAACCTTCTTGTGAGTAACAGCCTTCCAGATGTCAGGATGGTAGCATTTTACTAAACAGTGTTCTACAGTATCATCCCAAAATTGTTCAGTCTTCAAGTCCTCTCACAGGTATCTTCAAACACAAATACAAACACAAAGGATGTCTTTAATACATGGCACTTTTTTTTGTTTTGCTTTGGCTTCCATACTTGCATCCCAGATTTTTCCCTTCCTCATCTTCCTTCTCTGTGCTTTATACATTAGCTTGCTAGTTTTAAATTGTATGGTCAGGAAAGTCTATGGCATGGCAGAGGGTAACAAATGCTACTTAATTTGTTTGTCCAGAGCCAATTGCAGTGGTACTTTGATCTTGGTCTTGTGTGAGGGTCTCCAAAACTGCTCCAGTATGAGCAATATGGTCAATCTTTATGAAGTTATTCCAGTTTGCCTGACATTACAGACAGTATCTTTAGCATCAGGTAAATGAACTGCTATTTGTCCTTTTTAGTTCAGGGCAATAGAAATGTCTCATTTCATTGTGTCAGCTTCTCTGGCCTGATCTCCAGTAATGAAAATCAGCACAGCTGGTTTTTTTTTACAAGAGAAGTCCATACATTCAAGCTGTAGAAACCTATTTGTATGCTTCTCATCAAAGCTTTTCTGCTCAGTGCTTCCTGATTAGCAAATACAGTGATGGATGCAGGTGCTTAGTGGACTTAGTGACCCGTTTAGTCCTTTCTAGGACCATGACAAGTGGAAGGCAGAAATTGAAGATATAGGTCATTTCCTGTCGTAGAAAAGGTGGTAGATTTCTCCCTTAGCATTCACTGAGGAAACATGGAGAACACATGCAGTATTAGGGCTAGAAAATGAAGATGACATGAAGGAAAGTAGTTTTATGGCAGTATTTTGGAGTTTTATGGAGTGTTTTGTCCTAGTCACCCTAGGACAAGTGGTTTTACTGTACCTTGTTGTTTAGCATTAAGGAAAACACAAGATTGAATGCTTGTGTCCAAATTCAGGTATTGCAGATTCCATGTATGCTAAATTTTATGGATAATTTTTTTAGCTTTTCACATAGAGAAAGGCATAATTGGCAAACATTAGTTGCTGTTTATCTTGCAATATGTTACTTAAACCTTATGTTGAGCACAGACTTCTATATTTGCCACAGTGTACCTGACTTGAATGTTTATGCCAGCTTCTGTGTCTGTGCTATTTTGAAATGAATTTGATATTTTGGCCTTTTTTCCAATAAAATTGTAACAAATTTGTTTAATTTTTCTTTATCAATAGTCTACGATCCTATGCTTGGTAAACTACTTGCTGCTGTCTTCGCAGTTAACAAAGTTCCAGTCTCGCGTGTGAGCTACACATAAAACATGGAGAATTTTATTGTTATCATTTGTTATTCTGTTGTGGTGCTTAACAAAACACTTTGCACAGCTGTTCACACGGTTATTTTCAAGTAATTGCGCTATGGCTTTATTGCAAAGCTAGCTCAAGGTTTCATATTAAATGTTGTAAAACTTCTTTACCTCATGTAACAAGAAAGAGTTGTGGAGGTCAATTATTGCATGTATCGCTTTCTGTCCTTCAGTAGGTACTGTCCCAGGCATCCAAACAGTTAATCCTTTGAAAAGCTGTAGCTTGGAGAGCTTTCCACAGCTCTGGCTGGAACAGAGTTATGTTGCCTGCTATCTTAAATAACTGTTAACTTTGTGCTACAATGCATAAGGTTGTCAGCCAAGCTGGGTGGATGGCTTTGTCTAGCTGGCCTGCTGAAATTCTGAGAGAGGGAAAAAAAAAAAAAAAAGTAGGTATTTTTCAGACCTGACAGTTAATAGAGGGAAGGTGATATGAAAAACAATCATTCTTATTTCAGCATTGTCAGCTTGATGGATCAAATATGAAAAGTCTGGCATAGAAACTTTTCACCCTACTGAAATGTCCAGCATTCTCCAAATGTTTTGGAAAAACAGTGATATTTTTCATTGGTATGAGGCTTGATATATGAAAGATATCTTCCCAGGCAATAGGCAGAGGTCCTGTAGCTGCCTGGTTGCCTGTCCTTCTGATCCAGAAGATGGCTATCTGACACTTGGCAAATTCCCCATCTTCCATCTCTCTTCGAGTTCTGCTCTTGCTAAACCTTTTCCCTACAGGGGTTGATTTTTGCCTTTATGCATGGGGGAAAAGTGCATTGAGGCAAATGAGACAGGCAAGACTGTAGATCTGACAAGGAAAACCTTGTTTTTTCCCCCAATGCCTTCTTTGTTTCATTTAAAACAATTGCTAGCTGGGAAACAAAGGAAGAATGAAGGACTAAAAGAAGGAGAGTGCTTCTTGCTTGCTGTCTTGCTTTCTATCTTTATTTTGCACTGTTTTTTCACACTTAGTTTAAACTTTAAAAATAAGTAAATAAACAGACTTCAGCTTTGAGTTGGCTATAGGTGACTTCAGCAATTACTTCGTTAATTTTTCTGCACCACTGTATTTGAGTTGTGCTTGCTGCTTGCAAGCATCAGTCAGCATCTTTACAGAGCATTCGTTTTCCCAGCTTCCAGTCTACCCCTTGTCTTTGGTTTTATGACAGTAGCATGCTGTGGGAAGGGGATACTTAAAGCAAAACTTGAAGCAGTCATGTATTTTATTCATGTTCAGAACTCATCTGTAGGAAGTGTGTTGAAGTTCAACAATCCAGTTAAAATTTACCCCATAGTACATTTTTAGATCATTTCCCCAGCACAAAAATTGATTCCAGCTTTATTCATTGCTTAAGCTTACAGTGTCACAGTGACCAAAGTAAGGAGTAGTTATTCCATGTCACGCTTCATCATGCAGAACAATTAACTGGCTTCATGTTGCACATAGACTCCTGCAAGTTTCAGTTGCATTAGCAATGCAGGCAGGGCTTGGAATCGAGCCTGAGTTGGGAACTTTGTTCTGCCAACTCTTACTGCATCAGGTCATCTTTGGATGCTGTTTGTATTGCTATTGCAGGTGCCTTGTGTGACAAAACTCTCTCTTGATGCTGCACCAGAGTTGGTAGTGGTTGGATGTACTATTTCCTGATCATTCAACAACAAATAGCAGAGAACCTGCTACATGAAATTTTACTTCTCTGCACCTTTTTATGTGAGAATAAATATTCAGTGTTGCACATCTGCCAAAACTGTCTCTCTTTAGCTTTCTGGGCTGTTTTGACATCTTCTAGGCAGCAATTCATCCCTGCTCTGTAGAGATAAACAGACCAAAGAGAGAATGGCCACATAAAAGCACATATATTTTCTGGCATATGCATGAGCATACTGTCAAATATCATTACTCTGTCAAGACAGTGAAACTTGCAGTAACAGTCATTAAGTTTACCTTAGGAACTCATCTTATGTTTATGTTGATAGTTAACTGTTCTCTGGGGTGAGGTATGGCTTGAAATAATTTCTCCTTACTTTCGTCACTTGACATTGTGAGTTTAATCAGTGAATAAAGTTATTTTGCAGGATTTCTTATGTTGCAGGGATAATGCAGGGCTGCAGTATGCAGTAAACTTTGAAAGGTTTCCTCCAGATTAACCACTGTGCTTATCCAAGCTGTGTTACATAGAAGTCAGGAGCTGAGCTTGCCCAGTAGACAATAGACAGAACAGTTAATCTAGAAAAACGTGACTTATATACAAGCACACTTCATTAGGGATTCAGAAAGAAAGTAGGTTGAATATTTTACCGTGCCAATATTGCTGGTATTTTTAAAGTGTTTATTACCAGAACATGTGCTTATCTTAAAAAGAATGTAATGTTTTAATGTGAAGGAGATGCTTGTGCTTTGAAGGCTTACCTACTTGTCATTTTTTCATTGCTCAATACTCTGTTGAAAAGTAAGGGATGACTTTCACGTGGATAATTCAAGCCACTTACATATGCTCTTGCCCTACTAGTCTGCTTTTTTTAATATATATGTATTTATTAGGGCCAGAAAGCAAAGATTTGCATACTTGCTTTGTCAGATGAAATTTGAGAATGGGAAGGAAGTCTTCAACAGGAGGCACATTCCTCTAATATTTCCGTGTTCTCAGATAGTTAAAAGCAAGTGATAACTTCATAGTCGATATTTTATTTTTTCATATTGTGTTAGGACAAGGGGAAATGGCTTTAAACTGTAAGAAGGTAGTTTTAGATTAGAGGTAGGAATCAGAATCACTCCTGTGAGGGTGGTGAGGCACCAGAACAGGTTGTCCCGAGAAGCTATGGATGCCTGATGAACACTTGAAAGTGTTCAAGTCCTGGCTGGATGGGGCTTTTATCAGCCTGGTCTAGTGGAATGTGTGGTGGGATGTCAGTGATATTTATGGTCACTTCCAATTCAAACCATTTCTGATTTTTTTTTTTCTACTATATGTAACTCATATACAGCTTGTGCTGTTTAAGCAACTATGGTTGTATTTAAATGGAGAAAAATAAAAACTTTTTTGGTTTTGTTTTTGGGGTTTTTTTTTGTTTGTTTGTTTGATAGTCAAGGGTGCTTCTACCCTGTTTTAAGTAGGAAAAGTAATTTCAGTGGAGGAAAAAGTTCATTATGTCACAGACACTGTGAAAGTTAAAGCCCCCAACAGAAGGCTATGAGAAATCAACATGTGGTCAAAATACAGATTATTTTTTTAATGCTGTGATTTTCTATTGCTTTTAATAACAAAATACCTAAGGAAATAGAGGGAAAATGTTTGTTTGACCAGTAGTGAGCTGTTCTAGGGCAAGGTAGCCTTATGCTATGCAGTATTTTCTTCTGTCAGAATAGCAGCTACTCTTGACTTTTCCAGCTTCTTTCTGGTTTCCGTGTCAAGTCTTCTTAAAAAAAAAAAAAATCAAGACCCTAACTTTTCTTTTAAAACACAAAAGAGCTATTTTCCCTTTCTTCTATTAGGCCATTCTAATTATTACTTCACCTTTTGATTCTTTTCTTGAATGACCTTGGTGTAGGAGATTTGTTCTTCCTTAAACATCTCACTTGAGCTTATGTTTAATTTTTACTTTCACAGTTGCTTATCCATGGGTGGTTTTTTTTAAGATAGTTCTGGCTTGTTGTGATTCACGTTACATAGAAGACAGACATTAACATATTTACAACAGTCATGGTATGAAAGGCTTGCAGGTTGAGCTTTTGAATATCAGATACTGCCTATGACACTGAATCCAGTTTTCATTGCTTTGTTTTTATTGTAATTTAACAAATTTGTTTCCAACAGTCTTTTGTTTCTAATACCTCCAACTTTCAATCATCTCAGGCAATGAGTTTTGGCTAGTTCTTTGGTTAATTGTATTTCATAACAGGGAGTGGAGGAGTGTGTTGATATCTCTGTATTGGGTTTTGATTTGTGTGTTTGTTTTTTTAATTAAATCTAAAATACTGTATTATCCAAAGCATTGCATATATAAAATGGTGAAAAAAAGACAAAAGTGGCATGTTTGTATCTTGCTATATATATTTAATATATAAATGATACAAAGCAAATTTTTTCCCAAAAAGTTTCTTCTCATATTGAAAAAATGTTTCTACCATTTTTGCTTCACAGTCTGTTTTAGAAAAATACTCTGAAGCTTGTAGCCACTTAAAAACTTGTGGATAACAGAATGTTGCAAATACTTCTGCAGCTTCTAAACATTTTGGAAGTACTCAGCTAAATTTTTTATAAGTGGAAAAGTGTGAACATCAACACAAACATTTATATCCTTGTCAACAGTGTCAATATATATCATTGTGCTCTAGGTTTTATTTTACTAAAAATTAAGTTTTTCTTAGAGTTACAACAGGTTTGTGTACCTATCATTTGTAGGTAGCAATACAGGAAGTGCTGAATTCCAGTGCTAGGAAGTGCACAAAGGAATACTTATTTCTTTACTTCAATGCTTTCTCATTTAATCTCTTATGATATAATATAATATCATAAAATAATAATGCTATCCCCTCCATTTTTCTGTAGTGGACCAGATCTATCATCTAGCATCTCCTGCTTCTCCTCCTAATTACATGTATAATCCTATAAAAACATTGAAGACCAACACTATTGGGACATTAAACATGTTGGGTAAGTGGAATTCTTTTTATTACTTAACTTGGTTAGACATCATATAATCCTGACAGAGTTGCTGGGGAGATGGGAAGATGAAGCAAATGAGTTGTACATTTAAAAAAATTGTTTGTTTATGCAAAATAAGTTTGGGGGTATTTTTGCCCTCTTTGAAGATTTTTGTTGTTTTCCTTTAAATATATCTGCAAATGAACACTAGTAACGTGGCTGTCAAAGGACAAGAACTTTGTGCCTGTAAGTTGGCTATGGAGTGTGCAGTAATTACTGAAGTAATAGGAACAGTTAAGAGCATGGGATTTTTATAGCACAGTTGTGTTCATGATTGCAGTTTTCCCTTTGGTGACTGTGGAACATTCCCACAATTACCATAAGTGAGTGTTCCTTTGCACCTCAACAAACGTAGGACTAGGTGGAGCTGCACTGGTTTAAACTCTAGACATCAGGAGTGCTGCACCCTCTTGTGCATGCCTTGGCTAGCAAATTCTGAAAGAGTGTTTAATGTCTAGTGTCATGCTGGATAATTACAAGGCCGTGTTTTCAGCTTTGTCTGCTGGTTTTGATGCTGGGATGGGCTTTATGAAAAGAAGACCTCAAGCCTTCACTACTTTTTCCTCCCATCTTTCTGCCATTTGGTATGATGCAGACTGATCTGAGTGTCAGTGATCTTAAGAATTGTTATGAGTCAGAAAAACTCCTGGGCATTAGCATAGTTGAGTTTCTTATTTGAGTGATACTCTAGAGAGTACAGTTCAGAGAATCAAGTGATTCAGAAGCTATTGAGGTACCACAATGACAGAGGTGAGAGATTTGTTTGATTTGCCATGCCAACTTGAAGACCAGAAAGCCATTGAAATGGAATGGAGGATAATCTCAAGTGATGGGTAGGATGATCCAAGCAGTTTAAAAGGGCATAATAAAGGAGAAGTTGTTGATTTTTGTCCTGTAAGATGTTATTCTATGTAAGTTTCTTTACGTGGCTTGTCTTTAACCTTTGTAAGGAAGGATTTGATAATCATAATATACTATGTTGTTTCAAGATCCTGATTTCCTAAGTGGAATGCTTCCCTGGCCTTTATTTAGATTGTGATAGATAAAGTTCTTGGGTCTTGATTCAGTGCAGCTGCTAGTCCCAGAAGCAAACACATCACATGGAGGTGCTGCTCTGCTATTTCCAAAGTTTTCTAGTTTGGAAGTGGGATCTATGGATGTGATTTACAGCTAAATTTTCCTACTGAGAGAAATCAAATTATCTTTAAAAACATGTAAAACAGAATCACACTGAAACAGCTAGCATGAGTGAAAGATTCTTGCGCTTGCTCTAATTATGTTCTTCTTTCCCCATTGCCCAAAATCTAGGTTTAGCTAAACGTGTTGGAGCGCGGCTGCTGCTGGCCTCTACATCAGAGGTTTATGGAGGTAAGAAGAATAAAACATTATTTAGAGCTCTTCAGATATGGCTGTGTAAAAGGGTATTTACACATCTTTTGTCAGATACCAGAATGATAGATTTTCATCATTAGCTTGCGTTTTTAGGAGATGTTCTTCTTACAGTTTGAAATGTGAGAAGGGCATTTACAGTGCTTGCTTTATGTATCTAGTCGAGAGTGGTGGCAGGAGACTTGCAGTGTTGTCCATATCGTTCCCATGTCCTGGTTTATGTCTCTTTTTCCAAAGGGCTTGTGGGGAAATTGAGTGTTGTCCAGATGCCATAATGAAAACCTGCGAAGAAAGATTTCAATAGTAAATATGCATATCTTTTTCCCATCACATAGGAATTGTATTATTAAGATTTAGCAATTGCCCTGGTGTGTAAGAGACAAAGGACATAACCTCCAGGCTAAGAAAATACTGGTTGTGCATGCAGGTTCTGGTGTCTCTTAAAATGTAATATTTGGCAATGCTCTCTGTGTTTGTCTTACTGTTAGAAGTGAAGGAGTGAAAGAATGATGGATAGAATGGTGACTGGATGCAGCAAGAATCTTTAGTACTTCTTAGGGTGTGTAACAGACCCTGTGCCTGCTAGAGAAACTTCCTTCTGTTCTGAACTATTGCATAATTGATAATAGCAGTGTTGCAAGATTAGTGGAGATACACAGGTACAGTACCCTGCTCAGTGGGAGTAGATCTGAGTCTCAGCTGAAAAGAACAAACACGTAAACAAAAAATGGTCAAAGGTACAAGATACAAAGCTTTGTGAGCAAAAAGTGAGGAAGGACAAAGAACACGGTTCCAGGTGTACACTTTTGGTGGAGCAACTTCAGAAGATTGAAAGTAAATGCCCAGGCAAGAGATCACTAAGATGATTGGCCAGCAAAAGTGGCCTGAGCATTCCTACTGCCTCCCAAGCCTTAGATTATATATGGTCAGACCCTACAGAGAAAAATGCTCTACAGTCCCCAAGGACTCTTCTGAAACTGAACAATCTCCCTTCTGAAGTATCTCCTTTCCCACAGCATCTTTTCAGGCCTTTTTAAGATTATTGTGAGCTTTTATAATCATGTAAAACTTCTGTGCATTTACCATTGCTCTGTGGCTGTCACATGGCACAAATTCATCCATAATCATGTCTGAGCAGCATAAAATCTGGAAGGTTTAATCAGAACTGGCTGTCAAGGTTGTTTCAAAAAAGTAGCTCTCAGCACCAGGAAGTTCTGTAGTAATGTATGCAGACTTCAAACCCAGCAGAAATTATACCATTCTAAAGACCACAAAGGGGGAGATTTAACCAAGTGTTTGTAATTTTTCAAACATATAAAGCACACGCCATCAAGGTTCCTAGGTGATTCTTGTTTGATTGTTTGTTTTTTATAATCAAGAACTTCTGTGCTGGATCAAACCAAAGGATTGTCTAACCTGATTGTGCCCAGTGATAGCTAGTAAAAATGCTTAGGGTAAAATAGAAGAAATGTAAGTATTTTGTGGTGCATCACTCTTACCTCTTTAAGAAATGCAGTGCATCTCTATTTTCTCTATTTTTCTTTCCTTGTTTCTTATTTTATGAAATTTGAATGTGCTTTGCTTTTTTACATAACCTATCATGCCTCTTACATAATTGCTGCCTACATAACCTGTAATGTTCCTCTGAAGCACATTAGGTAAAAGTTGTATTTGTGCCCTTGAGGTAGTCTGTCTTTGGAGAGAAGAGTTGAATTTAACCCTCTGTTCACACACTCTTTTAGGGAGAGGAGCTGCTGGCTGTTGTTTGCTTGTACTCAGTTATTTTACTAGTCTTTCATCTTCTTCCACTGCTGTTTTAATGGTTCCAGTGATTGCACTTTAAAGAAATTGTGTTAAAATGTAAGATTTTCTGAAGTGCAGAATTCAGAGAGAAGATGTGCTGACTTGTATAACACAAATGCTTTACTGAAAGTTTCATCACATACAGTCATCTTTTGATATATCATAATCTAAGGTGGATTTTTTTTCCCCATAGATCCTGAAGTTCACCCTCAAAATGAGGATTACTGGGGACACGTGAATCCAATAGGTCCAAGAGCCTGCTATGATGAAGGAAAGCGGGTTGCAGAGACCATGTGCTATGCATACATGAAGCAGGTATTAAACTCGTATCAGACTCGGTGTTTTTTCTGTAATTACTGAAGGCCCAATGTATGGCAAGACTGGAATATGTGTATTTAGGGGTAGGAGGGCAAAAGAGAACATCTTGAGTAGGAGCACTTATCCTGTTGTTGCAAAATCTGTTTTCTTTAATGGGAAGGTTTTATTGCTCCCATCTGTTGTGTGTTTTCAGATGAGCAGTCTTCTCGTAGAAAATGTGCTTTAGTGTTCTTAATAGGTATAATATGTCTTTCAGTATAGTAAATAGTTTTTAGACAGATTAAACTGAGGTGACCTTAGTGTGCTTAGAAGTCAATGGGATTGAATGAGGCCATTACTGATAAGTGTGTAATGTTGAAGGAGATAATCAAAATCAGAATATACAGGTAGGAATGGGGAAGGTCTTTAATGAATACTTACATAGAAACAATTTATTTTAAGCACTTTTGAAATGTCTTAAAATTATGTAGGTATAAATTACAGACCTTAATGAATATCTAGCTGTGTAATGCCTGTTTTCAGACAAAGACAGTAACGTGAGGCTAAAAATGCAATTAAAAGTATGTTTAGGAAATAACACATGCCAGTTTCCTTGTGTTTCCTAACCAGCAAGTAGAAACTCATCATTAACTGACGTAGCATTGACTGTTTACCTGTAAGTAAATCTTGCTTAACTGTGGTTCAGCTAAACTCTAGTAGACTATTCAATTAGCAAATATGGCACACTAAAGAAAATGGTATTAGTATTTCTTGTTATTTGCAGCCTTAATATAAAAAAGTATAAATCAAACATACTATATTGTATCGAGTTTTAAACCTTTAAATTATAAAATTTTAAGTACTTTTATAAACCTTGAAAACAGAATCAAGCTGAAGTGGTAAGACTTTAGGAGATGGTGTTTTTATATAGGGTAGTAATTTTGTCTTATTTCTGCTACCAGACAGAGAAGGCAGAGGTTCTGTCTCCTTTGTTCTCTTCTAAATCATTTAAGGTCCAACATGGCAATACTGCTCTCGTTCAGGATGATGTCTCCAGTATTTCACTGTAGCAAAATATTCCTTGTCAGTCTGGAAACCCATTTGCAGTTGAAGGTTGCAGTTTTTATGATAAATTCTTGTGCTGTAGGGTGTTGCATTTTTTGCAGGTTTGTGGTACACAGTGCAGTGTTCTTTTAGAAGGGTATGAGTAGGTAATTTTTAAAATCATGGGCTATGTCTTAAAACCACAGAGTGAGTCTCTGAGATAGCATCTCAGAGATTTTATGCAGGATTTACAATGAATAGGAAAAGTTTATAAGGTGGAACTGCAGTGCATATCTACATTAAGTAGAAACTTATTATGCAAATGACCTGTCTGTCCTAGAGGCAGCTCTGTAGCGTATTTCTTGTGCTTTGTTATGGGTTAGTGAAGTCTGCCCGAGCTTGTCCTAAGTTCAGATATATTCTGAAACACTGCTGAACTGGTGTGGGGAAAAGAGAGGACATGGGTAGTGTTTAGGTGATACACTGTTCCTAGTGGAGAAAACTTTATCTTTTGTAAAGGTCTCATTTCTTCTATGCAGATAAGCATTGTGCTTTTAAGAGGATTTTCAGTAGGAGTGACCTAGCCCCAAACAGTAGTATTTGCAGTATTTCAGGCTAAAATATTTCCAGAATCTCTCAGCTTCAATAAAAATAAGAAACAGGCAAAGTTATTTTGCATTTTTTGCTCATTTCTTAAAAAGATGTCCATCATCCTGCACATTGCTAGGTACCTTAAATACGTAATAGTGTTTCCAAAAATGTGAAGTAAAACTGAATTTCTGCATTAGACTTCAGACAGCTTGTTTGAATCATAATGGTTTTTGAATCTAGTCAAAGTTGACTGTTTGCTGTTGTCAGAGTTCCTCAGAAGCCTGTCCTGACCAAGGTATTTTTAGTGTGTTCTTTTCTGCTAGTGGTGTTGTTTTGTTCACTTATTTTGACCCTGTGAATTAAGTATTTCTTGACATTATCACCTGAAAAAGTGGTGAGAGGGAAGTTTCAGCACACACTATTACAGAATTTTGTGTTTAATTCAGGACTTGCCATTAAATTATCTGTTCAGCCTTAAAAAATTGTAGTTGGCATTCTGGAGCTACCTGGAATTCTTGGTATTAATGTTTGCACCAATACTCTGAATTAGTTTAAATACTGACTAGAATCTGATACTAGCTTCATGGCAGGGATTTTGCATCATCTGCTTAGGTGTATTGTAAATAAAAATACACACCAATTTAAATGCTGTGCATATGAAGTGTGTTTTGTAAACTAGATTTCTTTCTTTTCTTATACTACTGACCTGTAAGGAAATTCTCCAGAGCTGAAGAAACACTTCAGTTTGCTAGGGAATGTTACAGGAAAATTTTTCTTCTCCTTCCACTTTCTTCATCCATTTTTTCATACCAGCAATGTGACTCTGAAAGCTTTGGTGGTAAGAAATGGGCTTGCTTGTGATACAACTATCACATCAAGTGATAGTTTTGGAATTGCCTTAGAATAGGTGAAGTGTTGAGCTGTAAGCATAACATTTCAACTGTAAAATTGTAGGCTGTGTTCAAGGACCTGCATTATGCCCAAAGTATAGAGTTCAGATGCTATAATTGAGGCTATTGAAGGTTGAGGCTATCCTTCCTAGCTTGTTTAGGAGCTTTAGTGTTTATGTAATTCAGATCTCAGCATCACTGTTTCTGAAAAATAATTCTAAAAATCTATTAGTAACAGAGTGTTAATGGCATTTTTTAATACAATTGATGGCACATATAAATAAAATTCCTTGGACCCAGACTCACTATAGAGTATTGCAGCTTAAACACATTGTAGATGGATCCAGTGTACTCAGTGCTAGAAATTCTGCTGTGATTGCAATTCAGAGGTTTGGGAACAATTTTGAGAGTTAATGATCTATGAAATACATGGGAAAGAATATGAATCAGTAAGAAAGGGACTATTAGAGCAAGGAATGCTGACAACAGTCTAAGTAATTTTGGCTGAGACACTGGTAAAGATTTGTGGTCACAGTGATACCCCTTCTACTGTCTGGACTTCCCCAGCAGATTTTTTTAATTCCAGTTGTCTGCTGGAGAGCTGACATTTGTAGCTTTTCTTTTCCTGATCTTTTATGCAGGGAGGTCTGACTCTAACTTGCTGTTTAGGTAGATCCACAGACTTTACAAAGAAGGAAGCACTGGTAATTAGTAGAAGAAGCTTGCCTGGATATCCTTGTGAATTATGGCCACAACATGTCATATTCAAATTGTTTTGGTTAAAAGAAACTTGGTATTTGAATTGTATTGATCTATTTTCTAAGACAGTCACACAAGGAAATACCTGTTCTTAAAAATCTTATAAAATTAAAATATGTCTTTAAAATTAAGGAGTTATTATAGCATCCTTGATACCCTTGATAGTTTCTGGACCTGGGATCTCTAAAACTAAATCACCAGCAAAGACTAATGCTGAAAACCATGGAGACAGCTTTGTTCTGCAAGGGAGACTGCATAATTAATACTACATTTTAACTGACAGCTATAAATTAGTCTTGAGTACTTATTCAGAAGAGCTATCTCTGTAAGCAATAACAACCTTTTCTGCTTCTTTACTGTTTCTTTTCATCTGTACAGGCACAGTCTCTGTGAAGAAATTCATTCTGATAAATAATAGAGTGAGCTGAAGTGTTTTGCTAGTCCACAATCTTGCATTTTATGATCTTGCTCTCAGGCTCTTTTTTGGATTGCTCAAGGAATTTTCTTTCTGATCAATCTGCTGTGGGAAGGCATTGTCTTAAACTGTGAGGACAAAAGGCAGTTGATCACATTTTATCTCAGCATTAAAGATAAATCTCAAGCTCTGTTATGTTTAGCAGTATAAATATGAGCCAAAGAGGGTTTTTTCTTTCTCTAGGATGTAATAAAATACTCTACATGACTTACTGCTGCAAATCTGGGGAAGGAATTGACTTCAATAGTGGGAATATGGTAGAGGTAGTCAGTCATTACTACATGTTATTGATAATATTCAGAGTAACAGGACATAGCTAAGACAGAGTTCATGCAAAAAGGAGTAGAGTTACTCAGCATATAAAAAGGATCACTTCAAATGAGATGTTCATGAAACAGCAAGAGGAGAGTTGTGACAATTTTTAAGTTACTGGCTCTAAAATCTGTCTGTGGAATAGTTTCTTTTGAGGAGACAGATTCCAGTTTTAAAGGGGCAAATGAAAAATTAGCTGAATAGAGAATAGATTTTTCAAAGCAGTAGGCTTCAGGGAAAAGCTTTGCTAGTGATACTATAAATAAAAGGTTGCTCATTTTAAAAGACAACATTACAGTGGGATGAGGTGAATAAATAGAAGGGAGAAGAAATAATGGGTTCATTGTTCCTATGAGTAAGTGCCTACAGAGAGTGTGTTGTTTTTCTTTTCTAGATCCCTTGCTATTTTCCAACCAATACTGGAAAACAAGGCTGCTGCTGTAGCTTGTGCAGTGCAAGAGAGGCTTTTTGGTCAGCATTGTTGAATGAGTTATTTTTATCTTGAATACTAGCTTCCAAGTGCCTTATTTTCTGCACTTGTTATTAATGGCAGTATGTGGAAAGTCCATGTGAAATACAGCCCTTTCCTGAAGGATTCAGTGGCCTTCTTAAGATGAAGTGCTGGGCAAAACAAACGAAGGAGCAGCTCTATAAGAGTATGTATTTCCAAATGCTGTGAAGGCTTTGGGAATGGTTCTGTAATGTGCTGCTGGGAGTATACATTTGAAATGTTACACTGCTGTACTTTTTTAGCTAGCAAGAAATAAAGAGTATGTTCCCAGCTGGTGCATTTTGCATGGAAAGAGCCTTCTGCTCTTTCCAGAGTCTCTTTCAGCAGGAAGGACCCAGTGGATGTTGGGTTTTGCCTCCATTGTGGATACAAGCTTGTTGGACAAAGACTGTGTATCTTTTCCTGTGGCACAATAGTTACCTCCCTTGTTACTGTTAGTTTGCCATTTAGTTGCAGTTGCGAACAAGGTTTGATCATGACAAATGAAATCTTACCTGCAGTTAAATGAAATTGAATGTTGTTTGACTTTCTCCATACTGGGAGGTGTTGGGCCTTACGTGTGCTACTTAGTGTTTCTCATTTCTCAACACCAAGTAGTAGCTGATGTATTGAAGGTCCCTTTTGCCTCTCTCTCGCCTGTAAAAAGCTAGTTCTACTGCTTTGACGAAACATCTTTGAGGATTTGTTTATGAATCACTTGGAGACCTAAGAGAGAAGGTCACATTTTCTTGCGAGTGTCTCTTGTATGTGAAGCTACATTTATTTCCAAGAAAAATGTGTTTCCAGATCTCTTCTGAGTGAAGTGTGTGTGAGCTGCAGCTTTCAGGCAAGGATATACTGACAATACACTTCTTCCACATGCACCCTTTTCCAAGATGACAGCAAGCATTGGTCTAAGCCTTAGTAAAACACATGGAAAATACAAGATGTTCTGTGTATCCTCTGAAGGAATGGTTATGGAAGGAATGTTTGCAACTTTAGAACACTGTGGTTGTGACTTCAGTTGAATCGGAGCACACAGTTTGCTTCAGACAAATTTTTTCCAGTAACTGATACAAGAATGTCTTTTTCTGGGAGATGGGAGGACTAGGTAATATGAGCAGAATACATAGGCCTGTACTGGGGTTGATACCTTCTTCCCTACCTTGTGACTGTCACTTTCAGGTGGTAGCATCTATCTGCTTACAGCACACCATGTTGCTCTGAGCTCAGCAGTATCCTGTTTTAGCTCACAAGGGCCAAACATCCTTCTTGTAGGCTTTATCATAAACTGAGGCTTGTCCCAATGAATGTGTCAATCAAAATAACTCGAGAGATTACTTCAGTCTGCAGTCTCTAACTGTTAAAATGCTTTGTCCAGAAAAGTTCCAGTTTCACATATTTGTTGCATTTTGCTTTGAAGATTTGCAAAATATTCTGTAGGAAGAACTTATGGAAATGATAAAAATGTTTC
This sequence comes from Motacilla alba alba, assembly GCF_015832195.1. Taxonomy (NCBI): domain Eukaryota; kingdom Metazoa; phylum Chordata; class Aves; order Passeriformes; family Motacillidae; genus Motacilla; species Motacilla alba. Next base: position 96,659,560 of record NC_052016.1, on the reverse strand, counting down.
TCGGAAAAAACTACACCATTAAAGACTTTGATTGTAATGCATGTATTTACACAGCCTAATAAGAAGGGCACTAGAAAACATTGTGGCTATGGTTACAAAACCACTTTACTGCCTTTGTAAAAGTGTGGGGTTTCACCCCCGGATTGGGATGACCCCGAAAGATGGAAAAGTCCCTCCTCCAACCCGTGCCTTCGAAGAAAGACTCAGTAGTCTTCTGTTGTCTGTTCTCAAGGTTGTTTATTGTTGGTTATCTACAAGATTCTTCTCCCTGAACTGCTGTGGCCCGTTCAGCAGCTCAGACAAAGGCACACTGCCCTCTCAGGGGGCTGGTGCCATCTTTTATATCATATATTACGTACTACATGTTTATACCTTTTCTCCAATACCTACTATCTATATTGAATGGTGACTTTCTACTCTAAACCAATCTGTGAGTGCCAACATCACCAAAGACATGGAGGCTAGGAAGGAGAAAGAAAGAGGACAGGGCACACCCAAATCCCTCCATCTTAGATCTCCCGACCCCCATGTACAAAACTTGGACCCCTGCGTACAAGGCTTAAAACCCCCCTGTACAGCACTCAGAAATCCTACCCTTTACTTCATGACTACTTCTACTACAATATCTAAACTTTTGTGACTTCTTGTTCTTCCTGCAAAGTTGGTAAACTGTTCCATGGGTCAGATTCAAAGCCACAGGGGTCTCTGGCTGCATGCCAGGGTCTCAAATGCTTTTGACCTGGGTCTGGAACGTCCGAGAATGTCTGTGGGACATTCTGAGTTCCGACATAAAAGATACTTCTCTGACATGTTCAGCTTTTTTAAAGTATGGACTACTGTAATCTGTGGAAATGTGACCTTGGTACTGTATCTGCTGATTGTGAGACTTCACTTTTATGTGCAAAGAAAGTAGCTAAATCCCAGGTTAAATAAGTTGTTATTGGAAGGGTATTATTGAAAAATCTTAGAAGTTCTTAGTGGAAGAAAATGCACGTGCGAAAATCATGAGCTGTTCTAGCACTGATTTAGATTTGCATTACAAATACTGAGAACTAGTATAAATTACCTTGGTGTATGCACTACATTTTTCAGGAGGGCTGAGGAGACATCTGAAGTGTTTCATTATTAGAAAATAATGCATGTTAAAGCTGAAGGAGGGATTCTTAAAAAGCTTTTGGTCAGGGTAGAGTTTACACTTTTAGAGAGATAGATGCTTTTATTAAGGAAGTAACATTTTTTTTTCTTTGCCTACAGGAAGGAGTTGAAGTGAGGGTTGCCAGAATATTCAATACCTTTGGTCCTCGAATGCATATGAATGATGGAAGAGTTGTCAGTAATTTTATCCTACAAGCTCTGCAGGGAGAACCACTAACAGTAAGTGATGACCTCCTGGTGATATGAGGAACCATTCACTGTTATATCTTGTCCTGATGTGTTGCAAATGAGGATAGATTTTAGACAATACTGATGTTCTCATCCTCCAAAATGTACTGTTCCAGTATACCAAACTTAAATGTATGGAAGTACATGTCTGAAGATATGCTCTGTCGATGGGTTTGATCTTTCCCAGAAAGAAACAAGGCTACCAGTTGAAATTTGCACAAACATTTCAGCAATCTTTATATTGGGGATATAAACAAAATCCAATCATTGCCATGCTGACTAAATTCCAGCAAGAGTGTTATTGTAATAGGGGTTAAAATAGAATGTTCTGCCCAACATCACTGTTCTGTAGGAAATAACTGTTTGATGTTGAAAATTACTGAATCTGAGAAAAGAAGTAAGGGGACAGTTCTTTAGCTGACCACATCAGATAAAATTAATTATCAGCAATAAGCAGTGACTGAGACCTAAAAAAAAATTTAAAAAAAAAATCACTCTTATATCATCACAGAATTTGGCTGACAGGAATACCCAGTGTGTTGATCTGTTTAGAAACTCTATGTATTTGGTCTCTCAGTTCAGAGTACTTGTTCAAATGGGGAAGATAATCTCTTGCGAGAACAGTGTCACTGAGTTGTAGAAATTGTGGCCTATGCAAGCATGGAGATTGCTGTTTTGTTATTGTAAAGGAAGATTTGTTAAGAGAAACTGAAAGATAGAATCTCTATTGTATTTTCCAGCCATTGCCTGTATGTGGGAAAGATAACCACATGGGTGACCTTGCAAAAATCATGTACAAATACTTAGTTGTATAAAACTTATCCCACATGCTATAAGTTAAGCTAAATGCAGGAAGCTCTGCATAAATCTGCTTCCTGATTGGTTGGGAGTCCCTCAGGCTGATATTGTGCTCCTGGTGCATATCTGAATCAGTTTTTGGATAAACTCTTAGACTCCTGATCTTATCCAATGCGTGCTGAAATTGGAATTCTTTTGGGCTCTGAATCAGTCTTGGAGGGCACAAGGCTTACCATGTGGTAGATGGCCTGTGTACCATTGTACTGCCCTTTCTGTCCTCAGGGAAAACAAGCATGCTTTCTTTTCTGTCCTTCCAAAAGCCTTTCTGTTGCAGCAGGTTGATGGCAAAATGTGTGTGTCCCCAGTTAAACTGAAATGTTTTCACCTCTTAACTGTGCCTGCCGATAGCTTTCAGAATGTAAGTATTCATGTTCTAGAGACTTTAGTACTACACTCAGTTAAACTGTGAAAAAAAACAATGGTATCAGATGCCATTCTGAACACTTCAAGTATACATTAAGGTCTGTTTGAACTTCAGCAACTTGCTCCAAACTACCAGCATGTAACCTGAGGAGGCTTCTTTTTTTCCCTTCTAAGGTTTTGATGCAAATCTGTACAGGTGACTTTGTGAGTTGTATCATCTAGAAATTACCTTGCTTCCCATTTCCCTAGATAGTAATATGTAGAGCCACATGATTTTTGATTTTTTTATGTCCTAATTGTTTTAAACACAGTGCTTTTTCTCAACAATTTTTTTAGCGACTGCTGACATTTAGTGGTCTCTTTAAAGCTGACTGTTGTTAAAATCAAAACCGCTCATCATAACCACATCTTAGTAGTCTGAAGTTTGCTTGAAATGTTTGGCACTCTTTTCTGGCTGTGAGTGCAGGCTGCACCTTCTTTCAATGTTCCAGAGGAGGACAAAGCATCACTCTGTCTTACACCCCTGAGAAGGTTTTCTTCATGCAGAGTTCTGGTTAACAAAATGCCTTCGGATATGTTTACAGGAGAGAGATCCAAGAGGAAGACGACCTTCAATAAACTGATACTTTGCCACAGGTTCTGCAAGCACATTTTTTTCCATTCCTTTAACATTGAGCTTGTGTCTCAAGTGTTTCTTCTTGAGGCAATTTTCTAGAATGGTTAGGAGAAAATAATTGGGCTCTAGAGGGCTTCTGTATTTATTAACTTCCCTATTTTTCATGTGATTTTAGGTCTATGGACCTGGAACTCAGACAAGAGCTTTCCAGTATGTCAGGTAAGGCTTGTTTGTTCTGGCTGATAATTTACTTCATGGTTCACTTAGCCTGGTCAGCTTTGTATGCATGTGCATTTGCTTTACTTTTTAAAATAATTTTTTTAATACAAGCACTGAAAAAAACATGCATCCATTGAAATCTGATTTCAGCACTCCTCAGCTGCCCAATCTGCTTTACCGGAGCTCTTAGGATCCAGCTTTACTTTCAGAAGGGAGACATGAAAGTTTTTAAAAATATCAAGGAGAAAAACATTAATTGGTTTAGAATTTTACTTTAGATACTAACATGGTCTTCCCTTCCAGAGGCAGCAACTAACAGACAAGTTTCTAGTGCTGAACAGTTTGTCACTCCTTGCATTTTAATGCAATGCTGCCACCTCGTGTCCTTGGGATTGCTGTGGTTGGTGTGCAGACTGTGCACAAAAAAAAATCTAAAAAAACCTATGCTGGCCTTCTGGGCTGTTTTGAGCATTCTTGGCTTGGAAATATTCTTTCCCTTTGCTGAAGGTAGTATCAGTGGTAATAGGTGTTAAAGAAACCTCATCAGGTCAAAGTACCCATTCCTTTCTTGATTATAAGTCATAATAAAAAGGATCTGGATTTCTACGTCTAGGGCCAGGATGTTACATCTGTGGCTAATAATCCAAAATAACTTTGGGTTGTATTGCTGAGGGAAAGTAACACCAAAATACTCGTTTTTAACAAACTTGGTTTAAGAAATTTGGAAATGAGAAGACAATTCAAACAGCAGGCTTCAAAGCAGGTGGTGTTACGTGCCTCTGCATTACAACTTGCTCTATTCTGTTTGAAATTCATTGGAAATCAGCCTCCAGATATGTTATACTGGATAGTATAACATACTATCCAGTATAACATATATATATATATATGGATACTGGAGAGAAGATGAAATATTAATCATTTTTTAATACTAACACTCAAGAAAACATGCACCCATATAAGTCTGATTTCAGCATTCCTCAGCTGCCTGGTCTGCTTTACTGGAGCTCTTAAGAGTCAGCTCTCTTTTTAGATCAAGAATATTATTTATAGAGAAGTGGAAATTGCCCAAATCTGTTCTTCCCTCTTTTACAGTGATCTTGTGAATGGGTTGGTGGCATTGATGAACAGCAATGTCAGCAGTCCTGTCAACTTGGTGAGTATGAGTGCTTCACTCTCCTGAGTTACAGTGCAGTGGTCAATACCACCTTTATTTTCCTCCTTGTCACTGATACTGATTTCTAGAAAAAACAAATGGAACAAAAAAAAGGTATTTTCATTATGAAGAATGTATTCTCCCATTCTTTTTATAAAATAAGAAGACTGAGCCCCTAGATATTGAGATCTTACAGTTCCAAGAACAGGATAAAGCTGCTGGAGTTTTTGTTTTAGGAAGAAGATGTATGTAATTGGAATATGAAGGGAAAAAATGTGTGGGGCACACATGCAAAGTGCACCAAGAAAATGATTGAAGACTGATTTTAGTGGAAAAAAGCACTGAAGGAATACTTAGCTCTAGATAATGGGAAATAATTTCATACTACCCTCAATTCAAGGAAAATGTGACAGTATTTTGTGGTATAGTTCTCTAATATTGTTTAAAATGCTTGGAACTGAACTTGTCTAGCAAAATTTTTATTCTGTCCTGTTTATTGCCACCTTATTCTTACTAGTGGATTTAAGAATAGAAAAAGGATGCACATCCCAAGTAATTTCTTGTGTATGCCAGCTTTTGCCAAATCAGATGCTCAACTCTGCAGGGCAGTTGTTCACTAGCTTTTCCTTTTCTCCTGTGGCCATATGTTAATTTCTGTGTTTCTATCCAAATGCTGATATGTTTAAACTCTATCTCATGCCTTGTCTTCAGAAGACTCAGTATTTAAGTCCATGTGTATCTTAAGTGCTCAGCTTTTGGTCAAACGAGATGTGGTAAAGAAGAGTTTTTAAACAAGGAAAGCTAGGGATGGAGGGAATTGAGTCTGATGAAGGGGAGCTAATGCTAGCAGAAAGTGTTCAGCATTTGATTATAAAATATTGATCAGGAAATTATGTGCAAGTTGGTTAAAAAAAAGAAAAGGAATATTGTATAGGAAAGCAAAAAGCCCTTATGTATTGATAGGTAAGCTATAGTCGATTCAGAAGCAATTGTTCGCAGCTAAGCGAGCCTGTGTTCCTAACTTTGGATGAACCAAGAACTTAGCACGCTTCTTCATGATACCTCAACTGGGCACAATCCTTGAATCCAGATTTCCAAATGATGTGGCTGTGTGGGCTGCTTGGTGACACAGGCCTTTACTGTGATTGCCAGCTCTTTACAGACTGATTTTATTTTTTTGGGGCAGGAGAGAGGAGGCAGGGAACAACATCTCCCTACATACACTGAATTACCAACATAAATATAATGGAGGACAAATTTTCTAATGAGTAAGGAACTTGTCAAAGGTGGGGTTTTTTTTCAGCAAAGTAGAATAAAGCTTAAAGTTTAGCTTTCTCAGAGTTTAACCTGCCCCTGTTGGAACCATGTCTAGCACGTTTTAAGGTGTTTAATTGTTGTTGAAATGAGCGTCTCTTATATTTGCAGGGAAACCCAGAAGAGCACACTATCCTAGAGTTTGCCCAGTTAATTAAAAAGCTTGTTGGTGAGTACGATTAGTAATTCTTTTGTAAAGTTTATTAAGTACTTATTGTCATTAGATAATTATTACTTGATTAGTGTGTGTAATATGTGCATAATTTAATTAGTCTTTGGATTTCCTAATCATTTTATCAAAGGCATGTAATCAAATCATTAAATATTAATAAGATAATCCATATCATCTCAATTGTCAGTAAACTATTGCATGAAGAGTAGAATGAATACATTTTCTGTGTATCTATGCAATCTATACCCATTAATTTTTATAATGTTTAGACGATTTTTTGGGTTTGTTTTAGCACAAGGACAATACAAAAATGAAATGTAAAATATGTGAATGAAAATGTCCTGCCTAATATCTTAGCTGCAATAGAGATACTTCAGGAAGGTGATTCTTCACAGTTGTGTAGACTGTGGTCCTTCAACTACCATTGAAAGCCTCCTGCTGTGGCAACAGTCTTTCTCTGTTCTTTTCACTGTTTCTGACAGTGATTCTTGAAAGGGTTGACAGCACCTGGGAAGAAAACACTGTGGCTTCCTCCTCATTCTAGCTCTGACACCTGTAGCAAATCAGAGCTCTCAAGAATGGAAGGAAATCGTTGTGCTTGGTCTTCTAGTGTGGCTCCCTAATGAGATGAAACATCCGGCTGCCATTAGCCGAGGGCTTTTAGTCTGTACATTCCAGAAGTGCTTCTGGCAGATCTGAAAAACACGAGTTCAGACATATAACACGGAAGTTGATGCATGTGTTGTTTCTAATAAAAGACTGCTCCCTCTGGAAAACTTTTGTGAATGCTCAGATCAGGGAAGGAAATAGAAAAATCACAGCACCAAACCCATCAGACACATAGATTAATTGTCACCTCTGTTTGTCTGTTCACAAACAACTTGATGTGTTCCAGTCCACTTGGGGAGGCGGTTTATTTCTAAAATGGCATGTAAACTATTTGCTAGATTTGGGTAGAAGAATTGGCTTCTTTCTATGTGTTGTTCTGAGGAAAGCAAGTGCTTGGTTATTTAAATCAGGCTGGAGATTATGGGCAAAAAGAAACTGATGCCCTTTTGTAATGCCGAAGTGCTAACAATCATGGAATGATTGAGGTTGGAAAGGACGTCTAGAGGTCACTTGGACCAGCCCCTCAGGTCAGGCAGGGCAACCTACAACCAGCAGTGGCTCAGGACCATGTGCAGATGGCTTTTAATTATCTCCAAGGGTAGAGTCTCCATATCCTCCTTGGGCCATATGTGTTTCAGTTTGTGCCCACTGTCTCTGATCTGTCACTGGGCATCACTGGAAGGAGCCTGGCTTTCTCTTCTTAATCCCCCCCATCTGGTATTTATACACATGGATTAAATTCCCCATAGCCTTTTCTTGTCCAGATTGAAGAGCCCCAGGTGTTTTAACCTCTCCTCATGTTCCAGTCCTTTCATCATCACCATGGCCCCTTTGTTGCACTCACTCTGTATGTCCCTGTCTCTCTTGTACTGGGGAGCCTAGAACTGGACCCAGTTCTCCATCTGGATCTCATCAGTGCTGATTAGTGGGAAAGCTGATCTCCCTTGTCCTGCTGGCAGCATTTCTGCAGCCCAAAGATATAATTCACCTTCTTTGTGGCAAGTGCACATGGGTTCATATTCAGCTTGGAGCCCACCAGGACCCTCAGTCCTTTCCTGCCAAGTTGTAGTCCAGCTGGTTGGCCTCAGCCTGTACTTCCCCAGATTCAGGACTTTGAACTCATTGAATTTCATGAGGTTCCTGTGAGCCCTTTCTCCAGCCACCTTTCTCAAGCTCTGGATGGCAGCACAGTGCTCTGGTGTATCAGCAATTCAGTTTTGACCCTTGGGGTACAGGTCGAGTTACCAGTCTCCAACTAATCACCATCCTCTGGGCCTGGCCATGCAGTTTTCAGTCCTCACTGCTCATCCAGCTCTCAGTGAGGGTGTTATGGGAGACAGTGTCAAAAGCATCACTGAAGTCAAAGCTGGTGATATCCACTGCTCTGTCCTTCAGTACTGAAACAGTCATTTCCTCCTAGAAGGTTAATAGACTGGTCTGTGAGCGTAACTTGATTTTTGTGAATCTATGCTGAAATCTTTGTGAAATGCTTTGTGAACCCATGTTGCTGTGGAACAGGTGGATCACCCAGCTGTTGCATGCAGTGCACCTGTGTCTGTGCAAAGCATTTCATTGGTTGAATTATGAAGCAGAGAGCTGCAGAAAAGACCTGCTGCTCCAGTTGGTAGAAAAGACGTAAATGGGAAGCATAGTGAATTGCAGATGATAAATCACAGTGTCTTGTTTTATAGGCAGTGGGAGTGAAATCCAGTTTCTCTCAGAAGCACAGGATGATCCTCAGAAACGAAAACCTGATATCAGAAAAGCCAAGTTACTGCTTGGCTGGGAACCCGTGGTATGTACATATGAATTACTGTTGCTGTGTGGTAAAACACCAGGAGGCAGAGGGGGCTGGGGAGAAGGGCACATAATATCAGTACATTTCCCCTACTGGAATATCTGCCTAATGCCATCTCCAGAACAGTTTTAAAATTTCAACTTTTTCACTTGCATGTTATGAGATGATTACCTTTCTGTAAGCCCAATGAATCATTTGCAGTGTGTGGTACATAGTTACTTACATTACCAAGCCCGTAGCTAATGGGTTTGCTGGTGTTGCTGCAATCCTCATTCCTGTTGTGGCAATAGGAGTTGGTTTGCTTGGAGAAGTAAGATCTGCCTAGAAAAAGTGTGACTTTCATAGCCAGCTCCCCATTCTAACTAGCACAATGGTTTGTAGCCTTCTTTAAATTTGCGGACAAAAATCATTCCAGGAACCATGTGAACCTTCCTATTAAATGTAAGCCTAATAATAGAAAGAGATCCTGACCCTTCTGAAAGGATTCACAGAGGCACCTGATATTGATAGACCTTGTCTGACAGCACAAGAGTGATAGCAAATTGTTGCAAACACAGAAGGTTTAGCTTTTGCATTTTTGGCCTTCTGTGTTTGGCACAGGCAGTAAGAAAACTTGCTCTGAAGTAGCAGTACAGAGTTGGTACAGCAAGGCAAGCAGTTTCTGTGTTGCTGTTTTTATCTTCCTGTACTGATGATGGTGTCAGCAAGCATGTCAGAGCATATGGCTCCTGAGAAAACAACTCCTCTGTTGTTCCTGTCTCCATATTCTATGCCTGTATTTAAGCACTGCAATTTGTAGGATTACAATTATTTGTATAGGATTTAAGAATATCAAATGAGATACTGGATGCCAGCTTTATACCATGCTGCAAAAGAGGATCTTAAACCTTATAAACAGAAGGGGCTTAAATGCTGTGTGTTTGTCTCTTTCAATGCATTAGGAACTGAAAGTAGAATTATGCATGTCTGTTTTGATACTAAACAGACCCATCATAACCGTGTGTGAGATTTAAATTTGTTGGGTTTTTCGACTTATGTCAGAAAATACATATGCTGTTTAAGAGCTCAGCTGCATCAGCTGTGAGGAGATGTAACCAGCATGTGGTGCTCTTAATACTTAGATTGGCTAAGAGTGAGATTCCCTGGCTCCCTTGTGATAGCTGTTTTATAAAAGATACTGTTGTGAAATGAGCTGATGTGAACCTAGAGTGATACGATTCTCTCCTCACTTTTGGGAACAGGTCCCATTGGAAGAAGGTTTGAATAAAGCAATTCATTACTTCCGTAAAGAACTTGAATATCAGGCAAACAATCAGTATATTCCCAAACCAAAACCTGCAAGGATGAAAAAAGGAAGAACAAGACATAACTGAAGACTATTAGTTGGACAGAAAATTCCCTGCTTGACATTTGACGGATGTAATTTTTTTTAATTTTTTTTTTTTTTTTTTGAGAGAGAGACTTTAAAACAGGTATCATGAAGAACGAACTGGAATTTCATTCTGAAGCTTGCTTTAAAGAAGTGGATGTGCCTAAAAATAACATAAATATTCCCTTTCCCTGCAAATCTTGCCTTGCACTTTTTAAATCTGTCTTTTTATGTAAAATAGAGTAGAAGCATCTTTTAGTATCTTCAAGTTTTATATCTTGATGTGAGATCATTTTGTTGTGACTGTCCTTGACAGTTTTATTTACTGGTTTCTTTGTGAAGCTGATGATAAACACAAATGGGATGAAAAATGCCAATTTATTTATAAAATGGGTACTATAAAATATGAGATGTTCTACTATGCATAAGAAAAAAACTAGTGGTATTGTCAGGTGAGAGACACTGACATCTGCATATAGAAGAGTTTAAAAGAATTCTGTATGAGAGCTTTATGTATTCTTTAAAGGAGAGATTTTTTCAAAAGTTCAGTTTTAGTTGTACACTTGAATTTGAGATATTTTCATTGATTACCATGGATAAGGATATTTTGAATCACTACTGTGTTGTGCGTACTCTGGGAATAAAGTTAATGTATTATTGGTTACAGTGGTTGAATATGCTATTTTAATAAAATACTGAAACTTCTGTTTGCTAGTTTCAAGGTTTCACTGTGGGCATTTCTCTGGATTTGCACATCTGTGGATTTATTGCGTATTAAATATGAAGTAACAGTCTGTAAATAATCCACTCAAAGTTAATAACTTTGGTCTTGCATTGCTTTTCTCCTAACAGATGTATAGTAAGGGCTGCAGGATGTCTGTTGGAATAGATCTAACTAAACCATCCTGATTTATTCCAATTCAGGTAGTTGATGGTGATGCAAGAATCTAATATTTCTTTAAACCATGGAGCCTAACTTCAGCCTTCCTGAGGAAATACTGAGGAAGTGTTTCTATTTTAAGCAGTTACCAAAGTTCCAGTAAATGCTTTCCACTTTGGTAACTGTGCCCTGTTATCTTAGAAAAAAAAAAAACCAAAACCAACCAAAAAACAACCAAGAAAACCTTCAATTCCCCTTATTTTTAGTATTTCTCCTAGTTTTTAAAAGGTATTTACAAGGTGTTTTGGCTTAGTGCCAAAAACTGAATTGAAAATTGAATTTCAAAATTGAAAATCGTAAACCTCATCAAGCAAAGTGACCTGACTTTATCTCATTAGAGCTTGATGTTTTTATTTGCTTTTGAGTATCTCTAGGTTGATGGTAAATTGGGAGTTAGAGTAGCAGTGATGTTATGCCCAGCCCTGGGAAGACTCCAAGAGCAGTGTGGCATTTAGGCCCCTTTGTCCGAGCTGTCTGCCAGAGCCTCACAGTGCTTGCATGGTTTGGAGTCCTATCCAGTGTGTCTGCTAAAGTTCCCAGAGACCCCAGTGCTGGGGTTGCTGCATTCATTGCTGTACCCTGCCTGGAGTGGGGCTGCAGGGATCCTTTTAAGACTAATAGGTTTTTCCTTGCTCACAAGTGCACGTTTTCTCCCATTGGAAATCTGCCGTACAGTTGATATGGGGAGCCATGGTGCATTTTCCTGTCTGGATTCAGAGGTGGAATTTAGATACTATACATTACCTCCATCTTTTCACAGCCAAGCAGCTTGAGATCTGGGTTTTGGGGGGTTTTTTTGTATTAAGCCTTTTTCTAGGTCCATGATCTGAGTTTTTATTCCATATTAAATTGCCTGAAAAGTACACCATGGTGTGCTGCTCCAAATGTGCCTGTAACCTGTCATTACTGAAACACAAAGCACAGCCTCTCCCTATACTCGAAGCCACAGTTGGACATGTGTGAAAGTAGTGCCCCCTTCTTCAATAGTTCTTTGGAGAGAACTATAATCAACTCCCAGCATGGAGGTTTTAACCCTTAAAACTCTTAAGAGTGAGATTATATTTGGGGGATGATGCTCTTTCTCCTTTGATTTCACTCCTTGTGCAAATTGTGCCATTGAATGTCAAAGTCTGTGAAGAGATGGCACATGGGTACAACCCTGGTCCAACACTCAGCTCAGCCATGGAGAGTAAATGGGAGCTCTGGCTGCCAGCTGTTACTTCTGGGGCAGTTTTTTATTTAATCCAGTGAGTTCAGTACTAAGTATGTGAATTTGTACAGGCACAAGCATGCTACTACAGACTAGCACAAAATGCGTATGTTCAAAAAAAAAATCCCCTGGGAAGTCTGAACCTTTAGGTACGAGAGAGAAGGATTTAACAGCTCTTTAGGTTACGTCTCAGCCTGACTTCCTTCATAAAAGGAGCAAATTGGAGAGGCCAAGTGGCTGGTAGCAGTACAACCCATCTGTGAGTGTGTGCGATGCCTCCCACTGGGCCCGAACGACAAGAGTGCGGATTTGCTGCTTTCCTCCTACTGTTCCTGGCTTTTGTTCCAGAGGTTCCTGCTTCAGCTCCCATATTCTTTTTTAATAGTGTCTTCCAGCAGCAGGAGCTGAGGTAGCTGTTGCCCTTAGGTTTTGAAACCAGGGCTGATTCAAAAGGCATGAATCACGTTAAGATTCTGCTGATGCTTGAGACTGAAAGTCTGGGATACTTTGAAGTTGTCTGGTCTGAACTGAGTCTTCAGAAAGGCAGATGGACGTTTGCATGTTGGTGCTCTGCTCCCATCTGGGGTTAAGACATATCAGCAGGAGAAAGAGGCATCAAGTGTGTTGGGAACCACAGGTAAAAAAGAGTTGCTGCCTCTCCAGAAGAGCCACTTTGGATGGAGGATAGTAGAATACAGCACTGAAAGCTTGGAAATACAGAATTTGGGAGTAAATGAAGCTGAGACATGCTCTCAGGATTTTTTTTTTCCTTAAGAAAATTTGAGAATTGAAATTTTCTACTGTCATCTGGTCAGGCAAACAAGGTAAAACTAACATGACCAAATTTAAGGTGCCTATTTATTCCAATTTACTGTACAAATGGGCATCTCAGCTAGTGCTGGGTGCAAGTCCTCGCTCTCAGTAGGAAATACACAGTGCAGCAGAAGGAACTGGCCAGCTTGGTGCTGCTGGATGGGACCAGCTTTCCAGAAGGAAGGGTGTGCAAGGCACCTGCTGCTGTGCATCCTTTGATCCTCACAAATAGGACCACTCCTGCTGCCAGAGGTTATAACAGCATGAGATCCACAGTTGGATTTTATTATTTATTTTAAGCATGATGTACTTTTCCTTTATTTCTCTATGTAGGCTGCTGGGAGCATTGTCAGCCACATTGCTAGTCTCATTGCTAGTCAGAGGGGCTTGCAGACCTAATTTATTGTAAGTTGTTCCATGAATATGTAATCTATAGAAACCTCATGCCTAACTTTTTACTATATGGGGAGATAATGATCTGGTAGTTTCTGTGTCTAAGGTGTTTGCAGCTTCCCTTAACCTGTATAGATTGGTGGGTTTAGTAGCCAGTGAGTTCACTGATGTCTGGGTATTTATGTGTCTTAATCTATTTTTTTCAATAAAGTTTAAGAAATGTAATATATTGGGAAAAAAAAAAACCTTCACTTTTTGCCAGGGCTTGAATTGAGTTTCAAAGTTGAAAGAGGTATAATTGCCTTAGAGAGCAGGCTACAGAGGGCAAAACAAGGCTTCGATTAGTTTGATGGATTGAGCCAGTCCCCAAGCTTGCTAGTATTGAGTTTAATGCTGCTTGAGGCCAGGAAGTCTCTGAGGGTTGTTAGGGGCTGGTCCACAGGAAGAAGATGCTTTGTTAACAGTGAAGGAACTGTATACTCAACACTGCTAGCCCTAACAACTGTACATCCCTTCCCTGAAGTTGCTGGGAATGTAGCTGCCACAAATCCATAGTTCCTCTGTTGTGAGCATTTCCCTGTGTGGAGATTTCAGGTGGCAGAAGGAAATACCTTATTTGCAGCTCTTGACTCCCTAGAGCTACCATGAAGAGCGGCAATAGTTCTGAAGCAGAACAGGGCTCCTTCTTTGGCAGGAGGCTCCCAAGTGCAATTCTGTATCAACAGGGAGGCTTTGCTAAAATAACAATTCATATTTCTTGCAAAAAAACCTCAGATTTTGGTTTTCTGTTCCTTGTCTCAGTCCTTCTCTTGTTTATTTCATAATAGCAGATCTGCCAAGTCTTTATCCATCTTGGTTTGTTGCCATATACAGCCTGGGACAGGCACCAGCTTGTTTTTTCTCGCAGTTTTCCCTAGATGCTGACATGCTCTTCAGCAAGGAGCAGGATCCTCTGAATACTCTGGTCCCTACCATAGCTGAAACGGCTGGAAGGTCCAAAGCACAAAGTCACAGGGAACAGTGGCCTTAAGTGCTGTCAAAGCCACGCGCAGCAATCTGGGCTTTGTCCACCCCACTGCAGAGAAAGCTGTTTTAAGCAAGGAAGGCTACATCTTCCACCTGGAGAACAGTCCTGGGATAGAAGTGCTCAATCCTCTATCCCCAACATGATTCTGTCACAAGTAGGAACTTAAAGGGAATGATGACCTGTCCTCCTCAAAAAAATAAAGGGCACAGCCATAATACTTCCATTCTTTGGCAGGTGGAAAATACCAGCAGAATGGTTTGCTGGCAGGCATTACCAGCAAAGGAGGCAGCGCTGCCCTGTGAGTCTGATGGAGCTGCCTGGCTAACATGGACAAACTCAGGGATGTTGCAGCATCAGGCTTTGAAACCTGAAGCACTGGAGCATGGCCAAGCTGTTCCTGCTCTGAAAGGAGCCACAGTGAACAATTGCTGTTCTCCTGTCTTGCTGGAGAGGTTATGTTATGTCAGTGCTGGGATGGCTGAGGGTGATGCTGATGTGCTCTGTGCTGTCTGCACAGCAGAATGGAAATGCTGAGAGGATGTGCACAGTTCTGTCTATGTTTTGGGACAGAAATAGTCAAAAGAAATTAAACTTTGAAGCACTCCATGCATATCTGATGAAATTTTTCCCCAGTAATCTTCCTCCTTTTGCCCAAGCCTGATTGCTCATCCTTGCTTGCAGCTGCTGCACTGCAAGGCAGGTGCACACCTCTGCAGGGAGGATACCCTCCCCTCACAGAGCTATTGCCTTGTGGTGAGTGACCCCAGCCAGCAGCAAAGTGCCTTCACAGCCGCTCCCTCCTCCCGCCCCAATGGGAGAGAATTAGACAATCAGATGGGTGCTCTTGAGGGCTGAGGTAAGAGCAGTTTAATGGGTGAAGTAAAGAAGAAGAAAACCCAAGTGATGCAAAGGCCATCTCTCCCAAGCAAGCCTGGTGCTCACTGAGAAATGGCTTCCATAGAAGGCAAAGCCCCCACCCTGTCTTCTTCCCAGCTTTTAGTGTTGAGCAAGCATTACATCATTTGGAATTGTCCAGTTTGGGTCAGCTCTCACTCATGTACCCTCCCAGCCTCTCACCCACTCCTAGCCTGCTTGCTGGGGGACAGTGTGGAAAACAGGCTGTGCAGGCACTGTTCACCCAAAGCAAAAACGTTTGTGTTCTGCCTATGCTGGTTTAGTCACAAATCTAAAATATGTTATCATATGTGTTGTTACGTAGGAAGTTAACTCTGTCCCACTCCTTAACCCTGCCACACAATATAATGGAAAAGATTTTTTTTTCTCTTAAAAAATTCAGAAGACAGAGACCATAGATTTGGTTGCGAGTCTGCAAGGCACAGAAAGCTGCTAGACTGAGTCAGCCTGCAGGAATGGACAGAGTTTTAAAAGGCCTAGGGAGGGATGGTCTTTATTTACAGCACTTTTTTTATTCCTCCTTATTCAGCTGGTCTGAATTCCCAATTGTAAATTCTGGGAAATTATGGAAATTACCAGCATGGTTCAAACGTTGCCAAATTCAGTGCACTTTTTGGATAATACACAAAATGAAAGTATTCTTCTAGGAATAGGTGTTTTCCAACTGTGCAGAAAAGTCTGTGCTTGACTCAGAATGTGATTATTCCATATTTGGAATAAAGGCTCTTCTACCAAGGAAATGCACCAGTTTAAACCAGTTAAACTGGCAAGGATTCTGGAAACACACCAGTTTAAACCAGTTGAACTGGCTTAAGGCTTCTGCTGAGATTAAGCCTAGGGAAGGCTGAGGGTTTGGAACATGTTTGGCCAGCATGTATCTGTGTGTGCAGAGAAGTGACCAGCATGTTCAGTTTGGCTCCCTCAGCCAAGAGCTGTCTCTGGGGAAGTGTTCCTGCAGGGAGCTGTGTAGTGCTGGGCTGCATCTCCAGGACACCAGTCCATCACACAACAGAGGCTTCAAGCAAAAGATTAGGAAATACGCTCAGAATTCAGAAAGTAGTGAAGCATAAAGAATGGTGTTACCATCATGCATGCTTTGGAAATTTCTTGTAAGCTTTAGATGAGAGACAGTTAAAGCATCCATGCTGTCTTCTCTGACTGCTACCGTTGTTAGAACACATTTAATCTCTCTTTATCCTGACTCTTCAGTTACAGAAATCAGAGAAGCCAGCCTTCCTCACCTGCCCCTTCCCAGTCCTCTACATTTGTCAAGTGCCAGCAGTGCTTTCCTCTGCCCAGCTCCTCCTGAAGCCCCTGACAGATGAAATCTCCCTCCAAGGCTGATGTTGCTGTGATACAAAAATTGGTTGTGTTTCGGGATTCTTAACACACATGATGCCACCAACAATCCCCCTTTAATTCACTGTGTTTCACTAACAGATACTTGGTCTCTGATATATTTTGATGCTCAGCTTAATGTGCGTGTTTCAGTCTGAATTGGGGTAGAGGGAATTTTGCAGTAGGAAATTATGATGTCAAGGGATTGTGATGGATGCTGTCTGACACTAACTTAATTTTAAATAGCTTACTTTGTTGTTTTATTTCCTATTTTGAGCTAGGCTGAAAGCTTGATGCTAAGTGGAATGGACACAAAGGGGTGTATTCAGCAAAGATAACCTTTGGGTTATCGTGCCTGGGAGGGGTTGGGGCTGCTCAGGTTGGATGCTCTGTGCCTCAGCAATTACTGCTGAAGTCAAGTTCCTGCCTTGAGCCTGTTCCCTGGAGGATCCTTTCACAGGCTTTGTAGGTAGGCAAGCTCATCTGCACTGAATTTAGCTTTCGTGAATATCTGTGTCCTTGACCCAACAGGAGCTGCAGAAGTGCCGTGTCAGGCTTGGAGGGCTGCATGCTGTGGGTATGGAAACGGCAGAAGAGGCAACAAAGCAGCACTTTGATTGACAGGAAACCTTATTTTTCTTTTCTCCCAAGAATAATTGGATTTATTTGTTAATAGAAATGTGAATGGGAAGGCACATCTTAAATGTACTGGCTAATATTACGTATTCTATATGCCAAAGTAGATGATATAATGTAATTTTGCAATTGATTGTAGGACAGCAAGAGAAAAAGCCCTTTAAAAAGGCATCTGTAGTAATACAGTTGGAATGAAACTTGCTGATATGAAGTCTACTAAATAATGGCAACCTGATTATCAAAAAAGCTTTATTTCTATAACACTTCTTATATATGGTGTACTACGAAGTAATGATAGTTTAAAAAAAATCATGTTGCTTTCATCAAAGTCTGGCAGTTCCTTTACTCTTTCTGTTTGACATGAACAGAAGAAAAAAACAGGGCCATCCTGACTGAGGGAGGGCTCAGCCTCACCCAGTGCAGCCCTACAGGCAAATGGCATTAGTAGTCGTCGTAGTTGACGCCTGCCCCGTGCCTGAAGGTGTGTGGGTTTCGTGGGCCGATGGGAGAATCTTCATCGTAGTGGTGCTGGTAGTACCCACCATAGTACTCATTACGAGCACGCCCCAAGTTTGTCCAGTAGGAGATGTCATCTTCAAATTTCTGCCAGAAAAAAAAGAGAGCATTTGCTTTCCAGCCTGAAACTACAGTGTTGAGAAGAAACTGAAGAGGTGGAAGAGCATCTTTCAGAAATTTGGATCCTTTGCACATTTATCATAAATGAAATCTTTAGATCTAAGGGGTTTTGTGGCTTGTACCTATGGGATTATCAGGATCCTATGTGCAGGAGTTGCCCGACCCAGCCCCACACACCCTGCCCACTGCAAAGTTAAATTGAGAGCACCTTCATCTGAAATGTGCTCCAAGCACCTTTAATATTCGATTGCCTTGTCAATGGTGGACTGTAAAATTATGTCAATATTTTGCAGTTAAAAATCTAAAGGTTTAGTTCTCCCTTGCCATGTGCCTTTAGTTGCAATGTCCCTGACTGGGGGCAACAGGCTTTTTGCTTTCTGTCTGATCTCTCTCTCCCACCTTGCATAGGTAAAAACAAAGGTACAATGCAGCCTTCCAGCTATGGAAATGCAATAAGCACTTCAGTTCTGCTCACAACAGCAGAGGAAAAATAGTGTGCAAGGATATCAAATACTTGCCAAGTCAAAGACTTTCCATCTGAATGACTCTTTGGAAATATTTTTGGCTGAGATTTGGGAAAGAAAAAAGTTTGCGAATACACAATGGATAAGTATGGACCAAGTCCTTTGCTGGAACAAACAGTTATTTCATTGTTAAGACTGTGTCTTAATACTCAAGAAAACCTACTAAGTGGATTCATTGTATCCCACAACAGGCCTCATTTTGGTTTTTAAAATGCATACAGGAACTCAGAGGAGAATTCATTTTATCTGCATGGTTTGTCCTTGTTCCTTTTGGTATTTTCCCCCAGTCTTCAGCTTCTGGTGTATAAAACCACTTTTCCTATTTTTCCTATTTCTATTAGTGAAGGGGGATGTAGCCATGCTGTTGAGAAGTGACTTTTATCCACATAATATCCAGGAGAATTTAGAAAAAAGTACCCTTCATTATTTCAGCTCAAGCAAAGGATTATTTTTCTAATTGTTGCAGCTTTGAAAATGAGTGCATTCATCTTCCACATAGCAATCCACATAGCATGAAGCTTTAAAATGTACTCCAGCTTCCCTGTGCCAATGCAATCTCATTAAACATATTCATACAGCTGACAGAAGCCAAGAATTCAACATCTATAACTATTTTTACCTCTTATTAAAAGCAGAAATTATTCTACATGTGGGACTGCGACCAAGCACACTTTTTTTGCCCTATTTCAGCATCTGTTTAGTAGAGCTTTGTGTAGAGTTTGATTCCACTCCAGTGTTTTTACAAATACAGTGTTTTAAAAATATGTGTCCTTCTCATTTGAAGAGAGGCTGAGTGAATATTATCCAAAGGTTTTCCTTACACATATAGAGTGGAGGCACAGCTGCTAGTGTTCATGATGGTCAGGAGCTGCCCATGCTGTGGAGGCACAAGTGTGCACTGGGTGCATAATGTCAGTGCCATTCACTGAGAAGTGCCAGTCACAGCCAGCTTGGTGTGGATTTCTCAGCATGTTTAAAAGCTGATCAGGTTGAGGCTGACAGGAAATTACTTTCCTGAAATACGACTGATTGCTCTGAGTCTGGCCACCTATTCCACAAAGCAAACTTTGTTCATATGTCCAGTTGCAATTTGTTAAGCTTAAGTTTGATAGCAGGCAGGAACTCCATACAAGACCTTAATGTAATTTTTTTCTACTAATAAAATAATGCAAGGTTCTCTAACACGTAACAGAGGTTACGTTTCTGTGTGACATTTGCTGCTTTAAAGAAGAATTCTGGGCAGGGACACCTTCTACTAGACCAGGTTGCTCTGCTCAACGCCCCATCAAACCTGGCCTTCAACACTTATAGGAATGGGGCATCACCCACTTCTCTGAGCACTTGTTCCAGTGCCTCACCACCCTCACAGTAAAGAATTTCTTCCTAATATCTAATCTAAATCTCTTCTTTTTTTGCATTTAAACCAAATGCTCCTTGCTCTATGCCTGTCTATCCTCCCTCTTTTTTTTATAAGGCCTCTCCATTTCTTACACTGACCTGCTCGTCGAAGCCCAGGTACAGGAACTGCTGGTACCACTGCTGCACGTCGGGCTGGCTCCTGTCCCACAGCTGGCGCCTCTGGCGTCTCAGGCTGCTCAGGAACTCCTTGGCTGCCGTTTCTTTCACTGACACCTCAGGCCTCGCAGCAGCAGCAGGGGCTGAAATTAATCCCCCCCACAAAAGGCATGCCAGGAAATTTTTGGTCAGCCTGTAGTGTACTGCTTGCAGCAAGTAAGAAAATGATTCTCACATCATGCCATTACCTTTGTGCTTGCCAGTGCAATGCCTGTAGCAGAGTAGCAGTAATAAACTCGGGAAACACCGATGTAATAGGATTTCTCTGCTACCCTCATTCTCCTGGATTCTTGTAAAGCATTTCTGAGCTCAAGTACAGCAGCTAACTGAGGAATTTAAAAAAAACCACCCAAATCCAACGAGCATATACACAATGTGTTTGTGCTTTCAGGAGAGAGAAGGAGACTGGCCCTAAGTGCTACAGTTGCAGAAATTGGGTTGAAGAAGAGAGGTGAAGTTAGAATGACTAATGAAGCTGGAGAAACACTGCTAACGTATTAGAGTGAAGGGAGAAACACTTAAAAAGATGTATTTTTGAATCTGATGTGTAAAAAAGTATCATTTAGATGAGTGCTACTAAATGCCCTGTTTGCCTGAAAAGCCCGTCAGGTTTTCATAACACCCTACGTGAGGGGTGCATGGAAATGCCCTCAACCTGCCAGACCCAGACTTGCCATCTGGCTTGCTCCATGCCTGAGAACAGTGTGCTGTGGCTGCTGGAGGAATTGATGCACCTCCCAAAGACATGGATGAGAGGACTAAGCAGGATGAGAAGAAATGGCCTCAAGTTGTGCCACAGAAGGTTTAGCTTGGATATTAGGAAAAAGTCCTTCACTCAAAGAGTGGTCAAGCTTTGGAACAAACTGCCTAGGGAAGTGGTGGGAATTGCCATCCCTGGAAGTGTTTGAAAAACACATGGTTTTTCGGGGACATGGTTTAATGGTGGGTGTGACTCTGCTGGGTAAATGGTTGGATTTAAACTTAGAGATCTTTTCTAATCTAACAGTTCTATGATTCTGTGACTGGCCGCCCCCTGTCCACACATGGAAATGATAAAACATGGTATTGATCCGGCTGTGAAACAAGAAGTGTGTAGGAGTAGGAGAAGTCTTGCCTTCAGATGGTTCATTTCAATGAGGGAGAAATCAGGAACACAGGTGTGCATGGGATTTTTGGAGGATGTTAGGGAAGAGACTGGGGTAGGCAAGGAAGTCAAGTGGAGATGTAAAGAAAACCACTGAAGCAGGAGCTGAGCAGACTCACAGAGGAAGACAAAGGACTACAGAAAAAAAGGAGATTCTGAAGATAAAAAGGGATAGATGAGTTGTTGCAGTAAGTGGGAAACAGTAGGCTGTCCTGCAATGATGAGCTAGAAACTGATAACTCACCATGAGCTTGAACTGGGTGTTGTTGCTGGGAGGGACAGCTGAGCAAATGTCCCACGAATGAGCCCTCACACAAGGGACACTGCCAGCAAAGGAAGCAGTACTGTGTGCTTGGCCTGCTCACTTTAGAAACCAACCAGAAAAGGGGAGCAAGGCTGGAATTAAAGAGGCTGCATATTCCCTCCATCATCAATTTTGCAGTTCTTCCTGATCTAAGCCATGTTGTCTGCATGCCCCAAGAGCCCTCCCCAGGGGACCTGAACAAACAAGTGGCCACTGTGGTGGTGCAGGAGGGTCACTCCTATCTTCACACAAGCCCTGCAGAATGGTAACATAAGGAACCCACACACAAGGAAAACAGAGGTGGGTGGGATATATATTTAGTTCTGGCAAGAGGTGTGGAGTGATGCCAGAAAAAAACACCAGTGCAAAATTAGAAAGCCTGGCAGGAAGTGGAAGTCCCCTCTGTGGGGGTATAAATTCTTTGCTTCAGCCATAGAGCAGGCTGAGGGGAGGTGGCCAAAACTTCTGGGGTGTTTCATCTGCTGTGGTGCAGCTTGTTCCCAGTTGGCATCGTTTCCACCACCTTCCCTCAGTGAGCCATTCCACGCTTCTGACTGCTGGGCCTTTGGCCATCATCTCTCCTGTAAGAGAGCAGTCTTCCAAAAAGGAAGCACATGTGGGGCCAAGAAGACAAAAAGAACAAGTCAAGGCATCACAGGCAAGCCAGGTTTGCACATATTCATCCCTGTGCCTGAGCCAGCAGTATTTCCATGCATTCCTTGGAAAAGTTAGTGACTGCCCCAAATAGATAAATGCCACGTCTGCCATGCATACACTGGAAAAGGCTGGTGCTGTGCTGTGTGCAGAGCAAAAGGCAGCATGCCTGAGGCTGGGAACCTGGGATTTCAGAGGGAGCTGAGGTAAGCAGAGCCTCCAGCCCAGCATCCCAAACAGACACGCAGGCAGAGGCTCTGCCTGGGCAGGAGGTGTTGGTGTGGCCCATAGTGAGTGTGGCCCTGTGCTTGCAGCCTCCTGCTCCATCTGCTCTCCTGGAGCTGGAGGTACAGGGACAGCTCATCGACAGCTTTGACTGACAGCAACTGACTGCGAGGAAAAACAAGGGAGAGCACTTTGCTGTCTCTTTACTTACCTTCTCGTTTCTGAAGCAACAGTTTAAGCTTATTTCCCCTTGAAGCATCTAGATAAATAAAAATAAAACACATACATTTAATGAGAAGGAAATAGCAACAACAACAACCACCAAAGATTATTTCTCAAAAAGTGCCAGAAGTATTTTTGTCATAGCTCCAGTTCAAGAGGCAAAGCAGGAGCTTGCTCTCTTTGCTCCCCTTTCCACACTTGAATGCAACACACATTGCAGGGAAGCTTCTGATACTCCAGCATCTTCTCCCCAGCTCTCTTGGCAAGGGAAACCCTATAATGGCCTTCTTCACCAAGTAAATTATTATATTTTTCATCAGAAAAACGCAGCTGGTGCTAGTACCAGCACCCAGAGCAGCATGATAATGCTGAAAGCCCCTAGTCACTGAGTGAGGGCCGTGCTAACAATCAGAGCGCTCCAAAATTGTGCCTGGCATCCTGCCCCAAAGCACATCGAAGCACTCATCCTGCTGATCCCCAGGCTGCCAGCGCAACGGGAGACCTGCAAGCGCTCGGCTGCTCCGAAATGCTTCAGTCACCGGCAGAGAAGCGCCTTTTTAAAAAGATGCCCGACTCGCACAAGGCTTGGAGCGCCCGAAGGCTCTCACCCATGCGGGATGCCAAGGGAAGGTTTTTCCCGCTCCCCAGGCCGTGCCGGGTTACGCTTTCCCCGTGTCCCGCATCCCGCACGCCGCGCTCACTCACCGGGGGCCGCGCAGAGCAGCGGGAGCAGGAGGAAGAGGAGGAGGAGGAGGGAGGCCCCGGGCAGGGCCCCGCGGGGACACGGCGGCGGCATGGCGGCAGGGGCGGCGAGGAGAGGAGAGGAGTCCCACCTGTGAGGAGGACACGGAGAGGATGGAGGTGGAGGGCGGCGGGAGGAGCGGAGCGGAGCGGAGGGAAGGGCCGGGCCGGGCCGGGCCGGGCCGGGCGGGGCGGGGGCGCCGGGGATGCCGCGGGACTCCGCAGCCCGCCCTCGGAGCGGGGCAGGAGCGGCACCCGCCCGCTGCTCCGCCACTTCCCAGAAACACTTCCTTACTGAAGTTCCACATATTCGATCCGGTGAGACCGGTAAGGATCTTTCAGCGGTTTATGCAGGCTTCTCTGACAGGGGAGTTTAAAAAACATTAAAATGGCTGTAGCGTGTCATTTCACATTGCCCTCGATATAAACCCAGTTTGTCAGATCCTTGTAACAGTGCATGGAAATGGAGAGATTGTCCTGATGGAAAAACTAAACAGAAGCAACAAAAGGTGACTTAGTTCGGGGTTTTCTCTGTATCCCTTCCTCTCACTGCGCAAACCCACAGAAAATCACAATGCATTTTAGCTGATTAGCTTTAAAATATAATTTGAAAATTATTTTTTCTGCATATGGACAGTTTTAGTTTATTGTAAGAACTCAGGGACCAAAAGCCAAACTCACAAACTAAGAGCCCTTGCTCAGCAGTTCCATTACTCTAATGGTGCCTAGACTTACTCTTGCCTTTTCCTAATTTGGATTTAAACCTTCCCTTGGTGAATTAATCTTCTATCAGTTCCTTCCCCTGCAGATGCCAGAAACACCCCAGATGAATTCCTAATGAATTCCTTACCCATCCTAAGACACAAACCTCTCTCTTCCCTCACAGCAGAGACCCACAGCACTCAGGAGACCATAATGAGCACCTCACCTCCTGCTGAACCTGTGCCAGCAGAGAGCAAGGGAGAGCCAGGCCCCCTCTGTAAACTACTTGTGAGAAATCTGGCAGGTTCTGGGGCCTTGGCTCTGTGCTGGAAGGATCAGTTCCAGATCAGTTGCAGATGAATACACACACACACACCGAGTGCATACTCTATATTTTGCAGTTGTATATAAATATGTACATTGAATATGTATGTGTGTATATACACACAGCCACGAATGCATGGTGGGGGAGCTGTGCAGTGGCAGCTCCCTGTGATGAGATGTGGAACACAGACAGGCACAGCAGATCTTGGGAGTGGGACCAGACCCCATGGCTGGCTTCACCACTCACTGTAAAATGCAGATGAATCACCAGAGTAGGCTGGTCCCTCAGCAGTGTCCCAGCCCCAGCCTGAATGCTGCTTCAGGAAATTGCTCCTGTTTTCCCCACACATTTTTCCTCTTCTGGAAAAGATCACTTGAATCTGCACTCAAAGCTTTTCCCTTGCTGCCCTTCATCCCCCAGCACCCCGGAGCTCAAGCTCAGGCATCTCGGCTCATCCTTTTTGTAAGGATTTCTTACAAGAACATGAAGTGATAGGACAAGGGATAAGGGCTTCAAACTGAAAAGGTTTCCTTCAGATATTAGGAAGAAATTCTTTACTGTGAGGGTGGTGAGACCCTGGAACTGCTTGCCCAGAGAAGTTCTGGATGCCCCATCCCTGGAAGCATTCAAGGCCAGGTTGGATGGGGTTGTCTGAGCAACCTGGTCTTTGAGAAGGTGTCCCTGCTCATGGTGGGGAGGGGTTGGAATGAGATCATCTTTAATGTTTTTCCCAACCCAAACCATTCTACGATTCTATTACCCCAGTTCAAGTGGCAGTGTCACACAGCAGCTCCACACAAAGTGCCTCTTGCTCTGTGCAGGACCCACATCTTCCCACAGAGAGAGAGCAGGATGGAGCAGCACCCTCCCGATCCCTGAGATGGAAGCACTTCCATAGGAGCTGGGGTCCCAGCTCAACTCCCATGCAAATGTGAACCAGAACTTGGCTTTTCCGTCGCTGTTTTCGAGTGGTTTTTCCCTGTAGCCCCATGCTTCAAGTGTCAGCAGATAACACCATGTGTTGGAGCAAACGCCCCTTCTCCTGAATCAATGCACTCTTTCATCAGGTTAACAGGCTGACAGCCTGTTTGCTAAAACCACCAGAGCTTTTGGGATAGCTATTTGCAGAATATAGCTAGAAGGGACAGAAGTGAAGAGCACATATGCAAGACTACATGGAAAAGCTGTGATGGAGTTAATTTATAAAACCAGGGCAATAATTCATGAATATTCATGGTTTACTGCTATACTGATAATGGCAGAAGTTGTTTTGTTCAGCTGGTTGGTTTGTAACAAGCCTTGTGTGAGACCTGGGGCTCTACAGAACTTCAGGTGCTTTATGCTTCTCTGCCAAGGAAATACAAAGCACTGAACCTCTTCTGGATACTAGATGCACCATGATGACTCAAGAAACTGCTGTGATAAAATGCAGTCTTGTGAAACCCAGAGAAAGGATTGACTCAAGTACAAGGTTATTGTAGAAATTCATTGCTCTGGTGATGGAAGAAGTGATCGACAGAAGACTATAACCCTCAGGTTTAAAGTGAGTGCAGTGTCATTGAGAAGAGGTCACTTTCTCAGTTCAGGGGATAGAAGTTTTTGACATAAAGTAAAAAAAGCATAACAGCACTTCTTTTCAAAGGTGGGGTGAAAGGTGACTGATGTTTTCCCAGTAGCAATCTCTATTTCCTTTCAGGTTGTTTTAAGGACTTAAGGCAGTGTTGCCCAAGTATTGTAGTAAGACACGTATTTTTCTGCCGAGCTTGCAACTACTGCATTGTTGTTCCAGGTATTTACCCCCGAGTGAATATCCAAGTTTATTGTCATGTCTGCAGTACCCTTTTCTGTTATTTACCATGAAAAACTACAGTTGCTGTGTGTGCAGCTGGAATACTGCAGTGTTTTCCTGAGATCTGTCCATCAGCAGTGACACTGCACTCTTTAAAACCTCCCTTTCTTCAGCATCATCAGGATCACCAGTCCTTGTTCTTCTTGTAGGTGACTTTAACCTGCCAGACATCTGCTGGGAGCTTAATACAGCAGAAAAGAGACTGTCCAGGAAGTTCTTAGAGTGTGTGGATGACAACTTTTTGTCACAGCTGGTGAGTGAGCCCACCAAAGGACGGACTACGTTAGACATTTTGTTTGTAAATAGAGATGGGCTGGTGGGAGATGTGGTGGTTGGAGTTCTCAATATCTGGTGAAAGGAGGAGGAAATCAATAATACTCTTACATTGGACTTCCGGAGGGCAGACTTTGGCCTATTTAGGTGACTTATTCAGAGAGTTCTTTGGGAAGCAGCCCTTAAAAACAAAGGAGTTCAGGAAAGGTGGGTGTGCTTTAAAACAGAGATCTTGAGGGCATGGGAACAGACTGTCCCTGTGTGCTGAAAGATGAGTAAATGGGGCAAACATCCAGCCTGGATGGGCAATGAGGTTTTGAATGAGCTTAGAAATAAAAAGAGGATGTATCATCTTTGGAAGGAGGGTCTGGTGTCTCAGGAAATATTTAAGGGGGTTGCTAGGGCATGTAGGAAAAAATTAGAGAGGCCAAAGCTCAGTTGGAACTTCATTTGTCAACTTTTATAAAGGATAATAATTTTTTTTTTTACAAATATATTAATGGTAAAAGGAAGGTAAGACCAACCTCGGTTCTCTGTTGGATGGGAGGGAACTTAGTAACTGCTGGTGAGGAGAAGGCAGATGTGCTTAATGCCTTCTTTGCCTCAGTCTTTAGTGGGCAGACTGCTTGTCCCCAGGACAGCTGTCCTCCTGGGCTGGCCGATGGTGTCAGGGAGCAGAATGTTATCCCTGTTATCCAGGAGGAGGCAGTCAGAGAACTGCTGAGCAGCTTGGATGTTCATAAATCCATGGGACCAGATGGGATCCATCCCAGGGTGATGACGAAGCTGGCAGATGAGCTTGTGAACCCTTTCTCCATCATTTACCAACAGTCCTGGCTCACTGGTGAGGCTCCAGATGACTGAAGGCTGGCCAATGTGACACCCATTCTCAAAAAGTGTAGGAAGGAGGATCCTGGTAATTATAGGCCAGTCAGCCTGACCTCAGTACCTGGTAAGGTTATGGAACAGTTTATATGGAGTGATATATTGATATTGATATTTAACACATCCCTGGATGTGTTTAGAAAAAGACTGGATGTGGCACTCAGTGCCATGGTTTAGTTGGGGTGCTAGGGCATGCGTTGGACTTGATGATCTTGAAGGTCTCTTCCAGCCTAATGATTCTGTGTGATTCTATGTATGGAGGTGTTTAAGGCTTGTTTTAGGGCTTGATTTGCTTCCGTGTGCACTCCAGTGCTGGAAGCCTCTGCTGGTGTGGTTGGGCAGCATTCTCAAGGGCATTAGGTAAGAAAGTCTGCACCAATGATGTCATTTGGTTAAATGTCTTTCATCACCACTGGTGACAGTAGAAGACCCTTGATGTAGAAATTTCATTGAAAGATGTTAATTAATGCTGTCAGCAGGGCTGTTCCCCAGACAGCTCTGGAATGAGGAGCAGTGAGCAGGGCCCCTTTCATGCACGGTGTGAACTCCATCAAGCCCTTCAGCATAACAAAGACCGTGAATTGGAAGGAAGCCTGCAGCAGGATAGCAGGATAGAACTGGTGGGTTCATTACTTTCCCAGCATGGGGTTCGACTGGGGACTGTGGTCTTGCAAGCCTGAGGTAAAAATCTGGGAGCAATCCAGTGGAAACTACTCTGAACCTGACTTCAAGAATATACAGGCAGGAGCAAGGCAAGGAGCTCACTGAAGAAATTCTGGTGGCTTTTTTTGGGGGGAGAATGTAATCTCTGGCTCAAAGCATCATGAATTTTAAGGTGTTTTACTATTATTACTATAGTTAATATTCTATATTTTGCCTAAAATTTTGTACAAAGAGATCTCTGAATAGGAGAGATGCCTCTGCTTTTGCCTCTCGTCACAGTAGCTGTTGAGAGAACTGTGGTTTGTTCATTAAAATGTAACAGATAGTATCAGTAATGGCTATTCAAGGATATTCAGTAATTTCAAGCACAACAAAAAACACACTAAAAAGATTGATCTTGGTTTCTTTCTCTCTTTCTTTATTAGGATTCATGATTTTAAGTGTTTCAACACACTAATGTTCTTAAATACAGTGTAGATTAAATGCTTATATAATCACAGAACTCCCGAAACTGGATTTCCAAGAAAACTCCCTCCACCAAATATAATGAGACTTAGGATAAAATAATGAGGCTCAATGTCATCATAATTTGATAGGCAAATAGATAAGTTGGAAATTGGCCAGGGAGTGCAGGAGATGACACTTCATCTTTTACAAATAAGTACGTGTAGATTTTAACAATCCACTAAAATGATCCATTTGAACATGGCAGCACTGAACACTGTTCCTAACACCCAGAAAATTATTACTTTCTGCTAATAAGGTTTCCATAAATCTCCCAGCCATATTGTCCAGGTTGCTTGCCTTAAGGTAGAGGCACTTGGCGCTCCAAATCATTTTCTGCAGCCTGTTCCAAGAAAACTGCAGGAGCCATGTTTTCCTTCCAAACAGAAGGACGAATATTTAAATCATCAGTCAATTCTTTCCAAAATATTTTGAGTTTCATACCATTTCTTCCGCTGCCCCAGAGATGTCCTGACAGTGACAGGACCAGCCCCAAGACTCAGAGCAAACGTATTTTCTTTAGGAAAAATTTATTTGTTTTCAGCTGTGAGTCTCATTGTCCTTGGCACATGGTTTGGAACACATTTCAGCCATTGCATCTCAACTGGTTGCACCATTTCTTTGGTCCATTTTAATAATAAATATTAGAGCTCATATTTTCCATAGAAAATAGCTTAAAATAAAGTGGTTGGGATTTTTTTTTTCTCTCCTGCTTTGCTACTGCTGATATTTTTCTCAGCTTCTGTCTGAGCCTGCCAGGTAAGAAATGGTGTCTGTTGGTCTGTCCATCCTCCTCCCTTCACTGACTGACAGTACTTTGCTGCCCTCACTGCAGAATTTACTTTACTGCTCTGGTGATAAGCACAGTGAGAAGCAGATTAGTTCAGCAACGTTATCAGATCACGGCTGCTTCCTTTCCACAGAGGGATAAAAACATTCTATCTCTAAGAAATCCTTCTCCTTTTTCTCTTCCACTGCCTCCAGCATACTTTTACAATAAACCTAGAAGCATGTAGAAATCTGTATGTTAGATTTACCCAGGAAGGGAGATGGAGAGGGACTGTAGTACATTAATACCTGTTTTTCTGACATGGCCTGATTTCATTCAAATCATTCTCTCTTTTACTGCTGTCTTTTGGGATACTTAGTTTTTATGCTTTTTATTTCTGAGCAATATTTTACTTGTGTTCATTGCCTTATTTTATTATTCACATCCAGAATGTACACACACTCTCATAAAAAAAAAAAAAACAAACAACCCTGAACAAACCAAAAAAAACCCACCAAAACCCAGACCCCCCCAACAAACAAGCTGCACCTACTCAAAGATTAAAAAATGCAGAATCTCAAAAATCTTAAATCTTAGCCATGACAGCGGTTAAAATGTGGGCATGTTCCAGAGTGGATTTCAGCCTGTGCAGAGAAGTTCACTAGCAGAACAGGTTTGCCTTCTGAGGAGCAAAGAGCCTGAGACAGTGATGGGTGACTCTCTAATAGGTCTGCGCCTGGTTTCCTTCCCTGTGCCTCAGTCCCCACAGCGCCAGGAGCCCGCAGCAATGCTGGGCAGCCTGGGCAGCAGGGCAAGCCCTGTGCACCTCCACTGCCACCTCCCCAGCACAGCCAGAGCCTCAGAGACCTGCAGAGACGCAGCTCGTGCCCACTGAGCACGTGCTGTAAAAATATCTGGGTTCTGTTTGAAATGGGAGAAAGTGTGTGCAATTTCATGGGGAAGGGAAAGGGGAACATCCCAGAGAGCTGCTGGGAGCTGCCACTCTTGGCTCAGTTTGAAGCCCATTCTTCAAAGCAGAGGAGCGGGAACACTGCCTGGAGTGTGCCAGGCATTTTCAGCATTAACAAAAACAACCTGCTTTCCCCTGCCTGCCTTCTCAGGCAGGTAGGGATCACATGGGCTGCAGTTTCCAGCAGCATTGCCAGCCTGCCCGAGGCAGGCCCACGGGATGCAAAACGTCTGCCCAAACAGTTGAAATACAAAATACAGCAGTCACCTGCAGCAGAGGCCAGGTGACTTCTCTCTCCTCGGGTCAAAAATGAGCCCTTGGGAGCCTTAGGAACATGCTGTGCATCGCAGCTTGGAGCATGATTCTCAGGTTATTAGAGCAGAAACCTCACTTGTCTTCCTGGCTTTATCACACATGACCTTGCACCCCTCTTGATCTGCTCTGTGGCCACTCTTGCTGGGTCTGCTTTATATCCGTGCTTCTCAGTTCCACCAACGCCCTGCCTGTGAACAAGCCCATGCTTCTGCCCATCTGATGTTGGATTACCTCTCTGATTTACAGGTCAGTTTGTTTCCAGGAGAATGCACTCCCTGTACTGTCTCTGTGCTGCTGCTGAGTAAGAGATAGTGACATCTTTAATCTTCCCCCATGAAGCCCCACTGCATCCAGCTGTCCCTGGATGCCAGTGCCTTCAAAGGGTGGGTGGCTGTGAGCTATGGAAATTTGAGGGAAGGTTTTTTGCCCATTGGGACCATTTAGGCACCCACCCTGCAAGTATTCGTGCACACATGCATTTTTAATCACAAGAGCCCTGAGGAATCCCATTTATCTCAGAAAGATTAAATCCCACTCTATGCCTGGATCTCACAAAACACTGTTATACAGAAATGTGGCTCTGCTGGAAAGATGGGCATTTCATCCCACCTCCGCTCTCCTGACCCTGTGTTTGGTGAGCAAGAGAAAGGAAGGCTGCTGGTCTCTGATCCCAAATCACAGCATGGGGCCAGACCCAGCTCACATCAGTTCTCATGCTAGGAGGGCTGCACAACTCCTGAACCCATGCTGGCTCTCCATCAACCAAGCAGAAGAGCTGCCTGCACTTGTCAGTGTAGACAGGCCTCCAGAGCCCCGGCTCACTCCTTGAGGCCCTGGCAGAATTGCTCTTTTGCCCTGGAACTCCTGCCACAGAGGATGGCACAGAGGAGATATGATGCTGCCATCTATCTCCAGCATGTTGTTTCCCTTCCATCAAAAATGTCCTGGCAGGCAAGACAGCCATGGTTTTGGTCAGATCACTCAGTTTGTGGGCCAGACTAGATATCAACTTCAATCTGAAAGTTAATCAGCTTCAGAGAGAG
Source organism: Motacilla alba alba (assembly GCF_015832195.1). Classification (NCBI taxonomy): domain Eukaryota; kingdom Metazoa; phylum Chordata; class Aves; order Passeriformes; family Motacillidae; genus Motacilla; species Motacilla alba. The sequence goes on along the minus strand of NC_052016.1, from coordinate 96,628,108 downwards.
GAATTCTGAGGATGCAATTCTTCAAGTAGGAATGAGCAATTCAATCGCTTACTTTTACCAAAACCAACACAAAATTATTTTGCCTCCTCCTCTCTCAAGATCTGCTGTTACAAATCTTAATATCTGACTCCTTTTTTTTTTTTAAAGAGGACCACAGTGATTTTTCCTTTGAAGAACCTTGTCCTGGTTTAACACATTTTCACATCCTTTATGGCAGATCTGAAGTACTGTTCCTGAGAGAAGGACAGTGACAGCCTTTTTATTAGGTAATGTTACCACCTAATGGCTACAATTCAAAGATACTTTTACCTGGTAATTATTTTTTTTAAATGGGCTGCAAGTGTAGTACGTATTCCTGAATGGTATTTGGAATTGGGGAGGACCTAAGCTGGGTAATGCCCCAATGCCCTGGTGACACCAATCTCTTTCTCTCATGTGTGAGTCCAGGTTAGGGTTTAGCCATACAGCAGTGAGTAAACACCCAGACAAACCTTTGAGGATCTATTTTACCTTACAGAAATGGCACTGGCACAGTAATGACTCTATGATAGACTGGGGGAGGCCACACACTGGTATTAGGCTGTTTATTTTTGCTTACTTATAACTGGAATAGAAACATCTTCTTAAAGATGGTCACTTAAACTTGTAATTTTTACGTTGATTAATGTAGATGTAGGGACAGCAATATAACTTGGATGCTGGTAATCACATAGAACCATCTAGGCTGGAAAAGACCTCCAAGGTCAGCAGGTCCAACCACTGACCAATCACCACATGGTCAACTAAACCATGGCATGCAGTGCCACATCCAGTTGTTTCTGGAACACTTCCAGGGATGGGGACTCCACCATCTCCATTGGGAGTCCATTCCAGTGTTGTTACCCTATCTGTGAAGAAGTTCTTTCTGAATTTCTGTTGTTGATAATCAATTGTTAACCAGTCATGGCAAGATCACTGTATCATAGAAACATTTAGTAGGGAAAGGCCTTTAAGATGATGGAGTCCAACAACAAACCTTCCACTGTTGAGTCCGCCACTAACCATGTCTCTAAGTGCCAAATCCATGCATCTTTTAAAAACCTCCAGGGACCATGACTCCAGTGCTTTGCTGGACACCAGGGAGGAGATAGGAGCACATGGGAAGCTTTCTGCTGTTTGGTTTTGGTTTTTTTTTTATTTCAATTAAGAGAAAATGACAGATCAGTCATATTTTAAAGAGCACCACACCCATCACGGCACCACAATTTTCAGAGACTGGGCCTGACCAGATGCTTTGCAAAATGTAGGCACTTGGGTAAGGAAAGTTGTGGTTCTGCTAATTTAAATACAATAGTTGTCCTTTGCCTTAGTAAAGCCAATCCTTTACCCTTGAAAACTTCATATGAAATTTTTGTCATGGGGTTTGAGTTGGCCATGAGAAATTATTTTACACTTAAAAAAAAAGCACCAAATACAACCAAATCACTGAATCATTACAAAGCCACTAAATATGTCCGTGGAAAAGCTTTTCCATAATACTAATCTTACTTGACTTACTAATTTTATTTTGTACTTAATCCATGCTGAGATGTTTGAAGAGGAAGGAGAGAAATACACAAAAGAGACGAGAAATACATAGCAGAGAGAAGAGAGAAATACAGAGTGGAGAGAGGACTCTTTATCTGATAAGAAGGAACACATGTTGTTAGGCATGTATTTTAGTAAAGAAGCCAAAACCCTCAAATCTCTGCTGCTGTTACCATTCCTACAGAATTCCCATCAAACCTACAGTCTCAATATATGAAACAATCAATCAGTGTCCCTAGACATGGAGAGAGCCCACTGCCCAAGGCACAGATGGATTTCCCTGCGAGCACACAGGCAACTCCAGGCAAGACTAAAAAAAGAAACAGATTAAAACAAAGGTTGACAAAATACCCTCATTTTGGTTTCATTATGAACAAATTCCAACTCTTATTATTTCATCCAAGCTGTCTCTCTCCTATTCATCTCCAGCCTCCACTTAAATAACATATATTTTCATTTAAAAATAAGCTGTCATTACACAGGACTAAACTCCTATATGTAAATAAACAATACAAACTAGGAATATTAATCAAAGATCTGAGCACATTTCCTGCATAGCAAATATGTTGGAAAATGTATCTTCCTATTCCCGTCCCTTACTATATAGGCAGCTTCAGGAACAAATTATCCCAAATGATCTGAGTTTATGACAAGAACAAGTACACTTACAAAGCACATGTAATTTGCTTACTGATATTTGAATTCTGTGCATGGACAATGCATGTGCAGGTAGTGGAGCAACCTCCCTTCTGAAGCACTTTTAACCTAATTGGATGTGTAATGGGCTCAGAGTCTAAGGGGAAACATCAGATGGATGTTAACAATACCGGAACAACTTCTAAAGAATTGTCTTGGACTATGTGGATCTTTCTTAATCAAGGAGAGGCTTTCTTCTCCCTGTCAAGAGACAGTCTCCGCCACAGGTACTCTTCTTGATCCTGAAATATGACTTTATACAGGGATGTCAGAGGACCTGAATTATGCATGTGGTCAGCCCAGAGTGATGTCATCTAGCCTTAAAATCAACGCATCTCTCTTGGATGTGAAAGGAAGGAGAAGACAGGTGGTAGTGTAGAGTTTGTAAATTCACAAGTCACCTATAAAATAGATTTCTTCAAATTTATACGAAAATGCCAGCTGAAGACAGCTTTCCTCCACCCTAACCAATATTGTTTTCCCATCAATTGCTCAGCAGTGGCTTCAGGCAATACCTGAAAAAAGCTGGTGGCTCATGACAGCACTACAAGGAACAGAGAGGCTGCAAGTAAGAGGCAGAGGAGGCAAAGGGCACTGGTGTAACATTAGAAAGGCCAACGGGCAAGAGTGATTTTACAAGGCCTTGACAAATTCCATTTACTCCCCAAAGTTAAAGACTTGTGCTCGTGCCTCCTGCCTAGAATGAAAACTCATCCTCCTGCTGAGGATGAAATCTGTGTGGTGAGTGGTGAGAATATTCTCTGTAAGCACAGCCTTCACAAAGCAAAGGAACACAAAGCAAAGACGTGTGTCTCCCCATAGCTACACTGAGACCCAACCATCAGATTTAATGGTTGCCACAGGGAAGGACTGACATAAGGGCTTATCCTTCCTGTAGCTGAAAATCCAGGTTTGATGCACGCTCTGTTAACTGTTCAATTCCAAAGGTCTCAGCATCTTTTTTTAGTAACCACACTTACACTTGGCAATCAATATTTTCAGAGGCCACTGACACAGCCTTAAAGGCATCCCATCTGTCTGTCATCGGAAAGTTTCTCATCTCTATATATCCACATTAGTATTCACAGGGAATGAAGCCTTATTAAAAAAAATACATTGAATATGAGGCCTCTAAAAATGCCGTGGTGGATTTATTACAGAATGTCAGTGTGTTGGAACACCCAAATGAACATTCATGTGAGAAGCCCCAGAAAACAGCAGACCCCACACAGTGTCTTACAGACAATGCTTCTTTATACCATTAAGTTCTCCTTATAGTAAATCAAGCCTAACGCAGCATGAAAACTTTCTGTATTTCAGCCTGTGCAAAAGAAATGCTTTTCCCTATTGTTTTTTAATGACAGATGTTTCCCTTTGAATTTTCATACTGTAGCACAGATCATTCTACAGTCACTTAAAACTCTACAGGTGTACATTAAGGTATGTGAATAAACTGCAATGGTAAAATATGCAGAACCTCTGCATGCCAATTTTTTTCTAAATATCATCTGTCCATCATTGTTCTCTGCACTTGTTAAGAGATGGTGTTCTTCTACCCTACCCAAAATTCCCTAAACAAGACAGATTCTTAAAAAAGTCCAAAGTAAGACTTATCCATGAGAACCATCTTATTTATTAGGCACTTTTCTGAGGCCAAGAATATAGCTTGGCTGAAACCAAGACCTTAGGAGGTCTTAGCAGGAGTTCAGTTGAAAGAGTTTAGGAGCACCCCACGCCTGATTTAACCACATGCCTACAAACATGACACACAGAGCAGGCTGCCTTGCTCCAGGTCCTCTTGCCCAGCCTGCAGCACAGCATTTTCCTGCAGGATTGTGGTGAGATGTCACTTCTGACCATTTCAATCAGTCCAGCTGTAGGGATGCTGAGGCTGGGTTGGGACGTGCATGCCCTTGGAGCACTGCAGCTACAGCTGCATCACTGAGTTTTGAATGTCTTCTGCAAACCTGGCTCAAGTCTTCAGGCTATATGGGCTATGAGTAAAGTCCAGCCTGAGGAGGTGGGGCAAGCATATTAACTGATGATCAGATCTGAAGAGTAAAAATACACTCTGGCTACTGCCTTCAGCTTGCTTTCAGGAATCACAGTGAAGCTGAGCCACTCAATTGTCAAGCTTGCTTTTGTTGCAAATACTCTCCTTTTATTCCCCAAACATGGCATTCCTAATTGTACCTATAAATTACGTCTTCAGTCCTCTTGTGTAGCAGCATGAAAAACAAGTTTTAACATGGAATGTGACAAATCTACAGAAGTACACAAACCATAAGACATCTGTGTTACAAAGTGCACATTTCATCAAAGAGATTTTTTTAGTTGTTTTCCCATTGGTCAGCTGCAACAAAGAAAGTAATAACAAACAAACATTAGATTTCCCAGGGACTCTGCTAGTATCCCCTCTATGTTCACTCACTTCTAATACTTTCAGTCATCTCCTCCTCTGCAGAGCACACATTCACACCCTGGTGTATACACACACAGGCATGCACAGGCAGACAAAGAGCATCCTTCCAGCAAGGAAAATGCCCTGCATAAGGCTACAGATCACTGAAGGCTAAAACATTTCTTTATGGTACCCCACAGCTGTTGTCAGGGAAGAAGTAAGACACCACAATAATTTTTTTCTAAAGAGCACTGACATGTTTTTGACATTCCTCCCCTTCTTCCAGCAGACAAATATTTTATTGGTTTACCTTTAATGCAATATGCTTCCTCTCTCCTTCCCAGGATGGGAATGCCTGGCCAGAAGAAACGACCTTTCCTGCCACAGAACAACTTTCTCTTTATTTCAGCATGCCTTGCCTCCTGCAAGCAGGGCAAGAAGCGACCAAGGCTGGGAGCGCGGGAGCCACGGGACTGGTGGGGATGCCGGGCGTGAAAGGCGCGTTTATTCTGCCTCTCCCAAATCCAGCCCCTTGGCTGGAGGCGTCTACCTTGGACCAAGTGTGGGGAATCACATTTCTCCTTGATCAGGCTGGCTGCCTGGAGGAAGATGATTGCAAGCAGATGTACCCATGTTCTCATGTGAAAGGAATTTCAGCTTCTGTGTCAGCTGTACTGTACGATGAGCCCAGCTCCAGGGAGCATTTTAGCGATCTTTAATTCTTTGCAGGTGCTGGGAACCAGCATTTGTTGGTACAGCAGGGCTGAGACAAAGGAGGGACAGCACACCTGGGTTCAGCAGGAGGGCCAGAGGCCAAAGGCATGACCAGCAGGCTCCCCTTACTGCAGGGAACAAGGCTGGGGTTCATAAAGGCCTTATTCCTGGTAAACATCCATTGTGCTCAAAACTTCAAGGCTGTGGCAGCAAAACTGTGTTTTACCACAAGTGCAGTGGTTTCAACTTCTTGTTATGGATGATCCAGGAGGAATAAACAAGACGGACATCAATAATATAGAATTAATTTACCTGAATGTGTAGCTGTTGAGGAATAGAGAATGAGTGTGGCATCTGTATATTAAAAAGCTCTTTTGTTTAGTGGGATATCCCAGTAATGTTCCAAATGGCCTAAGGAAATTTCAATCAATTTAAAGAAACACTTAATGCAGTTACAGCTGTATTTTGGAGGCACATTACATATTTTTAGTGCCAGAATGGCTAAGGTACATATCCAGACATTCAGTGGGAATGGATGCACCCTTTGGATCATACTTTAGGATGTCTGGACACATCAGGGTGAATATTCCTGCTCATGGGTCATACCTGGACATACAGTGGCAAAGCAGCGGTAAGCAGTCCATAAAGGCCCAGACACTGCACATGGGGCTCACTCCCAGGCAGCCAGCCAGATATCCACCTTCATGTAGGAATACTGGGAAGAGAGGCTTTACTTACTGCCACCACTTGGAAATAGCATGATCTGCAGACTTCAGAAGCACCACCACTGGGGCTTGCTGTTTACTCAGCAAATCCAGTCCACTTGGCACAGATTTTTAAATCTAAAGGAGAAGCACCTGGAAGCCACCAAAACCTTTGCTTTGCTGACTCCACAGAAAACATCAGTGCTTACTCGAGGAGCTGTCTTCTTGAAAAAATAAAATTTAGCTTCAGGTCTGATCTGTGAAGCTCCAATGTGGTGAATGCTTTTTTAACAGCAGAGGTGGGTTAAGCAAACTCTGCCCTGCTTTCTCCCACATTGCTGTGTCTGCCCACACGGCCCTTCACAGAGTCGTGCAGTGTCCAGATCAGGGAAGCAACTTTGGCAGCAAATACCCCAAGGGAAAAAAGAGAAAAAACCTTCCCATCATTTCGCTTGATCTCCTGATTCATCCTCTCATTGCTGAATGAGACACAGCACAGGGGACAGGTAAACACCATGCAATGTTGAGAGCCAAGTCAGATGAGACTGAGACACACTGGGGTGTCTCACCACCAAGAAGAGCCTCTCTTCTCCCTTCACCCCTTCCAGGAGCTACTCACACTGCCTATACCACCTTGATCCCAACATCACATCTCACCCGCACAGTCAACTCACTAAGTCACCAGAAGAATAATCTGGCAAAAGAATAATCCAGCAAAAACTAACCCAGCAGTTTGGAGGATTCCCCCCTGCTTTAACTGCACAGTGGCAGCAGCAAGATGCTTTGTGATAAGGGCTGTACCAACATGCAGGGAGTCGTGTTTGCTGTAGGTATTCCTTAAGAAGCTCTCATAACATTTCTGCCTGTTTTCCTGGAAAATAAAGGAGTCTCTGCAGAGATACCTGCTCAAAAGCCATGCAGATGACAAGCCTCTCCAGTTTTTTAAAGCTCTGTAAGGCTGTCCTTCCATCCGGCCCAAAGGTCCTGTCTTTTGTGAGGCATTTCCCTGAAGCAGGTGAAGGGCTGCCAATCAGAGTAATCTGGAAGAGAAATCTAGTGCTTGGGACAATTTTAGGCTGGGAGGTGGAGAGACAAATCTGTCACGAGTATTAGTTTTACAGCAACAGGAACAAAAAGGGACTTCAGTGGCTTGATTGCTTTTTATCACCTTGCTGACTCCAACTTTTGCAGCAAGAAGAGAGTGCATGTCCTTGCTTGTTCCCAGGCACTCATCTTCACGCAGATTTCTGTCTGCACACACCTTGCTGGCCATTTAGAGACTGAAGCACGTGCCAAGGAGTTGCCTTCATGGATATTTGGCAGTATGCAAGGGACACATGCCTGCATTGCCCCATTTCATGTGACTCCTTCTACTGCACACATGCAGCTCGTAGCACCCTGACCCTCACTGCCCAGTGGCCACAGAGCAGGGGACGCTGAGGGCACCTGGCCTTTTGCCACAGGCCCTCATGGAAGTGCAGCTGATCTTACACTAGTGGCTGAAGGCCACTCATGGGGGAGCTTTGCTGCTCCCTCTTCCTGGCTGTCACTATCCATGACGATCCATGGCTGTCCTCCTGCCAGAAGAGCCTGATGATGCCCCAGAGTGCCACTGCCAAGGGTGAAGTGAGATTGCAGCTACACCAGAAAGGCACCTCAGTGAAGCTCATGAGCAAAAACAATCCTGCCAAATGGCTTAATCCAGGCTCCTTCTGAAGGCTGCATTTCCCACTTGAACCTCCAACACAGGGATGATACAACAAATCATCTATCAGACAGAAGTCTAATTCCCTGTCTGTCTGGTAAAACACTGATAGGTAGCAACTCTGGGACAAACCTTCCATAATACAGAAATTAAAATTTCAGCTGAGCAAAAATGGCATAAAAGGATTTCTGATGTTCACAGCCACCTTTCTTATAGAGCCTTTGACTCTAACACTGCATTTTTTGCAATCAAAACTTTCCTGCATAAACCCAGGGTCCAGAAGAACAGCTCTGAAGCAATACCTGAATTCAGGAGTACAAATCTTTATATCTTTAGAACTAGTTGCTCAGATAATGTTTTTCAAACTAAAAAATAAGGATTAGGAAAACAGTCATGAGACAAATCAAGTAAGACTGGGTGAGAATTTTGCCTCGGTACATAGCGTTGTGTTATTAAACCAGTAACTGGAGCAGAAAGCTCTTTCTAGACAGATGCAAAAGGCAAAAAGAAAGGGGTGTTGACGAGTCATTAGTCTGAATTACTGGAAAGTGGGCAGCAAACTGACAGGTAGCTTCCAGCAAATTTCTGTGTAACGGTTTAGTAGAACTTTCCCACCAAAAGATTTGAGACTTTCAGGACTTTCACTCCTGATCACTAAGAAAGGCTTAGACATTACCCCAAGGAAGTGTCAATATTTAGAAATCTGATAACGCTCATGTGATGGGGAAATGTCAGCAGAAGGTGGCTACTTTTAGCACTGTGGGAGATGGACAGAAGGGAATTCTGTTCATTAAGATATTTTATCTCAGATTGCTTGATCCATATTATTTAAATAGTACATCAGCCTAAATCAGAAAGACAGTTTCTTTTTTTACATTAGTGATTTTTCTTTGTGTTGTCTGTAATTGCTGTAAACAGATCCTGCAGCTACTGAGCTGTATAGTAACTAAATAATCTATCTTGGGGAAATTCTTCCTGTTCTCCTGCCAACTCTGCCTTTTTCTGGCCACCCCCTACCTCCTCACATTCCAGTCAGGGCTCTGTTTGTACTCCTGTATTTTTCACAGTACCAGTAGCTCAGACTGGAACATATTTGCACCTCTCTCCCTCATGCTAATGGACCTTGCTATGAATGGCCCCTTCTGTGAGGACACACCTGAGCTCTCAGAGCTCAGCAGCATTTTGTTGAGGGCATTGACCCAGAGGTACCCTGCTGCCAGCTTTTTTCCATAAATAACTACAGCATCATTTTTTTGGAGAGGGATGGTGAGAATGGCGAGAAACCACAGCATCTCTTCCACCATCACCCTGTCCCAGTTAAATGAGTGAATTCCATCAAAATCCTCCTCCCCTTCGGACTTCAAGGCTTGTCTAAAGCAGATGGCCCCATAAATAATACATCCTAGGAAACCCGATCAGTCACCTCTGGGATGTGCTTGAGCTCCTGTCTCTCATCATATCATCACTAGATTAGCTCTGGGAATTCTTTTAATTTAATCCTTTTAACAGGTCATGTGTGCAAGAAGCAGTGACTGGGAAATTAGATGCATTTGACTGGGCTGTATTGTTGGTAGCCTGAAGTCATCAGGTCCCCTCTCAGTCCTTTTGGGGATTTTTTGGGCACTGCACTCAGCTGCTGACCCCTCACTACCCAAGCCCGAGGCAACGAGGCCCAGGACTGGTGTGGCTGAATGTGGGGAGGCCAGGAGAAAGGGACCAGGGGCCAGAGTATCTGAGCAGCACCATCACATGTGGCCAGAGTGTTCTCAGCAGAAAAACTTTAAGCAGGGATGTACTTACTACCTCCACTGGGAATGGAAAATGTTGTATTTATTTTAGGATGTAAGGGAGAAATCCACAAATTCCATTGTCTTTGTCTTTCTTTAGTCCCCTATACTCATTAAAATTACTGGATTTTAGCAGGGGCTCAGAGACATCCCACAGGATTTATTCTCACATTCATGCAAACCTCACTTCAGGTAAGTGGGAAGAAATTCTGGGTACTAGTGATGAGGTGGGTCCTTTTTACAGTTACTGCCATGGAGACACCGAGACTGTCCCCTGGCCTGCCACAGCCCCCGCTCCACACACATTGCAAGATGTCCCTGCTTGGTCTGTGTTCCCTTCATTGCAATGCCCACAAGGATGGGTGGGCAGGGTGAAGCTGGGGGAGATACGGGGTCTGTTCACGTGGGGAACAGAGGCAAGAATAGGACAGCTTTCCATGCCTCCATGCCTGTGGAGCCACAGCCTGGTCCATGTGGTCATACAGGCTGCAGCAGGCAAGCTCAAATTTCCATTTCCAAAGGGTTTGGAAACCACTCTATTTTTTAAAAAAATTGGTACCGGAAAAGAAAATCTGGGCTTGAGTCCTTATCTGGAAATGCCTGCAGGATGCAAATATTTGAAAGTAGCATTGCTAAACCAGAATGGCTTTTAAATCATAACAAATCATATCTTGCATTTCTGCAATGCCTTTCATCCTATGTTCTCTTCACAAACATAAACACATGAAGTTCAACAACACATCTGGCAAAGCAGTGTGCTGTGTGGGAGCTTTCACATCCCAGTTTGGCAGATGAGCAGACATGAGGGGTCAGTGGTGGCTGCCCGCCCCACATCAGACAGGATATCTGCAGCAGTGGTTGGAACACGGCCAAGATCTCAGCTCAAGTTGGGAGAAATCTTTCCTGGTATCCCTGGGGATTTATTTGTCAAGAGACTTGGTCACAAATCCAGAAAATAAAATCTTGAAGACTGCTGGGGACTAAACAAACTCAACATTTCCAGCTATCTTTTTGGAGCTTTTCTGTGTCCATCCAATGCTTTGGCGGTGTGGAGATGTCACATTTAGGTTTCTGTCTTCTGCATGCCCGGTTGGTGTTCTGCTGGAAACCGATTATCAAGAGACACATTTACTGTGTGGCGAATCAGAATTTGTTATTATCACCACCCCATTAATTTCCACACACATCTGCTAGAGTACTTGTTTCTGCCTGTGTCTCACATTTATCTTCATCTAATCCACTTTTTACTGCCCTTGTCTTAGTGCCAGCAACTAGCATGAGGCACTGTAAACACTTGTTAGTTAACCATTTATGATCTTCAAACTCCACATTATACTAGTTGTTGGAGTTTAGTGAGTTCAAGATTTCCCATATCATTATTATTTTACTACATTGTAAGTCACAAGTAAGCACCCTGAGATGGCCCCAGCCCCTCAGGGACAGGAGGGGAGAGGAAGTTTGGGCTTTTCAAAGAGGTCCAGGAACTGAGGAGCCCAGTTCCTCCTGGATATCTGTGGGGCTGAGCTGATCTCAGTCTGTGTCAGCTTCTTCTAGAAAGCTAAACCTAAATCCTTTGATAAGCAAATAAGTCTAGAGGTTTTGTGCATCCTAAGCCTTCTTCAGTCCAACACCAGCCTAAATGTGCCCTGACAGATCCCACTGCCCCTCTGATGCAGCAGGAAGGTGGAGTGGTGCCAGCTGGTAGGAAACATCAGGCTCAGCAGCCTTTCATCTCCTGTCTTTTCAGGCACTGTCCAAAAAGGACATGTTCCCAGTGAAGGGGGAATGCTTCTGAAAAGACAACATATCCGGCTCTCAGAAATGCTGGCTTCATATCTGCACCTACTTCCTACAGGACATCTCAGGTCAAAATAACTTCTGCTAAATCAAAAGTAATTTTTCCCGTGCTACTTGACAACCTCTTCCTCTGTCAAATGCAATTATTTCCCATTACTTAAAGAGCTGCACCCATGCTCAGTGGGAGGCTGAAGAAGTCCAGCTCTCAATGGACAACTCTTCATTTCTGCTCTGCATTCAGGTACCCAAAGCTCAGCAAACCCAAGCTGATTCCCTCCATGGTGCTGCATCCCATTGGCACTCTCCTCTTTGGAGACAGAAGCAAAGCTGGGCTCCATCAGCTGAGGAGGCTGTGGTGGTGTCAGACAGAAGGGGCAGCAGGAGTCAGCACACCCATGGTGGCCTCTCCTCAGTGTGGTGTACACCAGCAGATGTTACTCAAAGGTTTCTTCTGGCCCAGTTCTGTATCTGTGAATGGGATAAATAAAATGCAAAAGAGGCGTTGATATAATCTCCAAACAATTGCCTTGGTGTGCTGTGATCCATCCCGTTTGGATTTACTGCACCCTGTTGGAGTTAAATTTCCTCTTGCTGCCTTTTTCTGAAATACGTATGCAGTAGGAAAAAACTGGCAGGATAAAAATATCCCCCCAGAACCTCCCAGGCAACTGCACAAAGCCTGGACGCAGGGAATTTCATTGCACTAATGACCTTATCAACACGTGCTGGCACTGTCTGGACCTGTAGTGTTCCCCAGCCTCTCTGTGGAGCAAGGAGGCCCCAGAGAGAGGAATCACTGCATTTTCACCCATGCAGCAAGAGGTACCAGAGAAAGGAATCACTGCATTTTCATCCACACAGCCACCTGCAGCAGTGCAAATAACAAATGTGTGCCTGTACCAGATCTAATCTGCCCCAACATCCCCTCTGCACCTGATCCCCTGTGCCTTGGTCCCTCCTGCCTGCTTGCCACTCTGTAACTCTGAATGGATTATGTGCAGGTGATCCACAGAGAGCAGCGTGTTGTAAAGGGCATGTGTTATTACAAACTGGTAGAGGCACCCACCTTCCTTCCTCTTCAGGCTCTGCAACATCCCGTTAACTTCAGCAGTAGGAGATCAGTTCTTGTGTTAAGGTTGAATTCACCTGACTTAATTTTCTACCCACTGGATCTTGTTATCCCCTTGTCTGTAACTTTACACCACCCCACCATTCCCTTATCAGATAGATTTATATGTCTGCATGAACATAAGGCTGCTGAGATTTCTCCTAGGTGAGAATGACAGACTTTCTTCCCCAAGTCATACCTGGGAAGGCTTGGTCTCCAGGCTGAGGGTCACCTGAACTGTTTTCCTGTGGCTCTTCCCAGTATTTCCTCGTTTTTTGTGCAGCATGGACCCCCTACCAGGGCATCTCTCTCCAGAGTGGTCTTCTGAATGCTGCACAGACAAATAGCAACGTGACTGCTTCTGTTTGGTGCTCCTCTTCTTGTGCAACATTGCCCCGGGAAGTTGTGCTGAGGAGGCTATTCATAATCACTCACGGCCTGCCTGGGACAGATCCTCCTGTCTTTCAGGTACTCCTTATAATTTCCAAGCGGCAATGTGCCTTTGTTTTAAAAATATTTAAACATATTTTGGATGGTGACTATTAACCAGACATTATTCTTTCTCACTAACCTGTCATTATCCCTGCAGTTTCATCCCCTAACTTTCCCACAATCCATTTTATTTTATAGCACAAGTTGATTGTAGCACTCAGTGATTTAAATACTAGATGAAATTTTGCTAGTTACAATTCTTTAATGTTTTACTTTTTGCACAGGTCTTCTTCACTATAATTAAATATGGATCTATTCCTCTTGAAATCTGTTTCTGGTGGTGGCTTGGACTATAATGATGGCTGCCAGAATTCTGCTCCAGACTTTTGTAGGGTGGAAGACAAGAATACTGTTGATCTCCATGCCAAAAATAAATCCCAGGAGCTTATTTAGAAGCAATTTAGCTTCTAAAGTTAAAGTTTAATTACTAAAGTATCTGAACATTTACCAGGTTAATTAGACTGGATCAGCAAAATCTCATTCAGATGTAGTGGTTTCCTCATTTCCATTTAGATATGGATCTCTTTCAGCTTTATGCTGTGAACCTTCATATCCAAGTCAGCAAAAATGCCTGCAGCCTTTTTTCTCTTCTCACTTGCTTCTTTTTTTTTCCTCCTCTTTCTAATTTTTGTCATTACATAATGGGACTCTGCTTCACTTCAAATGCATTGTTCTATCTGAAACTCACTGAAGCTGATGAAAGTCCTTCCACTGCTCTCAGAAGGCCCTACCTGAGGCTCATAATTTATGCATTACCTCGTCTGTAAGCATCTCAGATATGTAAAGAATATAATCTCTTTCTATCATGTCTTCTTTTTGTTCCTTCTATTTTTTTCAAACACTCCATACAAGCTGTTAATGGAGCAAATGACATGGAAACATAATCTATATTCCTGCAGGTTTTGTGGCTGTGCTTGCTGCTTATTTCTTATCACCTGAAGAGATAAAGCAGTGTTGGTGATACCATAATTGAGTTAGTGGAAGTGATTTATCAAGTTGCCAACAGAGAATGAAAACTTTGGGGGGTGTAGGGGGAAACAAGCAGCAGGAAAATATGGACTTTTCAGAAACAAGAATCTTGCTTTTTATGCAAATGGTTATGTTTATGAAAATCAGGGAGGGGGGAAACCCATAATCACAAGAATTTTGCTTACAGAGCGGATGATAGCTTATCTAAGGAAAAGGCTTTCAAAGCTTGCCCTGAAATGTCATGTGGGTTTCATTATCTCTCTGATAAAGCCTGGTGTGTAGGATCTGTTCTTCATTCCTTGCTGTTAACTGATTAGGAATAAGTCTATAATTCTTCATTATGCAGAGAAAATGTGGAAGAATCCTGTACTTGAATGCAGGAACTACATAGTTCTAGTGTTTCTTTGATGGAAGAAAAATTTTTCTCAAGAACCAAATCAAATTCCTAATGTCTCCAAAATAAAAGCCTGAACAGAGTTTGAGGCAATTTTTTGGTTAGTTCATTTTCCTATCCTTACTTCTATGAATTATTATCTAATATTTGCGTGGTAGGACCACTCAAAAGCCCCAAACTTAGGGTTCCATTGAGCTAAGCTCCAGATAAGCATCAAGACATCACATTTTGTAAGTGAATCTAACAGCTGCTGCAGCCTTTGAAAGGGCAGAGTGCTGCAGCCATCCTCAGCAGCCTCAGGCCTGGTAGCTCCCCCTCTGCCAGGGCCTGGAAAGAGCCAAGTGTTCCACCAGGGCTGCTGTGAGGACTGTGACCTCCAGCCCGTCCTGGGGGTGACAGCAACGGGCAGAGGGAGCGGCTGCCCACATGTCCTGTGCCTGCGGCCAGGCGTTGGGTGAAACTGCACCTCAGCAGTTAATCAGTGAGCCAATGAGTTTAAAATTAAGCTGGTGTTCAAATGTTGCTGAACGGCTCAGGAGAAAGTGCTGACACCTGGCAACAGCACTGCAGCGTGAGAGCTCATACAGCTTCTGGGCACTGGTGTCTGTGGAAGCTGCTTACCTTTGGAGATCACCACCTTCCTCACCAAGCCCAAAATATATTCATTAACACAAGAGGTTGAATTTTATTTGGCTGGGGAGTCATTGCTACAGAGAAATTCTCCCTTTTATTTAATTAATTGTTTTGTTTTCCTCTCTACAGGTACAGGAACTGTGAAACAACCCTATCAGTTATTCCTAATTTTGATAAATTAATTGTCTCCCTGTAGAGTGATTGATTACAGAAGATACTGAAAAATGCATTTGCACATTTCAGAGTGCCTCAAATTAATTAATTATTCCACTTGAGTTACAAGTTAGTGAGCAGGATGAAGAAAATGCCTTTGGAATAACCGTTTGCAGCTCCCTTGTTTTTAAATAGGCAGCTAACAATTTACTGCTCCCTCCTTTCCACTTGTTTGTTTCATTTAAACTAAAGAGTTTATTAAACTTGAAGATTCACAAAGTTTTTAAAGTTTGTTAAAATAAAGTTTGTCAGGGAGGAAAACTTCAGTCATCCCTTCCAGTTTGACGCCAGGGCCAGCATGAGATGCCCAGAGCCTGGAGAAGGATCACACGTCATGAGGAGGGCACCTGAAGGGCAGCACAAAGGAATTCCTGCCACCCCAGCCAGTAAGTCATCTTTATCAGGGGGCCCAGCTTAAATACCTCTGTTCAAACACACAG
This sequence comes from Motacilla alba alba, assembly GCF_015832195.1. Classification (NCBI taxonomy): domain Eukaryota; kingdom Metazoa; phylum Chordata; class Aves; order Passeriformes; family Motacillidae; genus Motacilla; species Motacilla alba. The sequence goes on along the minus strand of NC_052016.1, from coordinate 96,612,489 downwards.
CATGGGGACTAGATGAGAGAAGTTAGGGCTGTGTGCACGCCTGCAGAGCTACGGCCTTATCAGCATCATGGAGACACAGCTCCCGTGAGTGGGGTGTTGGAATGGAAGGATCCAGCTCTTCAGGAGGGACAGGCAGGGGACATGGAGGAGGTGGTGCTGCGCTCTATGTCAGTGACCAGCTGGCAAGGGACGGGGTTCTGCCACACTGCTCCACTCTGGTAAGACCCCATCTCGATTGCTGCATTCACTTCTGGGGGCATAGGAAGTGTGTGAACCTGCTGACATGAGTGCAAAGGGCCACGAAGATGATCACAGGGCTGGAATATATCTCCTGTGCAGACAGGCTGAGAATGGGGTTGTTCAGCCTAGAGAAAATAAGCCTCCAGGGAGACTTTATAACAGCCTTCCACTTCCTAAAGGGAAAGGTGGAGAAGGACTTCTTACAAGGGCATGTAGTGATAGGACAAGGGATAATGGCTTCAAACTGAAAGAGGGCAGGTTTAGGTTAGATATTAGGAATAAATTATTTATTGTGAGGGTGGCGAGGCACTGGAACAGGTTGCCCAGAGAAACTGCAGATGGCCCATTCCTGGAAGTGTTTAAAACAAAAAAGGTTGGATGGGACTCTGAGCAACCTGGGCTAGAGGAAGGAGTCCCCACCCAAGGCGGGAGAGAGGATTTGGAATGAGATAATTTTAAATTCCCCTTCCAACCTGAACTATTCTATGATTTTATTACTTTTCATATGAAAGAGAATGCAATCAGCTTTTCTATTAAATAAAAAAGATGAGGCTTCCATTTTTAAAACACATTCACTGGCATCTCTTTATCTCTGCAGCACAATAGACGTTTTCTAAACCTTCCATTATTTCCCATTATACTGAGTGTTTTTACTTCCTGCTTTTTCTATCAATATATCTCTAATATATCCGTAAAATTGTTGTGGCAACATTTTGACTCATATTTTCTTCTCTTCTTTCTAGACAGAGATGGCTTCCTTCCTAGTAAGTCATTCCAGAAGCCATGCAGGGCTCATTACCATGGGACCAGCATGGATCTTCCCATCTCCCCAGACCTTCCATGGGGCTACCTTGAGAAGACTGCAGCACATTCCTCTGTGCTTTCCCTTTCAGAAAAGCCACTGAGATGCTCAGAGGCACAGAGGGTGCAGTGCAGGAGGTACCTCTAGTCTGTCATAGTTGATGTTGCATTCAGACCCATTGGGCCACGTGAATCCACGATGAAGCACTGAAGAGCTGCTTTGGTAACTCTCCCTCAGTCCCTTCATGTGCCCTGATTGTTTGCTCTCCAGTTCCCATGCCAGGGCAATGCCTCCTGGCCAGAATAATAATGCAGCCTTGAAGATTTGTTAAACGTCTGTGGGGTGAGGAGACCTCCACCTGTACAGTGTCTGAGGGACTGCATGATCCTGCCTGATGAAAGATGATGAAAGGGACTTGATAAAGGAGAACAGAGGGGGTGATAAGAAGAACTGTGATGAGGTCTCTAAAACCCCAGCAGAGAAGCAGGCAGTGAGGGAATAGTCCCACAGCCAATCCAGCCCAATTCTGCAGCAAAATGTCATAGAGAAAATAAGGAAGGGACTGTATCTTCAGGATTGTGGTGGATGCCAAAAGTCCTTCCTGTTGATTCTTGAATTTCTGTTTCATGATTAAAGTGTTGAGAGGCCTCAGGCAGGTTTAAGACTGTGATATGCAAAGAGACTCCATTGCTGCATGGGGAATGAGAAAGTCTTCCTCTACAAATCAAATTCAGAAGAAGAGTTTGGGGTGCAAAAGTCAAAAGGTTTCAAATCTTTTATATCTATGGACTTCAGGCAGTAGACTGCTCCCTTCAGCTCCTTCCTCTGGGTCACTTGCGACTTTCAGAACCAATTACAAGAGTCCTGCTCCCAACACAGGCCTGAATGCAAAGTAAAGCATAGTCAGGGCAATAATCCAAAGTCTCCTACAAGCTCAGCCTGAACTACTAGTGTCAGTAATACAACTGCCTTTGAGTGAGTAAATCCAGTCTTTGGCAGTCACAGGCAACCATACAAAGGAAGGACCCACACCCCTTCCTTGCTTTGCCACAAAACACTTCATTAATCCTTGAGAAAATCAAGGTCTTTGGTGCAGAAATAAAGTTTGCAACAGCCACCCCGAAGGACCACAGAAAGGCAATAGTAAGGGTCCTAATGGCCTAAGACAATGCCAGAGTAAGAAGCATGTCAGCAGAATAAGTCCAGATGGTATCTTTAGAGGCAACTCATCGGTTCTTGACTTGATTCTTGTTTCTAACCTGGTGATCATATCAGTTCTGAGTTTGAGGGCCAGATAGATGACTCATCACTCACGAGGTTGGTTGGTCCTACATGGAGAAGCTTTGCCTCTTGTCCACCTTCTCCCCTCCTGCTGTAGCCAGTCTCTGACCTCCAGAAGGAGGAGAGACCCCAAGAACCTCTTCTTGTCCAAACCATCCCTATTCCCCCTACTCAGATCAACTGAGCATTATGGGACAACAGGATGTGCCCTGGGTCCTACAAAGGACTGTCAGGAGCATGGAATTAACTAATCCTTATCCCACCCTGGCAGAAGTCCCAATCAATTGAGCATTTTGCCAGGGAATCTGTGGCTGAGGATCTAGCTGGATTGTTGGGATAAACCCTGATTAGAAGTTTATATATTTAGCCAATGTTGAACATCTCATATTGAAACAGGAAAACTCTGGGTAGCCATACATGTTAGCAAGGGACATGGCAGGTAGGTAGGTAAGTAAGTAGGTAGGTAGGTAGGAGGCTTATTGTCTACAAAATTATTTTTTCAGGCAAACTGATTAAAATCAGGGTTTGGGAACACAAAACATGAAAATGAGGACACCTTTAAAAGTTCCCCAGATATGCTTTTATTTCCCTGCATTATGTCATGTTCTTCTATTTTTGTGTTGCTACTACAGCAACAATTTGATGTCACAAACAGAAAATAATAGTTTAAGGAGAGAGAGAGATATGAAGCAGGAGCAGATGACCTCTTTAATGATAATAATCCTCTTTTCCTGCAAAAACCTTTGGTGACAAAAAGCTAGAAGAAAAGTAGAAAAATGAAGTAATATACAAGTCCTAGAACTGTCACTAAAAAGTGGGGTTTGTTTTAAAGCCTTCAAACAAGACGTAAGTGGGTCTTTTAGCCTGTAGCTATTGCTGCACAAAAAATAGTCAAAAGAAAATAAAAAATTCTCTTCTTTCTATTCTGGAATTCTTACTAGAACATGGTCTTGAGCACCACATCAGTGCAGTTCCCACAGAAGACAAGGTCAGAGTTTGACCCTTCACTTTATTTTTAAACACATTTTTTTTGCATTTGAACATGTAAGTACTAGTAGTAGTTCAAGGGAAAAATAAAAAGGTCCATATTCTTGATGAAATATCAGCAAGGAATAAGTTGATTCTGCTTCCAGTTGTTGGATTTATTGTCCCTACTGCCATGAGAGGACACCACAGTATTCTGGACAAGCATACCCAAGTAGATACATTATTTTCATTAGTGTGAAACAAATGTCTCAGGAAATGCGGAATAAAAATTAAAAATAATTTAAAAAAGGAGTATCAGATCATAAATTAGGGCAAATTTATGATCTGCCTTGAGTCAAGAGAATACAGAAGATAAATCAGGGAGAATTGAAGGATGTTACATGCTGTTCTGAAGGTGGGCGAAAGAAGACTTTCCATTGAAGTGCCTTGAAAGAAACAGAAGACTTTGGAAAGAAAAACGTCTTAAACATCAAAAGATAAAGGACACCAATCAGGCTTAGTGAGCTAGTCTTTGAAATGCAGTACCAACTTCTAAGTCAGCAAAACATGTGCAGATTTAAGTAAAACAGCACAATGTTCTCCCATACTTATGGAGTTATTTTCACAAACGAGACTGCATGTCTCTATTAACAAAATTCCTTTTTCTGCAGCCTGCATATCCAAAAATAAACCAGTAAAGCAGAAAATCCTCATGTTGAGAGAAACTGAGAGGACTGCCAGAACTGCCTATTTAAAATCTCTCCCAGACTTGGATACATCCACTTGCTTACACATGCTAGTGCATATCTAATCGCTGCAGTTAACAATCCAGCTGCAGTCTGTGATCCAGGCCCTTTCACAGCCCAGACTGAGTGCATCAGGTTGGACATGGAAGCACCTTCCCACCATTGCTGTCAGTCTACTTTTGGGAGGATATTTTAGCACTAAGGTGGTGAAGCTCAGTGAGAGGAGCCAGGGGAGGGAAGTTGCAACGCTGGTTTTCTTGCATAGCTTGTGAGTTTAAAGCACCCAAACAGGGGACACACTTCAACCCACACACATCATCTGTGTATTGCCTTCCATGAGATAAAAGGTTTCATTTCCAGCTTGCAAGAGATGATGGCAAACAACCTGGATTTTGAGGTTTGTTTGAAGGTGCTGGAATACAGCAGCAGAAAGAAAACTACTGTGAAGTCTGTAAGAGGAGCTGGACACACACATTGTAAAAAATGTTATCACATAAGCACAGCTTCTGAGGGACTTCCCCACCACAGCAGGAACATTTGGCCATAGCCCTATATTAAATATGAGATGAGAGTGGCACTTCCTTGAGCCACATCACGGGATGGGACAAGCATGGCCGCCTTCCCTTCTGGCAAAACTTCTCAAGGAAAAACTTCTGCAAATCCAAAAAAGCAATACAGGGAGGCTCATTCTCTAATAAAAAAAAAAAAAAAAAAGGTTCTTGTCCTACTAAGAAAACCTGAATAAAGAAGAGACAGAAGGAAGATATTTACCTATTAAAAATAAATGATTCAGACATTAATTTTTGAGACTGGCACCATATGGCTGGAAAACATCTAAAGGAAAAAAAAAAATCCTCCTGAGACTGAATCTCTGTTTGATAGGAACTTGAGCAAGGGTGTTCTCCCTGGGGGCCTTTTAACACTCCTTGTTAAAGCAGATGCCTGGCTGCTCACCTGTGGTACCAACACATGGCTTTCCCTTTCATCAGTGGCTTGTGTTACTTTGGAGGTGTTGGGTTTGTACCCCTTCCAGGACTATAAAAAAGCATCACTTGTTGGTGCTCTCCCTATACACTGCTCTTTCAAGCAAAGACTAGACAGCATGCAAAGTACATGCTAAATAATATTTAAATACATGTCATCTTAAGCACCCCTGTGGTTAGGAGGCAGGTCTGTGCCAAGGTGGCACCCCTGAAGTGCTTTGGGAGGAAAAAGGGGAGGAAAGACTGCAGGCACAGTGCTGCTGGCACTGCTGGGACACAGAGAAAGGGCCAGGGGGTGCCGCCCCCACATCTGCACTGCCCAGACTCACAGCTTCTGCCAGCCCTGAGCCCGAGTTTCCTATCTAGGAGACCTGTTACATCACTTCAGACTCCAGTCCAGGACTGAAACAAACATACTGGACAGACTGGGAGGGGGTGGGGAAGCAGAATCAGGCCAGGCTAATAGTGGGTCTGAGATGGAAATTCCCAGTATGACTACATACATGCTTAATGAGAATACAGCAAAACACAGGCAGGCCAGGCAGACCTCATCCCAGGATTCAGGATCAGACATGGGAGAGCCCTGACTTTCTTTCTCACCTGCCCATGGGGGACCAGACTGTGCAGAGGGTCCCTTTTACTCCATCCTTGTACTTGCATCGTGCACATGAACGGCTGCAGCAGGATGCATCAAAGGAGTTGAGGAACAAAAATTTAGTCTTGTGTGGGGTTTTGGCTCAGAAACCCCGCTGTTGTTTTAGCAGCTCTAAAATAAGGTGAGGATTGAAGCAGGCAGGTGCCTTGGAGACAAGGGATGAGACCTGCTGAGGAGAGCTGCCACTCATTCCTTGTGAAGAATGGGTTAACAGCATATGGTAGACAGGTCATGTTTGTATTCTGTGTCACTTATTGCTTGAATCATGAAATGTCAGGGTCTTGCTCAGGCAAAGACACTGCAGAACAACAGAGGGGAAAACATCTTTGGGAGAAGGCTGTAGGACATGTCTGGGACTAGCAACGGAGAGGAGGCTGCTGTGTGTCAGTAATGTATGAAGGACAGGGGTGTGGGAGCACCCCAGCAGCTGTAGCACAGCTGGTGCAGGCCTGGCAGGTGATGGAGAGACCAGATACTGTGCAGCAGCTGCTTCAGCCCCTGGAGGGGATGTACACATGCACTTTGGCCTTCTGGCTGTCACACCTAGGGAAGCTCACAGAGCAGAGAGCAAGTTAATGATTTTTCAGAAGTGAGGTCTCGAGTGAAGGAGGGCAGCGTGAAGCTCACTGCTCACAGGTGGTGATTATGCCCCAATTCCTTAAAAAGCAAAGATAGATGAGAGGTCTTATCCCAGGTCAAGCCACCCTAATATGATCTGTGAGGGATGGCAATTAATCAGCAATTAGCACATACACACACACACACGAGGAGGAGGAAGGGGAGACCATTCCTGTGGACTCATATTTAGCCCTGTTTTCTGTTCTCCCATCCTGTATGCAGGACTTACAGCCATGCCACATCTCATGCCACTGCCCCAAACCCCAGAGAAGCTGTGCTCCCTCATGCGGACCACTCTCACCAGCCTTTGTTACACAGATTTTTGCACAAGGTTTACATCTTCTGGCTGCTTTCCCTGCCCCCATCCTGCTGCTGCTTTTTAAGGCAGTTTCTGAAAGGAGGGTCCATCCCCGAGGATGACCAGCACATTCCCAGGAGCCCCAGGGAACTGATGTGACTGCAGGGCTGGCAAGCTGTCGTGTCCTGGGAGTACAGGCACAACCCCGTGTGTACAAGGACACACAGGCAGTTGTGGGGCCTGGATATTCTTCCTTTGTTTAATATTTTTCTGAATCATATACAAAGCTGTATATACAGCACAACAGCTGTCACAAGGATGGACATGTCCTGTCATGCAATGCTTAACTCTCTCCTGCTGCCCCAAAGCCTGATCTTGCAGCTATTTCCAGCAGTGGGACAACAGTGCCTTTTGTTTGGATTTGCTTTGAGCAGCTGGGCCTCCGAAATATGAATGCTTACATTTTCCCCCTTTCCTTCTCCTTCTCCCATTCTCAGCAGGCTCAGCTGGAGTTCTGGCATAATAGCTTGAGCCTCTGGCAGTTGAGCATTTGTGAGTTTCTTGTGTGACCATCTCATTCCTTCCTCTGTACCTTTGCTTTGTCATCACTGAGCTGCTGGCAGGGCTGGACTCTCTGACCGATGATTGCAGGTATTGAAGTAATATCTGCCCTGCATGACTGTTTTCTTCTACACGTAGTGATCAGGCAACTGTCTTTATCTCTCTTTGTCCCTGCGGTGGGTGACTAAGGTTGCTGTGTCCCCAGCACCATCAGGCCCTGCCAGTGTCTGTATCTGCTGCTGAGAGTCCCTTGGGTGACGCTTTACATTTTCTTCTGCTTCTGTCAGCAAAAAATAATGTTGCTTTTGTTGTTCCGTCCCTTCACTCACTTCTGTCTTCCTGCCAAGGTATTTGCCGCATGGTATTCCCCCTGCTCCCCCAAATGTTAGTACAGATCCAGCTGCCAGCAACACCCCAACCACTGCAGAACCTGTAACAGGCCTTTTGCACTTATCTGGATTATTAGAAGCTATTAGTCAAGTACCTGAATGTACTGGGCTATGCACAAAGATAATTTTCTGTTTGCTTTTTCTCTTCTGCAACAAGCCTTCCCTCACAGCAGTCAGATGCCAAACTCCTACCCATGCACTTAATTTTTGGTATGAATGCCTAGAAACAGAGAAGCTAGATTGGAAACCCTTCTTCACTGCTGCATCTGGCAGACATTATCAGCCAGGGGTCTGCAAGCTTTGATTCAGGTCAGCTGGCATCAAAGGAGACTTGGGAGTGTTTGCTTTCAATTCCAAGGTTGAACAAAATAATCTGTTCTAAAGCTCAGGCTTCTGCCTGCCCTTCATCAGGGGTCACTTTGTGCAGGGAGAGCAGGGGAGAGGAGAAATGGTGTGCAGAGCAGAAGTCTCTGCTTTGTTCTCTGTGTTAGGGCTGGCATCAGCAGACCTCTGAAAAAGGGAGGTAACCATGCTACCACTTGTTCAAATATTTTGAATAATAAAGGTGTTAGTTTAATAAATGTCCTGGAGGAGGAAGAGATGTCCAGCAATATTAGTTCAGCATTTTCTCTTTTGAGCCTGGAGAAGCTGCAACCAATGGTTAGTGATCTGAGAGGGAGGGTAAACGCAGGATGGGGATCGAGATTTAATTTTTGTAAGAGGGCTCTTTTGGCTTTGCTTTCAGACATGGTAATCACTACTGCAAGCTCTTCCCCGACTGATCTCTCCTTAAATACAGAGTGGCAGTGTACAAAGCTGGAAAAATATTCACATTCAAGCTCAGGCTCTGCTTTTGCCCAGTCATTTACCTTCCTGATTAGGCAAATTCTGCATCTGCTAATACTAATACTTTTCAGCAATTTTGTATACTCTGTTCTTCTTGTCATTTCCCTACACTTTATTTTTTTGTTGTGCAAAAGGAATTATTCACCCTGGTTTCTGAGGGTCAGCTGCATTCTTTCCCAGGCAGAGCTGAACAGGCAGTAATCCTACATTTCTGGCTATGTTGGAGAGTAAGAAGAGTTTGGAAGGGACAGTAGACATGGGTTTGCTTCCTTAGTGTCCTTCTGTCTCACATATGGAGAGCAGGGCCAACAAATCTCCTGCCTCTTGTCCTCTCAGAGGTGCAAGTAACTAATCAGAAAAATGGTCAGAACCCAATGTGATTCTTGCAGCTGTCAAGAGTAAATTGTTATTATTATTATTACTTCTACTACCACCAAGATTATTATTGTGATTGCCTTGTGTTTGCTCTTTTTTTTCCTCTAGCCAAGTGACTACTGAAACAAAGGGAAGCAGTTTCAACAGGAAGGTGTGAGAGATGAGCCCAAGGAGCCTGAGGGAAAGAGAAGGAAGCTAATCCCTATCTAACACATCCTGGATTCATCCTGGCACTTTCTAAGGAAAGAGAGTGCTCTACTTCCTCCTGATGTACTTTTTGAGAAAGACTTAGTAAACACATTCCATCCAATGCATCCCCCTCAGGCACTGCAAAAGACCTGAGCTGAGGAACCGAGTGCACAACAAGGCACTGCCCTGACACCAAACACAGCCCCCGCTCAGAGTAACCATGGGAAGCAATAATCACTTACTCCTGGAAGAATAAAATAAACCTCCATGCAGCTAGTCATTTTAGAGGCCCACAGATTTCCTTGGGCTTTCTAAATGTCACCCCAAATGCTGTGACCAGAGAAGACCATAATTAAAAAGCACATTTTCAGCTTGTTGCATGAGTGGTGGTCATGCACGTCCTTCATGCCTCCTCCTGGAAATGCACTTCCTGATTCCTATAATGAGAATGAACTAGTTGTTTGTTGCGGATATATAATCTAAGAAATTCAGCATCTTTTTAAATCTAAAAAAAATGTTCTTCTGCTTAATTTGATCGCATGAGCAGGTTGTGATCTTCTGTAAGCTTTTCTGAACACAATTAACCAAAATACGTCACAACAAATATTGGCAAATTGTTATTTCTGCTGCTTCCTCTGTTTTGCATAACCACTGACTTGGGCTTGAAAACATCATGGCAAGACAAGATAAAGACCTCACCCCAGCCTGCCCATTCACACCACCTCAACACCCAGTTAAAAAAAAAAAAAAAAAAAAAAAAAAAGGCTTTTTATTTTCCCCCTAGTTTCTGCTCTGATCTGGTGTCACAGCCCCATGCCCAGGGGACAGGGGACCTCTGTCCTGCAGCACTGCTGCAGAATTCACTGCTTCATCAGATCACAGTCTACTTTTTAATTCAGTTAAATCACAGGGAAAAGTGTTCTGGCTGAGGTGAAAGGGTCAGGAATAAATAATATATCTTGCTTCACAGTGTTATTTCTACTAAATTGCAACACATTTCGGGATACAATGATTTGATGAATAGGTCTTTCATCACTGACCTAGCCAGCACATGAAATGGCCAGCTACGTGCCAGGGCTGAAGATTCATGAGTTTACCAATGGCTTTACCCTTGCACCCACCCCACCATTCATTCCTCCCCTGGGCACCTTCCCCACTGCTGTCCCTACATCTGGAGAGCCCTTTGGCAATGGCAGCCTCATCAAGCCCTCCCTCAGCCCCCGTGCCTGCTGGCTGTCACCCTGCCCAGCAGCAGCCCCATGGGAGCAGCTGGCAGCGCGGTGTCAGCGTGCTGTGCCAGGACAGCCCCTCCAGCCATGGCTCACCCAGCCTTTCACCTCTTCTGCCTGCACATCCACGTATCCCCCTGGTCTCCAGTGTCAAGGAGCTGGGAAGATGAACGCGAAGCAAAACAAAGCTTTTCTTTTTCTTTTAAATTTTGTTACAGGGGTTTGGTTTGGGTTTTTTAGTGATTTACTCTATCTTTGGGTAGGGAGTTGTGACTGAGTGGCAGCGTCATCACAATGTTCAAACTTTTGTGTGGGTAAGCCTTTGTGTATCACACAAACATGCAGCAGGGCTCCTTCTGCTGAATGAGGATGCTCAGTGTAGTATATTACTTTCCACCACAAAATAACTCTCATAAGTTATGTTTGGGTAGTTACCATTCATCAGCACTCAACCTGGTATTTGCCTACAGAAATCTCTACTACACCAATTTTCTTTCCTATCAGTGCATCTTTCCATTTTTCCTTTCAGGCCATCCTGCCTTTCTGCCCTCAAGCTCTCTGAAAAAGCACCACACATGCTGCACATTTACCTTGATTTCCACTGTGCCAGTCTAAATTCAACCCTACAGCTATGAGGTACAGTCACAGCTTTAGATGAAGTTGGGCTGATGTCAAAGAGCAGATTTTATTCTTTTGCTAAAAATCTGAGAAGCTACAGGAGATAATCCTCACCCAGAGCCATCTGAAACAATAATTACCAGGGAGAGCACCTCAGGGTGAGGACCTGTTAACATTCACTGTTCCATTTTCCAGACACACATGGCTCATTCCTTTTCCTGATGGAAAATATTTCTGGGGGGGGCAAATGCCCCACCCTTCCCAGCATTAAAGCAAAATAAGGAACATGCAGAAGTCCTTGAGAATATTTGAACACATAGCAGAAGTTACAGGAATAATCTCTCCTAATATGGGAAGCTTTTTAGTTCATTAATGAGTGACTTTCCAAATGGGCATGCAGATTTGAAGGGGGTGGAAGGAGAGGAAAATGCCTACAGGATTTAGATCACAGGGATCCATGGCTTTCTCCAGCAGATGGGTGGGAGACTACATGAAAATAAACACGTGGTCTTTCTCTGGGTGCTGTTGACAGGAACAGCAAGAGCCGGATGCAAAAGAACAGGGAGCTGGTTTGATCCTTCTGTTCTTCCAGCTGGATGCCAGGGGAGAGTCTTCAGCATGGGGGCAAAGAGTGCAAGGCCTGCACCAGAACAGGCAGGAAGGCAGCTGAAGCTACTTGTCTGAAACTCTTGTCCCCATCACTTCATGACACAGTCCACACAGGTTTGGTGGACAAATGTGTTCATCTCACAAGGATGTCATTTGGTCTTCAATCCTGCCCATAATTAACCACAGACACAACAGTGCTACCTGGCAGAGGTGTTTGGGTTTGGTTTGTTTTTTCCATTAGAGAGGAAGAACCCTAAATGGGGCTGACAAACACACTAGCAATACATATCTGTTACTAATCTTCAATTGTGCTGAGCCTGGCTGTGACATTAAGAGTCAAAAGGAGCACAGGGCTTAAACTGTAAAAGTGAGTCCCTGTAGCTGGAAGGAAGGCTAGAGACTGTCAGCATTTCAACACTGGAGTTACCTGATTATCTCTTGAAGAGCCCACTTTAGGGACAGGGATAAAACTCAGGTTACAGTAACATTGTTTAGGAATGGGACAAAGCCTAAAGCCCCGTATGGCATTGGACTGCCAAAGCAATGTATAGGCTGAAAAAAATTACCCCTGGACAACCTTTTTCCCTGAGCTCTAGGTAAGCTGAGTTGAGAGTCTGGGGCAGGGTTAGGCTCGGGACAGAAACAGGGAGAAATTTGGGACAAGAACTCTGTTGACATGGGGCTGCCAAGGGGATTCCAAAGAAAGGAGGAGGAAAGACAAATGTTTCTTCTCTACATTTTTTTCATTTAAATGATTGCCCAGGGCTCCTTTCACATTTAGTGTTAGGATTAAGGTTTGGGTTTCTTGAAAGATTGCTCATCTAACATCTTTGTTGGGACCACAGCAGGTTACTCCTACTAGTTAACTCAAGGTCAGGCTTTTGCTTTAGGAGGGAGATGCCCTGAAATTTCAGGGGATGTTGCATTTCCCACAGGCTGCCAGGAGAAGCAGCAGTCTCCTAGAATGTCATTCCTTCGACAAGTGCTTGATTTGGGCTTCAATTCCTCAGCAAAGGATTACCCCATGCACAGCCTTAGAGCTGAGCTCAGTGTTGGGAAAGGGAAAAAGCCCACAGTAACAGCACAGCACTGGTGAGGGACTTCTGCAGGGAAGCGCAGGTCACAGAAATATTTCCCCTCTGATTGGTTTTTCATCTGGACATTGCTCTGTGTGCTTGACTGAGGATCAGCTGTCCTCAGGGTTTTGGGCTAAGGATGGAAGAGGGACAAAGCCTAGCACTCCAGGTGCCAAAGGTCTGCAAAGAGTTTGGAAAAGGCTGGAATGAACAGTAAAAATTTAACCCCCTGCTACACTTTCCATTTCAGCCCCAGCTGAGTGTTCTTACCCGTGAAGCAGCCCACACCTGAGCTTTGGGTTACAGCTTGAGCACTCAGAGGTCCTACAGCTCCAGCTGGCATGGGGTTGATAATGCACTGCCAAAGGCAAAGGAGAGGCTGCAAAGAGCTTTCTCCCCTCACAAGTTTGTTATCTTGGGCAAGGCTTAGTCTCTTTGGCAAATGCTCAGTTCACACAGAAAGTTTAGGGCTAGGGTTAGTTCAGGGCAATGTCAAAGCCTAGAACTGTATGTGATGTGGAGCTGCCAAGGAGCTCCCTCACAGGGAGGGACTGGATGCATCAGGATTTTGTCTCTGAAAATTTCATCATTGGTGTGGCTTGTGATAATCCAGCCAAGGCCAATGTTTAGGGTTAGGAGAGGGAAAACCCTTGAACTGCAGTTGTGTTGTGGCTGACAAGGGAGAATTTAAAAATATTTCTCCCATGATAGCTTTTTGATTTCTGCTACAGCTTGTGGTGCTTGGAAAAGGGTTTAGTCTGTGCCTAGAGTTAGAGTTTGGGTTGGGAAAGGAACAAGGTTTAGAGCTCTCATTTGCCAAGGAAGCCTGAGGTTGTCAACAGAAAGAACAAGCTACATATAGACTTCTCTGGGAACCTCTTTATCTGGGCCCATGGCTTAGGGTCCTTGATTAATCCTCACTTAAGTCCATGTGTCAAAGGATGTTCATAAATTTTTTCTAAGTAAGTGGGAATTTGGTCATGCCCATTAGTTTTATTTTCCTCCTCAGGGTTAAAATCAAATCTTATTTTAGATGTTACCTAAAAGTCCTTTAAAATAAAACTCCCAAATCTCACAAACTTGGCTGCACAAAATGATTGTTCAGAGTGCTCAAAAGGAGGAAAATATTATTGATATGAGGTGAACACCAAAAATAACTCCATGAGAGTGACTATGTTCAGTTGCGAAAGCCAAGGGTTATGATCCACAGACAAATTCACAATTTTGCTTGAAGTGGATAGAAGTTTATCAGAACTTGCTCAAAAGCAGATTCTGGTCATAACTTCATATTGCAAGCCTGACTTAAATAGCACCAAGTCATTCTCTACTGGGATATGGCCAATTCAACACTGTATTGCCAAAACAATTGAGCTTTTTGGGGGGCAGTCACACGTGCAAGAGCTCAGGCAAATGGGTCACAGTACACATGCTTGGGCAGGCCAAGAAAATTTCTAGCCTTCAATTCTTCTCATATTCTCAACAGAATCAGTGGGACAGTTGACCATGCCCAAAACCTAAACAATACCAACAAAATGTATTCTTCACCCAGGGAGTGGAAGGAAGTGAAGTAATGGTATGCTCCTACAACCTGGGTCTGCTAAGAAGGTGATGAGGAGGGGCAAGCTCACTCTGAGGCACTGCAACTAGAGTCCAGTGAGAAATCCGAAAAACACTTTAGGCTAAAAAAATTCTTCTTAGCAGAAGCTAAGGGAAAATGGGGGAATAATTGGGTGAAATTGTGAGGAAATTATCAGTGGGGAAGAGAAGGCTCCTGTTAATGGGGAAGGGTAGTTATCAGTGCAGTAGTGAGATACAGGAGATCCCTCAGAGCTCCTTCTCACATCTGCAGTAGAAAAGGGGCCAAGGAGCAAGACTTGGCTTACGGTCAATGGGTCAGGAGTGTGAGTGGCCTAGTGGGATGAGAAAGGACATTCATGTACTGGCACTCATGCCTGGCACTTATCTGAGGCAGGATGAAGGCAGAAGTAGACTTAACAATTTGTAGGTTTGCTGGTATCAAAACCAGCAACTAATAGCTGTGCCTAGGGAACACTAAAAAGTGTGATTCATAGGAAGCCCTGCAGAAAAATGTTCACCCTCCTCTAGCGTTTCACAGATGGCAATCTCCAGGACATCACCACCTGTGCTGGCCACTGACAATTGGCACAATGTGGATCACTGGTGGTGCAAGAGCTGCAGGTGGCCTTGCATGACGGGCCAACCTGTGCTCAGACAAGTGTGTTCAGGGAGCAGTGAGACAGCCTGCTGTGCTGCCCAGAAAAACTGCTCTCATGGCCAAAGCCAGAGTGCTGCAGGTAAATCCTGGCAGCTGCACCCATCTTTGAAGGTCAGCGGGTGAAATGTAGGGCTTTGTACCTTCACTTGGTATTTCCTGGTTTGTCACCCTGACCTTGGTGCTCTGGGAAGATGTCTGTACTCAGCACTAACAAAGACTGGGCCTGGCAGGGGCAGGTGGCCCCAGAAGTTGTCGTGTTTTTTTCGTTGAAAATGCAGTTCAGCACACAGTGAGACGTGCCAGGAGGTCCCATCCTGCGCCTGCACCTGCATGCAGTTAAACGGCTTGCTGGATCAGGGCCACAAGGAAAAACTTTGCTGAGATGGAAGAAGAGAAGGGCAAAAAATACAGGATTAACACAATGCACTTGGCTCTATTTCAAGAACCTGTTTTGGTGCCACAAGGATCCCAGCCCTTCCCAAAAGCATAGAGGGCACAACATGTTACAGGTCATGCTACAACCTCAACCATGTTATGGACCTTCAAGTGCCAGACCAGCCATCAGTTTTCAGAAGCAAGGATGCAAAAGTAACATGAACTGAAAGAAAGAAATTTATGCCCTCACACAAAAACATGACATTCAAGTCCTATTCAAAAGTAGCCCTGCAAAAATCAAGCAAAATTAATAGCTCATATCAAAGTTGGCCTCACTTCAGGAAAATTTCTGTTGCCTTGGTAAACACAGCTGAGTCTCCATTTTCCTCCTTCCTATTGGCAATGTACTTTACTTGCTAAATAAAGATATCTAAACAATCTCTCTTTGTACAATATTTTTTATGCTTTCCCCATCGGTCTGTTTCAGTCACTTGCCCCTACTCTGCAGTACAGCGCAAAGCAGCATTCAGAGAATGCATTAAAAAAATGTTTGGGGTTTTGGTCAAGATACAAACAAGAAAAAAACCCCAAAATTTTCTGGATGTAAATGTAAGGTGACAGAAAGCCCTTCTTCTCTTTCTCTGAGACAAAGTCCTGCTACTGTTTCCCTTACAAAAATCTCATTTTTTCTGCACAAAACTAATGGTATAAATTTAATCCTGTGTACAATCCAGTATTCAGAATCTATCAAAAGTAGTTCCATGCATAAAATATTTCATTTTTCTGTTTTATATCCTAAGATCTTTATTGCTGAATACCGATTAGTTATTTCTGCAACATAAATACTTACCTTATGATTAAATTGCTTTCATTTTTGCCTTCCCTTGGAACTCCCTATAACTAATTTCCATTCATTCTCTACCCCCACAGGGGCATTATCCTGGACAGAAATATCTGCTCAAGGAGAACTGGAAACTGATAACTTTCTCTATACAGTCATTTCAGCCTTTATGGCAATGAGCAGAAATCCCTGTTCATCAGTCTAACACTGATTTTAATGGGTCTTTGGGTTGAGAACAATCCCAGAAGCAGTTTCTGAAAAATGCCCTACCTAGGTGGTTATCTGGAGCTACTTGCCAGCTTTTCCAGCAGCCCAACAGCAGATGGTACATAATGGAGCAGCAAACCTCACCCTGCACCTCCAGCTGCAAAGAGCAGCATCGCTGTATCCAGCCTTGAATTTTTCCATCCCAAAAATCCTAGAAATCAAGAGCATAATTACTTTTGAATGGAGATGGGCTAGGCCATACTCTTAATGTACTCCTGCTTCAGTATAACAATTTCCCATGTGTCAATCCAACCCCAGCTTTTTTTTTCCTAATGATCATCCTGAGATGAGGAGGAACCCTGTGAAACAAATTGTTATGCTGCTGGTGTAGCCTGCTCCCTATTAAAATAAAATAGGGGATGATGATGAGAGGGCACATGCATTACTAGGTCGAGAGGGAAGAAAACTGTGTGCTTGCCAGGGGTGTCATCTGAACAGCAGCACAGGCTCTGTAACTGATACATGGCATTTTCAGCACACATGAGCCCTTCTCCTGTGCTGCAGGGCAAAAGCAACTCCCCTGAGACTAGGAAGAAGGATTTACTTGCCTCCCTATGCCTTGGCTTATGTGTGCATGGCATTAATTTGGTTTTAAATTACTCTGAATACAGTGCACAGTTACTGCTTCATCTATTCAAATAAATAATTTGGTTTAAAAAAAAAAAAAAAAAAAAAGCTGTTGTTGTTTTTATCCAAGAGTGAGCACTTCTTGCTTCACCAGCTGGACAGGCAAACCTTTGTTCCATAACCCCTACAAGCTCTTCCAGTGGTCAGCACAGAGGGACAGACTGTGCCTGGCAGAGAGAGGATTGGTGTGGAGAGCATGCTGCTGGTGTGCCAGACCAGTGGCTAACCATGGTCTGGATGAGGGGCAGAGGAACTGTGTCAGTCTGTTAGAGCTGCCAGATTTCCTAAAAGGACATGGTTTCCCTATGCCTGCTCCTCAGTATAGACCAAACTTTGGCCCTTTGTGAGCATGGCCTGTTGTCAGCCATTAGCCAGATGCTGCAGGGCTTGTAATTCAGCTCCATGCCTTGGTCATGGTGGGAGAGGTGAAAGAGAAGAGCTGCGTACAAAGGAACACTGATTTTCAAGTAGCATTTGGTATTGCAGCACTGCTCAGTTAGAAGAGACTGAAATATCTCACATAAGGCTTCTGGAAAAGGAACCCCCCCCATGTTTTAACAGTCACTGGCACAGGCAAGGGCCATTCACTCTGCTGCTGTTGTCCTTGTGTGAACGCAGCCCAGCCCAGCTTCTGCCTGGGACCAGAGAGAGATGGGCATCCAGGCCTGCAAAAGGGATAGGTGCAGACCTCATGGCAACTGTCTGTTCCAAAGTTTGGGGCAGGGATAAGTACCTTGTTGGCACCCTCCACAGAGACAGCCATGGTCTGTCTCCAGCCCTGTGTGCAGGAGACTTGATTCGTATGCTAGACACATGCCACTCTCCCCATGCTTCAACAGAGAAGATGGTAAGCATCAGGAGAGAGGAAGATGAAAGGTCTGCCTGATTTTTGCATGATGTTCAGCTTCAAAAGAGCATCAGAAAGACCTTTTTTTAGTCCATGAGAAGGTAGAAAGAGCCCAGAAATTAGCACAAATTATTGGCTCCATCTGCTCTCATATTGCTGGAAATTATTTTGAATCACAAATGTAGTAAGGGCACCTTGTGCTTTTACAGAAGCAGCACCACCCACAGAGTGATTCAAAAGCAAAAGGTCTGGCTTAGCCTCCAAGTCGGACTCATTGCTTAAACAACACTGTTAGGATCCAAGTTCTCCCCCACCTGTTTTTTTTTTTTTTCTTTTTAATGTAATTAAAAAGAAAATGTAGAAAAAACCACCAAGCTCAAGATTAGACAACAGGATATTTTCTCAGCAAACATGAAGCTCAGCAGATGCAGAAAGTACAAAACCTGCTATCAACAGGAGCAAAGAGGCAGGGTTTTTAACCTGTAAGTAGTGACATGGATGGAAGCACAGCAATACCACCAGTCAGTTTACTTCAGTCAGCTGTGTGACTTCTGCATCATGAAAGCTTGTGCTTGTGCTGAAAACAAAATTGCTGACTTTCTCTGCTGGCATGGAGGTTACTTCAGAGCAAATCAGAGGTGCTCAAGCACACCTAAACTGGCAGTTTAATTCCGTTATTGTACAGGACCTGCTTTATGAACAGACAGCATCTACATCCAGAACTGCCAATCCAACCCCTTTAATTTACTCAGAACTGAAAACACAAGATTTCATAAAGGATAAAACAAAAAGGGGGTGTAAGAATACCACATGGCAATGCCTCCCATTACAAATGAGTGTCTGCAAAATTATAATAAGAATGCCTCAATCACAATGCTGATTTTACACAAAAGTAGAATGACTAGAAATGAAATAGAACAACCTCTTCTCTGATCTTTTTTCAGTCTCTTCCAGTTACATTAGACATGCAAACTACATAATTTGCTTTTTCAGATGAACACATGCAAGACAATGAAGTGATATTGTCTGTAGCAGGTTCTGGGCGCCTACTTAACATGTTTTACTAAAATTTCTGTGTCAGCCTTTCAGCTGAGCCTGAAGACAAAGCACGGTATCAAGGCCAGGTTCACTGACTTTGCCAGATGCTCTGTGACAGAGAACCTTGATGTTCACTGTTCACCTCTCCTTTCAGCCAGAGCAGGGATGACAGCAAGCACCAAGAAATGCCTGCTCAGGTGGAAAGCCCTGGAAGAGGTGGGTGGCTGCTGGCAGAGACAATTCCTCCAGTTCTTGCTGTGCCTCCAGTACAGAAACTGGGGGCATGTAGAGCAAGATGTGCTTTTGTGGCACTGGGAGAAGGGACTATTTGACTACAGAACTGGTTAAAGTTCAACAACTTCACAGCAGGATGAGACACAGAGAGACTGAAGATGCTTTCACTGCCTGGAGAGGAGCTAGAGCCGTGGAAGAGAGGGACGAAGATCCTGGTATTCCAAAAACATCTCAGGTCACAGAGCAAAGAAAGAAAAGACCACTATCAAAAGAAAATTGGTACAAGCCCATCAGCAGTTTCTGCCATAGTTATGATTGTTTTGAGTGCTCACCAAGTAATAAAAAGGAACTGGTTTTAGAAGCCTTTCCCAGGTAGCTGGTTACTACAACAACAAACAACCCTGCATTTGTGAGGTCAGACTCCAGTTGTGCATGAAGCAGCCCCACTCACAGCTACAAGAAAGCCCCACACTTTCAGCAAATACCCTCTCAGAGGGGACAATGCTCTGCCTTGCCTCCCCTTCCTAAAGCTGTTCAAAGGCTCTCCAGAGTCATCACATACCAGCCTGTTAAGAGGCACCAAACTGATTATACTTGTCCAGAAAATGTGTTTACAAAACTACTTAATTCCTGTTATTAGCACTTGACACGATGGACTGGTTTTCTTGACACGACTGCAGCTCCACTCAGCACTCAGACAATCCCCCAAGAGCAATCCTGAGACATTCCTGCACCTCAGCCACACGTGGGCAAGTTGGGTCTCACCTCCAGGCAGGCTGATCCCAGAGACTGAAACACATGCAGTGCTCTCAGCTGTACGTGTAGCATCCTTGGCACTTGCCAGCTCCCAAAACTGTTAAGTGTTTATCTGCTCACCCATCACTTGCATCAGCTTTCTTACTGCTGACCAGTGGGATGATCCACTTCTAAAAGGCTCCACTGCTGCACTGTACATCTTAAATTATACATACAGCACTGTGCCACAGGAGAAAAGCAATCAAAGTGATTTATTTCTGGGTGAACAGAAAGCGTCCCCTTTGCCTCAAAACAGTAATTACTGTGGGCCACATCCCAATGCTAGTCTTAGCCATGGCAGGAGTTACTAGAACAGAGATTATTTGTGGAGTAAGGTATTTCTCAGCAGGTATCAGGATGCTGGTTTTCAGCCCTAAAGACTCTACATTAAATACCACACCTTTAATTATTTCAATTTACCTTTAATCAAAGGATGTGAAGCTAGAGTGCCTCCCTTTCTCTTTGCTGGTAGCTGCTCCCACAGATATTCAGAAAAGCAATTAATTACTGCAAATTTTAGAACAGAAATAGCTATCCACGTATCTGTGAAGATGCTAAAAATGTCAGGAGAAAAGCAAGATAAATGTCAATGTTGTTAAAAAGAAATGTCTACTTAATGCAACATTTACCTAAATGTTTGCCAGAAAACAGCAAATAAGGAATTTAAATCCTGATGCAGCACAATAACATACTAAGGGTAAACTCCACCCCTGCACTGAAAGGCAGACCAAGATGAAAATCTCATTCCAAGCCCTGATATCATCTGTGCTAGCCCTCTGCACAAAAGTGGATTTTATCCAACGTACAGTGACTTTATAAACAACCCACTTCCTTTTCACCAATACTGAGTTTAGTTTTCTAATGTTTCCTTCCACATCCACAATGGTGCCTTATCAAACCCCACAGCCTGGCAGGGTGTTGGGATTTATACTCCCTTTTCCATCTACCAGGGCCTCTTGGTCGCTGCTCTGCTGGACCAAAGCCTCAGGCCCCTTCAAGACTTTCTCTCTTGAGATTAAATAGAGGACCCTGTATACCAGGGAAATAATACTTGAGTGTTTCTTACATTCTCACAGTTTATCACATAATGTGGGTGGCTCTTACAGTGAGCTGACTTAGCTATTCCAGCTGTGTCAGGTTTGCATGCACCTCTACAAACAGGAGCAGCAATCATTTCATGTTTTCTAGCAAGATACTGGCACAAGTGTTAGATAGTGAAAAGCCAGCAAATGACCCCTGAGGAACCCTATGATATACACCAAGAGCTCAGAGATGATTCTCTCCATGCCTCTCCACCTGGAGATCCATCAGGATCAAAACCACTTTCTGTTGGGCACTGCTCATTTTCTCTCTGGATCAAGATGTGAAGAAGGCCCACTCGGTTGACTACTGCAACTTTTATCAGGCAAGCTTGTACTCTTGGTAAACAAAATACATCGGCCTGATTTGGTAAGATCCATTTTCCTTAAGCTCAGAGAGCTTTGTTAGCATCTCTCTAAGCTTTCCTTAGCTTAGAGAGATGCTACCAAAGTGCTGTTCCCTATATTTGTTAATAAAGGGCTCCAATCTCAGTGGTTCCATTGTTTTGCTTTGGATCAATGTCAAGCTGATAGACCTCTACCTAGCATCAACACTCAATTTTCATAGCCTGTTAGCTGTACACTTTTTTCCTCTCACTGACTAAAAATCAAAATACAGAGATTAACTGAGCTCATATCTCCAGGCCTTTAAAATTTCATGGATACGAATTCGTTGGATTTAAGAATTCTAAAATGTTCAGAGTCAGCAGTTGTCCACAGTAACCTTCTCTAGTTTCTATCTCAATGGAAAATACTTCAATTTCATTATCTGTGATAAAGCTACATCTTCTATTTATTAGGCCATGCAAAACTGTATATTAACGCTGTCTTGAGAACTAATCTTAATAGAAACAATAAAAACTGAGCCAGCTTCTTGGCTGGACAGTCAAAGCTTCCACTTGCAAAGCACCTGAAAGCTGGTTTCAGCTCTGCACAAGCTTATCTTCCCAGCTCAGTGAGAATAAGCACTTTTCTGGAACATCTTTAAGCATTTCTAGCCAAGCTATAACAATTTCTTTGATGCTTGTGTGATGGACTGGAAGACAGTGTAGAGGGCTTCACGCCAAAGAGTTAAACCTCTTCAAAACCAGAATTAAACACAAGCTTTGTTTTACTTAATTTGGGTTATGAGCAAGATATTGGATCACTTCCTAATTTGACTGGCATTATTTATTTCCCCCAAAAAGCTGTGCTGGAAGCAATCACTGTAACACCAGGGTAACACTCAACTTCATATACATGCAAAAACAGTGACAGAAAACAGCAAATGTCCTCACATGCACTGGCAGCTCCTAAACCTGCGGGGGTTGTACTGCCTGACAGGGACAAAGCTGGGACCTTGACACTGTTCAAACTAATAAGTACATGCTTGACTAAGATTTGAACAGTGGTTGTAATTGCCATCTGCATTATCTGCCTCTGCTGTGTAAAAACATGGGCAGATGCACATTTTTTGACTATTCAAGAAGGAAATTCACAGACTGCGGGGTCAGGGTATGCAACTGACATAGTCCATTTTTTTTCACACACTACCTCCCCTTCTTTGGATCACCTCTGACAATGTAATGCCACAGCTTGAGTTCTGAGCAAGCTCTAAAAACTTATCTTCCTCATGGAGGGCAGAAGGAGATATCTGCAGACCATGAAAGATTGCATTTGCATAGCTTAGATATTATCAACTAACATGGAAACATAATATTCTTCCTTGTATCCCAGTAATATCTAACCCTTCCTAATTTCCTGTTCTGCACATCAGAACATCTGTGGCAGCAAATACACCCCTCAACAAGTTGGAGATGCTACACAGAGAGCTCCTGCACTCCAATCATGGGAGTTCCCATGAAATGGCTCCCATTAGATACCTGTCAGCAATCCTTCCCTTTCCATTGCTTCAGCCTACTCCCACATCTTGATGTACAAGAAAAACAATGCTCTGTAGCCAGATAGACTTGAGTGAACAGCACAGCTCTTAAGAAGTTTGCATTGTCAGAGATACAGCTCTTCATGCCTCTTGGAGAAAAAACACTCCCTCCCCAATTACATTTTAAAAATCCATTGTAGATTTTACTGGCACTGCTGCCAATGACAGAAACCACATTGTCAGCATGAAAGATGAAACTGCAACGTAACTAAGAATGAATGCCCACTTTTGTGCAAAAATGCAATCCTAGAAAGCTACAAAAACATTCAGAAACAATAGCTCTTTTATTTGGCCCTGATACTGCCCTCGTGTACAATCCAGTTTACCAGAATAAGACAACCCCCTATCATTAGAGATGATCTCATCGAAAAGCAGCTCCTAGCAAGTTTTCTTGCATGGGAGGCTTTAACTGCCAGCCCTGATGCAGCCTGACTGGGAGCGGTGTTTGCTCAGCACATTCTGCTGGTTTCAGAGACAAAGCCAGCATTCCCAAGGCTAGAGATAATCAAGCAGATGAAGTCATGCACTCTGAATGCTCCAGAAAGAGAAATGGATGGGGGGTGTGGAGGGTGGGTGTTGGAGGCAGGAATGGGGGACCACATTTAACATTACCACACAGAAAAGTAGACAGGAAAAATGTTCCTCATTTAATGGTTCACTACGTTAATGACATGCTGGCATTACCAATAAGATAGTATTTGAAAAAATGAAGCATTTAAGCCCAGGAGGAGTCAGACTTACAGGCAGCATATCTATATGCAGGCACCACAATGCAGCACCGACGTGTTCTCCCCAAGGACAGATCTTTGGTGGCTGCAGACAGAGCCTAGAGCCAATGAGGTCCTCTCAGGGGCCTCAGTTAAGCATCACCTCATCATCATCCTCATCTCTCTTGAGCAAGGTACTGCTAATACCAGTCAACAGCAAGTAGAAATAAAAGGTGAAGCTCACGCCTACAACAAGCCCTTTCATTCAGAGCCTGCTCAGGGAGTAGGCTAGGGCAGAGAGGAGCACAGAGCAGTTCTCAGTAGTGATACTTCAAAGGCAGCCTCAGGTTGGGAAACAGGCTAGAATTAGATACTGATAACCACCAACATCTCGGAAAGCAACCGGTGTTTCAAGAGCCTTTAAGTTCAACTACAACTGCTTAAGGGAAATAAGATTTCCAGCCCTTTCTAGAAATCCTGTACTAGCTGCTTAAAAACTGAAATCATTTTATTGACCTATCCCTGAACTCCTGTGCCTTTTTTATATTCATCTCTGCCTGCAAGCCCTCCAGGGATGGATCTGGCCTCACACTGCAGCATATTTTTGGGGCTTACACTGCAATTATTATAATGGACATCTTTCTCTTCAGATTCAGGGAGAGTGTGGTGAAAATCCTTCCCATTCTCATGTGTTTTCAATCATTTTTTCCTCCTTCTTACACACACACATGTCTTTCCAATTCAAAAATATATCATTTCCCTGCAGATAGCACAGCTGGATGGGTACAGCTCATTACTTTCTAAGAAGCTTCTTTTCTTCCCTATTTTTATTTGAACCCTAGTTTTATGCTTTCTTCTGTCTGGGAAGGGATTATGGGCTTGGTCTCTGCTGCTGGATGGAAGTGTAAGATATTCCAGTTATCTGCTGCATATTAGATACAGCCACCTCTGGATAAACTGGAAATCTCCCAAGGGAGCATTTCTGAAGGAAAGCCTATGCCAGGTGCCATGCCAGAATTTCTCTCCTTGCGAGAAGGCAGCTGCAGTCAGGCTCAATTCTCCTATTGCCACTGAAATGGCAGCACGAAACTTCAGCAGAGAAAACAGTTTACATTTCAGCATTCCAGCCACAGATAAAACACAGCTAGCATCTCTGTTGTCAAACATCCTGCTGTCTCTTGCCACACTGATTTCACTCCGTGCTGAGTCTAGTGGCAAAATCCCAGCACTAATGAAGTTAATGGGAGTTTCACCAGTGGATTCAAGAGGGCTGAAATTTCACACTGACTCTTCAGTCATAAAATTCCCTCTGCTCACCTCTGAGCTTAACAACTGTGCCCGTTACACCCAGCATGAAGGATCTGGGGTTGATCCAAAATCCCTTAAGTTAATGGAAAGGCTCCCACTAACTTTAATGAGGACAGAGATAGATGAGTTAGTGGATGAGAGCATTTTATTTCAGAAAGGGAAGATGATGTTTCACAGCCACTTTCGTTGTCTTTTTAACCCCTCATGTACTATTTCTGTGCTTCTCTAATCCCCTCTGTTGATGTCACTTGTTGTCAATAATGATTTTGCAACAGTGCCGGAACATTATAAGTATTCAGGTTTTTACTCTTCCCTCCTCCTACCACTTAACGTGAGCAATAACAATTGAGAAAGTTGGACTATCAACAGAAGCATTCAGGAGAGAAAAATACAGATGTAAAAATGCACTAGAAAAAAATTGTCAGTGTAACCATGCTTGAGAATATGCCTCAGCCTCAGTTATGCCGGCAGCTCACAGCGACCGCTCTGTGTTAAGGTAATGTCTTTTGTTGGGAGCACACATCAGTAACCAAAAAGCTGTGACAGCAGAGTTATGCTTAAGAGAAAAGCATTACTTTTGTATCAGTGCCAATCAATAGACCTGATTTAATGCTCTTCCCTTTCTGTGTGAATATCAGTGGAGGCTCATTCCTCATCCTGATCTTTCTCGCTCATCCCCCATCCCATGCTTGCTGCATGAAAAACTCACACTTGTGTACCTCTGCTTTCTCTTGCTCTTCTCTGTGATCAGTTTTTCTTCAAATCATGATCAGTTTTTCTTCAAATACCATTCCACAGGGCACCTTTTTAAAAAGGGCTTACTCTTAACACTGCCTGTTTGTTTTAAATCCCAGCCCTAGAACTGTGAAGCAGGTTCTTTAATTCTGGATGACACAAGATGGGAGAAAACAGGTTGCACTGATAATCCAGACAAAGTAGGTCTGATTCAAGTCTCAGAGACTGTTGGAGGACTGTGGATGTCAGTGACGACACATATCCCATGTGAACATCTTATAAACCTGCACTGTGGGGCCCCTCAACCAGTGGCAGGAAATTGGGCTTTTTTACTAGTATTTCACACATTTATTTTCACTGCTCTCTTTAAACCTTACCCTCAGTATTATGGTATGCTTGAAAACTGAGCAGAAAGTCTCAAGGCCACGTCAATGGTGGAAATGACAGTCACAGCTACCTGAAGCATCAGCCAGTGGATTTCAATGCTGTGGCACTGAAGGGAAATCAGCCCCAAAGTTCCCATTCCCAAGGCCCCATGTCTCCATTTTAAAATTTTTTGGATCCCAAGAATATTCTCAGACCAATGTATTCAAAATGGAAATGAATAATCACCAGCTTAACAACAGTCATTAATCCCCTGTAAGCACACTTCTGCATGAATCTATTAATTCTCATTTCCAAGTTTTCAGAATTAAAGTGTTTGATATAGCACATGCTACTTACTTCCTTTAATTAAACAACCTCCCACTGCTAAAGCGGGTGAAATATTTCATCAGTCAAGAACATGCACAGCCCTCATGGAGAAAATTTCACGGGCTTGCCTGACGCACAATAAAATATGGAGCATCAGCTGAAGTTTCTTGGCTCACCTTGTGGCAAAAGCAGCAGGGGAATTAATTCCCTGCCTTCTTTACAACGTGTACCTGAAGAGAGAATTGCACCGTTCAGATTTATATTGAATGTGTGTACCCTTTGTACCCTTCTTCACAGCCTGAAGTGTGGCTCCGATCAACAGCAAAAAGAAATGATGAATAACATCACTGAGCACCTGAATGACAGCAAATCAGTGACCTATAGGAAACTGTTTTGCATCACCAAAGCAATTCCACATGAACAAACGTCCATTCATGTGATGAATCCATGTGATTTGCCACTAGGCAACTCTGGCAATAAATTCGAGTAGCAGAGGGATACACTGTCTAAGCAGTGCTGAAAAAGGAGGAGACTAGCTGTGTTTATACTTCTCAGGGCTGCAAAGCATGTGGAAGAACAGGAGCTCTAACAAGCCAATGGCAGAAAATGCACATAATTTTCCCATCAATACCATTAAATTTTTCGAATTCCTTATTTAATTCTATTTTTGGGGGCATCTACAAAGCATGTATAGAGTGTACAGAAGTAATCTTATGATATTAGTGATTCATTGTTGTTCTCATAAACAGAAAATGGAAACGTACCACTCTGTCAAGAAGGTGGATGGACCTTCACACATTCAAGACAAGCTGAAGTTTGTAGAGGCTTTTAAAATGGTGTTTCATAAGAAGGGCCCAAGGTTGAGATTTCAGCTCAGTATGTGATTGAGAAATCTCACATACTGAGAGAGCAAATAGATAAAAGAGGAGGGCACAACAGCGAAAGCTGGGGTTGTAGGGGGTCATTTGACAGGGGGACCTCACATGCAAGCAGGACTGTGACCCTGCTTGCTCAGAGGAGCTGAGGACCAGAGGAAAGCAGAAAGGAGAGTTTGGCATGGAGCAAGCACACTCGTCTGTAGTTGTGCTATTTTATGAAAATCCTTTTGTCAGGATTTTCTTTTCTTGAGAAGCTGAGGGGCCTCAGCTTCAAAATGTAAATAAATTATTATTTGCTAGTGTGGAATGTAATAGGTGCTTCCTTGATTGGTCAATGTGAAGTATTTCTACTTAATGACCAATCAAGCATGCAACTAGTTCAGACTCTTTGGGAGTCACAGACTTTTGTTATTAATTTTTTTTTCTATTTTTGTTTTGGTTTTTGATGTATTTTTTCTATTCTTTTAATATAGTTTTAGTGTGGCATTTTTTTATATAATATATATAATAAACCAGCCTTCTGATACATGGAGTCAAGATTTCTCCATCTCCCACCCTTGTCCTAACTGCCCTAAAGACCACACTCATCCAAAAGAGCACAGACATTTAAGGAAGTCATGTTTTTGAGCCCAGAACTGAAAAATGGTGATTCCTTTGAGACTTTAAAGTTTTTAGGTCACTTTGGACAAGCTTCCTTTAAGTGTGTGCAATGCAAGTCATTCCTGAAAATCCCAGAGGCCTAACACCATCCCCTTGATGGAATCAGATTACAAGGAAAACTTGGGTCATTCAAGAAACATCAACTAATAACAAAGTCATCTCTGGCAGTCCCAGTGGACTGCAGTGTAGGAGGCTGTGAATCACTGAAGACATGGGAAAATGGCAGCAAGAGAAAGAAAAAAAAGACCAGTTTGCAGCAGATAAACAGGTGTGTAACCTCACTAAATCCTTGTCTACTAAAATTCTTGTCAAACTAAAGCAGTTGTCAGGATCTGATCCCTACCTGGAAACTCCCTGCTCTTTTACGTATCAAACCCCCAATACTAAACATCCTATAATGATTACTGCAATATGAAGCTTGTGAAGCTGGCCAGTTCCAAGCAGTAGAGAAGAAAGGAACATCATTAAGCAGCAAGTTTAATGCTTCTTCTTACAGAGAAGCTGAAAGAGAACTAAAGAGGAACAAACTGTCAAATTTCAGCTACGGTTGTGTTGTATTGCTGTACCTCCACAAAGATAAACCTCAAAATCCCTGAGATGAAGGAATTGAAAGCAATCATTCCTAATCTACTTTTAAAGCTCTTTCATATACTGAAAAAAAATTTTCACTACAATGGTGCAACAAGTGACAATCTCAAAGGCAAGTCCTGAAACTGGGAATATATGTGACACTGTCTTCTCTGTAATTCCAAAAGACATGGAGAAAAATATGTTTCTACATAAATACAGGCCAGGCATGACCTGGTAACATGCACATTGCAGCTCAGAAAGCTGATGGTTCTGGGCTGCATCAAGCACAGTGTAGGCAGCAGGGCAAAGGAGGGGATTCTGCCCCTCTACTGTGCTCCTGTGAGACCCTACCTGGAGGACTGCATCCAGCACAGGAAAGATTTGGCCCTACTGGAGCTCAGAGGAGGGCTGCAAACACAATCAGAGGGCTGGAACACCTCTCCTAGGAAAACAGGCTGAGAGAATCTGGGTTGTTCAGCCTGGAGAAGAGAAGGCTCTGGCAAGACATTACAGCTCCTTCCAGTACCTAAATGGAGCTGACAAGAGAGCTGCAGAGGGACTTTTCACAAGGGCATGTAGTGACAGGACAAGCAAGAAATGGTTTTAAACTGAAAGAGGGTATATTTAGATTAGATATTAAGAAGAAATTCTTTACTCGTGAGGGTGGTAGGGCACGGCAACAGGTTTCCCCAGAGAAGCTGTGGATGCTCCATCCCTGCAAGTGTCTAAGACCACACTGGATGGGGTTTTGAGCAAACTGGTCTACAGGAAGGCGTCCCTGCCCATGGCAGGGGGGCTGGAACTCGATGGTCTTTAAGGTTCCTTCCAACCAAAACCATTATGTGATTCTTTGGGACATCCAGAATTTATTTTTAATATTGGCTTATTGTAGATGAAGAAAACTTGCAAAATCTCTAAAGGATAGGAATGGAAGGTCCTGTGCATAGGCACAGGGATACCATAGTGTTCCTTGAAGAGCTGGAACATTATTTGAAAGGTGAAATAAACTGAGAAAACAAATAACATTCTTTATTTCTCCAACTTGAGGTTTTTAAGTCCCAAAGTATAATATTCTTTAAATTCTTACTATTAAGGTTTTATCCACTAAAAATATCTAACACTTAAAATACATTCCCCTAGGTAGGATCAAATAACATTAGACAAGGGAGCTCTGAAGATGGAGGGCTGAATTTTAATAACCAGAAAATCTGAGAAAAGCCACAGTAATTCTACAGCAGAAAACTTAGGAAGCAAGATTCAGATAAAGAACAGTGCAATAGTTCATACTGAAGTAAGCATGAAATCCCCTTTCATATAACATTCTCTTTGCAGATTTGGCATTATCTTCACTCTCTATACTTTCTGCAAGACTGGTAAAGTAAATATGCCTCGCCTAAGATATTTCAGAAAACACAGATATATAATTTAGTCAGCTGCTCTGGAATACAAGTTAACATTTCTGATCCCCTATGTCTTCTAAAATTAGGCCTCTTAAAATCCTAAGTGTAAGCGCCTTAATACCTTCTGGTATCAAACAGAAGTCAGGAAGAAATGAATTGTATTAGAGTTTGAGCCAAAGCCAAGTCCAGTCATTTTGATCTTTCCATTAAATTTCAGCCTGCCTTGGTATAAGCCCTTAGAGAACATGTAAAGTAAATGTTGATGCTTTTTGTGGTTATTGCATAATGTTGTGAGGTTCTTTGCAAATAATTTCCTTTTTCTGCATCTCAGTTTGTGGCCACTGTCCATTAAAAACAAAAGCATTCTCAAACTAACAATCAGGGTGCCAGATAATGTACATGTGTGCTTCTCAGTGTAGGCAGCATCACTGAGGAGCAGTGATTTTTGTCTGTGCTCACATAATGACAGACAAATCTTGCTGAAACATGCCTGTATGCCATGCTTGCTTAACAAATATATATATATATACTCAAAACATGTGGTGAGTGTAATCACTGTAATCATTTACCAGAAGACAGTACCAAGACTGGCCAGTTTCCTGAATTCTAGGGGAAGAAATTCGGGGGGGGGGGGGGGGAAAGTACTGTCAAACTTCTCTATCAGCTGGAAAGGATAAGGACTACAAGAAGGGTGAATGACATTCAGAGAAAAATAACGTCTTCATTACCTTTTCCTTTTTTTTTTTTTCAGTACCTGAAAGTCTATCATCTTAAGTCTATCATCTTAGATGAGCATAAAAATCTATAGCTCTCAAGATCACAATTTACCATGACTTAATTTCAAGACTGTTCTTCCTAATGTCTGCTGACACAGATAAAACCTTCTGAAACCTTCTGGAAAAAAATCTCTTTTTCAGGCCAATAAAAGACAGCTTTCATGACTGGGAAACACAGCAGCTGAAAGCCCAGGAGAGGATTAGTTCAGAGCACTCTGTTAAGAGTTCATAACTCACTTGCTCCCATCCTGACTGGGCAGAGATGGGTCCCATTCAAACGTACAAGGACTGATGAGGAACCAGCAAAGAGACCAGGCCAGCCATTATCACTAACAAGAAAGGTGTATTTTAGCTCAGATTCACATGCTCTCTTGCTTTAAAAATAAGAATCACAGTCAATCGGTGTTTTTAAGGCCTTGTATCCCCCTCATGTATGTGTACTGGTAAATCTACTGTTACAACTGCATAAATAGGAGGGCCAGCACAGGCATTAAGATCTCTTCACTAAAAACCAGATGATTCAGAATTGACACACACATTTTACCTCTCCTCATCAAGTGTTATGCATCAGCAGCTCCCAATCCAACTCATATCCACGCTGATGTAAAATTACTTAGTATTGACAGATAGCCTCATACTGCTCTTCCACCAGGGATGGGGCAGTCCTGTATTTTCTGTGTACTGATGGCAGGCAACACATTGTTCTCATTCTTCTTATGGCAGTGAGCAATGAGGTTCCCTGGCATGGGCATGACTACATAGGTGCAGATGTTTTCCATATTCAGAGGGAGAGGCTGGTGTGAGAAGAAAGTTCAAGGTGTTTTTTTTTCAAGTAACAGACTTACAACAACTTGCTCAAGTATCAGGGCTGCAGAACATATCACAGAAGCCAAATGGGTATGTGTCCCCAAGCCATCGCTATGGTGGGGAAGGAAGAAGAGCAAAGGAGTCTTAATGCAACTATGTACCCTACTAAAATTGTTGAAGCATTGGTTCTCCCTCCCTAAGGCATTGAACTCACCAAGAGTTAAGGCAACCATGGACTAGGACAATGTGGATTACACTCATGCTCAAAGGTAATCAAACCTCTCCCTGCTGACCAGTCTGCTATGGAAAGGCTTGCACTGATTCTGAATGGAGAACCGAGTCAGTTCTGAAACAAATAAAATCTGAAGCAGTGTTTTAAATGGAGGGAAAGTAAACATGCACACACACATCTATCTGGGACAAAGGGGATTTCTTAGATGTCTTCATTTCCTGCTGCAGAGGCCGACTGCTAATTCAAACCCACTACTATTTATAGCCTGCCTCTGTATCTTGAGAGAAAAAGCACAAACTTCTTTAGAGTGAAACTGAAGTTCCTCTGGCCCCGGCCTGCTGAGCCCAGTCCCTTAGCAAATGCCTTGTGCAATAATTTTGAACTCCACTCCAGCTCACTGGTGCAAACACATACATCACTCCATTCGTGTGGATGAGCACACTCCCAATGGCGCTGTCACCAGTCCTTTCATGCTGCTTCATTTCCATGGCTCCTTGGTGTATGCTCTTTGTCTGCTCTCCATCATCACTGTACAGTGCATAACAATTACTTTGACTCCTCTTTTCAGTTTGAGCTATTCCTTCCTTTTGTATGTGGGCTGGAGGTATTTTTTTTCTTTTCAATTAAAGGGCTTTGTTTATGATACCAGGTTTTGAATGAAGATTTTATAGCACACACCATAATTGTAACAGTCCCAATAAACAGCACAAACTGGCATTTACAGCTATAACACAGTATTATAGTTATATGCCAGTGTAAAAACTCCACTATATCAGCCTAAACATGGATTGATGCATTCAAGCAAATCACTTCTCCAAAGCTGCTACTGATGAATTGCAACGCTCTTGGAGGAATCCTTGCTATTCTGTCTGTTCAATGCTGGAAAATACCAGACAGTAGGTCAAGAAGAAACTTCAGCAAGGAATAAAGAAGGGATGGGCCAACAATCCCAAATACCAACATAAGAATTTCACTGCCCCTGTTTTGATGAGCATGCTGTGGTGGCATTTGTGGTAAATATGCAGAAATACTGGCCATGTATTTTCCCACTTCCCATTTCAGAATTGCAGACACTTAGCCTGTTTGAGCACCTTCCACAGTGAGAACACATGCACTGAAGCTCCAAAGTCAAGCTGCCGATTCAAGGGGGCATTGCACCATCCTATAACCACCTCTGTGAGCAAGAACAGGTTTGCTCAGGCCATTTAGTTATTTGCTTGATTATCTGTTCCCTGATGTTCCCACAGCACAAATACAGCTCCATGCAGAGAAGTGGGCCTGCTCCTCTGCAATCTGAGGGTGTAAGGGAGAAGTGTGGAGCAAAGCAATCATTCCTCTTCATTAGGCAGGCTCTGAATATTAAAGGTTGTAAATGAAGGAAAGAGTAGAAATACTCGAACACAAGAAGAAGGAGAGGAAAAAATGAAGAAGCTCTAGGGCACAAGAGAAAACAGGTGAGAAAAGCAAAAAAAAGCAGAGTAGGAGACCAAGCACAAATGAGGCAGGAAGACAAGGCACATGAATAAAGCACAGGACAAGCAAGATTCCTGGAAGCTCAAGCAGCTTCAATGAAAATTATGCCGAACCACAAGCAACTGCACTAGGAAAAACACAAGAAAAATTATGCATCTGAGTCATCATAAAATCATTGCAGTTAACAGTAAAATAATTAAAAATTCAAGCAAGGGGACTGTGTAGAGCCCTACTCTGAAAGATTCAGATCTTTAATATGCACAGCTTGATTTCAGATATACTCCTGAAGGTGGCTGGGTTTATTCTTCAGAAATTCTAAGACTATTGCAGAATTAACATCCTGCTACCACTGAAAAATGCAATCTCCTCCTTCCATAAGTAATCAAACTAGTTCCTGACACTGCATTATATAATGAGCTTCTCCATTATTACAGTTTTAGAATGATTTGCAAGCTTTTACTACAGAGCATTTGATTTCAACCGGAAGGGTAACCTGTTCCCTCTTTTTCTTTGTTTCTTTTCTAAAGAACGGCCAGAGTTCATTCTATTAGGACAAAGTGCTTCCCAGAACTATCATGAAGGAGGAAAGCACCTTTGGCTCTGGTTTCCCCAACACAGGATAATGCAATTCATCATGAAGAGTATTATTTCCCAAGAAGCCAATACTTGATGGAAAGGCCATTGTTCCAAATGATCCACAAAGTTCCAGAACGGCAGCCAAGGACCAGAAGACTTTCCAGGAACTAAAAAAACTGTAAAGACAGATGCACATGTATTTCTAAGGAAAAATTTGGAGAGGAAAAAAAAAAAAAAAAGACAAATCTGATGTCAATTTAAGGAGATGATTCTCCAAGACCACTGTTACACAATATGGGATGTTGCCATGAAAGGGGCCCATGACTGCTAATCTAGTGCTCATCACATGGCAGAGGACTGAGTTGAGAATGATAACTCTTGAAACATGCTCAGGCTTCTAATTTTTACAGAAAAAGTAATACTAAAGAGCATCATAAGGCTGACAATATAGGTATGGTTACATACTGCACCAGAAATGCCAGCTAAAATGAAGATATAATTTCTCTTAAACTACTCCAAACTTCATAGCGGAATGATTACACAGAGACAAGCCAGAGAAGTGGCACATCTGATCTCTGTTAGCACAAGAAACAACCCTGAGACATATTAACACAAAACGTCCAACACTGATAATGTCAGCATTCACTGCTGAATTAGTAAGGGCAAAGGACAAACATAACCAGGTTTAATGAGTTCCCTGTGCCATCTACCCATTCCTGGTGGGTTCTTCAACACCTTGTTCTTCTCGTCACACTGCACTCAGTGCTTAGCCCAAGCTAGTTACACAAGAGCCCTGATACTGTGGAAATCTCTTCTAACATACTCACAGTTGCCCTCTCTTTGGTGAAGACAGGTTGTGGCAGCACAAAGACAGATCAATGGCAGTGCAAAACCAAGGAACATGAATTAACACCCCACTTTTCACTGGGACATAAATCTGCAAAGACTTTCATTAGGAAAGCTGTCATAAACACCAGAACGCCTAATTTTCCTGGGGCCTCAACATTCACATTCTCTCCTGCAGTGCTAATTCCTCCGAATTTACTTATGTATAAACACACTGTACACCTAAAAAGGGTTAAGTTTAACTTCTACAAATTAGCTACGTATTTAAATGAAAATAAACATCCTAATTCTACAAAGAGAAACCATCTAGACACTTGGTTAATGACGCCAGAGCCTGTTCTCTCTAACTGTCTGCTGCTGCCCTTGCCTGCAATTCTTTATGGCTGTATTATCATCACCATCATCTCTGGACTTAGTATTCCAAACATACCAGCTGCCCACAACTGAAGGGCTTCTTTGCATTACCAATTATAATTGCACTGAATGCACTACTAGTTCTGTGACATAAAAAGGAATTTAAAAAAAGCCTCATCAAGCTTATTTCAACTTGAGAGAGTTGAACCCAGGTGAAAAACTAAGTCAGTAACCCACAGATCCCACTAATTAATTACCATACAGATATATGTATCCAACCTAATGGAGATCAAAATTAAAAAAAAAAAAAAAAAAAGTAGCCAAGTAGCCCATTATTCACCACCAGTTTCAGTTACAGTGAGAGAATAATTCCACTTAACACATTCCCTGAGGCCTGGCCCACACTCAAGAGATGTTTTTTGGGAAGAAGCTTGGAAGCAAAATCTGTCTTAAAAACTGGAGCAAGGCATCTCTTTTGAAGTCTTCCCTCAAAAATCAAAATAAAAAGCCCCACCACCAACAAAGCAGTGCCCAAAATCCCAGTTCTCCCCTTTTTAAGATGCCTATTTTCTACAGTAAGACATTGAGATCAACAACTTTATCCATCCATTCCTTCAATAAAATGGACTAAATCAACCTTAATTTGTTAATCTTTGTATTATTTCATGCATTCATGCCATATGATGTCAAGCTAAATTTCAAAAAAAAAAATCCATTTAAGAAAATAGAAAAGAACATTTCTTACCTGTTACTCTCTCCTCAAAACTGTGGACTCCCACTGCTGAAGATAATCTATCAAGTTAGTCTTCTCTCTTCTTTCTTTTTCTTTAACCTCCCACTCTTAAACCATTCAATATTACCACATGGGAAAGAAAATGCAAGGAAAAACTTGTCTAATATGTCAATGGCTACATGCCACTTCTATTAGTCAGCTTCTGTATCAGCTGGGTGAATAGTTCAAGTAACAACAGGGGAAACATTCTATTTTCTAACAAGAAAAGACACACTAAGAATATGCCAGAAAAAAAAATTACATTTTAAAATACAAAAAGAGCATAGAGTTCCAGCAGCACGTAAAAGATCAGAAAATACTACAGTTTTAAGAATAATATATGTAAATTATTTTTCACAGTAAGTCAATTTAGGTCAAAAAACATTATGTGTTGATTTCTCCACCAAATTATAACTATATTCAACAACATGAATGCCCACCTAAAAACAAGACAGCAAGCTATTGCTTTTGCAAGACAATGGCACAAGAACATACATTAGCTCTTGTTATCACATACTAAAGCTGGTGCACATTTGGGTGGCAATTGCAGTAACCTTTCTAGATTGCACAAGTGATTTACCTGTTAGTCAAAATAGTGAATGAATGGCAGCATTTACTTGCATCCTTTCATTCACATGGTACAGGTAATGCCCTTCAGGACTGTGCATGCTGTACTCTTGCTGGCTTGCACTTTTCCACTTCATAAAAAAGGCACTGAATTTTGAATGTACTGAAAAGAAATTAATAGGAAAGTTCACAGTTCCTAAAGCATTTTAAGAGATCGGTGTTACTTCAGCAATACAATTTTCACAGCTTATTATATGTTAACAAGTTTCCATTTAAAAATGAGTCATCCCGTCCCACTGGAGTAAGAAAACAGAACTTGTCAGATTCAGATTGTAGCGATTGCCCAAGTTTCATTTACATCTGAAGCACTGAATTAAACTATCTTAAGACCCAGAAGAAATGAAAGCCTTTACAGTTATTTAGTAGTTTTTGCCAAGTAAATTGTCAGACCTAGTTCAAAGGACCTGTAATCCATTTTCTAGTTTTTTTATTTATAATTTAGGCAAAAATCTGACCCATTTTTACAGGTGAAATTGTATGGTGGCATTTTGAAAGTACTTCAACTTTGTGTTATAACAGAAGTTATTGTTATAAGTGTGGAAGGTCTCTATTTCCCCATAATGAAACCATTAAACTAGACACGAAACTTTACAGTACAAAAAAGCTGCAATAAAGGTTTGGAGGAACAGCTGTAAACTTTAGGGATTTAGTATACATTCATGAGACATGAAGATCTGAATGGAGAACACTAAGCACAACCATTCAAGTGTGGGACTTCAGAGTTTGTTCATGCAGTCAAAGATGTTAAATACCCAACTGCACGTCTTCATTGCCTCTTCTCTCCTCAAAAGCAAAGAGTAGCAAATCCTTTGCTTTTGTAACACAGTAGGTCCATGTGAGTTTACCTGGCATGTTCTCAGGGCACTTGTATATTAAACCTTTAGTAATTTGTCCCCACCTAATGTGATACCACAAACAGTCAAGGAAACATCAAGTGGGAGCTTGTCATCAAGCTCCCAGAGCTAAAATTGTAAACATGGATCTAAACTTTCTGTCATTGTGTGGAAAGTACAGCAACTGTTATGGATTCACAAGTCATTCACATTCCTCCAAAGACACCAGCAAGGCAAGAAAACATTAACAGCTGTATAGGAATAGTACTTAGAAGGACAACTTATGCAC
This sequence comes from Motacilla alba alba, assembly GCF_015832195.1. Classification (NCBI taxonomy): domain Eukaryota; kingdom Metazoa; phylum Chordata; class Aves; order Passeriformes; family Motacillidae; genus Motacilla; species Motacilla alba. The sequence continues at coordinate 96,575,212 of NC_052016.1, read as the reverse complement.
CTGTATGAATCAGGTAGGATGGCAAAAGCCAGACTAAACACCATAAAGAAAAATCACAACTTCTACTCCATCAGAAATTATTTGAGCCTTTAATGAGTACTGTAAGCTAAGAAATTCAGGTCACCATGATTCCGCTCATATTAAAAAAAAAAAATCCCACCCCCACCACAAGTTTTGACAAAAAGGCTCTAAGTAGTCAAAAAATAAAGGTGAGATTTAGTCAAATAATTGAAAGGTGAGTATAAAATAGGAAAATAATAAAATCCACATCTATTGCCCCTTTACGAAGCGTATAGTACTGAAGATTATTAATGCTTAAGCCAAGTCCAACAAATGAGATCAAAAATGCAGGAAAAGGTGGCAAAATTTGTATGAACATATCTCAATAATGATGGGAACAACTGAAGAGCTATTAATGAGCCTGTTGAACAGAAAGCATGCTGATAAAATACAGCATGGGAAAAACCAAGGTGAGACTTACTTGAAAAAAAAGAAAAGAAATTACTCGAGCTAGTAATTTACAGGTCATAAACTAACTAACTGTTTCCAAAACAAAGTACTTTACAATTTACAGCTCAAGACACAGAAGCTGTTTACAGAGGATGAGGTAACAAAAACAAGCAAAGAAAATTTGATAAATCCATTAAAATATAAAGCATATAGTAAAACCTTCATTCAGATGTCTATTTGATTTAGTTCTAAGCTACTGTGACTAGAAAGGAGTTAGGAACTAAGAGAGCTTGTAAAAATGGACTCTAGAAAAAAAGTGATAAAAGATTGCAAGAGGTATATGAAGGCTCCTGAAACAGGAAACACAAGGAGTATTTCACGAAAAAATTAACACGGGGCATGAAACAGTAATTAGAGTAATCTGTTTACTGAAAAGATAAACCATTCCCATATATAATTTTTGCAAATACTACCAAAAGACAATAAGACTGAAAAGCAATTCACTCAAACCTGAAAATGCTCATTACAACATATAGCTGACTGTCTTAATATTATTGCCATTCCCGGTACATGCTTCAATTCGCCTAAAGAAAAAACTAGGTATTAGAAGGGAAATCCCTACATTCTCAACAAAATTCACTTGTGAAGTTTAAGAAGCCCATTGTGGAGTCTTTCAGTAGGTAAGCTGTAAACAACTGGCACTTCTCACCAACTTCCCAAGGAAAACTTCTATCTTCTTAGAAGACAGTTGTGGGTAGGTGCTCTTCAGGATAATGCATGATCATTTTGGATTGCTCTGTATCACTGCTTTCTTTCATTAAGCTTTACCAAGCACAAGTGTCACTGCCCAATTTTTAGTTAATGCACATACAGAGAAATACATTTTTTAGTTCCAGTACAAGCTGTCAATTCAGAAAACCTTACAGAAATAAGATTTCAAGAGTGGTGAAAAAATAGTACGTGCACAGAACTTCAGAAATTGTACCTGCCTCTTGGATCTGAGCAAGACTGCAGATCACTGGCAAAGGTGCCAGTGCAGTCTCCTGACAGCGGCATGATTTACCCCAAAGCAAGCCAGACAGTGCTGGTATCTGCCTAACCTGCTCTAGAGTTATACACAGAGGTAGTTGCACTCCTACTGGCTGAAACACAGAATAGGTAAGAAATGTGTTTTAACAGCAAAGAGGTACCAGAAAATAGGTCCATCTTGAAGATTTCATTAAAGCTATGAATGGACTTAATCATCACAGAAACAAGAAACACAGAGCTCATTTGACACTGTCTTATATCAAAACTGTCCTCTATTGTTGCAGATGATTTCTTTTTAGGCCACACAAATTCCAAGACAAACAAATTCATTATTCACTCTATTTCACCTTGCTAAAATAACACCAGGACTACCACCCAAGGATAAATCCAGTACTCCATCATGACATAATACCTTTTTTATTACAATATCCAAAAAACTGAGTATGCAAGATTTTGAGATCTCATGATCCGTTCTTCAATCTCAGGAATGTGCCATCTAAAGACTGTATATTTAAACCATAAAGGAGTTTAAATGTAAAGAAAAGAGAAAAATGCATTTTCTTCATAAACATTCTGTGTGTCTCTTCCTACCAACCACGCCATCCTCTGTAAAACCCGAAGATTTCTTTCCGTAAAGCAAATATATATATAGTGTTGGTAGCCCGCCCCACCCTGTCCCAAGATCAGTTTTTATTAATCTTCTGTATTAGTGTCAACAATCAGCTACAGATACATATTACTTTGAGAATTAAATACATAATCGTTTAATTCAAACAAGCAGAAGGGCAAGAGGAAAAAGCATTATGTGGATGGCACATTTGGTTGTAGATTACCGAAACATTCAGCCTTTACAATTCAATTATTCTTTCTCTAGTAATCAACTTTCAAATAAAATTTCTCTTTGTTGCAATTACAGACCAAAATACACTAGTTTTCTTTTACTACAATCTTACCATAGTAGTTTAAGAAGTACTATTACAAAATGCTTTTAATTAGTGTACTCTTTACGAAGAGTCAGAGAGGCAATGTAACAGCAGAGTACAGTGTAAAGAGTGCTTCTAGGAACTAGGAGGTTTTGTATTATCCTACTCGGTAAGCGATATAGCTACAGAACTCACAGCCACAACTGTTATGTCTACTCTCTCTCACTTAAGCAGCTGCAGCTTCAGTGCATTCAAACTGTGCCCGATGTCTCTGAATGGAGAGTTCTGCCTGCATGAGCAGTCTGAACAGATTAACACTGGTTTGAATTGAAAACGCCCCTCCTTGATCTGAGCTAACTATGTAAACGTACACAGGAGAGGGGCGTTTTGAACTCTGCTGGGAAGGTGAGTGCTCGCCATGGCCACGCAAGGGAAACTCTCAACCTGAAGAGAGGTGGTCAGAGGTTAACAAAACTGGAACACAAAGAGAGGCAAACAAAAAAAAAAGGACAAACAGCAACTGACAGAGCAAACACTTTAGAAAGAGCCTATTCCTTAAGCCTGCTTCAGATATTGCTCTGCTCTATAAAAGTGAATTTAGGACCTAAGGCTTGTAAGTTATAAGAGGCCCAGGTGGCCAAGTCCATCTTCAACGTCACTGAAGTGCTTTCACAAGATATAGCTTTTCCCCGTGTTCACTGGTGAAGATGGGAGCCTTTTTGTAGTGTTCCACCAACTCATCCATAGTATTAAATCGCCGCTGCCCAATACAATAGACATTGTCCACGAGCTGCACCTTGAAATGTTTGTTCTTCCCCGATGCCTTCAGAGATACTGAGAAGTCACTGGGCTGTTGAGAAGAATTGAAAAAGAAAGAAAAAATTACATAGAAGAGAACAAAATGACAGCATAATTTTGCAGTTTCAGGAACAAACTGTGTCATATAGTTGACAGTAATTTACATTAGCCATAGCTCAGTGCTTTAGCTCCTTAAGAAACCCAATAGCCTATTATTCAATAAATAATTACCATTGTTATTAACGTGAGCAGTTAAGTCAGTTAAGTGAAAGCTCCCAGATGCACAGTCTGAAGCTGCCAATTACATGACTAAACTGCAAATATTATCTTAGTTACTCAATCTAGAAGCACAAGAATGTCAAGGAGAAGGGAAGAATTTTTATCATGCATGTCTTCCTCACTAGAGTGCCCAGGAGAAAACAATTACTGCAATATTGCTTGGGCGAGATGAAGAAAATTCCCCATTTCGCTTTTTTTAAAGCCGTGACCACTAGAGGGCCATTCTTGCTTTGCATTGCAAAAGACAAAAACACATGCATTTTTTATCTTCATTACCACATGTATGGGGAATAATTTCTCCCATTGAGTACACTTTATTTGTAAAAAAAGATAAAGCTACAGAAGAAAAACACCGTACAAATCTCACCATCGCATCACTACCCACAAAAGACAGAATTTATGCACTAATTAAATTACTCAGGACATAACAATTTCTAATGCTAAATCTCTTCATCCTGGCAATCAGCTTTAACAAGGAGAGTGCCGTCATCCAAACAGGCAGAATGAGACCATTCCACTTCCTTCACCACATGCCACCATAGGAGGGTAGAAAGGACACAGTGTCCCTTGCTTCCAGCTGAACTCTGTCTCCAGCCACCTAGTGCTGCTGGCTGCCCACAGAGATGGTGTAGAAGCCTGGGCAATAAAGATTTAATGTGCTGCTATCTATGCCTCAAATACTAATGACCATTCAAGAAGGCAAGTTAGAAAAGGAGGTGGCTGGAAAGTGGGGGATGTGCAGAGGTAGGGTAGCACCCTCCTGGGGGCAATTTTCCTGTTCTGGTCTGTGGAGACCACCCAACACAAAACAATGCAGGCATTGGAATGGGGTCAAAGAACACGCAAATCCAGTAGAGGGGGATCAAGACTACCAAAAGACCCTCAAAGCTCCCCCATTTCCATAAAGTTCCAGAAGAGTATTCTGATGCCTGATTCATTTATACGAAGAGCAAGAAATCTAATCCTAGGGAGGGGAAAGCTTACCTATAACCAGGTAGCCCCACAAAGCCTTGGTGATGCACTGCCCAGGCCCTGGCTACCCTGTTGGCTAGATTGATCCTGGATCCAGGGCTGCAGATCTCCTTTCCTCTGCAATCTGATCTCCCTTTCATTTTCTCTTTCTTCCCTCTTTTCTTTTACTATCGCTCTTACTATTACAGAGTAGGGGCAAAACATGAATTTCTATGCCAACTGTGTAGTTTGCTAATAAAACTTCATGAGCTTCTTTTGAACCCTTGCAGTTTTTGCCATTCTTTGATGAATCTTGGGTGCTCCCTACCATGCAGGAGTGGGATAGGACAGATGGGAGCATGGGTTTGCCCTGTGAGAGGCATATGGAAGTAGGTGTCACCAGCCAGCAGGAAAATTAACAAAAAGAACACACTGGAGTTTGTAACAAGCACTTAATGTAGTTAAGTAATGCCTGGTGCCTGGAGTAAGTAATACTCTGGAGGTACTACTGCAGTGTCTCAGCCCACTGAAGGCATGGCTTCAAGCACAAACCACTGAAGGCACGTGCCAGCCAGGCTTCTGACACAACCTTATCATGTCCCTTGGTCTCTCCCCACCACACTGCTGCTTTGGCTGGGCCAGCACTGCAAACCTGTGCTTGCCCAGGTTAAACAAAACCCACCTAGTTCACAGCACTGCCTCAGGAACAATCCTGAGCACACTCATGGCACAGCAGAGGACCAACCAGAGGGGTCAGGACCCCTCACACGTTACTGCTGACGCCACACGTCACAAAACCACACCCTGAGTCCTCTACACTGCATTTATGAGGGTCAAATGCACACTGAGCACATACCCAAATGAGCTGAAGGACAGCATTTTCTCAGATATGCTGTCTTTATTCCTGCAATAAAACAGGTCTCTGCCCACACATCCCTCATGTCCTGCCTATCGCAAAATCTCATCTCTTGCATCTCCCTCTCACCTGTCTTAGGACTAATGCTTTCTCTGCCTTCCCTCTGACTCCATGTGCCCTGCCCACAGCAAACAAAGCTCCCACCATGCCTGTTGAGCTGGCTCTGGTCCAACTCCTCAGACTCGAGCCTCAGCCTTGGGCAGCAGCTCTTCTCCTTTTGTTCTACTAAAGGCAGCAGCAACCTCTCCACACCCTTGGCCTAACCCTCTTCTACCTCAAGCCACTACATTCCAGATCAACAGGCATCGCTTTAAAAATTATTTTATGCAACACCCATAGGATAATTATTTGTTCCATCTATAATCCAGGGTCACCAGGCCTTGACCGGGGCAGCGCTGGCTCCATCAGGAAGGCTTCCTCTGGCACTGAGCAGCCACTGGCTCAAAATACATGGAACGCTCTCTGTGACTGCCAAGAGGGGACTGGGAAGGGTGGGAGAAAATGATGGAAAGAAATGTGCATAAGAAGGTATCTCTGGGACTTCCAGTGCTCCACCCAAGATACATTTTGTGCCCTGTCGTCCATCCCTAACTCCAAGTATGAAAACTGCTATTTTATGCCAGCTATCTCTGATATTAAGCCCCTGCCTCAGCAGTATCATAAAGAAGGCTGCACAGAACTCACCAAGACTGGCTTATTTTCAACACCTACCCCACTGGGTTAAAGCTAACCTGGCTGTACAAACGCTTTGCTGTGGTCAAAGCCCTGAATGCAGCATGGACAAACTGTCCAGCAGCCATAGCCACATAGGCCTGGGACCTGCTTCCAGTGGAACCTCCATAGTCCCAAGCAGCAGCCATTAAACTAACAAAGCACAGGCCTGCACAAAGCTCTCCAGAAGCTTTGGGACCCTGGGTCATGGAGAAGAAATTTAGGGCATGGGCAGTATGCTGATTGTTGTGCCCTGAACACAGGCAGGTCTGTAGGGTCTCCCCAAGGGCAGACTGAGGCAGCAAGTACAGATTAGCCAGTTAGGATTCCAAAAATAATATCAAATCTTGCTGACTAAGTTCTGCTGCTTCCATGGGTGATGCCTACACCAAACAAAAACCAGTAACCAAAAGGCTCTCAATCAAAACAGAAGAACAAGAACTTACAAATGGGAAGTTCATAATCTGAACTAAACTTTCTTGTTTGTTTTAGGAACAGGAAACAATGTTATGGCAAAAATTTAAAAGTAAGTAGAAATAATCACTTTTCTCTCAAAAACCTTCTAATATTTTCTGACAAAGCAGTTGTTTTTAGCATGTCAAAATTATGAGTTTTCTAAGCTCCTTGTATCTGTTAAGAAACATTATTTCTAGGCCATAAAGGATGTGCTAATGGCATGCAGAAAGATGCTGGACCTCTGACCTACTGTCCTATGACACAGACACTGGCCATACTTCTATCGTTGTGAGCTGATCCACCTAATATATTAAATACTCTTTCTACCAGTTTAATTATAACCATAGTGAATGAACAGTTCTCATGAACTATTGTCTATTCTCCACAGCCCTGGAGCCTGCTAGTTTGATTGATACATAAGTTGAAGACATTATCATATTTTCTGCAGAATATGTTACAAAGTTTATTTTTTCATTATCTGATTTAATCTAAAAAAATGTAAAAAGCGGAAAGGCTGATCTAACTCTTTTGAGAGTCATCATCCGGTGCAAAGAGATGGAAGAGCTCAAACAGCTGTTGCAAAAATCCTGAAACCCTTTATTAGTCTCAGAGCAGTAACTTCCATGGACTCAAGAATGAACAGCAAAAGCAATTTGATCTGTTTTTGTTTTTATTTTAGTTCCTTCTTGCCCTAACAAATGCAAATTCATTAAAAATACTATTTTAAAAAAATCTAAATAAACTATTGCTCTTAACACTTCCATTTCAAAGTATGCTGGTTTGATGCAGTTTCAATTGGTTCCCTGCTGTCCTCCTTGGATTTGCTCCAAGTCTGTTTATTTTATTTACTATTTAAGCTATTTTGTTCTAACTGCTGGCCAATTTTTCTCTCTTCTTCCTCTTAAATTAATTGCTACATTTGGATGTTTACACACTAACTTTTCCAGGAATAAAAGACTCACATACACTAAAGAAAGGCACATCAGAAGTAAGCTTTAATCCCTTAAATCTATAGAACAGTTGATGATTCTGCAACAGAGTTACAGAGCATAGCTTTGTGGCAGGGAAACTATCAATATTTCTGCACCGCCATAACTGGAAAGACCTAAACCTGAAAAAACTAACCTGAAGTTATATCAATTCCTAAACCAGAAAATTAAAGATTAGCTTGAATGCACCTACAGTCCAGTGTAGTAGTACTTTGAATTGTTTTCAATTCCTTTAACACCTGCTTATTTCTAGAGATGACCATGAGCTAGTTGGTGACTACAGCATGTGAAAATAAATGGTAGGAAGTTGTTTCTTTATTTCTTTGGTGAGGAATTGAATGATCTTTAAAAAAAAATAAATTGAAAACTACCATGAAAACAAGCGATAAAGCAATATAAGGAAAAAAAGGAAACAGGAAAAACAGAGTTCCATCTTCACATTGAGGAATTTGAGAATGAAATTATACTTTTATCATTTATAAATGGCAAGGTTGTGAAAAACAGTTCCCTCTGAAAATATTTTAGTGATTCTGTAACTTATTTCAAATTTTCCCTTTCAATCCAATTCCGTGTGCCAATGCCCTTTTTCCAAGAAAGATATTCTCACACACTCATTCTTCAAACTATTCCAGACCCTTTGAGCTCCCACCAGTGAGCCTGTCCTGGGGTACCCCAACTCCTTCCACTTCCATACCCAAGTTTTCCCTCACTTCTCCTCTTACTCAATCACCCAGCCAAAAAACTCAAAGTCATGGCTCAAAGATCTAAGGTCAGGCTGGAAAGAGCCATCTGGTGGAGTTAATTCCTTTTTCTACCCCTTCTGTTTCATTTGGATATAAGCAAATACCATTCTCCTCCCTATGTAATGGTCATGTTCCAAAATCAATATTACACAGGTCACAAATATAAATTAGTTTCATCGATCTTCAACTACAGCTCCAATAAAATTTCTGTTCTTCCATTTAAAATAAGCTACTAGGATATTTTCTTACACCTTTTTTCAAAGAAAAACCTTGTCTTAATGTCTACTGTACACAGTTGCAGGATTAAAACCCCAGGAAAACAAGGAACACTGAATGCTACAGAATGAGCACCTCAAACAACACTCAAACTCTGAACCTCTGCCTCCTCCTTCTATTGTCATTATTGCTAGACAAAGAACGGAGAAGCTAAATATGATCTCAAAAACTGACAAATCCAGTCGCACCTACAATCCTCAGTATCATTTTAATATGCCTAAAATCATAATCTTAAAACTATACTCTGCAACTCTGTTTAGGATGGGTTACAGTAACTTGAATGCTATGACACTACCAGCAGAAGGTAGCCATTACTTCTTAATGAATAACTGCTCCTGAAATCATCCAAAAACTTGCACAGCTCATTCAATAGCATAGGCTGAGAAAAATAACACCTTCTCTGCTTCATGAGAAGACCTCATAGGACTACAAAGCACTGGTGTTTGCCTGATGACCAGTTTCACAGCCACCTGCAGAGGACTGCGAGGGGCCCACAAGTTCTAACAGAAGCTCCCTTTGAAGTTTAAGGGTGTCTGCAGCAAAGGCTCTGCTCAGAAGCTGGAGGTGACACACTACAGCTTCCTGTTAGCTGCAGTACTAGTTAGCACACTTGTTTCCTGGTGTGAACCTCAACAAAACAACCCTCTCCCACCCAAATTTGGTTCTATACTCAGTGAAATCTGAGATCTTCAAAGCATGACAATCACTCAACCAACCAAGAGCACCAGTATTAGCCAAGACCTGTTTGTCTCGAGTTAGGAACTACACAAAGAGAGCAAAAATCTGACTGCTGAAGAACCTGCAATCCAAAAAGTGGCTCTACAGAGACTGCATAGGTTAAATCTGCTTTTTTTTTTCCTCATTGTTTTGTTACTTAAAAGAGACAAACTGCAGATTTCATTAACCTAGCTGCCTGCAACAGAAAGAACAACTAGTTAGCAGTATTTCTAACTAGGCACATACCCAGTTCTTTTCAATCTCCAAAACTAAGGTGACATTACCTAGGTATAACACAGTTGGCAAAAACGTTATCTGTAGGGAACTGTGCCTGTTACATAAACTATGGGCTTAAATGGTTCAAACAAGTTTATGGTTCTAATAATAGTATTTCGTAATTAATGAAGATAATCAGCCACCTAGCTACCTTACAGAGTTCATCTCAGGTTATTCTCCTCTATGGTAGCATCCTCTAGATCTAAGTGTTACTGAGGAAAATATTTTTGGCTAAAGGAATCTAGCTGTGAGATAAACATCTGGCAAGTTAAACCTAGAGAAATATTGTAAAATCTTGCAACTACTAACACTTGAAATGCAAAAACATGACAGTCTCATCAAGTGAATACCAAATAATACAAACCTTCATCTATCCAAGGACAGCTTTTCATAGCTCAGTAACAAGAGCAAAATTGACATCTAAGGAAAACTTTTATGCAGACCAATTTTTATAACTATGGTGATGGAAGGCTACAGAAAACTCTAAACCAGGTCAAAAATCAGGCACAGGATTAGGAGCATGACTCACAGTTTTATCTATGGACCTTTCTAGAAAGGAATAACCCCTGCATTCCTAGCATTAAAGGTGAGTTAACAACACAGCATAGTGGGAAGTGCTGGTCTGGTGGTCAGATGAGCAAATCAGAGAGCTGACAACTTGGCTCTGTTCAGGCCGTTCTCTCTAATCAAGACCATCTGCTCAGATTGTGAAGACACTCCTGGTGACTTTTAGCCACAGCATGAACAACCTCTGTAGTCACATGTGTGAAATACAGCAACTGTCAGAAATTCATGAGTCATTGCTAAACTCTTTCTTTATTCCATACATAATAAGTTTGAAATAGATTTTTATGATCCTTTTCTCAATGCTAGCAAGTATGCCCATTCACTTATTATAATATCACTTGTGGGACTCCAGGGGAAAAAAACTAGCAATCCCCAGTGTTTTATAATTCACATACATAAACACACTATATGGGCAGATGAAGATTAGGACAGATGAAAGTTTGAAATGCAGTAAATTATTTCTTTAAACCTAATAAAAACTAAAACCCACATGCAGCACCAATACACAGAGGCATTTACGTGCATAACTGCAGTTTTCTCATTGCTAAAAAAAGTCTCAAATACAGGGTTTGCAAGACCAGATAAAGAGTACAAAAAGAAGGAAAAATGCTAAGTTCCTCAATTCAGTGCTTTTTTTCTTTTCCTGCAGGTGTGCAAAAAACTTGCTGTGATATGAACTGAATAAATTTTCTGTTATCCCACTAAGTGTTAGATGCTAGAAATACTTTGAAGACCACATTCTGAATGAATCTTTTTGTACCCCAAAGCAATGATTTCCAGCAACAATGCAGGAAAAAAGTTTGAAACTGCTTTGAATGCAAGGATTTAGTGTTATGATGTCACATTAAATAAAAAGGTTACTGAGTTCTTTCAAGATATTTCATTTGCTCCAGAGACAGACTCTTAAGAGCTGAAAAAACAAGCTGTAGCATAGTGGTCACTGTGGCATATCGTGTCCTGAGAAATGGGTATGCATTTTTGTATTTTAAGTAATGTATTAATTTTCAAACTCTCCTTCTGGCACTTTCCCAAGAGCTGAAAGGAAATTGATAGCCACAGTCTCAGGATAAATCACAATGAAGCCTCTAGATCTGAACGTGAGCTTCTACCTGCTGGACCGACATGCCAAGAATCCACCACATCCAGTATGCCTCTATCTGACAGGATGTTGATAGAAAAAGAATGTTGGGAAAAAAAAAAAAAAAAGAATTACTGTAATTTAATGATTACCATAATCCTCCAGTGGCTTTGTACATTTTACAAGACCGTGTGTCCCACATCAGTCTTCTGTTGACTAAACAAACTTGATTCCTCTCAGCCTCTGTAAATCAGTCATGATTTCTAAATTCCTATTTTATTGCCTATCTTCCTCTAGTCTATTTTTATTTAATCTCTAACTTTTTTCCTGTTCTCCTGTGGTTTATTTGCATTTGCCTTTGTTTAGTAATTATAATTAAGCAGAAACAGGAATTCAGTGACACAGAGCTTCAAAGAAAGGGTAGTTCGATAGCTATCACGTTTTTTACGGAGCAAATTCATCAAGGAGAGGTGCCTGAAATTTAATCAGACAATACTGTCTTCAGATAAAAACATCTGGAACTGTTACGAAGTTGTTCTTTGTCAATTTTCTCAATGTTATGTACGACATAAGATTAAAATCCGTCACCTTTTCAAAATCACAGTCAAAGGGTAATTAAATTTTAGTGCTTTAACTGCGAATTCTCTGGCCTCAGCATACATTAAAGTCTTTTCACCTGAATTTTAAATCTGAACTTTCAGAATGACATGAACCATAATCAGCATTACTCAGATCCCTCTGATGCCATCAAGGGTCAATTTACAAGGCATATGTGTTGCTGACTTAACCCTCTCTGTTGTATATAATAACCTTAACAACTAGATATAATAATAACTTTACCTTATTACAAACTAAATTATCTAAGTAGATCAAAAATACATTAAAATGGAATTTTTAACTAATAAAAAGCCAATGTAATTATTAAATTAAAAGCAGAACTGAACTGACCAATGCAAAGATTCTGTTTGAACATAGCTTTAAGATCAAATCAATGACCAAATTTTCAATCACCTACAATTATTTTATCTTGTAGCGCTTTAAATTTGAGGATTGCATGAGAAACACATGAAAAGCCAAAAGGAAGCCTGAAATATTTACTTGACTGTCCACAAATTTAAAAAACCCCTGGATAATACAGACCACAGCTGTTAAATTTCAGTGTAAATGTCACTGCATTTCACTGACAGACCAATTCTCACGAGAATGGAGGGTATTGGTTGGGAATGCTGAAGCCCTGCTCACTTCTTTAAGGGTGAAAAGACAAGGAATCTGTAAAGCGCCGTGCTTGCTAACCCATGCACGGGGAGGGGAGTTACAAACCTGTGGGCTGAGCACCACTTACCGAAGATTCACTGTCTCTAACAAGGAAATCTCCTTCCACTCCCCTTTCGTTCAGGGCACACTCGGCTTGGTGCCGGGTAACGTTCCCGTAATACCACTCTCTTCCAGCAAATCGTCCGGTAGAAGATGGTCCCGTGTAGCTTATCTGAGGAGGATGGGAAGTGTTCATGGAAGGACCATCACTAATGATTACTACATAGTTTTTAGGAACAAGACCGATTTGACCTCTGGAATTTTTACATTTCCACCATTCTGGGTCATTTTCTGGCTTTTCAATGACTTCCATCGTTTCCCCTTTTTCAAAATTGAGCTCTTCATCTGTGACTGAGCTGAATGGGTACAGTGTCTGAACGATGTGGAGTACTTTGGTGCCCTGGCCGTTACTCATGGAAGCGCCTTTCCTAAGGCTGAGAAAGCTGGGGGAATCTGCAGTTGCCTCCTCAACCTCCTCTACCACATAGTTCGAAGGAAACCAGCCGATCTGTCCGTTGTAGCTCCCTCTCCACCAGCCGTCGCTGCACTTCTCCATGACAATCACTCGGGACCCTTTGACAAGGGACAGCTCATCCTCCCTCTCAGCAACATAGGCAAATTTCACGTAGGCGGGAATGTTAAGATCATAAATCCGGTCGGCACTGCTGCCGTTGGAAGGGTACTCTGCGTCTGTGCTGGGAGTGGGGGAAGCGTCTCTCGCACTCGTCTTTCTCTTGGTTTTTCCCAAACCTGTTAAAGACAGAAACGGGAAGCGGTCACTTGGAATACTTGTCCCCAGACTGCAAAAGCTGGATGTGGTGACATGTGCTACCCTCACTTCAACAACACTGCTAAATGGAGATCTCCTCTCTAATACTACATCGTCTGGGAAATAGCAACACCTTTAAGAGATTCTTGTTAACATCCAGCTGATGCACCATTAGGTAGAGAGCAATCTGTGTTATAATGACTTCTACTCTCTTCTCAGAAGGAGCAGAGTTTAAGCACACTTAAACACAGTGATTTCTTCACTGGGAGAACAGCTAATCACTGAAACCGATTCTGAGCTTGTTGTTATGTATCTTTAAATTCCAGCCAAATGACCATGCCTTTTAATTTTTGAGATGACTTCAATTTGGCTCAAACAAAAAGTGAAAGAAAACCTACAAAAATTAACGAGCACAGAAATAAAAGCTAAAGTTTCTCTGCAGACTGTATTGCTCTCTTTGCTCTTGCAGTACCCAGGCAGGCACAGCTGCAATTCCTTCCAACTGCAACCCCCCCTTCCAAAAGCCACACCTCTTTCACCTACATTTCATCACATACTGTAACAGCAGAAATCTGATGGTGAGGAAGACCATTTGCATGTGTTTCCCTATAATCTGTAAATTCTGGTGTCCTGTCATGGCTTAAATTATAGTGTTAAATACAATGTACAGAAGAAACAACAATAACATTGACCACATCACTTTTTTAATTAGAAAAACCATACTAATGTCTGTTTAAATACAGAAAAACTGCACAACACACTTGGTGTACTTTTCAAACTTTTGCAGCAACCCCTCCTTAAGCTTATATACAAACAAAATAATAAATAAAGTGAAGAAGTAGCCCTCTCTTGTGAAATTCACTTATAAGATTTCTGAAAAACAAAAGTTAATGTCTCAGTATAGCACAACCAAGCAACGCTCAAAATATTATGCAAGGGACAGAAAGCAAAACCATCACAGAAATAGGAGCATTTGTACTTTTCTCCATGCTCATAGAGCCTGAGTGGCAGGTGAGAGATTTAGTTTAGACACAAGAGCACACATGCTGATTATAGAATACTTAATGGAAGGAAAATAAATAAAGGTACTTTGTTTTTGTTTCTTCAAGTAATCTGAAGTAAGGACATGCATGCTATTTCATTTTTAACTATTTAGGCCTATTTAATCCAGCCACTCCACTGCCAAAAAATGTGTTTTAATATATTTAGATAAATATGCACTTGCATATACAATGGACATCTTCAGCAAAGCTGTTTGGTCACCACAAAACTTCATGCTTATTTCACAGTTATCTGTAACAGCACAGACTAACAGTGCACACATAAGCATGCAGGGATCGCTGTCTAGAAGAGTTAAAAATACATTAATTAATATGTGGTCTTATGGTCTCAGAAGATGGCAGAAAATTCTGATGATCCTAAAGTGTTTCCTGACCTTCCCCAGCAGGGCCTTGTTTCCTGCTGTAGCCTGCTACATCCTATTGTCATTCTAACTGCATCACTCCAGCCAAGAGCCAGTGGCTGCACTCTCAGGCAAAATAAGGGAGGCAGCTTATTGTACTAGGGGAGACAATCACAGGAAAAGAGTGTACAAGCGAGTACTAATCAGAAGCTGGTCAGGCTCTAATCTCTGCCAAGGCTGGAAATTTTCATCAGTTTAGAGATCATTTTTAACCAAAACGACAAGGATGTTTCAGAACTAATGAGCATTAAATTACAGTGATATAAACAAACACAACTTAAAGGTCGCTCTGTTAAGAAAAGGGGGAAATTACTTTTATAAATTCATGGAAAACAAGCAACTTTATTTCAATAGATTCAATCTACATAAAGCCCTCCACTGAGACTAAAGCTTCCAGATGGAAAACTTAGGCTTTTATTGGCTCAGTAATGAAGATATGCAGTCCATTTCTTGGAATTACAGCAAAAGAATTAATGAAAAAAGCAGTAGATGGTGAAGCAGCTCACCTACCTAGCTGAAACGCAGAGCACAGAGATAACTGTGAGAAATGGGGATGTAGACTGGCAGGAAAATGCCATAAACTTAAGTATCTAGAGAAAAAACTGTTTATAAACAGGTAAAAATCCAAAATTTCTCAAAAACCCTTCTGAAATCTGATAAAGGTATCTGAACATTTAGGAAAAAGTTATCATTCAAGCACTGCCTTTCATTTGGAGTTGCATAAGTTCCCTCTTTTTTCACAGACTTTCCAATAGTGCAGCTGACATTTCAAATACTGCTTCCTATCAGGCCCATTAAACATAAATAATTAAAAATTTGGGAAAATAATTTTAAAAAGAAACATAAAGTTTCTAATTTTTATCAATAAAGACAACTGGAGTTCTTCGGTTTAATCTTAACATTTCACGTGAACAAACTTTTTAAGGCTGAGAGCATGGTAATGATTAACATTTTGCAATTGCAGCAATGTGCACCAAAGGCTTTCCAGCTGGTTTGACCAAAGGAACGAACTATGCAGAGACCCATCTGCAGTCAGGCACAGCAAAGGGCATGCACATTATCTAGGAATAATTTCTAATGTGAGGTTGCAACATTCATAACTGTGTCCATGACTGAAGAGGAAACAAGTTGTTCCATGAGCAGAACATGGAAATCTGTTCCTGTATATACCTCCTGCTGAGCTATTCCTCCTCTTCCTCCCCCTTCTGCTGCAGGATTCACAGTAAGTCCCCCTACTGTATGACTGCTTTCACATCCCCAGGTCCTTCTCATATTTCTAGGTCCCCACTGCCATCTCCAAAATGCCCTCAAAGCACACTCCATCTCCCCTGGCGCTCCCCTCCTCCCTACCTTTCTTGAGCTGGCCAGCCAAGCACAGTGCCTGGTGTCACCCTGCCTCTCAGCCCTCCCTGGACTGAGCAAGAGCTGGGGTTGCTCTGGCTTCTCCTCCAGTGAGGGACATCAGCAATGATTCTCCCAAGCACAGACTTAGAAAACTAGTTAGTTTATCTCTGCCAGTCTGTCAAGTTTGCCTAAAATTGGCTGAGTTATCAAGGATGGACAGATGGACGGACTATGACAGCTGACTGCAACAGCATGACTAGTGTAAGCTTCATTTCCTTAGGAAAGTCTAAAAATACAGTTTAGTAGGATGGCTCATCACAGCTAAGCAAGACTAAAGTTAGGTCAATTATAAACTTTGTATATGCATCTATAACAAAAACACAAATATATTAAAAAAAGAAAAGTACAATCTACTTAAGTCATCTCTGGAAGAGTAAACACTACCATTCTACTAAGAGAAATGTTCACTTAAGGGGATTCATAAGGGGATCCCTATTCTTATGTCTGAATGGAATGAAACACATATAAAGGATTTAATGGAAAACAAAACATTCAAGCACTCTGGGAGTCACATGTAGAAAAGCTGAATATACTTGCAATTGCAGTCATAGTTTTGGCATGTTTTATTGTTTTTGTTCTAATGAAAACCTATCTACTGATCTATCTACTTATCTACTACAACTGTGCTTTTCCTACTCTGACTCACCGGGTACAGTTCATCTGTAACCTGTGGAAGCCACAATCCTTTGTAACACAAATAGTTGTCGTAAGGGGTAATCTAAAGCAAGAGGTTAGCTTTCAAGTGAGAGGAAAAGTGTGGAAGGAAAAGAAGAATTGCAAAGCAGCAGAAAGCCTGTTTTGCTACTGCAATTTGTAGGAAGTAATACTATTCACAATCTACAATAATCCACAGTAAATTACTTCATTTTCACTTTTATAAATACATTGCCAAGTGATGTGAGCTGGTATAATTCTTAGGATATATTACTGAGACAAAAAAAGAATCAACTGGCTAGCAATATTTCCAGAGAAGGGACCCACTGCAAATCCTCTTTCTCTCTGCAGTGAAAGAAATCCTCTGGCCCCACGGTTAGTCCTAGGGAAACTCAGAAACGTGCCTGTCGCATCACTACGTGCTGTCTTCCTTTCCTAGCTCAGCTGTGGCTCTAAAGAATACCTTCTTTTTGAGCAGCAGGCTGAAGACTAGTTTCCTATGAATTTGCTTCCTGTCACTTAAGTTTCCATTGTGCAAGCACCCTCTCATTACCAGCTTGTCCCTGAGACAGTCATTCCATTGTACCTGTAAGATCCTCGAGCCTGCACCTCCAATTCCCTCTCCCCACAGCATTTCCAGCCTTCCCACCTCATCCTCCTTAGACTCCCATTAGGAAATGTCTTGAGCTCCCCCAAACCCCAAAGCTCAGAGTGGTGGAATTTCCCTGTGGTCCATCTCCTCTGGCGCGATGCCAGGCAGTGCCAGTTCCCCTACCCCTACGTGTGTCTCCTGCCATGCTGGCCATGCTCCTGGGCCAAAGGTTGGCTGCCTGTCAGCACAGATGCCCCAACTGCCCAGGTGCTCCTGCTAAAAACAAAAGGATTTCTCTCTCTTTTCTGCCTTCAGTGATGGCACTGAAATAAGGTTGCAAAGCTACAACCACTATCATAGGATAGACACGTTTAACTACACTTAAAACATACCTTATCAAACATATACATAACACTTGCATAGAAAGGGATTCTCGCCAGTAGTATAGGTTTGTATTCCATTGGCTAATTATGGTTTAATATTCCATACTACCTTTACTAGGAAAAGCCTATTTACAAAACAGACAACTTCCTAATTTTTCGAAGACTTATTTGACAAGTCTTTCCACGTTCCTGCAAGCTGGTATCCTTGACTGAAACTGATAAGCGACCACATTTTGTATTTTAACTGCATTTGATCATCCCCAGAGATGAAAGAACATCTCCACAGGCTTATCCATACTCACGGCTATTAACTTCTGCTTAAGAATAACATGAACCAAACATTAAAGGTATTTGCAGTCAAATTCTGTAGGATTCCCTTCCCAAGACTGCTCACTAAATTTGTAAAATCTTGCATGTAGCTTAACTTTAGACTAAATACAGTTGCATTTCTTTTTTAAAGGAATTTTAAGTTGATTTGATACCTGACTTTTGCTAAAGTTGATTTGCTATTACTGTCTTTTGATTTCATATTACTGCCTTTTCTATTTTTCCCTCTTCTGTATACAAAAAACATTATTCAGTACCTAATGACAATTTCTGAGAAATTGATCAGAGAAATTGTCTCTGATTTTAATACATAATTTTAATATACAAATAATGAGCAAAGATATTTTTTGCAGCTCACCTGCATATCAAATCAAAATCACAGGACAGAAAAACCCAAAAACCCTTTCAGAAAAACACTGTAATACAAGAAAACTACTGCTTTGAGAAACTGTGAGACACCAAATTTCCAAAGCAGAATTCTTCAATTCAGAACTCAGTGAAAAAGACCAAATACTACTAAATACAATAGATACAACTCCTTAAGAATCTTCCAATAGCTTCTTATTCAAATATCAAGAACAATTAAGGAAGGACACTCTCCCCCCCAAAAGTGACCTTTAAGCTATAGAATACACTGCAAAACCAACAAAAGTGTCTCAATACAACTGAGTTTTGAAAACTACTTCCTCTTTAAGGGACTAGAGTTCTATTAAATGTTGGAAAAGCCAGTTTTAAGTCTAAATATGCAGCTGGAAATATAAAAATGGAGGCTGCTGAGTAAAGCTGTTAGTTCTCCCCAAGGCAATTAGAAAGACAACTATTTGTGCATTTTCAGCTATTGCCATATTTACATATCTGAATAGATTTTTATCATAACAAGTTGGAACTAATTTTTCTATGATGTATTCAACCCCTCATGTTTGAAATTAGTTTTTGATCAGTTATTATATATTACTACAAAGCTGTAAGTTGGCAAAAAGTAACTTGAGCAAGAAAAGAGTCAAAGAGATAGCCTGAATTAATAGCGCATCAAATACCAACAGGTACACTTTTTCACAGTCTATTTATAAACACAACAAGCTTTCCTCTCAATTACAAATTTAAAATATGCTGTTTCATCTAACAAAAACACAGAAACTGATACTAGAGCTGAAAAGGACATATGTACATGCTCTGCTCTCACATAGGCTGTCAAAAACTTCACATGACTATTTGAAAATTCGTTTACGGGAAAAAAATAATTAAAAAAAAGATCTTTCATGGGAAATATGAATTAACCAGTAACTCAATTTTTAAAAATATTACTGACCATTACCCTCTGAATTTAAGAAAACCCAAAAAAACCAAAATAAAACCAGTGACAACAAAAAAGCAAATACAACAACCCGCCCCCCCAAAACAACAAAGCAATTACTTGTAAAATTCTTCATACTAATTTAAATGCATTTTAATTTAGCCACCCTCACTCTAGAGTAAAATGCTTTTAAGAGTACCACTTGCTTTATGGTTACAAAACACCCCCAAAGAATCCCATAAAATTATAGAAGCCACACAAAGAACATGAGCACAGTACAATTTTAATGGAAATATTTTCATTTTAACCATTTTTAATAGCAATTGGTTTTGTTATTTACAATTCAAACTGAAACAAAGCACTCCAGAGTGCTGAAAAATTTAACCTTATTATAATATTTCAAAACAACTACTTCCATTAAAGAGCTGAAAGATTCAAGATAAACAAGTTTGGGGCTGATAAATTTGAGGAAGTCAAACAAATAAACTAGGAGAACTCCCAATACAAATACCCAGAGGAAAAAAAAAATGCTGCTAATTTCAGAGTTCTATAAAAAATTAAGAAAAAAATTTCAGCTGAAATTGATATATGTTTTAGTTCCCCTAAACATTAAATCAAATTTTACAGAACAGCTCTCCTTATTTTAAAAATCTTTGAAGGCAAGGCAACCAGAAATTTTCATTCAATTTACTAATATAGTGTTTTCTGTTAGATGTAACAGAATCAAGCAAATTTCTCAAAATAAATTTTTAATTTAGAAGCACTATTTCTTCAACATTTTAGCCATTTTTTACATAAGATACCTGAAATTATTTTTCTTGCGTATTCTAACAAAATTGAAATTCCATCTGACTTCATACAGATGCAGTCAAAAACAATGATCCTTTCTTGTTTAACAAATAAGTTATTCATCTCTGAATATTACAGCAATGAATTATATTGCATATTAATGCATACATTTAGTAAGAGTGCAAAGTGTACAGTGTCTGTTTTGAAATAAACTAAAAATTGCATTAAGAAAGAAGCTATTAACTTTTCAGGAAATTCTTCAGGAAAAAAACCCACCACGATGCAATGTAAATTAGGTAATTCATCCACTCAATACAGAGCTAAACACAACTTCTTGTGAACTGGAATATTCAGATCAGACATTCATGTAGTTTTGTTATTTATTATTACTTTTATAATTTCAAATTAACTTGTCTTTGCTTCTTTATTACTAAGGAATTCAGCAGACCAAAGTTTCTTCTGTTACACAGAAAAACCAAACATTTCTGCACATTTTCAGACTGCAACCTCCCACTTCTTCTTCTCCCCCTCCATGTCCAATTTCCAAGAAAATGTTCAAAGGCTAAGATCCATATGGGATAGTCAGTGTTTTAGAAGCAACATATCCATCAACAGCACTCTTTAAAGGACACTGCTATAAATTCCAGAAACCTTCAACTGCATTTGTAATACAGAAATAAAGCTTTACAGCTCAATTAATGACTTTTTGTATCTTCTCTAAGAAGCTCAATATCAAAAAAAGCCACACTAGAACAAATGAGAAAATGGAAACTCTTCTCTAAATGTCAAAGTGAAACTCTGACATTTCAACAACCAGGCTTCTTTATCACTGCTTTTCAAGTACACAAAAAAGTTTTCCATGCATCAAACACTATTCAGTCAGGAGGCTTCTGCAAAGAAATGAATTCAATAACTACATCGAGAACACTCAAATTCCAGTATCAGGTACTGAGTTTTCTGTACCCAAAGCATCTTAGAGCAAAAGGTTAGAATTATAAAGATGTAATATAGGGACATAAATGAACAGAGACAAATGCACAATTTGCAGGCTCCCATAAACTGCCTCATGTATGTTCTTACCCCAGTGGCAAAGTGAAGTGGAAGACTAATTAGGCAAATTTAAATGGTCTTAGGATTTCAAACAGGAAAACAGCAGTCTTGGTCTCAAATAGAAGACATATAAAATGAATGGGGTTTCTCAAGACCTACCATTCCAATTTCCCACTACATATTTAAATTGAAGCTTGCTTGCTTTAAATAGGCAGACTCTGCTTTCAAACTCAAATAAAAATATTTCCACCTAATTTTTAATCCTATCAATTATGCTATCTTGACTTTGAAAGGTGCCCTGATAAAAGAATATAACCAGAAATTTCTCAAATCTAAGGCAGCCCTATAATTCAAAGAACATATCTATAAAGTGCCATATAGGACTTCCCATTGCTTTCTGTTCCCGCGATGAAGAGAAGAAAAACTACACTGTTTTGCCTCTCCTTCACAAACACTAACAGAGGATATTGACAAAAGAAATCACTAATATGCATGAGATGCTCCAAACTGTCTTCCTCAATGCATACTCCTGTCCCTCAGGAAGTATATCATAGCTTGTGTTCCCTCTCCCCTTCCAGCACTTGGTGGAAAGACGATTTATATTTAGCTATCTCACATTTATATGAAGTGAAAGAGGTGCACATGACAGCTGGGGATACAAATTTGACTTCCTAACACTAACCCACTCACTGAAAAAGAAACTGGGGGGAAAAATACAGCAAGGTACAAAGTAGACTATCCTGAATGCAAGATGACAAACCTCCAATTTAAAGACCCTTCCAAATAACCAAGATAGAATTATTCTATTTTAGGTACAAGTAACTATAGTTCTAACTTAAGTAATTTCACTTCTTGTACACTCAAATTTACTCTCAATTCTGTATCTGAAAAGCAAAGATGTAAGAGATGTTACAGATAGAGGCTAAAGTTTGGATCACCAAGACTAAACCTGAACAGAGAAACTACAAAGCAGCAATTATACAGCCCCTCAACTCAAAGAAATGCTTTAGAAAACAATGATCTAAATATTGACTAAAGGGCACTGTCTCAGCATCAAGAGGCCTAAGACAGTCCCTCCTGAAAGTATAAGTCATTTACCCTTTGAGCTTACAGTGCTTTACCCCAGTTGACCCATACCAACACCAAGCAGGAGTAAAGCCTTAGTAATTCTACCATAAGGCCAGAATGCCCATGCTATACTATACTAGTGTTTCCCAACATTAAATAAGTGTTACAAGAAAATACAAGATGTTTATTACATTTTATCTTTAGAAACCTCGAAATTCCTCAGAAGCCTGTCATTGATCCTGCAGTTTTCTTGCAAACTCCTTTTAGGAAGGCGAAAGCAAACTAAATATCATCTTTTCTGTACTAACTTCCTCTCTGAATTTCAATGCACATAAATTTGTTAATCAAGGACTCTCAGGTTATTTGCAATTGCATACACAAAATCAGGCCTCTCCATCTCTGAAGGGGAAGTAACAAGATGAAATGGCTCACTTAAGAAAACAGCCCACCTCCTCTGAGGTTTAGTCCTCACAGCCAAAACACAAAACCCCAGGATTCACACACAAACCAGAACAATTTCTTCTGTACATTTAAACTGAGTAGCTATAGAGTAATAATTAAGTAATACATTTATCTCCCGTTCTGGAGAATAATTTCCTGAATGAACAATTGAAAAAATATCTTAGAGGTTGGTTAGGAAACTGGTACAGCCCATATAGAAGAAGAATCACCTTTCCACCACATCAAAATATATTTTTCCATTCTTTTTTCTTTCCATGTCCAAAGACGGCAAACAGGCATTATGGCAATGACTGCATATAATTTAGACAGTCTACAGCCTAATTCCTAAATCAATTTCTACTGCAAAATACAGCTACAAATAGTCATCTATTAGAAAGAGCAACCTTAATTGTCCACCTGTCCAAGCTGACCATCCATTATAAGAGGTGTCTGTCCAAATGAACTTGCTGAGACCACAAAAATAACTTGTCAGTAAACAATCACATTCACCACCGAAGCAACTCTCAAGAAAAGCCATCTGTGCTGGAACCTTTCCTCTTAAAACAACAGAGGTGGTCATTCTCTCCAGCACTGCAGCTTTGTGCTTTATGTCTACACACACTCCACGCATGTCAATTCTTGTTTTATGGACAGATTCCACAAAACAAAACATTTCTGAGACTCAGAAAATGGAAGGAAACTTTTCCTTACACATTCTAAGACAAACTCCAGTTTTCTTTTGGCATGAATGCCAATTTACAAATTCGGTTTGCATGGTATGAGAATGTCTCACGTATCATGGTCTTTGAAAAACCCAAGAAACAGAAAGCAATGTAACCCAAGTGGAAACACGTAGAGAAAAAATACCCTGAAATATTAAACCTCAAGACAGCCCAAGGACACCAAAAAAAAATCCATTCAGTAATACCAAAAGAATTACTTCAGGTTGCATATTGAAGGAAATAGCAACATCTGAAGGAGAGGAATTCCCCAATGATTCTAAAGTGGGAGAAAGAACAACCACTGTAACCTACGTATTGAAAAATCTCTTGTCCTTTGAGTCACCGTAATTCCTTGGAAAATGGCATCCCTCAGAGTACATACAGAGGCTATTGATTTTTACCAGTTACCTTAGCTTGGTCTTTAGAACAGTGACCCAGCTCCAGGCACCAAACAAGGCTCACAATACCTCTAATACTTCAGGTACTGTCATCTGTTTCTTCTCTCTGCTATCATCTTCATGTGCTAGGACATGAAGCAAAAGGCGATAACAGCATGCACAGCACACAAATACACGCACCCCTATAAACATGTGCTTATGGAAAAAGTCCAGCCCAGGCAGAGAGGTGCCATGCAGTGACCCTCACTGCAGCCCCAGTTCTGCTGCCTCAGCCAACTTCAGTTCTCCCAGGAACCTGAAGGAAAGGAAGACAAAGGGAACACTGTGCAATGAATCCAGTACAAGACAGTACTTGGGAAAAACCCACACTCTATTTTCACTGGTTCAGAAGAAGAGACATAATTAGCAGAATGCTTTAAGTATTTTATTCCATGTAAAAAAAATGAAACATCAAAAGAGTTGAGGGTTCAGACACAAACTTTAATGCTAAGAAGTAAAAGACTGCCTCCACAGCTGGCACAGGGCGTAGGAGGAGCTACCGGCAATGGAGTGACTCTCTTTAATAGTGAGCTGTGAAACTACCTTGGGAGCTAATTTCTGGGCTTGCTCTAAGGCCAGACATTACAGGCTGAACATAACTGGCTCAGAGAGGGGCAAAACCAAGGGTCCTCCAAGGTGACAATTGAGGGAAATAATACCAAAGGGATCAGTACTCACAGCCATACTGAGTTAAGGTGATCCTTTTATCTTTTCACACATAATTATGAATAAAATAAAGGCTCATTCTTTGATCTGTAAATGCCAATGTACCTCCAAGCACACACAGACATTCTGCATGGTAAAGGGGGAAAAAGTATACCTATTAGCTAAAACTTCTAATACAATGAACAAATTTATCTACTAAATATAGACTAAAAATAGGAGCACTTCTTTATGCCTTGAGCCTTGCAACATTTTACAGCAACCGTCACAGTAGAAAAATCTGATGAAAGGTAGAACACGTAATGGTTTCCATTATATTTTTGTTTTAAATTCTTGAAGCAGCACATCCTTTAAATGATCTACCCCAATAAATAATCTACCCCAATAAAGCTAAAACTTCAACAGAATACAATATACACAATTGTAAACTGAAGAAAGCAAACTTCTGAACCATTACAAGCTAGCACTGCAACAAGCTTCAGGTTCTGCATTCACTGTGCTGCTTTTGGCTTTTCACTTTGGAGCAGAAAAAGGGTCTGGTGAATACATCCAATAGAGAAACCCTTATCAAGCAATAAAAGAAGCACTATTCTGTACCATGAGTTCTCAAGAATATTCACCAAAATGCTTTGCTTTCAGCTCTTTAAAAGGCATTAAGTTTGTGCTCAATTTTCATTGGGGAACTTGTTTTGGTTTTGTTTGTTTGTTTATTTTGCATTAGTCTGCTATGCAACTTCAGATTTTTTCCTTCTCAAGCAGATGTTTCCTGAGAAATTACAACACAGTATTTTTTAGAAAGTCTGATTTAGTTCCATCAAGCAGAGACTTGGATTCCTTTAATGTTACTTTCAGTGGACACAGCTGATATGCATATTAAAATTAGTTAAATGTTTGTGGGTGTACAACAGGTCCAAAACCATAAATTCAAGAGTTTGTTTTGCATTCTAAATAAATATTTAAACATTTTATAGTAACACTAATTCAAAATTTATGTATTTTTTGCAATTATGTATCTGATTGATAGTCAGAAGGCAGACCCTACCCTGTCATCACTGTTCTTATGTCATTTTCCATATGCAAAACTACTACTATTGGGTATGTCTCCATACCTTCTCAGATCACCAATAAAGTGAAAACGACTACTTTAATCAAGTCTAGGTTTTAATGATGATTGTGAGGCAGATCTATTTCCAGAAAGCAGCAAAGTATTTCAATTACATATGATACAAATCATCTGCTACCACTCCAGTGGCATCAACACTGTCAGCACCTAACTCCATATGCTCTAGATGGGAATCTAGACGATATCTCCTCCCTGGCCTTGAAATCCCTGTGAACATCTCCCATTCCTCCTTTCTCAGCAATCTATGTAACCACAATCATCTATTACTACTGTGAACATGGAAGAAATGCAATTGTTCCAGCTGATTTTTCCCCCGAAACTAAAGACACCACACCTAAAAGGAGTTCCCATCACTTCTCTCACTACCACGTGAAAAACCATGTTCTCCTCAGTTTCATCACTGGTGAAGAGTCATCACCGTTGCCACACCGTCTCACAAACAAACATGCTTACTCTGAGCAACGCAACGACAAAGCAGGATGAAGCACAGCAGAGAAAGCGCTTCTGTTAAACAAAATCAACCATGAAATGAGCTATTCCAGGATTCTAGGAAATTGAGCAAGAATTTGTGCTGTATATAAACACTTCCACTACTTCCTCTCCCTGAATTTGAACTTTAAGTCCTGTGTGCCAACTCCTTTAAAGTGCAAATAGAGATTACTTACTCTCATCCAATCCTCCAAGAAGCACAACAGACATGCCATTTCTGTCATGCCCACATTTTCTGACAAGCTGGAAAGCTTCAAAACAACAATAAGTGACACAGAAAAAATACTTTTATTTTTACTGAATTCTTACCAGGGGATTGATTTTATTGCTAATTTCAGCTAGAGATGTTTGGCTAAACAAAATCTTCATACAATTCTTTCTTAGGAATTTTTATATGTGATAAATAATTTGACAAGTAGCTATATACTTTAAGAAGTTATTTATTTTTTAAAAACAACTTTAATAAATGCTGGTTTTTAAATGGAAAGACTAGCATTTCTTACAGGTCTGTGACAAAGAAGGCCAAAAACATTGGAAGCTTGGAGTTCTAGAGAGATTAAAATAACTCTATTTGTCTTGTAAGGTTGACCTGTTTCTATTAACATGAGTTGTATAAGGCTTAAGAGGCTGTGCTATACAACAATACGCTTATTATACAGTGATACCATATTTATTTTTATTTCCACCATTCTTTCATTCTGTAGCAAATTTTATGCCCTTATGGTGTCCAGAGAAGACTATAATTGGAAATAACTAATTAAGAACTAACAGAAATATTTTCAAACTGGTACTTGGGTCTATTAGAAATTTAATGTGTTTTCTGTGATCTTGCAGATGAGGCTCAGTCAGGTCACTGATAAACAAATTCATCAAGCAAAGAGCACTGAAGACTCAATTTAGTGTTCTGACTGTGCCAAAAATACTGGGCATACTTCTTAGGATTACACACTTTTAAAAATTAGTGTGGAAGAACTGGAATATATTCAGCTAAAACCTGCAACGTTAGAGGCGTAAGCAACTTTCACCAGTGAAAGAACTTAGTAATCAAATTTCAATGCTTAAAACTAGATTTAGAAACTATCTGATGAATGTCAAAATACCACCTTATACAGTTAAATGTGCCACACATATCACATCACAGCTCCCAAAATTGGATCACTAAGATATTTTTTCAAGTCCTCAAAATCAAACCAAACAAGGAAAAAAAAAATAAAAGCCAATAATACACACTCCAGAACTTAAAGGTTGATAACTTAACTGGTGAATGAGATTTCATAATCACGTTATACAGAACTATGATGGCAATTGTTTAAATCTGAGTTAAAATATTTATATGCCAAAAGGAAGTACACCAAGGCTCTTAACCAACAGTAATGAGGAACAGTTTTCCATTGCTAAAAAAACATTGCATTAAAGAATGAGCAATTCCTCATTTCTGCTTCTTACTAGGCAGTGACTCTGCAAAGAAACAAGGGCTAACTTCCCTGTCAACTTCCAAATGAGCGCTGAGAACGTAGTACTAAGTAGCTCTCAAATGAAAAAATATGAAGTTATAAATTTGAAAAAAACCCTAGCATTTTCATAACAATAACTGGGGAGAGGAGAGAGATATAAAACTGCTGATTCCTGAAGCACCAGTATATATGGCATTCAGGGACTGCTGCAGATATACAGACTGACCCAGGCAGACACACATCACAGGGGTTGACAAACACAGGAAATACTCCTGGATGCTTATAACACTTGTGAAATAAGCTGCTAGGAACACTGATGCAAGCAAGAACTGGCTTCTCTACATTATATCTCAACTTGGCAATTCTTACTTTCCAAATCTGGCATACTGAATGAAAAGTTACAGAAAAGTTTTGCAGACTTCCAGAAGCTCAATAAAGGAGCCATTTAAAAAGTCTCTCATGAAACTCAAACACATCTGTGAAATGTTATCAAGGTTATTGTCACTTGCCATCACCACCAAAACTCATCTGTTTCTATTGTTCCTACAGATTTGCATACACCTCTCCTGTATTCTTGGTGTCCAATCTCCTTTTCAATACACATTTTATTAAACCTTTTTCTTTTGCAGGGCATCTCTTCAAAAACCCACACCAAGAGCAGAGCAGAAGTGTCCTCAAGGTTTCTTACGTAGTTGCTCACTAAAGGGAACAAGACCAGAAACCTGTAAGAAAAGCCTATATGCAATGCTGGTTGTGAAGCAAAAGCAGCAAAAACAGCAAAAACATTCAGAAAATCATAGATTCCCATGAAAATGGCACCCTGCTGTTGGATCACACGCTTCAGTCACTAATGGCACGCTGCTGCCTGGGGAGCTGTGCTGCTGCCAGGAAAATGACTTGCAAAGGGATGGAAAAAATGTAGAAGTTTTATTTTGAGTACACAAACAACTGACTTCTCAATTATTTTGGCTTCCTTCAGATAAGGTTTCTGTTTGGCATGACAGAGATGAGCCAGCAGGCATAGATCATCTTTGCTGCAGACGGGGAAACCCGTGGAGTTGCACTCAGAGGCAGCTCTGGGGGTGGTGCTGGCAAACGCCCACTCCAACCAAATGGATATGGGAATTCCTTTCCAGCCCCCAGCACATGGGAAGAATTACATTACAGAAAATTACAGTTTAAAAGATGCATGCTGGAGGTCTCTTGCTTAGTAAGACTTATTCAAAATGTATAAAAAATACCCTCCCCGCAAAAGAAATACTGTAAAAGGAAACTATTTTAAGCTTCATTATAATGAATGAAGATGAAATTTTAATCACAGGCATGGAAGCTGGCTTTTGCCTTAAGAATAGTAATAATTACCAGATTTCATTCAATATGAGCAAACAGAAGACAGCAATTTGAAATGGTGAAATTACCATTAATGTTTTACTTGCAGTATCACTCAGTTAAGACAAAAAAGGGAATGAGAAGATTAATCATTTAAACTACTCAATAGGTGGCCTATACACTACAGTTCCATAATTAAAACTAGGCCATTGTAGCTGAGTATTCATTAGACCTCACTCAAGAAGGAGGTTTAGGAAGACATAAGTAGTATACATCAAACAGAAAAAATGACAAAACCAGACATCCATCAATTGAAGAATTACAAGACTCAAAGTTTCTCCAAGTAATTTAAGGAAAGTTAAAAGTTATGGAAAATTCCCTGATGTCAGGACTAAAAGAAGATAGAATAGAGCAAGCTCTTAGAAAGGCAAAGACAAAGTGAATGGTGTAGAAAAGGCTATCGTTTTGTGAAAAGGCACTGGATGATTCTAAAGTATCTCTTCAGAAAGTACTGGGGGTCATTTGAGATTTTGGGTGAGCTGTTTTTCAGTCCACAAGGAACTGATTTAATGAACATATGCTAAACAAGCATTCATCAGCATTTTAATAAGCACCCAACACATTTAGGAGAGCTGTCTGATTAATTTTATTTTTTTTTAATGCCAAAATAAAATGGATGTTCAAGAAAGCCTTAAGACATTGCTAAAAATGGACTGATTTCTAAAACATCAAGCTGCCTATTCTAGGTAGTCATATGTCCATCAACCTTCCACCAACCCTGAGCCAAAAAACTGTAAAGCCAATAGGACTCTATTAATAAAATATTCAAGGGTTGAGATATAATTAGTGACAGTCAACAGTTCATGGAAAATTAGTTTTTAGCATCAAACAGGCATTATTTAATTCTCTGATGAGATTGTAAGTTTTCCCAATAAAAACAACTTTGAAAAGATAATAAAATTTCGTGGTGTACTTTGGTTTTTGTGTACAAGACACCAACAAAACTGGTGGCATAAAGTTTCATTAGAACACAGACTGCCAAAGATGAACAACTATTTAGATGATGCATCTTCAACAGCCAATGAGGGGAACTATTAATTAAATAGTTATAGCTCCTATGGGGTCTGCCACAATTTGAGCTATGGCTGGCACTTTTCATATTTATTGAATATAAAAATATAAATCAAGCACCAGTAATTACTGTGGATAAGCACAAGAGTGGCAGATAGCTACAGGTAATCACATAGACAACACACGACATCATTTGCATGATAACGATGCTTTCAGATGAATTATTTTTTAACACAAGAAAATGTAATCTATTAAGAAAGAGGCAGGGAAAATTGTATTTCCATGGGAACAAGCATTTGCTTGAGTGCAGGTACGTCACTGGAAGCAGCTATGAGTCTGTTTCTCTCCTGAGATTTCACAAGATTTATGATTAATTATTGACAGACTATTAAGTGACACTTTGTTGGGCTTTTTTAAAGTTTAATACCTGATATTTTGACAGTAGCTTCAAGATCAAAGTTGGAAACAGATTTGGTTTAAGGACTAATACTTATGACCACCATTCCCAACTGTGCTGGGTTAGGAGGTATTTTAATGAGAATTTTCTTGTGATCCTTGGAGAGGCAGGCAGGATGATACATTAGACATATTTGTATTAAGAGAACTTAAGAATTTACTTCATTGGGCTAAGCAGAACTTTCAAAAGCTGTTTCACTAGATGAAGCATCAGTCTTGCAACTGCAAGCCTTTGTTTAAAAGAAG
This sequence comes from Motacilla alba alba, assembly GCF_015832195.1. Classification (NCBI taxonomy): domain Eukaryota; kingdom Metazoa; phylum Chordata; class Aves; order Passeriformes; family Motacillidae; genus Motacilla; species Motacilla alba. The sequence continues at coordinate 96,544,516 of NC_052016.1, read as the reverse complement.
GAGTGCATTTTTGATGGCCTCTCAAAACAATGGATCCTCTAAGGAAGGACACACGCTCTGCTTGTTCTGAATGAGAAATTACTGTACAGCAAGACAGGAAAGGCTTAAATACTATAGTTTAGTTAAAGACATTGATTCAGGAAAGGTAAAAAAAGTTGTACAGATATGTGGTACACAGCACAGACATGTTTCATTATGGTAAGGAGTTCACAGCACCTAAACTTTTAAAAAGGAATACTCTTAAGCACCAGCTCCTTTGGGTAGATATTAAGAATATTCTGAATCCACTTGTAAGGTATGCTTTAGGCAGTTTCTCACTGTCACGGGGTATATGAGCTTAAAAGAGCATGAGAGGTGCTTCACACTCTGGATGCTCACCAGGTAAGTGTGGTCACAGGACACAAAGGCCAGACTCCATCATAAGGCACTTTCTGCCTCAGCTGAACGAACACACAGAGAAAACCATTAGAAAGGGAACAGGAAATGCATAACTTGTTGTAACAGTGCTTCAGAACTTAAAAACCCGTGCAGGTGTGCACAAAGGGCTGAGGCTTGGGAGATGTGACACCCAGGGATGGCTTAGCCATGAAACTACCAAGCTTTTTTCTCACACTTTTTTATCACTCACCACTAGAGTGAAGGGAAGCACCCTGCACCATGCAGTTTTGCTAGGACTGAATGTAAACACACACATAGGCTAGGACACACCTCTATTCCTTCACTTAAATAGATTTCTGTTGGACATAAATAAAAATGTGTTTGCATCAAGCAAATATTGTCCACATTTCACATGAACACTTGAAATATTATTACAACAGGACTGCAGTCCTTTCCTAAGGTACCTTTCAGACAAAACACATACATTATGTTTTAAACAACATAAATCTATATAAAAGGAGCTTAATGTCACAACTGGGACTTTCATCTTTGAAAAGGCATAATCACATTTCCTGGCACTATAATCAGTATGTACCAAGAGTATCTGTAGAAAGGACTGTGGTACTAAATATTGCCATGTTAAATTTTATGATAACCTTGTTTGCCTGCCACCCATCCTCTAGTCCCCAATTTCCATGTACCTTATGGCAACGCAGCAGTGGAAGACATGGTAATGAAGGAGTGACTAAGAAACAAAGCCTGTTAGAAACAACATTGGCACAGGATAATCCTGCATAAGCTACTGCCATGTTATTTTTAAGTGAACCTTTTAACTTTCTAGTAAGTCCAATCCCTGAATCCTAATTTTTCTATTGAAGAGTCATTTTGTTCAGCAGTCTGCAACAGAAGAAATTTTCTCTATGTAAGACTTCATAAAACACAGGCAAAAAACCAAAACAAAAGCAAAAGAAAACCCTTCAAAACACTTTTAATGTGTCTGTTTCTGTTTTATTCATAACATCCTAAAATATCAGTAGTAGGTTTTCCTGGCATAAAACAACAACTTATCACTATGTTTATAACCTTTTCTAACTGTATGCAAAGCCCTTTTTAATCAGTCTTTAAAAATCAAAGAGAAAAAAAACCATTTAACTTGACATTCAAATATATTTCTTTAAAATACACACAAAATTTTTCAAAGCTAGATCATTTTATGTGTATGAGATACTGTTGTGAAGACTTAATGTGCAAAGTTGAAAATAGAATACATATTTAAGGACTCAGAAGTTGATAGAACATGTCAGACCACAGAAACTTAAGCATATATAGCCAAACTGTAAAATCCCATTCATAAAGTGATTTAGCTTTGGCTATGATACCTATGCTGAACAATCCAGTTTACATTCTTCATCTTTCAAGTGAGAGGAGTTAGTGTGAAAGGAGAGGATTCAGCAGTTGATTTGTGTATGAAACTCAGTTCTTCAGCCACTGAAAATACAGAGCCTTTGAAAACTGGAACAAAAGTAACATCTTTTTCTTCTGGATGTGATGCAAGAAAACATATTACAGATTTTTACATGTGATTCTCCATCCACATCCACTCTCTCTGTCTCTCCCTCCCTCAATCATCTACCCATCATGCCAACTCAAACTAAACATAAAGACCAAACATGCATGTTAAAAAAATATTTATATCCACATTACATTCCCAACCTGAAAGTCATCAAGTCTACTAAATTTATTCCAAAATACAAAAGGACTTACCCAATGTGTCTTTTAGATTTTTAACCAGAGAACCTTTCTTCAAGCTGTTTTTTCGCTCCACATAATTTGATGGCACATATCCCGTTTTGTTGGCCGCGTTTCTTACCCTCCACCATGTCTTAGAATCATCTAATAGCCAAAGACGCTCATTTTTCTTGATGTCAAGTTCTTGGTCCTGCTGTGCAGTGTAATCCCACTTTGCAATAACAATAACTTCTTCTGTCATCTTTCATGGAGTCCTTCTGCAACAAAATAATAAAACATTATCCTCAGTAAATTTTGTCATGTAATTCTTACTCATTCCTTCTTTTGAACTCCTCTAATATAAGAAGGAAAAAGGCTAGGGGAAAATGAGAATGTCATATAGGAAAACCCTCTTAAAATAAGGGAAATCATAATGACTTTTCTTGGTTTTTCAGCCACTAAAATATGGCAACATCTTGATAGTAAATTCTAGTCATAATGTATTACATTCACTTCCTCTGAATGTATATAAAATATTACATAGGCATATATTAACAGAAGTTTATTTAGAAAATCCATTCAATTTTTGCATATAGCATTATAAAAGTATCCCACATGTGGCATTCCAAGTTCTGATCTGAGAAAAAAAAGTAAAATAGCAGCATTCCAAAAATGTATTTTCCCTCTGCACTAGTTCCGGATCCTCATACTAATTTCACATATGTAAGTTTTCCGCATTTAAACAAAGTTCTCCATCTTTATTTAGTAGAAAGTTGAGAAATAATTCAAGAAGCAATGCAACCCAGGGAAATCTGCCATCAGTAAGAGGGTACTGTCTTTAGCAAGCCTTTGTTCACCATTTTGTGCAGGCAACACAAAACTGCCTTTAAGAGTCTTCACTCCCCCTTTATTCCCAGGAAGATCCCAGCTCAGCATAGTCCTGCACCAGGCATTAGTCAGCGGGGTGAAAAAGAGCACCCACTGGATTTCACTTCTTCCCTACCTGAAACATATCCAGAGCTCCATTAAGACTGAATGAGTTGTCTTTCTCTCACTTACCTGGGAGAACAATGATATTTTTCAAAGCTATTTGTCAGCTGCACAAAGACAGCTGCATGCCTCCACATTTTCCTACGCATCCCAGCAATTACCAGGAACAATGTGAGGCAGAACAATAGTGTGCAAGGAAAAGCCCAATACTATTACCAATGACATTCAAATATGTTATAATGCCAACTGAGACATGCTGATTTCACCTTCTAAATTCTGAGAAGCCACCTAAAATGTTCTAACTGCTGCCATGGAGGTTGGGGGAGAGGGAAATGGAGGAGGACAGAGAGAGGAGGAGGTGAGAACATATTTGAAAAATCAATGTATCCAATTTTGGTTTTTTTAAAATAAAAGGTGTAGATTTCATTTAAACTACAGATTAGTTGAAAAAGTGCAAAAGTACTTCAAATTATTAATGTCCTAAGACTTTTGTAATATTTGACTCTGTTGTCTAGGTATTGGAAGTCCACAACTCTATCTGTTCTGATACCTAGTAGTTTATGTGACAGAAAGGTAATTAAAAAACAAACTTCATTCAGAAATTCTGTTAAGCATGTAAATTGTATCACCTATATTCCAAAAGGGTTCCTTCTGCAGTCTGTAAATACACACACAAACACAGACACAGTTCCCCCTTTAGCTACAGTACAAACTGTGAAAACTGCATGCCAGACAACCCAGCTTATCTACTCTAGGAAAAATAAGTGCTTTACTTACTTAATCTACAATCATAAAACATAATAGTGGACCCTATTATAAATTAATAGCCTCTTCTTATCATGAATTTTGTTTCCAGGAGAACATCATACAGGCCTGAGCTACAATTGCTAAACCATTTGACAGCAAAAAGTTTTGCTTGCCATTTGCTGGCAAACACCAGCAAAATTACCCCTCATGACCAAGGCAGGACATGATTTTTGAAAATCTGAAGCTGAGTTGAACAGGTTTAAGTTTTCATTTTCCAATCAAAAACCAGAAAGAACATACAAGAATTAAAACATTATTCAAATATATATTTGCATAGCTGAGGTCCCCAGGACTAATTTAAAAAGGAGCTATGATGCTTTGAATAGCTGAGAAGCACAATCCTTACAGCTCAAATAGGCTGTAACTTATGCAGTGGAACTGATTGTTTTACAAGAAATACGTCAGTAACCATTCAACCATTTTTTCCCCCTAAAATAATAATCCCACTTGACAATGATAGAGTCTGAACTTTGGACCTCAGTCTCCAATAAACTGTCCTGCTTTCTGACTGACATAAAATGGACACAGAGCCTACAGGTCGATAAGCTGATGTAGCCACAGGGGACTGCAATCAAACATGTTCTGGAGGCTGGTGTTGTCAATATAATCTATCTCTCCAATTTAGGTTGGTTTATTTTATCTCAGCAATTGTAAAATGGTCAATTCTTACTATTCCTGGGGACATGGAGAACATGAAGAAATAGGACATCATCAGTGCAGGTGGTTGATTATGTTGCCACTACACAGGCTCCCCTTCTAAAAAAGGTTATTTTCGCAACACAGGCAAGTTAAAATTAACAATATTACAGCATATTAAAAATAAAAAAACCCACATTAGGAATAATATTTGAGTAGTGACTAGAGGAAAACTATTAAACTCTTCCTATACCTCTAAAGAAAAAAACTATTTGAATTGACCCCTATTGTAAGAGTCGTCCCCACAGTGGTATTTCCCCACAGTGTTGGGCAAGGACAGAAGCACAGGAAGAAACTATTAACCAGGGCTGACAACATCAACTGTAGTCCTCTGAAACCACCCAGGACAGGGTGCTCAAACCGACGTGATTTCTTAAATTCCCATTAGTGCAGCCATGTAAAACTGTCACTATGCCTGAGAAATGCTGTCATTTCACAAGCAGACTCCATGTATGATGCAATTTTGACAGAAATATTCTGGTATAGAGAAGTCAAGTTTGCTGAGCACCATGCTCACACATAACCCCTTTCAGTAAAGTAGTTCAGGTTTCACTAAATATTTAGTGGCACAAGCTTTCCTTCCCAAGTGGAGACAGGATTTAGAGTCAAAATGCATAATGTAATTGCAGCTAAACATTTTCCCATTTAAAGCTGTGTACATGTGTGTACAATTCAGTTGTGTTGCGTTATTTTTTTAGTTATAGTTTTGTTCTTTTGGGGGAGCTAATTTTGTTTTGTGTTTTAGGGTTGTTTGCTTGTTTTATTTTGTTTTTAATGTCAGGAAATACATTAAAGTTCTTCAAACTATTTTCTTATGATTACATCACTAGACTGTCTCCATCAAGGACAATATGGCTCTTCCTGTGACATCTGCAGAGCTAAGATTTCCTAGTACGTAAATAAGGACATATTTGTTCCCCAGAAGGGAGGCTGTAGAGGTAATAGTTGTGAAATGCTTCTGCAGCACAGCCATGTGCCAAATAAAAGATTACAAGCAGACAACATAATGAGATTTGGGGGAAAATGAAAACACAATAACACAGCCTCCCAAAGCATCTGAGAGTACCGTAAAACTTGACGTGGACTGAAAGCATAAAATTTCTTCAGTGTACTGCTTACGTACTGCAAAGTAAAACATACCATGGTTCCCAAAGATTTTAATGGCAACAAAAGATTCCTTCACATCAAGAAAATGAAAATCCATTACTGCTAAAAGTGTACAACATTTTGGAAAGTTCCTTCTCAAAAAGCTCAGAAGCCCTAGTGCTGAAATACTGAGTTGTCTTCTCCTACCTGACAGAACAACATTCCACACTGAAAGCAGCAGTGAAAAGCTTTGAAATATATCTATAATACAGTTCTGCAAGGAACTGTAACAGTCTTTCCTCCATACAATATTGTTTCACATGACCCTGGCTTTTACCTTACCACATCAAGTGGTCATTTGCTTTACTTCTATGGCAATCCAACTTCCAACCTCAAAAACCAAAAACAACCCAAAATGAAGACACCACATAAAATGAGAACAAAGAGAACTCCACAACACAGACCTTCAAAAGTTAATTCTTGCAATACTAATACACACCTCTAACTCCTTTTAATCCAGCAGTTCCTTCACTGCTATCAGTCTCAAAAAACTAATTTATTTTACCAACATTGTATTTTTGCTGAAATGTGAAAACTAAAATAGTTGAGATCGAGCTCATGTATTTTCAGCCACTTAGTTACTTCCCTTCAGCTTAGGTTTTGTTAGGAAAGGAGTCCTGTCTTCAATGGAAGCTGCCCTACTACAGAAGCACACATGAAAATTTTTCTACAGAAAATTATCCTTGGGAGAGAGGGCAAAAACTGAAAAATTGCCCAGCCAAGAAAGCAATGAACGAAAACTCAGCCAAAGTCAAGACAGTTATGGCTGTACAGAAAGTCTGCTCAGACAGGTGAGGAACATTAACCATATGTCAGAATAAATGCAGACATTGGTGGAATATCTAGTACTGTAGCTTCTATATGACTTTATGAGAAGGAAGTCCAAAAAGGAAAAGGTTTTGTTCAATAAACTATCACCAATCCAATAACTTAGCAATGACCGGAAAAACAAGCTAAACAAAGAAACACCTATACCATTTTGTAGCCATTCTTAAAACTGAATCATACAAGTAATATTTGAGATGATGGAAATATAAAGATAGAGGAACTTAAGAGAATTTGCTCCAACATCCTTGTAAATCTACTAGTGATTCTTCATGTGAAAGATTTATTCAGTTGGTGTCATTTTAGATACCCAAATACAAAAAATTATTATGCAGATCCCTATTATGTTTATGTGTTTCGAGCCAGGTCTAATAAGCTCTCAACACCAACATAATACACCCAAGATAGCTCAGCTTCACTTGGAGGCATAAAATGAGCAGGAGGCTTCTGCTGCAGTGTTGGAAACAAAAAAGGTTTAATAAAAGGCAAAATAACAAACAGAAAAAAACTGAGCCAGGTGCACATGTCTGTGCTCCTGGTAAAACACCTCACAAAAGCAGTTAGTTTCTTTGTTCACTTCTTTTTCTACTAAATGGCCCAGACGGGACTTTTTGGCTCCTGTCCAATTAGCTATCCTTAAGCTTGAGGTGAAGTCCCCAGGGTCCTATGAGGTGGCTTTTCACCTAATCGAGGTAGAGAAACTTCTGGGCTCTTTCCTTTTTGGGGGACAGAGGATAGTTCTGTCACTCTGTTCATAGGGGGCACATTCCTACAGATCCCATTCTCTAACTACCAGGCTGGGATTCCAATCCTCACTCTCTCCTCCTCCCCATATAGGACTAATATATTTCTCCCACAATGACCAATAGGAAAGGACTCTTATCAGCATGCCAACCGAACTGCAATCTTCTCCTACAGACTGACACAAGTTAACACTACGACGAGTTTAATGCCCTAGTCCAGTGGGTAGAAAAGCAGCATCTTTTCTTGGCCTCAAGAGGAAGGCTCCCAGTTATGTCAGGGTTAGTTAGGACAGTACAAACAGAAGGTAAAGACGCAGTGAGAAAGAAAGCAGTTGCTCTCCTTGTTCACAATTTGTTTTGCAAAAAGGAACATCACTGAAAAATGACTGACAGTAATGCTTGAAATGTAATCCCTCACCAAGGGAACAAGCAAAAATTCTAATAATAGGCAGTGCCAATTGATATAACAGACTGTTCTGGAATTAGATGTCTTCTTAAGACACATGGAAAGAAAGGGACAGAATTGATACAGAGGCTTTTACATGACAATGATGTACATAAGCCATCTAATTGCTATCCAATATTAAGTAAAACATAATTACTATATGATATTTAGCTAATTACATGGGAAGAATGGAAAACTAACTAATGATGTATCATGGTTTTCTCTAAGATTTGAAGGCTGAACAACCTCTTCTCCTGTCTCCAAACTCTGACAAATCAAAATGTGTTTTGAACCATGCAGCATTTGTTGCTGACAGGCTGGCTATCTAGTGCCCAACTGTTTAAACTTTCATAAGTTATGGCAAATAGGCAATATTCGGTCCTCTACGGTAACACAGTTGCAGAAAATAAATTTTAAAAAGTCTGTGTTCATACAGACTTATCTCATAGTACCTGGATGTGCTTACTGTATTCTGCAATTAATAACTTCTATTAGATCACTTCATCTGAAGTACACTGTAAATCTGAAGCTTTCTTGTTTATGATGATGCAATCTCTGGTAAGCCTGCCTACAGTTTCAGGAAATTTGAAGTTTTGTTTTCACCTAGAGTTTTTTCTTTGTTGCATGAGTGGGTGTGTGGTTAGTTTCCTTACATCAGCTTAGATGAATAGTTCTGACATATAGAAAGATTTCAAAAAAAACACATCTTTATATTTGAAATTGTTTTTTCAGTTCTTGAGGATCAGCAAAACACTAACACAAATACAGAACTCAGAAGGCATTAAAAAGAACCAGTAACGTGAATTCAAATAAACACTTGTAAAAAAGAATACACCTTCTGGATATACTTTTAGCTATCTCCCATAGAAACAGGAAAATATCACCTCCTTCATTCAAAGGCCTAAGTTAACCTAAACCTAAAGGAAGACATATTTCTAATGATTGTTAAAAGGAAATCTCAAAATGCAGAGGTTTAAAAAGAATACACAAATGGACCCAAATTATTACCAGTTGTTATAATCTTTGTTTTAACTGGTAAAACCCTCTCCATGCTTTGTTACTTGAGGTATTTGCTGGTGCTTGGACAAACAGAGATGGAGCACATAAAGGCCACTTTGTCTAACTGCTTTTGCAGTTTAACACTTTAATACTTCATATAATGTGTGTCAACCCACCCCAAGAGACACATTTCTTTGGAAGGAGGTCACTGCATCAGAATACTCTCTCTCTCTTTTAAAGGAAGTTAACTTAATAGCTGTAGTGAACAAGCACTCTTCACCCAGCTATGTGGTTCTGAGGTGTCAAACCCATACCTGAACAAAAACACCCCCCCATACCCAGGCAACCTAAAATAGTTGATTGTTTTAGCACAAGCTTGACAATTAATTTGGGGGATTTCACTATTAGGTCTCATTAGGATGCATTGATTACAGAACTAAAAGTGATAGCTGAGTAAGTGTAAGTAATTATTATCTAATTTACTTTGATGTGCAAACTGAAGACACAGTCACAATCAATAGATGCTGCTGTCTGTATTTTAGGGAGTCAGTTTTCCAAAGCTGAAAGCAAAGACAAGTGGAAAGCTGTAAAAAATAAATGTGAACAAAGATATAAATAAATTCATCCACTGAAAAGGAGGAATGTTTATTACAATTTGCAACCTACTCTCACAATTTAGCATTTATAAAAGAAGAACTGGTTAAAAAAATAATCTGTTAAAAAAGTGAAATAAAAAGCTCTAGAGGATTTCTGTGTCCCCTCTCCCTGGTCCTTTCCATGAAAAGGAAAAACTGAGAGCAATAAGCTCAAGTCCAGAAATGCAAACTGAAAGCATTGAAAGAAGTACAATTCAGCTCATCAAGAACTATAAAAAAAGGTATTAAAACTGCCTTGGAATAATTTACATATTAGCAAAAGTATAAGTACAAAATTAGACAGAATATTAAGTTGACTGCACATGATGCAGGAAAAAAGCTTTAATACTTATTTCTACATATGGGATTATTTTTCAGAGATAACCATTTTCTTCTTTGTCGTTAAATAGCATATAAAAGTAATAAGAAAAATTAAAACACTTTTAATGTTCAAATGCACCCCAAGATATCAGAAACATCCACAAAGCCATTACAGTTTTAGCTATTCCCTAAATTTATTTTTTCCACTTCTTTTGAGATCCTGGTTTAGGTCTACCCATCCACCCAAGCTGGACAGATTTATCAATCAGCTGAGGGATAGCCCCAGCCATAACGCAGGAGTGACTCAAAGGCAGGCTCAGTACGTGCCATGAGCTTTTCTGGCACCACTGAGACATTTGCTCTAAAGCACAAAAACCCCTTGATTTCCTCTCAAGTCGCTTAGGGGTAAAAAAAGTTAAAAAACAACCAGAAATGCATAATTATAAATGAAAGGGTGATGGTGATCCAGGCTGGTGCAACACTTAATGACACCAGAGGTGCTACAGCCCGTGCACCCAGGCAAGACAGCCCTGCCACAGCCCCCTTCTGCAAGCACAGAAAGGACAGGGCTTTTAGATGATACTTCTTGTTAACATAATCGGGTGGTATATCTCCAAAAAAGGTGAAGAATGACTCATAATTAACCAGCAGTTTAGAGCTGTACTAACTTGACCTTGCTACCTACACACCTCAGACCCTGTCCCCTTGGTGTCGCCACAGTGGTGCGAGGGCTGGAGTTTCTTTCTGCAGCCAAATGCCTGTGACAGCTGCCAGGCAAGGTTGGCCTCTCCCAGCCCCACAACAGATCTGATAACCCAATCTCTAATACAGCTGCAGCTACACGCCGGCACCTTGTACCTCACATTGCAGAACAACTGAAAACAGGAAACCTCAAGAATAGTTTAGTGGTAACGAATTTCTGCATAGCTCCAATAGAGCACAGAGCTTAAACTCTTTTTCTTTTGTCTTATAAGTGGCTTAGAAGTCTTTTAAAAAGACTGACAAAAAAATAAAGGAGAATATATGTTGGAAACACCCAGAAATACATATTTCCTGCTAAGGAGTCAGTACAGCATTTTACTGTTCAACAAAAACAAAATCTTTGTGTGCTTATCTAAGAATGTATAAAAAGATGTTAGTAAGAAAATTTCTCATCCAAAGCTTGCATGATGTCTATCACACGAATGAGTCTGCTCAGGTGAAATAAGCAACCGCTTCAAATGTAAACTCAACATTTAAGGAAAAGGAATAGTGTTAAACAAAAAGGCTGCATCTCCTAAGCAAGACCCACCCATGCTTTGCTTGTAGTCCAGATTCCTAGTGGTGTCAATATCTGATGGCTGCAGCCATCCAGCTGTCTAAGCTCCACTTCAGCAGGAAGGTGTAGCACAAGTGTCTGTTGTACAAGACCAGTGGGGATGCCCTCAAAAGAAGAGGCTGCCAAGCACAATAGATGCAGTGAGGGCTATTTTCCAACTCACATTTTCCTTCCTTTCTTGAAAGCCAAAGTCACATCATAGTCACAGCTGCCCATTATTCAGACTAATACATATTCATAATTTGAGGCATACAATGTCAAAAGCTGCAAGAAGAAACACAACATAAGACTTAGGAAAATACCAAATAAGAATAAAATTGCTAATGGTTATGTGAGAAAGTGGCTTCACCAAATACAAGCTTTACCTGACCAACTTAGTGGCCTTCTATGATGGAGTGACTGCAACTGTGGATAAGGGTAAGGATGTTGCCTGTCTGGACTCTAGCAAGGCCTTTGACACAGTCCCCCACAACGCCCTTCTCTCTACATTGGAAAGATGCGGATTTGATACATAGATTATTCAGGATTTGATACATAGATTATTCAGTGGAGGAGGAACTGGCTGGATAGTCACACCCAGAGGGTATTTGGACATTGATCAATGACTCAGTGTCTGGATAGAGATCAGAGGCAAGCGGAGTCCACACTGGGATGGGCACTGTTCAATGTCTTCATCAGTGACACAGGTGGGGGAATTGAGCACATCCTCAGCAAGTCTACATATAACACCAAACTACAGCTGACAAACTGAAGGATGGGTTGCCATCCAGAGGGACAAGGACAAGCTCAAGAACTGGGCCCATGCTCACCTGAGGAGGGTTCAAAAGGGCCAAGTACAAGGTACTATGGCTGGGTCAGGGCAACTCCCTATTAGTACAGGCTGGGGGATCAGGGATTGAGAGCAACCCTATAGAGAAGGACTGTGGAGCATTGGTAGATGAAAGCCTGGACATGACCCAGCAATGTCTACTTGCAGCCCAGAAACCCAACGCATCTTTGACTGTAACAAAAGCAGCATGGCCAGCAGGTCAAAGATGATTCTGCCCCTTTACTCTGCTCTGGTGAGACCCCACCCAGAATACTGCATCCAGATCTGGGGCCCTCAGCACAGAAAGACATGGACCTGTTGGAACAGGTCCAAAGGAGACCCACCAAGATGATCACTGGGTTCGAGCACCTCTTCTGTGAAGACAGGCTGAGAGAGCTGGGGTTGTTCAGCCTGGAGAAGAGATGGCCGTATTGAATCTTCCAGTGCCTAAAGGGGGCATTTAAGAAAAATGGCAACAGACTTTTTAGCCTGGCCTATTGGGATAGGACAAGGGGCAATGGTTCTAAACTAAAAAAGTAGGTTTAGACTAGATATAAGAAAGAATTATTTTTTTTTTTTTACTATGAGAGTGGTGAAACACTGGAACAGAGCCCAGAGATGTGGAAGATGCTCCATCCCTGGAAATATTCAAGGTCAGATTAGAAAGGGCTCTGAGCAGCCTGATCTACTTTAAGATGTCCCCCCTCACTGCAGGAGGGGTTGGACTAAATGACCTTCACAGGTCCCTTCCAACCCTAAATATTCTATGATTCTATGAAAAGTAGCAGATACTTTGGGCTGCTAACTTCTCTGGTGGTACAAAGAGAAAGCCATCCAGGCTGTTATAATGTAGGCTGCTGCAACATCAGAACGCAAATCTGAGTTCTGGCCTACTAATCATGCAATACGACTCTAATTTTATGCACTCTTGTTTTATATTGTGACTTTCACACAAGCTAACCCTCCCAGTTCAATATTTTTTTAAGATTTTCATTAGTAATACTGCTATATCACAAAATTTCCTCATCTGGTACAGTTCAAGAAACAAATGCTTAATCAGTGTGGCAGGTTTTAAAACACATAATGCTAAGTACAATCTTTTCAATTTACGTGATAAGCACTCTGCTGTTTCAGGATGCTGAGTTTTTAAAAGTCTTTTGATGTTTTACTTGAAAAGGATATTTCTATAGCCTTTTTTGGAACAGTATGACTGTTATAAAGTAGGCAGTGTTCGTTTTCAGCTTCTGAAAGATGATTTTCATTTAAAGTTCTGTTTCGAAGGACAAAAAGCTGGTATTCTACAGGAACAAGTTGGTATTATAGCAGCTCATGTTACAGTTACACAGTACTAGCTACAAGCCTTACAACTTACCTATGCTTAAAAGATAAATGGCAATAGTAATAGAAATTACAGAGAAAACACTTCATCACGTCTTTAACTAAGCTTAGTATAGTCACCAACAGACAAGGCAAAGGGTTTTTAAGAAAAATCTAGCTCAAATCTTTCTATAAATATGGGATGACAACCTTAAGGGATTAAGAAAACCAAACAAACATGTTTCAGTTTTTTTGGGACGTGTGATGTTTTTAAGAAATGTGTATCTGTATGTCATTCAGAAAACAGGACAAAGATGAACAGATAGTACTGGTAACCTTCTAAAGACCAAGAAAAAAACCCAAAAACCAACAAGAGGATTTTTGCAGTTAGATGATTTTTACTGTTTCATCTCAGACCATAGTTTTGGAAGAAGGTATTTCCCTGTATCTTGAAAACTAAACATCTTTCCATGCCTTTTTATCAGATACTTACCAGAAAACACAGGGAATGTGAACTGTCATCTTTGCTGATTTTAATTTGTTGAAAGATATGAAGAAAAAAAAGTTTGAAAATAAAGCAACTCCAACAACAGACAGTTTGCTAATATCCCTCTTCTTGGCCAGCCCTTCCTCCAGCCTTTGCCCTCCCTGTGCTTGTGCCATCTGCCCTCAACCTCCCCTTCCTGCACCTGCTGCTGCAATCCCCAGCAGCAGGCAGGGCTCAGGCAAGTACAGGCAGCAGCTGCAAGGTTTTTTCTGCCTCCATCAGCAGCTTAATGCAAATGCAGTGACTCTGAATGACCCAGCCTGTGGTGACTTTTTCCACTATTAGTGCAAAAAGTCTTCTTGCCTTCATTTTGAAGGCAACCAAAGGCAATGGTACATTCTAGACAGCAGTGGGAATACCCAGACTGTGCAGAGAGAATATCTTCAGATCTTTTGACTATAAACAACGTGAGACAAACAGAAAGATGGCAGCTTTTTTGGCCCGTTTTTCTTGACTGCAGAGTAAACACAACAGAATCTCAAACTGCCTCACATTTAGATATAGTAAGAGAGCCAGAAAAGAGCATTGGCTCACCTTTTCCTGAATTCTTTCAAAAGCCGTTCCAGAAAAAATGATGCAGTTAATAAACTCTGCGGCCCTAAAGAAAACTTTTGGAAAGGAGACCTCATCTCACCTCTAAAACAGCAGCAATGATTAATGACCATATCTCTGCATTGGTTTATGGGTGTTTCTACAGAGACACAGATAAGCTTAATGTTTGTTGCTGTTGCTCTGGATGGCTCTCTCTGCACTTCTCCCAGCAGACAGCATTTAAGTTTACCTCTCTATTCAGAAACATACGAAACAAAAAACAAACAATATAAAAGAGAAGGGAAAGTCCAGGAAGAATAAAACATACCTTAGGAGTCTACATAAGATCAAATTACAAACCATTTCACACCTAACAACCTCTCCACAGCTCTTTACAAAAACAGAGTAGGAGGGAGCCAAGCACACAAGGTCAGAAAAAAACCCCAGATGCTCTGCTGAGAGGACATTTAGGTAAACTTAGCTATATGACAGACTGGTGAGCCATGCTCTGTGAAAGAACAAATTAAGTACACTCCTGTTCACTGACTTTCATCCTTACTATCAGTAAACCTTCCTTCTCAAAATTAAACCAGCCAGCCACTCAGGGCATGGTGAACACCATGAGATTTTATAAAGGAGATATCCTTGAATTTCTTTCAAGATTCCAAATAATAAACTGTTTCAAAGATTTGCTTCCACTGCTGCTTCTTTTCCCATAGCTCAAACATTCAATGGTCTGCAGGAGTTATACTTCACTGGAAGTATTAGTACATTTCTGAATTGTATAAACAAAGAACAGTCCTCAAACATAAGAAGTTTAACCTTGATCTCACACAGAAGGACAAAGCTCAGAATCACTGTGGATTGCTACGTTTTACTGCTAATCCCTTGAAACACCGCTACCTACTTTTCAAGGGATTTCACTTTAAACTGTCTATAAAATGCTGAAAATAAAACTGAACTGCTGACCTTCTGTTCCCCAATGGAAAAATCATACATTCACTTTTTAACTAGAAACAGGAAGAGATGTTTGTTCAGTTCAAAAACCCATTTATTTCCAAAGTTTTTAAGGGGGAAAAATATATATATACACATATATTGACCATTACTAGACAACATTCACTCTATAGTCTTAAGCAATTTATCATTTTCTTTTCCAAAAATTGCCCCATCAATCTATCTCATAACAGTAGGAAAATGAGAAAACAATTTTAATTGTTATAATAATTTAAAAATTTCTAGTCCACAGAGTACTAATTAATTTAAAGGTCCTGTTCAAACTCTGCTCCTCTAAACTTTCCAGTTTACTGTCATTTTGAATGCTGAGTAAATTCTTAGATTTCTGGATTTTCTTACCAAATTACCTGGACCAAAATTGAAAAGGTGCATGTAGCAGCGGGAAAAAAAACCATATACTTATCAATTTAAATCTCAAGACAAAGTTCCGAAGCTGAATTTGGCTTAATGAACACCTATTTCTCAGGTCTAGGAGAGTTTCTCAGGCAAAAATCTACTTTCTAGAAGCAGGGTCTTTGAATAGTACAGGTAAAATAATCACTGGGCATAAGATACCATTTTTGATTCTGTGCTCATGCATGTAACCAAAGAGGCAGCTTGAAAGATGCAGTGTTAGATTTCATTAAGAGACAGCTAATAGTATTAAATTTATTCCTGTACAAATCTGTACATCTTCCTGAAAATGACTGGAACATGAGATAGTTACTGAGGAAGCTATGCTTTTAATTTCCTGATAGGACATGCATCCAGTGAAAGCACAATTTAAATAAAGAAACACTCTAGGATCTTTTATGAGATGTGAGTGAATGCTGCAGCTTCACAAGTCTTCTGTCAGCCACACTGACTGCTGTGCTAACCAAGAAAGTGTAAGCCTAGGCAAGAAATGGCAATCTCAGTTTCCCCTTATTCTTCCATCTAACAGCACTTCAGAGTCAATACAGGAATCCTTTCTTACTGCTCCCAAAACACAAATGTAGAGGAAACACTATCCCTCAAACTTTCCTAAACAAAACAGGTTTCAAAATGACTTGTCCTATAACTTTAAAAGAATGCTTTAAATTTAAAACCAAGAGCACATTTTTGGTCTGGATTGTTGGTAGCATTCATTTATTTCAATCCAATTATTTCTTACATATCATTTTCCTGTTTAAATGAGCACTTCTTCCAAAAAATTGTACTTGTGAGCACTCTGCTACACAATTACAGCAGCTAGCTATTGCTAATTCCTCAGTTGATGGAGAGGGACACAAAGCCAAGAGAGAAACACCTTTCAGAGAAGAGGGAAGAGGATGAAAGAGGATTTTCTAAAACCCCTCTTCTAAAACCCCAGGAGTGCTCCAGAGAACACATGCTTCTGTAAGTACGTTAGGAAGATGTTCCTTATTCTGAGCTCTTATGTTGCAGTTCAGGTGCCAGCTGCTCTAAGACGGCTTACACGGACAATCTCAAAAGTTGTTCCACTGCTATTAGCCCAACACAATTTTCCACTGCACCAGATCTGCTGCTCAAAGGGATAAGCTTTGAAAGTAAATTTTCACTGTAGGAATATCTGACATCTTCCATAGAAACAGCTACCTAAAACCAAAAATGACCAATTAGAAAAGTCTACATTTCAAAAAGCAAAATATACATTCAAGAGAGACCAACACTGCCTTGTGATGCCGGACTCTCGTCCTCCTTTGTTCCTACTCTCACCTTCAGTGCTTGAATAAAATGGACTACTTCCAAATGCCTCTAAACCTCCACCTACTAATTTTATCTTCTGCCAAATTTCTCCAAAGCTTGCTTTTCCTGAATAAAACCTCCCTGCAATAACTTGGTTCAAAATTAAACATTTGGTTTTGGCTGCTACATCACATTCCCTATGATCCAGAAATGTTATGTACTCTTGCACTGATGAGACATTCTACCCTCACACGCTCACAGATGCATTTTCTTCCTTCTCCAGCCAGATAATAAAATGCATCAACAAAAATGAAAGGGAAATAATAGCAGCCAAATTATTTCCAAACATGGACAGAGATAGTGAGGATTAACATCTGTACAAGAACAAAGATTAAATAAAGGAAACAACAGGTTCAAAACCACAAGTCTGAAATGTGGACCTTTAACCACAGAGTTCTTGTTCCTTCTAGATTAGTACAAATTAAAAAATTTAAACTGCTACTGATTTTCAATAAAAATTACTATGCCATTGCTCTCAAACACCACCACCTCTCAAAAACCAGTTCCGGTAGAAGCCATACAAAATACCATGGTACTACAAGACGCTGTCAAGTGCTAAGCATTACGTGTAGTCAATATCCAAAAGCAACACACCACAACCCTGTTAAAAGTAATGTTACAACAGAAGTAGTCATTTTCTTCATTATCTAACTCAGACCTTACTCAAACAAGACAACAGTGTTACCAAATCTGGATCAAGCCTCAATAAAAGATGTTCTGACGAAAACCAACACACAAATACTGGAAGCTGTAGTGCAGTGTATTAACGGAGCAGCAAGTTACAATCCCATGTCTAAACAGAAATAGGAGCCAGTATGTAAAAATTTGCAAATCATCTCAAGGTAACAGAATAAAACAGAATGTAGAGAAAATAGAGAAAAAAGAGAATAGGGATAAGTAGGATGATATACTTATCCCTTCCTTCTCTGGACCCCAGGGAGAACTTATAGAACAGACATCCCTTTTCCTTTCCTCTACCACAGAATCTCTGACTGTTTCAAGTGAATAATACCAAGCATTTTTACTTTACTTGTTCTTTAGCTTCTTGCAAAATAAACTCCAAGGAGTCTTGGTCTGAATTGTTATTTGAGTTCAAAAACCTCCACCTTGAAACCAACCTATAGTCTGTAAAGTTAAGCAGCACTATGTAATTTCATCAAATATTTTTGATATGATGCCCTCAGTTTTGTTTATCTTATTTACAAGAATTTTTCAGGATTAGTTAGGGTACTGACTCAGGATGTAGAAATGCCAAAATGCCCAGCCACCCACCTACAGGCCAGAATCTTTAGCTGACCAGTGACCTGCTTTGTGCTGTCATTTTTCTCCCCTTCTTCTAAACCACAGGCAGGAAGCAGGTCACAACAACCAGCAGGCTTAAGATCTCTCGGCCACCACTTTTTTTCTGAAGAATACAAAGCAGCAGCTGCTCTTCACACAATGGACATAAGCCCAGCACACAAATGGGACCCCCCCATTTTGGCAACATAACAACGTGCGAGCAGTCACATGGAAGAAGACTTACAGCTCACAGCTCAAGACTCCCTGAAGTTTCAGTAATTCACTGCAGAAGGAAAGTATGTTACAGCAGCCATGCATCCAAAGAGTGCAAGTCAGCAACTGAGAATGCTAGCTTCCATCATCCCTTCGACAGTAAATTCAAATTCTATGGAGCACAATTGTCAAAGCCTTGCTTATGAGGTAGTTTCAAAATCAATTTTATAAACATAAATACACAAGTTTTGTAGTTCTAGTCCAAACATTCAAGTAAAGTCACAGATGTCAACACCTGTTCATTTTGAGATAAATGTTTCACATCACCACGCATCCCGATCTTCACCATTATAAAGCAGCCCTCTCTCCAGCAATAATGGAACAGACCTTTCCAGATCCCATGCAAATCTAAGGCTGGCAGAAAATACCATTCAGTAATCTTCAGAGAGACCTAAGCAAGGAAAACTAACACTGTGACTGTTTAATCTTGAAAAACAAATTCAGAGATCAAATATAAAGAGAAGTCTAACCCTCATTCAACAGCATTTTTGGGGCTGGTATGCGATAACCTGAGAACTAATGGTATGAGACAACTGAGCGTATCAGGGAATGTGCTAAGAGCTATGGATTTTGGTGCAAGATAGAGAATTCAAAATCAGCCTCTTGGGAAAATTTGGATCCCTCAACAACCTGCTGCATCAGAGAAATAATCTCTCTGACATCACCTGCTGTAGCTGCTTGCACACGGCAGATTTCTAGCTCATATATATGAACATGTCTGATGGTATTGAACATTAAAAAAAAAAAAAATCAGGCTACTGGTAAATTTTAAATATTAATAGGAAAAAGTGGAACAAGCAGTCACATGGAAAAGGTGTGTTACAAAACTTCAAGGACCCAAACCAGTGAGGAAAAAAACAGTCTGAGTGGCAACAACAGTACCTGGAAGGATTACACATAAAGCTGATGAATCAAAAATCAAGAGATGGATCATTTAAAAGAAAGGTGGGAGCATAAAAGACAGGATGGAGCAGGTAGAAAATAGGCTACACCAAGGCTCTACTGCAGGGAACAACTAAGCAGCTGACACAAACAACAGCCTCCAAAATGAGGAGGGATGAGAGCTGCAGGTGATCCCTGAAACAAAAGGGTTTGAAAAGACAGTACAAAGGAAAGCAGGGCTTCAATCCACAAGATGGCAAGGAACCTGTGATATCTTAAAATAAGGCTCTCAAAACTAAAATCAGGGAAAGGAAAAAAAAAAGTGTAAAAGGTTTCCATCTGTATGCATGGTATTCTACGCTTTGCGTTGTTACTGGTTCAAAAAATAAACAGGACAAGCTCATTTTCTCAGTCCTCTCTGCTTAATACAATTGAAGCTTTGTTACTACAGTGCAAACAGTAATTGTAATCCAAGATTAATTAGCCAAATTATTAGAAATGGAATTCCACAAGAAATATACCACACTAACTTTTAAATATTCCTCCCTTCTGTGAAATTCACCAACTTCAACATCCAGATAACTCACCAAACCATTTGGCTCAGAAAAACTGACAAGCTGGATGACAAGACAGACAAAGTCCACATTGGCTATCATATGCCAAAACTACTTTCATCATGAAAGAAATGGGGTCATTGCTATAGTTGGACTGAAATGAATTTTCCTGCATTGATGAAAGCTGTACAGTGTTCTCTGATGAGGAATCCATATTGACTGCAGTTAAAGCACACTGCAAAGGACATTTGTGGGCTGTAACAGGTCCTGCTGATACCTATGAACATGACTTGCATCTGAAACTATCAAAACTGGAAAAAATTAGACAACTGATTCTTAACTGTCATATTATTATTAATATTATTAAAACATGCTTATAGTTCAAGCAGAGCTACAATTACTACAAAGAGAGGCAGAAAAAATGCAGGAAAGAAATCTAAAAAAGAAATACTAAAATAATGCAGTTTAGGGAAGATCAATTTATTCAAGGTGCGTACCTGCGGTAATGGAAGTGTAACAGTGGGCTGAAAGTGTTGTTCTCCACCATCCTCAAACAGGTTAGAAAGTATTATGCCACTCGCATAACGTAACTGGCAGTTTTCTATAAATTCATTTATTGCACTAAATGTAAATATATTTAAGTAACACTGAAGTTGCATTCAAAATCTTAGAATCACTTTGGGCATCTGAGATAATTGGCGTAATTACAGGAATATTTTTTTAGGAGAAAGGAATCCAGACATCCACTCAGCACATACCTTTCATTCTCTTCGTAACTGTCAGAATCAAAGTTTCCCACAACTAACACATATGAAACAGTGAGAATAGGTATCATTTTCCTTGGGTTAAAAAATATCCAAAATCAACAACTACAAACATGCTGAATCACAGAAAAATACCAAGAAATATTCTGATACAGTATCACAAACAGTTCCAACAAGTTGAAGTGTATGTGGTGCTTTTTGCTCTTGAACAGAGGAGGAGGATCAATCAGTCAGAAGCTGTGTGCAGGTCCCCAGCCTCAAAATGTGAGGAGCTCATCTCTATCATGGTTGCTCTGAGAATCTCTACAGACAAGGATTTCTGTTCTATGCTGTGATACTGTAGCCTTTGACAAATCTGCTGAGTATGAAGACATCAATAATTTTGCTCATACCAGTTTGCTTCTGATCTCATCTAACAATCTCCCTCCCATGTACAGAGGTAACCCTAAAGAACCAATCATTCCATACAAGAGTATCAAGTACCAAAAAATCACAGAACTTTTCCCAAAAGATTTTAATCTAAAATAGAAATGCTCAATGCACATATCAATACTGCAATCACTTTTCAAACTATTTTGTTGTGAAAATACAATATGAGATCTTGGTTTTGATTCAATTACGGCAAGTGAATGAGAGATAAGTTCAAAAGTACAGAATACCACTACATAAAATATGATGTTAGAGGAGAGGGAGAGGAAATAAACAACTGAAAAAAGCCAGCTTGCCCAGCTACATAAAAGAAGACCTGGCAGACCTTTATAACCGCAACAAAATCCTGTAAGGATACATGATTGCCTGAAGTTTGGTGAAGTGTAAGGACTTGGAGTGCAACTTCTGAAAATTTACTTTGTTGCAAATATCATTTCCTTTTCAAAGGGCAAAAGGTTTACTATATCCTGGTTAAAAAAGCATAAAAGCATTACAAAAAGTAGGCTTTACTGAACAGCCACCTACACATTCATTTCCCTTTGAGAACAGCATTAGAATGCTCCACATCTTGCAGATTCACATATTTACCAAGCTGAATACAGTCCATAAGAAACAAGCACACAAATGATGGGAAAAGGCACAAAATATTAATTCGGTTAGATTTAATTTTGTTACTGACATTGAGTGTGGTCCCATCACATTGAGCAAATATCCTGGCTACTCATTCTTCAATAAAAAGGGGGGGGAAAAGATACAAAAAGAGAGACACTCCTTACACACCCCACCAAATGACACATCCAGGTAGTTCTTCCTCAAGTCCTTTCAGTGAGCTGTTATCTATTTACTGCCTCTTGACAAAATACATAAAACCTTCCCCTGATATGAAGAATTCCACTTTGGGCATGTTTGGTCACCCTTCACATTTACTGGATTAAAGAGTAAAAAAAAATTGCTCAATATGCTATATTATCACAGCAAC
This sequence comes from Motacilla alba alba, assembly GCF_015832195.1. NCBI lineage: Eukaryota > Metazoa > Chordata > Aves > Passeriformes > Motacillidae > Motacilla > Motacilla alba. The sequence continues at coordinate 96,522,378 of NC_052016.1, read as the reverse complement.
TAGCTCAAGAAATAAAGATGACTAAGTACATAACCAAGACTTCAGACACCTATTTCCCTTAAGTGAACAGTGGACTATTTTTAAAATTATTTTCACTGAATATTTAACTTAAAACTATTATAAAAAAGGACAAGTAAGAGATTCCAAAGATCAAACTCTGTGTTTTATATTACACATTTGAAAGAAATACATCATTTAGTCCATAGCCAATAAAATACTAGCTTAATTTTGAGAAGAAATGATTGCAGAAAAATAATTTTACAATGACTAAGCCAACAGCTTGATTAATAATTTGCTTTAGTACTGTGTATTTATTTTGTTTTCACATTTACAGCTCTTTCAAGAATATTTTGACTTTGCTACTTATACATCATAGAAAAATTATTAAAGAAAATGAATACAAAAGGTTTCTCACTACCAGTCTTTAAACACCTAAGTGTTCAAGGTTACACTGATCTGTCAGAAAGGCCAGGGTTACAAATTTTTATCAGTACATTTAAAGACATATATCAGATACTTTGAAAATACAGTGCAAAAGCCCACTATCTCAGTATTACTTCAGAATTTCCTTTTCAGTTTAAAGGAAAATCAATCATTTGCAAAACCATATGGAGACATTGTAGTTAAGACTGGATTGCTTCTTTATTCTAAGTGTTTTACCTTCATTTTATTGAATAAATAAATCTAAATTCAACATCTCATAACAATTAATTTAGTCTTTAATAGAACTCACAGCAAATATCAAGGCACACAACAACTTAATTTATTGCTTTCCATTTGAAGGTTCCAAAATGTCAATAACTTCCCCCTGAAGAAGGCAATATTATTTTTAAACAGAGAATTTGAGTAAGAAGTAATAAATCTACATGGTAAAATACTGAATGAAGCCAAGATTCCATGCTGCACTACTACAATGCTGAATGCTTATTCAGTGTTCTGCCATTTTGCTTCTATTTTTTGGTACAGAAGTAATGTTAATAAATTCCTACTAAGCCACAGAGACCAACTACAGCTACTAGAAACTGACAATAGGGTACACAAATTTAAAGAAAAAAGCTAGCCAAACTCTACCACAAAAAGATGTTCTACAGGAACATCAGCTTCATTAGATTATTTCAGGTCTTCAGAGTCAGCCCAGGAAGATGCTCTCTATACACTGAATGCAATTCTCTTCTGCTCTCACAGAAAACACAAAAACCTTCTTTACATCAAATACTTTCAATACTTTCAACACTTTAAAATCTATTACTTATATTTTAGAATTCAACCAAAGAATAATACGAAGCCTGCCCCACCATGGTTTATGGAGGACTGCCTCTCCTCCATACTTCCCCCACCATCATGCTGTGCTTTCAGGCAGCACCTTCAGGAGAAAACATTCCAAGTCAAAACAGTGGGTAGCAGGAGACAGCAGTCATAAAACAGTGGAAGCAATATCTAATTCTCAATTAATAGTCTGAGCTTTTAATTTTTTCTTGGATTTTTTCTTCTGAATGTAAGAACTAGAACTGATTGCCCCAGATCACCGATAGAAAAAGACAGGCTATTTAATCATTCATCCAGCAGTTAAAAATTTCCAAAAATAAAACCACAACTACACTGTTATTACATAAAAACCTAAATCAAGCAATACATCCAGTTCACTTGTTATCTTCAGTTATGAAAATAACCACTAAACTTGAACCACTCACCTTTGACACACTGTTAAAAGGATCCAGGCAGTGAAAGGCAGGACTCTCCAACAAAGTTATATACACCACCACCTGAAACAACAAACATATATTTTAGTTCTAGCACTAAACTTAGAACACTTCCAAATAGGTAATTTAGCTTTTTTTTTTTCTTTCTTTTTTTTTTTTTTTTTGTCATAACCTCCCAGGCAGAATGGCATGAACTTGATCCACCTGTTTAGCATAAACAGACCCCATCTTCATATTTAACTTCCCTCAATGAATATAAGGTGATTTTAACCCCAAACAATCCAAACTACGTACAAGTTAAGCCTTCATAATACAGAGAAAAATCAATCAAGAAATGGAATTAAAAACTCAGCCTAGTTTTAGAAAGATTATATTTTACAAAGCACCATTATTTACTGTTTCCTTCACTCTTGTATTAGTCAGTTTAACTTGACTGTACTTTCTAAGAAAAAGAATATGTCTCTACATGTGGAAAAGAGGTACAGCAACAAAAGCATAGCCAGGAGTTTTGTGGGGCAGAGAAGTATTTTCATCTAGAAGGCCCTCACACACACAGAGGTGTGTAATTCAGCTGGATCACTACCACACATGGCTTGAAGCCTTCCGGCACAAGAGGTGGTGACCCAACAAGAGAGCTCTGACAGCAGTGGTGAAGCTTGTCAAAGGGTCATAGAACAACATTCAGGAAAATTCTGGCTGGATATAAAGAAGGCACAAGGGTGGCCAAGCACAGCCACATACACCCTGTGAAGTGATACACCTTCTTCCTGGGAGAGTCTCAAATTCTACTGAACATGGCCCCAGGGGCAGCCTCAGCCTTGACAGAACGTGCATAGCTTGTCCAGAGGTCCCTCCTGGCCTCCACTGTTCTGTTAAGTATTTCTAGATGCAAAAGTAACAGTTCAGAAGAGAGGTCAAAGTACTTAAACACTTGTTTCTGTTTTTTAATGACCCTTCTAACTCCACAGGATGTCTGGCAAATTCAGGCCATGTCAATCCATTAAGATCCAATTCAAAAAGAAGAAAAAAATTCTCAGCAACTTCTTGTGCTGCAGCCTCTATCTCATAAGGACGATGTGTTAAAACTCCTACACAACCTCAGGCCACTCGTGCACAAATGTTTCTGCTCAAAGTCTTTTCTAAACAGATTCCAAGCAGTTGCAACTCTACAAAAGCCTCCTATGAAGAAATTAACTTCAAAGCAGCAAGTCACCTAGTGATCCCACACACAATAATGACGTGAGGGGAGAATAAAAAGTATTGACAGAGGTATTATAAATACTTTACACAAATGTTTCGAAGTGAGATTTACTCTCCAATTCATTAATAGATGGAGTAAGAGAACTACTAAAGTCACAGTTTGACAAACATTTAAACCTAAACATATTGCTAGGGGGTACAGAACATGAGACTCCCTGACCCTCAGCTCCTGGAAGCTCACCCTTTGGCCACCAGCAACTGCAAGGGAAGACAAACTGTTGCCAGCCCTCCTGAAAAACACATAAGATTTAAATAAATAAATAAATAAATAAATAAATAAATAAATAATGAAGGATGTCAAATTATGAGAAAATGTTATTCCAACAGAAGAGCCTCCTGATCCAGTTCACCACCTGAATGAAGATTTGCCTGTGAGAGCAGAAAGCAGACTCGAGGGTGACCAATCCCTTCTCCTCTTCCAGGTGGTGGCTGGAATAACTGCTGTCCCACCTGGGTTTTCAGTGTTCTGCAGACTCAGACCACAGGCAACACCACTTCGCTGTATCAATTTTTCTAACCAATCACAGTTATTCAGTGGGAACTGTGTTCCCACTGAAAACTGCTCTGTTGAAATTGCAGGACAGATATCAAGTAAATGGGAGAGAGGCTTTAATAAATGAAGCAACATTAAAACCTCGAGGCAGAGCAGATCTACTTTCCTGCTGGCTGAATGTTTTGTAGTACACGTTTTTCTCCTGTCAATAATACAAGGATATTTTTAATATTAAGAGGTAAAAAAGAGAATAAAAATTGCCTTATTTTTTGATACAAGATCTTCTGAATAGTACCATCTTTCCTTGTCCTACCTCACAAATCACCTACTGCTCATTACCATCTATCACTGAAGTGCTGTACCAAGCCTCTGATTTTGTTAGGGCATTTCGTTTTCCTTAAAGAAAAACATAATACCTCCCTCAATTATTGCTTCTACCTTCACAAATGCACACTTGCAAATAGAACATATGTTTGAAAGTGAGCTGGAAAACGGCACTATTCATCATCAATACCTGAAAAACGAGCCCTGTATTTATTAGTCAAATAGAGAAGTACAGTTGGAAAAAGAAAGAGTCCAAATTTCATCTAAACGCGTAAGAAAAGAATGAGTCATGTGTTTATCTCAGCATAACAATGCTAACTTCCTTCTGTAGAGCAAGAATGGCTTTATTTGGCAGCTCAATTAAAACACATTGAAAGTAGTTTGGAATGTTAATGATGATAGTGCAAATACTCAAAGGAAGAAGATGCACAAAAAATCATCACTCCTAACAACGCTCAGATTGAAATAAAACTCTGTTAACCTAACAGACATACAAACACAAGATGTAGACTGGTCTCTGCCCTCCTTGGGTTCAATCCTGTTGCATTGTGACCCCATTTTCTATTTTTTTCATGATAAAAATCTTCACTTGGCTTTGGAAGAGCCAGAGGAAGTTTTCTGCTACGAGTCACACTAAGAGTTACTTCCCCAGAGGAGTAGCCAATTTCCATCACACGCCCCCACAGTCCAAAGCTTTGCCCAAAACGCTGTGATTTGCCAAGTGACACAAACTCAGGATGGAAACCCAGACCTCAAATCTTTCAATTATATGTAAAATGTTCCTTGAAATGCTCCTTTAGAATGTGTTCCTTGAAACAATCCTCACTTACAGAAGTTCAGGACCTTTCTCCTCAAGGGTCAAAAAATTTTAACAGCAGTTAGGGTTCGGGACTACGTGCCCCAAGGCAGAGTTTGCACCACACGGGGAGTTTTCTGGTTCTCCTCCTGTGTCCTACTAGCCAGGACTAGAAAGAAATATTGATAGCACAGACATTCTGGGGAATTAATTGTTAAATTTTGAGAGTACAGAATCATTTTGAATCGCCTTCAAAAGCCTTGCAGCACCCAGGACTTAGTGTTCACCCAAAAGACAAACTGGCGCAACATTGGAAACTCAGGAAATCAAGTGAACAACTTTTTTTGAAAGTCAGCAAAGCAAATGGAGGAACAGAGGTGGACAGTCTTCTCCCATGGTATCCCCAGTGCCCATCACTTCTGTACCATTTAGCACAATGTCCATTTGCCATACCTCACTCAGTGCATCTACTACTGGAGCAACGTCAGCCTGGCCGCATGTAAAATGCCAGGCTCCTTACCATTCATGAGTCTTCTCATACCCTACACTTCCCCTGAGGCCCAGAGCAGAGGAACAGAAGACTATGACAAGGAAAAGAAATGGCAGAGTATAGGAATTGGATGAACATGGGATTACAAACACACAAAGCAAAAAGACAAATTTATCTAGTCTTACAATAACTTTAGTCACTCCTTTGCTTTCTAAATCAAGGTCTTCCAAACACAAGGACTATAAAAGCTCCACAGCAAAAAGCCCCTGCCAATAGTCAGAAATAAAAGTTTGAACTTGATGCTTGCAAACGAGTACAAGAAGGTAAATATCAATAACATCTAATATAAGAACATTATTATAAAGGTTACTGCCTCACAGAATAAATTAGTGGTCTTATAATGATTACATTATAAGAAACATCCACAGTTATTAACCACCTCTTCTTTCACTAATAGCTCTAATGTGCCCCATTTTCTTTATCTCCATGGCTAAAATCCAGATTCAGCCTTACAGCAACAATTTCCATGACAATTCTCTCAGGCTCTCTTCCCAATACCCAACCACCTCCTATTTAAATTCTGACATGAAATAGCTAAAATAATCTCTTTGATACTTAATATGCTAATACACAAGAATGATCTGACCATAAACCTGTACTGCACAGATTGGGAATTTTAACTCCAATTGACATATTACTGGTGACCTTCTGGAGAACAAATGAAAAGCATCACATTAATACAAATTCTCCTGTGGAGAAGATCAAGTTGGCAATCTGCCAGTTCATTACACCATCTAGCTTCACTCCAACATTAAATATTGCCTTCCTTTGTAATTGACTGAAATACACTGGAGCAATTGCAGGTAACCACTTTGGGCTATTAAAGTATTCCATTAAGACTTCTCCATTAGGCAGATATTTCAAAAGAAGTTACATTAAAATAGGCTATGTTCAAAATATTTTAACTATGCAGACAATTGGGCAAGCACAATCCAGTTCCACGGAGCAGCAGACAGATCAGCCTAAGCACTCAAAAGCCCAATGCCTGAATTTGCTTAAAGGGAAGAGAAACCCAACAAGTTTTTTAATACTCTAGTATAGGCTTTGTATTTTAAACCTACTAGTCAGATACATTGTCTCAAAACTCACTTAATATTACTTTCTTCTACAGCTAAGAAAATGGTTGTGTTAAAATAGTAACACACTTTCAGAATCAGTATGAAACACAGGGAGAAAAGGAAAAGGAAAAGTGAATTTACATCATATTTCGGGTTTCAAAAAGGCAGCAAATTTAAATACTGCTTTACAATGTGTAGAACATTTTAAAAACAATCAAAAGAGTTAAAATTCTTTCATACTATATAGTCTATACAACTAAGCTTTTCTTCTCTTAAGATTGTGGTTCCCTAACAGCGAGGAAGCAAATGAAATGAGGCACAAGAATAGGTTCACTGCCTTGCTTGCAGAAAAGACTGTGAGATACTTAAAACACTGGAAAGATTTGAGCTTGTATGCCAGCTATAAAAATGGGACTAGCCCTTGAAGCAAAGACAAATTTCTGTGTTTAAATGGCCTTTTTTAAGCAGTCCAGGTTTGCACAGGTTACCCTAAGAAATTCATGTCTCTACTGAATAGCACACAGGCAGTAGGTTGTGCATATTCTCTGTGCTCCTGTCTGGATGCAAGAGCTGTCGTGCACCTCTGGCCATGCTGTCTGTGTCAAAGAGAAAGCAGTTAGACACGTATCATTGGTCCTTCAAACAACTCTTTCTTCTTTAAATAAACATATACTTGGAGGGAATAGGAAGAGAAATGCAGCTAGAGAAAACATGCATGGCTCACACTTTATTACACACAATTAAAGAATCTATGCTGACTTGTATTCTCATTTAACTCCTGCAGTAAAATGCGTATTCTCTGGAGTACACGTTTCCAAAAAACAAGAATATTTTTCACATATATTTGCACAACCACCTGATATACTCATGACACACAAATAGTTGGTAGTTTAAATAATATCAGTATTTAAAATAAATACTGTCTTTCAAAACCTAACTGCCATTGCAAGCTTCCTATTTCTTGTATGTATATCCTCAAATCACTTGCATGATTAGCATCTTTTTAAACTGGAAAGAAATGAGGAGGGATCTGTTAGCAGATGCATCTACTGAGATTTCTACAACATATATTGTACAAATTTACATTATTTTAAAAAAAATCACATGCTTTTTACATTCTCTAGCTCTCCCCCAAAAGTCTGAGCTATTAAAAAACCTAAATACAAATACTATAACAAATTACTACCTGAACTCATTGTAATACGCAATTTTTAAAATTCCTGGATTAAGCAGGATTTTCTATCTTGATACCTGCTGATAATGATCTAACTCATATTCGTTTATGCCAAGCTGCAAACTTTAGCTGGCAGCCCCGGCATGAGAAAAAGAAAAAAAAAAACTAAAAAAAACCCAGAAAGCACAGTCGAAAAATCATGAATGGGTGGCCAGAAAGCTTCCCCAACAGGAAGGCTATGAGCTCTTTAAAAAGACACACAATATTGCAGTCTCAAAACCAAATAACCTCCATGACCACAACCCCAAATACCTGTTGTTCAGACCAAAAATCAAGCACCAAAATAAGTGCAAGCTATGACCAGTCACTCTGCAAGCTGAAGGAGGCTCACAACAAAGGTGCTGTGCCATCATCATAGCTCCAGGGTTTTTTAGCATTCCTATTCAAGAACTATCAGCGAAAAGCAAAGTATTCAAACTCAATTTTATATCAACCCTTTATTTTTTTCTTCTTTATCTGCAGTAAGAAAACAGAGCTCTCAACCTTTCTTATTTTCTTTCTTTAAAGGTTTACAAGCTGGCTCTGTAAGGACATGGACAAATTTCCCTAAAACCCACATAGAAGCAACAAAGGTCTTGATTCATGCTTAGGACAGCTCTAACCACTTCAAGAACCCTTACAAATGTATGTGGAAAGACCTGCATTGCCAATTATAACTGCCAATAGATAAGCAGAAACTGAATTGTATGTACCAAGGCTGTTCTCAAACTTTGTCTCTCTAGGGAAAAGAAAGGATCAGACTTCAGCCCTAGGTAATACTTCACTAAGTGAGCTTCTCAGGCCATGGTTTGAGCATAAGAATTATTTTGGTTTCCTTAATAGGATGCTTTTTTTAGATACCATTTTTAGAAACATCTTAGCATCTATCATTAGTAAGAATTTCAGAAACTAGTGCTTTAAACATAAACAATTTAATAACTGGTTCCATCTGAGCTTCAGCCTTTTTCTTATCAATAATTTAATGTTTTGTTTGTAAAAACTATATGACAGTCTTTTCTATTAAATATAAAACCAGCTCAGAATTTTTGAGGATGACCCCAGTGGTTAGCAACTTACCAGCCCCAAGCAGCTCCTTCACAAATCTGTTTCTTCCTATTGAATCTTTATGCAAAACATTTTAAAAGCAAAGACTTATACAACCCACTGAATTATACCAGTTCTTCTAAACCTTTCTAATAAGAGTCAGAGCTTTTAACTCAGTATTTGTGGATTTCAGGACTGTGGAAGATGACTACAAACAGCATGTTAATATACTCTTCAGAGTAATCTAGTAAACTGCACATGTAAATTACTGAAAATTAACACCTCCACTGGAAAAAGATTCACAGATTCCTTTTAGAGAACTGAAAACCACATATTCCAATGAATTAGCTACCACAGGAGAATGTAACATTAACTTGGCATCAGAGAAACACCAGGCAGACACAACTGGTTACCATTCATGGCTAAGATGACTAACACTTAAAATAAGCAAATAGATTTCACAGTTACACGGTTTGAGATGATTTGCCTTGGGGTGAGATGTAACAGAAACTGGACTGTACCAGGGGCCACAGAGAGTCAAGTAAGGCAGACTTAGCCTTCTGGAAATTCAAAGTTAAAGGCTGACTGAAATCCTTATTAGATTTTTGATTCTCGTAAATTATTCATTCTTTCTTAGTCTGAAGAAAATTTTCCCTACGTGTACATTCAACACAGCGCTGTCTGAATTTAAAAGAACACTGCCACTATTGTTTTGATGCTAAAATATTTGGCAATGGTGATTTTAAGAGGGATAGATCAAGGCTAGTGTGTTTCTCTGAAGCCACCAGACAGATACAGAGAACTAGAGGAAATGCACAAAGCAGATTGTGACTGATGTCTTCAAGGAAACCACTGTCAGAAACTTCTTGATAACACAAACTGCAAAGTGGCAAGTGGTTAATTTACGTTGACAGAACAAGGCATGGTTTGGGCACTCCCCAGCAAAAGCTGCCGTCATCAACAGCCATTGTTCCCCACACCTGAGCCTGTTTGCTGAGAGTGTCTGGGTTTTACTCTTCCTCCAGATGCTCAGCCACCAAGAATAAGGATGCTCTAGGCATTACTGTCCAAGCAGAGTATCTGACACTGAAGATTTTGCAAGCTCTGCCCTATTCTGTTAAGGCAAACTGCATTTGAAGTACTGTCAGCATGAACGAGCCACTCGACTGGACAGGACAGCAGAAAGAATTCCAGGCTTCCTGGCCCTCAGGTGAAGAAATCTATGACAACTTCAGCTGAGGGAGCAAGTTGAAGAAACCTCTCTAAAACACCACATCAAGAAGAGCAGAGATCTACTGCTTACTGAAACTTACTATTTCATTTACAATGCCAAAAAGCACAAGGCTGAAGAACTCACATAATCAGACACTAAACTAGAATGAATGCAATAGTAAAATTGAGGCAGGGGGTGACCACTCAACAAAAAATCCCTTACTGACACCAGAATAGGCTCAAATAATATCTGGTTTTAGTACTTAGTAATGCTTGGATGAAAATTCTTTGGGAGGAGTAAGATATTTTTGTCACAGTCTATTTGTATATCAAAGGCTGTGAAAAACTGGTATTTCAGATTTTAAGTTTTTCTGAGCGTCCTCTGATGATGTAACTGATGAAAAACAACAAGGTTCACCAAGGTTGCAATAACCTGCATAAGGTTCAAGTACAAAACTACCAAACTAGAGGTACACATCTAAGAGCCAAAGGGAACTGGAAGACAAACACATGGAACTTTGAAGTGGTTTTGCCACTTTTACAACTTGGTAGGTGGTACAGTGGCCATCCTCTTTGAACACAGCAGAACAGCAGTCCCCAAAATCTCCACCTTCACCATGCAGCACAAAGATCCTTAGATCTATGTTGCCTTTTGGAAATAATAACCAAGTTGCTAGGATCTCCACTTCCTAAGAGCACAGTCCCCCCAAAAACCTGGTTTTTCTTCCAAGTTAACCATCAGAAAAGCAGCTGAAGCAGTTTTTGCCCGAACCACACAGAAACTTTGCTTTAGGTTGGCAACAAGAGTTGTGTTAATGCAGCTTTGGTTCCATCACAGCACACAGCAGCTCTAGCCACGGGCTGTGCTGTTACTGGTGTTTGGAAGATAACTAGGTATTCCAGAATCTCATCGTACCTAAATAAAATTTGGCAACAGCCTACCTTCTGAAGTTTTTAGCACAGATTTTTTTCCCCTCTCATGTCTTGTACACATTTGATGGTGTCTTATTCTACTCATTTTAATCACAGCAGTTCAGTGGCAGACTACAAATGAAAATGCAATAGAAACATTGCAGGCCCTGTAACAATAGTCAAAACAAAGATTTCCTATGGCAGCTGTCAAATTAATGACATCTCCAAAGCTATCTAAATACAGTATCTGGGCAGAAATCCAATTATGTCAATTCTGTCTGAATACCCCAAAAGAGAGTCCTACTGGGGTTAGAAGTGGAAATAATTTTAAGTGTAGATTAGCTACATAAGCAGCTTCACTCTTGAAACCAGAACAAGGGAACAAAAACCTAAAGGCATGACATTTATCTGGATGCAAGGGAGAGGGAAAAGGAACTGTTAGACATCTGGCAAAAGGTCAAAGCCAATTACCTTGTCCAAATTTGCCCCCAAGATAACAGCTTCCAGGTCCACTTCTTTGAAAAAAGACATATTGACTCAAGTAATCACAAAGATTTCTGCTTACCTCCATCCTCAACTACCATTTTGGTTTTTCCAAAACTTCTTTTTCCCAACAAAACATTAACAGCAATAGTAAAACATGCCAACTTCCCAGAAGCACAAAATAAATTTACCTGAAATCTACATAAAAGAAAATAATATTCTCCCTCATTTTGACAAATAGTATTCATTGACAAATGGTATTTTAATTTAAGAGTATGACTTCTGCTGCTTTACCTAAATCATTTTAACTGCTGATTTCCCCTTTTTGTTGGAAGTATGTGTTACTACCCAATTATGTGGCAAATTCTATTTACTAACCCTGCAACAGGATTCTGTTCATTTGTTGTTTTAAAACAAGTAAGGATCAAGGAGAAAGGGAAATAGTATTTTAATTCAACGAAGAAATAATAAGGATTTTTTTCTTTCTTTGCAGGCATATTCAAATATAAGTTTACATTTTTTTTAAATGAAGCTATTGAAGAGACTGCTATGAAACAAAAGGAAAAAAATTGTGTGTGCCAATTAACTGGAGCAATATATGTTGGTTAGTAAATGCACTCTACCTAGAAAGCCTTATCTCTTATGAAGAGATGAATAAACCTTTAAATACAAGTATGATGATCAAAAATAGGAGACTGGTCTAGAAAAAGTTTCTAAACCTGATCTGTCCAGAACATTTTTAGTGGTACAGATATAACTCACTATATATACATATATATGTATGTATATATACATATATATACATATATGTGTGTATATATATATATACAGCAAGAGATTCTGGTATCAAGATATCACAAAATTCAGGAGAGAGCAAAGCATTCATTATTAATGTGGCTATATTTAGGACTGCGTATTCCAAGCCTGTGCTTCTTACACCAAGATTTACACAATTAAAGGTGGGTATTTTTTGTTTCTGTTTGTTTTTTTTCCTGAATACAGTCATTAGCAATACTCTGCAAAGTCTGAAAATGAGAAACTATTTAGTACATTCTAGAGTATAGAGCTAATTCAAAAAGAAATTCAAAGAAACACCTAATACACAAATGAAGGGCTGCACTCCAGAATTCAAGATAGCCTTAATTCAAAAGCAGTGCCAAGGAAGAGCAGCTACCATTTTCTGAAGACACTTAGTCTCAAAACCCTTTTTCAGAGGTATTCACAGACATCTCTTTGCAAGGCAGCAATTTTGGATATTACCAGTTTGAACCAAATTCAAATGAGTAACCCACATGTCTTCTGCTGTTTAAGCATAACAGACAGTATCAGACACAATAATTTTAACTAAGCTTTTAAACTAATAATAACTTTATTGTATTTACATACAATATACAGTTAATATACTGAAAATACTGTTTATATATACATATATATATATATATATGAAAATATACAGTTGATTGAAAATATCGCCCAACTGAATCATGCAGTCAATGAGCCTGTCAGAAGCATTTTGACAAAGCCTAGAACAAAATTCTTCAGCTACAATTTTCCTCAATTTCCCTTTTTTTTTTTTAAGGATATATTCAATCAATCTATTAATTTCCAGTTTTGTATGAGATTTAATTTTTGCATTTGCTCTCTACAACAGAGTGAGCACAGTACCATGAATCCTCCTTCATGTCACACAGGCACTGCAAATCCAATCAAATCCAATTACTACTCCATTAGGTCTCATTTAAATCCCATACGGTATGACAATAAACTGAATGAAATGAGAATCAGCACATTTTTCAACCATCTTTATAGTATGACATAGATGGCAATCACAGCTTAATAAAATTTCATTTACAAGAAAGAAAATTCAGAGCTACCTTTCTCTGCCAGGCATTTCAGAAACACTTGGGAAATGCCTCTTCTTCCCACCATCCCTTGAAGAAGCCAGTTCCTATTTCATAGTTCTCAAACAGCTGTTCCTTCTGCTTGTGGCAGAGAAATTTGTCCTGGTCCCAGTGCTCAAAACATATGTCAACCATAACAACAACCACCAGGTGAATTCAACATCTACTTCAATGGTGTCCTGGTTCTCATTTTCTTGTTTGTTAGGGGCTGTTTTATTTTGTCTGTCTGTTGTTTTTTAAAGATTTCCTGGGTAAGATAGCCCTTGACATAGGGTTACTTCATGTTGGAAAACAGGGAGGGAAGATCAAAGCAAAACCTCACCACTCTGAAGAATACCGAAAGGATGATGAAAATTTTACAAATTAGCTCTTATCCTATCTGGATTTCCAAAATTATCATTGCTAAATATTTCACAGTAAATTTAGAGAACTTTCAGAAGCTCTGAATACTTCACCACTTCAGCGCAGTTTATTTACATATATATCATAATTATGTCCCTCTCTCCATAGAGTATTTCCCAAGCTCATGCAATTATTCAAACATGTATGGATGTCCAAGTCTGTCCTTTCTTTTGGGAACAAAAAACCAAAAGAATACAAACAAAAAATCCCTCATTTGTAGTAGGCAGTCACAACAGTCAAAGCTCTTTCTGAAGAGTACACAAGAGCCTTGTTGACTAGCTCTTTCTCAATAGCTAACCTGACTAAATCATCTTCCTCATGCAGGCTAGAAATCAAAATGTCATGCTGCCATTTAAACACATGATCTGTTGCTAAAAAACAAAAGCCAAGGAAACATATGCTGTCCACTTTCAAACACACATGCCAAACACTTTGTTTCTAGTACAGAAAGGCTCAAAGAACAGACTTCTCAATATTTCAGTCATTTCATCAAACAATTCTAGTTATAATCTATTAAATTTTGTCCTTTACATGCCTACTGACAACCTGAGAAACAGATAAATTCCAGATTGAGAGAGAGAGGCTGCTGATGGGGGAAGGGAGGGTAATTAAGTAATTTCAAGGTTGGTACTCCAATTCCACAATAAAAATGGGAAGATCCGGGCCAGAGCCTTCTCGATGCAGGAGAGATTAAAAGACAATAACATGAGCTTGGGGTTTGTTTTTTTTTTTTCCTTTCTGTGACAAAGGGAAACAAAAGGTGGAAGCATTTTTCCATGCATATTACTCAATCACATGGACTTCTCTGGTGTATTTCCACGGGGTTTTCTGCATACACTTTAAAATGGCTTTATCAACCTGCAGGAACAGAAGCTTCACTAACAGAAATATGAAGACACTGGCTTCATGATCTGAACATCTTCACCTAAAAATGAAGCTAAGAGTATCATCTGAGTTTTTAAAAACTAATAAAGATCTGAAAACAATAAATTGTACTTGTATACTTAAATAATTTTGAAATTTCTGGTTAACTTCAAAGCAGGCAGAACAATTTCCTCTCCTTTCTGCACGATTTTAATGATACTGGTTTTCTTTGTAATTTACCATTTCTTTCAGTAGACTATGATGGCATATATGGGGATCCTATAACAAGAACAATCCTTTAAGGAAGGTACACATCTCAAACTGCAGAGCAGCACAAGGATCCCACATGCTTCTGAACACAAAGTCTATGATATGAACCCTAAGAGCAACAGTCTCAAAAACTCACTGTTAATTGCTAAAGCATACACACAATTTTTCTCCAAAAAGCTAGTTATAACAACCTTTCATTTAAATCAGCAATATCAAAATGCCACAAGTGCTTTCTTCTTGACAAATATAAAGTAACAGTTCCCAGTAAAAATTAAGTCTTTTCAAAACTAGAACCTACCCACAGACTGTGAACGTATCAAGTGCTCAAATTATAGCTACTGAATTTTTAGAAGCACTAGGTACCTTAAGAAAGCAGTACAACAAGCTTCACGTTCTTAGCACAGTTGACATATGGTATCAAAAAAATAAAAAACAGCCCAGGAACAGACATGCTGTGTGAACAGGACTCAAAATTTTGGTGATGCTCCAGGAATCAGAAATAAACCTACCATGACAATACAATATCAAGTACAAAAAGCATGATGCATCATTTAGTACTGGTTCTGACACCATAAATGGGGTACACCATTCATTCATTCATTTGCAAAAAAAAATTATTC
This sequence comes from Motacilla alba alba, assembly GCF_015832195.1. Lineage (NCBI taxonomy): Eukaryota > Metazoa > Chordata > Aves > Passeriformes > Motacillidae > Motacilla > Motacilla alba. Next base: position 96,507,276 of record NC_052016.1, on the reverse strand, counting down.
TCACCTTGTATTTTACCAGCTTGTAGTAACTTTACATGTGTAAACTTCTTTCTACCAGAATTCTTATATTTCCTGCTGATGACAAGCATTAATGAGCTCAAGAAGAGTCAATCAATATTCAACATTTCAAAAAATATCCAAAAGAAAGCGACTCAGGGCAATTTGTTTTTATTAAAGACATATTACTATCTTACTTTGTGAGATACAAAAGAAACAGAAGACAGAAAAAAGAGCAACCCTGCAGAGGACATAGCAACCAAAATTTCTAGCATGGGTTTCTACACCTATGTAACAAATTTTTGAAGTAGATAGTGCCACAATTATAAACTGTAAGGATAAATGTAACACACTTTGCTCAGCTGGCTGGCTTCACCACAGAAGCATGACTCCTCTTTTCTGCAGAATACAACCTGATGGCAGCTTCAAAATGAGTACTTTGGGTCTGAGAATCAAACTAAAAACTGTCACACGGCAAAAACGCCTCCTGATTGAATAAAGCTTGAAGGAAGAATCACCTCAAAGGAGGATAGCACTGTTTCTTTGTCCAGCCTTTCAATGTCCCCACAGGCAAAGAAACTTCTCCTTCCCTCAGCGCTCTCCCTGGAGCGGAGAGGCAGGAGGACTGCATGGACATGCTACTTTGAAGACAACTTACTCTGGTGAGCAGAAGAGTAGATAATCCTGACTTAAGCACCAGCTTTGGAAAGCTATTGGCACATGCTAATCAGTCAAATTTATAATGTCAATTTAAAGAATAAGCCATTAGACTAATACACACACATCCACAAACTTTGAATGGCATCTGTGTACCTATACAAAAGTTTTACCAAAAATTTGAATGAGATCATGGGGTCCTCAAAAATCAGAATCACAAGATTTCTGTGATTCTCAGCAGGGCAGGATTTTCCACCCCCCATCTCAAAGGATTGACTCAGGCTAATTACCACCAAATGTTATGAAACAATTCCTCACTAAAAAAACCCAACCCAAAACAAAACAAGCCAACCGCACACATCTATCATTTCAAAGAAAATTTGCAGAGCCAGAAGTATATTGATGTAAATTGATGGCCTAAGGGCAGCAAGAATCCTGCTTCAGGTCTACAGAGCTTCTCCAAACAGTACCAACATGTAAACGAGATTATAAATCTACCAGGACTACATTTTGATTGCTAACACATGCTATCATATTTTCCTTAGTGCCATTACCTGCAATATCTACCAAGAATAAAGTTTGGATGGGCATGCAATCACAATTTTATTTCAGAAGTGCTCTTTGCTGGTGTTTTCAAAACAAAAACATGGATAGCAGATATAGTCTTTTAGTAAGTGGCTAGTAAAGATAACTCACATGAGAAGGTCAAGCAGTGAAAAAGAAGATGAAGAAACAAGACAAGAAGAGCCAAAATGTTAGAGGAACACTGAAAGAGATGCAGAAAGGTTTTAAGCAAGTAGCAATTCCCTTCACAGAGAGACGAGGAAAAATACTCACAAAAGTCCTATGCAGAGCTTAGTTTTAACTTCACCTGATGACAAACCACCGATTATTACAGTATTCAGAACAATATGATAGAAAATAAGGGTTGGCTGGTAATATCCTCAGAACAAACACTGGTTTTGATACACTGAAATTTCAGAGCTAATACATTTAAGAACATTTATACATAATAAAGGAAACACGTATCACCTGCAATGACCATTATATCTAAAGAGCTCAGGTTTTAGCTAGGGTTTTGTATTTGACAGCTTGAAGTCTAATCCCGTAAGATAAAACAAAATGCTAACAAATTCAAGTCAGTCTTTCAGAAATGGAAGAACTGAGGAGATGTTTGTTGCTAATTCTGATCCAAGTCAGAGACACATGATGAAAAGTTCAGCATACAGGGATTCTTCAAATGGCTGACTACATGTTCCATTTTGTGATTTTTTCCAAGAGTTTCTTACCTAGATGTTTTTAAAGATACACAGACTTTCTAGAAAAGTTAGAAGAAGAGTTTTGAAACAAATGTATAAAGAAAGAGGACTAACTGACAAATTCACAGTGTACTAATACCCCTCTTAAACCATTCCAAAACCAGTTTCTATATGCATGGTAATTTGAGAAGTGTATTGCCATTCTGACACAAAACCTTATGTTTCAAAATTGTTTGTGTGTAAAGCAGGTGAAGTTAAAAACTCTAAAATGTCCTTTATTTTATTTCTACCAAAACACAGAAATTGCATTTCAAAAATTACAAATTCTTGATTTCAAATAAAAATTTTTCACTGACTATATACTTGGTGCTACATATGTTTCACAGAATTTCAAAAGCAAAGAACAATGACTTATTACTATTGTGGAGATCTTTGTACTCCAGAAGTCTTTAAATGGAATACAGACAAAAATTACAATTTTGTATTAAAAAAGTTTGCTTAAATTATTTTTAAAAAATCCATCATGTCAAAAAGAGGAAGATAATTTGACAACCTATCACACACCAGGGGCAAAAACAAAAAACAAAAAAACAACATAAAAACAAACAAAAACAAACAAAAAACCCAAAAAAACAAAACAAAACAAAAAAACATCCAGAAAGAAAAGACATATAGTTTTCTCCTCCTTGAAAACTGCATGAATTTTCCAATAGTTGCCCTCTGTCACCCAAGAGGATATGCTCCCAGCATTAGGAACTCTCCACTCTGTGCCTGTTCAGGCTCCTGACTGTGATCTCCTACCAAGGAGGGCTGTCCCAAGGGCCAGAGGAGAATTGCACACACACAGATCCCAAGGGCAGCTCCTGGCCCTTCTGCTGCCACTGGCAAGAACCACAGCTTCCTGCTTCTCAATTCATCAGAACAGCCAACCTCAGCAAACTGATTTATTAAATACCTAACAATCAGTATTTTCTAGGAAGAAGTAAAACATTTTTCCACCGTGTGAGAACATCATAAACGTTTCTAATTATGAACACCTGTAAAACTGCAGCTTTACATCCCTGCAACATCATTCCTTTGCCATCATCTTTTTGAAACAACTGGAACACACAACATACTCTTTCATTCAATGTCAGAAACAGCAATTAACTGGCACACAGCAAATTAAACTGAATCATGGAGATGACCTAACATAGAGAAAACTCAGAATTTTATGGAAAGCCTTAAGGTTTCACACAAATCAAAGAGCTTGAGGCTGTGTGTTGGAAGTGGTCATGAACAATTATTGTATCAAGGTACATTTTTTAAAAGAAAAACTTGGGGGAAATTATTAAGTAGAATAGCATGATTTCCCCAGTGAACACTCAGTTATTCTTAGAGCAAGAAAGAATTAATTTTACCAAATTCTACCAGCTAAGCAACTAACGTAGCAAAATATTAATCACTCAAATCAGCGATATCACAAGTACGTTTCTTCCCCCTTTCGACATTAAAAAAAAACTTCAAAATTAATTGTCTTGGATTCTGAAGAAAATTCACAGAACTGCGTAAGCTGATCACACAACTGATCATAAGGAACTACCTTAACAGCTTGCCCTCTGTAGAGAGGAGATGCTTTTTATAACCAAAACCTGACACAACTTCCCCAAACATCTTTTCTGCATTTAAAAAGTTTACATAAAGTCTCCAGAATGAAAAAGAACCCTGGAACCTTTAGTATTACCTTTAGTAATGCTTTCTCAGCTTTTACTAACCAACAAAAGCTTAAGAAATCTACTCAAAGTATAATCAATACAGAACCTTTTAAGGAAGCAGAGCATATACAGAAATAACAGTTCAACAATACTTAATTCTTAAGTTCAGGCAATAAAGTCTGAATAAAAGGTTTAGGCATAAAAAAGGGTTGGAAATGAAGAATCGAAAATGGTAACAGTTGCCGGTAGCAAAAAGATGCTCAATATTTCTTACCATCTCCCAGAATAGCACAGCAGCACATAAGATGACATCCCTGCTGAAATTAGTGCATATTTTGAAACATAAATTAGATCTACACCTTGCTGCATTAGGATGGTGTCTCAGAAACAAGCACACAATCCCTCCAGCAGAATTTACTTCAAAGCCTTCCCATTCCTCTGCCTACAGAGCTCAGCAGTAGATAAAACTGAGAATGTGGTTTTCATTCATTTCTTCCAGGCACTCTAAAATTCACACATGCACCTCAGAGTGGCTTGAAATCTGGTATGCCATATGGCAGTACACTTGTCATTTCCAGAAATATGTTGAATATGGGTTCCAGAGATATAAAGCCCCAGTAAAAAAAATTAAAAAAAAAAAAGAAAACAAAACCAAAACTCCTGAAGCCAACAAATTCTGCTCAAATACTACACCAGGTTTATACTACACACAACTGGAGAGCCTGGGCTTTGATCAGGCTTCAAAGAATCTCTTCATTTGCCCCAGAAAATAAATCTGATGCCTTAGCTTGCGGAGGCTTATTTCCCTACTGTTTTGCAACTCTGTAAAGTTATTTACACTTGCCTTAAGTGAGACTGGAGTAGAAATGATACATCAACATCAATAGTAGATTTATACAAACACATTGCACTTGGAGCACAAAGTAAATGATTTACAAACTGCAGAACAGTGGAGAATCAGGATCAAGGGTTTTATGGCTATTCCAGTGTAAACCAACTGAAGAAGGAATAATTACTTCACATTCCTACATAAAATGTTTAATGGTGCACATGATGAAGTAACATTCAAAAAACCCAAAAACCTACCAAACAAAACCCCAAATAATTAGGAAACACATTTTTAAAAAACTGACAAAAGAAATAAGGCTCTCCTGCTGGCTGAAATAATCACACGGTCTCAAAGCTCAGCAAATTAGAGTGAGATTTCAAAAAAAATTGGCGGAGCTGAACTAAACATCTTGCTGTTGCCAAAACGAGCGAATCCTGTGCTGTAGGTAGAAATCAACTAATTCATCCCTCTACTATCTTTTCTACTTTCCAGGGCTGTCTGATTTTCACTATTTGCAATCTCTGATTAAATGATCTTTCTTTTCTGAGAAAGAAAACTCAGCCTAGCAAGCTGAAATTAAGTAACATTACATGACCACAACAACTTTCCTCCTTGCTTTTTTCTTCCAAGGATGTAATCACAGATACAGAGAAACAGAGAATCATCCCCCTTTTTGCAGGAACACACAGTTCCTCTCTTTTGACTTCATATTTCATCTTGAAACTAAGTTATCCTAACACACCATCTTTTTACCCCCAAGATGAAAATTAACAGCGAGTAGTAACTGTTGACAAGACATGCTTTAGGGATGATACTAAGTTTTCAAACACACACAGAAATCAAGAAAATAATCTTACTCCAGAGGGGTGGATGCTATAATCTGCAACAAACTTCCCATGTGCATATTCCACAGAAGTACCTGTTTTGGAGACAGTGTGTGTGTGCTATTTATCCAAGTAGGCAGAAGTGACTTGGAAAAAAATGGCAAGGAAATAGAGGTGATTCTATTATCAGAGTCCAATCCATACCTAACACAACATTTCTATGAATAAAGAAGAAAATCAAGAGCATTTTGACCGTATCTGGGAAAAGTATATTTGCAAGCACCTAAAACAACTCATGGCAGCATTGACTGGGATATGTAACATAGCACACTCTTCCACTGCACTAATGCATCAAGTTCATCCCAGACCAGGATCCACGCAGCTGCTGCATCTGATGAGGGTTTCAGCCACGCAGAGACAAGACTACCACATACCTGGCACCCACATCTCCTAACGAGGAGTGTATCAGCTCATTGCTGCTAGAGGCAGTGGGCTTTGAGAAAGCCAGGGCTTTTTCCCCAGGCATAACAAGCACAGAGGTGCCAGCCACTGGTGTTGCCATCTAGGGAAAATATTCCTAGAAAAGCAAGAAAAATGCATGGGCTGAGCTGAAAAGACAATGTAGAAACTAAAGCAAGCAGAAGAGTCCTCTGTAATACAAGAGGTGAAAAAAATCCCCATGTCTGCTAAGATTTAGGCTGAAGAGCAGATCTCCCCCCAACACATTCCCCAGCCAATAACTGGGTTTTTCAGGTACACTGAGCTTGTGGGTGGGATGAAAAGTGGTTTCCACAAGCTACAGCAAAATTTTATTGAGCCCAGCAGACAAATAAATATGCTAAATTTCCTGAACATTTTAATATTCACTGCAAAGCATAGTCAAACCAAACAAAACCCTAGAAAATCTGCACTTTACAGAATTTTCCATAAAATTTGCAGATGGCATTAAAACCATCTGCTGATGCTGGAGAACAATTCAAGAACCACCAAAATCTGTGTTTGACAGGTCCAGACCTACTGTAAAGAAAGGAAAATCTGAATGACTTCAGCATAGCATGATACATAGAGGTGTTCCTGGATAATATAGATTACATTTCTTCTTTAATCATTCTTCCAATAAAAGCAGTGTGAAATTCAACTTCTATGGTACTTTTAAGTGTAGTTGTAGGAAACAAAAAACCTGTCAGCTACTGAAGCCTCACATGCACACCACCGTCCTCCCACAGCTATTACTACACTGACAGAAGAACTAGAGAAACAGTTCTCACACTGGCACACCTAAAAAGCTGAAGAAACAGAACCGATCCTCAACTGCGCATACACTTCTTTTAACCATCATTTTCTTCTTCCTCTAAGTGCTTTTCTTTACAAAGTCCCAAATCCAAACCTCAGAAAAGTTAACTAAACACATTCATAAGTGGCTTGAGTATCATAACTCAGTTGATTAAACATTTGGAAGAGTTCACCTGGTGGCTATGAAGTGCAGCAGAGGACCAATTCAGGGCTCTGCAAGTGGCAATATACTTCTTGAGGATCTATTAGTAAAGTGGTAACAATTCTTTTGGTAAAGCAAAGCCAAAATATTCAAGGTGGGAAACAAAGCTATAAACAGTAAGAATGCAGAAGTTTACTTCCTGTATGCAAGGTTAGCAAACTATTACAACATCGAGGTACATACCAGTCTTTTCCTTTCTTACTTACAGATTTAGCCTTTAAGGTGTCCAGTGCACTTTTTCAAGCTCTTGCTACCTATTGTAATTCTATACTTAAAGTTATCTTCCTGCATTCTGAGACAATTATTACTCTGCTTTGATGCTTTTTTCTTTGGATGTTTTCCAGATGAAGTTCTAAATTGAAGCTCAGCAGAAAAACGATCAGAGCACTACATTTCAATAACAGAAGCATTGAAAGTGTGGCCTTCAGTGTATTGAAGTCACTGCTGGAAGCTACATATGAAAATATATTACCCACCTCAGAAAACCCTCCATTGTTATAATTTGGTCATTTCACACACCAGTGATCAATCTCAGCTGAGCACATTCTGTAAGTCCATACATAATGATAAAAAATTAGACATACTGGAGAAAAATTTAAGTCTTTCCTTTGTGAACAAGTATATTCACCTAGTGATTTCATATAAAAATCACATTTCTACTGCTTCTTGGTATGAAGCTAAACAAGGTGAAGATATACAAATTGTTGGTTACAAGGGTCAATGACTCAGCAACCTGCATTATGTCCACTTTGCAGCAAAAGCTGATAAGCACAAAACAATTACTTTAAAAAAACAATATTGGGAGTATGTCCACCTGAAAATTTTTAAAATGTACATACACATTTAAGGCTACTAACTGTGAATCATACATCCTTTGTTTAACCCTTCCTGAACTCAAGATTTCTATTTTTCAACTCTCTTTCCTTTACCTGCCCTTAAAATTTGTAAGTTTCAGATCATTGTTGCATATAAAGTCCTCAGAATCAGCAACTGTCAATAAATATATTACAGCACATCTACGAGCTGAAAACCCCAGGCTACATTTCATTTCAGTACAGAATAACACAGATTTTTCAGAACAGCAATGTTCAGAAGAAATATTACAAAAAAGAGAATATCCAGCCATTGGAAAACAGGAAAAAAATGAAATAACATTGCTTCTACCATTCCCCCAACACCCTATGACACTGGGATCCAGTGCTGAACTTCATCACACAATTCCTTCTATAGCAGTTCTCCCACACTACAAAGAGTGGACAAGCAGAAGGAAGAGGATGTATAGTGAAGGAAAGTCCAGTGTCATTTTTATACAATTCATCTTAGCCCAAAGACAGTTCATACTGGTAAATCCTATGCCAATTTGGACCACACTAAGTTCAGATTTAATTAATCATTCCCAAATACCAAGCTGCAAGCATATACATATGAAGGCAGAAAATGAGAATATGGTATTTTGCAGAGTAAACTGTAAAGCACTCTACACTTTCTCCTACCCTGAGCAGATAAAAGCAATCAGACAACCTTATTTCCATGACTGTGTGCAACTACATATTTAGTTAGAACAGAGAGCCAACAAAACACTAACAAAAATATCTTCATCCAAATCCTATTCACAGCTGTTAATTTAATGGAAAGACTCTTCCGGCATGAAGAATACATGAGTAATAGCCTCCACGGGAACTTTAACAGCAGATCGTTAGACAAAGGGCTCATAACACAGCCGCTGGACGCCATTCAGCTACCTGACAGCCCCTGTGCTGCTTGCAAAGAGTGCATTAACCACAGGATGTGGCTTTCTGAGGCAGACTCGTGCTGCCCCGTACTGCAACGGGAGCAGAAGGGAGATGGGGTAAGGAGGCAGATTTGGATGCTTTGAAAGAGGTATTAGAGCAAAGGGCTCCGTAATGCAAAATAACATATCGCACACAGCAGCTGCAGAAAAACAGATTTCTCCGCAAAACAGTTGCACACAGTCATTTTAGCCTTCCATAAATTTACAGTACTTCAAATCGATGCCACTGAAAATTCTAGAAAAACAATCCAGAATATTTATTTATTATATTCCTCAATGTAAAAATGTTTCTTCTTATTTAAGGAAAGATGTGTATTGACTGACCCATGTGGGAGCTCACCCCAATACCCTAACACAATTCCAGAATATATTCATAGAAGAAGGATGTTAAAAACAATTATACAGAAATGTTGTAAGCAAGGGTTCAAGTGTATCCTGATTTCAGAAAGTTCATCAACTCTACTTCTGCACATCATGTAACTGCAATGTTCCAGTCAAATATTACTCATTCCCAAATTTGTGTAATCATGCTAGACAGATTACATTTTTTCTAGCGTTATCTAATATTTTATTTTCTTTGCTTAAATATTTCTGCCATATGAATGGATTACAGACTACCCAAAAACACATCCACTCACAATCAAGGCTATTCCCAGTCCTAATTATCTACAAAATACTCTGCAATGGAAAAGGCAGAGGGAAAAGATTAACAAAGCAAAGACACAGATGATCACCAATAGTTTGGACAGCACAATAATCAAGGTGTGCACCAACTAAATCAAAGATTTTCTTGAATTAAGTATTTACAGATTCATAAAATAAAATGGTACTTCCCTAAGAAAATCTAAAGGTTCATGTACACGACTGCCAAAACTATGCATTATATTGATACCAGGTGCAAGTATTAATATTGAGGTTTGGAGTTTTGATTTTTGTTGGGCTTTGTGAGGGTCTTCTTAATATCTAGTAGGTGCCACAATTTTAGAACAACAGTATTAACAATTTAAAAATCCACTGAAATCCAGCTGCTTAACGCCAGGCATGACATCCTGCAAACTAGGCACACTCCTCATATTCAAAAAAGCCTGTGGCAGGAAAATGGCACAGGAACAATAGCCAAGGGCTGCTACCGGTCAGGTGGGCAACAGGCAGGCAGAGCTGACCAGGGAGCAGCATTGGAAAAATGACCTCCTCTCTAGCACAACTCCACCTTGACTCACCTGCATTCATGACTCACTGACATCAAATTCTTGCTACTTTTGAAGAATGAAGCATTTAAAATTTTACTACCTGCTCAGCAAGCACAGTATAATCGACTAAATACCAAGCTGCTTCAAATGCTATGTATACTCAGTAATGGTATGTATGCCATTGCTGCAGAAGAGTAAGTCAATGGCCATTAATTCACATTACAGTTATGTATGGTATCTTCTTTTAACCACAAGTGTATCACTTATATTAACTCAAAGGTATCCAAATGACCAGCTACTTAACCACTAAAATTATCTATCTGGAAGGAAGGAAAAAAAAAAATCAAAGAACAGAGCAGACAAATCACAAGGACAAGCTGAAAAGACTTTTATAACAGAACACTGAAATCAGGTCTAGCTGGGCCATTAAACAATCTAGTACAGTTAAAACATGGGGGGGGGGGGGGGGCAACAAAGCATTTTAAAAGTTATGAATTTCCATGATCTGCATTAATACACTTATTTTCAAACCTGGGTTCCTCCAGAACAGGAATTACAACCCTCAATGCACTCAAGAGCCTTTCTTGCATCACATTTTAGTTTTCCCTTTTTTTTTTCCTGTTTTCATTAACTTTGGTTTTCTGTTTTAAATTCTAGGTTTCCACATTTTTAAATAAAACACAGAACTAACTAATTTCTTGTTTCCCCCTAAAGGAGTAACTTCTTTTTCCATCAACTTAAGCAGGCATTATATCAAGCACTGCCTGATCCACACCTGTTCTATAACAGCTCAGTATTACTGTTCATTAAACAATCCTAAACTACCAGGAGCCACACTGACTTTATGGGACTGCTGGAAAAGTAATGTCATATACAATGTATAGGCATAAAGTCTGTCTCTAAAAATAAGCTGGCTGTGTGACACTATAGCAGAAGTTCCATAATTCAATATACATGTTGTGACAAGTAAAGAACGTGTAACTAAGAAAGAATTGACCCGCAATGTAACAGTGGTTCTTGTCTTGGAAGAGATGTGCATATGGCTCAGCTTTGTGTTTTGTAAATAAGAGACGTTCACTCCAATAGGACCACTCGTGGTAGTGAGCTCATGATTGCATTTTCACAGGGCCACAAAAACGGAGACAGAAGTTGGGATACAAAACAAAGAATGAAACTTTGGCAAAGCTTTGACACTGTGTCTTCCAGAGTGGTGAAAAAATACCTGAATAAAATAAACATCCAGAATTTCCTGTCAGCAAAACCAGAAAAGATCCTAAAGGAATACAACCATGAGTATTATAAGACAAGACTAACAGAGGAAGACAAACATTGTCACAGTAATAATATTACCCAGACTTTAACAGTCTTAAGCCATAGGAAGTCTATAACATTTCAGTTCATTATAATTCCCCATGCATCCCTTAAGAGCCTCAAAGCTCATAAAAATGATGTGTCATATTTTGATACTTGTACTAAACACAAGCTTTGTGATTACCAATGTTTAAACTCAACACAATCCAAACAGTCCTTACTGAGGTATCTGATTAAATTTCTAATATTCATGAACTAGAATTTTAATATTGAATGCTCAAAATGATTTAGGTCTTTTGATGTAACGGAACATAAGTCCTTTAGTGTCAAGTGGAAGGCAGATCCTTTATTATGGCATTAATTATTTGGGATATTAGCATTAATTTCTTTCTCTATTTGAATTAAATGGAATTCAAAACAGTGTGAATTTATGAATAGTCCACAATATAATTATTTCTATAATATCCCTGCAGCACTAGCAGAAAGACTGCCAACAGACCTGAAAATGTAAAGGAATGAGATTGATAATCAATTTTTCTTTTCACCTTTTTTTTCTGAAAGATGGGAAAGGTAAAGTTCAGGATGTTTATACTCTAAATGGCTTCACTCTTTTTTGATGTAAAAATACCCGTCTTTATAAATGCCACCTACATTTTTTGCATTCAACATGGAATGATTAAAGGAAAGCACAATTATATCTTGTATAAACAAGATATACCATAATCAACTTCTCTTATAACTGGAACAAAAGCATTCTTAATTAAAACCACAAAGCTAAAAAATAGCAGGGATTTTTACAAAATTTCAATACTCACTGGGAAAAATGCTATGTCCTCACTTACATTTCCAAAGTTGCTACATACACAGAATTCCAAGTTCTGGTAGGAAGGACTAATGAAAGATACAAAGATGGTACCTTCTTCCCAGCACCTAAACGGTACCAGTTATCATTTCACTTATATTACAGATATAGCCAGACAGTATTGCTAAGAAAACTATAAATAAATACATACCAGAGCACTTAATACTGACAGACCATAATCCAGCTTAACATTCCAATACAAAACACACACAAAAAAGTATTTATATGGTTTTACTCAACTTTCAAGATTTCTTCAGTCCAGTCAAACCAGAAACACCTGGGCAACTGAGACTGCAACCTTACAAATAAACAACAGCCAAACCTATAAATAAACCAAATAAGCCATCTGTGCCACTGACTGGCCCTGCTTGTAGCCCATCTACACAGGTGTCAGCTCCTGGCCCTGCACTCTACAGCTGAACTACCATGGAGTGTTTGCACCATCACTGACTGACAGTACTAACACAAAATGAAAAAAAAATCAGTGAACAGAGTGCTTGTTTCCAACCTAACAAATACTCAAAATGCATCATTCTGGTTTTGCTGAAATTTTTACTGAAAATACTGAAGGCATTTAGAATACATGCATCTTTAAAATGACTGGATGAAGTCCAACTACCTTTTTTTTTCTCTTCTACTATTTAGCAAACAAATTTTCAATCTAAAATTACCAACTAAATATTCAACCAATATTAAATCCATTTAAAACAAAAACTCAAAGGATACTTGTAAAAACAAACTAAAAAAACCCTGAACTCAAACCTGGAAAAAGCCTAAAGTTTTGCTAAGCCAGGTGGCAGTGTGCATTTGCAGCAGCCCAGGTCTCCTGTGGTGGAATCCAGAATCCTTTAGATGCCATCATTCAAGACCTGTCAAATTTGATATCACTCAGCGTGTGTCTGGAAGGACACCATCCATTCAGGGAAATGAATGTGTCATTTGTTGTCATGACAGCTATCAAAATTCAGCCTGAGAGCATATCATAGAGCCACGTATCTCTCCTTCTGCACTAAAAGGTTGAAAAATACTTTCCTTGTCGTCATCCTAAACATCATTAGGATGTCAACTAAGAAGTCAGCTCCCCTGAAACAGCAGTGGCCCAGGATGGCACCGGGAGCCAAGTCCAACACACAACGGATGCGGGAGAAAACAAGTGTGATGGATACACTGCTACTGTAATACCAGGAAGGAAAAAACTTGCAGCCATGGTATGCTGAGGGTGCTCTTACTGCATTAAAACCAAGAGATCACCATGATCAATGCTTGGGACTCCGCTTTGGTATCAGTGCCACGTTTTGCTAAACAGGAGTCTTCACTTACTACCGTTCCCTGAAGGGTTTATTAGTCCAGAATGCTCTGAAAAATTTAGAGCAGTTTAACTCTCCATATACAGATTAGGTTTTAACAGGACATAGTGTTCCTTTTCTCTCCCAAACCTATGAAAAGACGGAAGGAATTAAGTGTTTTATTTTACTATATAGTTAACTAATACTTAATTGGTATACAAATAGCCTTATTTCAGCCAACTTAAATTTGACAAGGATGAGTTAGAAAATCCTACTACACTACATTTATAGTTACATGCTTAATGAATACCACTATTCCTTTCTAAACCTTCCCACCCTTGCAAGGATCTAATCTTATTTTGAAGGAGAGGTTTAATGACCTTTTGAAAATAATATAAATAAGTACAATATAGTTAAATCCAAAGCGAAATTAACACTTTTCTTCCAAGAGCTTGCTTCTATTTTCTTAAAAACAGAACACGTACTCTTTAAATTATGCACTGCCAGCAGAACCAATAATCCCACCCCAGCATGAGCAAAAAGCACCTGCTTTTGTTAACCCTCTTCTTGTTCTCCTGCAGCGTCTGATGGCTCAGTTTAACCCATAGGGTTACCCTATGTAACCCATAGGGAAAGAAAGGCAAGAGACAGCACCCAGCTAAAAGCAGCTTCTCACACTCTAAGAGGATGTGACCTGGAGTCGGAGGACTGCATCAGGAAGAGCATCCACAGCCTTCAGCTTCTCCCTAAACTTCAGTACCTGCTTTCACACTTGTGTCACTTCTCTTTATTAAGGCCCTCCTCCTCAGAAGGCTAAAATCTACCTTTCTATCAAAAAAGTAATAAACTGAAGGCCTGCTCATTTATTTTTGGTTATTAATGCCCCACCTATCCAAAGAGCACAACTGCTGAAACACAACAGCCTCCCTAACTATATTTCTTTTTCTGATAAAACATCTTATTTTAAACAAAAGTTTGTAATTAATTTAAATATATTTTTTTAATATTTTAAAAAGGAGGTTGCCAAAGACAGTTGCTACCTGATTCTGTAAAATATTTCTGCTATATTCTATCTGTGGTTTATCTCACTACCTGTTTCCATGTCTGTTTCTATGGTTGTGTGTACTCTGCATACAGTAACTGATATGAGTTGAGGAAAACCAGGTAGGTAAAAAGACACCCGTATAGCATTTTATTTTCCACCTGTACTTTGTCACGATTGTAAGAGAGAATCAACACTTTTGAGAATTCAGGGATCTGCCAAGTGTCCCTTGTTCACTCCATTGTCTGCTCCATCAAATAACCAACAGTAATTACATGTCACCATACTAACACTGGCTAATGAGATCAGGACCAAAAGCAGCATAGCAAACCTACAGTGCAAAAAAGCCTCTAAGCCACAAAGTTTGTTTCTACAATTGTGAACAAATACAGGCTATACCAGCATGCCTGAGCTTCCACTCTAACAAGTGTTTTTCATAGCATGGGTATTTCTAAAACTTTACTTGACACCAGGGTTTTGTGTATAGCTGCAGTAATTTAAAATGCAATAGGTTGCTATTCTCTAATCAAGATTTATTCCTCTGCACCTCAATTCTTAAAATTCTCAGTACTCTATGAAAGCTTAAAAATGTACACTGTCAGGCCACCTCATTGCACACAAAGTTATTATTTATGCTGACTTTAAACTATAAACTCCCTTCATTAATAGTGAGAAACAAATTGATTTGTTGTGTCATATATACTTAACTGAATATAAAAATATATATTTCATGTTGCAATGCACTTTCAACTTACTCATGTCATTAGCATTTATAAAACAATTAAGAATTCTTATGATGGGGAAAAAAGATTACTTTAAGAAAAAAAAAAACCAAAACAACAAAAACTAACCATTTTTAAGAATTACTTTACACACTACCAAATAGAACAACAGTTTAATTAGGCAGAACACCGTTGACTAAATTATTATGAGAAAAGTAATGGGCCTAATTAATTTGCAGGAAAAAATTTAAATTGGAGCTACCCAAAACAGAAATAAGTTTTGGATTCCTGGGCCAACATGCAGAAATCTGCAAAGCAAAACAAACAGAAAAGTCATTTCTCAAAAGGTGTACCGGGATCTCATGCAGTAAAGACTGGACAATGGTGCACAGGTGAAATGATTGGTGCAGGCCTCACTTCTTCACCTCAGGATAACAAAGCAATGCTATTTCCCCCGCTGCAAACACCATCCCAGCTCTCCAAACATCGTTCACTTCAGGAACTAATAAGAATTCCTGACTTTCACTCCCTGGAAACTATTGTTCTACAACATTTCTCTATACCTAGTAAACACAAGGACAAAGCATACTACCTTTAAGTTCATTATTTGATGAGAAGCAGAAAGCAGCTCTCCTGCAGAGTGCCTCAGCTCTCTGCCTCTTCCACACGCCAGATGACCTACTTTGGGGGAGCAGGGTGTCCAGCGACCAGCACCCAGCACCTCACCCTGGGCTGACTGAACTAACCCAAACACAGCAGCGCCTGCTTTCAGTTTTCAAACTCCCTCAAACACCTCTAATAAATCCACATCAGCAATCCCCCTTCCTCAAAACACAGTGGGAGTGGGGTTTGGGAATACCCACAGCTTAGAAACCATCAGTCCCTCAATACAAACAGAAAATATTTTTCTAGAACCTATCCTTTACATTCAAAAATGCCTTGGTTTTGATTTCAAACCTGCTGCAAGTAAATTGATACAGCACCTGTCTCCATGAGTCTGGAAGCAGCTTTTATGCTCAAGGAGCATGAAATGCAGATACTCTGGGTAGTTTTGCTGCTGCTCAAGACCAGGACCAGCAAACAGAGCTATCTGGGTATCACTTTTCGAGTCGTTACTGTTATAGTTTCTACCGAGGAAAGCCATGAGCACTGCAAAGGATTAACATACCAACAGCAACACAAGGCACCAAAAAAAACAAAGGCTGGAAAAACACTGCTGACACTGCTGACCTTGTCCCTCTTCTTTAGCTAACAGAAGATGTGAGGTGACACGGAAGAGAGCAAACACCTTTCCTTAAGCTTTCAGACAGCTAGCCAGGAAAACAAAGAAAAGAGAGGAAGAGGAGGTAAGTTCCCTTTCTGTAATGCAACAAGGCAAAGGCTGAAGTTCTGAATTTATCATATGTTCAGTAGCCAAGATGTAGTAAAAAGGATCATCCAGACTATCAAGGGCTAACAGCACTGTTAGTTTTGGAAAAATATTGCAAAAGATATTTTGTGTATCATTTCTTTTTCACAAAAGCAATCGGAAATGTAATCTGGTAGAAGTAGGAGGCAAATGCAACAGCTAATGTTGCAATGACAGAACAACAGCAATAAGAGCTAACATTATAATGAATCTGTATCTGTTTCATGGCCTATATAAAAATATTTGCTAATTACAGCCTTGATCTTCATGGTACAGGTGCCTTCTATTGCTACATTTACTCGCTGTTCCCAAAAGTGACATCTTCTGTCAAAGTCACAAGAAGAAAGTCAGTTACAAAGACAAAGCGATCTGCTTAACTTCTTAAACACACTTGGGTGAGACAGAGGCTTTCGATTTCCAGAGTTGTGAAATCAATATTTCAGAGAAGCAACAACATTACATCAGAAATTATAATCCTAAAAATGAAAACACAATTAATGTCATCTATGTGGTGCTGACTGCTCCAGAGTCCTAAAAAGCAATGGCAAAACAAATACTTTCAAACAGAAATTCTTCATAATCTCGTACCCAGTGAGTCCTTTCAAATTCCTCCATATTAAGTTACCAGTTCAAACTCCCGATGATACAAACCACGCGTGGTTAGGCCATGAAAATTTGTTTTTACAAAGGCCACTACCACATTTCATGAAAAAGAAGTCTGATTCTCCCACGTTAAGCTGCTAGAACAGCAGCAGTATGTTCCTCAGAAACAAAAAAGCTTCATGGGAAGAAACACTGTTCAAGCTGAAGAATGCTTTAAATTCTTGCCGACTTTCAGTCACCATACAACTTTTAAAACAACAAAAGGTTTCTCTTCGTTTTACAAAAACATGGTAGTTCCGAGTGAAATACTACATAGAATTCACGGAATAACTGTGATGCACGCAGAGAACCACATTCACTGCTAAAAAACAGTGGAAGATATTAACATAGAAACTAGAGCCGAGAGCCCTCATGATCAGCCAGCTGCAGGTCAGACCTGAACTACAAACCTGAATCCCGATCTGGCAACCTGATCTTAGATAGGCCAAAGTGCCTACCCTGCCAGCAAGGGGTAGCTGTTAGCCTGGACACATTTTTAATTAAAAACAGGGCGAGAAGACTTATAAACTTCAGTAATTTTCTTCCCAAAACACGCAGGGATGCGCTTCGCTAAACACTCATTACGCGAGATGTAATTTTACCTTTATGTCCTTTACCTACACTGGCATCGACCGAGGCCACAGCGCACCGCGCTCCTTGAGAAAATCCCCGGCCTCAGCCCTCCTGAGGTCGAAAGTCGGTGACGGGAAAAAAACGAACTGAGCGGACCGAGGGCGATGTCCCCGCCGCAGCCCGGTGTGCCCGCCCGCCGGTCCCCGTGCGGGGCGGCGGCGCTCCCGCTCCCGCCCGGGAAACTTTCGGGTTGCGCCGCGCTCCGGCCGGGAGGCGCTGCCCGCCTTCCCCCGGCGCTGCCCCGCGGCCGCCGGATACGCCTCTTCCATTCACCGGAGCCCCGCGAGGGGTGCGGGGGGGTTGCGTCCCGGCCCGGCGCTACCCCCCGGCCAGGCGGCACAAAGCAGCGGCTGTCACACGCACACGAGCAGCAACTCGGGAGGATGAGGAGGAGCCGCCCCCGAGCCCCCCCCGCAACTGGACGTGGCACAACGAACACTCCTCCCGCTCCGGGCCCCCCGTGCCGCCCCCGGCAGGTACCGGCCCCCTCCTGCGCGGGGCGGCCGCGGAGCCTCGGCCGCACAGGTGACACCCGCCTTTCCCCCGCTCCCGACGCCCCTTCTCCGCGTCGTCCCCCGCGGCCGCCACAAGTTTGCGGCGGGCCCCAGCCCCCGCTCCGGCCCCATCCCCGTCCCGCCCGCGGTCGCGCTCACCTCCGGCCGGCCGGCGGGGAGCGGAGCGGGGCGGGCGGCGACGGCGGGGAGGCTCCCAGCCCAGGCGGGCTCCGCTTCTTTGTCTCCTCGGCGGCGGCGCCCGCTCGCTCCCCCTCCGCTTCCCTCTGCCCTTCCCTGGGCGGATGCGGGCCGCGTCCTCCGAGAGGGGCCGGCTGGCTCCCCCCGCTTCCCCTTCCTTCTCCTCCTGCGCTGTTCGCCGGACGCGTCCAAGGCCCCGGCCCTCGGCGGCGGCAACGACAGCTCCGCTCCCTGCCTTCCCTCTGCCTGCTGCGCCCGGCGGCGGCGGCGGCCCCTCCTCCGCGAACCGCCCCCCCCGGCACAGGCACAGCCCCCGCCCCCGCCCTGCCCTTCCTGCCGCTGCCGCTGCCGGGATCGCGCGGGAGGAGCTCTCCGGGCTCCCCCTTGCCCGCCGGGAGGGCCGCCGCTCCCCCGCCCCAGCGCAGGAAGGACGGGCAGGGACAGCCTGGGTGGCTCCCTCCCCTCTGCGGGAGGACCTCTCCGGGACCGCGGGGCGGGGCAAAGGGGCCCTGCCCGGCAGGAGCGCCCTGACACCTCCTTCCCGTTCCATCCCCGTGAGACCCGGCGCTCCCGGAGAAGCTGCCCCGCCGGGAGACAAAGCGCCCGGGAAAAGTACTGGCGAATGCTGCAAGACCTGGGGATGGGGGTGACGCGCGCTGTTCGGGGCTGAGCCGGGGGAAGTGCCCCGGAGCGGGGAGGGGTGCGCCGGGATTCGCCCTGGGGCTGCCACGGGCCGGGACTGCGGGGCCGCTGCCGCCGGGGAATTTCCAGCCGCGGTATCGGGGCGCTTCCGCCGCCGCCCATTAGCCGCGGGGCGGCCGCAGCCGTAGCTCTTCCTGGCCTTTCTCTTCCCTGCCGGCCCGGGGCGAAGTTTCAGCTTCAGCGCCCCGTGTATCAGCCCGGTCGGGCGGTGACTGGGAGGTGTTGTGCCCTCGGCAGAGGATGGTGGGCACGGCAGCCACCCCAAGGCACAGAATCAGAGAATATCCTGTGGTGGAAGGGACCCACAAGGTTCATGGAGTCCAACTCTTTGCCAAGCACAAGACACTCCAAGAATTCCACCATGTGCTGAGAGCGTTGTCCAAATGCTTCTTGAACTCTGTCAAACTTGATGCTGTGATCACTTCTCTGGGGCACCTGTTCCAGTGCCCAGCCACCCTATGAAGAACCTTTTAATGTCCAACCTAAACCTGCCCTGACACACTTCATGCTGGTCCCTGGGGTAAGCCCATTCTGAAACAGAGCCTGTGGCTGGATGTATGTCCAGCCCGTGCCAGCCGCTGTGCCCCTCCACTGAAGGCAGAGACCTCCACGAGTGGTTAAAGGCAGGGGACAGAAGCCCCCCGTGGTGGCCCTGGTCTCTAGTGGGAATAGCCAACCTGCCAGCCCCAGTGCTTTCCCCTTGGCATGCTTCCCCAGTAGTGTCCCTGGGCTATGGGGAAAGATCATCCCTCAGGGTGGGCAGGGAGCAAGGGGGAAGCCACTCAAAAATATTGTAAATCCTTTACAACATGGCAGCTTCGAGGGAGAGGAGGCTGGAGTGTTAGCTGTACTGTTTTTCCTCAGGAGCCACTTCCTGGCTTGGGAGGCAAGACTAGGCAACACTACTCTTTCTGGATCCAAATTAAAGTCATCAGCCCTGATATCTTGTTTTCTGTGACCAAGCCTAATGTAGTAGTGAGATCTTGGGACAAAGATTTTAGAAGCTTGAAATATGATGATTTAAAAATGTGTGCTCAGCAATCTTTCCACGCTCCTGCTTGAAATGGTTTAGAAATCCTCAAATAACTCCCTCTTCCCCTTGTTAACTTTTACAAATTCTCACAGCACTTAATTGATGGTTTGGGAAGTTCCAAGTGCCTTTCACATGCCTGTGAGATAAACCTGAAAGGAAAATGTGGCCACTTCTTTTTTCCAAGAAAGACTTTGCATGCACCTCAGGGAGGAACAGAAATCCCCTTTCCTGGGTTTTTGTGCATGCATTTGATTTGAGTTCAGAGAGGTGTTAATCTTCCTTCTGAAACAATAATCTAACCATGCTTTTTTAGAGCTGGAAAATATTTGGGGTCCCTGCTGGCTCCACCTCACAGCATGGTCAGGCCTCACTCCAGCCTGCAGAGGCTTAGGCTGAATTTAAATGGGATCGGTCATCCAAGGACTTTCAGATAAAAGTCTGTTGCTTCTAGAACAAAATGCACTGTGGAAGTGATAAAAGAGAGGTGAATTATCCCTTCTCTCCTTTTCATTTATAGTGCACGGTTAGGTTTCAGTCTCAGTTTTGTCCCTTCTTACCAGACCCTTGCTAATGCCATCCTACAATAAATCCTCCATTTTGTTTTTTTCCCTATAGCGCTGTTGAGTTGAGGATGTCCAAGGCAGGGTGGCATGAACCCTTCAAAGTTTCCAGGCTAAGTTAGACCTCCAGAAGGAACCATAAGCTGCTGAATGAGCAGTAGCTCTCAAAGCTTTCCAGGTATCTGAAAAATAATTATAAAACACACCTAACTTTAGCAGATTAATGCTAATAGGATTTACAGAATAAGAATGTTTTAGGGAGGGATTTAGATGAATACATTGTCTTGAGGCAAAGGACTAATTTAAGGACTCTGAAGCATACTGTTGTTAAATATACTTAATTACATTAAGAAGTGATCTATTAAAGCTGGTTTTTTTTCCAAAGTGTGGATTATGACGAACAGGAGACACTGTAGAAAGTGTTTGCAAGGGTTTGCATGTTGAAGGATGTTTTAACTGCCTATTTGCTGAATGAATCCTTAGGTTTCCCTGCAAAAACAACCAAGATGTTGCCCTAAGTAGTATTTCAAAACATTGAGCCTACTGAAATATTAATGTATGCCTTTTAAAATGTCATAATTAGCTGTTATCTCTGAAATAACTGTTATTAAGAAGAGCTGGCTGCTTGTGATTTGAGTGAGAATTACGTTCTAAATATGAGAAGATGATAAATTTGGGGGAATATGCACAGAAGTGAAAGCAGTACATGATGTGGCAGGCACACTTTTGTATAAAGAAAGTAAATATGTAAAGCATGCACTTTTGCATATGCATAAGAGTGGTGCTGTCCTTAGAAAATATATACACCGGAGAGAAGAGCATAAATATTTTTCCCAGCCTAAGGGCATAACTATATACTAAAAAAAAAAAAGAAAAAAATGGGTAAGTAATAGAAATATGTATCTATGTCTTTGGCAAAGAAACAACATGCCTCATACTGCTTCTTCAAGCAGGGCTACATGCAAACCCCAGACCCAGAGGTTGTGTGGTAGACCTATTTTGCAGTTACGTAACGGTAGTCAATTCATCTTGATGTTCATGTTTTGCACAAGAGGCTAAAAAAACCAATAGCATGTCTTTTGGCTTATAGTTGTTTTTTTTTTTCTACCTTTCCTTTTTTATGACTACCCATTTTCTGTCTCCTGTGTGCTGCTGCTTGTGCTTTCCCAGTGGCGTGGCAGAGCGGTGGCTTCCACAGGATGGGCATGCGAACGTATGGATCCCAGCCATGCAGATCCAAACCACACTAATATATTTACACACATAGTGGCAGGAGACAACAGCCATCTCCAAGATGCTGCTCCTTCTGCACAAATACCTGATCTTTTCTCCAGATGCATCAGGTTTTCTCACTAGCTGCTCTGTCTAGAGTATGAGCTACTACCTACTCCCATAGGGAGACATTTTAGCAGGGATGTGAGACAGAGGAACTGCTAAGTTGAAAATCTGGAAAACAACATTGTCCAGTTCAAAGGTGGACAGCAAAGGTGTTTGGTCACTCTGTGTTAGTCCATTGGGGTAAAAATATACCTAATCTAAGTTAATATAGGTTAGACTCCATGATCTGAGAAGTCTTCCCAAAACATAATTTATTCTATGATTCTGTGATTAACCTCTTTCAAAAGCCCCTACTCCTGATTTTCAAAACTGCCTTCTAAAGATATCAGTAGTCTAATAAACTCCATTTATACACGTGGGGTTGTTAATACTGTGTCAGTAACAAACGGAAAGGTAAAAAAACCTTGGGCACTTTGGGGAAGAAAAAAGGGGTTTTAAATTCTCCCTAACCTGCAAAAAAATGCTCATTTTAATAACATAAACAACAATAACAGAAGATAACACAAAACTGTCAGTGTATTTTTTCTCAAAAAAAAGTCTTGAAGGGTTTACATCACTACATATTTAGTTTCTGCTTAAAACATGTGTTCAATTCCCATGTAGATGAAGGGGAATTACATGACCACTATCAGGGGTGAGTAGATCCCAAATACTCACTTAGTTACTGCTGAGTCACTTAAGTATATTTGCACTATGATTCTAATTCTGCCTGACGGTAAGGCAGCTGCTTTTCTCACTTACTGCATGGCTGCTGCATCTTCAATGACATTTATGAAAAACATTGAGGGGAAGAACATGTCCTTAGAGCTCACAACACATCCAAATTCTTCTATTCAATGGACCAAAGCTCCCCAAAGGTGCTGTAAAACTGCAAGCTAAATCTATCAGCAGATCACATTTAACTATGACAAATTCTATCGTTATCTTTTGTAGACAGTTGCTGAGATTCAAAGTATTTATGTAAGGAAAACAAACCGGTGTTTTGGGCTTTGGAAATGTCAGGGCCCTTGATTCTCCTGTTTATTTAAAAGTGGATGTGTGCTGAGGGACATCTTTTGAACTCTATTCAAAGGTTAAAACTGATCTTTCATACAGTTTTGAAATTCAAAATACTGCTGTTAAATGTTTTGACTCTGCTGTGTAATCTCTGTTTTGCACTTAAATACCAAATTCTGTCTAGAGTTGGCTGTTCTGCACAGGCATTGCATCTTCCAGCCACGAGGTGCAGCCATTTCAAGGGAGGAGCACAACCCCCTGACATACGCCACAGCTGTGCAACAGTTCAGAGCCAGTGGTGTGGATACAGCATTCCACTGCTGTGGTAGGTTATGTCAGCAAAATGGCATTGCCCACATTGGAGTTTTCTCAGGACTGCAAGCTGATACTCCCCTCTCATGAGTAAAAAATGTGTAGGGAGAGGCAACAGAAAAGAAACTGAGGAAGTTATCTTACCTGGACATCCTGTAGGCTTCCTTACCCATTTATGAGTTGTATAAGGCCAGGGACCAGTGCTTTCTTTGCTTGAGAGGAACATTTTCCAAGTGTATGTAGTTGTTTACTGATGCAGGGAAGCTCATTCCATGGGCCCTCAAACTCCATGGGCCAAATTCCATGGCAGCTTCCTTGAGGACCCACAGCCACAACCTTGCAGCTTTTGTGTGCCTGGACAGGACTTCTTCTCTGCCTATCCCAGCTTGGTACAGCAACCACGGTCTGAAAAACTGGCAGCGTGATGTGCTGCAGATCCACAAATACATTACATTATCACGTCTCCCCAAGAGCCTGGGATGAAGGATGGAGCAGAAGGATGGTGGGACTGAGTTAGGCCAAGAGGTTGAAAAAGCAGCTGCAGGTTGTAAGTGAGGGCAGCACAACAATCCTGTGACATCACGCTGACTCAGGTTTAACTTCCTACTTGGCTCTCTACTATGTGTCTACGGCCTTAATTATCAACTTCATATCAAAGGACTGACTTCACCCTTTAGAGGTCTAACTGGTGTCAGTTTCATAAACTGGCAATACTGTAGTTAACTGCAGAGAAGGAAACAAATGCTCCCCATTAGCCTTCCCAATTATTTTCTAATAACTGGTGACTAATCATAGGCCCTGCCTTTGAAAACTATTTTGCCAATTATTTTAATTGTTATACAAAATGTATTGTATCTCTCAGAGCACTGATCCCAATAAGCATAAGACTATGCTGAGAAGTGCAACCTTCAAAACAATGTTTCCATCCTTCATGACTGCCAGGGAAAGTCTGGAAGCCTGCTCTCTGTGAACTTCGAAACCTGTAGATAAAAGAAAAATCAATGTGCTTTTAAATGAGGATTTTACATTAGTTCCATGATTGGTGTCGTGATTGAATTTTTGAATGTTTGAGGTTGACGGTTCTGAATTAGGTCAGGCAGTGTAAGTCATTTTCTGCTATTATATGCTGGCATGAATTTTACCTTCATGCAACATTTCCTGTTTGAATGGGTAATGCAGACTCTTACCGATCAGTGCACGAGATTTTAGTCTACAGTCTAGACAGATGTACAATCCATGCAGATCAAACATCATCTTCAATGGTCATAGTCTAATCTGTTTTTTTCTGGTTCAGAAAATGCAGAAGTGTAGTCTGTATTTTTTTTTCAGTCCAGAATTAAAATACAAGACCATCAGTAGTGTGATCACTAGAGGATTTTCCCTGAATGTATGTGATCTACAATAATGGGAGCAAAACACAATGGGCACACAACAATAAACCAAGACTCCACCTGCCTCTGATGAAAAATTGAAATTCAAGATATTTTGTGTAGTCAGTTTTTAAAGTTCCTTCTTAATGTTGCAGAGCTTATGATCTCTACACTTAACAAATGAAGTCATCCTCATTTTCTAATCGGAAATAGGTTAAAAATACCTAAATAGGTGTGACTTTAAGATCAGAATTTAATATACAAGATGATGGACCACTGTTTCTAATAGAACTGGTACATAATTATTGTGAAATTTGGTGTACTCTGGTATTTTGCTGTCACTCAGCAAATAACCTCAGTCATCGCTGTGGAATTAATTGAATAGTACATCAGTGCAATCAATTGCTGCTCAATCTAATTAAAATTACAATTAGCTGGGAGAAAAATAGTGTGAAGAACCTAATATGGTTGAAAGTGAAATTTTCCTGACTCCATCAATCATAATTGAAATTGCTGAATGATTATACATAACAGAAAAACTGAAAACCAGACAGCATTATAAAAATCAGTGGTCAAATACAAATATTGCATTAAAAAATCTGGAAAGACTGAATTCTTAAATCAGAGATTAAGAAAATTTTTAACTATACGAAATCATAACTATGGGTTGTTAACTGAAATAAAGTAAAATTTCTTTTTAGATCTTGATTGTGTCCCAATTAGTTATTTTAAGCAACAAACTTTTTAGTAATGACAAAGGAGCTATGAAAAAAATAGTCGGGTTTCAAAATGCAATTAGGCGTGTCTTGGTTTTGGGTGGGGCTTTTTAAAGCAATCCCTTTTTTAAGCTGCTATTGCAAAGACCGCAACATGGCAATGACAACTGGCTGAGCATATGTAAACTCGGATCTGCATCACTACCATTCTTTTACCTGATCTCTATTACATACAAGAATTGTCTGGAGACAGGAAAATAGTTCAAAAGTCAATGTTCCTAGTCTTTGTTTTTCAACTGTCATTGTCACCCAAGTGCTATATAGCTTTGGCTTAGTCAGGAAAGCTTTGATAGTTTAGTATTCCTTGGTTTAATACAATTATAGTGGTAGTTCACTGGGATGATGGAGGGATAATTTGTAGATGTAAAGCACAGAGGGCATCCTATACAAGGGGTATATTTTAGCATTACAGCTTGCAGCAGCAAAGTCAGTCCTGATTTAGCTGAAAAATCCAGTACCCAACTGAAACACACCAGGTGCTATTTTTCTTCAACAAATTTTGGGAGGATCAGTTGTGTTTGTAGTTCTGACACTCATTTGCCAAACACTTTTGTCATGCTAACCTAAGTCAGTACATGTTTATCTGTAGTCTGTGAACATAGATGGACATGTGCATCAGAGCACTCTGGATAAATGTTTGAGTCATTGACATCGGCCAAATACAGGACCAATTTCTACTCACCAAGAAATAGTCTATTCCAGACCTAAGTTCTGCACGGTTCCTCAAATCCCAATTTAAAGT
This sequence comes from Motacilla alba alba, assembly GCF_015832195.1. Lineage (NCBI taxonomy): Eukaryota > Metazoa > Chordata > Aves > Passeriformes > Motacillidae > Motacilla > Motacilla alba. The sequence continues at coordinate 96,481,112 of NC_052016.1, read as the reverse complement.
ATTGCAGCTCTTTCAATGCCAAACCTCTCCTGAGTGGAGACTGCTTGCAATAGCTGTGAATGCCTGCCAGACAAGAGGCACAGCTCTGTCCAGCTGCCATACAAAAAAGTAGCAGTCCAGTCAATGAGGTATTTGACCCGATACTAACAATCATGTCTGTTCTAGGTTTGAAATCACCTACAATTTGACTTTCTGTAGAGCTCAACATTGCAGTAACCTGCTCTCATGGGATTTAAAATTTGATGGGTGAGGTCCCTAGCTGACAGGGCAAATTGTGTAGGCAAACTTAATCACAGCTAATTTACTTTGTATTGATACTGGTAGGTCATGATAGTCCTTTTGCAGATCGCTCAGGAAAAGACCATTTCCTCTGCCCTTACCCTGAAGAACAGTTTGATTTATCTTAGGAGTTTCCCAGCAGACTACAGGGAACCCTGCAGAGGGTCAGAGCTTGAGGTCGGTTGCCTTTACAGCCCCCCTTAAGGGCCCCTCCCAGCCCAGCTGTAGCTGGCATGCCTCCCCTTGCCAGCTGCATCAGAGCTCCTGTGAAAGCATTGGGAGGGAGAAAAGCTCCTCACTGGGAGGGTGGGTGGGAAAAATGATAACGGGGAGTGGTTGCATTCTCTTCATTCCTGTCCCAAACCTCCTAGTCATTGGGTCCTCTCCACTAAAATACCCCCGGGAGGGGAATTCCTGGGAAGTATCCAATCCAGAGGGAATGAAATGTGCCTTTATGCTGACATGCTGTTGTTCACATTGATCTAAAGATGTTACAAATGCTGTTTTGTGCTGGTCCCCACACTTCTGTTTGCCTGTTCAACACATCACCTCACAATGTCATGTATTTTAATTGTATCTTCCCCTTACAGGTGCCTAACACTGCACTGCCTTGTGCTTTGGTGTCAGTAACTTTGAAATTGTTTACGGAAAAGCTCATGGCTCCCACTGATTTCATCTCCTCTTGCAATTTCACTATGAGTCATCCAATATGGTGTGTACTTTGTTTTACTTACAGACCAAACTGCCTGAATTGCATCTTTAGTTAAGTTGTCTCAGCTCCCTTCAGGCAAAAAAGTACAAGCAAATAAAAAGTTTCTTGCTCTCAGATTTGTGGAGACACACTTGAAAATGTTTTCACTTCTATACTCTTTTTTTACTAGGAGGTAAATAAAAGCAAGCCCCCCATTGCATTTTTAGTAGTGCTTATTTTGGGTCACAAGTTATGTGTACCAGAAGCTGGTAGTTGTGGGTGTTTTCCACTCTTGGGAAAATAGCTGTGTTTTAACCCCTCACAGGTGTTACAACATAAGCTTGATGAACGTTCATAAAGCGCTTTGAGAACCACAAAGTAAAGCATTGAAAGAATAGGCCACTTGCTAGGGAATTGCCTTCAGAAGATGAGGATTCAAGGGACTTGCTGGAGTCTGGAGCTTCATGCTCAGGAGAGTTTGCAGTGCTTGACTCCCTGAGCTGTGAGGATGGGGAGGGAGTGGTGTGGTAAGAGAGCCTACAATACCAGAGGCACTATGAGATGAAGAGGAAGGGACTCAGTGCCTCAAGCACTTGGTGGGATTCTTGTGGTGTCCTGCAGAGGGCCAGGAGTTGGACTCAGTGGTCCTGATGGGTCCCTTCCACCTCAGCTTATTCTATGACTTTATGATTTTATAATTCCATGATGTGCATCATCTACCCATTTATATTTCAGCCTTAGATGGGACTTGATATTTTAAGGGTGGTTGGGAAGAAGCAGCAGTCCACAGTGGAGTCTGGAAGGACTGCAGCGGGACTCTGCTGAGTTGGATACAACTGCCCAGTCCCCTTCTAGCCCAGAGCTTCACTTGCTGCCTCTAGAAGTCAATCTCACACTTTTTCTCCAAAGCTGAGCCTATTGAGAGCCCCAATTGCTGTGAAAATCCTTAAGGTAGACTTGCAAGGAAAGTGCTTTTACCATGATTTGTTGAAGCCAGGAGGTCACTGAGTGTGCGCAGCCCTCTCTGAGCAGGGATGATGTTAACAAGCAACATCAGTGTTGATTTTAGGAATAACACATTCAGGTGCAATGGCCAGGTTAAGGGAACGTAATGTTACTTTTCCCACAATTTGGCTAAAAGTGTCAAAATTATGCCCATTACTTGATCAGAGTTGTTACCTTTGGAGTTGTAAACAAGAAAGGCTTGCCAATTTTCCACTCAATGGAAAAGTCCTGTATGCTTTGATAGCAATACCCCAGAGACAACATATAATGGAAATGTTGTCATAGAGTGCCAGCTCAAAAACAGAGGAAATGGCTGAAGAATTAAGTCTCAAAGGACATTTTTCTTTCCTGCTTTTCCTTTTCCTATTTTCCTATTTTTCCTTTTAATTTCTTTTTTTTCTCTCTTTTTCTTTCTCTTTAATAATATGCATATTAAAAAAGGGCTTCAATCTGAAATAGGCCTGTATGTCTTTTTTGCCATAATGTAAAATTAAGACATATAGCAAATCCGCTTTTCAGTTGTCATTTCTCAGGTACTTCCTGCTTATGTCTTCAATCAATGTAACATTCTATGTATGCAGAATAAAGCAGTTTGAGGAAAGAATCTACCAGTTATTTCTCTCAGTAAGATGAATGCTGTATTGGTTTGATGTATCTCTGGCTAAAATTGTGGTCTGCTTATGAGCCCTCATCTGGCAGTTCCTTGCCTTCTAAAGGGCAGGGTGGGCAGATAAGCTTGATCTCTGCTGCCTACATACATCAGCTGAGCTAGTGCCAAGGATGAAGCAACTTGTCACATTTAGAACTGTGTTTTGGTCGCAGTTCTTTGCCTGCAGTGGTGCAGAAGTGTGTGGGGTTGACCAGTGTCACCTTAGAACTCCTTAAATCAGATTCGTTATTTGCTGACCAATGACGATTATCTGAGACAAAGGTTGACATTACCCTAGACATTTGTGGTGTCTCTAAGGCTAATTCCTAGATTAAATCATAAATGTTTATGCTCTGAGAGAAAACATTTATTCAAAGCTAGGAGAACATGTATCTAATACAAACATGTCTCCAGGAACCATCATTTGAGCTTTGACTGTTTGTACAGGTGTCTATTCTTAGATTACTTAATCTTTTTCTAATTAATTTTTACAGGTCTTCTTTCTCAGATCTCCTCGCTAATATGTTCACCAGCATTAGTGGTCACTGTGAGCAAGCAGGGCCCAAACCTAGAGCAGTGTGTTCCTTGCAGAGCACACATGGAGCCTGTAGACACCAAAGTGTTCAGTTAAGGACAAAGAAGAGAGACAACATGTGCCTCTCCTCCTTTCCCAGTTCTGCATCCTGCTTATACCAGCTCTGGCCCTAACTGGACCCTCCCTTTGACTCACTAGTGTGGCATAAAGCTATGTAGGATTTGCTGTTGTTTGTTTTCTTCCAGGTTGTTGAACTGAGGTGACTCAAGTACAAGGCCAACATGTGAGTGTTGGTGTCACCAGGAGATACAGAAAGAAACTCTGTGGTGGCAGGGGTGTGAGAGATGGGTGGGACCTCCATTTTTGGGGTCACAAAGTGGTTATTTGACTCCCTGGGATTTGTGATACAAAATCCTTGGGGCAAAGGGATCAGAATATGAACATTCTCCACCAGCACTTTCTGCAGGAAGCAACCTGGCATGAAGAAACATGATGCATGAGCATTTCTTAGAGATCCCACCCCTGTTTCTCTGGCTAGGATGAAGGGATCCTGAACTTGCTTTGCTCACCAGGAGATAGAGATCTCTGGATTTTACTGACTCCTTCTTTTCCATGTAAGTACCTGACATATTACGCAGTGGCACTACACACCCTTTTTCCTGCCCCATGAATTTGCCTTTGCCTTCAAAAACAAAGGTGGAGCATATTCGTAGTGCTCCATAACCACTGCTGCCTCCTGTAATGGATCTGTCCAATGGTTGTGTGCCAAGCCTACTGTGACAGGCCCTTAAGGCAAGTAAGTGATGTATTTTCAGGTTGCAATCACAGCCAGACGTGACAAGAGTATCAGGGATGGTCCCAGACACGTGCAGGTGCAGAGCTGGCAGCATTTAGAGACTTACGAAATCAAACAGGAAGGTATGGATTTGCAATGTTGAGTACAGGAATCTTAATAATACATAAGCCTTTTCCTAGTCACTTAAACCTTTCATTGGGTCGTGCCCTAAGCAGCTCATTAAGTTGCAGTCATACAATCAGGAAGCTGAAGCAGTATCATGTAGAGTCTCTGCCCCCACATTGTCTTTCCTGAACATCTACAGGAGTGCAGTGAGCCATCTTTAGCCACCTAAAAACTATTCCTGCAAGCTGTTTCAGGGCTACTCAAAAAGTATATGTTCATAATTTGTAAGTGCTTGAAGAATCAGCCTTCTAATTCTCCCTAATTTTCATGAACATTCATTCACTGTAAGACCAGGGGTCTAATTTCTTCAGATTAAATTGATAGATGTATATAGACAGTAAAAGACAAGTTTACAGATTTTTATGTATTTGGAACAAATTCTTTATGTACATTAGGTGGAAGTTGATTTTATGAAGAAATAAAAGTCTCCAAGTCTTAGGAATAGTATTTTTTAAATTAAGAACTACAAATAACAAACAGCTGCAGAGAGGAAGACAGAATCTATATTGGGAAATTAATTGAAGACTGCAGTCAGGCAAGAGAGAGGCTGGGTGTAGGATTAGTAAATTAACTCCTTTAACTCCTCTCTCACAAATAAATCTGTGGAACGTGGTTGACCCCCATTCTGGTTGGGAGAGACAGCAGGCAGTAATCCTATCCTCTCCACCCAGTTTCTTTTGCTCCCAGTTATACCCCTGACCCCAGAGAGCAGAAGCCCTGGCTCACCCTGCCCTGCGGCTGCTGCCAGCCCAGGCAGAGCCAGACACAGGAGCATCACCTCAGTTCCCAGACCGAATTGTGTCTTCTACATTTACCGGTTTGCTGTTACTCCTACATGCTCTTCCCAACCTTCATTTTTCAAGGAAGTGGATATATACTGATCCAAATGATTGGGTGTATTTAATAGCACTTCCATTCATTTTCTGCTTGCTAAATGAACAGTGTAATCAGTATGTCCAATACAGGAAAGTGTTCAAGGGGGATGTTCACACTAGAATGACATAAAAGAAATAGAATGTATGCAAGGAGTAATTTACATGGGCATATTTTTAGGTTATTTTGCCTCCTGTTACAAATTATTAAGTGATGCTATTTAGACTAATTGAGTATGAGCACTGATTTTTTCATTTTCTGAGGCAATAAAATATACCTTCTGTAAAATAAAACCATGAACTGTAGACATATCTCATGCATCCCAGGCAGGAAAAGAGAGAATGCATTTGTACATTGAGTACATGTACTGGACTCCTGCATCTCTTATTCATACACAAGAAAATTTTGCCTCAGGTTTAAGTGCTCACTAATTCATACTTTAGGCTGATGAACCAGGTCTAAAATGTTAAACCTATCAATTAGAATAAACATGGTCATGTTGAAAGCCTAGGTCAGAACATCACCTGGACTAGAGCTGGCATTGTACCATTTGCAACGCTATAGAGGTGAGAATACAAGAGTAGGTCATGTTCTCTGGCTAACTTTAAATTACAGCCTTGCTCAAAGCAATAGTCTTTTCTTCATGCTTTCCTGTAAAATATTATCTATATCCATAGCCGCATGGGAGCAATAACAATACAATTACCATTGCAGCACAAATTAATTTCTGAACAGCCGTCTCATAAGAAAGTCCTCTTGGAGAGGAAAAAAATAGTTCAATAGGCAAAGCCCACTGCATTTGCACAAGGCCAGAATGCTTGGGCCGCACGTGCAGCTGGAGAGTGGTAATCCAAATCCGTTCTGCATGTGACTTGAGCGTGCTCAGGGCTGCTTTGCCAGTCTTTTAAGTGCAGTGTTTCCCAGAGAAGGAGAGAGCAATAGGCTGCTGGACTCGGTGCAGCCAGAGTGCGAACGCGTTTCTTCAGCGCCGAGTCTGTGGGCGAGCAGGCGTCCTGGCATGGGACTCCAGGGGACAGGCTGCCAGAGAGCACAGCCTGGAGGTGGAGGCCAAGCCACTGGGGAGCTGCAAGGGCCCAGGCATATTGACTGTCCCTCAGAAGAAACATTTTATCAAAAGTGATTCTGGTGAAATGTAGGTGTCCCTTTGTTCAGCAGAACAGCAGCACAGCCAGGCAGTGCAGCTGAAAAGGTGTCCCTCAAGGAACAGCAGTGCGCCACAGCCAAGCTGGAGGGGCAGTGAGTGGCTTCAGCCACCCTGTACTATGGTTCGGCCAGGGTGACTGCAAGGACGGCCCTGCTTGACCTTGACTGCAGTCTGTCCTCTGGCTCGGTCCGGGTGGTGTGATTAATGCAAGTCACAGTGTGGTCAACCCTGCCTTGCCTACAGCTAAATTGCACAGTGCTTGTGAGGGACGTGGTACTAAGTCCCTGTCAAGTCTGCCTTTCCCCCAGCACACCGAGCTTCCTGTGCAGAGGTCCCTGGCCCTGCTCCCATCTCCAAATTCCCCTCTACAACAGAGTGTAGCATTTGGGGAAAACCCGTCTCTGTGTCTGTGTGTAGGAATGGTGATCAGGGCTCCTGCACTCCCGCTGCCTGCTGCAGCACCGCTCCCACACACAGCCCGATACTCACAGTGCAGATGGAGTTTGAAAACACAGGTAAAACCACCAAAATAAACCATCCTCTCTAGTACTGATATATCTCTTCAGTTTAGTCTAAACCACTCAGCCAAACTGCAATATTTTGGGAAAGAGAGCAAATGTAAGTACTGGTGTCCTTATAGCCAGTAAAACAAAATAAGTGCAGCAGACAGCCAGTTATAAGGGACAAACAGTCCTTTGGGGAAGACTTCCCAAGACAACCATTAAATTCAACACATTTTTCCCCGCTAACTCAGGGCTCCTAAAGAAAGGGTTGAGCTCAGGGAATGACAGAGGAACTGAGGAAATGAGATAAAAAAGCTACTGAAATTGAATTTCTTTGCAGAGTAATTCTTCCATAAGCTGCATAAACTTTTCTTACCTAAGTAAATACTCTGGGGTGCACAAGTTTTTACATTACCTGTGTGACTCTGGTGGTAACCTTTGTCTATATTGTGACTTCCCAAGAATCTCAGAAAATAGATGGTATATTTACATATTATGTATCATCTTGAGCTAGGCAACACTTGGGAACCATGAAATTGTTCCAAATGTTTGCAGATGCCAGAGTCTTAAAAAAAACCCACACAAAACCCCCGAACTCCAAACTCCATCCTCCCCATTCCCCCTCCAATTGTGGCGGCAAATATTTCAAATACATAAACTCCAGACTTTTTGGTGACTTGACTATAAACATCTTTCCTTATCACTGCCTAATGGGTTCTACCTGAACAGGCCACATATAAACAGTAAAGAAAATAATGAGGTAATGGGAAAAGTGTTTAGGGCACCCAGGCTGTAGAGCATCAACCTAAATATCAGCTATAGTGGCATTATGTAGTACTTTCAACATATACAGTTCTATTCGTTGCTGGAATCTCCCAAAAGGCAGGTACACTTTATATACAGCTACATTTAGGACAAAGAAATTATAGTGTGCAGCTGTTAGGAGACTTGCCTTTGATCAAAAATGAATTCATTATCAGAGATGAAATTCAATACAAAGCTCCTGATTCCACTGCTCCCACCCACTGTCTCAACAAGAAAATACAAATAATTTTTTATTCATAAAATAAGAATCAAAATTATTTTGCTTCAAGTGCTTTTGATGTCTCAAATGTATTGAAAAAAAAATAAACCCAGCCCTCAATTTCTTACTTTACCCATAATCTAAATGAATGAAAATATCCATCCTTTAATTGTTAACCTTACACATTTGTTATGTAGCAGTGTTGGAATTAATAGCATCAGCTCTTGACAGGTTGAGATGGGTAAATTCTTACCTTCTTGGTCTGTCAGAGCTAGCCTTTGGAGAGTTGGTTTTCAACCTCACTTTCTTCTGTTAAATGAACAACTCAAATCAGATGGATTGCCTTGAAAGAAATTAATTTATTTTTTCTCTGTGAGACTCATATATTTACTCTCCATTCTTGAAAGAAAAAAAACCCTCTAAATAAAAGCAAAAATCAAAATAACACAACACAAGCTGTGATTTATTCAGTCCAGCATCAGAGAATCAGTTCTCCAGTCAGAAACGAAGATGGAGAATTTAAAAACAAATTTGTCTCTTTCATTCAAAGACAAGACCATGAATCAGTACTTGTTTACGTACAATCTGTCTTGCTTTACTCTGTGTAGAGGAAGTGCTTTCACCCACACATTGCTCCACCTGACCTGTTCTTGTTCAGGTTTCATGTAGAAATGCCCGTGACAACAGCAATAAGTGGAACTAAACATAGTTTTGTAGTATTTAAATTGTTTCACTAAGTGTTTCAATTAAAAAAAAGATACTTCTAAGTTAACCTGCTGGAAAGAAAGAGGATAAAATACATCACCCATATAGATTTGTTTGGAGGTTTTTTCACACTTTAGAGCAGCCTTCAGCCCTGTATCTGTGGAGTTAATTTCCTTTAACAGAATTTTGCTCTCCTCTCACTTTTGTTGTTAAACATAAAGTTTTCCATCATAAATTAAGACCAACATAAACTGAATCACAGGCCTCAGCTTATGATTATTGCTACAACCAATAATGAAAAAATTCTCAGCTGTACTGCAACAAATCCCACAGCCTTTTAAGTTGATGGCATGAATAATCTGTGAAGTCCCCTATTTAAAATTTTTATTAACATTGCCTCCAAGTTTTGAGAGCCTTGAGAATTTGACTGGGAAGTTTCAATTTATTGCAGCCTAAACATGTTTGCAAGGAGTAAGAAGAGTCCTTGTATAAACAGCAGAGATGGCTCCAGGCTGTCTACCTGATGCATTCACAAACCTTGCAGCACCTGTTGGTGCATACAGGGGCTAAAGTCCCTTCCACTCTGCTTTCCCTCCTCTCTCACTCATCACCTCTGCTGGGTGATTAAAGACAATACTCTCAATAAAGTATTGTCATTGAAAATGCAGAAAATAAAGTGGAATTAAGGGTCCAAGTACATTTTTGGTCCACTGACCTAAAAATTCCAACCAAGTGAAACTGACTTGTTTAGAGTATGGAGAGATTTATATTGCTAGTGCTGTCTGTGAGCATACTTCTGTAGTCTTATTGGGTGGCTCCTGAGTCATCCCTGAGCAGTGGCCCCAATAAAATGCCATCACCTTTATAGCTTGAAGTGAATTTTACAATTAGAACAGATATATTTAACAGCATCTGCAGGTATAAAAACAATTGTACTCAGAGTTGGAGAGATATGCTTTTTGTTATTATTTTAAAGGAAGTGATTTTCTTTGTTGCACATATTGAAGATTGTACCAGAAAAGGCACCATCGCCCTAAATTGCTCCTACATCTTGCAATAAGGGACAAAAACAGTTGGAAAATAGTTTTAGGGAAATCTGTGAATAATGGTAATACTTAAGTAGTTCAGTTCTCTGGAATAATTTCTGAAGTCTTTTTCATATCTTAGTGAAAACAGTACCAACCACTTTTGCCTAGAGATGAGAACTGTGACATTTAAATCAAGATGTGACTCTGATAATTTCCAGCTTCTTCTACTTTGGAGGGCATGCTTTTGTCATGGACTGAGATTATAGGAATTGTAATAAATACACATATTTTAAACATATGATTTGTAGACTATTTAGCATCTGTAGCAAAACGAGATCTTTGAAAAAAAGGAATTAAAACCATATAGGAAAATACAGCTCCTCTGCAAGATTTCCATCTCTGCAGGATCTGGGGTAAACACAAAAAGTTTTTATCAACTACTTTGAGATGCAGATGTAAAGGAAAGGAGTGGAGCAGAAGTATGTTTTAAAATAGATATTTCCTCAGAGAGACACAGTTATTTGGATCACAATATTCTGGCATTGATGCGTGGGGACAGGGGTCAGCAAGCCTCTAGAGCTCTATTGGATGGCATCTGTAAAACAGATAAAGTATAATACACCCAGATTTGGGGCAGGGAGCTGAGCAACAGATGCCTGTATGGTAAAAGCTCCTTTTGCAGGTTGAGTTACAAATGGCCACATGCAAGACCAGCAGTACTATCAAGGCAGAGGAGGGTACAGCTTCATTTCTTCTCTCACAGCTCCATCCGTGAACATAAATGTGAAAAAATAAAGACTGTGTCCTCAAAAGTAGTCTAATACAAGAACTGCATTTTAAAAAACTGTATTTACAAGAGAATCTTATTAGAATTTCATTCCCCAAAGTAAAAGAGTAACAATATTACAAAAATAAAGACATAAAGATGAATTGGAATAAAACACTTGGGTGGAAACACTGAGCTGTTGCCATGACTAACGGGAACTAATTTATTTACTTATACATCCTTTGTAATCTCATTTTCTCCCATGTGACAGCCAATGACTCATTGTTTGTTTACTGATGAAGAAAACATACTTTCTGAAATCTGTACCAGGAGGGATCTTCTCTGGACAGTCTGCATTTGTCCCACACCCAGAAGTGGGCTGAGCCTTCTCTGCAATGCCCATTCAGTAGGTTCCTCCAGACCCATGGGCACCAACCCTGAGTATTTCAGGGCAGGGGAAGGGGGAGGAGAGGCACACGCACAGGTGCTCTCCGTAGGGACTGCTGTGGGTAAATAAGGTAGCTTGGGCTTTCTTTACTTTTCCCACAGGTTTTTCCAGTCTTGGTTGTTCAGGAGCATTCTGGGCAGAGAAATGTCATGTTGGCAGTGCTGCTGGAGAAGCTGTAAAGGTGATAGTTTGTAGACAGTTCTGGTATGCTCTGTCTTCTGTATTTCTGGACTTGACATGTACCAGTTCAGGCGACTCTACCGGGAAATACATGTGGGGAGTTGTTTGTCTTTTCTTTTCTTTCCTTTCCCCTCACTTGCATCCCCCGCCTGATAAGCAGAAAATGAAATGGAAATATATTTCTGGGGTGCTTTTTTTAAGTCAGCAGACAAAATAAAAATATATCCATTGAAGAAAATAAGAGAAAATCGTAATTTCTGACAGATCAGTCAACTGCAACTTTGGTAGTTTGCCAGCCTCTCGGGAATGAGCCCTGCTGACTTGTAGGTGTGTCACGTAAAAGGCTGCTACGTTATTGTTGTTGACTTTCTTTTTCCCCTTCCATTGCCTGTCCTTCAAAGAGACTTGCTGGACCTCTCACAGTGGTTGTTAACTGATGGTGTATACCAAACACCACATAGAAGAACGTGACTCTGGATAGCAAGGTTCTCTCCAAACCACAGCCCTCTCTACCATTTGAGGTGACAGTCAGCCGCCATCATTTGATGCGATGGGTTTGTGTCATTCTAGTGTTCTAGTTATTAAAAAGTAACAAAACTGCTAACAGATAAACATATGAGATCATCAACTCTCCCATTAATTAAAAGGGAGTGTTTCAATACAAGTAATAATTAACTTAAATGAATATGGGATATGAGCCTTGTAGTATGACTGAGTACAGCAGGGAAGCCTTTGGTGCCAGGAGGTAACCTTAGTCACCTGGGAAATCCTGGGAGCACCCTTGAACACTGAGACTAAGCTGCTGGAATACAAGCAATGTCCTTTGGTCTAAGCCAGTGCCTGTTTCCAAATCCATTCCCAAATTCTGCTCATGACTTAGCCATAGGTTTGCCTTTGACAGACCACTTCATGGACCCATAGCTAGATTCTGTAATAGCAACATGAAACATAAAAAGAAGGTTCTGGATTCAGAAAAGAAAATGGTTTGGTAGGATAACTTCAGGAGGGTAAGGTTCATCACTCTTCTTGCTGGAACTGTGCCATCATGAAGGAGGAGGTGAAGCCATTGAGAGGGGACAAAGTCCAACCATGCAGGCATGGAGATGACACCATGGAGCAGATGTTGCTGCCTGCTCCCAGGAGGTTTGAGATATAAAGGCAAGGCTCCAGACTGCCCATTCACAAGAAGCCCCACATCATTAGGGTCCAGGCATTGCATGGAGACCTGTGGGCTGAACTGAATTAATGCTGTGGAGAGACAACAAACTCCCCTCAAACTCCTGAACCTGTCAGTAAGCCTTCCCCACTGTGGCTGAGTGGTAGCACTGGGCATCCCTTCTCTCAGCCACCCCATTGGTTCCCTTTTTTAAGTGCTTTCATCGCTGTTAACATCTGCTATATTGCAGCAATGAAATAGATTACTGGAAATATTTTTTCTTAACCTGAATTCTGGCAGTAGCCTTATTGCTACTTCTGTGTCATGTAAATGAATTGCATAAGCATGGAGCTCTCCCCAGCACTGTTCTGAAGCAAGGACACCCATAATGCCTGAAAACCTGATAATTGAAAGATTTTATGCATATTCATCTTTGAATCTTTACTTAGATGTAAATTTCAATGGACATCTCATTTATCTATCTCTAACCTAAAATACTCCAGGGTAATTGTTCAGCTTGTAAAATATTTAGATGCACACACCCACGCACGGCCCAATTTTTCAAACTAGGTTTGTATAGCTGTATGCCTAATTTGTTTGTGCAACTTCTGTGATTGAATGTTCAGCTGGCAAATGGACAGGCAAATGCTCAGATCTATACATACCAGGCTTGCTCTTTCCTCAATTTTAGGTGTAAACAAGATAAATGCGAAATACCATCTCTTGTCAAACCCCAAGCAGACAGCAGTCTGTGCTGCTTTCTTTGAGTAAAGTGGGCCCAGGAACAAATTGCAGCGATCCCACCACTAAATGCATTAAGCACAAAATAAGTAGTTCTATAAATACACATACTGAAGATGTAAGTGGGAACTATTCATAGTGGATGGTCACATTCTTAACCCTAGTCTGTGTCACTTGCCAGATAACTACTGGAACTCCCAAGTTTTATTTATAAGTACTGCATTATAGTCCAAAACCATTTGAAGATAAACTTGTGCTTAATGTCAAGGCAAACTTCTGAAGTTTATTTACTTCCTAATGCAAAAAAAAAAAATTAAATTAATTAGCATATTCCTTAAGCACTGGTCAAATTAAACTTCATAGGGGTTTTGCCAGTAGCGCACATAACTCTTAGAGACTAGCTCAGGGAAGTTCTAAACTTGCATTATAGGGGCAGATAAAAATAATATCATAGTCATGGTGCATATATAGCCCATATAAAATAATATGATATTTATGCATCACTCAGCATTGTGATTCATGTTAAACTATAGCATGAACACTACATCACTGTAATACAGCTATTAACTATGAGAGATCCTGTGCCTTACAATGCACTCTTGTTCCCTTAGTGCTTAAGAAGCACAGTTTCCCAAATTGCTCTCTGTAATTTCATAGATGTCATCCTTATGGAATTTCTGCTCTAATGTTCACCTTAATCTCTGCAAATTGAATCTCTTCCAGTTACATGAGATATATATACATATATATTGTAGGAATCCCCTCCCTTCCCCTGGCATTTTATTTGCCCTCTTCAGCGGTTGCAGTTGTAGAGATGTGATGCCATATTTCACCAGGGCACAAAACTGTCAGCAGGAAGTATTCTCAACACCCTCTCTGAAAAATCACTCCCCATTTTTCCAGCTCATCACCCAACCCAACTGTGTTGTTGTGTGCACATTTCCTGCAATTCTCACCCAGAAGAATCTGGGATTCATTTCACTCCGAGAAGACAGCAAATGCAGGAAGCCATGGGCAAGGGCTGCTGTGCCATGGTTTTAAGTTAGTATGCATTTACATACTGGAGGGGGTTTGTTTTTAAATAAAACTACCTGTACCTAATGAGATGATTGGCTCATTTCCTGTGTCAGGCCCATCACTGTGACTCACACTTCACTCTGAGTGTCCCATCCTCACCAGGGACCCTTGCAGAGCCCCAAGGGTGTGGGTACCTCTCCCCATGAGACCCTGAGTGCTAGAGCAAGCTAGACCTGGACAGAGATCCAGCTCTGTAGGAGATCCAGCTCTGCAGGGAGGGGAGTCAAGGCCTCTGCTCACTTTGCAGCATGGTTGCCAACACACCACAGATGAAAATTAGGCATGTTGCAGTTCTTTTTTGATTTTGCCATATATAATGAACCCTCCTCGCATCGTCAGGAGAAATCACTTCCAAATCCCAGAAGGAAGAAAAAGAGCTGCTTTTCTTTCACATGCACCATCAGGAAACTAGCTTTATTGCTCTAAATGCTAAGAAAAATCACTCTCTCAGGAACAACAAACACTTAAGGAAGGGAACCCCTTTTGTTTTAGAGGTCCGCTTTGGGCCAAGAGGGTTTTCACCTCTGTGCATCTCTCTCTTCATTAGCTGGGGAGGGGGAGGTTGCTCCGTCATAAACCTCTCTAAAGAACAGGTCCGAAGTGATACCAGGATAGTGAAGGTAACCACGTATCACACAGCCCAGCTGCTGGGCTGATGTTTTCTGCTGCATCTTTCACTCAAGGGCCTTAGGTGCCCATACCTTAGATCAGCTGACATAATCTTGAGGTATGATGCTTAGATGCCAATAGATATACTGAACTATTTTTCACTAGGGGAATGTAGGACATCTGACATCAAGCTAAATTGTGGCGACAGGCATTTGGAGCCTTAAGTTGGACCTGTCTCCTGCTCCCAGCTCCTGATTTGGCTGTGAATCAGAGGTGCCTGGTTCATTTTGACATGCTCAAGGCCTGCCCTCTCCTGCCTGGCCTCCAGTCCTATGCTCCAGAGAGACGTGGGTTACCTGTAGTTCCTGTCATTCCACTGTTAGTCCCCAGTTCATGTCTGCTGTCCCCTGGGGCCATCAGGCCATGCCTATGTGTAAGCAACTGAACAAAGCCCTAAGTTGCTAGCAATTATAATGGGACATTTGATGCCTCCATCCTTTGCAGGTACCTCCCTGCTTATGGGTGTCTTAAATCAGCAAGCTGAGTCTTTCCTTATATTGTTTCCCCATCTTCATGTATTTTTCCATTTTTCTGAGACAAGAGAAATGATATGCAATTCAATATTAATCCCTTCAATATTATGGATTAATTTAGTCAGGGCAGCTAATTTACCAAATGTTGTCTCACATGCTTTTTTATCAATAGATAAAGTTTTGTTGATGCTTCCTAATTGCCAGCACTCCATCTTCATTTTAGTTTACATAAAACAATGTTTAAATATAGTTCTGCATCATTCCCATTCCACAACAATTTATTTCAGTTCTCTCTTTAAAATGGGGTCTGCTTCCTCTTAAGCACAGAACTCATCTTATCTGATGCCCCTTTGGCTGCCCTTCACTTCTTCTGTTTTCTTGCTAGTTTTATCTCTTCCCAGTGACTTGAGCAGAGCCTGACAAGCAGGATTTCCAAAGGCACACTGCCTACTTCTTCCTCTGTTCTGTTTTCTATTTCAGGGATGAAGAGTAGTGGGGAATGTAGACAGGCATGCTGCAATTGTGGTTTCTTTTCGAGTTCCCCAGCTTTCTCAGAAACTCACATCGGTTGGCTTGTTTGTTGATGTATTCCACTGCATCATAGTGACTAGTTTTCTTCATACCTTCCAAATGTTCTTCTGTGCCTCTTACTTCCTGTACTAAACATCCAATCCAAAATTTCTGGTTATTAGTGAGAGTCTTCTCTACAATGCCCTTTTGGGTTTGCTTGTTTGAACTTGAATCATTGTGAATACCAGTATCAAGTTTTCCTATTCTTCTCGCATACCTAATACATCCCCTTGCTGAACAGAAATAAGTTCAGGCTAGTATCTTCCTTGACAGAAATACAGCTGCACTAAATCCTCAAAAAAACAGAAAATTGAAGATCAATTTTCCTGCCTACAACTGTGTGATACTGGAAAAAAAAATTTAAAAAAGAAACGTGGGAGTTCAAGAAAACATGGAAAGAAGTCAGGACTTTTTGGAGGGAGGGAGGGAGGGAGGGAGGGAGGGAGGGAGGGAGGGAGGACGGAAGGAAGGAAGGAAGGAAGGAAGGAAGGAAGGAAGGAAGGAAGGAAGGAAGGAAGGAAGGAAGGAAGGAAGGAAGGAAGGAAGGAAGGAAGGAAGGAAGGAAGGAAGGAAGGAAGGAAGGAAGGAAGGAAGGAAGGAAGGAAGGAAGGAAGGAAGGAAGGAAGGAAGGAAGGAAGGAAGGAAGGAAGGAAGGAAGGAAGGAAGGAAGGAAGGAAGGAAGGAAGAAGGAAGGAAGGAAGGAAGGAAGGAAGGAAGGAAGGAAGGAAGGAAGGAAGGAAGGAAGGAAGGAAGGAAGGAAGGAAGGAAGGAAGGAAGGAAGGAAGGAAGGAAGGAAGGAAGGAAGGAAGGAAGGAAGGAAGGAAGGAAGGAAGGAAGGAAGGAAGGAAGGAAGGAAGGAAGGAAGGAAGGAAGGAAGGAAGGAAGGAAGGAAGGAAGGAAGGAAGGAAGGAAGGAAGGAAGGAAGGAAGGAAGGAAGGAAGGAAGGAAGGAAGGATGACACCACTGAGGCACTCTATCTGTTTCTTATCTGAAACATGATGAAGTTGTGTCTGCACCTTAGAAATGCCTTGGTATTTGCAGTAGCTGTAACTGTCATACCCCAGATATGAGGGTGGGGTACTCCCTGGTCCCTGTATTCCCAAGATGTGGGGCTGTAACTCGTGGGATTTCTCAGATTCTTTTGTTGGAGTCTCATCCTTGGTTCCCATTCTTCATTTTCCCTAAATAATAAAATATAATAACCTAATTCCCCATATCCTACTTCCCTTTTCCCTCATCTGATTGCACCAAACTACATCAGTGCTCTCTATTCCGCCTCTGCCTCCTGGGGCGCAGCCTGGATCTGCACAGCCCACCTACAAGAACAGCCATAGGGGCTCTCCCCTGTGCTGGCACCGTTTGGCACCACTGGGTGCTGCAAGGAGAGGCTGGGGTGTTGTACTGGGAAAAGTGCCCTCCAGATGGGTCACCTCCTCCAGGAGCTGTCAGGAGGGCACCAGCACAGCCAAAAGCTGTGCTTCAGGTGGCTTAATACAAGTGCCTCCCATGCTGGAAAAGAAGAAAATTAGGAAGCAGAGAGCTATCAAAACTATAAAAAGTTTCATTCTGGAAGTGCTGGAGAGAAGTGGTATGAAGACAAAAATATAAGAGAGCAAAATCTTCCCACATAGATCAATATTGTTGATATAATGGAGATCTTTGCAAAAGGCAAGGGCACACATTGCCTACATCAGCCACTGTAGTAGCAAGTGGTCCCTGCTGTTCACATTTAAATGTTGACCTTTTCATCTTTCATTACTACCATGGAGATCAATAATCTCATGCATGAGGAGAGACACCAAGGGAATGTCCAAGGGACAGAAAAATAAGGTTATGGTACTCCACTGTCTGCTGAAACACCTCTTTGTGAGTGGCCCTGCTTAAGTTTCTTCTCCAATGCAGACATGGAAGATGAGGCTAGAACTCATATTCATTCATTCTACATAATTAATCAGCAATGATAAGAGCTTGATGAAGCAACGTTTGCAGTAATGTAGACTTTAAAAATAGATTATATAATTTCCTCCATGTTTTCAGTTTCAGACTACATTCATGCTGGATGTTATGCAAATCCATAATCTTATCCTTTCCTCCCACACACATGCACTTATAGGAAGGCTAGCTAATACATACAGAAACAAAGCACATGTACTCATACAGAAACATGCTAGAGTTGAGATGTAGGCATTAATTTTAAGTATGCTAACAAATATCTATATTATTTTCATCATTCATTTCAAGTGTATGTTTCTATGTGCTTACATACCACATTGCCATAACATGTCATGTAAGCATAGTGATATCTTTACATTAAGCTGCAGACATGGGATGAGCATTGCTTGTGAGAGACACAGACTATACATTCAAATGCATCTTCATTACATACAATTATTCAGAAGATTTTTTCCTCTCTAAGTAGACCTCACAGAACTATTGCTGCAAAACTAGCTTTAGACTCTGTTTATCATCCAATACATTTAGACAGAAAGGGGAAAAAACAGAGAGGAAAAGAAGGAACAAAATACGAAACTAAAACAAAATAGATATTAAAGAGGCAAAAAGAAGATGTAAAATACACATTCAGTCATTTTCTCTGTAATAAAGATGTATTCAATAAGCTTTACTGAAAGAGTCTAGATGATTACAGATACACAGCCCCTCATCTGAAACCTCTGTCTTGTATATATAGAAATGTGCACAGAAGCATACATATATATATATTCATACACACACATATATATGCACATATCTGTATCTTCATACATGCTTGTATCAATGTAAATATATAAGTGTATATATAAGGGGTATATAAATGCCACCTCAACCCCAAATCTTTTGCAAGGGAGGAGACCAGTGAAACAGACTCCCAACTGTCTGACAGAACTGGGGAGCCAGCATACGTAATTTCTGCCTCTAGTTTGCTCAAAATACAAAGGACAAATTTCTGCTTTACATGCTGCTTTTGCAGGCAATGCCTTACAGGCAGATTTACAGCACCACCAACATCAACAACGACAGAGTGGGGATAAACTCACAGAAATCGCTGACACAACTCTGTAGATAAAAATGCCCCGCGGTGGTCCAAAAAAATAGCCCAGCAAACCACCCCAGACAATTTCTTGCAATTTCTTTCCTCATCATGTACTAATATACACCACTGTCATGTCTTGAAAGAAATTCAGGGCTTTCTACAGCAAAAAGAAGGATAAATTGCTTTATCTCTGCCAGAAGTGGAGCATGCCTTCTGTAATATCCCCAAAGCTGCTCTGGGGAGAGAATTTCCTCACATGGATTCAGGCCATTATTTTACATTGAATGAGAAGCTGGAACATTTCTGTTTCTGTGACTGAGCCTCCCTGGGGGTCCTCTGCTGCCAACAACCAGGATGTGCAGCTCCTGGGAGACGGGTCTTGAGGGCTGAAGTGGTTTTGACAGACAGAGTCTGGGGTGCTGCCTCTCGCAGGTTCACTCCGGGGACTTCTCCCCATGGGTGGAAAGGTGGCAAATCACCCTTCATCCACATCCCAAATGCAGGACAGCAGAAAATGGAGCACCACTGGCTTTAGTTCAGACTTTGAGCCCAGTCTGGCTATCTTCTCTATCCAATGGGATTCAATGATTGGCCTCCCTGGCATCCCAGAGCAGAGAATGCAATCACATTCCACAAAGCTCCTGACTGTGGACTGCAGTGTTACTGAGCTTTCCTTTTCTATTGAAAAACACCCAAACAACTAAACCCAACCCAAAAAAACCCCAAAAACCCCAAACCAACAAACCCAACCCAAAAAAAAAACAAACAAACAAACAAACAAACAAAAAACAACCCTCAAAAAAATCTCCAGAGGTTTTCTGAAAAGCAGTCCTCAGCAGAGGTACAGCAAAACTTCTCATGCTGGGCAGTCTGCTGTGCCTCTAGGGGTGGGAAGAATCCCTCTGGCAGCACCCCAGGTGCATAGTGGGAGGGAGCCAAGTTCTCCCTTGTGCTGAAGCCACCTGGCAGCTGCTGCTCCCTTCCAGGTATTGCTGAAGGAATCCCACTGCTGGAGTATGGCCATGCTGTGCTGGGCAGGAGGTAAAAACACATCAAAAGATGCCACCCTGGCTGAAAGGTGATTTATTGCAATTGTTACAAGTTAAAAGGCTGATTGCAGTGAAGCATTCTGCATTTTGCTGTATTTATTGGCATCACTTTGTATAAATGCAATGGGGAAATGAGCAGTGATTTCTTCCACAGAGTGGCCATTGCATTTCTCAGCTCCACCCAGACTCCTTGTAAACTCGATGTTTGTAATTAGTGGCTGAGCATGTCCTTCAGTATCTGTGATGACATCATTAAGTGAAAGACAACTGAACTTTCATCACCAATCTAGTTTTAATTTAGGACATAGAAAATCACTTTTCCAAATTATTTGGTAGTATTCATGGACATCAGAGCTTCAATTTTTTTTTTGGAGCACATCCACTGTGAATACTATTTTCTGCAACTTTTATTAGTCTGGAGAATGAATTGATGCAGAACATGAGGAAAATAAATCTAGATGTGAAAACCTTACAGCCTGAATCCACCTATCAGTAATGGAAATAAATGCTTGGGTGATTCAGTTCTACTTAAATTGAAACTCAAACCGATTGCAAAGGTGGCAAATATGATTTATCAATCTTTAACATCTCTAAATAGGCAAGATCTTCATCTGAGTTTTTGAATTAATTTGTAGCTTTGAAAAATTTGGAACATTTTAAATTTTGCTATGTTCTCATGCAGTGGCTGAATCTCAGCAGGGATTTTTGCCTGAAGTACAGCATCTGACTGTCTGCTGCCTTACTTCCAAGTGTAATAATTAATGTAGTCGTGCATTGAGAGCATTTGGGCCGTAGCTCGGGCAGGAAGAGAGAGTTACTCTACTTTCATGCAGTAGAAGCAAAACAGATTTGGCAAGCTCTGCAAAGTGATGACAGAGTTGAAAATATTACAAGTATTTGTGCATCAAGAAGTCCTGCTCAGCACTTGGCTTTTTCTGAGCACATTCTGCACACACCTGCACAAGTTAATCCCATGAAGAAAGCAAGTTTTTGGTACTCAGTGAAGAGACGGAGAAACTTTTAGGGAGTTTTACTCATAAGATGGGTGAAGGATGTTTGCTCCTGTTTCAAGCCAGGAGGCTTTGCTGAGCAGGGGTTGTGAGCAGCATCGCTAGCAGCAACCATTAGAAATGTCAGGGCAAAAAATTTCTAATGCTGAAGGAGATGGAAACAGCTTCCCAAGGAGTAGGACAGTGGCAGGGATGTGTCTGTGACAACCATGCCAGGCTTTTCTGATATAAAGGTGTCCTGGGACATCGGGAAGACTTGGGGCTCTGGGAAAAAAAATGGCAGTGTAGAGTGAAAGCTTAAAATTCATATTAGGATGTCATTTTTGGCCATTCATTAATGAAAAGAGAGTTGAACTCAGTGAGTTGTCTGTCTGTGCCCAGTTCCATCTCAGTGTCCCTCCCCAACCACATGTGCTGCTGCTCGTTCAAGGTGTGGCACCCAGGGAGGAGCAAGAGCTACCAGGGCTTGAGATGAGCACCACTGGTCACGAAATGCATGATAATAAAAAAATCAACAGAAAAGGAAAAGACCAAGGCTTCAGCTAAAAATTATACCACTTAAAAGCTGCATGAAACTCTTGGGGGTAGAAAAAAGGAATAAAAAAGAGATTATACAGTCCTCAGCAGGGGAGCAGAGAAGTTTGTGCTGCTCCTTTGCACAGTGGTGCTCCACAAACACATTGCAGATGCAAGCTCACCTTCAGTTAAGGTCAGCTTTCCAGTGCTTGAAGTTGCTAATCCTGCTGAATAGTCAGGCCCCAAACAAACCGTCTCCCAAAGGGAGCTGTCAAGCAATACTTGCCCATTTAATTGACTAAGACCTGTTCCTAGTTTTTTTGCTGGCAGTTGATGGATCTAGTAGTTGTCTTTCCCCTGCAAGATAGATCAATTGACAAGAAAACTATTTAATGACAAAGCTTCTAAATGCTTGTCTAAGTTCTCTCTGCATTTTAATAGTGGAGACAAGTTGTTCAATCAAGCATGGCACCGAGGGATGCAGCATTGAGTTGAAATGTATCAGCCACTGTGAAGAAAATGCTTCGGGTCACGTTGTGGACAGAACATCCAGAGATACATTTAATGTGACAGGCTTTAGTATCCAATATCTATGAGTGTGGGTTGGAAGCAAGCTTGCAGAGCTGCTCTAAAATGCCAACTGAGCTCACAAGCACATAGACATATTTGTTGGTTTAACCCCCAAGGCACTGTAGTGATTCAAAAAGTGGCATGAAGGTGCAGATGGGCAGTCCGTACCTTGCAATAGCCCTTATTTATCCTCCACTCACTTTTTGCCTCCAGGCACTCTGCATTATTTCACATCTATACAAGGATTTCACTGGTTCTGTTAGGCAATCCTTTCTCACAAGGTTTCCATGTTTTTCCTACCTTTTCTTGTTGGAAGCACAGTAGCTTGCCATCTTTGCTGAATAGACTTTTTATTTCTAAATCACTGTTTTTATACATTTAAGATTTTGACAAGGAGATGACATTAGATTAGTCTGGAAAGTCTTTAACCATAGTCTGCTAAATTAGTAACCCATTCATTATGAAATTATGAAACTTGACTGATTTTACACTTTCTATACCTTTTGGGAATGTACCTAACTTGCCAGCGCTTGAAGAGACAGTGCAAACTTTTCAGTTTTTACTTGGACTGTGTTCTCTTTGATTCAAAGAGAGCCCATTTGGCCCCTTGCAGCAACAGCTTACTGAGAGAAGAGGTTGCACCAATCTATTTACTGAGAGAAGAGGTTGCACCAATCTACCTTTGGGTGTTCACAAACAATGGTGAGAAAGTGAGAATCTCTTTCATCTGGATTACGTCCTGTTCCTCTCATACAAGCCACGTTCTCATTTCAAAACTAAAGTTTCCAATCTAAGATTGAAGTTCATCCATTTCAGATACTGTGAGAACCCTCTCTTGTGCACCACATTATATGTCCCAGTGTTGGGATATGTGAACTGAGTTAGGAGTTCAGCAGCAACAGAATTGAACCACAGTACCCTGCCCTTGTTTCAGAGAAATGACAGAGTAAAAACTACCCAGGAGTAATAGCAGCCCAGGAACAAAATCATACCTTGCCCATGGGATTTTCATAGTTCTTCTTGCACCTTCTGTATAAAGCAGAATGTGTTTTTTAGTCCTCCATGTTATTGGATAGTCTGAACTAAAGACATCAAAATATAGCTCACTCCAGAACTGTAAGCTATTAGAAAGCAGAATCTATTGCACAGGTCTGAAGTGTGGTACACTCCTGCATTTATCCATCTTTCCCTCTCTATCCTCTCTCTCACTGGGGTTTGTTAATAGAACCTGTCTCATCTTTTAACACGAGGTTTCCTTGCCTGAAAGATAGGATAAGTTTAGTCATCATATGATACTGCACTCTTCATACCTATCTAATTGAAAATGACCATAATTTCCCTGCAAGTTTATCTGATCAAGGAAACCAAATAGTCACTTTCAGATTCCCCATCCATGTTGATCATGCAGTAGAGGGCAATAGCCTGTCCAGAAAGAGCTGCTCTGTCACCACTGATGGGAGGCTCATGTTCCAAGCTGAGCCTGCTGCTGTGCTTCTGCCGCTGTCAAGATTAGAAGCACTGTGAATATCACTTATTCAGCTTTCTTGCACCAAAGTTTTGTCAGCCACAGATTTCCCACAGTTCACCAGCTGTCTCATTATTTACTGTGTCTTGCAGTAAAAATTTAAGGCTGCCAGAAGTATTGCCAGACAACTTCCCATTTTTGCATGTGTAACAAACACCTGCAGTTCTATTCCCTTAAAGGCCTGAAAATTAAGCTGAAAATTTATTTTGGTTTTGGAAATGCTTTAGGAAAAAATGTAAACCCATTGATGTTTTGGGGGTAAAAGAGGGTGAAATAGTAAATAAACTGAGTGAACCACTTACCTAACATTGACTGAGTGATTTGGCCAGCCTTCTTTGGAGGGCAAAAGAGAAAGGAGGTAGTTTGAACACATCTAAGAATAAGTATCCCAGCTGTGTGCAGGCAGATGTGCTCCTCTTGCACCTGCCTTTGAGAATATGCAAAGCACACGCATTCATCCACACCTGTTTATGTAGACACATTCTGACTTTTGAAGCTTCAAATTTGGTATCAAAATAATCCCTTCTGTGCAAAGCAGGTGTTTGCAAAATTGCATACAGTTCATTTGTGAAAGAGTCATTCTGAAAGTCTGGCAGTGTGCACCAGCCCTACAGAACAGGCTGCAGAATTGTGACCATTGGTTGACTCTGAGCGCATACAGAAACTTCCTGTGTGTAGCTCACCAGCCTTGTTACCCATCCTACAGCCATAATTGTGCAAGTCATCTTCTCATATTTCAGGAGAAGTCAAAATGGTAGTAATGCTGACAGTAATGCGTTAATTAACTGCAGTCTACTGGGGCTGCCTGTGAACTTCTGAAGCATGAGATTTCGTTAGAATGACTGCTGTGGATGCTCAGGTGATTCACCGAGGAAGTGCAAACAACCTTGTTCAGCTCAGGGTCATGTGCCCTTTCTGCCCCTATTGACTGTCATTTTGTGCAAGGACTTCATCTGATGGCTTGAGGCCTCAGTGATTTTGGGTTTCTATCAAGTTTCTATCAGGTTTGTATCTATGTATAAAGTTGGAACCAAGTAGTCACATCTACTAACCCAAGAGGTCTTTATAATGACGCACCTACACTATGATGAGGCAAATGAACACCTACATTCCTAACAAATTGCATTCTTTTAGGTTGAGTTTGTTCCACCACACTGTCCCAAATCTTTCACTGGCAACACTGAATGCATTCCCTGTGGAGTACCTTTTCCATTCACAAGTGCTTGGCAGAGGCATCACTGGAAACAGACATGCACACCAATGACTGGCTGGCAAAAGGTGATATCCAAAAGTAATTGGAGCCAAGAACTGTGGTCTCTTTACTGATCCTCATTTCCACTGGTTATCAATATTGGATCAATAGATGTCCTTGCTTTGACGTCCTTCATCATCTGTACTGCAAATATCAATAATGAACCTGTATACAACACTGCTAGAGAGGTTTGCTAATATGACATTTAGAAGTAAGCTTATTTTCTTCCTTAACATCACTGTAAGTTGTTATTTCATGTAAACATATTTTTTGTACTCTTCTATACTATCCAGCCCTATTTAGAATGTCTTCCCCCATGCCTCACAAGAATACCTTGCTTTTCTAGTTGAGCTGATCCTCCCCATCCCTTTGCATTTATGACAGATGAGTAACATGAATCCTAAAGGCTTTGTCTGCAGTCACTTGCAAGTTGCTGAAACACATGGTGCCTTTAATTATCCCAAAAGTGAATGTTGCAACATGACTGCACCAACTGCATGGTTTGGGATCCAGAGCTGTGTTGGCTGCACATATGGTACTCACAAGGTTTGCTCCACAGCATCATCTGCTATGCATACATACATATGCATTTCTGTTAGACAGGGATTGCTCTATCCAATGCATGCCATGCCTTGCTGGAGCTCTCCCGGCTATGAGCTGATATGTCTCAGTGGTGCAATGCAGCTTTGATCCCAGAATCACTGTAATTACATTACACTATTGCTCCCTCTGAACTGCTTAGCTAAGCTGAGAAGCCATCTGCAAGATGGTTTGTGTTGGGTGACATCTTGCTCCCACATCACTGCCATGCATCAGGTGGTAGTGCAGGTTTGCTCCCAGACAGCTCTAGACCTGTCAACCTCACTCAGCTGGTCCCACTTCCAAGCTTCCCATCTGTGGCTGCTTGCCTCTTTCATTTGCACCACAGCACAGGCACTGCTTGGCTTGTCAACCAGAACTGGATGCCTTTGCCCTGCTATCGACTACTCATCTGTGCCTGGGCTGTGGTTCACAGAGCACAGAGGCTGCAGGTATAACAGAGCTGGAAATACCCCTCCTGTGCTGGATGGTGCATTTCCCCCACCACCCAGTGGACTGGCTGCTTTTCACTGTCACCTGGCCCAGTGATGGACATTTGCACTGGAATTTAGAAATCATGCAGGCTGCCAAAGGCAGCAGTCTCTGTGGTGGGGAATTGCATGCTGCATAACGGGAGACTATCCTGTTCCTACTCACATCTGCAATGATAATATTTGTTTACTAGTTTAGACAGAGAAACTGAGCCAAATAAATTGTCATTCTCTCATCCCTTCTTTGAAAAGTTCATTGTCATGATTATTATCATCAGGACAGTGCCTGAAAACAAACCTGTCAAACACAAGCAGACATGTGAGGGTGTGCCCAGATAAAGAGGGGTTTGCTTGGCTTCAAAATTCCAGACTGGCAAACACAGTAGAAGGAATTTGGGGAACTGCAGATGTTTAGCCAAAACATTTTCTGCCTTAAAAAGAGAGGAAGAGAAATATGTAGAGTGGGAAGGACTACCTTGTGGCTGAGGGTCTCAGGAGCTCTGGCCTCATTTCCTGGCTCTGCTCAGGATTCTCACATAACCTTGGCCAAAGTCAATTCATCTCTCTGTGCCACTGCTCCTCCATCACTACATGGATTTCCCGCTACAGCACTACTCTCTCTCTCTATCTGCCTCACCTGCTGAGAGAATAAATTCTGCAAGGTACAGGCAGCTTCTGATTCTTGATTTCTCATTTCTCTCTGTCTGGATTTGATTGCCTCTGATTTGATTTGTTTCTGTTTGTATTGTGTCCAGCAACCTCAAGCAGAGCCTATGGATGAGACCACAACAAAAACAAAATACACAGCTGAGTTTTTGAAAGCTTCTGTGTTAAAAAAAAAAAGAAACAATACTGAAGTGCTTTGCTTCTGATAAGCCAATCATAAATTTTAAGAAAATCTGGCTCATTGTAACAGTGTAGCAGGTTGGCTGTAGAGCAAACACTGTCATTTTCCTATGGTGTTACTATACGCATTTTTTACATGTTTTTAAAGTTGTAGGCTCTGTCTGCTGTATTTAAATATCTGAATAAAGTCCTATGCACAGGGACTGAAAACTCAACTTTGCTAACAGTCAGCAAAGCTGTCTGCAGGTAAAATTCTTGTGTTAGCAATAATCCCAGACATGTGACTGTTACCTCCATGAGCTGGATACCAATTGGCTCACAGTTGGCAGCCCTTTTCCTGGAAATGTCC
Source organism: Motacilla alba alba (assembly GCF_015832195.1). Classification (NCBI taxonomy): domain Eukaryota; kingdom Metazoa; phylum Chordata; class Aves; order Passeriformes; family Motacillidae; genus Motacilla; species Motacilla alba. The sequence continues at coordinate 96,454,396 of NC_052016.1, read as the reverse complement.
AAGTTTCCAGGAAGCCACAAGGTATCAGTCAGAAGTTTCATGTATTTTCTGCATTATCAATGTAACTTTCTACATGATTGATGTAATTTAGAATAGCTGGCATTCACCTTAGAAAATAATAGAAGTTTTTACTCAGAACCTAATGTGAATTGGTAAACAAGGGAGAAAAAAATGAGCAAAACATACTCTCTTCATTTTCATCCAGAGTGTTTGTTTTCTATTATCAACAGGCTTCTTAGCAATAAAACTTGATTAAGGAAAGAGAAGATATAAATCAGAGAGTATGGGTACATACAGGTGCGGTTGATGTTTTATGTGATATTGTTCTGACATATCAGGAACATTTTCCAGGCAGTAGCAGCTTTTCTTAAGGTGAATTTTATAATTATTTCTGCACTCAGGAGAGCTGTCACATCACCCAGAGATGTATGAAGGGCTCTCACTGTAGCCTGTACTCCCCCAGCCAGACCCCTCCAATGTCTGTCCTAGCTCTGGACTTCCCCTAGGTGCCAGAACCCCTGCTGAGTGTTTGGATCCCACAGGATGGATGGGGCAGACCTGACCCCCCAGCCTCGCATTTCAAGCTGTTTCCCAGCTGACAGGCAGCAGGTACTTTCAAGCTTAACTCCACCAGGATTAGAAAGAGTTTCTTGATATTTTCATCTCCAAGACATTTGCCTGGAGCCTTTTTTCTCTTATAGATTATTTAGCCCTGTTTAAGTCTCTTCCTACTTTCCTCAGGTCCATAAGCAGATAAATAGCTGAGCATAAAACCTTGCATTTATGTTCACGCTCCATTCTTAGCTGGGGAAATAATTTCTCAATGGAAAAACAACAAAATTCACAACACACCCAGATAGGGTGGGCTTGAAACACCAGGCAGAAATACCAGCACTTTGATGGAAACTCCAGAGTCTCTGCCATTCAGCTTTTCTCCAGCTGATAAGAGAAGAGGCTTGGATCTATGGTTAACAGTGGTTTATTACTTCTGTCAGGTGGGAAAGGGAACTAGGGGCTGCCAAGGCTTTCCAGTTCTGGAGAGATAATGATACTACCCACAGACCTGCTGAGCCAATGGTAAAGGCATCTTCACCAAAGCCACTTTACAGAGCTTGTTAGGAAAAAAACTGGCATTAACAACTTAAAGAATGACATAAGATAAACCAGTCCCTTTTATGTGCTTTATTTATCTATCTATAGATCCAAGGTAATCATTTGGCCAAACCAAGATCTCACTTGGCCCAAGTTCAGTGTCTCAAAACAAGAACGGGTGAGAATCTGCCCATCACCAGTGCTGGAGCCTCTTTGCCAGGTTTATTAAGTACAGACACAGAATAGATGAAAGCATGTTACAGTGCTGAGGCAGTTGGCTACCACGGCACTGAGACACCAGCAGTAGCTAGTGCAAAGCCAGCCTAAGGAGTCAGTGAGGCTCATTTGCAAGGGAAATGCAAATACAGAGCTGATTGCCTTCCCTTAAATGGGAAAGTGTGTTAAATCTGATAAGCGTGCTCTGAGTGTCTCCTAAGCGTGGGCTTGTCTCAGCGTTTAGTTTCTGTTCTACAGCGGGTGAGGGAATGAATGCTGTTCTGAAACCCTGAACAGGTGAGATACAGCAACTATTTCCCTCTACTTCTTCCAATATCTGCATAAATTAACATGTAGATAGCCTTTGTATCTCCAAAGCACTCCACATACATTAACTAATTAATGTTCACTGTACCCATCTATATTAAAGAAAGAATTATCCTCATTTTGCTAATATTGAAATTCAAATGGGAAGATTAAGTGCCTAGGAGTGAATCCATCTAAGCAGTTTAGTTGGTGAAGTCAAAAGGACTAAAAATTAATCATATGTTTAAGATCTTTGGTGGACTGGGACCTGGGTCTTGCACAATGCTGAGCACCCTGTAGGATCAGGCATGCCCAAAGCCACAGAAGTACCAGGTATGAGAATCTGCCATGAAATTGCCCTCCAGGAGTTCAGATCTCAGGCCAGTGCCTGAACCTATCACACACTTTCCAAACAAAACTAAAAATGAGGTGTTTTCTGATATATACGGTCAGATAAGGCAGAAGTCAGAAGAAAGACTTCAAACAAAAAGATGTTTCCTGAATATAAGTGGTGTATGTTTTCTTCTTCACCACGTTTGCAATAGTGTAATACATGAGTCTGGAACTTTCCAAAATCCCACTTCTCTCCATCATTATTTGCAGTGCCTATGGCAGAAAACATGAACTACTACCTGCCTGTCACATATAGTTCTTGACAAAAATTATCACATCTCCCCACACTCATAAAAACACAGTCTGTTCTTCCGGAGTCTTGAAATCAGTTTTCCTGGCTTCACAGCTGCAACATTGCCAGACAACAGATCTGACAGTCCTCTCAGGAAGAAATTAATTGTAAAAACGATTTAGAGGAGGCATGCAGAGAGTGGGGGTTGATTACCTTCATTTGCATATTAGTTGTTAGAGGCATAAGAATGGTTTTTGGGGCAAATTGAGGGGAGCCTTACCTGAACCTTTAGCAAGTTTTATCAGGCCCAAGTCCAGGAGTAGGCCCAGATCAGACACCCAACAAAATATATCTGAAATGTTTCCCAGGGCTGCTTGAATTGTCTCCCTTACAGATTTGCTGCAATTTACTGGTATTGTACAAGATTGCAAGGTACACTCATAAGCAGCCCTCAAATGCTCATATTATATGTTGTTTTAATAAGGAAGGGCCTTATTTGGGCACAGTTATTCATCAGGGCCTGAATATGTTGAGTGGGGCATTGGGGTATTTTTTTTCCTAAAGAAATGGCTCCTTTGTTGACCTGGAAAATAAATGGTAAGCTGCTGAACAGGCTGGTCTATTGTAGAGTTCCCAAAATTAAGCTAAACAGCTGGTGACTCATTGTTGGGATATTAATCAGAGCAAGATAAAAGTGTGTGCAAAAGAGGGGACATGGCTTATTTGATGGGGTTATTGACTGATTTTGGATTCATTTATGAAAGAGACAGGTGTTGATAGGGGTGAGACCGCAGCCATAGAAAGAGTAAGGGCTCAGATCAGCCAGCCCCTCCTGGTGTTGATAAGCTAAAAAGAAGAAAATGTCTGCAAAGACAGAGGAGGGATAAAAGAGAACAGCAGGGCAGGGCAGCTTGTGCAAGCCTGGTGCTCACAGAAGGCAGCCTTTGTGAAAGCAGCAATAAATCTGCATGTGGGTGAGGGGTGCAAGGGTCAGAGATAAGGAAACCTGGGACTGGGCAAGCCTTGTGTAAGGAGAAGAGCTTTTTTTCCCCTGTGCCTATTCTGTGCCAGCTATACTGCAGTGACTGCTGGGAAAGGAAGAAGGTTTTAGTAGTAAACAATCAAATCCCATAGATTTGAATACGGTGGATCAGGCTTCACTTCCCTCTCCTTTTCATGTGCTGCAAAACTGCAAAGCACAACGGCTCAACGTAAAAGGGAGCAAAGGCAGGGCAAGCAGTGGAGTGTGGAAAGAGGAAGCCACTGCTGTTCACAGGGGAAGGAAACAAGACACAGAGGGAAGGTCTGGCCCCTGTGGAGGCAGTGCTGCACTACTCAGACTGAGCCAGGCCACTGACTACCGTGATGAGTGCTGTAGAAAATACCAAAGTAACTTTTCACAGCACTTGATGAAGTTTAGAAGAAAATTATCAGGAAAGCATAAATACCTTTCTTTCAAAAAAGCTGTTTAACTAAAATATTTTGGGGGACTGTAGAATTTCTCTGCACAATATAGATGCACTCAATAGGCATGGCATGAAGGCGATCTTTGTTATTTAGCACACGTTTCCACAGTCCAACTATTGATGTGTTCTCCCCTCCCGAACTATGTAGCACTAATTTTTCACATGGGTAAACTAGCTTGAATATTGGCATAGAACGTAGAGAAATACACTGAGCATATAGATTTCTCTCTGTCCCCGTAATACTGCATGCATCTCTGGCCTGGATCTCTGGCTTTTCGCACTGGTAGCCCGTCTCTAATATTGATTTGGAACATAGATACATAATACACATATTATGGATCTATTTCCATCTTTGTTGAATCTCTGTTGGTTTGAAAAGTAGATAATCTGAAAGGATGAATTTTTCCCACAACACTGCTTTCTGCGCATACAGGGTCAGGAAATACTGTAACAAATATCTTCTAGCATGGCAAGTAACTTCCCTTTCACTGACTGCAACTCCTCCTCCTCAGCATCTGATGTCTGTCTCAGTGAAATGGCTGTGTGCTGTCATAGCAGGGCCCTTTCACAGTGAGACATCCCATCTGTCTTCCTTTCCCACTGCATTGCAAATGTCCCTTTGCTTTAATACTGGTTGTTAAGCCTGCCTTTCGTCTACTGCTGCATGCTTTTAAGTGAGGATGTTGTATAAAGGTCAGGCTGCTGGGGTTTGGGTTTGCTTCTTTTTTTCTGATGAGTTGGAGGTGGCATTTGGTTTTTATGCACTAGTAGGGCATAGTTTGTGACAGATGGTGTCTGTAAAGCGCGAGAGTGTGGTATCACTCAGAACACCAGCATGCACTCACCACACCACAAAGCCCTGGAAGGTGGCACACGTTCAGGTCTTCAGGACAGCCAGCTGCTCCTCAGTGAAAATACCTTCAGCAACGTGAACTACAATGGTCATGGTGATGCCTTGGAGTGCCACACCAAACTTCAGCTATATGTTCACAGCCTGATTTGGATCAAAGTAGGTCCAGTGAATACTTCTACAGATCTGCTTACCTAGCGTAGGAGTTTTTGAGAGCCAGAAGCCCAAAACACACAGGCCTTGAGGTCAAAATTTTGTGAGATGCCCCTTTTTAGCATGAAGGTTCAGTTCTCCAGCTTAAACAATCCTGTTGGATTTGGTGTTTACAGTGTAAGAGGGCACCAAGTTATGAAGCACCCAGGTAGCTCTAGTGGGACCCCTCTGCCCACCTTAGCAGACCACCCGGAGAGGAACAGGCCTCTTTCTTTCCACCCTGAGAGGAATATCCAAAACAAGTGAGGAAACTTGTATCCTTGACATGTCAGTTTATAACACGGTGACCAGACCACATACAGTGGTCTGCAGCACGGGCATTTGATGAGGCTTACATTTGGTGATTAATGGGCAGGGTCCTGCCATCACAAAGCAAATAAATGCATGTACAAGGAGTGGTTGCTTTGTACACCATGTCATTTCTCCCATATTATCATGTGCAGCACCAGCCATCACAATAACTGAGCTGAACTGTTAATAAGCCGTGACACTCATCCTGTGTTAAGAACTTGTTCTGTGTTCTCTTGTTTTTAGCCTACAGAACATTTTCCACATGCCCATTTCATTATCAACCATGCTGTTTGTAATCCACTCCTTACTTTAATAGGATTTAGTTGTCAAATAGGATTCCCTTTAATTTATAATCAGCATTAGCTCCCTTAACATCTTGCTGTTCTTTGTTGGCTTCATCAGAATTGATTAAGGGTTGTAGTAAGTTTGGACTATTCCTAAGGACCACTGCATTGTGGGGTCTCCATGTAGGTGACTGGTTACACACAGGTACCATTGCAGCCAGTAGCAGTCTAGGCCTCTCTAGAATTCTACTTCTAAATTCAAGTGTCTAATACTGTTAGAATTGTTTGTATGGCTAGAAAATGTGGGCCTGGGAGATATCAGACAGGGCTATGCTCCTTTGGAGCAGCAGCTGGAACTGCTGGGGGTCTCAGGGCTTCTCATATGGCAAAAAAATCCCTGGTACATATGCCAGGGCATCAATTCCTCAGTAGCCAGTGATCATGCCCGGGGTGTGGTCTCAGCCACTACGGCAGCGACACACTTCTAGGTAGCACCATGTATTTTTCATCCAGGCCTTTATCTCCTGTTTGTTTGGGGATGTTTTCCCACTGCATTTAGGGGATGCTATCCAAAGCCTTTACTTCTCAGTGAGGTCAAAAGCATAATCACATCACTTCTTTCTTTTGAAAGAACCCCACTTATGCAAATAGTGGTCAGTAAGGAGTTTTTGGCCTCATATAAATGTGTGTTTCTTATTTTTGTATATAAGGCTCGCTCTTTATGCAGGTTACCTCACCTCACCGGTCTAGTCATAACTTTAGCCTAATGTCATCAAACCTTCCATTCCCATCTATAACTGCTCTTATGCTGAAGTTTAATAGAAGCTTTTAAGAAATTTTTGAGCACAATGGAGATAAAAATAGGCAAAGCACAGGATGTTCATCAGGGCTTCTTTGTAGAAGAGCCTGAAGCTGCTACCTCTCTTTGGATCCCCATTGTTTCCTAACCTCACCCCTTGAGGGGGAGATGTATCCTCAGCCAATTGAGGAGAGGCAAAGCCTGCTGCTAGAGGAAGTTTCTTACTGTGATTTCTCTGCGGGAAAAATATGTTTCATTCACTGTGATCCTTAGCTTTCCGGGAGTGGAGTAAGGATAGGATTATAAAATCCACCTGTCTTCAGCTCTCTTTTGCTAGAGGGATGGCATACAGGAAACCTATCTGCTATCTATACATGAATGCCAAGAATATCTAGGTCATAATAAGCTCCTGATTATATCTTTATCCATTCCTTGAGAGTTAAAATTTATCTCACTTTACCTCATCCCCAAAGTTTTTTCTGGGGTAGTTTAAGAAAAATTATTTAAGAAAATTTAGGCAAAATTCCCTTAAATAAAATTGAAGTTGCACTCATTTTGCTTAATTAGCACTTTTCTTTTAACATTGGGGAATAAGGGCAAAATGCAATGAGACTGGTTTAATAGATTGAAAATTATGAGTGTTTTATACTGTGTAATAGGACTTTGAGCAACTTCAACCAGCAGGCTTAACAACTCAAACTCTCCTAGCTCTGAAAACTGAAAATGCTGTTAAATTATTAAGCTTAGTCTCCCCTGGCAAGGACATTCAGTGTCTGAAACCTTACCAAAACCTCAAGGCAGTTGACTGCAGATAGTATAATGAACAGAACAAAGACAAACTGGGATTTAAAAAAATATATATTCTTTAGCTCATCCCTCAAACTGAAAAAAGTTGAAAACAGGAACTATGAAACCTGAGATAAAATTAAAATTTTAAAAAAAATCTCTTGTAGAAGAAAATTATATCAATTATCACTTCAGGCTGAAGGAAAACATATCAAATCTATTTCAAGCATTTTAATCCCTCATGAAATGAAGTGCAAAGCACAGACGGCATTCAAAATGCAGGGAAGCAAGTAAAGAATGTAGTGCTTGTTTCATACAAAGGCTTAGTGGTTAAATATAAATTGAGCCAGAGGCAGGAGAGAAAGATGGATGGAGTAGAGGTCAGGGCATTCATTCAGGACTTGTAATACCAGGGAACCCGTTCCTACACCAATAACATTTTAGACAGGAAGAGGAGTGGCACTGACAGAAGATCTTATATTACAGAGCCTGGTACTTAGGCACTCTGGGGAGGTAAAGTGTGGACTCAGATCCACTTTGGTTATGACAGGGAAAAGAACTGGATTTCACATATTCTGTGCATTGCTTTAATCTCTGGAGTTTGGGGCAAAACACAGGAACATGAGTGGCAATACCTCCCTGTTCTGGTTTAATGCATGCAAACCATGCATTTTTTCCATATAATCTGTTCTGCTAGTTCAAAAGCCTAGATAATAACATTTACTAAAATGTTAACTTACATATGGAGTTTCCAAAATGGAAAATATTTATGGGTGTTGAACACAGAATTAGTGAAACATTCAGACCATGGTAATGAGGAAACCTGGATGATATCAGCTTCTGAGAGTCAACTAAAAGGAAAAAAAAACAGGTGTAGGTGGGAAAAGATTATGTCGGTTGAATCTGGGCCTAGTTTTAACACACTAGATTTCTGCAAAATCAAGTAAGAATATATTTCGTTCACATTGGAGAAAAATATGTTTTACCCAGTTTCGTGCATGAGTATTAAATAGAGAATATCCATCATATCACATCATGTCTCTGACCCCACCAAGAGATTTCCCCCTCCTGGCACCCTGCATTCCTGCCATGGGGCCTCAGTGGTCTCCGTGAGTTGCCACAGTTCCTCCAGGTTCTTTGCATTCATGACTAGGAACAACTTGGAGAAGGAGCGTAAAATGCTGCCATCCTGCTACCAAGAAACAGCCTGTGAATCTCAGTCATGTTTCCCTTTCTACACTCACAACCAGTCAAGGTCAAGGTGTCCTAAGTGTTTACAGGAGATCACTGATGAATGGAGAGCTGCTCAGACATTCTGAATTGCAGATAGCTGCTTTAACTGACTTAATTAGAACATGCTCACTGTAAACGCTGTATGAAGATGAATTCTGCTCCTGCTAGCAGCTAAGTGGTCTTTATCTAGAGGCTAAATAGGTTGGGAAGAAAATTGAGATATGGACAAACTTCAAACAAATCATAAAACGAAGGTGAATAAATGACGAACTGAGTGCAAGATTGAAATACACGGGGTGATTTGACCATATAAATATATACTGTGCACTCCTATAGAAGTGTCAATTTTCCAGGTCAAGCAGAAAGAGTTATGAGAGAGTTTGACCCAGTTATTGCTGAGACCCTCTCAGGCAATTCAATATTAGATTACTGCTAGTAAAGGGCATGCAGAACAAAATACAATCGTTGCTAATTGCAGTGAGCCTGCAAGAGCAATTTTTTTTACCATAATAAAGAAAGCCAAGTGTTATTCAGGACTTCTGGATTCTACTCAAGATCTGTCACTGACAGCAGATGCCAGTAATAAATACAGGCACATCTCCAGAAGTGCAATAAATATGGAGTTATGCTCTGTTTTTTCCCATCAGACCTATTTTAGAATAAGATATATACTGCAAACAAAAGGAAACAGAGTATTTTAGTATTCAAAGATATACCTGGAATTTTTTAATCAGTTTTAAATGCTTTAGTGTTCTTTCTTTTCCTCCTGATCCCTCCAATAACACAGTCCTTGATGACGAACCTGCCACTCCCCACCCCCAAAATGAGCAGGGTGATGAGAAGAGTATGGGGGATCTTTGTTTCTTTGCTCTCTATCATGCTGTCTTTCATTTATTTCTAGAATTCTGAAAGATGGCTCCTTTGTTAGACCAGCAAAGTACAATTTCATTGCATCCCTAAATTTTTATGGAGACCACTTCTGGTTTTATGTTTTATCACTGCCAGGGAAAGTGCCTTATTTCAGCTCTTCCCTCCTTTCAGAAAGGGACCATGCCCTGTAGCAAACTATTACATGGAAAGATCCTATTTTGAATGCTTCTTTTGAATAATTTTATTCCTGTCTACTCTACGAAGGAGAGAAATGCTGGAGAGACACTTGATAGCATTCATCTCACCTAACCTGAGGCATCTGCCAGGTAGATGTCTCCACTTGAGCTAGACCAGGGTTCCCTTCCTAGACTAATGGATAGAAACATACATTTCTAGCTCATGAGTCATCTGATCTGGTTTGGATGATTACCTCAGGACAAGATGAATCACAAGGGAGAAGGGCTCATTTCTCTCTGCTGATAAGAAAAATAGCTCAGATGGAGACATCTCTTTTATAGATGCCTATGTTTAGGTGACAGGAATTGCAGCCTCTGAAAGATCAAGAATTAGTGTCTGGCATTTATTCCATAAAATCTCGAGGACTACCCACTTTTCTGAAACCATTTATGACCATTGTTGCTGGAGGTCTGTCAAAGATTTTCTGTTAGGGCAGGACTTTGTTTTGTCTGCATTACTTCTAACAGGACAAAAGTTAGCCTATTAAAAAAAACTTCCAGAAAAAAAAGGGTTATTTCCTTAGTGCTGAGGTTAATCTGTTGGTTTGTGATTGTAAAGGAAATCTCAGAGCTTAAATGCTGTAATGAAAGCCTACAAAAGGATTGCACCAATAAAAACCACCAAAAAATTAATTTCAGTAGCCTTATTCCCAAAAGTCTAGGTATACATCTCAATTCATTAGTGCAGAAGAAAGCATTACAATTTTTCCTTGCTCAGCCTTATAGGTTGTCATTCTGATGTCATTTTATTCCTGGGTTCTGCAAATTGCTGCTACTTACTTTAAAAATCAAGTTAACTAGAAGACTTTGTAGCTTTTGTGGAAAATGCAGGATAAAAATATTGATGGGAGATCCTGTCTCAGCTGCAAAGTGCCTGGGAATTTTGAATGTGACACTGTAATTCCTCTCACCTCACCTTTTAGAATCATTGAATCTTAGAATCATTTATGTTGGAAAACACCTTCATTATCATTAAGTCCAACCATTAACATGACACTGCCAAGTTCAGCCCTAAACCATGTCCCTAAGTGCCACATCTATACCTCTTTTAAAAATCTCCAGAGATGGTGATGCAGCCACTTTCCCAGGCAGCCTGTTTCAATGTCTTACTGCCCTTTTGGTGAAAATTTTTTTCTTAATATCTAAATCTCCTCTGGTGTAACTCCACATAATTTTCCAGTGTTCTGCTACTTGGGAGGGGAGACTGATCCCCACCTGGCTACAGCCTCCTTTCAGGTGGTTGTAGAAAGTGATAAGGTCGGCCCTGAACCTCCTTTTCTCCAGGTTAAACACCCTCATCTCCTTCAGCTGCTTCTCAAAGGATTTGTGCCCCAGAACCTCAATAAGCTCCACTGTCTTTCTCTGGACTCACTTACTCCAGCACCTCAGTGTCTTCTAGTGAGGGGCCCAAAACTGAATGCAGAATTTGAGGTGTGGCCTCATCAGTGCTGAGTGCAGGGGGACAATCACTGTCCTGGTTCTGCTGCCACACTATGTCTGATAGAGGCCAGGATGCCATTGGCCTTCTTGTTCAGCAGCTGTGGACTAGCATCCTCAGGTCTTCTTCTGCCAGGCAGCATTCCAGTCCCTCTTCTCTGAGCCTGTGGCATTGCCTGGGATTCTTGTGACCCAAGTGCAGGACTTGGCACTTAACCTTGTTAACCCTCATACAACTGGCCTTGGCCCAACAATCTGGCTTGTCCAGATCCTTCTGCAGAGCCTTCCTGTTCTCCAGCAGATCAACACTCTCAGCCAGCTTGGTGTCATCGGTGAACTTACTGAGGGAGCACTCGTTCCCCTCATCCAGGTCATTGATAGTTACTGAGCAGAACTGGCCCCAGTATTGAGCTCCAGGGAATACACTGGCACCTGACAGCAAGCTGAATTTGACTCCATCTACCACCCACTCTCTGGGCCCAGCCATCCAGCCAGTTTTTTACCCAAAGAACAGAGCACCTGTCTAAGACATGAGCAGCCAGTTTCTCCAGGAGAATTCTGTGGGAGACAGTGTCAAAGGCTTTAGCAAACTTCAGGCAGACAATATCCACAGTCTTTCCCTCATCCACTAAATGGGTCGCCTTGTCATAGAAGCAGATCAGGTTAGTCCAGCAGGACCTGCCTTTGACAAACCCATGTTTGTGCTGGCTGGGCCTGATCTCCTGGCTGTCCTGTACGTGCTGCATGACAGCACTCAAGATGATCTCCTCTATGACCTCCCCCAGCACTGAGGTGAGCTGACAGGCCTTGAGTTACCCAGATCCTCCTTCCAGCCCTTCTTGTAGATGGACAACATATTTGCCAACTTCCAAACACCTGGGATCTCCCTGGTTAGCCAGGATTGCTGATAAATGAGGGAGACTGTCTCAGTCAGCATTTCCACCAGCTCCCTAAGTATCCATGCATGGATCCCATCTGGTCCCATAGGCTTGTGTATGTGTAAGTGGTCTCTGACCTTTCACTTTGGATTATGAGAGTTCTGTTCTCTGTTCTGTTCTCTGTCTTCCAGCTTAGGGGGCTGGGTGCCTGAAGAACAATTGGTTTTGCTATTAAAGACTGAAGTGAAGAAGGCATTGGGCATCTCAGCCTTTCCCTTATACTTTGTCACTATGTTTCTCTCTCCATTCAGCAGAGTATGGAGATTCTCCTTAGCCCTCCTTGTGTTGCTGATGTATTTATAGACATATTTTTAGTGTCCTTTATGGCAGTAGCAGATTAAATTCTAGTTGGGCTTTGGCCCTTCTGAATTTTCTCCCTGTGTAACTTCATGACATCTTTGCAATCCTCCTGAGCTGCCTGCTGCTTCTTCCAAAGGCTGTAAACACTCCTCTCCCTTTTTTGCGGACTTCCAGCCAAACAATTCTGTTCAATCAGGCCAGTTTTCTTGCCTGCCAGCTTGTCTTTTGGCATATGGGGATGGCCTCTCTGGTGCCTTAAGATTTCTTTCTTGAAGAATGTCCAGCCTTCCTCGACTCCTTAGCCCCTCAGAACTGCCTCCCAAGGGACTCCCTCAACCATCTCCTAAAGAGGCCAAAGTCTGCCACTCCAGAAGTCCAAGGCAGCAGTTCTGCTGGCCTCCCTCCTTACTTCTCCAAGAAGGTAAAATTAATTCATTTGTTGTCACTTGCAAACTGACTGAAGGTGCGTTCCTTTGCTTTGCCCAAGATGGCCTCCAGCTGTCACATCACCCCCAAGTTCTTCTCTGTTAATGAACAGCAGGTCCAGCAGGGCACATTCCCCAGTTGGGACCATCACATGCTATGTCAGGATATTATAAACATCCACACACTCCAGGAACCTGCTGGACAGTTTCCTCTCTGCTGTGTTGTATTTCCAGGAGATGTCTGGGAAGTTGAAGTCTCCTGCCAGAAAAAGGGCCAGAAATCAAGAGACAGCTCCCAGCTGCTTATTCAATATTTTATCTGCCTCTTCATCCTGGTTTATAACAGACTCCCACCAGGGTATCTGCCCTGATGGCCTTTCCCCTGATTCTTAACCACAAGCACTCAACTCTGTCATCATTAACCATCATTAAGCCCCAGACAATCAAACCACTCCCTAACACACAGGGCTACTCCACCACGTCTTCCTTGCCTATCCATTCTGAACAGTTTATAGCCGTCCAGCACTTCAGATGTGTGAGTCATTCACCATGTCTCTGTGAGGACAGCTATGTCATGGTTTTCCTGCTGTTCAATGGCTTCTAGCTCCTGTTTGTTGCCCATGCTGTGTGCATTGATGTAAATGCACTTCATTTGGGCTAGTGCTCCTGTTACTTTTGTGAGGAAGAAACCCTTATTCTTACATGACCATTCTCAGACATTTCTGTGGTTTCTAACACATCAATATCCCTCGTGTCTTAGCTGCCACGTGGATCTCCATCCCCTACCTCCACTGAGATGGCAAACCAAAGGACATCCATAGAGCATCTAGTGCACAGTACCTCAAACATCAGTGTGCCACCCAAGGCTTATCTCTAGAGGGCCTGGTTTTATTCCTTTATAAGAGCTGAGCCTCTGGGAGATAGTCACTTGCCCAGCTGCAATCAGGTACCTGTGGTGTTGCTCAAGTATTAACTGCATATTAGTCACCCGTTAACAGGAAGGTTAAACCAAAACTGCATGACCAGCCAGCACTCAGAGTGATAAAGAGGTTATGAGACAAACAACACAATTTGCAAAACTCCCTTGCTCTTTGAACACAAGCATGGAGAGAAACACTGCTCCTTAGTTTCCATGCATCTCTGGGGAAGGACTCTGAGAGCACACACCAAACCTGGTAGCCCTGGAAAGCACGTGCCCCAGGGAAAGAGTCCTAATTCAGCTTACTATAACGTAACACAGTTTATTGTCACCATTCAGATCACAACATTTAGATTTGTGGCTCTCAGTAATGTCTGCAACAGGTGCAAAACTGAACTGGGAGCAGGTAACAAAGAGATCTCGAAGAGCATATTGTGAGGAAGTCAGTCCTAGGGAAAATGTTATTTCTAAATATGCAGCTTTAGTGTATGTTCAAGGATACCTAAAACTTATCTCTGATTCTGAAAACCTATTGGGATTAAAATAACATAGAGCTAAATTAATACTATTGATATGAATAATCCTCATGATATGAAAAGGCACTCTGTTCTAAAATTATTCATCTGCCTTTGAAAAGATGCATGTACCCTTATTAAATCAAATGCATTATGTTTTCTCATTAATTTTGCATCTCATTTTTGCCCATTTGTTCTTTTTAAGAAAAATTCTGGCATTTCGAAGTAGATCACTACATTGTTAAAAATGCTTATAAATTGCCTGTGATATATCCGCTGATGATGGATGACATGCAGACATTAGATAAGAAAACTATTTTCATTCTTTGTATAAAAAGTCACTGTACAAAGTATTTTTAACAGGCATTGTCTGGTTTTAAACAGATCTTAAGATGAGTCTTTATTAAAAATACTGTAGCAATTAAAGACCCTACTATGTTGAGAAGAACCTAGCAGAACTGTAAAGCTAATATTGAAAAGATGGTAAAATTGAAGTTTCAGTCCCATACATAGCCCTAACTGTTATTCTCAATACCAATGAGCCTGTCCCTCAAAAATCCCTCACGATGAGCCCTCCTTGGCTAACCAATTGAATACATCTTCCAAATGACAAGTGCCTAGCACAAAATGCCGTTTCCTTCAGTTTAAATAAAGGGTTCCAGGCTACTTTGTATCAGACCGATATGGCATACTCCTGGGCACATGGTTACCTCCATTTCTCCATGATGCTTGTTGACAGCACAGCACTTTACCTGCTTTGGCTGTTGCATAGATTTCATGAGCCCCTTTCCCAACATACTTCCATTCAACCCATTTCTGTTGAACCCTTCTAAGTATCCTCTTCCCCTTCTCCCCCCAACCATTTCCTGTAATACCTTAAATATATACTCTGAGCCTGTGAACTCTGATAATGTGCCTTGGTCAGTCATACAAGTTAAATGACGTATGAATAGAAGGTAAGTGGAAGGTAATAGGATGGAATTAATGTCATTTTGGAGGATCTCGATTTCCAGACATCAAACCTGCCCTTCAGTCTCTAATGGCCTGAGAATAAAAGGTTGTGGATGGACACAAATGTTATATTACTGCTTAAGACAAATACGTCAGGAAGACATATTACTGCTAAATCCTTTATCCATTCATTTAATAGATAAAACAATTCAACTGTTTCTCTACTCTGAAAAAGCCATACAATGCATCCCATCTGATCCTGATTTATTGGTATTCATCTTCCCCAATATGTGTGGAGTCCTTTTGGCAAGGGCTGGCATTCTCTCATCTGTTGTATCCTGATGCACATCTGCTCAGAAGTGTCACATGTAGGTCAGGCACAGCCAGAGCCACAGACAAATAGTGCAAAGGCAGATGGTTACCAACTGCACTATGGGCAAGATGTTGGCTAAACAAGGTAATCACTTGCTTTGCTCTCAAATATATTCCCCATTTCTATAAAGATTTTTCCACCACCTTTTGAAAAATGGTGGCAAACTCCCGACAGAGATTTCACTATAGCATGCTGCAACTTATAATTGCCAACAACCTTTGTTATTTGCCAGAGCTTTAGCAGCATCATATAGTTTTGTTATAAATTGTTCACATATCACTCTTCAGAGAGGTCATAAAGGGGGCCATTTTTTGATAAAAAAGGACAGGAAGGAATCCTTCCATTCTGATCTCTAGTGTAAATGTTAAACCCATCACTGACACCTAATCCAAAATTAATAACATATTCTAGCACCACCACTGCTGGAGTTCATCTCTCTGTTACTTTACTCTCTGTTACTCCCATGTTTTATTACCTTGACAGTTTTTTCTTCATGGCAACATGACAGTTTACCTCAAAATGTTGGATCACGCTTTTAAATGCAGAACCAGAGTTCTGGCTAAATACACTAGTTTTAAATCAGTCAATAACCTGACTATGAAGGTTGTTTTATATCAATTAGGATGCTGCTTGAGGTTTTGGTATTTTGGGATTGATTTCTAGTGTCTACGTGATATGTTTAACAATACTAATGATGAACTGATAATTATAGCTTGGGCTATTGTGTGATGTCTAAAATGTGATGGGTGTTTACTCTGTAAATCTTGAGAACAATTCTGTATCAACTAGTGATTATTTAACTTCATGAAAGACTACTACAATTAAATCATCAATCATATATGAAGATTAATGCTAGTTTCATGGTAATTGTCCTTTTCTCCAGTCATCTGTATTGTGTGTATAAACTGGTAGAAAAGAATTTTCCCTTGCCCTTCTAAAAAGAGCTTCCGTTGTGCTGATATGCAATGGAATGGGCTATTGAAATAATATTTCAGATTAATATTTACAGGCATTTCTGTTCTGTACACATACATTGATTGGGTTCATCTGCACTGTGCAGACATGCACATTTCTTGTTGGCTAGTGATAATAGTAATTATAATAGCAATGCTAGTACTGCTTGTCTGTGCGAGGCATGTTAGTAACTCTGGGTGAAAAGTGCTATAGAAGAAGTTGGTAACGTATTGTTACACCGTATAGGTTACTCAGTTCTGTGATGTAGTAACATTCTATAACAACATTGTCAAAAGTGTTGCTATGTGATGCTATTACAACAATAACTTCACCTTCAATAATTTTTAAAAATTTGGGCTTAGATGCAGTAATACTTTAAATTTTTTTGCACCCTCTTTTGTTTAAATGGACAGAACCTGAAGCGTACAGAAAAGTCAGGATTATATGAAAAGACACCATTAGATGATACAATTATTTATGTGTTCATTTATTTTCCCATTCTGAGTGTGAATGATTGGACTCAAGCCTTACATTTTCAGATTTCAAAGCCATGTAATGACAAGAGGCACAGCTCAGCCAAAATTCCTATTTACCTCAGTCCCATTTTGCCTCTGTAACATCTGCGGGAACTGTGCCCCATACCAATTCCAGTTCCTTTGATGTAATAAGTACTATCTGCCATTTTTGCACCACTACTAAGTGCCAGGAGATGTGCTATTTAGTTGTCATGATCAGGACTACTTCTGCCTGTGTTGTTCAAAAAAAGCTACTCTCCTACTTTGCATCAATACACAGCTACACCTACATAAAAAATCCCTTTACAAAAGTCTCTTACTCAGTGGAGTACCCCAAATTGATAAACACTAGTTGAAGAGATTCCTATCTGCTTTGAGTGCCCCTGTTAGCTGCCAGGATTTGTAGATACAGCAAATGGTATTTTTAATATATTTCAATCACATTATGAAATCAGTTATTTTGTGAAATGGCTGTTTTATAATATGACTGTGACATCTACGATATTGGACTCTCTCAAGAGGAGACAAACTGACAGAACACATACTGAGAAAACTGAAAGGTCTGTGTACAGCTCCAGATTTGCCGAAGAACTAAAATGACTAAAAAACTATTCATATTCCCTTTCTTTTGGCAGCTTACTCTCAATGATGGCACACCCAGTATGTAAAGTCATTGCAGTTGAGACGGACGCAACAAACACTGCACAGTTCATGCAGGGAATTCTATAGAGCGCAGCTCCTTTTCCTAGGGTTTTCAAAAAACCCGTGCAGTTGATCCTAATTGGCTAAATTTGGTTACCACCCTGCTCACTGGCCAATAGCTTCCTGCATCCATGCTTGTCAAGGATTGGCTGGTGTTGTTGGAATTTAAATCTCCCGGCTTCTCAATGCCTTCCTCCCAGGGATGTTTACTTCTTTTCCCTTATGGCATGGACTGGTGGAGTTGTAATTAGGGTTATCTATGACTGTGAGGCCTCCAGGCCAGCTGTTAGCCACCACATAAAGTCAAATGGCTTCTGCTAATGATCTCAGAGGCAGAGGGGAAAAGCATTGATGTCATTGAAGTCTACAGGATTTTGGCATTTGATTTCAATGGGTGAGAAATCAGTCAGTGATTTCTAAGGAGCATAGAGCATCACAAGCTACAGGGGCTTGCAAACTACAGTTGGGATGACTGGACATAGCATGCATGGTTATGGGACAGAGCACAGAGAACTCCAATGACATGCAGGAAACCTTGCAATGGGTGAGAACAAAAAGAAAGCAATACATAACTTAGGAAAAGTGCACAGAAATTATCCAGTTTCCACATACCTAATGGGAAATATTAATTTTTTTTTCACTGTACCTTTGTACAAATGACTGTATGCTCTGCATGCAGCAGATGCACAAAGACAATTGCATGCCAGGTGAGTATGTATGCCTCTAAGATCCCGACAAACCAGCTGTCCAGACTGGGCCCTTGCTGGAAGGTGCCACCAGGTTCATTTAGCTGTTAAGTACTAGGATGTCATCCTGACACAGCACCATGTTGTGGTCGAAGACACTCCTGCCTCCACCCATTTACATGAAAATTCCACTTGGGACTCAAAAGGATATTCCAGGAAGAGCAGACCCCATTTACAATTTTCTCCAAGGACATTAAGAGAGGAGCTTGCTTTCTATGCTTGGCCTGTGGTCTGAGGATATGTTAACTGGGGACAGACTCTGCATCAAACCTGCTGTGGAAAAGTTGGAGTGGAGCAACAGTTCACTAAATTGTCTGTGCCTCTCCTTCTAGATGCAAGCAAGTAGATTAATAGCTGTGCTTGTGCAGTGCTTTGAAATCTACAGATTAAATTTAATGCCTAAAGTCATGTGCAGTGCCAAATACTTTTATTGTCTTCTGAAATTAGAAACACCTTTGAAACAATTTCAAACCCTTCTCCCACGTAGTCAAATAAAGGAAATTAATCTTGGCCACAATTAACTTTCTATCCTCATTTCTCAACTTGCTCCATCTGCTACTTCATCTGACCTGTTCCTACACTTCACTGATCAAATGCAGTTGCAAGCTTATCCATCATATTACAGCATAATGAAGTTTAAACCTTTTCTGAATCAATCTGTCATGTGAGCCATAATTTGGAGTTCAAAAGATTGCATCCAAGACCATTTTAAGCTTTAATCACAGCCATGCTGAATGATGGGCTACTTTCCATTAGCAAATGTGTCTCCCCTTTGCTACTCAACATTCTCAATGAGTCCAGAAATTCTACAGTTTTAATAAATACTTGGAACTGATCAAAAATAATAAAAAACCCAATAAACAACTACAAAAAAAACCACCCCACAACAAAAATAATTACTCTTAAATGACTTTGTTAATAGCTTAATGTCCAGATTCCTATTTGAGGCAAGTACAAGAGAAAATATGATAGCAAAACTATCTCAGAGATCTGAAGGCACATGCTGGAAGCAAAGGCTCAAAACTTATTATGATTATATATGGGATACTACCTGTGTCCTTCAATTTTGCCTCATATCATCTGTTGTTACATAAAGACTAGTTCAAAACAGCCTGCAAAAAAGCAATCATACACCATTTCATGCATAAGACTGAAGTAATCAAGCAGCAATATAGCACTGATACACTAAAGCCAAAACCTGACATCATTGGTTTTCAATACTGTTGTCAGATGATATTAATAGTAACTGAATCCAGCATCTGGTTCTCAGGAAGGAAAAACAGTCTTTCTCCTCTAGTCCTCACATCCACAATATGTAATATTAAATTCAGAATGGCCAAGCTGTAAAATGCCTTACAATGAGCAAGGAGCAGGGAGAACCTTGAGGAACACAGGGAAAGCTAGAGAAGAACAAACAAAATCAGAGTTCCACCAACTCACAAAGGTGAAGAGCAATGAGGATCAAAGCAATTCAACAGCCTCTCTCATCACTAAACCAGGTTAATTTAGACTAGATTTTTATCACTATTTTAATAAGGGATTAGAAATGCAGGCTGCACTTTCAAAGAACAGTGTAAACAACATTTAGATAAGTAGACTCATTCAAATTGGTAACACTCAATGAAATACACACTGGAAAACTTGCAGATCTTGCTGAAGCAATTTGCATTTCTCTATCAATTGTCTTCAAGAGGTTATGGGATGCCTTAGAGGACGGTAAAGTGGCAACATGGCATACATTTTTAGAAGGTGGAGAACAGTCTGAGGAGCTAGAGCTCAAGGAATGTAACCTTGGTGCGTAGAGCAAGTTATTGAGCAAACTTAATAAGCAAACACTGCTGAAGCACCCAAAGGATAATACAGTGATTAAAACTCAGCAATCCTGAGTTACTGACAAGAATCATGTCAAACCAATCTCCAAAGTAATCTTTTTGTCAGATCTGCCTGCCCTGTATGGCTGCCCTGAGGGCACCACTGCAGTTCAGACTCTGCAGTTCACACAACAAATTCACCTGGCCACTCATTGCCCACGTAGCCAAGAGGTCTCCAACTTCCACCCACTATAACAGCAGCTTGGATATCTAGCTCGTGGGTGAACATGTACACTGAAGGAAAAACATGCTTAGAGTTGGTTTTGGTTTTGTCAAACATGAATGCATCAGTAGGAGTTTACGATAGATTTTGCTATCTTAAGAGATTGTAGAATAGAACTGAAAAACAATTTTTTCTTTTTCTGCATTCACAGCTAACTGCAAAGGGATGCAAGTACTTTGGAGGACAGGGATAACATTTTAAATTATTTTGACAAGCTGCAGAAGTGATCCAAGGTCTGCAGGGTGTTCAGTAAAAAGAAATTCAAAAAGCTTCCTTTAGTCATAAGATGAGAATACAGACATGCACAATGAAGAACTAACAGTAAGTCACCATTAGAGTGGAAAATAATTCAGCAATTGCTGTGATTCACAAGCTAAAAATGTGTGTGTGATGGTGCTGCAAAAAAGACAACTCCCATTCTTGGATTCACTGGCAGGAATGTCATGTGTAAGACACCAGAAATATTTAACATTCTCTGATCCATAACAATAAGTTTCCTGCTAGAGTGTTGTTCTATCCAGGGCCGATAACCACTCTTTAAAGAAAGATATGACAAGCTGCAGAGACAGTGGAGGAGAAAAATAAGTATGACAGGAGAGCTACAAAATATTATTTCTGTATAAATTAGAGAATTTTGCTGTGTTTACTGTGGGGAAGACCCAGGGGGTAGGGGGGAGCTTATCAGGTTATAATGAGAGGGAGGGAGATCAAACTTCCTCTGTCTGCTGAGGGCAGTACACAATTGGCTTCATTTCCATCAGTGAGATGTATTTAAATCCTGGAGCTTTTTATGAGAGATTTTTAGTAACAGATTTGACAAAAAGGGATGGTTAACACAGCATCAAAGCAACAGAAGGTGGATCCACAGCTTTTCTGTGGGGAGGTGGTAGAAATGGCAAAACTGCCTCAGAAACCATTGCTCACTCCAACATCCCTCTACTACAGGGAAACAGAAAAAAACTTGAGGGGTTGAGGAAGCGGATGACAAGTGGCTGAGAAGATTTTGAATGGGCTGGGCAAAGGGCAGCTGAGGAGTAGCCCTGGTTTGGTGGCCTTCCTCTGCAGAAGACAGGCATTTCCCACAGCCCACTGAAACTCCACCACACAACTCACTTGAGACTTGGAGGCTTGTGTTTTTGTGGCTGTTGATTGAATATAGTATGTAAATGGCCTGTTCATTTTCTCTCTAGCTGCAAAGGTGGAGTGATGGTGGTTTTATTATAGCACAAGTGTTCTTCAGTAAGGTAGTTAATGAGCTGTCAAGACTGCTGTAATAAACTTCTCGGTCAGAGTTGTTAGTGATAACTCACTGGAAATGGATCTTACTGTTAGTCATTGCTCAGAAATGTGCTTTACCAATTTTGAGAAATAAACCTCATCTTTTTCAAGAGTCCTATTTCTCAGTAAAAACAAACTGCGAGAACTTTCCTACAACAACAGGGTAGGGTTCTTTTAATATAATTGTAATTACTCATTTTTGCTTATAGTGGAAATATGTGTGCTGTAGAGTTGCAAAACAGTGGAGGAAATTGAGAAATTCTGCTTCATCAGTACCATTACT
The DNA here is from genome assembly GCF_015832195.1 of Motacilla alba alba. NCBI lineage: Eukaryota > Metazoa > Chordata > Aves > Passeriformes > Motacillidae > Motacilla > Motacilla alba. The sequence continues at coordinate 96,432,699 of NC_052016.1, read as the reverse complement.
TCTGCCTCATGCCGTTTCTCTTTCCTCATGTGTGCTCTTCCTGAGAAGACAACTAATCCTGGCCACCAATAACCGAGAGCACACAGAGCTCCAGAAGGGACATGATGGTGCTTTACAGCAGAGCAGAGTTCATTTTCTGATTTAAAAAAATGTAAATTTTTATTTGCCACCCCCAATCCTTTCCTCCCAGCATACATTGCTCAGAACTGTGCTCAAAGGGGCTGGGAGAAGAGAAGAAGGTATTTGTTGTAAATAATTTGTCTGAAAGCACATTTCCTTTCGCAAATGACATGCACACTGTTTACAATCCATGACTTAAATAATTGTTTAAAGTTTTACAGTTTGGATATACTTCAGCTGATTTTCTTCCTAAGCTTTCTGCTGCCTTTCCAATTTTCATGTCTTACGGCTGGTCAGAGAAATCACGTGCTTGTATTTCTTGTCCACAAGCTGATCCAGGCTTTATGGTCAGGAAAATTCCCTCTCTTGTTTTCTGATTGTGCTCAGATGCTTTCTAGTATTCCTGAAATGTGTCTGCAAATAAGAAAAGTTCATTTTGAGAGAAGCTGCAAGTACCTTTTTTGAATATTCTCACAGGTTTCAAAAGGGATTTTAGATTCTGCTTTCCTCTTGCAAAACACGGAAAGTTTCCTGCATTAGTGCTCATGAATCAGCAAATACAAAAGGACAAAATATTCCAACAAATCTGTGTTACAGCCAGCAGTGTGAGGGCAGTGCCCCTCTGCCTGTCTGTCTCCCAGCTCCCGTGTTGGCACACCGATGGCTGCACTGCTAACCTGGGCATCTTCCCTCGCAGTTGATGGGGATCCTTATGGTTACCGGCTGCATTTTACTTAGCAAGAATGCAGGAATACTTCTGCTGACTCTCCCACTTCCTTTCCTCCAGGAGAATGACCGAGGGACTGCGGTGTTTTGCTTATGACCTCTGGTGGTAAAAGGGAGACTCTACAACTCCTATATTTGCAACAAAAGCAATCATGAAAAAATCAGGTAGCCTTGTTTCCTATCAAGAATTAGGCTGTGGCTTCGCTGGGCATGATTTCTTATCAAGCACTGAATTTTCTTTAAGTACATACTTGCATGATATTGAGTCATTGAATGAATGTTGTCACAAACAGTGTCATTGGCAGAGACACGATGGGGGACACGGGACCTGTACTTGCCTGTTTCTCCAGTGCTTGCTTTCCAGGAGTGTCCTTGCTCCATGATACTTCATTTTACAGCATCTCCTTCTCTAAATTAATGTACAAAAAACAAATATACACTTTATTTAGCACTGAATACTTTGCTTGTAAAGTTAAATTTCTTTCTCACTTTTCAAGCACTTAGCACCAGATAGATTGTGAACCTGTTTGCACCCATACAAATCTGAGGGCAGGGCAGGATCCGGACAGAGTTTGGTTAACCAACCTGCAGAACCACAGTGAGCTGTGTACATACAAACTGTGCATTAGCTAAGTATATATAAATATTAACTGCATATTACTGATGGGGATGTTGTGGAAAATGGAAATCAAATAACATACAGACATTTGCATAAGAAAAGCAGTGCTGGATACAGGCCAAGATATCTGAAACCTAATCTTGTCTTCAGACAGCTGGCAGCTCAAAGCAGCTACCAAACCATTTTCCTGCTCTGTACCAGCCCTAGCTGTTGCCCCCATCACCTGCTTCTGCTATGGCAGTGGATCCTCGTGTGTCTGTTGTCCAGTGAATTAAGCCTCAAGCTTTACTTGAGGGCAAAAAGAAGGACAGCTTTTCTCCAGCAGCTCAAGCTGCCACCTCCCTGAGGGGCAGTTATTCAAAATTTCACATCAATGAAGTTGCTCACTGACTAAGAAGGGGACGAAATAGGGGTCCATTTCCCTTCTAGCCCGTAAATGGCATGGGAAAACTCAGAACAGTTTTTTGTTTGTTTTTTTATGTTGTTTTGTTTTGGTTTTGTTGGGTTTTTTTTGCTAGAAACAAACAAGCTTCTCCTAAACCACAAGCAAAAATTAGCTGTCATTTTCCAGACACTCAGCAGTGCAGCAAAATCCTTCCTCTGCAAAGTTTGACATGGAAGGATAAGAACTAATGACACTGAAGGAAAGGGATGAACTGCAGGAGTGAGCATTTCCCCTGCAGAGGCCTGCAAAGAAATTGGGTCACCGCAGTGAGCCTGACAGCAGGGCTTCACCCTGCCAAAGCATGTCAGCCTACTTTTAGCCCTGTGTACGTGTAGATCCTGCTAGTCTGTCCTTAGTTTTAAGCCCGTTGACTTCACTGGGACCTTTCCTTTGCTTAAATCTCCACGTTTCTATGAGCTGGGTCAGCAAAGACTAGCTATTTGCAAAGGCTATTTGAAGCTCTCCTTCTGTATTAATGAGGCTAGATGTTTTTGAAAGTAGCCTTTTCAGAAGTTACTTTACAAATCTGTATCTTACACTGTCTGCATTCTGAGAAAGGCAAGATCGCATGTAGTGAAATGAGGTATCAATGTGTCTGTTACTGTGGCAGTCACAGGAAGAAACACACTTTCTTCTCTGAAAAGTCAGGAATATACAATTTATTATAAGGATAAGCAATTAAGTTGCATTTGGGAAGAGTTTCATAACAGATAGCAGACAAAGTCCTCCCAAAAAATGGATATAAAGTCTCCATCATGTCTCAGACAGTTCATTGAAGACACTCCAACTCAGAAGTCACATTGGCAGCACCTTGAAGCGCCCATGCCCCAGCTTCAGCACCTTTTCACCAGGGGCTGTGAAATGAGAGGAGTTGCAGCCCAGACTCATGCCAGACCACTGCCATCCCACCTCATATCTTACTTGGAAGTGCCTGTCTCTGGCCATCCTGTAACCACAAAAAAAGGTGAGGATTGGGATGAGATGTTTACCAGGCTCTTCAGTCATGTGCATAAAGTTTTGGTGCATGGATCCAGACTGATGATTCTACAGTGACTGCAGAGGAAGAGACATCCTGGAGGGCTCAGAAATGAGCTCTGTTAAATGTGGCGTGGTGGAGAGGGGTGGTGGAGGATTTGACAACTTGCCCAAGTGCACATAGGCTGTCTGGGTGACAGCCAGGGATGAGTGCTTGGCTCCATTGTCCTTGTCCTAGCTCATTCAGAGAGGTGTGAAACAGGATGCTGTGATCTGACAGCTCTTTTCAGAAGTGTCGGTGAGAAAGGAGGATGAAAAAAGCCATCAGAAGAGCAGAGATGTCAAAAGCCAAATGCCCATCTTTCCCCTGGCCAGAACTTCCAAAGCCAAGATATTCACTGTAGAGGAAGTTTACTGTGTTTGCATTAGAACTCTGAAATCTTCTACAGCATCATCCCCCCCCCTAGAGCTTGGTGCCAGGAGATTTGTTACTACGACATTTTTATAAAAATCCTTTTGCTAGGATTTTCTTCTCCCAAGAAGCTGAGAGGGCCTCAGGAACAAATGTAAACAAATTGTTATCTGCTGGTGTGGAATGCAGCAGGTGCTTCCTTGATTGGACAATGTGAGGTGTTTCTACTTAGTGACCAATCAAGGGGGCAGCTGGTTGAGACTCTTTGGGAGTCACAGGCCTTTGTTATACATTCCATTCTATTCCTGTCTCACCTTCTGATGCATTTTTCTCTCTGTTCTTTTAATATAGTTTTAGTGTGGTCTTTTTAATATAATATATATCATAATATAATAAATCAGCCTTCTAAAATATAGAGTCAAGATTTCTCCTTCCCTTCACCCTTGTCCTGGCTGCCCTGAAGACCACATCAAAGATTCACAAGCTTTGTATGTTTAAAGTACGTGTAGTGAGATGGAAGGTAGCTCCTACTTCCTCCTGGGCACACACCACAGCATCCTACAAGGTGCAGGAGCAGAACTGGTCACCTCAGCTTCACAGGTACATTGCTCAGCAGCCTGAGTGTGTTGTAACACCAACAGGAGCCATATATAATGTCCCCTGTGCACCCCAGCTATATGGTTTTGAAGAGGAGTTTCAAAAGCTCCATCCAAAGATGAGCAATATAGAGAAGTAAAAGTGCAGGAAATCCTTTGATACTGCTGAATTCAGATTTGACACCTAAAAAGACTTTTTAGGTGTGAGAAAGGGAGAAGTGGAAAAATAGCTCATTTTCCATCTTTATGTGCAATATGGGAGACATGGGGAAATTCTCAGACTCAGAGACCATCAACAAGTGTTAGGTAGTCACCAGACAGCAAGAGGAATGGAGCCAATTTTAGCAAGGAACAGCTGACACCTCTGTGCCAGGCTGAAGGCCGTGAACTGAGAGACAGGCAGCAAGCTAAATTAGAAAACAAACTAAGCGGCCAATAATTGTACACAGGCCACGCCACAGCCCTCACAAGCCTCACACCATCTCAGCACAGGAAGTAGAAAAAGGGCACAAGGGAGACAAGGGATAAAAGACAAGGACAAAGAAGAGAAGGGGGAGAGAAGCACACCTCTCCCAGCAGAAACCAGCTTTCCTCTTCTGTGTATGCTTTCGCTATCTTAATGTACAAAGCTTGCGGCCAGTCGATTAGATCGCTCTCTCCCCCTTGCCATTTGTATGTCACTTCTCTGCTTATCTTGGATCTTCCCCAGGGCAGGGAGTATATCTTCATGTGCACAGCCTAGCTGCACTGTAATGCAGAGGTTAAGAAAAATAAGAAAGCACTCACAGAGAGAAAACGACATAAAGGGATTTTTTTCTGGTGAACAATGGAAAAAAAATAAATGATAGTGTCTGAACTTGTTACATTTAACTGCATAAACATATTGAAAGTCTGCTGCCCTCTGTGCCTTTATTATTCCCATGCACCTATCCCCCTAACCTCACTTACCCTGCACAGCTAAGTATGGTGCCCTTTTACTGGAAATAAGCCCTGTCCCTGTCAGTGTTGAGAAGATCACTGTAATGCTTGCTGTAGGGGAAAAAGAGAGGAAAATCAGTGCCTGATGTGCTAGCAGACAGTAAAACTCAAGGGTCATAGGAAGCCACAAATCTGCCAGAGATGATTAATTCAGTAGAGAAGGTAGAAGCCTAAAGTTTTTCTGTTTTCTTTATACTGTCAAATTTCTTTTTTCTTGATACAAGGGACAATAATGGATTAGGAGTGATGTCTGGAGGGAGAGGTCCCAGGGCACAGGAAACACTGGGATGCTGGGCTGTAGCAGGGCAGATTGCCAGCAGTCAGGACCTATTTGACTATGGGTGACACACACCTGACTGACATGTCAAAACTGTCCCATCTGTGACATGACATGTTAGGTGATGTAAGATGTGGGAAGCATTTGCCTGGTCAGACAGGAGCCATTTGTGGTGCTGCCTGGTCACCTCCAAATTCATGGCTTTACCTCGGTCTTTGGAACAGCCAAGAGATGAGTTGTGTGAGACCTGACTGTGTGAGCAAGAGTGGACAATTACTCTAAATGTAAGAAAAGTTTCAAGAAGCAAATCTTAAGAATCACACAGTCCATGGGATTTCTTAGCAGCAGCAGCATCATTTGTTAAGAAGAAAGAACCTAAAATTTGGGCCAAAATTATTTCTTAGCTCTTTCTCACTTTCTAAGAATGGATTAGCCTCCATCACACTACAAACACCACTGATGCCCTCTCATTTTCCAAACCTATCTTTCCTCCATATCACAACTTTAAAAATACATGTATCCCCCTTTTACTATCAATCCCCTATGTAGCTCTGTTCCTGATCTTTTGATCTTCTCTTCCTATCACTTTATCCTGATAATGCCCTTGGCATCCTTTCACTCTCCATTTCCCATTCTCATTCTGCTGCCCTCCCTTTTGCAGCTCTCCATGCATGAAATGACCTCCAGAGAAAGGTTTTTACATCCTTATCCTTTCCTGGCAAAAAGCTCACATCTGTCATGCACCTGACAAGTAGTGCAGTAATGTGACAACAATAATATGCGAGATCTTCAAGATAACCATGATGCACACATCTGTGTACCTGTACAGATATGAGTGTGTATATATATATATATATATATATTTATTTATTTATTTATTTATATATATATATTTATATGTGTGTGTGTGTGTGTGTGTGTGTGTGTATACATATATGCATTCACATATGCACATATATGTAGATATACATTCCTGTATATGAATGCAGGAGACCTGTCAAGAGCTTGTAACCAAATAGACATGGGACATTCTTCCTCATTCTCTTTTCTTTACCTCAGGTTTTACATTGCTTCTTCATTTTCTCAGTAAACTCTTTTAAATAGGGACTCTATTTCCATCGCTGGAGAGTACTTAAAAGGGAACTAATAATAGACAGAAGAAAGCAAACAGAGGAGTTTCAAGATTTACAATTTCTGCAATTTGCTGTCCTGCAACTGTTAGTCTCATAAGCTTTTTCTATACTCCTTCTCCTTCCCAAAATCTCAAGTGTGGTCATGTCTGAGTTCCATCTAGGTGCTTTCTAGAGGACTGCCTGTAGACTGGCCTAATCTGTTCAGAGAAAACACTGATAAGATGCACAGACATATGGAGGAACAGTGCTCAAACTTATGGTCTGGCCCTGTTTAATTTACTTGTGCAAACATGCTCCTATTACATCCGTTCCCGAGCAAATGCTTTTTCTTGTCCTTGCTTTTGCTGGACAAGCTCTCACAGCATTCAGCTGTGCAAAGAAACTGAGAGCTTCCCATCCCACTCTGTCCAGCAGAACCTGCAGAAAGTGCTGCGTTGAGAAGACTTGTGTAACACAAAATTCTGTGGGACACTGCTTGTACCTTCTCCAAATGGACTAAGAAGGCATTCTCAAGCACATGAGGCCAAGGTCCCCAAAACAGCCAACAGTAGCATCATTTGAAGTCAAACTCTGTCTGATACACACCATATGACTTGAATGCATACAAACACAGAAACAGAGGCATGTGGTCAGAATGGTGTTCATAACAAAAGTAGCTGAAGTGATGTCTCACATTCTTCTGCCCCTTCTTCCCCACATTCTTTCCTAAGCCTGGGTACTGGTCTGCCAGCCTGCCTTGGGCAAAAGAGCTGTCAGAAGCGAGGCACTCAGAACTGTCTTACAAAACTGTCTTTGCTTTTGAGTGTGTGTGAACATGGTCACAACAGTACTTTATAATAGACAATCAGATGGCAAAGAATTTTTGGCACACTGAACACTGTCAGAACACCGATACAGTGTTCTGACACATACACAGTCATCAGGACTCTGGGTGTGCGTTGGGGAGGTAAATGATTAGCTGAGAAGTGACCTCTGATGAAGTGTATCAGAGACCATGGATCTAAACCTCCCTGAATCTTTGCCTGTGAACTGCTGTGCATGGGCTGGTTCTGGTGCCTCATTTCTCCTGACTCTGTAGCTGACAAATGCACTGATTTTCAAAGCAGGAGAAACTGCTATGACTGACAAGTTTGACCTCTTCTACTCTGCCCACCACGGAGTTTCACCATAAAAAACATGCCAAGGAGGTAATTCTGTAATTGCTGTTTGTGGTTATCCATGCAAGGCAGATCTGGGGTGTCATTTCTTGCACAAAGTTTCATCTGGGATGGAAATAATTTGGCTTGGTAATTTTGAGGTTAAATACCTTTCCTTAGTGCTAAAAACAAGTACACATGCATTTATCTTTGATTTCCCAAAGACTGCCTGTAAATTTTTCCCCTGGGAAGGAAAGACATACCTATGATACCAAGTGCCTTACACATCCTTAGCAGGGATCAGCTGGAGCTCACCACAACATTGCACTCACACATTTCCCTCTGTTAGGAAAAAAAAAATAGTGGAGAAAGTAGGCTCATTGTATTTCAGGGCAAAAATGAGGTCACATGATTTTGAGACTCTCTACAAGACTTTCTTATCAAGACAAACCTATAGCAACTTTGGCTTCTGAATTACATTGCAGTGTAATCAAGGAGGCTGAAATAGTGGGGATTTTGGAAGATTACCCAGTACAACTTATGTACCTCGATGAAACAAAACTGCCCCACGCCTTGTGGTTCCTCAGAAGGGAAGCCCAGGAGTCTGAGCTCAAAAGTTCCCCTTTGACCAGGGAACAGAAAGTAGGACCACATTGCCTCTGCTCTGCAGTTTGGATTCAACTCTTCCTACAATTTCCAGTTCATTCATTTATTACTTACCATGATTGATTTCTGTGGTTATTTTTTCAGTGATGCATCAATAAATGAATATAATCCAGCTATTTGTCAGTTCTATAGGCTAATACATAGGAAAAGTCTTTATTTTTATGAAAGCTTAACAGGCATAGATTACTGTTTATTAAAGTGTGGAGAAAATTAATGTCAGATTGGATGTGGAATTTGTTGGGGGAGAAAAAGACTGAGTTCTCCATTTATGAAAACTGAAGTCCTAAAATTGGTATTACTCATTTCATCTGAATAACTAAGCAGTAATGACCATGGCACAGGCTACTGCAGGCAATTAATGATCAGCTCTCAGAGTTGATGGCCTGTGAGGAAGTTAAGGGACATTAACCTCTGCTGGCTATTACTCATTCAGATATTGCCAACTGCTGACTCTACTGCAGATTCCTTCAATTTTTAAAATATAGACCTTAAAATTTACACTAAAACATCCACAATGTAATGACTGTAATTGACACAGACATCTCTACAAAAATGGCAAAAACAAGGTCAGTGCTGTGATTGCCCAAAGACCTCTTGAGGATGTCGTGGCTTCTGTTTGAGTCTGGATGGCAAATTAAGGAAGGTGAGAAGGGGCACCTCCACATTCTTCCAGTTCTCCTGGCTTCAAGGGCATCCCATCTCTGGGAACTGATTATTCACATCCACCAGCATGATGTGTCCTAAGAAGAAACAAGGAGGGGGATAGTGTTTTACTTGTGCATGAGTTTCAGCCATCTGGGAAGGGAAAAAAGAAATATTAGAAGACTGGAGGAATGGAAGATACTTCAGAGGTTTATATATATATATGTATATATATATCTCTATATATATCTGATACCAAAAAGCAAAGTGTTTAAATATTTTATTGGTATAGAGGACTTACAAGGTATACTTATTTTGGCCTTTCTTTGAATAAGAAATAATTAACAGAAAACACCTGATCTCCCTGTCATTCAGTATTTTGCAGCCTGCTTTATGATGCAGTTAAATGGTTTTGCCCCCAGTACCATTTCAAACTGCAAGCCCAGATGTTAGACACAACTTTTTAGCACAAACAAGCATAAAAGGCCACAAATCCCCCAGATCTTCAACAATGAGTCTGAAATAGGTAAAGGGTAAAGAGTGAGAAGAAGGAACCATAATAATTACTTGGTTTATTTCAATGGCAGAAATTACTTATTTTACTTTTTGTTCTTGTTTTTCCTGTAGTAAGGAGGGATATTGGTGTTGTTTTACAATGAAGTTATATTAGATAGGATCCACCAAGTCACATTTATTGCTGGTGTAATTTTGCTTCAGACAAAACCAGGCTAATTCACATGAGATTGCTTTATTGCTGTTCTCACTGGAACTCTTAAAAAAAACACTCTAAAGAGAATCAGGAAAATTGTAGGGAAATACACCTAAGCAGCATTTACCACCTCTATGGAGGATGGAATTCTCATATGCTGAAGAATTTGTTTAATTTGTTGTATATTACTATATCCTCAGGCCTAAAATATAATTGCTTTTTCCTTGTAAAGTGAAAAACTGATGCCATTGGACTTAGCATGTTTTCAGAACAGTGATGACAAATTGAAAATGCACCTTTTGCTATAGCCTGTGTTTTAAAGCTGCATCCAGATTTCACTCCATTTACAGCTGGCCTATTCAGCTGTAAATTCATTGTCTACCAACAGGTTCTTCTGTAGTAGTGCCCTGGCTTCTTGTTCTTTTCTTCTTTGATTGATTTTTTTTCCCTCATTGTCGAAAAGAGAAGAAAAGAAAAGAGAAAAGAGAAAAGAGAAAAGAGAAAAGAGAAAAGAGAAAAGAGAAAAGAGAAAAGAGAAAAGAGAAAAGAGAAAAGAGAAAAGCACCCTGTTTGTAGAAGTCCAATCCAGAACAAGTTCTACTCTTTACCCCTAGATGTTATTAAGTTGTTTGCAAACAGAAAATGAGCAGCTGGTTATAAACTGGCAGGTTGATCTGCCAGTGCCATGGCAAGACAAGCCTGAGCTTTGCACTCAAAACAACCTGTGCTATGTTTTGTCTTTGTTGGGAGTCTGATCTTTTGATCTCTGTGTCCAGAGAAGCTGTCCAGGATATAATTTCTTACAAGTGTCATGTCTAATACATGAGATTTGGGTATATTAGGAACTAAAGGAACTGGCTGTGAAGCTTCAAAAGAAAACACCTGGAAGGAGGAGGACATGGAAGGTCTGACCTTCCCAGCCCTATGAAGCTGGCTGCCCTCTGTCCCTCTCTGGTTTAATTAAGAGTGGCCAAATATGCTTACCTCAGCTGAAATCTTCTCTCTTGGTCCTTCCTGCTGTGGTGAATGCAATGAAAACACTCAAGCTACTTTGCATCCTCAATAAAAACAAAACACAAAACAAAACAACAACAACAACAACAAAACAGCTTCGTTTTAATGGGTAATAATTTTGAAGATGGTTGAGTTTCCCTAGCAATCAGATTTATCTTCTTAGGGGTTTTGTAATTCTTGTATTTCCATAGTCTCTAGTTTGATACCTTAAGTGCCCAGAGCAGCTTCTCCTGATCATGCTACACACATTGGTTACCTTCAGGTCTACAAACCAATTCCTGAGAAGAAATAGCCCAATCCTTCATCCTTTATTTTCTTATTTTGCTTTTTATTGTGAGGTTCAAACACTCAAAGCATTAACACATTTTCTGTATTTTACTACAAGGAATATTCATATTAATTTAGGAAAAGTTGCAGTAGATGCCATGTACACAAGAGGGCAGATCTGCTTCTCCTTTCGCCATCGGCAGTCCCTTGTACTTTGTTCCTCAGTAATTTCTGTTTTCAGCTGGGTATCTGGGGCTGGATGTCACGGGAACAGCATGGCTGTAAGGCAGGCTTTTAGTCTGAATAGACAATACCATCCGGGGGCGGTCTAAAGGCTTTTTGTACTGCTAGAGCAATGCCTGTGGAGGTAATAAATCCACCGTTGCAAATGTTACTTTGTAAGATTGCCACCGTGGTCACCAAACCTAACTTTTTGGCTTGCAGTTGACTTTCAAGCCTAGAAGGACAGAGTTCACACTTGGCTTTTTTACCCTGTTCATCCCCCACAATGTTGGAAGCTCAGGCACCGGCTTCCACCCTTCTCTGCTGACTGACTGTGATGATTTCATTGAAAAGCCTTTTGACAGGGAGGAAATATCCCTGACCTAAAGGCAGGCCAGGGCTGTGTGGCTCCATCAAGTTACATGACATGGGGCAGAACCCCCAGCATGGGTGGCTTGCTGTCCCCTCTGCTCTGCTACCTTGCAATACCACTTGATGCTGGCAAGATTGATTGTGGTTTAACCTCCTGAATTTAACCTCCCTGAGAGGAAAGGACAGTGTGTCTGAACCCAGAGTGTTTGCTATTCCCTGCCCAGGTTTGCTCTGGGAATGGGGAGCAGCCACTCCAGGAGACCCCGAATGTAGGTCTCATTCACAGACCTTTTCAAACCCCACAGAGGACAAGGGACTTCCCTAAATTCCCAGAATTAATCCATGGCCAGCACTCTGCCTTCCAGGAGAGCTGGCTGCTACCTGTTAATTCCCTGGAGACAGACTGCACCCCTTTCCTTTGGCTCACAAACCACTGCTGGCTTCTCTGGTCACCACACAGCCAGTGGAGTCCAGGCAATTTCTTTAAAACTCTCCTGAGGGATGTAAGCAACTCAGCAAAGGTGAAGGAATGATGCTCTTCTCCCATAAAGTTTTGATAACTTAATGAAACAAAAAAAAGTATGTTTTTTTACAATGACATGAAGACACACACTGTGCGTCAAGTGGTCCAAACACAAAAGGACTTGAAAATTCTGAAGAGCACCAAAAGACTTAATTTTTAAAAGAGAAAAGACACTTTCTTTCAAACATTTTTCTTTCAGCATCTAGAGTCTTTTGGGGAGGGTAGAAAAGAATACAGTGTTTACCTTCCAAATGCCCTTGGAGAAAGGTGGAAGCAAGCAAGTGAACTAGCAAACCCAGGCTTTTTTAAAGAGCAAAGGTCAGGAAAGCTCATCTTTACACAGGCAAATGGGGGAGTGGGGGTGGGGGGGGGGGAAGATAACTGGCCACAGTTTATCTGGAAGATTTCCTCTTGTGCTTTATGATATCTCCTGACACTGTCACATCCCTTGTATTTTATCTATGGGGCAGAATATTGTTGTCACCAGTGTCACTTGGTAACCATCCAGCTAAAGGCCACCTGTTGGAGAACATCTTGGAGCTGAATGTCGGCTCTGAAAAAAACAGGGATATAGTTAAAGCTACTCGTGTCAGACATAATTAGAGACTTACTAGGACATTGCTGGAAGAGACTCTGGAACTTTCCAAGATGTTGGGTGGCTGATGATAAAATATATTTGCTTTTCCATTTTAACAATCTATGAATTTTCACTTGTGGAAAGGCTGTTGCAGGATATCTCACATCAATCACAATTACAGAAGTGCTAATCATGTTCAGGAGTTGTTAATCATACATTAAATTAAATTAAGTGAGTGGCACATGCTCTTGCACAGTGTGCTCACCAAATGGCGAGCCCGTCTCAGACCCTCTTGCACGCTCTCTTTATGTGCATGTTTGGTCTACAAGTACATAATAATTTATGCTTTAATTAGATTATTGTAGTGCATAAAATAAGTACCATACTTATCATCTATTAGTCATCTTATTCCTTTTAAGAGACCTCTGCACAATCAAGACATTAATGGGGGTACTTTACCACAGTGCTGTCACAAAATTGTTCTAAGGACTCTCACCCATTCAACAGGAAAGAAAAAAGGGGGACTGTGTGAATGTGACTCCTAAAGAAGCCAGCAACAGGAGACATTTCATCATTTATGTTAAACCGGGGTTTGCAGTACCTAGCTAGGTCAGTACAGGGAAGATTCATCAACAGATAAAAAAGTTGCATATCCAGAGGATTTTTTTAGACCCAGCTAAAAAGTATCTCTTTTGCAATCAAGAGAGCTTTGGTCACTTGTTAATACTGAAGTTGGGAACATATGTATGTGAGAGCATATATACCTATGCCTATATAGAGAGGTGAACATAGGGAATGTAGAGACCACTAATGCAAACGAGAATATATACAGCGTAGACAAACAAGAGAAAATACAAGTACACTGGCTGCTGCTGGAAGAGTACCCAGGGCTATTTACCAGTCCTTCTTATCTCTCCTCAGCATCTGCTTTTGTGTGCAGCTAGTGCATCTCTGATCAGTGGCATAGCCAATCTTCTACCTGAGTCACAGACTGTTAAAGGAATTTTAATTCTACCAGGAGCAAAATATTTGCTGTGATATCAGCCAATATCTACAGAGAGATGGCAAACCATTTAAGATGATAATTTATTGAGAATTTCTATTAATGCTAGCAAAAAAAGCAAGATGGCCTATTTTGACACTAATTTTGTAGAGGTCTTGAAGCCCCAAGCAAATCCCAAAAGTGTCAGAACATGCTGATTCTGTGCCAGCAGCAGACTTGCTCTGGCTATTAAGCCTGATATAAGCCATTAGCAATTTCAAAATAATGAAAGGCCTTGAAAGTTAAAAAAGAAACAAAGGTGGAGAATTAAATTAATACTGATCAACATGGCCTTATGGAAAATTGATCTGTTTATAAAGAAAGTCTGATTTCCTTTTTTGATGAAATTACAAGTTTGTGGCATAAAGGAGCTTGACACCGTAAGAAGTATACTTAGATTCTCCTTAAAAATATCCTACCTGACACACAGGCTAGTGCTATGAATATAATACACTAAATACCCTAAATTGTCTCTATGACAGACACCAAAAATTGTTTGCCCATGGGTACTCAAAAATGGTCATTTCTAGTCAAATCCCACAGACATTAGTATTAGAATTAACTCTGTTTATCACTTCAAATTGAGAAGCATACATAAGATTATTTCTGGAAATAGGAGTGGATTATGAAGCAGGACACGATGGTGAGGGAAGGAGGTGATACTGAGTGACCTCTATCACTCAAGGAAGCTGGGGTCCAACCTCTACCTCCAGCCTAGGGCATCCATGAGCACTTCTGGATGTACCCTCCCTCAAATGAGGTGTGACAGCCAAAACATGCTTTCATGTCAGTGCCAAGTAGGGATCAGACCTGGAAGAATGACAGCTGGGAAAGAGCCAGACCATCCTCTTAGACTGGGGAACTGTATCCTCAGAAACATCAGCTCCTAACAGCAGTCTGAGAGGTGACGACGTAGAAGGACCAGCACAGTCACCCAGGGCATCTGGGATCCTGAGTATAAAATCAGAGGAGCAGTGAGATAAATTTAGCTCTGCTGTCAACCCAGACATCAGCACATAATTCTGCTGTGCCCCTTTTTAAAGGGACTTGAAAGGCTACTGGGACTGCAGCAAAGAGCTGCCAAAATGAATTAAAGGTTGGAAAAACTCCCATGTGCTCTGATACAGGAAGAATATGTTAATTCTTCAAAAACAGACTAGAGCGAGGTTGAGTGCCTGGGTGTAATTTCCTGTGAGGGGCAGGGGGGAATGCTTTAACTCCTAGAAGTTAAATCCAAGTGCATTCAAACCAGAAACAGGAATAGATAGTTTGTCTGTGAGGTTGTTAATTGCTGGAATAAGTTACAAAAGTAAATGCTGCATTTGCCATCATTAGCTGTCTCTGAGTCAAGGCAAGTATTTTAGTGGGAACATTTTCTTTTTCCTTTCCTTTCTTTTTGCTTTTCTCCTTTCTCCTTTCTCCTGCCCTGCCCTCCTGACATCAGGATGGAATGGAAGATTGGTCCTACAAAGATGGAGCAGCTGGTGTCCATGCAGTCAATGTCACTGCAGCGTCTCCTGCTGAGCCTCTGGGACCCACAGCTAATTTTAAAAATGGACTGGATTTCTTCCTTCATGGTGATTCTTACAGCAGCTGGAACAAGGTTGCTTACACGAGTGTGTTAGACCTGGGCACGGATGTAAGAGACAGGTGCTGGCTGGAAGAGCACCAGGAATGTGTTTAGATATCCTAGATAGCAGTTTCCAGTGCATAACAGAGGCACATCCCCATCCAGCCTCCCACTCTTCCCTGTTTACTTTAGTGCTGCTGGAAGCTAAACACCCTCCTGCTTTTCTTTAGTTGCCACGTAACAGGCCCATCTATTGTCACAATCCAACCTTGTACTACACCAGGACATCTCCTTGGCTGGTTTTCTCTCCCCTCTATTAAATGTAAAGTTTCAAGTGACTTAGTAGACACTTTCAGGAAAAGGCAGACTTGTTTAAATGCACTAATTTCTCTGAGTATTTTACCTATAAGTTGCAAATGTCACTCAACCCGAAGTGATTATTCTGTGTTTGCACAGTAGATTTCATGCACACTAGGGTGCATTTCAGACCTGTTATGTTTAACTGCTAATAGGATTTGCAGCTATGTTTGTGAATTCCAGCTACCCCATTTATTTCACTGAGCTTCAAGTTTATACACTGTGAAGGACTAGAATGAAAAATTAACACCATACAGCTAAACAGAGAAAGTTTGTACATTGTCTTGGACGACATTTTTCTCCATTTTCCGTTGGAAAAATGACAAAAGCACAAGGCTAAAAAAAACCCCAAACTGTAGCAATATATGGGCTTTTGAAAACATTTTCTGTACTTCCAAAATACCCCAGCTCACATATAATTTATGTGTAGCATGCAATAGATTTAGAAAAGACCTTAAAATGACCCATTAATCCAAATTCAATTGGAAACTGGAATAGCTGCAACTAATCTGTTGTCACAACAGCAGTACACAACAGTCATAGGAACAGACTGAGAAGATAATGCTGCTAGAATGTACATGTTTTCCCAGAGGATCTTCAGCCAGCTACAAACACTTTCACAGTTTTCAAAGAAATATTACAAAGATAAAAATTACACTTGAAGTATTTTCTGTACCTACTTTATGTGAACCAAATCATTGCTTATTTTTTTAGCATTTAAATGATCATTTCATCCTGTATTTCTCCCCTGTTTTTTTATTCCCTTAAGTGTATTTATATTTTTAGCATATCCCTTCATTCCCACATATCAGCACATCGCCTACACATTAGGATTTGTAGCACAGGGTTTGTTTAAACCAGGAAAAGTCTGAGCCCTAATTGGATCAGTTCTAAAGCAGAAAACAGGGATAAAGCTCTTATTAACTTGAAGTCTGTGGGCCTTTACCAAAGCTAATGAAGAAATATTTCTTTCTGTATTACAGTAAGTTTGTTTTTTTTAATCCCTTGAATATTTGTTCATACCAGACATTGGCTCCAGAAATATCTTCAGGTGGGAGACCACTGGAGCTTCTCCTTCTGCAGCTGCCAGCTGGTACAAAACCTGGGGGAGGAAAGTTGGGAAGCAGTCCCTCAAGCTGGCCAGAACATATATGGAGCTTTGTTTTTGTCCTTTCCTGGAGGACCTGCACAGCCTGCATGCCATATTTTTGGGTACAAATGTAGTGGTGGCAAGAAGCATGATCTGTAGTGGCCAAGAAAAGCACATCTCTGGGCACATGACACATGATGACCAGCTGAGCGATGAGCGGTGCTTGGACCAAGACAGTCTGACTGACAGGCGTAAAATGATGGCAACCCACAAATTATCTTTGGATGTTGGATATGCCAGCTGGGAAAAGTGAATCTGTCTCAGTACATGGATAACCTTGTGCCTACACAACTGCCAGATAGTCTGTTGCTGATACTTTTCTAAAGAAATTTGTCCTTAGACCTGGGCTACCTTCATCTCACTGCTCCAGGAGGGGAATATGCCCAAATGCCTTACAAACCTTCATGAGCTCCCTGCTGTCATGCTGAAGGCCTCTTCTGAACTTGTGTGACCATCCTCCTGAGGCAGGGATTTCTCTGGTGCCTGAGAAAGCCCACCATGATAAGTGTAAGGGAGCACATGAACCATCACCGTGATGGGCATGCAAATTTTGCAGCCATTACCAGGACTTTTAATTGTCATTTTCATTGTGAGCAGATCCATTTCCCACCACATCATTTACTTGGATACAAAAAGCTAGTCTTTCTGGTCTGGTCACAAGGATGCTTCTGTATTTGTTTGCTGTGTTTTTTTCTTGTTATTCATGATTTATTTAGAACCAACCCCATTCAAAGTCATAACAAAGAGAGTATGTTCAGTAACTCAAATTGTGGGCCATTCTCCAGGGCAATAACCCAAGACTAAAAAAATTCATACAATGCCTTCAAAAAAGAGAAGGAAAAAACGGCAACCTCATTATCTGGCAAGCAAGATCCATGATTTTGTTGAGACTTGCTTAAAAGAAACATTATCAGATTTTGTTTTGTCTTCTCACTAAGGAATCTGTGCACAAGCACAAATTATTCAAGCATTCAGGATTTAGGACATGACAGAGTAAAAATGTCTGTCACTGTACTCTCCATTTTCCCTTGTTTCTCCAAACAATCCTCCTGTGCTGGGGTGCCTAATGATCCACGAAATGTTGTCCTATTGATTTCATGAAGTGACTTTCTATCCCATGAAAAGATGGCTCATGTCAGAATTATGAACCACAGAAAGGCAGGGAAGGAAAACTGCTCAGGAAGCTCTCTTAGTTGAGACAAAAGACATCTGGATGCTCACAGCTCTTGAAAGCAATGAACTTCAAAAAAGAGGCCACGGGACAGTAGCCACACTGAAAAAATAAAAATGTTTTTCCTGGAGATGTGCTTGCTGACTTGGAATTGGCCTCTCTGCAGGCCCAGGGGGATGATGCTCACTGTTGACTGTCCAGCAGGAGCTTGGTATGGCCTTCTGTTTGTTGAAATGAACTGTAGAATGAGGGCGAGGTAGGAGAGATGTGCCTTTCAGAATGCAATAAATATCTAATTCCTTCAGATTTCTTCCAACAGACTTCTTCTCATCATCTCTAGTCAGAAATGTACAAAATTGCTACTCACAGGGGTATTTCTTGCTAAATTGTCACTCTTGCTGGTACTCCTACAGTGCAACATTTCTAAATGTAACTAACTGCAGCATCTTACTTTTTTTTTAAAAAATATATAGTTTAGACATATAATACTGAGTTTTTTAAAGATCAATTTAATAATCATTTGTAGTCATTTGTGGATACTGGAAAGATACTATGGGGGAGGATTGCTGTTCTTGTACTCACATGTATATATCTCTTTTCAGACATCTTAGGAGGCAGATTATCATTGTAGTCATTGTAGTTTCCTCCCCCCAAAAGAAAGCTGTTTTCTGAATAATGGCAAGGATGGACAGATCCTGATTATAAGTAGCTGTGGAACATTCTTCTCTAAAGCAGCTGTAGTTTTACATCAGTAAAATGTAAGCCTCATTCCCTGGATAGATTTCCCAGGTGGATATCCTGATGTTGTAGTGTGCGTGGATCAAAGGGGTTTTATTTCACCATGAGCAGCCATGGTATGGCAGAAACTCTTATGACTTCCACTCAGTTTATAATCTTCAATCAGCTACCATTCCTTAAATGAAATTACTGCCTAAAATTCAGTCGTATAGACTACCTGAAAGCCTCAAATGTATTATTGACTTATTGCTTTAGTTCTGGATTTCATGTTGACCTTTGAGTGTGTTCCCTCTACTTTGTTAATGAAGGTATTAAAATGGGTATCTGTAATAGATGAGCAGAATGGCCTAATAATACTTTTTACTCCTCACCAAAAGACTTGGACATTCTTGTGTAATTAGGTGAGGTGGTGCAGATGACTAACTGCTATGTAAACTGTAAGGAAGAAGCAAGAAGGAAAAGATAAATCAGTAGAATTAGAACAACAAAAAGAGCTCAGTTACCATGCTTTGTAACCTGAAATAAAACCTGTTAAAAGCAGGAGGAGATTAATCATATGATCCAGTAGTACAGTGAAACCATCTCTACACAGATTTTTCTTCCTGATATACCATTTAAGTTAATTCTGTAGATGAAGGAAAAACTTCCACCTCCTCCCTTAGGAATTTAAAGAGAAAAGGCCAACAGCCTATTCCTCCTTCTGTCCCATGACACAGCAAAGCTCTGCAGAATGATCAAAGTGTAACCATATATTGGAGTCCATGTGACCTTTTAACTTTTTTGTTCTAAAAGGCTGTCAAAACCAGAGGTGACCTTTATGCTATTATCTAAAAGGGCAAAGAGTAAGGGTCAAGCTGTTCTTTTTCTAAAGTCAAACAGGCTGGGAATGGCACTGGTGGAAGAGAGCTGTCCTAATCCCTGGCCATGGAAGAGACTTGGGGTCTGTTGATGACTGAAGAGTTTTTGACCAGCACTCCCCATGCTTCTGCCTAACCCAGCTATACCTGCACTGGGAACTGCTGAGCCTTCCTTACTCAAGGACCACAGACAACTGTGTCAGATTAAGTACTACTCTTTTTCATATATCTCTTTCTCTCAACAATAGCATGAGATTCCTGTCCCTGTCTGGACTTGCCTTAACCTTTACCAGGTTACTCGCCTCTCTTTGCCAGAGACAGGGACATCTCCCATTTAATTTTCTCTTCTGCCTGAATACTCCCTCCTTTTTCTCCTCACCTCTCTCCTGCACACTGTCAGAGAGATGATAGCCTTTCCTCTGGTGTGACTGGGACTCTCTGGGGTACCCAGCAGGGAGACACCCCAGACAATGTAACAGGTCAGCCACAGCACAGGGATGAATGTGGCAGAGGTGTGATCTGACCTACCCACCCTGCTCTTTTTCCTCTGGACATCAGCATGCTGTCTTTTCCTGCAGCATCTGAGTGACAACACTAACAAGGCTGTGGACATAAACCAGAGAATTACAGAGCAAATGAAGGCTGAGAAAATCCAAGGATGAAATGGAAAAGTGGGCAAGAAAAATATAGAGCTGAGAAGCCAGCAGAAAAGTAGAAGTAAAATCCTATATCTTTACTTAAGTTTGTGCAAATATTCTACTTTTATGTCCATGAAAGTGACTCAGGACTCCCTCAGAACTGGATTTGAGGATGATGAGGCACAATCTGGCAGACAGCCTTTCCATGCTGTTCATGGTCTTGCTCAGCACTATTTCTCTCCTCCCACATAGGAGTTTCTTTAACACATGAGAGGTAATTCTAGGGGAAGTTTTGAAATACATCATAAAGGCAAAAATAGGAACTTAGCTTTCAAGTGCTTTTCCTATTTAAACTGATAGAGAGGAGCCTGGCAGGAAAGGTTTTTAGGCTGCTGGATGCCACAAAATTCTGAAAGAGAGAAAGCATCCTGTTGGGCACATTGTTGTAGATGTCCTTCTGTCCAGTCACACAAAGCCCACTGAAGACCCTGATAATTTCCACATACACTGTTAGAAGGGTGGTGCTCTCAAATAGAGCTCTTCTTCCCCCCCTCCCCACCCCCCACCCAGGAGTCATGCAAATAAGGAATTAACTAGAGAACAAAACCCTAGAGGGATGCAGGGTTGAGGTTATCTCCTCATTAGACATCAGAGAATTGACACCAAACAAAGGAGAAATTTTGGATTGAGCATAGGTATTTTTTGATAATGCTGAATCTAACACAAATTCGTAAACAACTATTTTTCAACTTTTTATTTGCATAGAACAGTAGGACCCTGCTCTTGTATGCAATTGCTAAAAAGTCTCTTCTTCTAGTTGTGTCTGGTGTACATGTTGCACCTAAACTGGCAATTTTTCAAATTTATCATCTTATGGACAGATATCTCAACATATCCCTATTTTAGTTTGTTTGTGTTTTAAATTCTCATTGGGGTCTGAAAGGTACTAAGAAATTTTTCAAACAAATCTAAGGATTTGCTATTTGTCACTTAGAAATCTGCTACCTCAGCTTCAAGAGAGAAATGTTTTGGTTTCTCTGAAGCTCTGGTCTCTGTCAGGGCTCTCAGGCACTATGGCAATACAGAAACATAATTATGCATCGACTGCCAAATTACACAGGTGCAAAAATAGTTTGTACCAGCTGAGAGAAAACAAATACTTCCTCCTCACTTTGCAAGCAGAATCTGATTGTATGAAAAAAACCCCAGAAACATCTATGTTATTTTTTTAAAGTTTTTTAAAATCTCTCCACCAAGAACAAAGGTATTTTAGAATATCTCTGCAGTGACTGTTGAGATCTGTTTATTAGCTCTCTCACATCCACATCCTTTCCACACACAGCAGGCTTGCTGGGCAGGTGATGCCTGTAACCTTGCAACTCTGCTGCTACAGAGTTGTGTTCCCTGGGGAAGCAGTGGAACACGGTAGGAATCAAGCTGATGCAGGGGAACCACTGAACCACAGCTTTCATAAGGTCCTAGGGTCAAGGTTTCAATTAATTTAATTTTTTTTCTCATTAAATTAAATATTCATCTTGGAAAGCAAACACTTAAGAAAATAAATGTTACATTGGTTTTCACCAAAAACAGTTTTGAAGGAAGATTCTGGATAATTGTTGTGGTTTGGGACTGGTACTCCCCAGTGTAGTGTTCCCACTGAGACTCTCCAAACCACGCTGCTACTTGCTTGGTACCTTCCTCCTTGTCCCTCTCCCCCTTCCCCTGAGATGGGCTGGAGAGAAAAATTGGAAGCACAAAAAATAAAGATCATGGGTTAAGATAAGAACAATTTGCTGGAAACAGCAATGAGACAAGAAAACAAACAGTAAGAGCAGAAATACTGATGACGGAGGGTAGAAGAAAACTGATATTATTGCTCACCACAGTAGACAATACCCAACTGCCCCCTCCTCCATGCCACCCCCACTGCCCCTCTGGCTCAGAGCCAGTGTTACCCCACTGCTCCTTCTGCCATGCTGGCTTCACCAGAAGGAAGCTCTTCTCCCTGGAAGAGAAAGTCTCTTCTCCCCACGCCTGGCAATGATGAAGTGGCATAGAAAACCTCCAGCTACTGGCCATGGCCCATCCCAGCAACTGCAAAAATTGGACCTGTCCTGATGGAGCCAGGAGACTAATTTAAACAAAAAGTAGAGTATTGGTCTCTATAAAAGTAGAGTTTGTGGTGAAACAAGAGTCTATCCAGCCACAAGGTATAAAATTGAGACAATTACTGCATGCTTCTCCCAGGACTTAGTTGTGGTAGAGGATTACTCCATGATACTTTAAGCAGAAATACCTAGAAATAGAAAAAGGCCTCAACATGTTGCATGTGATGACCATTTATCATTTTGTTCAATGATTTGATCTTTTACATCAAGCCTCACATTCTGAAACCAGAGGGCTGAGTAAGAATCCCAGATTTCATTTTTTAAAAAGACACCTTTCAAGACATGTGATAGATAAAGCAAACTTGCAAGGGAAACATCTAATCTTTCCCATCCCACACATTTGCAACCTCTCCTTAACACCACGAGCTTGAGTATCAGGAGGCCATTAACACAAGCCAGAGGCACTGCTTTTAATCTTATGTTTGTTGAAATCTGCCTCATTGTTTGTCTTTTTCTTAACACTTGGCACTGGATATGATTAACACTGCCAACATTTTCCTTGCCAGCAAAAAAGGGGGTTTTTTTTGTTTTTTTCCAGTGAAGCCGGGAGATACCTCCTACTCTGAGGCTGCTGTTCCTCCCTTGTCTATGGAGAGAGCAGCTAAGGAGGAGGATAGAAATCTCATGCCCCTTTTAAGAGAGGTGTTTTCAAGAGGGAAGGAAGGAAAAGTCTCAGTTTATAAATTTTTTGTCGGTCTAGGGTAGTTGAAAAAGAGTCTCTTCTCTTTTTCACTGCTGAAACATTACTCAGAAGCTGCTGATATCATCTCTCTGCCCCTCTTCAGACACAGCACTGTACCACCAAGGATTACCCCAAGAAATACTGCTTGGCAAAAAGCTGTGGTCAGTTGCTTGGTTGACCTACAGTCTAATCTAGGTTGGTTGAGAAAATGAGAGCTACCAGGACAATTCCAGTTGTGTTTTCTCAACAGTCTGTACCTGTGGAGTAAGACCTCACTTACACTGATGCAGGGACCTGGGTTAAGCTTAGCTTTGCATGGGGAATATCTCTACCTGCTTCTTCTCAATTTTTGCTCTTCTTGTGATTTGGGGTGACTAGGAGAGGCATTTTTAGCTGGTCATTTGCAGCTGGATTTTTGCCAGCTCCTTTTCATCTCATGAACACCAGAGAAGCACCCAATCAGATTTGATAATTTGGCCTATTAATTTTTGGTTATTAAACCAGGGATAGAAGAGCACCCTCTTCACTTGTCAGCAGCTAATAGGTCACAAGCTGGCTGGTTTACCAAACACGAAAACAATTTGCCGATAGCCGGGACCTAGACCCTAAAAGGAGAGGACACACACTTGGCTGGCAGCCACCTCACCACCCCAACAAAGGAGAGATATTGGGTATCTGTAGCTGCTTTTAAGCTGTCCCAGGGGTGAACTTGTCTCTGATTTTTAGGCTGTCTGTCTTCAAAGACTTTCTTGTGTATTGCTAACAACTGCTCAGTGAGCCAATACTTTTTAAGAGCTGCTATCATTCACCCACACTGTCCTGTCTGAAAAACAGTCATGAGGTTTTGGTAGCTCACTCCTTACCTCACTGCATCAGTGGGATCCTGCCACCAAAGACCAAGGGCGAATGATGAAAGCCAAGTCATTCTGTTGCCAATTGTCAGGCTTCAACAATCTTAAATATGCTGGAAGTGCCTAGATTTATTCAATTTCAAATTATTGTAGTGCCAGATGCATCTTATGGGAATACAGAGACAAAAATTCCTGTGTATGCCTAATGGTATATTCTATTAGTATATTCTAATTGCATAGTCTTCCTTCCCTTGTATTCAGCAGCTACAAAACTTGGAAAGAAATGCCAGTAGTAGCTGAAGAGGGTGTGAAAGCCATAAAGAGGTGTGGAGGAGGGAAGAGAAGGCTCAGGATGGACCAAAGGTCATTGCAACCCCTTGCTCACTGTCAACCCTCCCCACTCTCCAATCTCACGTCTCTGCAGCCATTCCCTTGGATTTTCCTGCCATTTTCAAGAATCTTCCTCTATTAGGACAATGCTTAAGGTGAGGAGGTAACTTGTAAGGCACTGAAATGTGCCCTCAGCTGTGATTCACACTGGGAGCAGCCCTTGGACCTCACATTCTACAGAGCACTTTGGCAGAGGAGCAGGGGTGGGGCTTGATTGCCTGAAGTTCATGGAGTTACAACAGGCACACTTTTTATCCTTATTAAGACAGTGGGCTGAGTGTGGCTATTGCTGGTATTCATCCTGATGTAAGATGTAAGATGTCCCTGATGTAAGAACCTGAAGGTGAGGGAGTTCATTGCACTGCCTACACCATGGCTCATGCCCTGTGGTGCCCTGGGGTCCTTCATGCAGCCACAGCAGCACAGGCCACCTCCAGCTCCTGTGTCCTCCCTCCTGCCCCATGCAGGTGTCTCAGAGACCCCAGGGTATATTCAGTAGCTTGAAACAGCTCCCTGTGAGCAACTGACTGGAGCCCTCAAGGGCTAAGAATAATGTAATTTCTTCTTCTAGCAATGAATAGGCTGCTCCAGAGGACAAACAACATAAGAGAGGTCAGATGAATTACTCTCTGGAGGTTCATGTTCTACTTCTTTGGTCACACTCACAGACTTTAGGCTTACAAATTTCTTGTATTTTGTAGGAAGTGACCCCAATTATGCTGCAGCAGTTACAGTCATTTTTTAGGACTCTCTTTTAGCATCAAGTTACAGAGCAAAGTTATTTACAAACCTCCATTTATCCTCTTTTTCCATACACATGTTACCTTTCTATTTTTGCTTATCACTCACATTACCTTTTCAACGACTGCCAAAATCACAGCTACTGCTGGCGAGCTCCTTGCCAGCACCCCACATTTAGCCCCCAGGTGCGTTTTCCAGGAAGTGAGGAGAGAGCAGGCGTTGGTGTGCAGGCAAGCATATGCTTTATAGCAATGCTGAGATGCTGAGAAGCAGTAGCTGCAATGTTGATCATATCAAGGCAGTGTTACCAGGAGACACCTCACAGCACGGCAAGTGTGCATCGTTGGAGCTTTTTGCCCTCTGGAAGGTAGTGGGTGTAACATTTTTCTGCTCTTTCTCGCTCAGACATGAAGGATGAGCAGCTTAGCAAGGTCACATTTGTTAGAGGCATGCATATTTCCATCTGCTCAGGCGGATAGCAAAGTGCCTGGCACAAAACAAGGAGACACTCTAAAAAGGAATTGTTTCAGAGGGGAGTGTCTGGGCAGAGCTAGGAAAACAGTGGTGGGTGGATACCATGCATTGAGGCAGGCACAGATACATTAGATCAAAGGCTCACCTACTTATCAAGCAAAACAATAGATGCTACTTCTTTTTTTTCGAAATCCTTCTAGCTGTATTATTTTCCAGGCACCACTAGCAAAGTGGCAGAGAAGATGGATCAGCCTTGGCAGTAATGAACCCCCAAAGCTGAAAGTTCACTCCTTCACTTCTAAGGCAGAACCTGCACTGCACAATGGTTCATGGCTACTGCTGAGGCTTTGCTAAACTTGAGCAAGCACTGCTTCATCTGGTGAGCCATAGCCAGGAGATCCACAAAGGTATTAAGCTAGTTTAGGTGGCAGCCGAAATTTTTTTCATTTTGGATGAATATAGAAAAAAAGTCTATGAGGTGAGAGGCTGAGAAAAAGCTCTGAACATAATTTTTGCTAAACCCCTTTGAGATGAAAGCAATAGCTTCACTTCTTTCACACCTAAGACTCAAGGATATCCAGAGCACAGATGTTTCAAAATCTAATATCTTACAAAATCTAGTATCTTGACTCTGCCAAGGTAATAGAAATAAAGATGTCCTTTAGGTTCAATGTTATAAATATTTTCTTTCTATTTGCTAAACACATTAAACAACTGACTGTATGTGCTGAAATAAGGCATGGGATTGCAAAGGAATAAAGAAGAGCAGTGTCTAAAGAATAAAATTATTCTTTACATTTTTCACTTTAGAAGTCTAGGAACATTCAGTAATTAGTAGGGAAAGGACGTGAGAGTAGAGAAAAAGGAAGAAACAGAAGAATTTTTCCTTTGAGGCATCACTAGGATGACTTTTATGATGACACACATCACCAATTAAAGCATACCTTTGTATCCTCTTTCAGGTTCACTCAGGTTTAAGGCAATGGCATTATCCTCCATTGACTCCTGAAAAATGTAGCCCTTATTTGAATACACACCATCATTTTTAACCAGCAACTATTTCCTTTCCATAGAAAGCTTTCTGCAAATTTTGCAATTTTCCAAGAATTTCTGTATCAAAAATACAGACTAAACTTACACTACCTGAGACTGCTATCTAAATAGCAGAGAACAGGAGATATTTCTGCTTTTTGGGCCAAGGTCTGTCTCCTCTCTATCTGACTTTGATATTGATGTCTCAGTGAAGAAAACCACATAGCACAAAAAGAGATGCTTGATTTTTAGACTTTGGAATAATGGCCTGTGTTACCAGAAGGGAGCCAGAGCCCACTGACATAGCAGCAGAAAGCCAGGCCCTTGGCCAAGTTCTGACTAGGAATACACCTCCATGGCTGGATGCAAGCAGATGGATCATGTGGTGATGGTTCACATCCAAAAACTCCCCAGCCACCCTCTAGCTCCTGGGATGGATGAGCAGAGGCACACTATCTGAGGGCTGAGGGAGATCCAGGCAGCTAAACAAGTCCATGTGGTGCTAGCACTGCCACCCACATATCCTGGCTGGGCCTCTGCTTCCATGGGCACACCTGTCTTTGGGGACTGCATGGATCAGAGGATGTGAGGACCAGAGTAGTAGGCAGCTGGGCTGGAAGGTTCTCATGAGGGCATGCATATGTCCAGCCTGTTCCCAACAGGTTACCACAGCCAAGGGACTGCTAGGAGCCATCATATGTGCTGCAGAAGGGATGAGAAGCAGAGACTATGGGGGAAGCCCCGAATCAGCCAAAATATTCATTTGGCTTCAGAGCCAAGAAGATAGGCCAGCACCAACTTGAATAATGCACTGTATCATCTTTTCAAGGGTTTTCCTGGAAATCCTTCTCAGGCTGCCAGACAGATTTAGTTGCTGTCATTGGTGTAGACTGACAGTAGGCAGGTTACTGAAAATTGAACATTACATAAAGTTTCAGCCATTCCAAAAGCAGGATGACATTTCTAAAATTAAGAGTAAATACTGTGTGAAACATATAGCCAAATAATTTAAGAGCTACTTAACTTGCTTTTGGCAGGTGCTAGGGTATGGATATACAGTGAGGGCAAACCCTTAATACCTGGAAATGGTTCTTAAAGACAATGTTTATCTTTTACTTAGTTTAATTAATAGCTAATGACAGACACATGATGATGAATAACCACTACCTGCCTTAATCTAAGTCGGGCTTCACAGGGCTCCTTGTGGTGTGTTTGGCTCACTTGAAGAGGGCTATCAACAGCAATTCATCACCTCTGAAGTGGGGCTGATAGGCAGCAGAGAGTCTTCTCAGAAACTCTGCTCCTGGGGAGGGATGGCAAATGTTGGCTCTGCAGGAGCAGCCCCGAGCTCTGCAGCAGTAGTCAGGAGGCATTTCAGGGGCCAAAGCCCCTGCTGTCCTGCTGAGGGGGCTGCTGTAAGATACAGGGCTGTAGCACACCAGAGCCTGTCTCCAGGATGAACACTGTGAAAAGGGACCACTTTACTCTCCTGCTCTTCTGAATGGGACTGCAGGCATTTTGGGACAACCTTCACTGTTCTGGACTCATCTTTTGTTTCATGTTTAGCAACCACAGGTCTTCACTTTTTGACCCTTTGTAGGGCTTCCAAGGACTCCACCACAAGAATAAGTGATAGCCAGCTGTTGTGATGCACTGAATAGTTATTTAGATGTTTTGCACTGGGTGTTGTGTTACATGAATGATTCCCCTTCCCCTCAGATGGTTTGTCCCTAAGGTGATCTGTCCCTTGTAGCCCCTCCCTTCGCCCCTCCTCACTGGTGTCCCCTTGGCTGCGGCTTTCCATCCCCGCCTCCCATTCCGCGGGTATAAATGTCCATTGGGATTGGAATCCACCTTCTTTTTTTCACCTGGATGGTCCCCAGTGCAGATGTCCCCTTCCAGCTAATAAACAGGACATCAGAACCACGTGGAGAAAGAGCGCTTCTCGTCCTTTACTTCGTCCATGTAGGATCCGTGCGGGTTTAAATCCCAAGCTAGCCGGGGGGATTTACAGCCCGAAACCCACGGTTCCTTCAGCCAGCTGTTCAGAGACCATGTTGGCATGCAGAATAATAGTCTGGGTCCAAAATGGTGCACTTCCCTAAACTGAACTTGTCAGGATGCGAAAGGGTATAGCAATCCACTGATGCCAGAAGTCCTGAAAGGCACAAAGCTGCTTCACAGCTTAATGCAGCCCTTTCCATTGTTGATGCCTGAAAGCATGAGATATTGACGGAATAAATAAGGAGTACTGGAATTCATTAATTAGCTAACATGGAAATTTTTAAAGTGATAACCAATGTTCATTTATAGTGGAAGAGGCATCTCTCAATAATCAGATCATAACACTCTAGTAACCCTGTGTTTGCATTTGTTTAAAAAATGTCTCCTGTTATATGCCTCTGTTAAAATGATGAAGGAAAGAGGAAAGACTGTATTTTTTCTTTGGTATTCTTTATTGTCACAGTCTTCATGGTGAGCATTTTTGCATGTGAATTGTTGTTTCTGTATAATTTTGTTATTAATACCGTTACTGTTTATTTTCTTATTTCATTGCTGTTTCCAGTAAATTGTTCTTACCTCAAGTTGTTGTCTTCAACTTTTGTGCCTCCAGTTCTCAATTCCATCCCACCACAATGGGAAGCAGGAGGGGAAGTGGGACCAAGAGAGAGCAGTTTTTTGAGAGAGTCTTGGTAGGGGTACTGATTTGGGGAGTATCATTCCTAAACCATGGCACTGAACAAGCACTCTCCCAAAATGTGCTCAAAATAGTACTACTCCCCATGCACAATCTGGTTCCAATACTTGTTTTCCCTTAATCATGAGTCTGTACTCTTCTTGCTACTTGAGTCTCTCAGGCAGATTTCATGCTGTCTTGTCAAGAGAAAAAAACATGAAGTAGAGTCATTTTACACCCCAAATGTAGCAGAAGGCTTCTGTTGAGCTGTCCTGTGTGAGTGATTTCTCCACCTTCCCACACCAAATAATGCTGCTCTATAGTGTAAGTTGCGGTCTCTCTGTGGTGTTAAACAAGATCTTTTTGTCGAAAAACCCACAGATATGCACCATGCTCTCTGGCCACCACTGTTAACTCCTGTACTGGTTTTTCTCACAATCTCTTGGAAGCAGATGGTTGGAAACACAGAGACTTAGCCTGAAACCTTCTGACCATGACAGCTTCCAGTGGTGGAGGAAGCTTTCTGTGATACCACAGATTTTCTTTCTATGGTGACTCCAGCTAGAAGATCCTCTGCCAACCTTCCCACTTTCCCTAGCAGTTTCCAATGCCACTTTCCAATTCCCACTTTACTTGTGCTGCTTGGGGTAAGTACATGCTGAGCCAAGCAGGGGAACAAGCTGGGTTACATTATGACTTTTTAAAGAGTATTTTGATGTGGCTCCATCATCTCAGTGTAGACTCAGGCAGAGCTGTACTCACACAGCTGAGCCAGCTCTGTCCTGTGTTGTAGTAGCAGAGGTGGGCACCTGGGGGCCCGTGCAGGAGGAGAATTTTGGAGAGATGGAGTGGGTTTTGCTGACATTGGTGTAGCCTTGGGGAGAGTTATCCATGGAAACATGCACCACACACTGAAAAGACCAGCTAGATTTGCCACCTAAAAGTGCTGCTTTGTGAAGGGAAATGAATCTGTCAGTGAGCACAGGAATGGCTTCAGGAGACTGGAAAAAGGCAAATTAATTGCTTCAGGAAAAATTTCTCAAAACTTTCCTTTCTTTTTGGAATCAAGATACACCAAATAGGAGATCTGGCACTTGGCAATATGGTTTAGGGGTGATTATAGTGATGTTAGGTTGATGGTTGGACTGGCTGATCTTGGAGATCCCTTCTAGCCTTGATGATTCTGTCATTCTGTGATTCTGTCTAAGCTTGAACAAGTAAGATATACATGTTTTCAGGCAGCACTCTCTACTAGTACATCTTCATGCAAGGGAAAGGTGTGAGGTTTACCTGAGCCTGCATACGTGTGCTGGCTTAACCCAGACATCTTTTCACACAATGGCAACGTAGAGTATGGCTTCATTTAGAGCACACCCCTGGAGAAATTAGCATTGGCAGTCCATCTAACCTTCAGGCTTGTCTCCACACATGCGGCTGAGCTGACAAATGACGAAGTCACACCTTTGCTGCATTTTTTTAGTGACAATTTAACCCATCCCCTTTTCCTTATATGATAGTCGTGGAAAGTGACTGATCCCTCAGGAATGTGATGATCACTGGGAGTGCTCAGGGCTGTATTCTGGGTACAGAAAGCAGGGAAACTGAGGCAGCTAGAGTATGACAGATTTCTATAGCCTAGGTTACAGCTACCACCTTAAGAGGCAGTATCTGTGGGCCCAAAATAAGACAGCTGTAGCCTGACAGATTAGACATGGGACATAGGTAACCTCCTGCTAGTTCTTTCATTTGTCTGTGTGGGTGAAGGTGCTCTATCATAATTTACAAATGTCATATATGACTTGCTATGCATCTCAGGTCTTCTACACTCTGGCTCCCCATCATGTGCCTGTAGCTATTAACTTCAGTTCTAAAGTGCTGAAGAGCTGTAACAGGCATTTCTGTGACACATATAAGTGTCTGAAAGCCTGGGCCCCAAAGTTGTTTATTTTTAGGATAGACATGCTTGGCTCCTGTTTCTGAAGCAGGTACTCCCTCCATCACAGTTGTGACCATTGCAACCCATGCTCAACTCGCACAGTTTAGGTTTTCTGCTCTCCTGTGCCATCCCTTAATAGAAGACTCAAGGTGATGGAACAAGAATCATCTTCTCCAGTAGAGGAGAACTGCAAACAGAGGGCTGTTTATCGTACAGGAGAAGGAATTTGAGGGCAGACTCGGCCATCAGCAGACCCGGCAGGGATGCCCCAGCCATAACGCTTGTCCCCTGCTGGGACACTGCCATGCCTAAACAGGGTTACAGAAGAGAGGGATGCAGGTGGCTCCCGCTGCAAGAGCCAGACCTATAACCTTGCTGTGTGGCTATAAAATGGTCTCAGCAGCTCTGGGGAGTTAGTCATTGCAGGGCTGATGGCTAGTGAAGAATGAAGACTTTTTTCCAGGATATGAAGTCTTGCACAGTATTAACCGACCATTCCGATAACGTAAAATCATATTTTAAAATCATTGAAGCATATAGATAGAAGTGGTTTGATTTACTTCAGAATAAAATATACTGAAGGGTGACAAGAATCCCCAGTAAAACACCAAAACCTCCAGTCTGAGGGTTGTTAAATCATGCCCACAGCTGATGGGCAAAACCTCCAACCTGAGGGTTGTTAAATCATGCCCACAGCTGAGGGGGTGCTAGAGCTCCTGCTGGGGTCATAACTTCACTGTGAAGAGCCACCAGCTTCTGGTCTGAAAGGAAAAGAGCTGTGATCAAATGTAAACTACTCAGTGGCTCCCTCCCAGATCCATCTTTCAGACCACCCTAAACTTTTACTTGAGAGTCCTCAGGCTGAGTGTCAATAGCTCAAGGACAACAAATATCCCAGTTCTGCTGGGCAGTGGCTTCTAAATTATGAAAATGATTTCCCTGGAATTAGTTCATAAAGTCTTAGCACGTGCCTAAGACCCCAGGCCAGAAAAATATTTAAATGTGTGTGCATGCCCATTGACTGAAACGTGCCATAAGTATGCACAGTTCTTAGTGCTGAGGACAGGTTTTTGTCTCTTCCTGGGACTGTCGGATCACGGGCTCAAAAATCCAAGGTAGGGAGCTGATCCCAGAGGGGCAGTGGGATAGGCAAGGATCCAGGTACTAAAAATATAGTGGCCTCCTTGACCTGCAGATGGAAAATATTTCTTCCAATTCATTTGGTACTGCCTTGGTGCTGGGTGAGACTTATGTGGGGAAAGAGGCCACCACAGTCTGCAGGGACAGCAGTGAAAAGGACACAGAAGGAGGGCATCCTTGCAGAGAGCCACAGCTGCCAGCCTGGTAAGTGTGTGGCATTGTTTTCCCATTAAATCCCTATTAAATCAGTTTTAAAGGATGAGCCCAGGCAAGCGTGTGTGGTAGAGAGGCTCCTCGAGACAGCTCAGGTAAGCTGTATACTTTATAAAGTCTGCTTTTAGTGTCTTTTTTTAAAGATTCTCCTAATTTACCAAATATATCACATTTTTTTAATATAAGTGAGATTGAGATTTGTTCAAACTAAATAATGCTTGGAAATTCAAGTTTTGATTATTATTTTTCCTCTGTACTTCAAATTAAGTGTGGGCTATTCATGGCAACACGGAAGTTCTTGCATAATGCAGTTTAAGCTGGGTGCTTTAACCCATTTAAACATAGAGGATCACATTCACCTTTCTACAAAGGCACTAAAGTGATAGGAAATAATATTTAAATCCTTTTTCAGACCTAAACATTTTCATTAAAATTATTATAGTATGTGTCTAAGCCAAACTAATCTTGCAAAAAATGGTTTAGTGTATTCAGTACAGAGCATTTACATGGTAACAGATAAAGTGAATGCATCATTTTGCTAGCTATTAAAAATACTTAATTCCAGTTGGAGCACTCAGCTGTAAGAGCTGTTTTCCATTTCAGTGAACTTTATGCTGTGGAGAGGAAAGAAATGATTTCTCCACATGGTTGAGCATCAGGTTTCTTTGAGCAAGGAAGCAGGCTTGTAAAGGGTAGGTGTTTATGCTTGCTTGTTTCCATCGGGAGTGTTCTCTGACATGCAAATGACCTGCCAGCCGCTAGCAGGCTTTAAGCAGATCTCCTTTAAAACCTCCTGCTGCAATCCCATGTCAGCTCAGACTAGCATGTGCATGGATTAGCTTTGCTTTAGCAGGCAGAGTTGTAGTTTCTTTAGTGCTGTGCTGCCACAGCTGGGTAAAAAGCACTGAGTGGCAAAAAGGGAAAACTATAAGTTATTTGTGGATCACAGGCTCTCTTGCCCTTTTCCCTTCCTGAATCCACCTCCACCAGGGATGATCTCCACTTGAAGGTTGACTTGGAGCAACACTTTCTGAAGTAGTCTTGATAGTTTATATCTGGGACGTTTTGTCTTGTTTTCTTTAGCAGTGCTCACTGTCTAAGATAGTGAGGATGTTTAAAAAGCAAGGATGTCCCTGCACTTTCAGGTAAGCTGAATGGTGCTTTGGGCTCCATGGGCCTAGGGTGATTCACTCAGCCAAAAATACAGACACATTTTTGAAAAAAAAAAAAAAAATCAGCCTAGCAGTTTGTGGGTAAGAATGAGCAGCCAAGACCAGGACAAGGCAGTATTTATCGAAGCCATCTGATAATAGTTGACTAAAAGATGCCTGGCAGGTGACATGTTAAAACTGACCAGAGTATAAACTGGAGTCAAGAGAGAGAGAAGAGAGAAAAGCCAAAAGGAAGAGCAGGAGGGAGAAGATTTCTACCCATCTGGAGTTTCAGCCAGGATGGCTGAGACAGTCATTTTTGGGCAGCTACACATGTTCCTGCTTTATGGAGTCTCCGAGGTATAACATGATGTGCCTAGGGAGCACAGGGAGCCACTCCCAAGCATCCTACACTCCAGTCACACTTTTACAGCAAATAGCACTCCTGTCATGTCACCATTTATCTATGCAAAAATGACTGAGTGGATGTGTTGAGGGGCAGCTAATGTTGCAGTGCATTTCTGAAAGGAAATCTATCCATGACAGCATTGCATAGTTGAACACTAGGCTTCCATAAATAATTAGGAAGGCAAATCTTTGCCTTTTATCTCTGTCACAGTGTCTGGAATGCACCTCACTACCTTCAATGATTACAATTCATGCAGCACTAAAACCACAAGGCATGCTTTTTACATGCCTGATGTACGCCCCTCCACCCACCAGCATTGCTCATAAATATCCTTTGTTTTTTTTCCAAAGATGCCAGGACCCACTGGCAAAACCTGGAGACTTACAAGAATTTGCCTGAAAATCAATCTATCATTAAAAAGAGGAGCTCTTCACAAAAGACATATCTGACATTTCCAAGGAGTGACTGGTGAACTAAAATATTTGGAAAGTGTCTGTTGTGAGCATGAAGGAAGAAGAGGTCCAGAATAATATTTTGTAGGCAGGAAGAAGTTTCAGCAAGGACCTTACTCCACTAAAAAGGGAGATGCTGATAGAAGCCAATCTAAACCAGGTGCTATATTTATTACCATTATTAGCAGTTTTTATAATAATAGCAATAATCATAACAATAATAATAGCAATAATTAATCAATGTGGGATGGACTGCCTGCAGCAGGGAAGTGAAGATGTAAAGTGATTGAGGATGAGCCCTAGACCACTCTCATTGTCTTGTGTTTGTATGTGAAACTTTCAAAATAACTGGTACCAAGAAGAGGAATTTGGACAATGGCTGCCAGCTTTCATGGGAAAAAAAGAAATCTTTCTTATCTTTGTATGTCTCCACCTATGGTGCCACTACTGGTGGTTCTCTCTGAGTACCTACAACACAGCTGGCCAGATGCTCTTCCCCCCTTTGGCCTTTACCACAACACAGGGGTTGAGAGGAAAACCTTGCAAGAGTTTTATTCCAGATCAGCCTGGCACACTGTGGAAATGCACACAGTAGGGTGTTCATGCTGTCTAACCTAACCTGCCCAGGGCAGCTATACCCCTACTTGAGCTGCCTCTGGCCCACCCTCTGGAGGCCTCTACTGACTGCAGATGGACTCATAAAGTTTTATTTATGGATTGAGCTAAAGATCCGAGTCAGGCATGAGCAAAAAAGGCTGACACAGTTCAGAAGGGCTGTTGAATAAGAACAAGATAACATTTGGTCAGGACATGTGTCAGAAATTGTATGTCTGCAGCTGATCTTGCCCAGGGGCAGAAGATCCAGCTTTGTTTTTCTGTGAATCTGTGGTATTCAGTGAGTCCCGTGGTCAGGAGGAGGAAAGCTGGAAGAAATCACACAGAACCTGAATTTCTCAGGGAGTTGTAACAGCTTAGGAAAAAAAAAAAAAAAAAAAAAAAAAGATAGCTTTGGGAAAATGTGAAGAGTAGCAGAAATTTAAATTTTGAAATTTGCCTGAGGCATCCCTTCTGGAAAAACCAAGCTGGTACAGCAAGTAGTGGCTTGATGTGGGGTTATCCTTACATTTCTCTGATGTTCATTTTCACTAGAAGACAGTGCTAAGTGAGGAAGGGAGTGTGTGTTTTTTGCTACAAAATTCAATGCCTTTATGATAGACCCTCATGAGATGCTTTGGCAAACCTTGTCCTTGTGCCTGGCACAAACTGTACTGAACAGAGCTTATAAGAGTCCCAGGTAAGTTTTCTGCATTCACCTCAGCTATTTGCAAGCAGTGCTGATCTAACACACAGCAATTTGGATGAATTCGAGGATTTAAAATGCTTCCCATCACCTTATCCTCTACTGCTCTGTCTCTCTGCCCGTGGAACTATTTTTATGGTCAGATCCTTATCTGTCCTCTTTAAAAACCTTGGTGCAAGGGGTCAGATTGGTAGGCATTCAGGTCTGCAAAAGTTTATCTGCTTGTGGCATCAGTCAGTGTCTCATCTCTTAGGTTGTCACGGAAAATGTGCTATCTATGGTTGTTTGCTGGTTGGAGAATGTAACTTAAAGGCTGGCTGTATAAAACATAGATGGCCTGGGCCGTATGGACAGTTTGGTGACTATTCAGAGATCGTGCACAATTCTTCAGCCTGACCAGAAGAAGCAGGGGGTTATTATTCAGAGACCTAAAGTGTTACCAGGTAAAGTGTCTCATCTGGGGACAAAATCACTGAAACAGGGCTTTGTGTGAAATTATGCAGTCAAGAACCAGGAGAAGGACCACTCCTGTGATGTGCAGCTGCACTGCCAATTGCAATTTCACGGCTAGAAGGCAACCAGTCCTGTCCTCCTTTCTGAGAAGAGGTTCATCTACTGTATCAGAGACATTTGCTCATGCATTGGAGAAACAGAGAAAGGGAAAGGATTATTTACTGAGCTCTGATGTTTGGCACCTGTAGAATGTGCGTATTTTCACCTGGAGTATAAGGCAGGATACTCACACTTTTTACCACCTTGCATTTGGGGCTCGATTCAGAGACCTTGGAAACTTTTCACTCACTTCAGGGGACTTTGGATCATGTCCAAAAGCTACCCAACAGCCTGGAAGGGCAAAAAGATAAACTGATTCTTTCTGCTGGAGAGATCCACGAAAAGAGTTCAACAGAGATAATTAGGATACTGCGGCATTTAGGGAATTTTGGGGTTTTGTTGTTCTTGTTTGGTTGGATTTCAATTCCCCATAGCAACTCATAGTCTAATGCCTGGATTATTTTTAATGTTACATTTCTCTTCCTGTTTTGATTTGTAAGAGGAAAACCCTCAGGGCCTGTGGCTGCAGGGCCCATCAGGCAGCTGAGATGGAGCAGAGGAGCTCCTGCAGAGAAGTGAGGTCCATGACTCACTCAGCTGTCAGCCAGGGCTCCTGAAGGGCCAGGGAAAGCAGGAAGCCCTGGGGCAGGATGAGATTGCAGAGCTGTCTCAGATGTCCCCTCCCCAGAGGCAGGCTGGGCAGATGCTGCCATGAGGGGCAGAAGGTGACCAGCAGCTGGTGCAGCAGCACGAGGTAATGGGGCGAGCCCTGAGCCCACAGACTCCCAGGGGTCTTTACAAACCCATGGCAGCCCTTGTGACTGTCCCAGGAGCTGGTGAGCAAATCCCAGGAAAGGCAGAGGTTTGATTTGAGCTAATGAGAGCTGTGATTTGTTTTAGTCTGGGCCTGGTCCAAAGTCAGTCTTTTATAATCTGGGTTGTGTTCAGGCTGAACTGGGCTTTGCTTTTCCATTTTTGAGAAAGCCCAAAGAGCAGCCTCCTGCTGTGAAAGCCTTATAAGCCAAGCTGCTGATGTGAAACAAGTCTCACATTTGTTTCCTTTCACATCTTTTGGTTTAGAAGCACACAGATGCGCTTAACACAAACTCTAAAAATAAAATCCTCAGAAGAGTAGGAAAATCAAGATTTGTACTTTTTAATGATTGCCTCTAGCAGCCTGCCTTATGATCTTGCCTTAGAATTGACATCACACAACTGATCAGCCTTAAAAACAAAAACTAGTTTTCACACCTTGCTACTTTTAAGATAAAATGCCTTTTAAGGCTTTTCTACTAATTAGCTGCCATGACTTCCCAATCTCTTGGTAGAGGCTCTTTTTAATGTATGTCAATATAATCAACAAGAATTACGATCTTTTATTGAAGGTGTGTTGTTAAGAGATAAGCAAACATAGGGTGCTGCTTTCTCCCCACTAACAGCCAGATCCAGCCGTGCCACTTCAAGTATCAGATCTGCTGTGTCACCCACCTGCCTGAGCAGGAGCTGCCAGGAGGCACTGAGGGTGGGGAAGACCACTTGGTAGAGCTGAAGTGGCCTGGAGGATGGAGCAGAAGGTTATTGCTACAGCCCTGTCACAGAATTCTCTGCTGCTAAAGTGTGGGAACCCAGGACATCCCTCTGGGTGCCCTGGATGGCCCGAGCCACTGGCAGGGGGCTCTGAGACCCTGGCATGCAGCCAAGGACACACGTAGGGTTTTGATCTTAGCCCATGGAGCAAATTACCAACTCTGTATGAAGAATTACAAGCCACACACACAAGTTTAGGTATTGTAGCAGAAGTAGTCACGAAGTGAAAGGAAGGATTTTTGAGTGCTGTACAGAGGGGTTTTAAGCCTTGTACGCAGGGGTCCAAGTTTTGTACATGGGGGTCAGGAGGTCTAAGATGGAGGGATTTGGGTGTGCCCTGTCCTCCTTCTTTCTCCTTCCTGACCTCCATGTCTTTGGTGATGTTTGCACTCGCAGATTGGTTTAGAGTAGAAAGTCACCATTCAATATAGATAGTAGGCATTGGGGAAAAAGTATAAACATGTAGTACGTAATGTGTGATATAAAAGATGGCACCAGCCCCCTGGGAGGGCAGTGTGCCTTTGTCTGACCTGCTGAACGGGCCACAGCAGTTCAGGAGAAGAATCTTTTAGATAACCAACAATAAACAACCTTGAGACCGGACAACAGAACACTCCTGAGTCTTTCTTTGAAGGCATGGGTTGGAGCAGACACTTTTCCATCTTTCGGGGTCACCCCAATCCGGGGGTGAAACCCCACACTAAAATACAGTGGAAAGCTCAGTGAAGACCACACAGCACAACTTGCCACCTGGGATACAGGGGATTGATAAACCTTTCTCAGAGGTGGAGAGTGTTGTGCAACTGCCGCCATCTCCCTTACAGCTCTCCTCTTTCTCACATGATAGCTCTTCAGCTTGAGTGATATGAAAATAAACATCATGCCAGTAAAGAAAAAAGCCATCTGAGTATAAATTAAAGTGGCCAAAGCCTCCCTAGCTGTTGTTAGTCTCTAAGCACCTCCGTGATCTAGATGTTGCCAACAGTAAGCCCAGGTCTTGTGCTTTCCTCCATACCAATGGCTTTGCTCATGCAGTATCAAGCACTAATATCTACAGTGGTTATTGAGGGAATACACACAACCTCAGTAAGGTTGTGTGTATTCTCACAAATCATCTGGAACACACTCTTGGATGCCCATTTTAAAATAAACATTTACAGCCTCAGTTCTTCAGCACTCCACAACAGGACCAGCCTAGTGCCACAGCCTGAGGATTTGTCAGCTTGGATAACACTTAATGTCAGCCTCTTCTTATGCTGCAAGCTGTTTGATTATTCCTAGCTAACACAATTATCTGTGCTTATATTTTCCATGCAGTCCCAATACAACGCTCAGACGTTTCAAACTGATAGTTTAATTAAATTATGGCAATTAGGGTTATTTCAGTTCCAGGAGTATGTGAGGCAAAGATGCTGAGGATAAACACAGCACTTGTGCTTCCAGGGGAGTGGAGAGATTCTGTTCTGTGGGAATATGAAGCTTTCAGAGGAGTGAATTTCATCAGCATTTGAATCCTCTAGAAATCATGCTTCTTTTACGTATTTCAAGTTGGATATTCCAAGATGGAATCTATTCAGATTACTTGTGGAATCGTGGTCTTACACATGCGAGCAGAATTGGAGATCCAGCTATTTCTCTGTGCTTAAGAAGTATTTTTACTGTCTGTTACTCTGTGGAGCCAGCAGTGCCAAGACAGCATGCAGCATGGCTCTTCTTGTGCTGCTCCATATAACCAGCAATGTGCATTTTGTGTGCATGTGTGTGTTTGCCCATCAGGAACATGTGCTCAGCCTCACTACAGGCTGGACCCATGCACACAGAGCTGCAGCAGCCTCACCTGCATCCTGAGGGTCATGAAGTTCAACCAACTCTAGCACCCTGAATTTGATGGAGATCCTTGCTGAGGCACTTTTCCAGCTTTCCAGAGATAAAGACTGTGCCCCAGGAAGACTTCCTTTACAAGCCTCATTACCAACTTTCACAATGTCTCATGCAACTTGTGAAGAAGCATCTGGCTACCTCTGGCTTTGTATCTTTTGTAAGAAAATAGTCCAGCCCTTTACTGAATTGTGGCTTATATGGGAATGGAATGACGGTGGCT
The DNA here is from genome assembly GCF_015832195.1 of Motacilla alba alba. Lineage (NCBI taxonomy): Eukaryota > Metazoa > Chordata > Aves > Passeriformes > Motacillidae > Motacilla > Motacilla alba. The sequence continues at coordinate 96,392,911 of NC_052016.1, read as the reverse complement.
TGCCAGTTACACTTCAATCACCCCTACCACCAGACAGGCTTGAAGATAAAGTAAGGAATGAATTTATTCAGGAATCCACAGATCAGCATTACAATCTCCTTATTTAGAGGCAGCTGTGCATAAAAAAAAAAGAAAACTTAGAGCTGCAGACAGATTATTCAGTTATCTGTTTTATGCTGTTGAAATGCTCTCAGCATGCTTACATACCTTTCAGCTTGAAACTTGTCTTTAAGCAAGACCTAGTCCACAGCATGTATTTCATTGAAGGGATGTTTATTAAGGGGTATGCATGTCCTTGCACACCTCTTTTCTCCCCAGGGCTATTTCACTCCCACACATGCCATTGCCTGGGCTGGGAAGCATTTGTGCCTGCTGGATAGGTGGGTTCCACTGTCCAGACAAAATATCTTGGTGCTTACCTTCATGCATGCTGACTGTGAAGGAGAGCTTCTCCTGAAAGGCAGAGCAAGATTCAGGCCTCCTTGTATTAATTTTTTATATAGTGAAAACACCAGCTAGTATATATGAATCAGCTAAAAATCATAGTAGGTATAAACAGTGACGTACATGTAGTTAATTAGAACTTGACTGTATTGAGACAAGAATTAATGGCAATCTAATTATTTCAGGGTGAAAATGACTTGAACATGTTTGGCATGATCTATGCCCATGCAATACCCCAAGATGGCATCCTCTTCCTTCAAAGGTGTTGATGTACTGGATGAGAGACTTCTGGAAAACATTAAAACCAAAAGTAATTTATCATACTCCATATTCTATTAGCACAATTTTATTTTTCATCTGTTCTCCAAAATCCTGGATTCACATCAGCCAATGCATCAATCAATCACTGTGTTTAATTTTCATATGGTCCTGTGGTAAAAATCCTCACTTGCAAACTTTCAAAACGGGTCTCTGATGGCAAAAGTTTTTACTTCTTTTCTAAGGACTGTAAATACCCTTGCAATGGTCACATGAACAAGAGGAATAATCTTGGGTTGTTTGACATAATGTGATCACATCTCTGAAGAATGGCTTTGACTTAGAAAATAACTTTTGTTTTTGCACAGGCAATGCTGGCTGGACAGTGTCATACAGAATGGCTGTCCTCAATAAGATCCTGACATTCCTTTTACAGAGCTACCAAGAAAAATCTGGGTGATTTGAGCTGCTGACATATTTGAAAAGGAGCAGAACTGCTCTAGTCACATTGAGAGATGATGCAAGTAATTTTTCATCATGGCAGCAAAGGTCCCACATGAGAAAGGCTTCTCAATTCAGTCCTCTAACACAACTCTGCCAGAAAGGATACTTTGAGAGCTGTGTTTCTGGGATCCCCTGGCCTTTCTCTACCAGACTTTCTCCTCCTTCTCCTCTTACTCTGCATCCTGCTTCTCCTCCTCATCATCACCAATGTCATCATCAATATCTGTCAATAGTCAATATCTGTTTTTCTTAAAATTTGATTTCCAGAAGGCAAAGTTGTCTCCAGAGCCTGTCCTGGCACAAAAGATCAAGATCAGAGTAGGATCAGAGTCAGAGAGTCCTCAGGTCTGGGATCCAGTCTTACTTTAGGATTTGTTGAAATTATATGCAGAACTGAATGCTCTAAATGCATTTCAGCATGCAAGGCAGAGAAAACAACTTCTCTTTCTTTCTACTTGTTAATCTCCCTTAGTTCAAGACTCTTCAATGCCAGGAGGTCTCTTTTCATATTTCTTTAGATTTGGCAACTATTGAATATGTTCAGGCCCAAGTTCAATTTCAAATGAGAGGTGATGCCCATGGCTCATTCAGAGACTTGGAAAAACATTTTCTCAATACACTCTAGCAAAAGAGCAGATTCTTCCTAAAAGACAGAAAGAAGCATTGCAGTCTGGTGAGCAGGAGCCAAGTTTAGCATGATCACAGATCAAAGAGAGCTGTGAACCTCTGGTCTCTATCTCTGCAGGGTGCTGTCCAGAATGTTTAGTATTTGTGCCCAAAAATTCAATGGCAGATTTGTTTACAGAAGAGTTTTCCAAGAGGCGCTTGGGTTGCGCTCAGCAGCTGCCCTTCCTGCTGTGGCTGGGCATACCTGGCGTGTCTGGGTGATTTATGGACTTCAACTGCTCTCTGCAGCCCTCCTGCTTGAGAGACAGGGGCTGCTCCAGCACGGCAACGAGCCATGAAACAACAGCTGCAACAGATGGCCACAGCTCCTGCCCTGGGTTGGATGGCCACAGCTCCTGGCCTGGTTTGGATTGCTCCTGCCCTGGGTTGGATGGCCACAGCTCCTGGCCTGGTTTGGATTGCTCCTGCCCTGATTTGGATGGCCACAGCTCCTGGTCTGGTTTGGATGGCTACAGCTCCTGGCCTGGTTTGGCACACCCTGCTAAAACGGGGCGAGAGGTGACGCTTGTGCAGGGCTGGATAGGTGAGAAATACCACAAGGACATTTGTCAATGGCAAACAAAGAGTAGTAAAGTGCTCTAGGGAAATAAGGTTAAATGAGGAGGTGAGGGGAGTGAGGGGAAGGTGAGAAATGCCAGATGTTTTGAGGGAACATATATTAATTCTTGAGGGGAAAGAAGTGGTGGCAAGGAGGCAACAATTCAAAGGATTACCTTGTAGTTTTCATGGCCTGAGTGGAGAGGGGAGGTTGGAAGACCACACTGCTGATACTGCAGATGTCTGGGGCAGAAAGGAAGCAGGGGAGACATGTGGTGTGCCAGCCATAACATGTAAGAGGAAAAGAGGTGGTGGAACATGGAATTAAATGCATAGAAAATTATGGTAATACTAAGGTGGTCTAGCATTACATTGGATGATGGTTTTCTGAGGTATGCATACAGGCAGTATCAGAAAAAGTTCAGCAGATTCATAGTCAGGATATGTGCAAAAACAGAATGCAGATTTTACATGATAAAGACTCTAATATCACTGTCCTTTAGTCATACTGAATGTAAATACATCTTTTTAAAGCATAAAAAAGCAACACCGTGGGGTTTTTTCCCCCAAAAATTTAATATCAGAGAGCTATTTGCGCATTTTGATCAGTGTGTAAAAATGTAGCTAGTCTTGGCTGAGAAGGCCTATGCAGCAGAGACATGTCATGCCTTTGCTCAGCATGCTTTGGTTTTGATTTCTGCACTCCAACAATTTAATAGCTGAACATGTCTGTCAAATCTTTCAGATTAATGCATGTCCATAGAGCTGGTAATTTGTCTTTGAATTGTTTTTGAAAAATCTGAGCAGCCTCAATGATGTCAGAAGTAGCTATTGTTTAACTCAGGCACCATAAAGAGCTGTCCTCCTGCTATATGTCATGTTCTCTGTTAATCTTGACCATAAAATTAATGACAGTCATAATATATGTAGCTTTTTCAATCCACCAGTGAATCACTATAAGCTCTCACAAAAGGCATCACTGAAACAGATGAAGTATTAATTCAATCATCTTCTGAGGTTTTTATGTCATGGAGGAGAAAATGAGTGACCCAACATAAAGAGAAAAGAAACATTTGAAGTTTACTGTAGTCACATGCAAGATCTGGGTAAGGGGCAGTGGCAGGTGGCAGGTTGGACATTAATCTGAGCACTTGCATCCAGGCTAATCTGGGCTCTACAGTGAAATTCTTCTCATTGTGCTAAATAGCCTAAGAGGTACACGGTAGCCCTAGGCTGCACTTCTGTCAGCAAAGCTCTAGCAAAGATTGAGTTACCTGTTGATTATGTGGCCAGGGGAAGGATATATTCTGTAACAACAACAACTGCTCTTTATAAACACAACTTTTTAATACCTCTGGGCTTCTTTCAAATGGGACATGATGGCCTTCAGCAGGAAAACCTGAGCTACCAGGCTTGCATTAAGGCACTATCAAAAAAGGGGATTACTGCCCTACTCCCCAATGTGCAGGCACTATACAAGGCTTAAACAGTTTTGTGCAATATTTTAGATTTATCATCATTTCCAGCTGCATAAACTAGTTTTTATTTGCATGCTGGTTTTGGGAAGTGCCTTTGAAGGTAGTAGAATGTCACAGAATTTTACATCTGAAGTCCTGCCTTATATAGCCTAAGAACAGCTCATTGATTGTAATGTAGTAATGGGTGCAGACAGGATGATTTTGAGGTGCTGAAGCACCTCTATTCAAGACCATGTATCCCTCGCTCAGCATGCAACTTGAGTCAGATGTGGGGAAAGAGCAATCAGAGCTAGTCTTGGGAGATTTTGTTGGGAAATGGGCTCCTGACAGAAAGATCCTTTTACTGACTGTGGAGGTGTGGAAAACTCTAAGTCTGCTGGGGGCTGGGGTTTTTTTATCGTCTCAGTGTATTTTTCAGATCCTGCTCTTGAGCAATGATCTCTCTCATAGTTTCCCCTACAAGTGGGAAACCTGAGCCCTTGGGAGCTTAATTTGATTTTTTTCAAAGTGGTTGGCACTTGCACCATCTCTGTCCATCACTGGGACTTTTACTTACTTGCCAGGTTGGATAACATGGATGTGGGTGTCATGTCCAAGGTCACACCATGAATTAATGTCAGAGCAGGGATTATTATTACTTATTATGGGTAGGCTGGTGATTACACCTATGCTTAAGGCAATCTACAGTTTCTATTATGAAAGTCTGCTTTTGTGTTTGTGCATGCCAAAATAAAACTGCTTAGTATAAAATTCCTGATCCATACAAGCAGCTTCATACTTGAAGGCAGGTGAAGCAGGCTGGGCTCTGGATTTCTTTATTTTGCTTGAGGCAACTCCTGACTCTGGCTGCTGGGATCACAGCACTGTACTTCTCTGAGACAAGAGTTACCTCAGGAGAAAAATTCCTCTCTTCTAAAAGGAGTTCTGAAAGAATTTTTTGCACATATGCTCCCTGGTGGAGTTAGGTAGAGTGGGGTAAAGGCATTAGTTCAAACAGACAGGTAAGTGGGCAAACAGGGCACCAAAATTCAGTGTTCCCAGGATTGTATATCTCGTCTGCTTTGAACCCAGGCAATCACTTGGATCCTTTTGTCACTGTAAACCACAGAGGGTTTTATTGTTGTTCCTGCTTAGCTTTGTAAGGACTTATTTTGGTGGATTATGAGGGTAGATTTAGTTTTGGACTGAAGAAGCCTTAGCATGATCCAAAAACAGCAGCTAAAGCATACTGAATGAGTATTTCAGCCAAAATGGGAAAGGGCAGAGATGGGGCCACGAAACAGCTGCTAAGAGGAGTGGCCTTTTGTGAGCTGTGATATTTGCTTGGCATATAAGTGGATGAGTGGTGAAGAAATGATTTCTGCTTTTCCAACTTTGTTTGTACTCTGAAAATACATCCAGCTCTCCCTCTGGCTTAAGAGTCGCCACTCAGTTACTCTTTACTCAGGGCACTTCATTTGTCAGGGCTGTGTCATCAGGTCTGCAAAGTGAACCTGAAGACATGGTGTCATTAGGTAGGCACAGAAGGGCAGCCTGGGGACTGGATACATCTCCCTCAGTGTGAGTAGTACACAGGATGGAGAGGGGGAGAAATGGAAAATCTTCCTAGATTTTCATTGCAAAGTTGGATTTTAGATGTTTTGAAGAGAATTGGGTGTCTGGATTTTCAAACTCAGGCTCCTCTGCATCATTTACCCAAATGTGGCATTGTTTGCTAGGGGAAGAACTCCTGCCAGTGCTCTGAGCTCTGGCAGCCTCCAGGCCCAAGGGGTACAAACTGTGGAGACTGGGCATGGGACAGAACAAACATCTCAAGCATTCGGGATCAGAAACAGCAGGAAATTCATGGAAAGAAGAGAGAAAGAAATGCATAAAGGTCATTAAATATAATTTGCTTCTGTCTCAGAGAGTTCCCAACCCAAAACCTGTGGGAATTCAGAAAACTGTTCCAGGATATATATATTCACAAGCACAAACTACTGGCTACGGGGAAGAAAATAGGCTGGGTTGACTTACATCTCACCCAACAGAGGCATTTTTGTGGCTCACTACTCAAAGCAAGGGCATCTCATGCTGAGTGAGGCACAGTTCACATAAATTCAGCAACCAGAAGTTAGCTGGTGACAAAATTTATGTGAAGGAAAGTCTGGTGTGAGCTATCTTCTCTCACCAGGTAGTCAGCAGCAGGAGATAGGCACCTCCAGCCCCCATAGAAAGCACACAGGTAACTGGCTTAGACCAGGTGCCAGCTTTTGATGGCAAAAACTGTGAGAGGTGAACTGCTGATGAGAGCAACCAGGAAAAACAGATGGGTCACAGGGCTCTGAGTGCTTCAATCTGCTCCAAAGCCTGAGCATATCTTGGCAACAATGGCATCTTCTTGGAGCTTCAGCTCAAAACACAGAGCGGAAGGGGAAACCAGGCAGAGTTGAGGCCCTTGGAAATCACCCTGCTTTGCTCCATCATACAAAAGCACCCACATCTCACCTGTGCTCCACAGTCTGGGCACAACAGTGTCAATGAGGACAGCTGCCCACCAGGAGGGAGGTGGGGTTGGGATCCTCCAGGTATTCCCCAGGTGTGGGGAGGGCTGAGTGTGGAGTTTTATGTGCAGGTGTCTAATTTGGAAGGCACTGGTGTGACCTGTGGCTGTGAAGGGCAAGAAGAAGCCAGCAGGCTGACGTCTTGCTAGCACAGCCAAATCCTCTGCTCAAAACAGCAAATGCTAATCTCATCTTTCTCACTGTGAGAACCTGAGTGTGAAGAGTTGACAAAATATTGACTACCAGCACAATCTCCACAGGTGCCCTCTTCCCCTCTGGCTCTACTGCTAAGTTTCTGGCAATCAATGTCATATGTGCAGAACCCACGTCCAAATCCCCCAAATTAGATTAAAGGCTCAACAACATCATGACACAGTTTTAATCGCTGTGCTACCTACCATGAACACAAATGTCAGAACAGCAAGGACAGATCCCCATGAATATCTGTTAGTAGAGTTCTTTTAGTAAACACACTACCAGTGCAAGCTGGTTAGATTTTGGCTTGTTAAACCTATATGAACATTTATGTTCTTCTTGGATGCCCACATTTCTGGCATCTTCTGTGACTTGCAGAGAATGGCAGGGCAAATCCTGATTGCGAGGGATTAGTGGTAAAACCTCTAACCTCACTGGAATGGATAGCTAATGGCACCTTGGTATGGCTTCCAAGGGAGCTGTGCTTTACAGCTTGCAGCATTTCCTTTCCATTTCTAAAGCATATTTGGACTCAATGATCTTAAAGATATTTTCCAATCTAAATGATTCTGAGATTATAAAGCAGCTCTTGTTGTACATACACATCCCATTGCCTTGGAGTAGGGAACTGGTTGAAAATCTTGCTTTGCTTCCTGCTGTGCCTCAGTCATGGAAGCAGCAGGGCTGGCTCTGGGGCTACAGCCCGTGAAAACAGCAAGCAATGCCAAGCAATGTCATCGCTGCTGTGGGATACAGACCCTCAGCCCCCATCCCTTTTCATAAAGGCTATGTCTCTTCTTCTGACAACATCCACAGGAATACCTCTCCTGCTAGCCTGCCACCCTTCTGTGCCTTGGAAGTGCTGGTCTCCTAAGTGTGGGGGCATTCCCCTGCCTGTCTCAAGGAAGTGGCTCAGCTGTTATCTGCTGCCAGGAGCACAGGATCAAGGCCTGACACGTTGCCGATGATTTAACTTTCTGGCAGCATCCTTTTTCAAGGAGATCTTTCCCTGGCAAGGGTCCCCAAGAGTAAAGCAACACCCAAAATGAAACTGGGACAGTTTAACTAGCAGGACAATGTGGGGTAGTCAGCTCTAGAGAATATTTGCTCTTATTAGAGAGAAAAGCAGTAAAGTTTGCACTAGCAGATCTATAATCCACCTTCTCAAGTTTTTAGATTAAGTGTTCTGGAAGGCAACATCTACCCCAAGCTGGTCCCTGATTGCTGGATGTGTACACCAGATCCAAAAAATGTTCTGCAGTCGGACTGACCCCTAGGGATTAGAGATGTCATTAGTGCCCAGAACATCCTGGACTGGGTCAGAGGACAACCATCATTTATCCAGGTTGTTTCTACAACATCAGCCACACCTTTGAATCATGCAAACAAAAAATTGGCTAACATGAAAAGGTTGAGGCTTTCCAGAGCTGTCAAAACATATGTCTTAACTACCCCATTTTTGCTGCTTAAACAGCTTTTCATAACTGTTTATTGTTCTGGAAAATGTGAAAGGGCTGTTTACATGGTAGCTAAAGAAATATGAGGCAAAAGGCCACTAGATCTAGGATGAGCAATATTTTCCCCAGGAATTCTGCAGTATATTTCTCTTATCTCCCTAACCCAAGTCTCTAGGCCATTCTCCTCACCCGTGGTGCTTGGAAGCTAGGCATTTCTGCAGGGATAAAAGGAGATGTGTGAAAGTCTTTTTCTGCCAGAGGCTTGAATCAGGCTTTCAAATCATGTTGCTTGGCAGAGGCTGAGGACATGATGTTGCAAGCTTTTTAATGGTAGGATGAATGCCTCAGATGCCCACTTCTCATTGGTTTGGAGCTAAAACCATAAAACTTGACTGGGCTACATGTCAAGCCATAAATCAGTTTGTCATGCCAAAAAACCTGGCACACAGTTTGTGTTAGTATCCAGCTTCTGCAGCTTGACCTACACTTGTTGTCCAAATGCTCAGAGACAAGCTGGGAGGTGATGCTCTCTCCTGAGGACTATTGCTCAATCAGAGCTCTGAAGAAAAGAGAGAGAAGCAGGAGATGAAGGGAATGAGGTGTTCTTCAGGACTGTGGAAGTACTAAATAAAACAGCAAAGGAGTTGAATCCCTCGTCAAGTACTACTACTTCAGCCAGGGGGAGGAACAACCCGCAACCTCAGTTCAACAGCACAGCACTTCAGATGAGTATGTTGCTGTAGAGAGTCATTTGCCTGCACAGAGAGTCTGCCTGATGTTATTTCTTCACCATACCGTCTTACAGAGAGCTTTTCCTTTTCCTCCCCTTAAAATAGTTCAACTTTGTACCAAGGACCATGTCTCTGCTACAACTTTCTCTGCAGAAGTACATTGAAATGCAGAGATGGATCCAATATTGACAAGGAGGTAAACAGGTTGTAACCCCACCTCTACACTGAGCCTTGCTTGGACAGGTTTTCCTCCCCAGCCAGCAAGATTGTCCCCATGGGAGCTACTAAAAGAGCTTTTTCCCACCTCAAACATCTTGCTTTTTTTTTTTTTTTTTTTAAATCCACCAGTGTCCCCTTCACCCAGCACTGCACTTACCTTGCAGCAGGAAGGGTATGACAAGCCCTAAGCAGAATAAGCAGGAAGCTCACCCTTGAGCTCCAGTCCTGCTGCCAACACTGACTTACTTTGTGATTTCAGGCTAATCTCTAAAGCTGCTGTCTTTTGTAGTGAGGTGGCACTACAGCTTCCTGCACGAGGAGATGCAGGGCAAAAACAAGGCAGGACACGAGACACAAACTACCCTGCAACTGCCCTGCACACCTGGGGCAGACAGATGGACGGATGAAGGAGTGTTGGAGTTTGTGACATCCACAGAGCACTCAGCATTTCTTAAGGTGTTTCTGTCAATCCCAAAGGCCTGACAAATAATCTGATTGATAAATTAGAGTGGCTCATGTCTCAAACAAAATACTGTGCCCTGAAATATCACCATCTCCTCGAGGTGCCTTGCAGCACCTCCTGAAGGCATTCCCAAATACAGCAAAGTGATGGACTGGCACTACTCAAGAGCACAACAGCCCTTTCCATCGGGGCCCTCATGCAGCTCTAGCTGTGATGCCTTAAAAGGCTGGTGAGCACAGAGATGCTGCAGTCCTTATCTCCTGCCCATGGCTGCTGCTTTGGAGATATTATATTTATAGCTCACCCGCAGCACAGATGCCCAACTGTCTAATTACGAAACATGTAGTTTGGGCAATCCAATAAAGAGGCAAGGCTGTCCTGTCCTCTCTCGTTCACAGACTCATGAGCAGAGGCAGTACTGAGCTGCAGCAAGGTAAGATAGTGCCTTGTTTTGGTTTTCACTGTCTTTTGAGCCCTTTTCTCCTTTCCATCTGTAATTTGCCATCACTTCCCAGGGCTCTGCGTAGACGTCTTGAGGAGAGTGCTGCTTTTTCAGGGGAAGAGTGGGCTCTTAGATGTTTGTTCCTCTCTTGCTGCCAGGGCACACACAGAGAGTCTCTCTTTGTATTCCCAGTCTGCTGTCAGGAGCCAGGTGCTAACTAACAGCTGCTCTTTAGTTTCTTCACTAATAAACACTGTCATGTTTTCATGTTCTCAAGGAACACCACCATATCTAACTATAGTATAGACACTTCCCTGGTTTGAATAACAAACTGAATTACTTTAGGCAGAAAGCTTTTCATTAGTTTTGGGAGATTTTTCCCCTCTATCAGCATTTTCTTCTTTATGTTGAATGTTTGGAAAATGAAGAGATGGTAGGAAAAAAAAAGTGGACCAGCAGAAGGAACATTTTACTTTTCTTTCCTCTTTCAGACCATTTTCTAGAGGCCATGAAAGAAAAAAAGGAAAATTGCAGGTGATGCTTGCTGATTTCATGTTTTAAACAATTGCTTGCTATGGATTACAGCAGCTGAGGGAAAAGGAAAAAGAAAGCAAAGCACTGAATCATAACTGTGTGTCAAAGCAGGAATTCATCAAAACTAGCCTGTAAAATAACAGTAGCAATAACTGCCAAATGACAATTATCAGGATATTGTTGTATTAAATTACTTTTAACCTCATCTCATGAGAGCATTAATTTTCAAATGAAGCTAATAAAAGAATGCCTCTTAGGAAAAATAAGATTCTCTGTGCATGTGCATACATTTGTTTGGATGCATTTACAGATACATTTTTATTATGAATATTCTTACAACAAAAGCTTTTAAATCCAAAGATCACAAAATATGACACAAAGGTAAGAAATATTAATTTACTTTTAGCCTAAAAGCTAAAGCTATCACACATTGCACTAGAGTTTGTTTACTAATCCATTATTCAAGAAGTTAAATGAAAGAAAGGTTTTTTTTTCAGATGCTGATTCCTTCATGGGCTTTGACAGGCTCTCAGGTCCCTGGTACCCTGAGGAGCAGGACTCCTTAGACCTGACCCAAAGCCAGTGTTTGTAGGAAAGGACAGCCCACTTCAACGTGCTTGAGGTCAGATCCTAGGTGAGGATTTCAAAGGCAAGAGGTCAGATGAATACTTGGTCTAAAGCTGCTGGAGATGCACTGACTGAAGATGAGAGGTGATGTTCACATTGGTGCAATTGGTGCAGCACTTTGGTCTGGTCCCAGGGCAGCCCTGGGGCTGTACCCAGGCCGTTACACACTCATGGCCTCTGAAATCAAGTGAACACATCCAAAACACGTCCTAGGGATAGGATTTGCTCTTAGGCCATGGCCAGGAGGGAGAGCCCTACACATCTGGTCAGCAGACCAGTATAGGTGAGTGAATCTCAGTGCCTGGGAGCATCCTATTTGATTTATGAGTAAAGACATGGCCTCAGAGTTTGCCCCCATGTATCCAACCTCACCTGCGACAGGCACTCACTGCCATGGTTGATGTCCTCAGGTGATACGTCATGTCTGGCTTAGCTTTCCAGGGTTGTGCTTGTGTGGGCTGTGACAGTCAGTGTAGATAGTGCTGAGACAACATGCTTAGGGACAAGTTTGCTCCAACTTTCATGTCAAGAACAGCAAATACCTTAAGTGGAAGTATAAATTAATGTAAAATACCAAATTGTCTGCACATGCACTTATCTTGGAGCTCACCGTCCCCATGTGGATGCTTCAGAAGGCTCCAGACACTGTAGCCAGCAGCTCACACATCTCCCTATTCTCCAGCCATAACCATCTACACTGTGGTCTGGTCAGATCTGCACAAAGCTCCATCTTGTGCTCCCCAGCACTGGTGAGATGAATTTCCTGTTACCTGGAGCCCAAAGGCAGCGTGTCCCACCAGAGATTGCAGTGTTTTAGAGGGACACCAGTGGGACAAGGCAGCTGCCTTCGCTCGCCTGGTTATTACAAGACCTTGCTACTAAGCTAAGCAGATGTGCTTCCACAGTAAATTGTGCAGTAATCATGTACAAAATTAGTATTTTTAATAGAGTAGGCTCACTTCTCACATGCTAGAAATTTTCTTTGCCTATCTTCCAAGCCTCAGGCTAAAACAATAAAAATGAGAAAATCATCCTGGTTGAGCACTTGGTGTTAAAATATTGCAGCCACTGGTGAATTGACAGTGTTCCCTTTTAAAAACAAGAAGCAGAAGCAGCATTCCAATCATGTACAGCAAAGCATTAGCTTTTTAAAAAAACTGTGTTGGCCAAAAGTCTTTAGCTGGAACAAAATACAGGAACATACATACTAATGCTGTGATTTTTCACTGGATTTGAATTTAAAAGTGAAATTAAACAAAAAGACCCAAAGCCTGTTTCCAAAGTGAAGCCATTCTAAAGGCAATCTCCAACAATACTACTTTGTTCTTACCTAGCATTTAAAAATATGATTAATGGATGAATAACTTTACTTTTTCCCTTGCAAACAGCAAGCCATCAGAACAAGGCAGACCTTTGACTGCAGCTGGCAAGAGGCTGTGAGGGGGCAGCCTCATTCAAACCCTTCTTTAATACAGAAAATGTAAAAGGCTATTTTACAGAGAAGAAAACCAGAGAAGGAAGTGGATGTGAATACTGACTTGGGGGTGAAATTCTGGCCCCACAGATATAATGGGAGTTCTCTCAGATGCATCCACAGATTATTTTAACAAAACCCAGATCTCTTTCTTTTCCTCCTAATTTAATACTACCAAACTCATGTAGATTTGTACCACAAGATTACATTTCCATATTTTCCTTATCATTTCTCCTTCTTTGTATGTTGTCTAACCAAACCACAGACATTCTGACACAGTTGTTTTTCAGTGAGGTGAATTATTACTGACTGCAATATTTTATCTTTGGCTTTATATCACAGTGAGTACAGTTGCATGCTAATAAATCTCAGGCTGTTTCAACAATGTTCATGATCTAACAGTGATCAGCTTCAAGAAGCATAGGTCATATTGCACAGAGTTTTGTGCAAGTGTTTTGTCCTAGTTTTTCCAAAAACATCTGGAGAAATTTTGCCTGGTTTTGCTCAACTCCCCCTGACAAACATAGAAGGAGGACTACCACAGATATTTCAAAGGCATCCATCAATTTCAGAAAGCTCAAAAAGTTTCTACTGCAGGTTGATTTACTGGCTACTGTTAAAATATGCTAACCAAGAATTAGTGACACTGAAAGAGCTAGAAGAAAAAAATATTTTCCCTCAATTTCTCTTGATATTTTCAGTAATATTTTTTGTGAAGCCATTTATACAGGTTCTCTTTTATAATATTCTTTCTTTTTCCTGCAGTGTCTGTGGAACTCCCATATCACAACAAATTAGAGTAAAACTCTCCTTTAGAAAGGAAAATAAGTGCTTTGTCATGAGAATAAAATGGGCACATAAGTGGGGACAGAAGCTGTCTCACACACCCCATAAACAAAGCTAGTGGGCTTTCAGATCAGCATATTCCCTGTCAAACTGAACAGATTTCCACCAAGGTCTTCCTAGAAATTTGCATGCTTTCTGTAGGAGGGAAGCATTGACAGCATTGACTAGTGCTCCTTTTTGGTAGTCTGTGGCTAGGGAAGCAAAGCCCAACACGTCTAGAGATTACCATATGAAAACAGAAATACCTGCAAGCCATAGATGCCATCACACAGAAGCCCATTATTCTGTTATTTATCCCATTTTTTAAATGCTTGGTATCCTAATTCCCTATGCATGGTTTCCATTGCAACACATCTCCCTGCCTCCAGCGTTGGGTGTGGAAGGCATCAGGACACTCAGGGGCTTAGAACACTAATTATGATACAGAGAGAGATACAGCATGGCACTTTTGGTGCAGAACAACAAAAGAGAGGAAATTCTCAGAATAAACTCTGTTGTACTTTTCAGCTCCACCACATAAGCCCCAGTCAGGAATTTGTGTGAGCACAGGTTAAACACATTATGTGTTATGTGCTCACATGGCCTGCATTTCACTGGTGAGTATTTCTTCTCTCAACATCCTTTTAGGGGAGAGAAATAGCACTTTTTCCTAATTCAGAAGAAAGAAGTAAGGGTCTTCTAAGGACCAGAGCTGAGGGCAGCCATGCTTCCTTTCTGCCTTTTTGCCCTGTGTTTACTAGTGCGAATGTAGGGTGGATCTGTGGCTTACTGAAGGAAATAGCAAACAGTGCTGGGTCCAGGGCTCGCTCAGAGAAAGCTGGCAGGAGGAGCAGCGGGGGAATGGCTGTGGAAGTGCTGTAGGCACTCAGGAAGAGCAGTCTTCCTTCCTCACAGGTCTTCCTCTGCCCTCTCCTGCAAGTGAAGTTTCCACTGCCTGCCAGTGCTGTGTTTGCTGCCAGACTTTGCTTACCAGCCCCTTCCTCATATTTTTTGCTGGATGTCCAAGTGTTAGAAACTCTTCCTTGCAAATGAGGAGTCTGGGTTCCTGGAAATCCTTCTGGATATAAGGAAGAGTCAGCATCATTGTGGACAGGCTCTTCAGGGACACACAGATGGGCAGTGCTCAGTCATGCCAGGCATTTACATTGTAAACCCAGCCAGGACTCACTGGACTTTATGGTTAGGTATTAGGGATAAGCAAAAGGATAAGCTTTAGGGATAAGCAATGCTTTATGAAGAAAGTGAGTTCTGACTCCTCTCTAATGATTCATAAAAATTACTTATCTTCCAGCAAGAGACACTTACACTTCAAGACAAGCCATTGGTACAAGTCTTTCTTTTGTTTTACTCACAACATTTGAATTTCATTCACATTTAGACAGCAACTCCACTGGACAGCCATGGGAATATAAACTTGGCAAGAACAAACAGAATCCGTGTTGCTATCAGGCTGACAATGATTGGTATATTTTTTCAGCTCTGTGTGAAGTGGTAGACATGAAATTCACATCAGCAACCAAAGGTTTACTTTAATCCTATTATTTAAAGGGCCTGAGCACTTATGGGGTTCAAAATAAGCACAAGCCTAAGAAGATCAACAGCAAGGACTCTACTTCAAAGTGCACAATCTAAGCTCATGTACTCAATCATAATATATGTCTGAGCCTATATCTCAGACCCTCTCAGTTTATCTGTAGTATATACAAACAGTAGTTGAGAAGAAAAATAATTGTTGCCATACAGAAGGATCTTTCTACAAAACAGGATTTCCCCAGTCATGGTCAGAATAGAGAGGGAGACTGTTTCTACTTACATCAAAATATTATTAGTCTAAAGTAAATTGGGAAGTGATTTGCAGCTGTATGCTTCTTTTGAATATTAGGCAAGTTGAAGGGTTTGGGAAATGATAGGGCCAACAGATAACCAGTCCTTGAGCAAGAGATGGCTGTAACAGAAGAGGCAAAATGATCTCTTTTTTTTGCTCCTGTGTTCATTGTGAAGAACTTGGAGAGCTTCCTGCAGCAGAATGCTTCCTTAGGGGTATCGTCAGAGGATCTATTTCAAGCTGAAGTGTTTGTAGAAGAGGTATGGAGCAAATAAACAAAATTAATAGGAAGAAAATTTTAGAACCAGATGGTGTTCATCCAACAGATTTAAAGGGACTGAAGGATGAATTAGCTGAAATAATAATAACAGTCCATGGCCTCTTATTTAAAACAGACTTAGAACTGAGCACCTGAATGTATCCAATACAGCATCAGCCTTTTCAAATGCTTCCAAGAGAAAATAGGAGAAATAGAGCCTGGTAATACTGACAAATTTAGTAGAAATCACTACACAGTGTAGAGAAGATGGGTAACTATGATACATTGGGAAAAATTCAATATACCTTGGTAAGGAGAAATGTTCTACAAATCCATCAGGTTCCTGTAAGATGATAAACAGCATGGAGATACAGGAGATCTTTGTTTGACAGCATCTGCCTATTTGTCCTTTTCCATGTATTCAATAAGGGCCCTCATCAAACAACCTTAAAAACATAACTAGTAATAGGATAAGAGGGAAGATATTTGCATGTATGGCATAAAATCAATTAAAAGATAGGTTTTACATAAAGAGATTAATAGGACATTATTAGTGGGAATTCTTCTAAGACTGAGAAACCAGATGAGAGAAAAGGATCTTAGGCAAAAAGATGAGTAGGCAGTAGAACAGCATCTTATACTGAATGTAGATGAGCATAAAACAGTGAACATGAGGGGGAAGGGAATGTAACTTTAGCTATAAAGTAATGATTCTGAGATGTTTAGCTGGGTGTGAAATTTAGAGGTTATATAGGTTTACAAAAAAAAAAAAACAACCAAAAACGACATGTAGCCAAAATGCAAACTGAATGTTAACGTTTTAGCCACATCACCTGAAAAAACTAAATTGTCATACTGAAAAAGTTTGAGGAAGAATGATAAAACACGAGAAGTACCTCTCATACAGACTGAACAGGCAGACTGGGACTCCCTGGCCTAGGAGAGATGGCTGAGGGGAGAATATGATGAAGATTGACAAAGACGTGAAGAGCCTGTAGTACATGAATAAAGATAAAGTTTCTCATTATATCTCCAAAGGTAAGACCTAGGAGGCCTCTGATGAAACTAGTAGGTAATATGTTCAAAATTAACACAAGGAAGATTGTTCTTCAGCTACACAGAGTAGACTTACCTACTCATCAACTTTGATCTTAGCCTACTGGAAACTGTGAATTTCCTTTCAGGCAATCAGGAGGGAACTGTAAGTTCATGAAAGTGATATTCAGTATGAATACTGCCTCCAGGTTAAGAAATCCCCAAGCCAAAAGTTGCTGGAGGCTGCCAGAGTATTATGAAGAGATATCATTACATTCTCACTTTCTTTGCAAGATATTTCCCAAGAGCAGCATAACAAATTGGAGGAACCCTGCTTTCAGTGATTCTCATATTTCTATGGTGTGATCTGAATAACTACTAATGACAAGTTCTCCTGACACTATTCATCCTTTAAAGGCATGAATGTTAGACTGAAAACTTGAGTCTACATCTTCCTTCCTTCCTTCCTTCCTTCCTTCCTTCCTTCCTTCCTTCCTTCCTTCCTTCCTTCCTTCCTTCCTTCCTTCCGACACTTCCTTCCGACACTTCCTTCTTTCCCTCCTTCCCTCTTTGGAGGTTGTGGAGTCCTAATGTTACTCCTTAAGGGCAAATTAGACAGTGATCTGCCAGGAAAGACTTGGACATTGTCACTTCTGCCTTGGAAATTAGTTAGGTACGTTCTTAAGGTGTCTGCCAATTGCCCAGTTTTTCAAACCTGTCTTTGCTCAGAAGTTCCTGAGGCCTCTGGCTGTCTGATAAAGGGAAACGATGGTCTCAAATGTTGCTGTTGGTTATTTCCAGAGGGTGACAGCAGTGCAGGGTGATCAGGAGTGGAGGCAGAAAAAGTGCTAAGGAGAGCAGAAGCAAATTATACACCCAGAAGTAAGGTTCTGGAGAAGAAGCCATGAACAGTGAGGCAGTGGGGGGGAGAAAGACTATGGAAGGGCATTTTGCCTAAAAATGCTGAAGTGTGCTGCTGGGAACACCACAGGTGTTGGGAGGTAATAACTCCCTGGTAATGGGAGCTATTTTTTATAGAATAGCAGGTCTCTGATGCTCTCAGAAACACAGAGTCATTAGTTTCTTGGAACAATCACAGTGTTCGTTTCACGCATCTAGAATAGGGAAAGATAAATCATGATTATATGAAAATTAATAAATCCTAAATTAAGGGGTAGTATTTGCCAGCTCAGAAGACCAGCAATTACTGCAACCTCTGTAGTAATTTGACATCCCAGAGTCCATCTGCAGGGGTAGGAAACCCAAAAGGCTCTTCCCATCAGTCATATTCAAGCCCCACATGGCAGTCAAGCTGAATCCAGAGGAAAGGAAAGAAGCAAGAGCTCCTCTGCACAGGTCCCTGCACTATTTACATTTAGAGTCATATGAAGACCCCTCACCTGTTGTTGAGGTTATCTCTCTATCCCAAAGCACTTCTGAAGACATGCCACCAAGATCTCTACCCTTGGCTACAGATGAACAAACTGTGGAGCTGAGGGGTTTAGTGAACACTTAGAAGCCAAAGTGTGAAGATGGCAAAGACCAGAATGTTTCATTCTAGTTTCCTTAAAAGTAAAGGCACCATCCATTCCTTAGTGAGGGGAAAGAATGAGAGAGAATGCTGGGGAAAGTAGGGAAAAGACTGTATTCCATAAGAATTGTGTCTGCCACTCTCTTTGTTGCAAATCTTCATTATTTCTTCAAGCGGGTCACAGCCTGGTGAGGGCTGTTCAGGGGGGTTGCCCCACATGGTACAGGCAGCTACTGCTTGGGCAGTTGTTTGATGGGCTGCCTTTATCCTGCAATGGCCTGTATGGCTTTTTTTTAATCCATGAGGTCCTGGGATGGATTCTCTGACAATGCTGCTTGTCCAGTGAAGGACCTGTCAGTCCTGTAACATGGTGCCTCAGCTTTCCAAGCTTTTGGAAACTCATCTGGCAACAAGAGGGATTTTCCTTAGCAGATACCATTCCTTTAAGCTCTAGGCTAATTCTTGAAGCTTCCTGTGGAGCCACTGTACTTCTCCTCTGGGATCAAACTGTGTTCCTCTGCACATCAGTTATAAAAGTTATTTGTCTACTCAGCTGGGAGAGAGGAAAGCAGCAGAAAAAGGGACACAGCTGTCTTTCTGCTTGGGTCATCCTTTGCAAGCCCTCTCCTGAATCTCAGTTGTCCACAGAGAGAAGGCTATGGTAGCAATTACACAGAAAGTGACAACCCACAGGTGTCTCACTGCCATATTCACTCTGGGACATCTCTTTCAGGAGATAGATTTTTCTGAATGAAACTGGGGCTAACTGGATCAAAAGTCCTGACTAACTTTAAAAAAATAATTAAATCTTTGTCCAAACTGACCATAATGGTCAAAAATGCTTTCGTCTATATACCAAATTGTGCTATGACAGAGACACACTTGTATTTGAGTTTCAGTCATCTGTCTTATCACATAGCCTCATGTTATCCTTCTAAAGACAACTTTTCCCATGAAAAACAGAAGTTGTTTGATGCTACTGAACCATGGCACCTTTCTCTAAATTACTGAAGAAAACTGTATAACACTGTGTGTGAAAACTATAGCGTATTAAGAAAGTAAACATGGAAGTTTTTTTGTTTGTTTTTTTTTTTTACAGATTAGATTGGAATTTCTAAATCACTAAAGTTTCCTCATTGTTTTAGTCCAAACATCACTAATAGAAGTCTTGCATCATGCAAAAGCAGACAGACTTCCTCTATCTGCCTTGGCAGGAGTGGTTTAAATGGGTTATTCAAAGATGTTTGTAATTCCCTCATCAGAATCTGTGAAACTCTGATACTTCTTACCTGATGGCTCTTTCTAGTTGAAGTTCGAGTCTCCTAGGGGAAGAAAGGAAGATCAGAATACTGCAAAAAGCCTTGTGACTTGGAAACTGAATTGGGAAAGAAAATACATGCTGAAAATATCTTTTTATCCTTTGCAAATTCCTCATAATCTTAGGAAAAATACATATCTGTGAGCATTTTATGAGTATGAAATTTCAGGAAGATTTAATATTGCCTAGCTGTTATTTTAGGTTTAATGAACTAAAATGCAACCTCTGCACTAGTCTACACTCCTTCCTAAGTCGTAGTGCCAAAAATAGCAGCTCTCCTAAATGCACCTTCTCATATTCAATTGAAGCTTGTGTTACACAGATTCAAGCATCAAAAAGGGGATTAGTTGAATTCTGATAAAGCAACTTAACAGTTTCCAGGATAAATTGGTGGAGAAAGGAATCAGCCAGTAGCTTAGCCATTATCAAACCAAAAAGTGTATATTTTCCCCTCCCCTGCTCTCTCAGAGACATTATATTTCTCATGTCTCAAACTGGGGGAAATAAAAAAATTCTACTTCCAGCTGTCTCTTTCCACTACTTTTCTTTGTTCATTCTTTTCAGCCAGAAAAAGAGATAAGTGCTGAAATTATAGTTATTCCAGCATCAGCCCAGAAGCTGAAGTGAGACTTATGAAGGCTTAGTAAAATCATTGAGAAATCCTGCTATGAGAATGGTACCATTTCCACCTTTTTTACCCATATGGAGGTACAGCATTCTACACATAGCATTAACCTGTTAAACATACAGACCACTGAAGGACAAGCAATACATGCTATGTAAATGTTATACACATGAGGAAAGTGTTAACCATAGGATAACCTTCTAAATCACTGCATGGCACTTGCATTTCCACTCTTGGTTTATGCCTCCTATTGGAAGCACTGCCCCTGTTTTCATTGCATTGACTCCTCTGAAGCCTTGAAGTTGCCTGATCTCTGCTGGGTTCTTCAGAGAACCACTGAAGTAAAAATAAAATATGAAATATACCTATTGAAAAAAGAAGAAGTGTGTTGCATAACAAATTTTTAAGTAAAAGGGCCTCTGCCCTTTCCTATCCATCTCTCTGAAAATTAATGAAATTTGTGCCTCTCCCACCCACCCACACCTGCTGGATTTGATACTGGTGGGAAAGAGGCCAGGAAGGGCTGCCAATCACTGATGAATATTTATTTGCCAGATAAATGTGGAGTGAGTGGTCCTGAAGTGGGGGCAAAAGGTCTGACATTCCCTGCACCTTCAAGAGTAGTGTTTGATGGAGTGCATACACCTCATCATGGGATGAGGGAAGGTGCTGCCTGGTCACCTTCCTCATCCCTTTCACAGCCCCACACAGTCTTGATGTGGCTGCTGAGTGTCCAGTCCCTTAGTGAGTCCACAAATCAATGGGTTTTAAATCAGCAGAGGCTCTTCTGCCTTCCAGGAGTCAGAGGTGTTATATTAAAATATGCAAAAATTTCCTTATCTTCCTTAAATCAACCCAGACCTACAACAGATAAACTAAATCATTTCAGCTGTAGCCAGTGTATATTTAAACTTATAATTGTGAGAAACACTTGTCTTCTATGACCACAGGGATCATCAAAAAAATCACTGTCAGACTTGCTGCAGTAGCTGTCAATGGACAGATGGGGAAATAAAAATATAATGGAAATTGAAAATAATCAACACATTCAGAATATTTAGTTTGTTTAGAAAAGTTTAGAATCAAATAGCCCAATCAAATTACCCTGAAGGCCTTTTTCCTTTTTTATGTACACTGCTAAATCAGGGCTGAGGCAAGAACAGTAACTAAGATGGAAATAAATTATTACTGTTGCCACTGTGCAATAGTTTAAGAGAGAAACTATTACTCCTATTATATTTATGCTCTAGCTAGTCCTTTGTAAATTTCCTAGCAACTTACACGTGAGTTTGGCTGTCCTGAGCTTTATATTCACAGATCATGAAGCTAACAAACAGAGAGATGAACTCTCCCGTCCAAGGGCACCCAGGAAGTCACTGATGGGACTGGAAACCCAACCAGCAGCTCTCCCAAGATGTAGGTGCAGCTCCAAGGTAGCTCATAGGTTCAATGAAAAATTTTCACTCCCTGGTTTAATTCATTTTACAGTGCCACTGCAAATTCATGGGAAGAGTCAGGGATTCCCCATGTGGCTGGGGAGTGGAGCAGCTTTGATTTAAATAAGATTTAATTGCCATGGCATCCTTAATCCTGTATGCCCGTTGTCAGCCCTCCAGGGCATGATGCCTGTTTTGAAAACTCAACAGCAAAGGCTGGATCAACTGACAAACAGATCATTGCTGGTCATCAAAATAACTCACATCTGTAAAGGAGAGTTGGCTTCTGATAGAGGAACTAGGAATGGCCCTTACCCACCATTTTAAAACCATTGCTTTTCTAGATTTGGAGTAACACTGAGACCAACTAACACATTTCACCCCCATTCCAAATCTGACTACATCTGGGTGCATAAGAGGACAGCAGTACAGGGCTTCTGGCATAAGTTTGTCTTGCAGGAGAAGCTGTTATCTAACCCATGTGCACATCTACACCACCGCTCAGGCACATGCCAGAACCCAGGACCCAAAACTGGACTACCTGGCATCTTCTGAATGCAAAACAACAGCAAGGCTCTGTCGGGATAATGGGCTTCACATATTTATCCTTCTGGTTTCCCTTAAAGTCGAAAGCATTCATATTAAAGCACCTCCCTCTGGCAAGCACCAATCATTACTGAAGAATTACCCTGAAATGCCTCCGTAGCCTGCCCCTCAAGCTGCAGAGAGCAGCTCTCCCATGTGCTTCTCATCCAAATTCTTCCCTCTGGGAGGTTTCCCAGGACCCTCATTGTTTTGATTAGCAGAATGTCTCGGCTAGAATGGTTGATAAATGAAATTGGATTTAGTAGCAGAAAAAGTAGTTCCCGATTATAGTAGGATTAATAGTTCCCCCTCTTCTTACCATGTGCACACTGGCAAGGCTCATGACTGGGTACTGAGCATGTGCTGAGACAATCTGTTCCTTTGGCTTGCTCTTAGAAAAAAATGGTTGGTTTTGGTTTCATTGATTTCCCCTGCTTTTGTTCGTTTTCCTCATGACTATGGGGAAGCTTGGCAAGAAAGAAGGGTGGAGAGAAATTAGACAGGGGTCTGAATGCTCATAAAGAAATGCCTGCACACGTGCTCTTTGTAAAAATGTGCACCACTCCACAAAGAAGAAGAGAGGCAGGTCGTTTTGCTCTTCTTTGGCAAGACACTCAGCAGGAAAAATGACCAAAGCAAATGAAGTCTCACACCAGTTTTAACCAAGGACTTTATTCTCTCAGCCAGGTGAAGAGCCTTACAAATGTTTGGGCTTGCGTTGCTGTAAAACCTCTCCTTCTGCAAAGAGTGAGCTCTCGGATTTAGCAAAGCCGTGTTATTAATAAGCATCGGGGGTTTAGAGAAACAAAGGCTGGAGGAAGGGAGAGGGAGCCTTATTTTAGGAAGGGGGCCAAGATAGACAAGATGTTTAGGAGGGGGAAGTATTGACACCCTTGGAATAGAGAAAGTGTCGAATGCCAGCTGCAGAGCGCCTCAAAGAATGAGAGTCTCCGATGCTTTTGTCTCCTTATATGGTAAAATGATAGCGAGGGGTTTCACTGGGCTGGGGAAGGCAGCAGCCTCTTTCCACACACACTGCCTGCAGAGCTGCGATCGGCGGAGCCGCTCTTTGCAGGCAGTGGAAAGCCCCAGCTGGCTGCGCAGCTCTCCGCTGCGAGCAGGCCGGTGTGCTCTTGGCACATTTGTTAATGGATGTGACCCCCTGTCCCCGGTCCAGGAGGTGGCATTAACTGCCCGCTACTGCTCTGTAAGTAAATATCCCTTTTTCCCCCTTCCCCCCCGCTACCCACAGAACACATCTTTGGAGGCGTCGCTTTAAACAAAGGGTGCAGAGAGGAGGAGAGGGTTCTTTAACATCCCTGTGGGTTGTTGGGGAAGGATGCGAGGAGAGAGATTGCCGGTCCCCCTTTCTCCTGAGTGCACTGGCAGGGGTGTGAAGAGGACAAAAAGACAAATTTCTTATCGCGGCAATTACTGCCGCATGTCCCTCAGTAAAGTGACACATCGGGGAGCTGATGAGGCACTGGGTCTTTTCATGTGTAACTATTTTTAATGGCCGTGTTGTGCTGCGTGTGTAATCCGCCGGGGAGGTGATCAAAAGTAGAAGATGGGGTCTTAGATTCCTTACACCTCCGTGCGCTCCTGCTGCCGAGCTCAACAAAGGAGCATTTTGGAACTGTGGCAAGAGCAGATGCACATGAAACAAAGGTAGCCTCTCCTCTTTGCAAGCAAAGAGCGTGGATAGATTGTGTATGGGAAAAACAGGGAGCCATCAGCATTGTATTTCTTCTTTTTATGTGGAGAGAATAAATTAGAATACAAATCCCAATTATTAGCTCTGCATTCCTTCTTTTTGTGCTTCTCTCTGTGTGCATGTGTGTGCAGCCACAATAACCCAGTCCTTACTGTATGCTAATGTGGATTTTTTTGTGTATGTAATAAAGGAAATACTAACTTTTGTCTGCATTGATGGCTGTTCCAAACTTTTTACTCCCCCCAAGGGATATGGCTTTTATTTAGTTGACCAAATACCTGCATATTCCAGTTCTGCTGTGTATGGAGACGCAGCTTTGCTGAGTACACGAGACAGAAAAGGTTATAAAAATATAGATACCAGCAAGTCAGTCTGTGATTGCCACTCCCCTGACTCCAATCTATATTAGCTAAGATTGCTAATTGACATTGAGATTGTCAGGGTCAGTATCTGTAACATTTATTAATGGTTATGCGTATTTATAAGTTGTCTTGATTAGGAATTGTTCTAAAAGGGACCGACATCTATCTGTTGGTCCCATCTATGTTATTAGATACACAAATTCATTAAATGTGAAAGAATGCTGCAATTGAGGTTGTCTCTGGGTTTCTGCTGTGAACCCTATTTTCATCAGTTCATAAATTTATGGGACTCCCAGCTTTCTGGCCAAAATCTTCTGTGTCTTTTATCAGCCAGATGGTAAACTTTGAACATGACTGCTTCAGGCATTTGGATATGGAAGGCAAAAAAAAAAAAAAAAAAAAGAAAAAAAAAAGAAAAATTAAAAAAAAGGTGTGTGTTTGTTTGCTTTACAAAAATCCAAGTCTGCTTTGTGCACCTGTAGACATAACTGGGAAAGGATGGATTCTAAACGTTGCTTTTTCAATAAAACCTGACCAATTCTTAGTGACATATGAAGAATTTTTTTTTTTAAAGAGGATATGTGTTGCTCTATTGAAAACTCAGTTCCTGACACAGCATAGCATTACTATCAAAATCTGACCAGAGCACCAATAAAACTGTCTTTTACCCTAGCTATAGGGTGAAATGATCTCTGGCTTGTAAACCAACATGTGGTTGAGGTGAGTGAGGCAGCTGAAAAGACATAAAATGATGTTGTTGAGGAATCAAATATGTAAAAGTTACCTGGGGTTCCCACCTGACATCTCCATCTAACTAGCTAGGGACCTGAGGCTTAGGGGTGGACCAGTTCTTGTGGTCTTTTGAAAAAGCTCAAGATGGCACAAGTGCTGGGATAAAATGTAGTTATTTTTGGTTCTCACCATTCTGCCAAATGTGCTCCCACAGAAAGTGGCAGTGCTACATATGCAAGCACCAAATAGTCACTTCCAGGTGGTTTGGATTTACAGGAAAATACTAGTAGATTTTGTGAAATCACTGTTATCTCCCAGCAGTGGCTATATTGTGTCAGATGCTGTTTGTCTGTGTGAAGTTCCTACCACATACAGCATGTAATGGTGATTCCCAGCTGAATAACTCAGGTACAAATAATCTGTTTCCCATTCCTTAGAGAAGTCTAGGGATAGCACTTTCCCTGAAATCACATCTTTCCTGTCCATCAGCTCTCCCAGATGGCACACCTTGCATTAGAAAAGAGATCAGATAACTCCTTTGATCACACACAACACAGTCTGCCAGGATTCCATCATACTTTGAATTTCAGAAGCCAAAAAAGAAAACAAACTCAAGGCATTGGTGACAAAGTACAACTCCTATAATTGTAAGGGTTAATGACAGTTTCTGCTGCACTGCACTGTAAATTCAAGCTTTCATTCCAAAAGAAAAGGATAAGGAGGGCTGCAAAGTCCTATGTTCATGAGAGACCCCTGGCTTAGTTCTCTGGCATTGAGCTCTGAGCCTCAGAGCCAAGCAATGTGTAACCTGCTGATGTCCTCACCTCTCTGCCTTGCCTCATCTCACAGGGGCCAGGATATTCAGTTAAGGGAAGGTCAGATAAGTGTTAACATCAGCCACAAGCAATTCCTGTTGCTGCTGGCCAGCATGGTCACAGTCTTTCAGGGTCCCCAGGGACCAGGAATATTCAGGTCTAAGTCTCATCCATGTTTCTCTGATGGGTGAATCTGTCCTGAGCATCTCTGGACAAACTCTGAATGGTGTAGTGTTGTAGGCAATCATCTTCCCTCACTTGGGTATTGCTTCAGAGACCGGGGGAATCTCATAATTTGCATTTTTAGACTGATTAATTCTAATGGTGTAGTTTTAATATTTAATTTACATATGCACAGTTATTTGTGATGCAGATTTGCCACAAGTGAGAGTGTGAAATGGTAGGGTAATGACAGGTTTCATGAAAATAAATCTTGGATACATTGACAGCCACTGAAGCATTAACATTTCAACAATATTAATTAGCTATATATAGACAGAATTTGATTATAAACCAGTAGAGCCTTCTCCTAAGGATGAACATCAAAATACTCATGCCAGGTGATAAAGTTAATTTTGTTCCTTTTCACATAAACTTCTATATTATACTGGATTATATCAACTAGGATGCTGAATGGTTACTGTACATATAATAATATACTATAAGAAGAATGCAGGTGAGCATAACACTGACATAAGCATATTCACCATTCCCTATCACAGAAAATTCCTGAATGAAAAGTTTCAAATATATCAACCACTGCAGAGAAAGGTCTAAGGTATCACTCTGATGGTGTGAGTTCTAGACCCTCAGCAAGCATAAGCATAAGGGCTCAAACTCCACCACTGTTTCTTCACTTCATCTTGCATAACAAAAGCAGCAAATTGCGTAAAACCATTAAATACCCGCAGTCATTTACATGGATGTATTTTGTCATTGCTCTGAAGCACCCGTGAGATTTAGAGCAGAAGTGTCTTCAGAGACCAGGATCTTGCCTTTGATGAAATCCACTTTTCCATACTATGCCGTGCAGCTCTCCATGGTGGATTCAACATCTTCCTTCTTCAGCTGGAAATAATCTTGCCCACAGAAAGATTACCTATGTCTATGTCATCAGATTCTCTATGTCTTTGTGCTTTCTTCTGTACCTCTCGCACTCCACAGGTACTTTGGCTCAATCTTACTAGATGTTCTCTCTGCTCTCTGTGTCCAGTCTTCAGCCTCACACCCCCCCCCCCAAACTGGGCCTAACTGGTTTCAGGCAGGTGCAATTGATCTGCTTTGCTAAGATGTGCCCAGCTGAAAGGGTGCCCCCAAGGTTTATGTGGCCTCCTTTGTCTTGTTTTGGAAGGCCACGGGCATGGCAACTGGGCAGGGAAGCTTGGGTACCTCCCAGCCCTGAGGCATTCAGTGCCACAGCAGTTTTATACAGCAGCTGTAAGACATGCATTAAGCCATCCCCCAAACCAGGCGTGCCAATTAGCTCACACACAAGGGGGCTTTGTGGTCTTACCTCAGTAAACAGAACCAGAGCCATGCTGCTAGAGGACAGCACAAAAAACAAAGCATTGTTCTTCCACAGAATCATCCCAACTTTTCTTCTGTCCTCTCTTTAAAGAGGGAAACACAGGCTATTTGGGATATTATTCTGGTTTTGTGCCCTGGGTAGTAGTAAGCAGGATTTAATTGTAAGCAGGATTTAAAAAATACAGAAAAATTTGGAAACATGACTGCATATTAGCACATGTCATTTCTGGGTATTTTTATCTTAAAGTCTAATTTCTCTGAGATTAGAAGTGTTCCTGACATTAAGAGAAAGCAATCCTTTTCTGGAAAAACAAACCTTTGTTGGAGTATAGTGTCTGCAAGCATTTAGCTTATACACTACTTTTGCAGGATAGTGCCAGAAATAATAAAAAGGTTTATTAATCTTATACTATTTTTCTCCACTATAATTTTCTGTTATCTGCTTAAATGCTGTTTTTAGAAATATAAATTTTTACGCTTAAGCAGGATCAAGTACTTGACCTTTCTTCTGAATTAGCATTTGCACATTTTGCAAGAAAAAGGAGGACAGCAATTTCAAAAGGCTTTAAAATAGAAAATAAAAGCAAGCCTTTCCACTTGAACTGTGCTCCTGCTTGCTGTGGCAGATTTAAGTCATGTTCCATGTTATTTCAACACTCTTCTTTTGTAACTGAATTGTGTGCAGGAATATGGGTAAGACCATGGACCCTCCAGTCATTTCAACATCAGCCTGAGATAACCATAGAGCAAATTCTGTGGGGTACAATTTCAAAGTGTCAGTGCTCAGTTCTTCTGTGGCATTTGTAGATATTACTACTGGCTCTTGCTCTACCACTGCTGGAGTGGCTCTAGACAGGAGCAGATCTTTATTGACTGCCAAACACAATAAACCACACAGAAACCACAAGTGGAGAGTTCCTTCTCCACTGCTATGACTGGGATTACTTTAGCCAGATGCATGAGGAACCTTGCCACACAAGAAACATTTTCTATTTCATTTTTTAAATTATTATTATTTATGTTCTGCTAAGGAATACAATCTTACCCAGCATGCTATCCACTTTCCAGTTCATGACAGGCTGACTGTGCAATCCAGACAGGAACCAGGTATGCTTTGGCTATCTGCATATGTTAATGCAGTCTGTCTGGTCAGAAAATTGCACTGCAGAGATTTAAAAATACTCTAAAAAAGAGATCAGAATGTTATATCATATACAAAATAAGTCAGCTATTTCCAAGGAAGGTGAGTCCTTGGAAAAATCCAGAAGTAATTTTGAAGAATATTGCAAGGTAACTTTTCTAAAAATGAAACTTTTTTTTCTTTAAATAGCTTTTAAAATTTAGCATCTAAAGGCATGACAGGGATATTTTACTTGGGGTCCAATTTCTTATTATTAATGTTATTATTACTATTATTTTCAAATATTAAACCAATTTTCCTGGTTTTTGATGAAGAGAAAATGGTCATTCCTTATTTTTTTAAATTAAATTAAAAATAAGTAAAATTAGGTTTCCCTCTTTTCCCCTTGCATGGCCTTATGATCTGGTTTGGAAAGGTGCTTATGTCTTCCAAGAGTGTTTTCCTGTTGCTGCAACAAGATGATAGATAATGAATGTTGTAAGAGCAGCTAAGTTGCAGGGGAAAAAAAATCACCTCTTGCCAGAAAGACCAGCATAGTTTGAACTGTCAGTTCATGGTTGTAAATAAATCTTTTCATTTTAGCCTTTGGAGCATTAACATAAATTGTTTCCAAATGCTCTAGACCGGCATGGCTCATGTCACTGGAGTTGCCAGACACAAATCTTCCTTCCTCAGAGGAAGAGAAATAAACAGATAGAGAACTCTCCATGTGTACTGTTCTTCTGGAAAAATAGTCAGGTGGGAGAAATGCCCGTACCTCTTGAAGGAAGACCTTTTGTTTCCCATGCAGGTGGCTAACGCAACATACCAGTCCAGGGGCACGGGGAGAGAAAGCCCCAGCACTACTCACCTAGTTCAGTGCACAGCAAGTCCTCCTTTGGCATCTACAGGGGCTTCATTCTGTGTCTCCAGATGCTGTTACAAGTGGTCAGAACTTCACTGAATAAACTAAACAACTCCTACATGGTTTAGATAGTTTCCCTTGGCCTCTTTCTCTTGCTTGTGCATCTGCACCTCTCAGCGCTCAACACCCCCTATGAAAATTGAAATAAGAGATGGACACAACAGCATTTATTAGACTTGTAGACATAGCTGAAGCAAGCAAGGTCTGCTTTTTCAGTAGTCAGTAGTGTCATGGGATGGGGGAACACTGGATAATTTTTTAATGGCATGATGAGCCCTAATATTTATGCAGTAATATGACAACTTTAGGAATTGCTGCCAGCAAAATTAGACTGAGCCAATGGGGAAAGAAGAGGAAAGAAGCATAGATTTTGAGTCAGTCTGATAACTTTTTTGTTAATTTTCCTGCCAATTCTTATTTCCTGTGAGACACAGTGTGGGTAGTACTAACATTTGGCATAAGCTGTAGCTTCTCTTTTGGGCAGGCAACAGAAAGCTCTTTTCCTTTCAGGGATGTACTTGCTATGTCTGATGCTGTAGGAGGGAGATTGAATGGCAGAAAAAATCAATTTCTTCATCATGATTATGTTGAGAGCAATCTGAAAAAGCTTAAGTATAGAATGACTACAGAGATAAAATCTAAAGATCTTTAACCACAAAGAGCTGTAATAATGATGAGCCTCTGTCCCACAACACTTTATGGTCAACAAATATCAAACACAAGAGAAAGAAATAGATCAATGACAAGGAGGTTGAATTGCAATTTGTGTCCATCCACAGCTGCGCAAGTCTCCTGCTTTGTTTTTTTTCCCCTCAAAGTCCAAAACAGTGCAGAAAGCCTGCACTAAGCTAAACACAAGGGGATTTTATAGAACAGGAATTAGTGGACTGGCAATGTAAAGGATGATGTGTACAAAGTGACAGGCAAAAATATTGCTCAGTATGATTTTACATTTCTTGCTTGTAAGAGAACAGTGAAATGATTTGTTTGAAATTTCTTCTAGTATTTGGTAGATAGGGCCTGTTATTACCTCACATTTAATTCTCTCTGGGGCAGAAAAAACCCTGTACAATATGCTCAAAATACCACATAGTAGATCATGAAATTCAGTCCAAGGCCTGGATTTAAACAGCTTGGAATTTTGGGATGCTTCAACCTTAATTCCAGCTTAGTGAATGAAACCACATGAATTCCTAACTTTAAGAGATATTGGATCCAAAATTGGTCCCAGATCCAATAAAAGACTCACATAACTAAAGCCAAAATGCAGATCTTGTCTTTCAGTTTCCCAGATCTTTAGAGTTGTTCCTCAAATCTCATCCAGAGCTGTCCCTGCATTGTCTTCATAGAGCAGAGTTCATCCCTAAATCTGTTTTGATGTGTAGAAATGAGGACTGCCCGTCCCTGCTCAGGGTGAGGGGGACAATCCCTGGGACAATCTTAGAGCACATTTTACAAAACTAGATCTCTTTCAGGATTGCAGGGCTATGCCCAGGTATTTTCTGAAATAGTGGCAGCAACTATTAAATAATTGCTGAATTATTTTGAATTGTTGAATTATTACATTATTATATTAATTATTAAATACATCTATTACATGATGCTTGCCTCTGCACCAGTGAAATGCACCCAGAAGACAGTGCAGCACTCTAGAGGGAAAGTCCTGTGACCAAAGACAGGAACGTCCACTTCTAAGGGATCAGTCCTTCTTCCAATCACAAAGCACTTCTATATTTTACATTTAGCAGCTTTGGATGAAATGGTATAAACCTGTAAAAGAATCACACTCTATAGTTTTTGCTTTTACACATCAAGACTGCAGAGAAATTTTTCACTCTTTATTATCTCACATCTACTTTTAAATCAGGGTTAGAAAGAAATAATTCTGAAGAAGGGTGACAAATGCAACTTCATAAGTGGTTTCTGCTCACATTTTAACTTATAATAATGCACAACAGTTGCAATGTTGTTAAATGGGCAACAAAATCCTATCATTTGGAAAAAAATGTCAGGTGGAAAGTACAGATTTCTGTCCTAGATACAGACCATTTGAACAAAAGCTATCACTCCTCTCAGACTTAGTCATACATCTAAACATATAACTCGTGTACCTTGGTCTGACTCTATTCATTTTGCTGAGATTACTCCAGAAGGAAGTTATGTCCAAACCTATTATGCAGTTTAGGGGTGTAAACAGGCTCAAAACAGAGAGGAAAATCCATGATCATCTATTCTGTTCTGTTCTGGTAAATACTGCAGTTGTACTTCAAGAGAAGACTAACTTGCTGGAAGTAATTGTTAAGGAAATGTCCCGATGTATTGTCCCTGTTCTCCTGCCTTACACTTCCATTGCTAGCTGCTGCTGTTGGAAATGGGCTACAGGGGAGCTCTGGGCAGTCCTTGCACTTCTCTCTGCAGCATATCTTCTTACTTTCTGTCTTCTTATCAGTCCTGTGATCCTCTCTAATCCTTAAGGACAAAGAGCACCCAACATACTCCCAGTTCCCCTCTGGGATAAGAAAGTTAATTAGTTCCTAGACCATTCTGAAGGCCAAAGCAGTTGCACTGCCAGTCCTGGGTTGTCAGAAGCACAGAAGACCAGCTGCCAGGATTTGTGCTTCCTCCAGGCACATTTTGGAGCTTGCTAGTTTATCTCTTTTCTTTAGTAGTTACTTGGAATTCATAAGACTTTCCAGCAATGGAGACATCACTTACCTACTTCACACATGTGAAAGCACTCACCCCTCAGTCTGTGCTAGTCACCACAAAATTCAGCAGTGGACTGGCCATTAAAAAAAAAAAAGTTTTCTAGTCATCAAAATAAAGTTTGTCTCTTCAGACAGTCCTAAAACCTTAATCACATCCCAGCTAGACAGAATGAAAGATAATAATAAAAACTGAAATCCTGGAGGAGAACTCAGGATTTCAGAATGCCCTATGGGTGGCTCCCACTGCCAGAGGGAGAGGACAAAATCCAGAAATCAGCAACCTGTGCCAAGAACACTAAGCAAGTAACATTTTGTTTAAAACTGAGAGCTGAAGCTGGCAAAAGGACTGCAGATGCTGTAAATGTCACTTGTGCATGAAAGACAGAGGCAGCCATTTAAGCTATTAGTACTCAAAACATTTAAGGATTTATAGATCAGATGTGCCTTAAAGAGGAGATGCAGCCTGGCAGGCAGTTAAGATCATGCAGTCCAGGTGGCATGTACTTTCTGCTTGGGAAATTCCCTTTCCTAAGCAGGCAGCTATGCCCTGCTCCAGCTGTAACTTCCAAACAGATTTCAGGTGCAACACACGCTGCAAGCCTCAGGTTAACAAAGAAGGTGATGACTGTAATGAAACCCAAAATAAATTGTCCCAGGCAACAATAAATATTCATCAAAGGCACTTGTGTCATCTTTGCTTGTGTGTGCACCCAGAAAATGATAGAGACGTAACAAAACTTGAGGAGCAAACATCAATTGCCCCTAATTCAGACAAGCTGAAATGTCATATACAGTTTCTTCTACTTGATTTTTCCCTTCCATAATAATTTTTTTACATCTGTCTGAGCCAGAACACCCAGGAGCCAGCTCCCATTTGTGAACCAATACACTACAGCTATTTGATAACTTCTTCAGGTGCATCAGAGGAGAACCAGATACACAGTCACTGATCCTACACCTTCCACCCCAGAAGTCCCATGCACGAGCAGAGATGGAGGGTTGGTGTCTGCCTGTGGGGGAACGATTGCCAGACACTGGCCTACTGAGAATGCAGAGAAGGAAGGTGCAGAAGTACATAACTGTGGTGCCTGATAGTCTGTGCATGACTCAAGTCTACTAGCAACGTAAACCTTTCTCTTGCCTTATGCAGGAGGTGTTGCTTCTGAAGATTAGCTGGCTCATCCTCTTAGTGGACTTGACTCCCTCCATCCCCTAGAGAAACACCTTCTTGTTGCAGACCTATAGGTCAAATTCCATTTACAAATCCCACGAGAATTCTTCACACTCAGGATTTAATCCTTCCTCTCATCTCTAGCACTAGGTCTGAACAAAGATGGATCAACAGATGGCTAATTTAGATGGGCTGCACTGCAAAATTTATAGCCTAGTTTTTTCCTATTGTGTTCATTTATTTGACTGAAAGTCAGATTAAAACTGAGGTACGATGTGAAAAACCAAGAATTGATAAACCTTTCTGGATTGGGTCAAGTGCAGCTCAGTCTGACATGTGCCTGTTCCTGTTTTTGTGGCAGGATAGCTGGACTCCAGACACCAACATGACTGAACGCTTTGATTGCCACTACTGTAAAGAGTCTCTATTTGGTAAGAAGTACATCCTGAAGGAGGACAGCCCCTACTGTGTGAAATGTTATGAAAATCTTTATTCCAACACCTGTGAGGAATGCAAAAAACCTATTGGTGCTGACTGCAAGGTATGTCGGATTTCTGTCTTGTTAGAGAAATCTTGACAGAGCAGCCTGGATACGGAGCTCTGAGATCTAGAAGGATCCAGCCTAACAGCTACACAGGGTTTTCTTTTGATGGGAGAGCATGTTTTCTGGACCCCTGTATTTTTTTTGTATCTTTCACTTGGCAAACCCTTCTTTACCCAGGATGGTAATAGAAATGCACTCCCGCAAGCACAGAATGATCCAATGCTCTGAAGTAAAAAATTCTCTTTAATTCTTTGTGTGAGCCTTTCCTCAGGGCCAGCTGGGATCTGAAAGGGTGATAGAAGCTGGTTGTGCCTACTTTTGGGTCAGAGGGAACTAAGCCACTGCTGGCTTTGCAGTGACCACACTTCTGTGGTCATCAAGAGACACACACTCAAGGTGTTAACTTGGAGGTCACAGAAATCCAGCTAATGCTGACTCAAGCAATAAATCAGATAGACGTAGAAAAAGTAGCCTTTTAAACACAGAATTATGATAGTGGAGTCTAATTAAAGAATGGGATGGACAGAGCAGAGGCCTTGCTTGCTTGAGTTACACACTGCTACAGCACATGGAAACACCTGCCTGGTACAGGTTAGTTGTGACCACCTTTATTTCTTTTAAATTAATTAAAACAATTGGAGTTCATGCCAGTTTAAACCTGCCTGAATGAGGACAGAGGAGCCATCCAGTGAAGTATCTGTTACACAGCTACTAACAGACTTCATCTGATATGCATCCTCCTCACATAAAATAGGCCTGTTCCAAGTTGGGCAAGACTTTCACTGACAGAGCAAGAAAGATTGCAGTAGACCTGCAATTTGTATTGCATGGCCATAGGATTCTTCACTGACCCAAAGAGATCTGATTTTTGATTTTCCACTGCTGATCCATACCTCTACAAAGATGAACTAATTCCCATTAGTGATACTACCACCCAATCACTAGTTCAGAGATACAAAAATATATGCTTACTCAGATTGGAAAAAATAAATGTCTCATACCTTCCAAATTGATCTACAACACCCTACTGGCAAATCATTAGGAAAGTCCCTTTCAGAAGCCTTAAAAAGGTAAAAATTTTTCACCACCAAGACAGGGAACTGGCAATAATCTGTAAGAAGGTATAAAATTGCCAGCTTTCCTACAGCTCATAAATATTCAGGTTAGAGATGAGATACAGCTGGCCTGGCCTGACCTGAAAAAGCAAAATATTCCTGCCCTGTTCCAGAATGTGCTTTTGTTTTAAGGTCCCTTTCTAATCCCCTGAGAAGATATTTCCATGTGTTGATAGTCAAGAATTTAAGAACTTGGACCGGCTTCAACAAATCTTGGTCAAAGTATTCAGGAATTAATCAGGCTGAACTTTTCAACCCAGATTTATGTATTTAGGGAGTGTGAGTGTTATCCGATATACTGCTTTTCTTTAGTTTTAAGTGAAGCACACTCTAATAACAGGTAGAAAAAAAGAAAAAGCCCCAATTGTCAGCAATCTAAGAATATTTTATCTATGTAAAAACCAGAACTATATGTGGAAAGCACAACTAAGAGATAGTAGATAAGGATTTCTTAAAGAGCTATAAAGCGTGCCAGAAATAAACGTCCTTTTTTTTTGTTTCTGTGACTGCTGTTTGTGCCTGTCCATACTTTATGCTGTAGCTTTTGAAGCTGTTGAGCAATTTTAGCAAATTCTGATAGATGGATAAAAGTTGAAACTTAAATTCCTACAAGTTTTCTGAAAAAAAGCCCGTGTTTGGGTAGAAAAAGAGATCCTATGAATGTTCTCACTGAGAAGAAAACTAAAGTAGTTTTTCAATGACAGTAATAGACACTAGAGAACACATTTGAGAGAGCCCTTACAAGTGCCTCAGCCACAAGATAAGTTTCAGATGAAGTGTGTGCACTGTGACTGAGCATAATTCAGCCATGAAACAGTCACAAAAAATCAGGCTTCTCCTCATTAAACTGTATGAATATATAATTATATAAATACATGAGAAATACCCATACACACACATATATGTATGCGTTTTTACATAAATCTTTTTACACATAGCATTTACTTTTTCACCTGAACAAAGAAGATAAATTGTACTATGTTTGGGAATGAAACCAATGTGTTTACTGCATGTACGAAATGGACTCAAATTTGTTTGTATGCTTGACATAACCTAAAACCATAAAATTTGGAATAAAAAAAATATAATGGACATGACAGTGTCATGAGAAAAGGTCGCATCCAGGCCTCTGGATCTGGCAGCAGTGTCCACACTTACATCCATATTACAACCTGGAAAGTCCCACAAAGTTCTCAAATCAAATTTTCCTTCACAAGTCCCTTCTTGGCCACCATTATTTCTTTTCACTAAGAAAAGCTGCACTGGGAACCAGATGCTCTTAATTTCCTTCTTTCCCACCCTCCCAATTACAATCAAACCTCCTATAACTGACAGGGTTGCACCAAAGTGAAACCACAGGTACTGAGAATCACAGACTCACAGAATTTTTAGGTTGGAAGAGACTTTTAAGATCATCGAGTCCAACCCATGTTCCAAGACCTCAACTAGATCATGGCACCAAGTGCCACATCCAGTCTTTTTTTAAACACATCCAGGGATGGTGACTCCACCACCTCCCTGGGCAGATGATTCCAGTATTTGACCACTCTTTCTGTGAAAAACTTCCTCCTTAATTCTAGCCTGTATCTCCCTTGGCGCAGCTTGGGACTGAAGAGGACGCTTGTAATACTCGAATTCTGACAGCACTGGACTCTGAGAGGATTACATTGATGCTGGATTTTCACTTTGTGTATTACCTATAGCAGAGAGAGCCCACAAGACAACAATTCTGCAGAGAAACTTACCTTGAATTCAAGTCAGGGGAGAAATTTCCTCACTATCTTTCTATGTTTTAAGGTAGTTTATGGGTAACTGTGAACTTAACTGAGTAATAACTACTTTGTTCCTTATTTTAAAAGAAGAAGCCTTGCCACCAGAAAATACCAGAATGACAACATATGTCTGAATGACACCTTTGGACATAAGCCATTTCAGTAACTGTAAACACTTTTAGCTGATGCTTACAGAACTTTCACAGACAAATTAAAAGCTTCATATACTGACTGGTAGGAGGCACCAGCAGGCAGTATGAAAATACAATGCCATTTCTCTCACACCTATTACAAATAATCCGTATGCCAATGGGTTATGGGAGAAATTTACTTTTCTAGAAAAAAATTGACATTTTATTGGCTGAATTCCTGGTGAATGCTCACCACACCTACAGTTTCATGCTTATTTCTGGAAATCCATACATCTTTCACCCATTTGCTTAACTGCTGAAGGGTTACTTTTGATTTACTTTGGCTTTTTTAATACTTTCCTTGCAGATCCTATGGTATGGAAACCATTGCAAGTACAGGAAATACCTACAGTAATCCTGTGTTTAATGCAGTCCACAAGTTGGCCTTGGCAGGCAGAAGGGGGTGAAAACTCTCTCTGTGAAATGTGCAAATTAAATTATGAGTGGATTGTGAGATATAGCTACTGTGTCAGCACACAGGCCAAAAATGGCTCAAAAGGGTCATTCTCACACATAAACTAAACAAAAAATAAAACCTCCAGTAATGAAGATCAGGAAATAGAAAAAATTAATTATTTTTCTTGTTTTTAATATTTAAACCCTGTCCCAACATGCAACTTTTTTTCAACTCATTATTGAATCGCTGGCTAGTTTTTGTAAAGTGAAATGGTAAAAGAAGTGGATACCTTAATATCTTCTCATGCATGTAAGGGGCTGAATACAGCAGAATATCACTTGTTTTTTTACCTTTTCTCAACATACTTTTATAGGTATGTGCCAGTCTAACGTACTTAAGTGTTTCGCTACAGGGTATGTGCAGCGAAAATCTGCGCAGCGTTTAGTTGGTGTAGCCCATTTCCTACATCCAGCCTTCTGAAAAGACCATTGTGGTAAAAAAAAAGCCATGAACAACATACACAGTTACTGTTCTGGTAATAAGCTCTCTGATCTCCTTCTTCCTACTGGGTCCCTGTTGAAACCCAGAGAAGTTGAAACCCTCTTGCTCAAGAGAAATGATACTGCATAATGGCTTCAGTTTGCTCGGACTTAAAAAGCCTGAGGAGAAGAAAATATAAATGCAGGGTATGAGGAGCCCAAGCTTAACCCAGTTAACTGGTAACCCTAGTCTAACAGGGTCTTCTGGGTTTTTTTTAAAAACCACACTTTTCTAAGTCATGTGCAGTCCCACCCTGGAGGCCAAATAAACCATGCTGGAGCAAAATTGTACAGAGCGGTGGAGAAGCTGTAAAACTTGATCTTGCCGATGTTAACAGTTACCTTGCCCAAGTTTTCTTTGTGGGTGTTATAATGAAAATAAGTGAAAATACAACAGGAATTCATTCTATATCACTTGTACCTTCTGCTGGAACAGATTTATTTGGGTTACAATCAGCTAGCATAAACTAGAATTCACATGCCTAGACTAAATCTGATGTTCTTTCAGCTTAACAGAGGAGCAACCTGACATTCAGAAAGCTTTAAGTCAGTTTTTGCACATGCTTTTCCAGTGTAGAATTTGCTCCAGATCAATACATCCACAGCTTATGAACAAGTCAAAGGCTCCAGTAATATACAACATGCTGAAATATACCAAACCTCCTTTTCAGTGACCTAAGAACACTCATGCTTGTAAAATATTGCTATCATAACTGACACAGGGATCAAATCTTTGATGCCTGATCTTTGTCTTCATTACTCCTCTTCTAAAAGGCATGCACCATCTTCAGGGTATCATTTCACTGATAAAATAAGCATACATCACCACATGAATTTTGGATATTAAAAAATAGCTTGCTGAAAGTTGCAGAAACAGGAAATGACAGGTAAGTGAGGAAAAATAATTGAATACATAATGTTACAAGAGAAAGAAGATCAGATCTGTTGTTCTACTTTCTAAAAATAAAATTTCAGTTATTTTGTAAAGCACTGTATATTGTATTTTTCTGTTGAAAATATAATATGAGACCAAATTTAGGCAATTAGACTTCTCCCAAAGAGATGAAAAAAATGTAAGTAACTTCCAAAGAAGATTGGTTTGCATTTGCTATTAGAAAAAAATAAAATATTACAGTCAGAAATTTGGGTTGTTTCAAAAGGATTTAGCTGAAATGAATAGATGAGCTGAATAAACAACTGTCTGAAAGCTGTGAAACGGAAGTCTTAGGTATTCTACCACAGAGTGCAATCTCAGAGATGAAAGACACATTGGGTATCAATCGTTACTCACAATGATTCAAAAAAATTAGGTGAGTGGCACAGATGTCCAAACAGAAATGTTTAATTGCATAGTCAAATTCTGAGAGAAATTCCTGAAGTTTAACAAGCTACCACATATCAGCTGAATTTGATGAAACAATTTCAATGTTTCCAGCAAGCTGTTTATGAGATCAAGGCTCCCAAAGACAAAATGTTACTTTAGATTAACCTAAATCTGTGATATCTTGCTCTGGCCTAAGATTTCACATTTTGAGTTACCTGTGACTGTACTGACTGACATAGTACAGCTTATGCCAGATCAGGTATGAACCCTTTGTGATGCTTCACACAACTACAAAACTGGAATTCTTTATTCTACCACTCACTCTTTTCCTTCAGTTGCCCTGATTAGTTTAGTGCCTGCAATAAATACACAGTAAATCTTGAGCTAGAGCCTGAGAACTTATTTCAGCTGAACTTTTATACTCCCTATTCATGAGAATTCTAGCCTTTCATACTCCCAACCCAAACCAGAGCCTCTATATTTTGGGGTAGACACCATTTCTTGTTATCATCCAAGCTCTATTTTGTTTGAAGTCCAAAGACATTGTTCAAGTGTTACATTTACAAGCCACCTTAATTCAAATTTTAAAAAGCACAATCCACTGTTTTAGGTCACAATTTTGAGAAGGACTGTTTCTTTTAAATAATAAAAGCAACCACTGCGAAGAGTATTTTAAATACTAACGTGCCCACACTAATCCCTTGGCCAGTACTCTGGATCACAGGGTGCAGGTACAATATGGTCTTGTATCTTTCAGTACAATCCACATCTGAAATATAGGTAAACCAAAACACAAGCATCCGTAAAAATTTGTTATAGTGGAAAAAACCCAAAAGAGATCAGACTCATTCCACTCTTGGTGTAAATCTGTCAAAAAAAAAAAAAAAACAAAAAAAAAACCAAAAAAAAAAAAAACCCAAACAAACAAACAAACAAACAAAAACAAACACCAGAATACAATTGGGAAAAACTATTTCTGTTCAGGAGTAAATATCTATAAAATGAGCTAGAACTCAGCAATAGATAAGGCAAATAGGGGAAGTCTATCATACCTATCAGGTTAACAAGTTCTAATCCAACTCAAAAGTGGGGCTTTATTCTCAAAAAAAAAATCTAAGTGAAATTAGCTGCTCCTCTGTCACAAACAAAAAGGGTTACCTTGAACTGAAAAAGGGTTGATATTTGTCATAAGCTGCTCTTGGTTATCACAGCAAAATAAGTTCACCTTTGTCAGAACATTTTGTTTTCCTCAAAGCAGCCCCAGCTCCTGGCTGGAGTTCAGATTTGGGTGTGTTTGCATTCTCTGAGCTTCCAGTTGTGCAAATTATTCATTCCACTTACTCTGTGGTTTTGGATTTCTACAGGATCTGTCTTATAAGGACCGCCACTGGCATGAAACCTGCTTCCACTGCTTCCAGTGCAAGAATTCCTTGGTGGATAAACCTTTTGCTGCAAAAGAGGAACATCTACTTTGTACTGACTGCTACTCCAATGAATACTCTTCCAAATGTAATGAGTGCAAGAAGACAATTATGCCAGGTTAGGATGCTCACTTTTTGGACTAAATATCAAGCCCAAACTCAGCAATATTTGTGAGAAATGTATCTCCTTGACTCTCTCTACCAGGTCATGCTGAACTATGTGAAAAACTGGTAATGGTGAATCCTAGTCCACTTCCATGATCAGAACATGTAATGTCCATAATGGTTCATGGAAGAACTTTCATTCACATGAAAATTTTGTCCAATTACTCAAAATTTAGCTTCTCTCAGACAGATGAAAAACTGGTCAAAGTGACTCTGAGGTCTTTCTTGAGCACAAAGTTATGAAGGGACGGCAAAGAGCTATTTTTTTCTTAACATGAGACATGAGTTTATAGTAATAGATTGCTAAAACCTGGTCTTCTTACAACAATACTATAGCACTCTGTGATGATTTGAGGGCTTTGATGTTGAAGTGCTATCAGTGCAGAAATAAAATATTAAAAAGGCAATTTGAAGTTTCCTTGTATAGACTCCATAATGATTACTAGCTACTTTGTCAGCTGGTTCTGACATTGGTCATCTCAGATAAAAAGAGGAAACCACAACATTTTGCTACTAGGGTGTAAAAATGAAGGCTTGATGATGAAGTAGAACAACAATATTTAAAAGCAGATGATCCTATCTATTCTGAGTTTAAACATCTCCTATTATTCCATGTGCACCCACTTTGTTGACGCAGAAATAAAAACTGACATGCGTGGGAACAACCAGTGCAGTTTTAAAGCTGGAACTACATGACACAGGAATTCACATCTAGAAAATGTGAACTACATTCACATCCCAGAAAGCTAGTTGTATCCTGGGCTGCATCCAAAGAAGCATGGGCAGCAGGGACGTGATTCTGCCCCTTAACTTTGCTGTTGAGAGATCCCACCTGGAGTGCTGCATCCTGCTCTGGGAATCCCAACATAAGAAGAACATGGAGCTGTTGGAGGAAGTCCAGAGGAGGGCCACAAAGAGGGCTGAAACACTTTGCTTATAAAGACAAGCTGAGAGAGTTGGGATTGTTCAGCCTGGAGAAGGCTCTGGGGAAACCTGTTTGCAGCCTTTCAGTGCTGAAAGGGGACCTGTAACAAAGATGGGGACTAAGGTTTCAGCAGGGCCTGTTGCAATAGAACAAAGTGTAACTTTTTTAAAGTAAAAGAGGGTTGATTTAGATTAGTGTAAGGAATAAGTTTTCTACAATAAGGGGGTAAGATAAAACACTGAAACAGGTTGCCCAGAGAGGTGGTAGATTCCCCATGACTGGAAAAAATCAAGGTCAGTTTGGGTGGGGTTCCGAGCAACCTGATCAAGTTGAAGATGTCCCTGCTTACTGCAAGGGCCTTAGACTAGATGATTTTTAAAGATTCCTTTCAACCAAAACTGTTCTATGAATCTATGATTCTATAATTTTATGTGTATATTTTTAGTACTGCTCATCAGATTCATTGCCATTATCAGTGATTTAATGAATGGATCTCTTTTTGTCTATTATGCCAGCTATACATTGCTATGTAGTAATGGAGGCTGGATTCAGTGACACAGAGTCCCTGCTTCTCTCATAACCCAGAAGAGAAGAAATTAATTTTTGTAAGCTTTGCAACTACCCACTGGTCTCTAGCTGCTTACCCAAGATAGCTGAGATGTCACCACACTGGAAGAGCAGTACACTCACCATGTTTTTCCTGCTTGCACAGCACACTGTGGTAGTACAGGAGCTACAGCAGAGGAGTATGGTCATCAGTGAAAGCATAATTTATTTTGAAAAACCAGCAAGTGATTGGATACCTTTTGTGGAGACTGTTAGTGCTAAACTTACCCTTTGCTTTTAGCCACTAAATGCAAAATGTAGATCACAGAGTCACAGAATGACTAGGTTGGAAGAGACCTTCAAGATCATCGAGTCCAACCCTTACCCTAACACCTCAACTAAACCATGGCACCAAGTGCCACATCCAGTCTTCTTTTAAACACATCTAGGGATGGTGACTCCACCACCTTCCTGGACAGGCAATTCCAGTACTTTATCACTCTTTCTAGGTGATATCAGGAAAAAAAACTTTTTCCTAATATCCAACCTATTTTTCCCTTGGTGTAGCTTAAGGCTGTGCCCTCTTGTTGTGTCAGCTGCTGCCTGGAGAAAGAGACTAACCTCCACCTAACTACAACCATCTTTCAGAAAGTTGTAGAGAGTGATAAGGTCACCTCTGAGTCTCCTTTTCTCCAGGCTAAATAACCCCAGCTCCCTCAGCCGTTCCTCACAGCGCTTGTGTTCCAAGCCCCTCACCAGCCTCGTTGCCTCCTCTGGACGTGCTCAAGTGTCTCAACGTCCTTCCCAAACTGAGGGGCCCAGAACTGGACACAGCACTCAAGGTGTGGCTTCACCAGTGCCCAGTACAGGGGAAGGATGACCTCCCTGCTCCTGCTGGCCGCGCTCCTCCTGATCCAGGCCAGGATGCCGTTGGCCTTCTTGGCCACCAGGGCACACTGCTGGCTCCTGTTCAGCCGGCTGTCACCAGTACCCCCAGGTCCCTTTCTGCCTGGGCACTGTCCAGCCACAGTGTCCCCAGCCTATAACAGTGCAGGGGGTTATTATGGCCAAAATGCAGGACTCAGTGCTTGATTTAAATGTCATCCTGTTGGAATCTGCCCATCCATCCAACTGTTCCAGGTCTCTCTGCAGAGCCCTCCTACCTTCCAACAGATGGACACACACTCCCAGCTTAGTGTTGTCTGAAAACTTACCAATGAAAGACTCAATCCCCTCATGCATGTCATCAATGAAGACATGTAACAGAGCTGGCCCCAGCACAGACCCCTGAGGGACACCACTGGTGACTGGCCCCCAGCTGGATGCAGCACCATTCACCACTCTCTGGGCCCAGCCATCCAGCCAGTTCTAAACCAGCAAAGAGCGCTCCTGTCCAAGCTGTGGAAACTTTACCATGAGGTGCCCATTTAAGTGATTACAAGCTTGTTCTTTCAGTCCTTCTGCAAACCCAACTCACACTGGCTTCAGTCTGACAGCTAACAAAACAGGGCTCTTCCCGCTTTGAATTTCAATGACAATACCATCCCAAAGAGAGCACAGCTGCAAATGTAAAAATAAATTTCTAGACTATTTAAAAAATTATCCACATCTTCTTTTTCCAGAATATTATTCTTTCAAGGACTGATTTATTTGCTCCTTGACATAATATATAGGAAATTACCAGCATTGAGAGGGCATATTTTTTAGAAGGTGTCTGTTAATAAAATGGAACAAAAATATTCAAGAATGTAAGATTAAGAAAGAAAGACAATTAACAGTTCACTTACTACTAATGCAAGTCAATTAAAAAAAATAAACAAAAAACCAACAAACCACCAAATAAATCCTGAAGTATGCCTCTCAGCAGAATTTAATGAGATCATAAAAGAAGAAAAATATGCAACTAGTAAACAAAGATGAATTAATGCATGAGAAGGGAAAAAATGGTAAAACTTCACCCTGCAGTAATAGGGGTGGAGAGAATTGGCATCAAAGGCATTAGTGTGGTTCTTCATCATTAGTCAATTCAATCAGCTTGTCAGTCTTCCAAGTATTTGACTTCATGTTTGCTGTTACAGGCTCCAAGAGTGATGCAGAACTGTAGGAACAACATTTGTTTGTTTACCCTTCTGGCCAGTATCAAATATTCTGACTCAAACTGGTACATAAGAAATCATGCTGTGTGCAAATAAATTTATCTATATAATAGGGCATCTCTAATTTCCTGGAAGGGCTCAGAGTCCACCTGCCATACAGGGGACTGAATCTGCAAAGAACATTATTGAACCCTAAATCTTTGTTCTAGAGAAGTGCATTAATTTCCTAACTACCATACC
The DNA here is from genome assembly GCF_015832195.1 of Motacilla alba alba. Classification (NCBI taxonomy): domain Eukaryota; kingdom Metazoa; phylum Chordata; class Aves; order Passeriformes; family Motacillidae; genus Motacilla; species Motacilla alba. The sequence goes on along the minus strand of NC_052016.1, from coordinate 96,348,509 downwards.
ACTTTTCTGCTTTCCAATAAAAGGATTGTTTAGATTCCACATTTCAACCATATTTTCAATTCAACTGAAAACAGAGAGAAAGCTTTTTTCTTACTGAAAGGTTCAAGGGACAGAAAAACATTTAGGATAGGTTCTGTTGAGCTGGAAACAATTGCAAACTTAGAATACACCTCAATGAGAACAAGAAAAAGGTCCCTGAGCACATATGAAATAATCCTTTGTCTCAGACAGAGACTGTATTTCACTGGGAAAGGGAGGCAAAGTGCTTGCCAGGAATTGCATTCCCCATCCTTGACAGTGTTCAAAGCCAGGTTGGATCAGGCCCTGAGAACTTGGTCTAGTGAGAGGTGTCCCTGTCCATGGCAGGGAGTTTAAAACTAGATGATCTTTAAGGTGTATTTCAGCCCAAATCATTCTATGAGTATGTAACTAACCAGGTACCTTGCTGCTATATGAAAAAGAAAGAAAACAGATGTGGAATGGATGAGGTCAGTCTTTAATGAGGAATAACCTGACCTCCACTCAGTACTAACAGCAACTTATATTGGTGTCTGTCCAATTCCCTTGAATCTTCCTGTGCATTGGAATTCATTATTTGCCTAATAATACCACAAAAAGCAGTTCTAGGCTGTAGCTGTTTGCAATAAACATTTCTCTTCTTTGGAGGAGAAGAGCTCTCCAAAAACCTAAAATGGTACCAAATGTCATGCAAAGCTAGTAGTAACATTAAATAGCCTCTAGCTCACAGCTGCAATGCTTCTGGACTGACAGACAGCTGCCAGGAAAACCAGAGCTACGAACTGCATCTATCTCATCCAGAAGTTCACTTGATGCTCTGGTCTCATTACAGGTACTCGGAAGATGGAATACAAGGGCAACAGCTGGCACGAGACCTGCTTTATCTGCTACCGCTGCCAGCAGCCTATTGGGACAAAGAGCTTCATCCCTAAGGACAATCAAAACTTCTGTGTACCCTGCTATGAGAAGCAGTTTGCCATGCAATGTGTCCAGTGCAAGAAGGTAGGGCTCTTATTTTGCTTACATGAAACCTAAGGGATTGAAGTCCATCCCATTTTATATCCCAGTAGGCAGAATATCTCATTTTCGTATGTGTAAAAAGATTAAGAATTAACTGGTTTTAAGAGATTATATCATTTCAGTTTCACTTACTTGTAAGAGAAAAATCCCTGACAAAGTCGGGAGAAGCAGAAATACTTAATCTAAAATATGAAATAAACAAGTCTCTCCCAAAGAAAGAAACAGGAAAGTTGAAACACATCGAGTAATTCCTCTGCCATGAAGAAAAGGACAGGTGAAGGAACAGTAATGAGACAAACTCTGGTACATGCATACAAAAAGCAACATACAAAGAGTAGCTTGAAAAGCAGAGTAAAATTGAGAGTGAGATTTTACGATATATGCAGAATAAAGTACTTTTAGTTTCTTTTTATAAATAAGGAAATTACAATAAAGCACTTGCATGATTTTCTCAAGGTCTACACCAAGCAAAATTATAATCTTGCTGTTGCTAAGCCTTCTTCCCTTCCTCCCACACACAAAAATCCCATCAACCTTCCTCTTTACCAAATCAAAATACAAACTTTCCACTCTTAAGAAAACACTTTCTTGTCTTTTTTTTTTTTTCTTAAACAGGCTATCACCACAGGAGGCGTTACTTACCGGGAGCAACCATGGCATAAGGAGTGTTTCGTGTGTACTGCATGCAAGAAGCAGTTGTCTGGGCAGCGCTTTACCTCCAGGGATGAGTTTGCATACTGCTTGAGCTGCTTCTGCAACCTCTATGCCAAAAAGTGTGCTGGATGTACAAACCCAATCAGTGGTAGGTCTCTCATGGCTGGTGCTTTTACATTTTGTGGCTGTTTTGTGTGTTGAGTTGCTACTAAAGGCAAAACTAAACAAAAAGTCTGACCTGGTACAAGAGATGCCCAACTAAATCTTCTCATGGAACATCAGCTAGTAATTTTTGAGGTTAAACAAAAGACAATTACTACTAAGAGATATTTTTCCTTTTTTTTTTTTTTCTTTTGTACAACTTCAATACACCCAATGAAAACTGCCATAGCCTCAAACTCTGGAATGCTTTTTTACTAACCTGCTTCTTTTCCTGAGGCATTCTTCCTTCAGAGCTATGAATCAAGTCATGACACATGACAGACTTCTTTTTTAATTATCTAAAATGCACCTCTACAAAACATAAATTAACATACTCAGGTGCCATAAAACATTCTGTAAAAACCTATCAGAATTCTGTTCAGAGGCAGGTGCTTTGCTTTTCTTCTGCTACATGTTGCAGGGCCTTCCCTGGGAAGTTCATTTCTGCCATTATCACTAGGGATAACAACCTTACTCATTAACTTTGCTGAAAGCAACAGAAGTATTTGAGGATGAAAATATTAGTCAGAATAAGGGTGGCAAAGTTAGCACAGCAACAAACAGATTTGCCACAATGGCATTTTTTCACTGCTGCATGTCAGATCTCCGTGTCAGTCTGCATGACCTGATGGCTGACCTGCTATTGTTTTCTTGTAACAGAACGATTTTGCTTTTCAAACAGGACTCGGAGGAACCAAGTACATCTCTTTTGAAGAACGGCAGTGGCATAATGATTGCTTTAACTGTAAGAAGTGCTCCCTTTCATTGGTGGGTCGTGGCTTCCTCACAGAAAGGGATGACATCCTTTGCCCTGAATGTGGAAAGGATATTTAAAGTGCAAACTAAGAGGTGAGGAAGAAGGGAGGAAAGCCGTGCTCGCAATATATAGTCTGAAACACATGGATGTTCAGAGCTACCTTTGCCACTCTGTGTCTCACTGTACTATTAACATTTCTTAACCTTTTTCTTTATACTCTCCAAATCTGGAGGGAAAACAGCTTGAGAATCTCTAATAGCAGTGTTGGTGTTTAAGATTTCTATCAATAACAAAAACTAATGCAAAACCCATGATGTAAAACTATTTGGCTGTTTTTGACACAACATACCATTTTTAATATTTTTTTTCCTAAAAATATTCCAGTTACAAGCAAGTGATACAGTTCAAGGATAACAATGGCCACACACAATACATTAATAGGTGGATATCCAGGGTGAAGCCTTCTGCCAACTGAAATCAATGGCAAAGGCCATTCAATTCCAATAAGGCTGCTGTGACCCCAGTGTTCTTGAGCTATGTGATAAGTGTGTGCTGTCAAGTCTGTAGAAAGACTGCAAAAGTAGAGAGTGTTTCAATGTACATGGATTTGTTACATGCCATAAAGAGATAATGATGAAACTGAACAGTGGAAGTGGGAGTGCTTCATGACAGGTACATATTTTATTGCATGTCTAGCTGATCATTGTGCGAAGTACAAGTTCTGATTGACAGTGTCAGTATTACAGTTAGTTGACATTACATTGCACATTGTATTTTTCAAAATAAAATTGTTTAAAACAAACCTACAATTGTGGCTTAATTGTATTTACATAATATTTACAAAAATGTTTTCAAATTCTGAAGAAACAAAATGCATACAAACACAACCCTTTTTGCACCCAATATTTGGGGGTGTGAAGTTCAGATCATTCTCAGAAGGGCCCTGCTGTACAACATAGTTTTTTACTAATTCAAGTCAGTGGGAAAACTACCAGCAAAAATAAACAAGTGTGTGAAAACACACACTCTACTGACTGCAGCTGATAAAAATGTGTTCATAAGCTCTAAACTCAAGCCCAAAATATTTTTCTTCTCAGCAAGCAAGAAGGTCAGGACAACTCAAAAGACATCCATCTATCTTTGCAAAAGTCAGAAGTTTAACTTCTATACTAGGGCATGCTTTAATTTTGTTCTCTATTGGGATACATAATACTCTGTTGAAGCAGAATTTCTGCTACGTTTGCCACAGCAGCAACTGTCAGCAACATCAAAAGGAAATAATACAAAGGAAGATAAACCTTTTCCCAAAGCAAACTGCAAGAAATATGGCCATGTTATGCGATGCACAGTCCCAGTACACCTTCCAGATGGAATTCATTCGTGTTCAGAAAAAGGAGGAAAGAAATATGTCACACCTCCAACAGGAATCTTCAGATGTGAAATTAAGATTTAGGAATATACTTACTCTGTGTGCTACTGGGTAGGGAAAGTTTGCTCCTAGTTTCTGCCACCACTCTTGAGTTTGTCTCTTAGTACCAAGTGCAAAGTGCTCACAGGTCATTCCCCTCTCATTAATTCAATCATCTAAATAGATGTATCAGATCAGATTTATTCATTGCACACTATTTGAAGAACTTGGCTGGCTGACATTTTTGAAGTGCACACTGTGCTAATCAGAACTCAGTGAATGACTAAATTCTATTCCTTGGTGATTTCATTCTATGATGTAAGCTGTAGCAATAGCAACAAAAATCCCTCTTTATCCCTCCTCTGAAAGGAGGGCAAACACCTCACTCTCTCCTCAGGGGTCTGCCAATCCCCCAGCACACTGCAGCTCTGCTCTAGTACTTTGCTGAGAGAAGAAAGATTTTTCTGAGCTAAAGGGGTAGCGCCCCTGTACTTGGCACTGATGAGAAGCTACATCTTGAGTCACGTGCTCAGTTTTAGGCCCCTCACTACAAGCAGGACAGAGGTGCTGGAGTATATCCAGAGAAGGGCAATGGAGCTGGTGAAGGAGCTGAAGCTGGGAGTTGCTTAGCTTGGAGAAAAGAAGGCTGAGGTGAGACCTTACTGCTCTCTACAACTGCCTGAAAGGAGATCACAGCAACGTGGGGCTTGGCCTCTTCTCTCAGACAGCTTGTGATAGGACAAGGGGAAACAGCCTCCAATTTTGACAAGGGAAGTTCAGGCCACATATTATGAAAATTTTCTTGACTGGATGTGATAAAGCAGTGGAACAGGCTCCCAGGGAATGGTGGAGTCACCCACCATCCCTGAAAGAAAGTGTTCAAAAAACACAGACATGGTGCTTTGTGATACAACTTAGTGTGCATGTGGAATTCAGTTGGACTTGATGATCTTGGAAGTTTTTCCCAACCTTGATGATTCTAAGAAGGCAGTAGGAGCAGCACAGCTTGCACCTTGCCTCCCAAGTGCTACAACAGAGAGCAAAATGGCCCCAGCTTTGGGGAAAGGTAGGTTAAACACGCAAGGCTGGAAAGCATCCCGGCCTGGAAACAGGACTGCTACCATGCAAAAGCAGCATGATGCTATTACTCCAGTGCAGTTCTGCATATCCCTCCTTAACACATACCAACACACACATGCTCCTAGCAACTGAACTACACAAAATACATCCTAGACTCTAGACCACTGACAGGAAGCCAGCCACAAAACAGAATTCCCATCAGAATTGTTACACAAGTGCAAAAACCAGCACTTCATGTGATACTAACTGCTGCTACAGCTGCAAAGCAGCTACTGACCCTTCTACCCTTAAAATGCTGATTACATCAAGTCCACTGAAATATAACTGTACAAACTGAATAAGCTTAATTACATCACAAAAACAAGGCAGCACTGTTTCATTTGCTTTTAATTTAATTTATTTAAATAGGATAAGGCTACTTAAAAGACAAGTCTTTACATAAAAAAATGTACATTACGTTAAAGTTTGCTGTACTCAAGTACAAAAACTGCACAAGTGTTTAGTAAAAGGGAGAGAGCACACCATTTCAAAACACACATCCTTACCATTTTACAGCATTCGAGAAGTGCCTTTTACATCATAACAGTGAATGGAGAACTTCTGTAAAGAACTAAGCTACAGTTTTTGGTTTCAATACAAACCAAAGTTAAAAATGTAAACAAGCTTTCAGATCACTACCAAACTTCTTTTACTGGGTTAACTAGGTGGATTCAGAAGTTGATTCTTTTTTGGTTTTACCAAGTCTGGGAGCATTCTTATTATTCTTATTTACCATCCCTATCTAAAACTGATCTAAACTGGCTTCACCCTGAGCCAATGAGTTTTAATAAAAATGTTTCCATCAACTTAATTGGATTTTTGCCCTGTGAGGCACTCCAATAATCCAGATGAAACACCAATTTTCACAGAAAACCAAAATCCATCTTTAATTATCAAGGGAAGGGAAAAAAGGTTTGTGGGACTTTTTCTAGAGTGCAATTACATGTGTTAATGCTCTCAAGGTACTTCTGTCTTCCAATCCATATCCCTCTTCAACTGTCTGTAGGCTGAGAAAGCACTGGTCTGCATTCCATTGGTTTTCCCCATATTTTATAAATAAGCATGATTGTAACCAGGAAAACAATCAAATTTCCTACACTGGCACATTTTTACACTTATGCATGTAAAAAATATGCCTGTGTACTTAAAGAGACCACGGCACTAATCCATTCACTACTTCCTCTCAAAGTTTCCTATCAGTCTAGTCATGTATTTCCATCTGTGCATTCCTTGTTTCATATATCAAGAGAAACTTCAATTTGAAGTAATGCTGTTAAAATAGTTCATCTCTTATTACCAACCTAACTTGCACTGCAAATTCTACACTCCTGTGCAATAAAAAGGAAAAAAAAATTCTGTAGATTATCTTATCAGCAGAATGGTCAGTTTTTTCACCTAAATTAATTACCTTTTTATAGCCAAGAAGTCTCTAGGGATGACTCTAAAATTCAATAGCTATTTTAATATTTAATCAGATGTGGAATAAAACTGAATCTTAGTGAAACAATGTGTGAATCACAGTGACATGGAGGAGATGAACTATAATAATCTTGAAAACTAAGAGTGGAGGGTTCAGTATAGTGTAATATCACCACCTTTTAAAGAAGTAATTAACTACTTGGTGTACAAGAGTGGATACTTTTAAGGTGACTGGTGATAGTGACTCCAGCTTTACAACAGGGAGCTGTTAAACTTGTTAAAACTTCACAGCAATCTGAATCTCTGTAAGTCTGTAAATTCTAAAATAATTTTATTTAAACTGTTTAAATATGACCTATCTATTTGAAAATACGGAAGTAATATTTATGTTTTGAGCACCATTCGCTACTTCATGGCCATGTAACATGCTGGATTTTCTTCTTTGCTTCCGAAGGCTTTAGGTCATTCTGGAATACAAGAAAATATATAATTATTCTTAGAGATACTGTGCAAACAGGAGTCAGTCATTAATCTGGCATATTTCAATCTGGTACTATTACAGTATTCAGCTACAGGCTACTACAACAGCTTTCTATTGCCATCTTGTGGAGAAAGCTAAATATCACAGAATTTCTCTGGTGAAGATAAAAATAGAGCCAATGAATTTAACTACCTGCAAATCATACATGTGTTTTGGTTTTCAGCAACCTACAATTAAATATTCTTAAATATTGAAAAATTTCTTTCAGTTATGCAGCTTAGAAACAGGTACATATTGAAGTTTCAAAACATACTTTTGAAGTTATTTCAGGTAGTCTTCTTAAAATACTTGTTGAAATGGAATTGTGTAAGGAAAATTCCCCAAATACACAACTAGGAAACCAATTTACTTTTGTCAAACAGTAAAAAACATTGAAAAAAGAAAAAGAAAATTTGGTCTTCCTTTGTAATGACCTGGATAAAAAGAAGATAAATAATTGCCAAAGCCTCAGATGAACTCATCTTTCACGCCCCCCTGCCCAAAGAAACCTGTAAAAATCAAGAAAGCCCAAAGCAAAGAAATGGCAGATGAAGTGGTAAAATAATTTCCTTTCATCATCTAAGGAAATAAAAAAAAAAAAATCTGAGAATTTAGAGCTCCAAAGGTTCACATAAGCAGAGGAAATACAGGTATATGAGTTTTCAAGAACATACTGCAACACGCTGGTTCAGAGAGCACAATCTAGAAATCGCTCTTCTCTTTAAAAGACTTTCAGTGTCAGTTTATTTACAGGAATCCTGTGGACTGCAACTATTGAAAGGTTTAAGGGAATCAGACCCAAAGATAATAGCGATAGTTCTGTACTATTCATTAAAGTTTTTTGAACGTCAAGCAACAGTCACTTGCTTGGAGACACAGTTGCCTTTATTGTCATTACACTAATAATAGATCAGGCTTTACAGCTATCTGCCAAGTACACTGATTCTTCCTGACAGCATCACTTTCTATTCAATAGCACATTTAAATTAAATACAAAGAAGCTGTGAGTGTATACTAAACAAGTTTCAAAAGCTCTGTAGGTTCAGAGCTGACCAATACTTGGAAGAGTTCTAAATACTGAAAGAAGTGGTAGTAATACTGGTAGTAGGAAACTACTTACACCTCTCAAGCATAAATTCCATTCAGAGCCTCAGCCATGATTCTTTTAAAAGCTGCTAAAGCTGTCCTTCACAACAGCCATGTGTTTTGGTACTCATGTTTAATAAAAGTCTGATGGAACATACCAATCCATGCAGCAGAATATTACCTGCATTCTCTCATTAAAGGTTTTTTTAAAAAATATGTTAATATTTTTATATGTTATTATTAATATGAATGTTTTATTGCATCTCATGAGGCAATAGTGAGAAAACAAAGTTCAGTGTCATGTCTTAGGAAAATGCTAATCAATGTAACTGCACACTGTATATCTAAAGCTCCCTCTGCAGTTCAACTGAGAACAGATATTTCTATTTCTTCCTTTGAAGCCCAGATTTATTCCAGATATGGAAATGTGGAAACTCCTTCATTTGTATCATGAAGGAATACAACACAAGTGTTAAGACCTGTGTCTGTATTGCAGCACATTTTTAAGAGATAGCCCAATGCTCCCTGCTCAGTGACAAGCCCTGTAATCACACCACTGCCAAAACTAACCACTGTTCTTTGTCCCCATCTGGCAGCTACACTCAGCACCATTACCTACACAGAAGCTTCTTACTGACAAGTACAAACTTCCTTCATTCTGATATTTCCCAAACTAGCTATACTTTACTAATACTCACTGTTTCTAAATACTCTACTATTACTCCAAAATAAAATCATCCTGAAAACTCCTGCAAGGGCTCTAACTTCGGCTCCTGTAAATCTCAATTAAAAAAGAGAAAGCTGCAGAACAAGATACTGCACAAACATACCGGCAAATCAGATTCCTCTTTCGGAACAGACCTCTTTAACTTCACAACAGTAGTTCCTGCTATTGGAGACAAAGGGTAAACCTTCAGACCAGTCAACACACTGCTGTCAGTCTTTGAAATATTGTTCCGCTGAGCCTCATTATTCCTTATTCCCAGCTTAGCGTCCTCTGACAAACTGGAGGCTGAAAGGTATGTTGAGGCATTGGAAGGAACTGATAATCTCCTGACTGTGTTGGTGGTGCTTCCAGCTGGAGGAGGCTTCAGGCGCTCAGCAGCTCCGTTCTCCGTCTTTTTCACCTTTATGCTTGTACTTGTAGAATTGCCATCAAATACAATTAATGGCCGTTTCCTTAAACCTTCCACTGCTGTAACACTGAAAATACAAATCATAAAATTCACAGAAACATAGGTTAGATGATCAAAAGATAGCATATCCAGGACATGAGTAGCAAAATTTAATTTTATGCTCCCTGAAGAAAACATATATCCCAAAATATTAATATTAAACTCTGAGATGCTCCAAACTTAAATAAAAATAAATATACTTATATACACTTACATATACTTAAATAAAAATAAAAAGCAATAGAAGTCACTTCCAAAAATTAAAGGCGTGGGGGGCTGTGTGAGGACCAGGGGGCTGTGTGAGGACCAACTCTTCTTGCTCCTCAGCAAGAAGAGTTGTGTGAGGAACTGTCTAAGCAGACAATTCTAGCTGTACAACCAAAGGCACTATGCTTTCACCACTGCAGTTACTCTAGAGTAACTAGAGAGATAGTAAGTGTGAAGTATTTAAAAAGATGAGTATTTAAGGAAGGGTGTGCTACCTTACCTGCAGGAACAGCATCTCATATTCTGATACTTCTAAATTTCTCTGTTTCCACTCTTATTCAAAAGCATAATGTTAAGGTAAGTCCAAAAGATTGTTAGCTAAGGAATAAAAACACTAAGCAAAAAAACCCACAACTGTTTCAAATAAATCTTCTTTGAACAGGAACCCTAAGTGAATTTAATGACATTTTTTCAATAGTTTGTGCCTTTAAGCCTATGTGTAGTCAGAGCAGGCCAGTTTAGTAACCACTGATTCATTAAAAGGAATATTATCAAGCTAACATCAAAAGAGTATTATCAGAAAACATCTTGACTGAGAAAAAAATAAAGTACAAAGTCAACATAACTCACACTATATGAATTCAGAGTTTTAAAAATGCAATGCTCAAGAATGACAAAGAGAAAGTGTTTGGAAAGTGCAGATTTAACAAATAAAAAACCCAAACCACCATTAAGAGATATAATATTCCTGTTTAAAAACTTCAATTTTCAGTTTTGATAAAAAGCTCTTTTGCACCTATTTCAGCACACTAACAGTTTCCTACCCAAACACTAACCTCATGTTTCCATCCCCAAGTCCACAGATGTAAACAAATTGAGGTACTCCAACCTCTTATGCACATGGAAAATAACTGGACAAAAAACAGCTCAGTGTTTTAGTCACTGCTACAATTTTAAAAAACACCTAAAAACTGAGAAAAACATCTTAAAAACCCCAAATCACTGGACAGAATTTGTTTAGCTCTTCACAGTAAGAAACCCCAGCAAAGCTAAAAGAGACTCAAGACATCAACAAGCTGTAATACTGAAAAACTACAGGAATTTCCATCCACCTTTCCTTAGGATTTACTGCTGAACATATCAGAATACCACTCAAATGTCAAAGTCTTGGGCAGGTGGAAGGTTAAATGAAGAGATTCAGTAAAACAAACTTTTGAAGAAGATTTTGCTTTCTGAGCAAATACAAACAGAAAGATTTTTAAAATGAGACAGAATATTTATTTCAGAAAGCAAATGTTAGTTTTGAAACAGACACACAAAACTGCTGCAGCATGCACCCCTCACTCTAGATAGAGTAGGCCACCCCTGTCCAGAAGAAAGCATAGTTCAATGTGCTTCTAGCACTTTCCTTAAACACTGCAAACACGATTATTAATTAGCAATTATACAGTGAAACAAAAAATATTTCCTTTCTCCTCATTATAAAGTACCTTGAAATCCACCAATAACTCATTATCAAAACTGGGGTGAAGGTACAATACCAGTTCTCTGGATCAATACAGAGTGGGGGTGGAGGGACTGAGAGTAGCCCTGCTGAGAGGGACTTGGGGATATTGATGGATGAGAGGCCGGACACGAGTCAGCAACGTGTGCCTGCAGCCCCGAAAGCCAAATCTGTCCAAAGCAGTGTGGCCAGCAGGTCAAAGGAAGCGATTCTGCACCCCTACTCTGCTCTGGTGAGACCTCACCTGGAGTGCTGCATCCAGATCTGGAGGCTCTGAAGGAAGGAGCAACTCCAGAGGATGGTCATAAAAATGATCATAAGGAAAGGCTTGAGAGAGTGGAGGCTGCTTATCGTGGAGAAGAGAAGGCTCCAGGAAGACCTTACTGCAGCCTTTCAGTACTTAAAGGGGAAGTATAAGAAAGACAGTTCTGTGAAAAGAAGCACTATAAGCTAGACAGCATTAAGAACATTTAAATGACAAAAAAAAATTATCTTCCCCTTTTTTCTGTTTTTGCAGTAGTAGAATCTCAAACTTCTGACACAGGCAAGCCAACACAGCATTCTCTGTAAACTGTAACAATATCCAAAAACTATACAAGCTTCACTTATCAGGAAAAGATTAAACAAAATGCATTGTCCTAACTTGTCCAAGTCTGGCCCAATAAAGCTAAATTACCTTTTCTTCTCACTTTTCAAGTCATTTTGCTGTCTTTTCTTTTCCATCATTCTCCCCCATCTACTTTTTGGCAAGTCACGCTGAGGCAGGGGAATGGCATGTTGAATATAGAGATCAGTGAGTCCATCTTTGTCCATCTTTACATCATTTTCACCTAATATATTTTTCTGTGGGGAACAGAAAAAGAGTTGTTATTTTTATGACAAATTCAACATTCAACCATCTGAGTGGCATAATTTCTTATTTCAAAATCCACTGTAAAGTACTGTATTGGGCCAGGGTTCCAGAAGTAAAGGGGTGGCTGGGATGATCAGTTTTGAGAGGCCAGGATCTGCTCAGTGACAACAACAGCCCAGTCTCCTACCTTCCTACTGTCAACTTCCTTCATTTTCTGTGTGGATTACACTCAGCCTGTCCCTTCAGCAAGGCAATGGGAAACACGGGATGTTTTGGTCAGTGCATAGAGGTTTCTTTTTCCACCACCTGCAAGTGCATTTCTTCACATGTCTCCTCATGTGCCTCTTCCTGTGTGACCTTTGGAGTCTCCTGCCCCCAGTGTCTGCTGCTCTTTAAGTGCATCTGAGTACAGGTGCCATGAGCAACTCTGCTTCAAATTCTGGGGTGTGATGGGCTGCTTTCTTCAACAGTGTGAGATACATGGACCCAGCTGTGACCAGCACTGGGCAGTTATTCACCTTTGCCCACACAGATCAACCCTGCAGCCCCTCTCCACCCAAAATACTGCAAATTTTCCCAAGGAAAATAGCAGTGAAAAAAGGGAAAATTTATGATAGACATATTGTTGATGGTTGATGTTTTCATGCACTCTTAAACACGCTTCTCTGAATCCAACTACAATACCAGAGCTCTTTTTCACATTTCTAGAAAACAGACAACTAGAATGTAATGCAAGTCAAACTCATAGTGTAGAACTGTGTTATCTTCCCTAGTTCCCAAAGAATAATGGAAATAAGTTTCATCCCAACATGAGGAAGAAATTCCTTACGTTAAAGATGGCAGAGCACTGGAACAAACTCCCCAATGAGGTTGTGGACTCTTCCTCTCTGGAGACATCCAAAACCCACATGGATGTGCTCCTGTGTCACCTGCTCTAGGTGACCCTCCCTTGGCAGAAGGTTTGGACAAGATGATCTCCAGAGGTCCCTTCCAACCCTAACTATTCTGTGATTCTAGGAACCACCAGTAAGAACCAGTTTTCTTTCTAATTGTGTATTGGGTTGTGAACATTTCTTGGTACCTCCTGCCAAATTTATGGGGTGAGAAAAAAACTTCACTAACATCCTACAAATCAAGGTTATCAAGAGCAGATCAAGCTTCTGCCACTGCTGGTTCTGGCAACACTTCATGACTTCTGATGTTGGACTGAAACCTGTCCATATAGGCTGCATGGACAAAAGCATATGAAAGTTCTTTCAGCTTATACAAAACCCTGAAACTTTGATTACTATTGTTTCATGCATCTGAAATTTTCAGCCAAGGCAGTAACTAGTATTCCAAACAACATCAACTAAAGCTTTTTATGGCCCTAAACTGTTTGTAACTCACTTTCAAATTCAATTATTTTCCAATTATCAAGTATCAATACTTAAAAATTAAAACATTAGCTTGACTGATTGCATAGGTTGCACTTCTTTAACTCACAGAATTATAAGGGTTGGAAGGGACCTCCGGAGATGATCTAGTCCAACCGACCTGCCAAGGCAGGGTCACCTAGAGCACGATACACCGGGTATGGACGTGGCAACTTTAACAGTGTAAAGCTCATCCTTCCACAGCCAGTTTTATGTATGCAGACACTGTCTCGATTTGGGCAAATTGCTTTTTAGCACCCTCGGTGTTCAAGCACAGCCCTTTTACAAACACGGAGACATTTCCCGCGCCAGTGGCTCCTCTCTGCAAGTTCGTGGTGTCCAGAGCACCGACTTGGTGCCCGCTCTTCCCTGAGCGCCGTGACTCTCTTCGCCCCGCCTCAGGGGCCGCCGCTCCGCCCGGCCCGGCCCGGCCCGGCTCCCCGGACGCACCTGCTCCAGGGTGAGCCGCAGGAATTCCTCCGAGAGCAGCTCCGGATGCAGTAACAGCAGCTCCGACTCCGAGCGCCCAGACCCGCACTCCTCCTCGCTACCGCCGCCACCCCCTCGGGCTCTTCCCTGCGCCGCCATCTTCTTCCCCCGGCGGCCCCTTCCAGGACTCCCACAATCCCGCGCGCGGAGGGACACGCGTTTCCAGAGCAGCCGCGCGCCGCGGTGGCGTCACGGGCTGGAACGGGGCCGGAGCGGGGCAGCGGGTGCACCCTGCCGGGGCGGCACCGCTCTGCGGGGCAGCCGAGTCGGGGGAAACACACAGAATCCCAGAATATCCTGAGTTGGAAGAGGCCCGCAAGGATCATCGGAGTCCAGCTCCTGGCCCTACACAGGACAGCCCATGTCTTACACCCACAGCCCATGTCTTACACCCCATGTCTTAAGAGTGTTTTCCGAATGCTTGAACTCTGTCAGGCTTGGTGCTGTGACCACTTCCCTGGGGAGCCTGTTCAGTGCCTGACCACCCTTTGGTAAAGAACTTTTTTCTGATATCCAGCTTTCACCTCCCCTGATGTGGCTTCAGGCCATTCCCTTGGGTCCTGTCACTGGTCACCAGAGAGAAGAGATCAGTGGCTGCCCCTCATGAGGAACCTGTAGAACCATGGTGAGGTCTTTTCTCAGTCTCCTCCAGGCTGAACAGACCAAGTGACCTCAGCCAGTCCTCACACGGCTTCTCCTCAAGGCCCTTCACCCTCATGGCCCTACTTTGGATGCTTTCCAATAGCTTTGTCTTTTATTGTACTGTGGCACCCAAAACTGCCCCCTGCACTCGAGGTGAAGCCTCAGCTCAGAGCAGAGCAGGACAATCCCCTCCCTTGCCCGGCTGGCCATGCTGTGCCTGATGCCCCACAGGACAGGGTTGGCCCTTCTGGCTGCCAGGGCACTGCTGGCTCATGCTCAACTTGCCATTGACCCCCAGGTCCCTTTCCATGGCACTGCTCTCCAGCCTCCTGTTCCACAGTCTCTCCATACATCCAGGGTTGTCCCATCCCAGGTGCAGAATCCAGCACACGCCCTTGTTAAATGTCATTCAGCTGGTATCGCTTCACAAGGAACCCCAACGAGGGGAGAGAGAATGATGAGGCCTCCATGTTATCAGAAGGCTAAATAATTACTTTATTCTATACTATATTACACTATATTACATTACATCTAAATGGAATCTGCCAAGCAGTCAACCCTGCACACAACTGCACAGAAACTCATGACTGTCCGCCAACTGTCCCAACACACACACTTGACCCTGACAGGCCAAGGAAACAAAACACCGTGACTTTGGGTAAATAATCTCCATATTGCATTCTACTTTTGCACAAACACAGGCGCAGTAAATTATAAGAATTTTTTTTCCTTTCTCTGAGGTTCAGAGAATCTGAATCCCAGAAATATAATTGGGAATTGTGCCTTTCTTTTCTCTATGAAGAGAAATGTGGGGCTACACAGCTGGTGATTGCACAGCTCTCTAATTTCTCTGGGTTTCTCTGCAAGGCCTCTCTGCCCTTGAGGGAGTTAGGTGTTGCTGATAAGGTGAGGCCATCCCCCAGCTGATAACATGGAACCGGGAGAACATCTGTTTTATTGTCATTCTGTCAGCACAACTATGACAGCGGTTAACGCGGTCTGATAGGCAACAACAAAAGTTGCTTTGTAATTCCGAAGTACAATAGCTGCCTGCCCTTGGAGTCCAGTCGCCTCCTTACGTGTTCAAAAGCAGAATAGAGAATTACAAATGGTTACATGTGTTAATAACCATGTAATTTTGCAACATAAAATGACAAGGTAATTTGAAGTACTTGTTGCATTTTACAGAATTGCAAGGCATGGGCAACAATGTAACACAATAAAAGTACATCCACGTGGAAGGAGTTGAGGATACATGACTGTGTATGTCGCTTTAGAGCCCATATATATGCAGCACTTCAAAAGGCATAAATTCAAATTTGCAATATTTAAAAATCATTCAAGTGTACAAGTAACTAGTAACATTATATCATATGGCTTCCTCAAAAGTGTCTTCTGGCAGTATATAGAACTTGTTCCCCTGTGCTTTTTCTCTTCAGGGAAGCTGCATCCAAGGGGAAGCATGGGCTGGGTGCCAGGGCTGCCCAAAGCCCAACTTTATAGTTCTGTGCCCAGCAGGCACACAGCTATAGATGAGTTCTATTTTCATTTTCTCATTCATTTCTCACTTCAGCCAATTATGTCACAAAATCAACTGAACTCAACTAATCTTGTAAATTAATATAGCTTTTAGGGTGAGTGTTCAGCCTGGATTTTGGTGCTTATTTCAATGAATGAAATTACTTTCTTGTAAATTACATGGATCATCTCCCTCTTCCTAAAGTACCACGTAAGTTCTGCCTCACAGAAACGTATCCTTACTAACTGAATTAGTTGTGCTGATCAAGATTTATACCCCATGATTTTCTTATTTACTATTTACTTTATAGGCATTTGAACCCAAAATTATAGTTCCTCTTTGATTAACCAAAGCATGTCCTCTCACAATATAGTTCTGAAAGGGATGAAATGCAAACAGTCTGATAAAAATATAATGTTTCTTTTCCAATTGCTGTAAAAATAATAGAATTTTAATGAGCTATATTGGTTTCCTAGGTTTATTGAATGATCCTATTGCATTTCATAGCAGAGTTTTTTGTTGTTTTTTGGGGGGTTTTGGTTGTTTTTTGGGATTTTTTTTTGTTTGTTTGTTTGAATGCAATAGGGTAATTTTAAATAAATTATACCAGGTACCATTTTCTATAATTTTTCTTTTTAAGATTTTACAATAAGAAACAAAAAAAATGCTTTACATGAGTTCTGATACATTGCTCTTTACTTTGTTCATTAGCTGTACGTGTTGTTCCAAAATAGCTTCTTTCACCCAGTGAGCAAGAGGCCAATCCACACAGAGAATTGAGATATTTGAATTATTTACAGTTCTGTGCAGAAAGATGTGCTGGGCAGCAAATTCACAAAGCCAGCATGATGACAATCAAAACTTACCATTTACATATTTTAGCAAACAAAGGCATTAATGTTCATTGGCTACAAATTATTTAGTTCTTTCATTAATTAGTCTTCTATTGGTCAATGATTCCCTCACTTCTCATGCTGATTAAACTGCACAATCTTCCTCTCCTCTTGAGCCAGTGGGTTTCTTGGGCCGAGAGGCAGTGATCGTAGCTTTTCCCCTGGCGGAATTACCCTTTACCCAGTCAGAGCTGATTCCAGAGGAGTTGATGAGCCGGCTTTGTTAGTTTCTTCCTTATCTTGGAATTTTTACCAAATGTATTTGCGGCCCACTAAGTCTGCATTCTTTGTGTCCACTATCAGGAGCACACCCTTCTGGCCAAGCTGTGTTAACCTCCTCCTAGGTCACTGAGGCATATCAAGCCCTCAACTTTAACAAGGCAACTCTACCGATAAGTAATTTATCGTTTTAACATTTAATAGTTGAGAGTTATATATATTTATATAAATAATAATAGTAGTAGTATAAGTCTCTTGTAATACATGAGACTCATATAATACATGAAATACTATATACAAATTATTGTAAGTCTCATAATAGATATGAGACTTATACTACTACTATTGTTAACTCAAATTTGAGTGAGGACACTTTCTGAGAACCTGAAAAAAGCATCTTCCATATATATATATATATATATATATATATATATATATATGTGCGTATATATATTCCAAGGCTTTGGACTCTCTTATGTACCAATTTTAAATATATATACAAATAAATATATGCACATAAATATAAATATTAGAATATATAGACATAGAGAGACAGAGAGATAGATAGAGATGCATATAAAAGATGAATGTATTAGTCCCTTCTCTCGGCCGCAAAGCTGTATCTGTCCCCGCGGCGCACCGGGGTGTATTCCCGGCCGGCGCAGCCGGGCTTTCCCGCACGTGACCGGACGCGCCTCCCGCCGCTGCCGTGCCCGGTGACGCGGCCGGGGCGGGGCCGGCGCCGCACCGGAAGCGGCGCGTCCCCCCCGCCCGCCGCCGGCGGATCCCAGCGCGCCCCGAGGCGGCCCCGGCCGCCGCCACCGCACCGCGAGGCCTCGGAGCGGCGGGCCCGGCTCCGCCGTGCGCCGGCAGGTGCTGGGGGAGGGCGGCGGGAGCGGCTCCGCGCCCGGGCGGGCGGAGGCGGCGCAGCGGGGCCGGCGGTGGCGGGCCCGGCTGCGCGCGGTGTGTGTGAGGGGACGGGCGGCGCATCGCTGCCCTCCCGGGGGCTCCGCGGCTCGGGAGAGCTGTAGCCACGGGTTAATTAGAGCCCGCGCACGGTGTAGGAGTGCGCGCAGGTGAGGGAGCGGTGCGGAGGAGAGGGAGGCAGGGTGTTGCTCTCCGAGACAGCACAATGTAATGCAAGGTTATTGCTTAACTGGAGCGGGGGAGAGCTGCTTCCCACTTCTTGCAGGAAATGAGTGCGTGCGGGGTTATTATTGCGCTTAACAATCGGTGTCTCGTAGACTGATAATTTTCTTGACTATTGCTTTATTTTTCTCTGACAGGAAAACATCCCCATTATCTTGTTTTCCGGGCTTCTTACATCTAAATGTAGTATAAAAAATACTATCTGTAACTATGGAGTGGCCTCTTGCATTTCAAAGGAACAGCATGTTCTGCAGAACCTGTTCCTATGCAGTGCTCACTGGCCCCTAAGGTTTCATTAATGAGAACAAGAGAAATGCTAAAAAAGAGGTTATGTCCAGGTCATGCATGTTGGCATTGTTTGTTCCTAAAAGCTTTCTCTTACATCTTTTTTTATTCTAGAACGAGTGTTTTCTCTTTTTTTGGCTATGTAGTACTATGGATTTTTTGTTCCTTCTGTTCAGGAGTCATGTATCTGTTAAGAATTCTTTCATACTTTTAATTTTCATCAACTTTGATTTAGGGAATTCTTTTGGACTTTTTAACACATCTTGGTCAGGAGTAGAACTCTGCATTTTTCTCGGTGGTGCATATTAACATTTTTACTTTGGGCTGCAGGAACATTAACTGAGTCCTTGGCAGCTTCAGGTATGAAAGCTGCCTGACCTCTGCAGACAGTAGTTTATCACTCCAGGCTACAAACAGGCTCTGAAGAACTGTTGGGGTTGTTTTGGCAGTCAACCTTTGGACAGTCCTCTCTGAAATGCTGAGTTTCTTTTGATCGTGTTGGAGAACAAGGCGACTGTGTTGCCAGACTTACATTATCATTTTACCCTCAGCCATTTCTCTAGTGCTTCCTGGGTTTGTTTGGTTGTTTGGTTGGTTGGTTTTTTTGTTGAGGGTCATAACACTAATTTACACTCCAAGTGCCAAGTGAGGATGGAACTTGAAAATGTTATGGAAGCCCAAACTAAAATCTTTTTAACTTCTGATAAAAACCCAAAAAATGAACTCTGAAGTATTTGGCACTAACACTTACTACAGTATCTTGGGAATATGGTTTGATTCTAGCCATAATCTTAGTTTTATATAATTTTATTTCATTATTACCTGCAAGTTGTGTACCTTATCTTTTCTAACTCAGTTATAGAATTTTTTGACCATAGTTTTTAGTTTTCCATTGCAAAAACAAGGGGTTTTGTTAGATGTAGTAATTGGAAACTAAATTTGTTTTGTCTGTGTTTGGTTTCCATTTTTTTTACAGGAGTGTGTTGTTGATGTTGATTTCTTTGTTGGTCCACAGCCATTTAATTTGATGTTTTGTTGTACACGTGGAGTAGAAGTAATAGTGTATGTTTGAGACATTTAGTGTTGTGCCTGCGTTGGCTAAGTGGCCATTGCAGACCAGTCATGACAAATTAGAAAGTGATTAAACAAGGCCAACAGTTACTCATTTGCTCTTCTTTGGAGTGTTGAGCACAGTTGTCTGCTGGTTTCTTATAAAAATAACACAAGCCTGGAGTATAATAAAATTGCATGGATTGTTTTTAAAACAGTATTATCTGCTTCATAAATTGCATCTGTTCCTTGACAGTGCTTGATTGGAGAGGGGTAGGTATAGTTTGTAGAATAAATATTAGAAGTGCTGGTTAGCACTTAAAGACAGGCTTTTGGAATTATTGTGGTTGTGGAGAACAGAAACACTCTGAATTTCTGTGATACTGCATCTTGAGCTTAATGAATGCTTTATGGGTCATGCACTCTGCGTATGTTAACAGAAACCAACAAGCTACAAACCCAAACCAACAGCTTTTATTATGGGTTGGATAATACCTTGTGTAAGTTATTATTGAACTGGCTTGGAAAGTATGTATTTCTGTATTGCTGGAGACGAAGGAATGTAAAATATGTGTTAAAATGGAATATACCTGTGATATTTTGTGAGAGGGCTATGCATTAATAGGCCTACAGTGGAGTGTAAAGCAACATGACATGTTAACTAGTAGCACTAAATGCCTTGCAGCCTCTCAGGAAATCTAAGACCTGAAGCTTGTCTGTTTTCATGTACAGGTGATAGAAACCTGTGCATGACAGGTTTATAAGTAACTAAGTACTGGCAATCACCTCTTGTAGTGCCAGTGTCTGAGAGAGCCAATAACATGCTGGTAACTTGTGGAGAAAGCATCACTTCAGAATAGCTGGGTGCTGTTGTGCATCTGTTTCAGAATGGGTTAGAAGTGGAAGCATACAATTTGACTGATTTCTGTGGTTATTAATGTGCTTGCTCTGGCTTGTGTAGTTGGGTTAGAAATAGAGTATAGACTATTAAAAGTGCAGTAGTTAAGTTTTTGTATAAGTAGATGTTAAATTGCTTTCTCTGATATTTGATTCTATGCACAGAGGTAAATAGTAGTGTTTTTTTCTCTTTAATTAGATCACCCAGAAGACACAATGAGCGTTAAAGCTTTCAAGCTCGTTTCTGCTGTTGAGCGGGAGATGTTAATGGGAGACAAAAATTACATCAACATCGAGTGCATTGAGTGTTGTGGGAAGAACCTCTATATTGGAACCAATGACTGCTTTATCTATCACTTCCTGTTGGATGAAAAGGTATCCACAGCTGGAAAAATAACTTTTGCTGCCACCAAGCAACTACACAAATACCTGGGTTTGAAGAAGCCTGTGAGCGAGTTGAAAGCAGCCTCTGCCCTCACAAGACTGCTTGTGCTGTGTGACAACACTATAACACTAGTGAACATGATCAACTTGGAACCTGTCCCCACTGGTGCTAGGATCAAAGGAGCTGTGACATTCACACTGAATGAAAACCCTGTGAGTGGGGATCCTTTCTGCGTTGAAGTTTGCATTATCTCAGTCAAGCGTCGGACCATTCAAATGTTCATGGTGTTTGAAGACAGAGTCCAGATAGTGAAGGAAGTGTTTACCCCAGAACAACCCTGTGCTGTGGCTGTAGATGGTTACTACTTATGCCTTGCCCTTACTACACAGTATATAATTTTGAATTACAATACTGGCGTCTCCCAGGACCTATTTCCTTATTGCAGTGACGAGAAACGGCCAATTGTGAAAAGAATAGGCAGACAAGAGTTTCTGTTGGCTGGCCCTGGAGGCCTAGGTGAGACTAAGGATTTTAATTTTCTGCAATTTTGATAATTTTTCTTTTTCTCTGAATTTCTGAAGTGAAGCTTTACAAATTAAGTGTTATGCATAATAATGATGATTTCCTTCATAGATCTATCTTGGAATGCTGAGATATAAAGGGAGATGGTAAATTTTTGATACTTAGTACTATTATAACTCTACAATGCTATTATAACTATAAACAAACACAGAAAGTGGTTTTTTTTATGCACAAGATTTTATGATTATTTTTATTCTAATAATATGTTTTATTTTAATCAAAGCTTAATTTCATTGTATCTTGCAGCCCCTAACAAAAGAAATTGTTGGGTACCAAGTGAAATTTCAGATACTGAGAGACAGTCTGTAGCGATTAGAGGGTTTGTTGAGGGTTGGTGGGTTTGTGAACGTTGCTACAAAATTGTTCAATCAGTGTAGATGAATTATTTTTTTCCTCAGTTGCTATTCAGAGGAGCTCATATGAAGTCCATTTAATAGATTTTAACAGATTCACAAGCAGGTATGTTGTGCTACAGTATTAGTGAGAAATTTTAGTGGAAGTAAGTTGCGTCCTACCTCCTATAATAGTAAATGCTGTAGGTGTTATCAGATACTACCCAGTTTTTATGCTCCCATTTGCTTAATATTTTTAGTAGTATTTTTCAGCACTTAGTTAACAGAAAATTATAGTTTAGGTATTGCAAAACTAAAGTTAAATCATGTGAAACCATGCTCTTGTCTAAGAGATGACTGTAAGGACTACTGTAATCTATCTAAATGGACAATTTGCTGTGAGGTCAGTAATCTTGAGCTTTTTTTGGAAAAGCTGCAGTATCCCAGAGCTGACAGACCACAGGCAGAATGCTTTCATGCTGTTTGCCATATGACTCTCCTTTCAGGAGACACTCTTTATGTATTTTCTCTGAAACAGTAGGAATAGCATGGCACAAAGTTCACAGCTGTTTAGGTTCTTAATTTGGATTTTGATTTTTTAATATAAATTCCAAAGAAAATCATTGCTTATATTGAAGTTTTGCTTTGTGACCAGACTGCAAGATGTTCATCAACTCACCAGCTTTTCTCTAAAGAAGTAGACTTTCAGTAGAATTTGAGTTTATGTGAGTTAAAGATGTTCCAAGATGAACTTGGGGTTTTTTTTCTGATACAGTGAATTTCTAAGTCATTTTGGCTGCCCACTTCCTATTAAAGCTCTTAGTTCTTTTAAATTTGGACTTGCATTTTTGGACATTATTAACTGTTTTAGTAGTGCTAAGGAAGTTAAAATTTGTCAATTAGCTGATTTTCTGAGAAGATTCCATTCTTACTTTAGTTTTTAAAAATTTTTAGGCATGTCAAACCAGATTCTGTTCAAGTAATTTCTCTTTTTTTTTTCTTTAAGAATAAAATTTCAAAAGCATAATTGTATTTAGTTAGGAGTCAGAATTTTATTTATTCTGACTTTTGCTTTTGTCCGATGTACTGTAAGAGAGATACATGAAGAGAAGGTTACTTATAAAGTCCAACATCCTTGTGTTAGTAGAATGTCAGGTGTGGGAGGTCTTAAGCTAGTGCACTTGTGCTGCTGTACACATGCTATAAACCACTCTTTTCCTCATGATAGAGGCAAAGTCTTTCTTGTACTGCCTCAGAGACCTTTTAGAGTATTTGCTATCAACTGTATAGTTTTTCCTTCCTTAATTCATCTTTTTTTTTTATCTCCTGTTCTCTAGTCTCTCCCCAGTGATGTTTTGACTAAGTATTATCCATCTTGCTGTTCCTCCTTGGTACAATTCCTAGTGTCTTTAACACTTGTCTCTTTGAAGTTATGAAGATGGTTGGGCACCTTTATAGTAGATAAGCATTGTGTATCTTGGTATCTCGTGTGGGCCTCTGCTGTGGAATGCATGGACTTGAAAAGGCTTGATGTAAATCTTCAGTTCTAATTTTGTTTGCTTTCAAATGTCTCATTGATCAGGACATGCTGGTTTGACACATGGTAGAGCATCTATGCTAAGTTCAACCTCTTTTACAGAATTGGAGGTATTCTGCATTAATGTATTTGGCTTTAGAGTATTTGAAGTGACACTTATTTGCATTAATTCTCTTCTGAGTTAAGACTGGAATTTAGATTGGCAAAAAGCAAGTGCTTAAAATTATAATCAATGTAAAACATCTCTGAGTTTATTGTGTATATAACCTTTTTCTTTATCTGTACATGGGATTTTAAACTGATTGTTAGAATTGTTCATAACAGATCCTTTAGCCATTACTTTGTTGTCTTTACTTGCAGTTAGTATTTAGCTCTTTCTTTCAAAAGCAGGAGGAACTTCATTTTTGGTGCTTCTTCACTAATTAGTTAATTTACGATTGAAAATCAGTTCTTTCTGATATGTATGAAACTGCTTACCAAAAGTCAGTTTTTTAGTTTGTGAAGCTCTTGTTGCATGTTTTTAATCAGATTTCCCGCTGTACAGAGGCTTTAAGTGTTTGAAATTACAGCGGACACTTCTTGATATTGGCGCAGGATATGCTTCCCAGTACCAGCTGGAGCAGCTGCCCCAGAAGGTCTGAGACGTTGACTCAGGCTGAGCTCCTAATGGAGGCTGCAGCTCCTCACACCTTGAGATGAGCAGTGGGCCTCCTGCCTCGTGCTGAGACTGGACCAAGGAAAAACATTTGCCTTGCTCGTGTGTGTGCTTGGTTGAGGATTTCTGTTGCCAAGTAAATGAGATGCAGTGGGAGGTCAGCAGAGTACATGGCACCAGAGATGGCAAAAAGGAAATGGAGCCCAGGCTTGAGGCTTCAACCTCCAGCTGTACAGAGGGGAAGGACTGGCTGGGTCTCTGCTGTTTTGTGATGACTGACACCAGAAACTCATGACTTCTGATAATGGGAAGAATTCTCCTTCTCTGATTGCTGATCTACATCTATGTAATGCTCAGTGCTTACAGTAGCAGATGAAAAGCAGGAAGTTCTAACAAATCATGTGAGCCTGTACAATGCAA
This sequence comes from Motacilla alba alba, assembly GCF_015832195.1. NCBI lineage: Eukaryota > Metazoa > Chordata > Aves > Passeriformes > Motacillidae > Motacilla > Motacilla alba. The sequence continues at coordinate 96,324,099 of NC_052016.1, read as the reverse complement.
TAGCACCAGGAGGAATTAGCAAATAATAGTAGTGGGAAACTCCCCCATATTGGCGATGGGGGTTTTCTCATCAATCCTGCTGGTAAAGAAATATCTTGAGGAGGAGTATCTGAATTTTGCAGATCACCAATGGATTTTACAGCTTGTGGTGATGGGTTTTGTCTTTTAGGACTATGGATCCCTATTTAAGGAAGAGATGGGATCCACCAGGTCAAGTGAGGCAAAAGTGTTTCTGCCATCTTGACTGAGCAACATGGTGAGTTGGATTTAGGTTAGGCATGGTGGTAGGCTGTGTTGGCAAACAAATCAGTGTAAGTGGTGTGGTGAGAGACTTCATAAGCAGCAAACAGAGCTGAAGTTCTGCTTCAGGCATAAGCAGAGAAAGAAGTCTTTACAGAACATTGTGGTAGTGGAAACTCTCTCACTTTTTCTGGGAAATCCACACAGCTGTGTTTTAACAGTTGAGATGAGGGTTACCCTTTACATGAGAGCAGTAGAAAGATGTGGTGGGGTGCCTTGGAACACAGGAAGGGACAGATGAGAGTTTATGGATTTGGGTTAGAGAGCAAACTAACACAGGTGAGCAAACTCATTGTGGTGTGTGCCTGAAGCTGACCACTTCATCAGGAAAAAGATGTAGGTAAGACCCTCTTTAGGTAACCCGAAGAAATCTACATTTGCAGGCCCTGGTTTTTAGGGTACACTTGAACCACTACAGTACCTTCTAAAGGGGCAGCCCAGCAGCAGACAAGGAGGCCAGGAGTTTTCCAGAGTCCATTGATTGTCACTATAGGACACAGAACAATGTGATGCATACACATTGCTGTTCTCAAGGTGATAAAAGGGAAGTTTATTTTCTGACTCTAACATTTATAGATTTCTAAAAGTGACAGTGGATTGGAGGGTGAAAGTGCCACCTCTCCAATGACACTGGACAAACTAACAGTCTATCAAATTTTTCTTCTTTTATAAAAGAAAGCAAAACAATAAGTTATTTATGGAAAGTGTGTGAGAAAGTTCATTATAAGAATGTAAACATCAGAAGGCTTAGAAAATCTTAAAAAATTACAACAATTGATGGTGACTGAGGAGAGGATGGAGGGGTGTGCTCTTTTGAATATCAGTGTGTTTTCAGCATTGTTCTACTCAATCCACCAGCTGCTAAGAAGAAAATTAACTCTGTCCAAAACCAGGGCAGAGGCCAGTGTCCAGCTGGCGTTGACTCTGCTGAACACCATGAAGGGCTACAAAAAGAGCTACAAGCATTTCAGCATCACAGGAAGGCTAGTGGAAGCCCACTGTTAAATGGGGTGGAGGACCTGATGCCAGAGGGCACGGAAAAGACTGAGGTGCTTATTGCCTTCTTTATGTCAGTCTACTGGTATGACCTTCTTTCAGGAATCATCAGCCCTTAGGAACAGTGGGAAAATCTGCCCTCAGCAGAGAAGGATCAGGTTATGGAACATTTAAATAAACTGGACAGACAAATCCGTGGGACCTGATGGGATGTTCTCATGAATGCTTGAGGGTGATGGTCAATGTCATTGTGAGGCCGATTTATTATCTTCGAAAGATCATGATGATCAGAGGATGTTCCTCAGAACTGGAAGAAAACAAATGTTTTCCCTCCTGCCTTGGGTGATCAAGAGAAAGGAACCAGGGAAGTATAGCCAGCCCTACCCTGATCCCTCAGGAAGGTGATCTGAGAAAATCCTGGAAGCTGTTTCCAAATATACAAAGGACAAGAATGTGATTTGAAGTAATCCATGTGGATTTAAAAAGGGGAAATTGCCTGACCGGACTGTCTTCTGTGATTAGAGGCCAGCTTGGCGAATGAGAGGAGAGCTGTGATCCAGTGAAGTTCAGTGGGGCTTTGACGCTCTCTGCCATGACATCCTTTGCAGACAAACAGGTGAAGGATGAGCTGGAGAAACAGCTGAGGTGGATTGAAAGCTTGGCTGAAAGATTTATAGGAAGCAGTGCAGAATGCAGGTGGAGGCCAGTCACTGGTCTTGTACCCCAGGGGGCCAATGAGAGGTCAATACTAACCTCATTTTAACAACATGGCTGGTAGGGAAGGGCACACCTTCAACAGTTTGCAGATGATACAAAATATTTCTGTATCTCTTGGTGCTGAAAACAGTGTAGCTTTGTTTCAGGTAACTCTTGTAATCCGTGGGTAGCCCTGGCAATTTTTAATATGGAATTGACTGCCAGCCTTATCTCAGGTTTCATCAGATGCATTCCTGTACTATAAAAAGACTGTGGTTCCTGGTTGTAGTTATGTATATTGTTATCCTTAGGTGAGAGCTGGATGAAGACAGAAAATGCATCATTCTGCCACAGAAGCTCTAGCAATTGAAGGCAGAGGGATATGGAAAGACATTGACTGGAATGCATACCTTTTTAGTTCTATAAAGGATTTTTTAAATTACCTAAAGAGCTTTCTCATTAAAAAAAAAAAAAAAGGAGCTTATAATTGTGTTAGAACATCACAGAAATAGAAAAGCCTTAGAATCAGTCTTTCAAATATAAAAAGTCCTAAGTTTACTACTGGTTAGCATGTATTTAGTACAGGTTTTCTTCCATGTTTTGAAGTGGGATTATATAATGGAATAACAACTGAAAGCCTTTAGAAGTGGACAGTACATTCTGCCTGACATAAAATTTTACTGCTGAGTCATAAGAATATCTTGATCTATAGAGTAAATTAGGAATTATGTATTAAGACTTACAAATTATCTGTAAGGTGCTCTGATTGAAAAGCTGATCACTGAAGTGAAAAAGAACCCTTAGTCAAGGGGAAAGGGCTGATCATTTGCAAGCCACTGTAAGGGATCCAAAAGCTTGGTCTCTACACTGCAGTTTGTAAAAGTCTACAATCTTTGGTTTTGTTTTCTCTGTTTTCCTTTTTTTTTTTTTTTTTAATTTCAAGAAGGTCCTTTTACCCAGCTCGCCTTGCCTCATTATCCTCTGTTTGGAAGAGATTTTGTAAATTGAATAACATAATCTTTTAATCTCTTCTCTTCTTTAGAGCTCAGACTTGTTCTGCCAACTGCCAAGTGTCTCACTGCTGCCAAAGATCAATTTTAATGGGCATGTCTTTTTAATGGCCTGAGAATTCTTGGTTTAAGGGGTATGAATTCATATTTAGAACAGATGTTTACACTGTTCTGGTAAATATTTATGGAACTAGGCCTGAAAATTGTGACTGAAATTTCTCTTCAAATAATGTCTCAGAATTGGGAAATATCTGTATGAATAGAACCAGTGGCATGTGGTCCTAAAGCAATTTAAAGGTTTAATAAGCTAGAAGAAGAATGTAGGACAGAATGGACTTGAGGAAAGATAATGACCTTTTCATTGTGAAAAAACACCCTGCAAATTAACTGAAGCTTTAATCTGGTTATTCTGAAGACAGCATAGGAGTTATCACTGTAATAATAGAAAGTCTTTGTGCTGCTCTATACGCAGCCTGTGCATTTTTTCAAATGATTGAAAATGCAGATGCTTCACAGGAAGTGACTCACCCCAAGGAGCTCGGCCCTTGTTCTCTGAAAAGGTTGCAAAAGTGAAAAAGTGTAGGTAAACAATTGTGTCCACTGAAATGTTCTGTAGTCATTAGACACTACAAGAACAAACACATCTGCATCGCCAGATAGGTCAGGTGGTGCAGGTCTGCAGCTCCTACTAAGGCAAGATTGTTTGAAAGCTGGGTCTCAACAAGTATTACCGTTCTGGTATGAATTCAAACTACATGGCATAATTCCTTTAAGCTCTTAAATTTACTAAACTTGAATAATTCTTGCTAGTTTGTTTTGGTATTCATCTCTTATCTGTTTTTGGCATTGTCTCTTCCGGTGCTGAAGAAGAATTAAAAAAAAAATTGAACTGAATTAACCAACATCTCTGTCAGGTCCAGGGAGGTGTGATGTGTTGTCATCGTGCTGCCTTGATACTACACCTGCTCTGGGACTTTCCATTCTTGTACCTTGGCACCCTTCTTTGTGTTGGGAAGATCAGTCTTCAATTCTCAACTAGCATGAGCCTCAGGCTTTGTTTTTCCCTTTTTCTAGGCATGTTTGCTACTGTAGATGGGATTTCACAGCGTGCCCCAGTGCACTGGTCAGAGAACGTGATTGGGGCAGCTTTGTGCTTTCCTTATGTGGTTGCTCTCGATGATGAGTTTATTACGGTGCACAGCATGCTGGACCAGCAACAAAAGCAAACCCTGCCTTTTAAAGAAGGTCACATTCTACAGGACTTTGAAGGTATTAAAAAAGGACACTTTGTTGCATCTGTAATTCTGGAACAACCGCTGAAGTCACTTGGGTTTGTTTTTTAAACAAAGTATTTAACAAGTGTGTTAACCTTTGAAACTTTAGTTGCAAGTGCTTTCCTCATTAGATTCCTTGCAGACTTCAGTAATTCAAAATTTCAAGCTTCTGACAAAATGTATGCTCATTAAATGTGTTGTAATTATCAAGTTAATTGTTGGGTAGGAGTCTATGGAGTTCGAGCTTTTTCTTGTAACTTGAATATTTCTTTCAAAGAAGCAATGTTAACTTAATGCTACAGCTCAGTAATTGTGATCTACAGGTATTTGTCCACTGACTGCCCTGACAAAATTCTTACATATTAGAAAGGAATACAAAAGAAAAATAATTTTTAAAATATCTGCGCAAGAGGTTTAAAATTGGATCTTTCACATAGAATTGTTAACCAAAAAAATGCAAATATTTCTATTGATCTGTTCTTCAATTGAGAACTCTTAAGTGAGAACTCTTAAGTATACTATGCTACTATTTTTTTTTCCAGAAAAGCTACAAACTCGAGCACTGTGTACTGTATGTTTCTTGCTGGATTTGATGTATGGCTTAAAATTTTCAAATATAAGCTTGGGGAAATACCTGCTAGTTAAACGTTCCTACTCTCTGGAATCTGGACAATAATTTCAGTGGCCTTACCAGCTTAGTTCATCATGAATGACTCTAGCCAATTTCTCTTACTTTTGAGTGGAACAATCTGCTGTAACTAAATAAATTTACCAATATCTCTGTAATTCTGAGGTGGAATTCATAGGTAAACGCTACTATCAGGTAAATGTGGTAGCAGCAAAGGTCACTTTTGGGACTTTAACCCTGTTTAGGTTCTTGTATCTTAAGCTGTGTATTTTAAAGCTTATTTCTGAAATTGCTTTTTCCTGTAGAGACTGTAAATTGAATATATCTGTTTGTGCTGTCCAGGAAAGGTGATTGTTGCTACTAACAAGGGTGTGTATATCTTGGTGCCACTACCTTTGGAAAAACAGATTCAGGATCTTCTAGCTAGCCACAGAGTGGAAGAAGCCCTTGTTCTAGCAAAAGGAGCTCGAAGGAATATTCCAAAAGAGAAATTTCAGGTTTGTCCTTCCTTTAATTTTCATTAATTTTTTTCATTTAATTTCCATTGGTCAAGTGATTAGAGAATGTGGGGGAGGAATTTACATCACAGAGAAGTTGTAATACCTTTTATTTCAGCCTGAGGAAATAGGTATTTTGCTAAATTGTTTTGTACTTGCAGAAGCTGTGACATTGGCAGGGTTAAATGCTGTTGTTCTTCTGGGATTTTGTTAAATTTTTCCAATTGTGTAACTTGAGAGAATTGAAAACAAAGCAAAACCAGAAATCTAGTGGCAGAAAATCCAATGAATGCTTCTTTGGTACTAGATTCAATTATTTGCTATTGCTGTTTAAAAATGTATTCTTTATTTCAAATTAGAATTTTGCAATTTTACTTTTTTTATCGAAGATTCTCACCATATCCTAAACCACATCCTAAACCTCGCTGTAACCCAAACTCACATGCTACTAAACAGAAGTGCTTAACTTCAAAGTTAAGTGATGTGAAATCTTAAGCAACTGCACTTACTTCCAAGCTCTTACAGGTAGTGTTTGTACTGCTGTGTAACTCAGATTTAAAAGTTTTTGTGTGGCACAGTGTCTTAAACTCTGATTACAGTGTTGATTGAAGATTTGTACTCATTCCCTTCTACCCCAATTTCTATTGCTATACATATTCTACTGTATTTTCTCCTATTTAAAGGCTTGTTAAAAGCAGCATGACATCTCTACTCATGGAGTAGGTGAATGAATATTTGACTTAGTTTCTTTCCTATTGTAAAAGCAAAATTTGATCTGTAACCTGCAGTAAATCTGTGGTTTCCTTTTTTTAATATACTTTTTGTTGCCATTAAAACAATGGTGTTACTTTTGATTTGTTTAGAAAGGTATACATGACTCTTAAAGATACAGGATTGCAATGGTTCAAAACTATCCTGGCTGTCAGGACCTTTTTTGTTTTTTAAATTTCAAGAAGCTTCTAATTCCTTTTCATTTCAGTTTCAGTCAAGGCCCAAAAGGCCATCATTAAATGAATTTTGTATCAGCTTTCTATTTTGACCTTAACTCCTCTCTTAAATGAGCAGCAGGGAGACTGCTGGAACAAAAAAGCTTGTTGAGAAAAGTGTTCCCATCCTTTTGTGAAGGTCCAACTTCCTGAAAGTACTTGAAGCTTTAAAGTGTTTAGGGAGATACGGAGTTCAGTTTCCAGCATGTTTTGCTTTGCATCTTCACTTCCTACTTTTCCCTTCCAATCTGTTTAAAGAAGCAAACAAAAATCTCACTGTGAGGCAGAATGCATAATCTAATCAATGTCTTCTATGTGTGATGACCTATAATTTTCCAATTATTTCTTTACAGTTCATGTAGGTTTAGTGTGGGAATGACTTTGTGTTTTGCCACTGGATGAACTACAATTCATTATCTAAAATACATTATGTAGAATCTCATTCCTCTTCAGTTTTCTTGCATTAGGAATTTTTCAGCCTTTAAAATATGTTACTTTCTTTTCACAAGCAACGTAAGTGCGCAGGGTTGGTCTTCCTAAAATTAGTTACCTAGAATATTGTAAGCTTTTTCTAACTTAGTGTGCTTTTAAGGGTGTTCAGTTACTTAAACTCAATGCTACAGCTGAAAACCAGAAAACATAGTCCTTGCAAGCAAAACAGCTGTTCTATTTCTGGGGTGTATTTGCAAATTGTTATTAACCAATTATCAAATTCTTGAATTTGGTAGAGTTTTCTGCCAACTCCTACTAAAATGACTCAGTTTGGCCTAGTTCTTGAGACATTACTTCAGTTTTTTAGAGCTTGTGTGTAGCTGGAAATGTAGCATATTGAATTTGCTTTCTAAGGGGAATCTGACACCTGATATTGTCATTACAGGTTTGTTACAGGCACATCAATCTTTCTTTGCTGTAGTCTTGTGTAATGTAAGTCCGATGGACCTCAACCAAATTGCACACCTTACATATGTTTTTGCAACATTTCTTTAGTATACTTTAACTGACCACACAGTCACTCATTTCTAACTCCTTTTTAAGAGCTATCCTCAGATAATACATATCTATTAGAAAATTGGTATTTTCTAATAGGTGTCTTCTGTTTGCAGGCATTACTGAATCCTGAGCAGCTGACACTTCAGAGGCCTTATTTTGCCATTTTGTATGAGCAGTAGGATGGAGTGCATGGGGTTGGCATTAAGGCACTTGATCCGGCCACTATAAACTATCCATATGTGATAGTGATTATTATTGTGTGGTTCAGGAAGTATAGTGTTCCTTTTGTCACATGATGCAGTTTTCAAAGCCTAATGCCACCTTAGGTGTCACTTGAACCCAGGGCACTGCAGGGCAGATCTTGAGGACACGGGGGCTTTTCCCTGCAGTTCGGTACTTTGTCACTGCATGCACACATGGGTGCATGCTCTCCTCTGTACAACAGCATAAACATATCTGTATATGCTGGTAATGCAGGATGGTGGTGGAATAACAGCAGTGAAGTACTGTGCTCTCAGAATGATTTGTACAGTCAATATTTAGTTGTTGAAAAGTAGCAGGTCATGCCTTAGAAGCTCTAACCTGTTATTTGGCTTGTGGTTCCCACAGACTGCAAATTTAGCTCTGCCATAACAGATGAAAATTTCTTTGTTTTTGAGCATCAGGAATTCCTACTAGGTAAAAAATGCTAAGCAAAAGTGCTCCAAGGAGATGGATATCTCTGCTGGAAATAATTTTTTATAGAATACAAAGGCCTTTCTACCATGCTACCATGAAATGACTGAATACTACTTATTAATTTTTCAGGACAGCTGACGTTTGCAGAAATCATGGTTGATGGTAGTGAAGACCTTGGTTAGATTGACACACAGCTTGCATAGGTATCTCTCTCTCTTTTTTTTTTTTTTTTTTTTTTTTTTTTTTTACTTCCTAATTAATTTTAGTTTGAAAAACATATTGACTGCACCCAAATCTGACCAAAAGACGAAGTGGCTTTCTCAAAAAATTCCTTTGGACAATGTAGTTGGTAATTCTAATCATTTTAGAAAGGATTTTTTTAGCAGTTGAGAGAATTAAGACTTAGCTACAGCAATCATAGCTTCAGCAGTCATCTTTCTTTTTCCTATTGCTTTTTCAAATATGAATTAATATAAAACTTATGTCATGTTTTTGTACCTACTGTTTTTTATGTGAATTTAGTCAACAGTGCAGAATTTGCCTAAAGAATTGCAAATCCGGTGGTGGTTCTTCAGAAATTATAAAGGACTAAACAATGTGTTGAATTTTGGCTGGGTGTAGTTTAGTACCTTATTAAAAGAAGCCTGTTCCAGATCTGACAAGATCATCTGGAAGAACTGAAGGGTTTTTTTCTGTCAGAAACAGAATTTAACTGTGTGTGTTTGACATGTAGGTCTAGCCCATTCTTAAAAATCTGGGAGAAAGGGAATATTGGATTTTCTGTAATCTGCTCTGTTTTACTCCATAATTTTTACCCTAGGACATCTTAATATCTAGTGTTTATATTGTCAGTTAAAAATCTACCTGGGTACTGCCTATCTCATCATTGCATCTTTAAAAAGTTCAGAAAGTGTCTCTCTGTAGATATTCTACAATTTTTTGTTGCATGCCTTTAAGGGAGAATTGAAGATATGTCAACATTTAAATGAAAATGAATACCACTTTATCAGTTCAAATTTAGGACTTGTTCCTTCAGCCTATAGTTACACTATCAATGAACTCTTTTCCACTTTAGGTTAAAAAGATGTTGTACAGACTAAGCTCTGCAATTAAAGCAGTGCTTTCAGTGAAATTAATTAAAACTTTATTACAAAATATGATCAACTAAATATGTACATTTTAGTGATCACTCTATTGCAAAAATTGAAAACAGGCTTTGTGGGGGGAAAAATGCCAGCCTATCTACTTTTGATACTAGCTAGTGGGGTGAGAAGTCTTTCCCTGGAAAGTCAGGCTGGATTTTAACTTTTTGTGCAGCCATGAGATGCAAATATTTGCAGAATTTAATCCTTCAGCTGTGTCATTAGGAAGGTGGCCAGGTAGGTATTCATCAGTTCACAGATTACTGTGTAATTATTGGTGTAATAACCGGGTCAGAAATCCAAATATTCTGGATATTTTCTAAGTCAATCCCCTAAAGAAGTTTTACTTTGTAACTAATTAAATTATCTTTTAATTTTAGTTAAGTCTATTTTTAATCATTACCTTGAATGTAAAGCATTAATTGATATAAAGATGTCATGAAGTATTGTTTGTTTAATTTTATGTTGTTATATGTGTCTGAAAAACTGTGCCTGATAACATTACTCTCTGTTTCCCCTTTTGTCCTATACACTGGGAAAGCAATAAAAGGTCCACAACCTTACAAAGCATTTTAGAGACTTGCTAACAACAGAGATTAAATATTTCCATTAGACAAACCATTTGTAAAGCATGCACAGACTAAGTGGACTGAAGCCAAGCTTTTCTATTGGTAAATCCATAATCTTTAATCAACTTGAAAAACCATCAGAGCATCAGTTCACTGATACTTGAGGCCTGGTGCTCTTCAGCAATTCCTTCCTGGAATACGTTCCTATTGTATTGTACTTTCTTTGGGTATTTTTATTGAAAATGGTTTTTTTAAGTCTGATATTAGTAACAGCCTTCATGTACAGTGTGAAACATTAGAAAGCTGTGTATTCATGAGTAAATTGAAGGGAAAAACTGAGGACATGAGAAGGTAGCTGGGTGTATTGCCAAAGTACCAGTGTTGTCACGAATGGGAATGCTCTGCAGAGCACAGTTTACGTTCCTTGCTTTTAGTACTTCTCTTTTGCTGTTGGAAATATTGTGAGCACATGGATTTCATTTAATCTTGTAATTGGTAGTTGTTTGACCCTTCAGATTTAATAACTACCTATCATTTAAAGTAGTTTTCATGTTCTCTTTCTACTGAGCTTCATTTAAACATTTTTTGTCTAGGTGTGACCTTAACAGTAAAGTTTGATAAAAAGTAACTTTCCATATTATGGTTTACTTGGTATTTAACCATATTTTTATGGTACATTGCATAATGTTCTGCATATTGGATAGGTTGAGCTGTTTTGGAAGAATTTTTTATTTAAAAAAAAATCGAAGTAGCAAAACTGGCAGAAAGTCAAAAATATGGCCATCAGCTGGGGATGAAAAGATAGTTTTGCACCTGAGAGATGAGACAGAAAGGAAGTGGCCGTGTGTGGTCAAGTGGGACCATCTTTATTTTTTGCACTTACTGAATCATGGGGAACTTCAAAGATAACCATTGGCTTTTATGTTTGTAAATAACTCAAAAAACTTGAGACAAGTCAGTGTGATGTCAGATAAGTCATTATTTGAACAAGAAAACTTAAACTTGCTGTTTGTTGACTTTGCTTTTAGTAAGTACTCATGAGCAGTGTTGTGTTCACACACATTTGTGTAGGAAATGAGTCTGGGCAGTAGATTCTATATATTCAGGTACATAATTTAAAATGTAGAGGATCAAGGTTCGTTTTGCTTGTAACTTGTCAGATGTGGCTGAAGATGATTTGTTTGGTGTTTTTTGGCAGGTAGCTATTGCAGTAGTAACTAGCATTACATAAATACAAATATAATAAACCTTTTTTCCCCTCCTTCTTTTTTATAGGTAATGTACAAACGAATCCTGCAGCAAGCAGGTTTTATACAGTTTGCACAGCTTCAGTTCCTTGAAGCAAAAGAACTCTTCAGGTAATTGTGTGACAAGAAATTTAATCATTTACCTTTAAACAAGGAGATAGTGTTCTTGGTTTGAAAAACTTAGTTGCTTGAATGTTTTCTGATGCAGATGTGAGTTCACTGTAATAAAATGGTTTTGTTGGGGTTAAGAACAGGGTAACGTGGAAACGACTTTTTAGCTGAAGAGTTAATGCAACTGGCATTTTTTGGGATGCTAACACATAGTAGCATTAAGAATTTGAGTGTTGTATGTATGGAGATTTTTTTACTTTATGCCCATGAAGGTCAAGGCTTTATCACCGAGTCTGTGCTGTGATTTACAGCGGGAACATTGCTTTGTTCTTTTTTAATACTTTTAACAAAAGGTACAACTTAAACATCAGTTGCAATTGAAATATTATTGACACAATTGCGCTATTTTTGTGCGGATGTTGACAATGAATCTGCTTTAACACTTGTTCTGCTAGACCTTTTCCAGAAGACAGATTTGTTCTTGAAGCCTGTACTAACCTTGACAATTTAGCCATTTCAGCAGTCAGTTGTTAATAAATTGACCTTGATATTCCACTTTCATTCAGAAAATGCTGCTTGTTATCTTTATTCTACCTGATAATTTCATTTCTGCTAACCATGCCTCATTCTGTGATGCAGCACTGTCTGTAGTTAGCGGAATGCATGCTGACCACATAAAATAACTCTCCTTGTTATCTGCTGAAATTCACTTTAAATCAGTTTAGAGCCTATGGAATAGGATTAAGGTTAGACAATTTTCAGTATACTGTAAGCATATTTACAGTGTAGGAAAAAAGTTGTCCTTGGATTTATGGAAATGCATTGAGGAAGGTAAAGCTTTGAGGAATGTTGCTGTTGGTGAGGGACTTTGCCATTTTACTTCCTGCTCACCAGTATGATGAGAGACACTGGGCTTGGATGAGCAGTGTACACTGAATGAAAGGAAAGGCCTGAACAGCATTTAGAGACAATTTGTTCTGGCCACAACCACTTCCTCTATCACCTAGTAACTGTTGTCATTAGTGAGAAACTTGCAGTGTTTCTCCACCCTTATAATCTTTCAGACACTTGTGTATCTGACCTCTGGGTTGTGTATCTGAAGCAGAAGTACAAGTGGTGCCTAGTTAAGAATATTTTAAGAGCAGTGAAAAGAGAGAGATATATCCTGGGAGGGGTTCTACCACCTTGTGGAAGCAGCCAGGATTGCTTATGCATCCTCCATCCAACCATCAGTCCATCTGACAAATAAGTTTTAATGAACAGAATTATGGGAGCTCCTCTGTAGAAACAAACATGCTTCATGAGAAAGTGTGCTGTCCAGCCACAAATTTTGCAGCTCAGGCAGCATCCCAGGGTGTTCCCTTCCTCTAAAAGCTGCAACTCCAAAGCAGAACAGCAGTTCTGCTGATGAATGAATTGCTGATGTCTGCTCAGGGAAGAAAGCCAGAAAAAGTTTCTGTGCTTTTTTTCTGTCCAGCCATACATAAGCTAAGCAGAGTATTTTGGTGACTCTGAAAAAACTTGCTATGGTAATCAGGTTCCTTGATTTTCAGCCCTGGTGGGCACACTGAGTTAGAGTAACAGCTGCATGTGCCCTGCTACAGCCTCAGTCAGTCTTGTTCATTTTTAACTGATGGCTCACAGGCAAAATGGGAAAGAGAATCCCAATGTGTTGCTCTGCAGATTTCAACCTTGTCTTAGAAACCGCTTCAATCTTAATGTCATTGGGAAACTTGGTACCTGTCTGAGGAAAGAGGGTGTTAAGCAGTGAAACAGGGTAGCAGCAGTACCTCAGAGATCTTGGTATGATATGTGGGCCTGCTTCTGGCTAAATATGAAGTGAGATTTTCTCACAACTTGGAAAATATCTGACAGTTACATTTAGCAGGGGGAATTATATTGGATTACAGGTCTTAATTTTCTTTCATTATTTCCCTTCTTGGATAACCTTGTCAGCAAACAGTTCTATCTTATGCTTAAATTCATAGTTCTTAAAGACTGGAACTTTTAAAAGGAATAATTTGCCAAATTCCTCCTGGTTAATGATGATGTTTCTGAATACTGAGGAAGGTTGACAAAAAGGAAGAACGAGGTAGCTTTATTGAAACTCAAATAGTTCAACATAAGGAGGATAGTTTTCTTCAGCTAGATCCATTAACCTTAAAATTGAGTGAGAAGCTACAGTAGGGCTTCTTTGGAGTGACAAATTCTGTTATAAGCAATAACAGAATTGTGATTTATAGTTATGTTATTTCATGTTGCTATCATTAGGGTTATACCAACAGTGCTTTTTAGGAGGTCATTGGCTGAATTTTCCATGCCTTACTGAGATGTTTGGTAGTTGTCATAAGGAAACCAGTTCTCTTCAGTGTTTACTGGTTAGATATTGCTTGTCTTCTGACCCACTGGATACTGGAACTTTTCTGAACTTTGCTCCTTCTAACAAATAAAAATGTTGCACTGTATTTCTCACCTTAACCTATAGAGAGAATTCTCTCCTACACTGAAAAGGTTAAAAAATATTGCTGGTCCTTGTACCTGGACAAATAAAAAGTAGGAATGATGTGGGCTTTGCATCTTAAATGTGATTCAAGAATATAAGCTTCCAATACAGCCAGTGGGATTTTGACAAAACAGTTAACACTGTAGGCTTCTTTGGCATCTCTGATACCCGTAGATACAAGGGTCTGAATTTAGACCTAAGTTTCCTGAAAACATGTAGATTCTTCTTGTTGCACTGTTTATATATATGAAACTCAAAGAGAATTAATGCAGAATTGCTCAAAGGGAAGTTGCCTCACAACACTGATGTCTCAAGAGTTTGTTTTCTACTGTGTGATAAGTTCCTATCTGTGTTTTGCTGAGCCTGAAATGCTAGAAGCTGAAGGCTCAGACATGTTTTTCAAAAGAGATGAGATCCTTTGTAACTGCTCTAAAAGGGTTTTGTCCAGATGTGATGGAAAGATCCACAAGACATCCACAAATCCCAGAGGCCATAAGCCTTGAGTTGAACGTTAGCCATTTGTGCAGGTGGGGTCATTGTTTAGTATTTGGTATTTTTCTGAAGAAGCTCGTGGATAATGTAGTGCTTTTTAAGGAGGCTGCTTGATTGCTGCTTGCCACTGCTGTGTGGAGAACAAAACTGTACAGCTAAACTTGAGTCAGACCTGCTGAGAGTACCACAGGGGATCCATAGCCCAGGCTCTGGGCTAGCCAAAGTTAAAAGTGGATTCTCCTCTTGGAAACAGATCATCATTGAGGCCAGAATCTGTGAAGTCAGAGGTAAGGTAGATGACTACTTCCTTATCTAGGAAAGATAGAAGTAGAAGTTGGAAAATGTTTTGAAACTTATTAAAAGTGGCATGTTAAATATAACATTTTTAACATCATCTATTTCAATCGTCATAGTCTCTAACTCAAGGTTAGGGCCATCTCCAAATACTTGACAGCATAGCTAGCAAGGGAATCAATGTTTATATTTTAATTTCTCCAGATTTCTCAAGACTCCTCTTTTCTGCACAAATTTTGAGCATCCTGTGGATCAAATTACGGGTTGGCTTTTGTTCTAAAACAAACCAAGGAAGATTCATTTGGATTAGAGGGGAAAAAAATCTTTCTTCAAATAGGATTAATTTTCTAGTGTAGTGCATCTCATATAATATATTTAATCTCAGGACTTGAAATTTCAGAGTAGTTGCAGTAACTAAAACTGCAGTTAGGTTACTGTGGTAAGTTCCTACTGAAAACTCAAATATTCTTTGAACCATCAGGTTATGCCACTGACATTACTTGCTACTTCTGGGTTATTCTGCCTCTTATCATAATGTAGATCTAAGAATTTCAAAGCCAAATCCCAAAAGAAGGATTAAAAGAAATTTCAACTGCAGAAATCTGTGAAGTAGACCTGAATGCTTTACCCTCTGGTAGAGGTGCGTCTTTCTAGTGTGGAGGTGAGCTTTAGGCAGTAGGAGTTCTCTACAGGAATTGGGAAAACCTGCTGTTCAAACCTCTCTTCAAGGGAAGGTTTCCCAGTTTTGTCTGTTGTGGTTCTTCTCTATCATCTGTGTTGCTACTCCTGTGCTTTGCAGTCACAAGGTTCTAGAAGAGAGGATGCTGCTGTTGAATTTGCTGTTGCTGCTTTCTCCCAGAATTTCCTTCTGGTATAGATTTTTGTAGCCAAGGGACTGTATTAAAAGCAAAGTTCTAAATGGGGATTGTCATGGTGATGGCTCCTACTAGTTCATATTTCCTGGATGGTTTTGGAATTGTGTCTCTGGCAAGAAGTGAATGATGCAGGGCATGCCTGTAGTGAAGGGATGGCCTATTTATGATGATCTTTCACACTTTATTGCTGTGTTATCATTTGTTTCTTTTTGGAATTTATTCCAATCAAAGTTGTGAAGAGAAAGTATTTGAGTTGGCTGATCACCAGGTAGATTAGAATTATTTTTAAAAAGTTCTATTTGCAACAAAATAACTAAGCAGGGTTTCTTTTAGAGAACTGTCAAGTTCATTTTGATTTTTTTTCAGCAACAGTATTTCCTGCTCGTCAGTAATGTTATTTTTAAATGTGAATTCTGAATAAAAACTGACAGTAAAATAAAATATTATAAAATATCCTGATGTCTTGCTGTTCTTCTAAAGCAAGGCCTGGAAGGAGGGTTCACTCTAGCTGTGAAAATTAGGGATTGTTTGCCATGTGTGGGGAAAAAAAATCTTCTGTCACAACATACATTCTTTAAAAGCTTGAGGAATTTCAATCTAGGCTGAAAGAAAAATGTTTTGTGTGGCATATCTATGTTATGACTTGCTGCTGAATAAAAGTATAGGGTGTCCTTCACACCTGAAGTGGAACAGCCACTCCAGAGGAGCCCCCATAGATGTAGACCCAAGGCCTCTGCCTGTACAACAGACTTAGTGGTTAAATGGATGCATAATCAGTATCCGTGGTTTGCTTACAAAACCCCTGTAAGAAGAAACCCAAGTGAGGAATCTGGTGCTTTTCAGGGTTGGGGAAAATGTTTTCATCATGCATGCACATGTTCTGAAAGCTTTAGTTTTGTACAGGAAGTTGCTGTTTTGTCCAGAATTACACTGACACAGCCTTTGTGGCTTGCCTGAAAGGGTTTACTTTTGCCTTTTTTTTTTGCTGCCAACAGAAGACTGGCTCCCATAATGTATGGATGAAGTCCAGGGCAGTCCTAGGACTGCTGTAGGGCTGTTCAGCTGATTTTTGTATATGCCAGAAAATAGCTGTGGAAGCTTAAAAGCAAAAGGCTGGCCAGTCTCTGAATTCTCAGAGCTTTCAATGTCTAGAGGAGGAAGAAGAAAATTTGGACTGCCTAGCTAAACTAACTAACAAGCAAGAGCAAAAAGCAAAAGCAGCGCTGTGTACTGGGCCGTCTGTGTCCCGCCGACTGTGGGGGAGTGAGCAGGCTGGTAACAAAACAAAACTTCCCTTTTCAGAGCCAGTCTTGGCGGCACAGCACATAATATCCAGCATAAACAGAACAGACAACTGGGGATACAAGCATCATAATGTCACCCTAGGACATTTTTGTCCTGGTTTAGGGCAAATTTGGGAGAAAACCTCCTAAGGGGGCCCCTCCAGAAAGCAAACCCACACAGCCCCTCCCCTAAAGATATAGCAAAAAATACTCCTAAAACTGCCTACATGCTAGTGTCCTGACTAAGCATATGTGAGCACACATTTTTTTTGTGCCTATGTATACTTTTTCTTTCTTTTTGCTTCATCTAGTTTGACACTGTAATTGCAGAAGCGGCCAGCTTGATGTCCGGGAGCTGATCTCTCTGTACCCCTTCCTGTTGCCTACTTCCTCTTCATTTATCCGGTCTCATCCTCCTCTGCATGAGTATGCAGACCTGAACCAGCTGACCCAAGGGGACCAGGAGAAGATGACAAAATGCAAACGATTCCTCATGAGTTACTTGAATGAAGTCCGCAGCACTGAGGTTGCAAATGGCTACAAGGAGGATATTGACACAGCTTTACTCAAGCTGTATGCAGAGGCAAATCATGAAAGCCTGCTGGATCTCCTAGTTTCAGAGAACTTCTGTCTTTTAACAGATAGCGCTGCCTGGCTGGAAAAACACAAAAAGTAAGTGGATTTTTTTATTATTATACCTTCTAGACCGGAGGGGAAATTGCCTTAGATGCTCTTGGCTTATCGAACAGTATGTTTGAGTACTTGTAGTTCCTGTGCTTACACTTGTCCAAAAGACAACTCAGTCTGAATTAACATTGATAGCATTAAAAAATGTTGGTGAAAAGCTATTACTTGACAGTCCAAGGTAAAGGAAATGCATTGTCTTATCCTGGTAAATGCAGAATTCTCCATGAAAGTTTTTGTATCCAACACAAAAATAAAGAACTTGTACAACTTTGGAAGAAAAAAGTTAAATGTTTGCCCTTGAGATAATGGAAGAGTGTAATGTCTGCAGTAGTTGTGCACAGACAGAATGAAAAGATGCCCTAAAGCGTGCACTACCTTAGGTAAAAGCTTTTAACCAGTTAGTGGCTTTAAAATTGTAGTTGCTTTTTCAGGGAAAGAGCTCTTACTTCTGAATTGCAAGCTTTATATGTTCCACTGATTGACCAGAAAGAGGTTCCTTAAGATGACTGCAAATGACTTCAAACCAGAAATGCCAGCAGGCAGAGAATTAATCATTAAGCAGGGAACATTAGATAGTAAATGTGTAAAATACAAACTCCAGCCTCAGGTATAGTATAGTTTATAGTATGTCCATTTTGGTTTTCATTTCTTTAGCTTTCAACTCTCTGGTGCAGTAGTAGCAACTATAGTGGTGAGGAAGAGCCTTTAATTTGGGTTCTATTTGGGGTCATTTCATTTATTTCAGGTGTTTTATTAAAACCTTTTGGTAAGTGTTGTTTGCAAGGCATGCTTTTGCAAGTGTGAATTGATTGAATGTTAGAACACTGCTCTGTGAGGGCAGCCATTACAGAACTTGGCTGTGTTTTTCTTAAAGTACACAAAAGCCGCTCCGTAGTTGCACTGTACGAAGCTCTTCTTTGCCTGACCTGACTCCATGCCACAGTAAAGAAAAAGGTTTTGGATAGTAAAACAGACTTTTAAAGAAACACATAATAAAATATGATTTAATGACAACTGATTAACTATTGGAGAAATAGTCCTTGGAGGTGTGTGTAATGACAGAACAGCATGGGAATAATCTCTAATTGGGCACATACTTGGTGTAAGCTGGATCTGGTAACTTCAAACTATCTTGGGGACAGGACTGATGGAGACACTTTTAGGGCAGAACTTCTCTCCTTTGATTCATAAAAGCAGCCTAGAGAGACTTGTTGAAGTGTAGACAAGGCCATGCATGTGTCATTTAAGCCATTATTCGTTGCACTCTGTGCTAATCAGTCCATAGTGAAATTAGTGGGAAAGTTCTAGTAATTTTAATATTATCTTCTCTTTCTTTACAGGTATTTTGCACTTGGTCTCCTGTATCACTACAACGGTCAGGATGCTGCAGCACTTCAGGTTAGAGTAAAGCTTTTAGTGTCACCTGAAAACCATTCCAAAATACTATTTTTGCTCGGAGATAAAAATCTGAGGTCTTAATTTATCTGTTTGAAAAGTTGTGATGTGTGTTTATAAGAAACTTGAAACTTATGCTAAGACTTCCTTGAATAAATTAATATGCTAGATGTGAAAAGTCTGAAGAGCTTACTGAAGTTGACAGCTACTTAGATGCTTGTGTGATCTTGTTAAAGCAAAACTGTACATACCAGAACATCTGTTTGTACTCCTAAAAGATGGACAAAAGTGCTAAAATAATCAAGCAATCACTTTAAAATATATTTGTGGGACTCAAGCAGCATGCCCTGTGCTGATTTATCCATATACGCACAGCAAAACAGCATTGTATTCTCCTGGCAGACATTGACAGCAACTGAGGGTTTATTTGTTTACCTGGTGATGAAGAGTGAACACATTCTGCAAGATCTGTGGGTTTCAGATGGGTTAGTAATCCCTTTGGGGACCTTCCATCTGATGTCACTGATACTAGCAGTGGCCTGTACACTGCAGACTAAATAATTCTGTTCTGTTCTCCATCTAGAGAAATTAGAATGTTCTTGATGTGTCTCAGACCATACCCAGTATGTTAAGTTTGCCTTATTGTGCAGCTTTTTGAGCACATAAAAGACAGTAACCCAGTTAAATGCCTTCAGGTCAGTTATATAAATAGTAATAATGGCCTGAAAAGAGAACAGGTAAGGGCAACAAAACACATTTGTCATGTGCAAGAAATCTTGGAAGAATTTTGATGCTGCAAAAAACAAGGCTTATTGCTAAACTGGTCTGCTAGGTGTAGCACATTTTAATTGCAATGTATATAAAAATAATATCACATGGTACTTGTAATTCTTTGGTCAAAATGAAAGAAAAGCAGAAGACCAGTTTTTCTTTTAAATTGCTTGTATAATTTGTTTTTTCTTGCACACACAGAACACATGAAAAGTATACCATGCATGGGAAAAAAGGACTTTTATCAAAAGCTTTCTTTGTGACTAGTGTACCTCCTTTAGTCACTCTCAGAATGAGAGCCCACATGATGTGGGGTCTGAATTGGGTGAATATGCCAGATGCAGGAGAAAGGTGTGATGGCAAAAATGAGTGACCAGCGATGTTTCTTGCAATTGGTGTTCTTGTAAACTCTTTCTAATTCCACAGGTCTTGGACTAAATCTTTTAATAGGTGACATAAATTTTGAGCTGAAAGAGCTAGTACATGTTTTAAGCACTTTAATATGTGTGTTTTTGTTGTAGTTATGGGTGAAAATAGTTGATGGAGACATTCAAGATTCTACACGTTCAGATCTCTATGACTACATAGTAGACTTCCTTACATTCTGCTCAGACCAAGAGCTAGTGTGGAAGTATTCTGAATGGATTTTACAAAAAAATGAAGAGGTTTGTGATTGATACACTTTTAACAGAATATCAGTATTTCCCTGCAGTGGTGTTTGGGTTTTCCTAAATGTTGATTTTACTTGATAGCTGATTGGACCTTTTGTAGAATATTTAATGCCAGTTAAATAGTGATCAGCAGAAGAAAACTTGGAGGTTTCTCAATTCCTCCAAGTCCGTCTATTAGCAAGTGCTAGTGATAATTGCCTCTTTTTATTCTGAAAACATAATTTAGAGCATTAAAAATACAGCATGTCTCCTGTTTACTTCATATTGAGTAAGATAATTTTTGAATCTTAAAATAAATAAATAATCTGGCCGGTTAGCTGTTTAACTTAATCTGCCAAAAAAAAAACCAAAACAAAAACCCACAAGTTCTGTGATGTTTGATGTTGATCAGACAGTCTGTACTGTTGAAACTTGTCACTGTCTGATTTATATTAATTTAAGCATAGTTATTTTGTGCAGTGGCAAATTTCTAAGTTTTTGGTTTGGTAATTACAGAAGTCTCTTGCTCCATCTGTATCATCACATGTGAAAAGGCTTAAGACATTCTGGTCTCTAATTTGAGCTTTCCTGCTGCAAAGTGTGAAGTCTCTTGTTCTGTTGTGCAAATCCATTCAATATTTTTTGTGGAAGTTGTGCTCAAGCCAAGGTTTATAGGCTGGACAGTGTATACACTACAAATTGAGGTGTGCAGATAGGAGTGAGTGAGATCAAGATAAGCACAGGGTAGTGTAATCCTGTGGTGTTGAGCAACTTTTTGTGTTTATCTTCCTGAATAATGTATTAACAATAGTGCTATTCCTTTTTAATTTTAAATATTTATTTAATTAGTTGCCATTGAGTTCCTAAATGCAATTAACTCTTTCTAGGTTGGTGTACAGATTTTCACTAAAAGGCCTTTGGAAGAACAGGAGAAAAACATTAATCCAGATGATATCATCAGTTGCCTTAACAAATATCCTAAAGCACATGTCAAATATCTAGAACATCTAGTACTGGAAAGAAAAATACAGGTGAGTTCTGTGAGAATGCTAAAAGTAGGCATTGGATTCAGAATGCAGATTATGATCAACAAGGCTGAAAATAGGCATATATATATATATATATATATATATATATATATATATATATATATATGGAAGAAATATATCTGGAAGAAATAGGTGTAATATGAAGTCTTTCAAAGTAAAAGATGAGGAGTGGATACCTTCATTATTTTGAATTTTTCAGTGCTTGTGATAGCAAAACAATTGCTGATGTCCCCTCAGACTTAAGGGGTTACATCTGGTTAATGCATGTTTTTCTATTTCACTCACTTTATGAGGCTCAAATCTTCTTCTTGTAAGATCATAGAAAATGATCAGCAACAGGTTGATCCTATTGCACTGTGGCAGCAATATATTAAAATTGCTGATTCAGTGTTTTACAAGTGAGAATGTTTTATTCTGTCTTTCTAGAGAGATTTGAACAATTAACAATCAAATCATGCACCCCTCACTAGAATTCCAAACCACTCTTGATTTTGAATGCTCAAAAGATGCACTCACAAGTACTAAGTGACAGTGTATTGCACTTTTGGGAGTTTTAGCTCAGTACAAAAGCAGCCACATGTTGTATTTGGATCTGAAACATTTTAAGCACAGGAGAAGTTCTGTAACCCTGAAATTAAGCAAGAAAATGAACACTGAAAACTTGCAGAGCTGATGGTCAGGGCATTAATTCATATTCTTCAAATGCACATCAGATCAGTGGTGTTCCCGTATTGGTGTTGCAGGTATGTTACACCATGACTGATGAATATACTTGTCTCTGATGTCATGGATTTTTCCAAACAAACTCTTTGACTTCAACACAGCACCTTGTAAAATATTTGTGAAAATATTTTTGAATTAAATCTACCTGCTAGTAAAAGCTGGGTTATAAATCAATTTGGTCTTTAAAAATTACTAGATTATTGTGAATGATTTAGTGTGAACGTTTAAAACAATCAAATCATCAGCTTATTTTGATGAATATTGGATAGTGGATAACAAAAAAAGCACTGTGCCTTCAGAGTGCTTTTCTACCTCTGGTGGCTTGGTCAGATTTTATTGCAGAAATAGAAGACGTCAAAGAATATACTTGAATATGAGGAATTCTGTAATTACAATGTAGTTTGTGAGGCTGCTCTGAATTAAGTTATCTGTATGGACAAAAAACTTTGTGATTAATTCAAATTGAACAAGTTAAAACACACTTCTGTGTAATTAAGTAAATATTCATCACTGTTATTGCTGGGCCTAAGAGATTTGTAAACTGAGCTAACATTGTTCTATTCATCTGTAGAAAGAAAAGTACCATACTCATCTAGCTGTCTTGTACTTGGAGGCAATACTTCAGCTAAAATCTGTGACCACAGATAATTGTACAGAAACAACTGAACTGCTGTTGAAACTTCGCAGTCTGCTTCAGAAATCTGATCTTTATAGAATTCGCTTTATTTTAGGTAGGTTGCATGTTATCTGTTATAAATGCTCTATGTGATTTCCAGCTGGACACAAAATAATAGTCCTCTCAAGGATAGAAAACTGAAAGATCTAAGATTTCTCTGTGTGTTTGTTTGATAGGCTGTATTTCTAACAAACAGATGTTAATTTAGAAAGCATGTGTGTTGGTGTTGTCCTTGGTCTCCATAGCTCCAATGGTATGTTTGCCACTGCACCAGAGACAAAATACCAATTGGCCAGAACAAATATCTGCATACAATTTTCTTGGTAGTCACCTTCTTTTTAATGATGAGCATGGAACTTTTGCATGACATGACATGACAACCTTTTGCAAATGACAGACCTGCAACTTTATTTTTTAAGCAGCTTGCTTCTAGTAAATGGAAGTGAAACTTTAAGGAATCTAATTGCCAAGGACCTGTTACCCATAACCCTGAAACTCACTCTGGGATTCATGTTAAATAAAAATATGAGCATCTTTTAAGGTGAAAAGTGCAACATACATGTTACTGTTGATATAAGGCAAGCAACAGTTGAGCTAAGTATTTTCCTTGGTCAGTGCTTAAATGGTTAATTTATAATGTTTCATCCACTGGAATGCAAACATACAGTACAATTAAGCAAGCCAAGTGTTTAAGTCTTCTCTGGTATGGAGGATTATGGCTGAAGAATGATGGAATAGTGGATGAAAGGGAGGTGGCTTTTTATTGAACTGAAAGATGCGGAATGATTTTTTTGAAATTCAGTGGGAAAAAATCCAGTGTAAGTGGAAATAAAAATTGCAACATTTATTGGAGTAGCAACTAAAATAATTTACCAAAGTTTAATGTTTTCTTGCCTTTTCGGGCAGCAAAATGTTATGTGATGGATATTGTACAGTCATTGAAACTCTTGTTCTTTTTCATTTTTTAGTCAGCTTTTAAACAAATTTTCAGGGCAAGAGTTGCAAAATGGATTATTTGCTTGAAATCCATGTGCTCCAAAATAAAGGGTTTCTTACATGACAAATCTTACCTTACATGAAAGTGAGATCAGTGCAAGCTATCAGGGTGTTCATCCCTGATAACTAAAATATTTTGGTGAGAAAAACATTGTATTTCCATGCATTTTACACATTGTATTTTCCAGGCATAGGCCTATGCAAATCTTTATCACTTTTACAATAATTAGATTATTTTCTACTTTATTTTGAAATGCCAGATGAACTTGCCATTCTACCTGCCTGTTGCTGACACTTAAACCTTAAACTGGATTAAGGTTTGTAGTGTCCTTTTCTTACTGGGAAGTACTATTGGATTTTTATTGTCTCGTGTGAAGCTTATTCTGCAGCCTCCTATAATACTGGGAGAAGCAGAGGTTAAAAATATTGTAGCTTCATCTTACAGTTTATTGTACATGGCAGCAGTGTCTGCTAGAACTGAAAAGGTGTCAGTGACAGTGGTTGGTCACTTATTATTTAGTAATTTCTTTGTCCCATATTTTGTGGTGCTCTTTTGTTAGAGATGTTTCCATACATCTGAGCATTCCTGAGCTTGCAAGCATCTGCCTTCTCTACAGTTGCACTGACTGGGAGAGGGAGCCGTTGTCTCCTCCACTGAGCAAATATTGCCTTGTTTCTCATTTAACAGACAAAATCCAGGGCACAGACCTTCATATGGAGAGTGCAATTTTATATGGGAAACTAGAAGAACACGAGAAGGCTTTGCATATCCTTGTCCATGAGTTGAAGGACTTCCATGCTGCTGAAGAGTACTGTATGTGGAACTCTGAGAACAGAGACTCGCAGTACAGGCGGAGGCTTTTCCATATGCTGCTGTCAGTGTATTTAACTCCAGGCCCTTCAGACTGTGCGCTCGTCATGGCTGCTGTGGATCTCTTGAATAACCACGCTGCGGAATTTGATGCAGGTCTGGTTTTGCAGGTGGTGCCTGACAGCTGGTCAGTGCAGCTCCTCTCCCCATTCCTGGCTGGAGCAGTGAGACAAAGCATTCACACCAAAAGAATGACTCAGGTGGCACTTGGGTTAGCACAAGCTGAAAATTTAATCTACAAGCACGAGAAGGTAGGTTACTGAGGTGTTTTTAAATAAAAGCATTTTGAAGCTTTACAGTTGAGTCCTTTGATATACGGTAATCAAAAGCAGTTTGAAGAATTAGTACAAAAGCTGTCTTTGTGTCTTTGGCATTTATTAGGGGTTTTTTTTTGCCATGACTAATAGATTCAAAATGAACTGTATGTTTTCTCTGTAGAACAAGGGAAAGTAGGGGCCTTGAAATAGGAATAACCTTGGTGGGCTTCTGGGATGAATATGAAGTGAATCTGGGATTCTCAGATTAACAAAGTTCTTGCAGAAACTTTTACAAGTGTCAGTTAGCATTTCTTTCACTAGGAAGGAGTGTCAGAATTTTCAATTCAATTTTTTTTACTGTGTCACCTGTCAACATTTATTAAAAAATTATCCAGCATTTATTATTAATTGAAGCTTGTTAGTAGATTTTGTTAATGGTAAATTCAGTTGTAAAGATTTCTTCTATTCCTAGCTAGGACAGTGTTGCTTAGGGCTCACAGCAGATTCTTAAAATTGTTTTTGTTTTATCCATTTGGCATAGTTGCAATTATGCTCCATAATTTCCCTTCCTTTCTTGTTAGATTCATATTTGTAATTTTTCCTTCATCTCTTTTAGGTTAAACAAAAAGGAGCCCCGATTCTTCTTTCAGACAAAAAAGTGTGTCAGGTGTGCCAAAATCCTTTCTGCGAGCCTGTGTTTGTAAGATACCCCAATGGGAGTATGGCCCACACGCACTGTGCTGCAAACAGACATCTCAATTCCAATGTGACTCATAACTCTCCCACCTCCAGCAATCAGACTTGAAATATTCCCACAGTTCCCATGACTTACACCCCATTGAAAGTGGGCTGGAAAGAAAAAAGTGCAGCTACTTTAAGTATAAATCAAGGTGGACAGCTAGTTTTTGGGTTAATGGGAAGACTTCCAGTAAATATAAAATATTGCTACTTATCTTTTGATTTCTAATGAATGTAGATAGAAAAGAAAATTCACTACCACACATGGAGAGGTGCAAATATGGGCTCTTCTGTGAATAGGAGTAAACACTTAAGAGAAAAGGAGCCTTTTCTTCACAGTGAGGATGAATGTTACGGAATGAAGGCAAACAGTCATTTTAAGAATTGTCCCTTTGCACTGACTGTGGTGTTGATAAATTTGTGGAGGGGAAGATGGCATTTATTGGAGTTGGAATTCTTGAAGAGTGATGGGACAAGATTGGCATCGTGCAGCTTACTATGAAGACAGAGATGTGCATCAGTGTTAGTGCTTGCTGCAGCATGTCTTCTTTTGGGCTGGATTATCTTCCACAGGATCACATTGTCAACTTCAATTTTTTTGCTCTACAAAATGTTGGCTTTTGATGCACTTTTGAGTATCTCCCTCCCATCCACCTTCTATGTGGAACTTAAATGTAAGCACTGTTCTGTTAGGTTTCTGCTCCTGCAGTTACTCTAATGTACTGAGTGGAAACCAATAACCTCAATCACACAGGTGAGCTTGGAAGAAAAAAGAAAGTTTGTCTGGTCAGACTGTAGTCACTTTTATATGGGGGAAGAGGCCCTGACTTTAATACTGATTTATTTATTAATATGCAAATATGCTGTACATACAGTTGAATAAATTGATCTTATCATTCTAGCATTTCTTTGGAGGATTAAGATGTAGCTGATACATAAATGTACAGATGATGTGTTAAATGTTTGCTATAACATAACTTAGGCAGGTTGGAAGTCCACAGAAATAGGTTTTAATGCTTCTGGATGACTTTGTGCAATCAAAACCACGGAGAGAAGTTATAAAATTGTAAGAAATCTACAAAAGTGCACTACAGGGGTACTGGGTTTTTATATTCTACTAAATATTCTGTGAACTAAAATTTTTCAAATAACACAAACCCCTTACTTAACTGCCCTCATATGTATTCACATTCCTATTTAACCATTTTAAAGAAGTTTATTTAAAAGATGTAGCTTCTCCAAGAGAGGTTAAAAAAATGACAACTTTAAATAAACTTAAATACTGCAAAGTGAAAGCATTTCTTTGAATTCTGTAAAGCTCTAATAAATACCAGGCTTACTGACCCCCATGCAGCTGAGTTAGTGTGGCTGCTCCCTATTTCAGAGTTCCAAATCAGTGGAGGCTTTCAGCAAAATGGAGTATCTGCTTGCTCCTTTCTAGAATCACAGAATAAGCTGAGTTGGAGGTGATGCATCAGGATCGTGGAGTCCAGGTCCTGGCCCCACACAGGACCACCCCAGTCACACCATGTTCCTCAGGGTTGTCCTGATGCAGCCTCCTTGTACAGAAAGGCTGGTTTAGGAAGCTGCCTTCTGTGTACAGTGCTGCCTCCAAGAAGGGGCAGCCAGACCTCACCCAGGGGAAGAAAATATCCATCTCTTCTCAGAGAAACGTGCAATGGTTTGGGGTGAAAGGGACTTAAAAGATCATCTATCCAACCCACCTGCCATAGGCAGGGATACCTTCCACTAGACCAGGTTCTTCAAAGCCTCATCCAGCCTGGCCTTGCACACTTCCAAGGATGGGTTGTCTACAACTTCCCTGAGCACCCTGTGCCTCACCACCATCACAATAAAGAATTTCCTGATCTGTGATCTAAATTTGCCCTCCTTCAGCTTGAGGCCATTCTCCTTTGCCCTATCATGTACATGCATCTGTACAAAATCCCTCTTCAGCTCCCTTGCTGTCTCCCTTCAGTTTCTGGAAGGTGCTGTAAGGTCTTCCAAGAGCCTCTCTCCGGGCTGAACAGCCCCAGCTCTCAGTCTGTGTTCACAGGAGAAGTGCTCCTGCCCTGTGATCATCACTGAGCCCTTCCTCTCGACTCGTTCCAACAGTTCAACATCTTGCTTGTATTGTGGGTCCCAGAGCTGTACTCGAGGTGTGGAGTACTTTGCTTTAAAGCAAAAGACCTTTGAATCTTTCTCCTTGCTGATTTCGAAATTAGGAAAGTATAACTGTTGTGCTGAATTTTATTTATTTATTTTTGAATGCCTGAGTAAGGAATTTTGTAGTGCTTTGTACTAAGATGTGCAAGTCACATTTAGTGAGAGGCACTTCAAAAGAAGTCAAGTGTGGGCATTTCTGACTCAGTTCTGATGTGAGTGATTCTGCTGTGGCACTGGTATCAGCAGAGTCTCTATCTTGTAGTCATGGGTTTTGAACTGGCAGTAATGGTATAGAAAAATTTGTAGTCCCCTGTCCTCAAAATACTTGCTGATAAGAGTGGAAATGATTTTTACAAAGACCCTACAAACCTCTTGTGTACACTAGCATGCATTTCTTAAGAAATACTTTCTTTTGCTGCCAGCATCCTAATTATATTCTTTTTTCCTGTTTACTAAGGAGGTACTAAAACAGACCCCTCTCCATGACTTAGAGTGATTTTATCCACTTAGTAGTGATGAACTACTGCTGCAATGGAATAAAAATCATATCATTCCGGACATCAGGAAAGTTCTCAGTTGCTATTGCAAGAAAAAGTATGTCTATAAAAGGTTAAATAATTCTTTATCAATAGTCAATATCTTTTTGCAGATAGGTACTTTGGCTGAAATGCAGCAAAACCAATAATTGTACATACAGAACAAATACAGAAATCAGAATAATGAAAGCCAGCATTTTTGCAATCAAATGTGTGATTAATATTCAAGTTGGGGGCATCTAGTTCTTTGAAACCCAGTCCCCCGAAAATGTGGACTGGAAAAATTGATACATTGTTACCTGTTGCTTTGTTAAATTTTATACTAGAACTCATTTGAATGAATTAATATGGAAATCCCACAGTAACTGAAGGAGAGAGCAGAGAAAGCCAATGTGAGCCTGAGGCAGAGCAAGAGCTCAGCAGGGAGGTGGCAGGTGGGCAATGCTCTTCCTGTGTGTGTCCAGCACGTGAGCAACTGGGAATATTCCCAACCAGAGGAGATGCCAGCCCGCATCAGAGTGTCGTGTGGTGCTCTGGGCTTTGTCACCAGGACATTTATGGAAGGTCTGCATTCAGATTTCCTTAGGTGGGACAACTGAACACCCCTTGGGTAAGAGAGCTTCATTCTGGAGAGCCTGAGTTCAATGGTTCTTTTGTTTGGGCACTATCAGTTTGGTGATTCTTGGTTTATGTACCTGAAATCCTGGGCCAGGATAACTCTGGTAAGTTATGGCTGCAGCAGCACAGAGGGAGCGAACAGGGAAGGAACAAGATTTGGGTATTAATTGCTGGCTGCATATGTGAAGGAGGAGAGGTGGGAAAGAGGAATATTTCTCTGACCATTCTTCTAGTTTGGAAACAAATGCTTTTTGGGAATTAAAGCTTGATGTGATTTTTTTATCTCCAGTTAGGGAATGTCGAGTCTAAGACCTGGCTTGGAGAGTGGAGATTCTTCCAGAATATTTATCCTTAATTTAGCTGTTGCTAAATTATTTGAAATTCATCTCCCTCACTTTTTCCACAGAGTCTCCTCCAACTTTTTGTCAAAGCTAAAACAGTAGTGCAGATTTTTTTTTTTTTTTCACACTGTCTGTGATTCAGGACATAATAAATGAGATTAGTCTCTCACACTAATGCCTCTGCAGACATCACAACACATTTGTCTAAGATTTAACCTCCAGTTACCGAAATATTGCAGCTCTGACTTTTTTTTCAGCCATTCACTGCTACAGACAGTACATACAAAAAGCACTTGATAAACTTTCTTCTACACTTTCATATCTCCACACATCCTCATGTAAAAATTACCTATGATGTGTGTATGTCATCATATGCAGTTTTTCTCTCTTTCAGTCAATAAGAGGAAAAATCCTAAGAAAAAAATTGCTCAGAATCTGGCGCTCTGCTCAAAATAAGATTCATGGCTGTATATTCATGAGGAAGAATTCAGTTACATTTTCATTTCTTTTGTGTAAGTGGATAAGTTGCCACATTGAGATCAGTATTCTTGTAATATTCTCAAAGCCAGGGGAAAAGGAGCCTTTGGGGTTTGTTACACAGAGCACACCAGAGACACCTATGAACTGACTTGTTCAAGCAGCCCATACTGGCTGTGGTGTGGCTTAGGTGTGCACAGGAGTCCAGGTTACAATGAGAACTCCTCTCTTTGCTCTCCTTGCTCCCAGTCTCCAGAAACCTTCCAGCCTTTGTTACCTGATAATGTCACTCTTCTAGCACTTAACTGACATGGGTACAAATCTTGAGAGGTCTGGGGGACTCCTGAGCAGAAGTGTCTTCAGTAAAATGTCACTTTATTGCTAAGCCGCATGAAGCCCTACTACTGTGAGCTGTGGAAAGGTGGTGGTAGGGACGGAGTATGTGTATGTTTTCTGAGAACTTTATTACATGTTTAAACACACAAGCATTATGCTGACTGCTGAGTCTTTATAACAACATCTGTTCTTCGCAGGACTCCTGTCCTGAATGACATTAAAAATATTTTGTTTTATACAGTTCTATCAAGAAGTAATTTTTTATTTTATAACTCTTCCTGGTTTGCTGCAGTCTCTATTCAGCATGGCTCTAAGTGTTTTATTAACATCCTGCTGTTCCTAACAGGCAGCAACTAATACATTTTCATTGTGAGCTCTCTTCCTATTGCCTATATTAGCTAATTAATTTTTCTCTTGCTGTACGACAATTTGGGGCTTATACCTTGTGAACACTGGTAGTTAAATGTGCTGCTACTTTTTAAGGAAAAAGAAGAAAAGTTGATAACATTCTGTAATGTATGATTGATTTCAAAATTGAAGTTCCCCTGCAGTAAATTTGTTCAGATGGAAGTTTGTACTGTTAAGGCTTTTGGACTTAGTGGTTATATTGGTGAACATACACAGCAGTATGTGGAATGTACAAATGTATAAATATGTTGATTTTTAATAAAATAAAATCTTTTAATTACATTTGTTATGGATTCATAGATACATAAACCCTGGAATGTGAATGTCCAAGTGAAGGGAAAAGATTATCTCTTGATGGATAGAGGATTCATCAGGGTGACTGACAGAGGGGTCAGATCCCTGACATGTGGAAGTGAGGCTGGTGCTGACGTACTCTGCAGAAGGCAGCAGTGTTGGTGTTCCTCAGCTTCCTCCACCCTGCTCAGGAATAATGGCCCTGGCTTCCGGCCCAAAGGACCAGCTGCTGCCCAGCCCACCAGTGGCACTGTAGGACAAGGAAGCCCCAGGAAAGGACGGGTCGTAAGGGCTGTAAAGAGTCTGTGGTAAGCCAGGGAAACTGGTGGGATCTCTAAGGGGACTGAGAGAGGAATGCAAAGGAGAGGTGCAGAAAAGGAGTGTTTAGGGCATGCAGGTGTGACCTAATTCAGCTGCTCTCCAGCCCACTCTGCCAGACAGTGCAGGCACTGGCAATGCTGTAGGCATCTCCTGGATGCTGAGGGCAGGTTCTGTGCACGGCCTAACTGGGGATCCAGATCCAACACAGCTGGAACTTCAGGGAAGGGTTCTTGTTTTGGCATTCAGATCTCTGACCAAATGGCAAGGTTTCTACAGCCCTATCAGGTAAAGGTTGTTCCTTTGGCTGAAGTGAAGGCTGTGGGAACATTGGTGGGTGCTCAGGGTGCTCTTACAGAGGGTGTTTGGGATGCATATATTGAGTGCAGCACGATGCTGGAAGGAATGAAAAACGAACACAAGCATGACTTCATTAGCTCAGCCAGCAGGAAATACACCCTGGAGAGCCCTGGTTTGCACTGCCCCATCCATCCATCCATCCATCCATCCATCCATCCATCCATCCATGGGAAGGTAACACAGATAGCATTAAGCCCCCAACCCAGTCGTGACTCCAGCCCTGTGGGATTTCAGCTAGTTTTGTCTCTAGACAGTGGTTAGAAAATGGTTCATGCTAATCATCCAGATGGCAACTCCTTCCAAGACAAATAATCAATAGCTATAGCTGAGTTTAGGCAGAAATGAGTCCCAAAGGTCCAGTTCACTGCAACCACTGTAGCTGCAGGACAGCATAGGGTCAAAGAGGCCAGGGCTGCCAGAAGAAAGCTGATGGCTGAACACATGGCAGGTTTTCAGTAGATAACAAGGCTGATTACAGTGCCTAAAAATCCAATAGTAGTCATGAACATCATTACCAATGCCTGTAATTGCCAACAATCCCCTGAAGATATTGTCCCATGACCACCTTGCCAACATGTTATTTTCATTGATTGGGGTCTGACCATCCCTATGCAAGTTAAATCCTAGAAAAATCTAGGCTGGTTGGATTCTTTGGAGATGGTGTTGTCCAAGCCCAACTTGATGCAGGGTCATCCTGTGTCGGGTAACTTGTCGAGTTTTAAACCGCTGTTGACAAGCTTGAAACCAGTTTGGCAAGGGTCCAAGTGTCTTCTTGGCATGTCTTTGCCAGAGGCATGTATTGTTTAAACATCCAAAATACTCTTTGTTAAAGAAAGGTAAAAGGCTAAAAGGTACATTTGTCTTGAATAAATAGTTTAGTTTGTTTTGTCGCTTGGTTTTTTATTTTAGGGGTTTTTTTGGTTGGTTGGTTGGTTTTCTGGTTTTGGTGGGGTTTTTTTTGTTTTGTTTTTTGGTTTTTGTTGGTTTAGGTTTTGGTGTTTTTTTGTTGGTTTTGGCCTGGTTTAGTTTTTGTTGTTTGTTTTGGTTTTGCTTTTGTTTTTTGCATATATTATAGAAAGACTAAATAAGCAGGGAATTTTTAAAAATTACCAAGTTACTGGTGACAGCTTCAAGATTATGTAATTTGTGCCTCTCTAACCTGGAGAAATATATTCAGATAAAATGCAAGTGCTTTATATCTGTTTGAAAGTCACAGACAGCATGCAAAGATGTTTCAATCCTTTTAGTCCCTCTAACGTACAAGGTTTCTCTGCAGTGTCATGCCAGAAAGCTCCCAGAGTGTGACAGAAGTAGGGGTTTTTCTGCTTGAATCACAAGCAGTTGAAGATGGGGAGGGAGGAGTACAGGATGGATTTGTGTCTGCTTTTTTAAAGATGTCATTCACTGGGGATTTGTATTTGCAAAGCGAAAGAAGGTTTTCATTTCTGTCCTTTTTTGATCCATCTTTAGGTTTCCACTTGTCATATCTCATTTCAAAGCATCTCTGTGGCCTTTTGTGACATGCTGATTTGTCAAGCAGAAGTTTTAGTGTTCCTGCTTCAAAACCTTCCTGAAATCTCTTGTTCTGGGTAGCAGCCGCTCAGTACATCCCCTCCAGACACTCCAGTCAGCGTGTCAGGAGTACTTCTGCTCACAGTTGCTCGTTCTGTAATGTGACTGGCCATACAACTGTGCTGCTCTCATGGTTTAACCCCAACCAGCAGCCAAGCCCCACACAGCCCTGTGTAAGCCCTGCTCACTAATAACAAAAACATCTATGTTATCAACCCTGCATTCAACACAGTTCCAAAACACAGCCCCGTACCAGCCACTGTGAAGAAAATCAGCACTATCCCATCCAAAACCAGCACAGATGGTCAAAACTAAAAACTACAAACCAAAGAAATCTCAATCCCAGAGGAGGGAGGAATCTCTTGTTAAGCTGCTGTTAATTATCAATGCCTCAATACCCTACGCTTTTGCTTTTCCCATCTGCCTGATAGCAAATCACAAGAGTGTGCAGTGTTTCATACAAATAATCACTTCTGCTGATAACTTTCCTCCCTGTGGACAGGAAAAGGGGAAGATTTTCTTGATTGAAGCCGTGCCATGACAAGATTTGAAGGCAGCCAAAGAGAAGACCTGACAGGGCCTTTTTTCAAAGCAAGTGCCCTCAGAAGCACCAAGTTGTCTCTGACTGCAAAAGCCAGGCCTCATGAAATCATGAACCAGAACAATTTTAAAATGGAAAAAGCTCAGGAGTTGAGTAGGGAGATAGTTTTAGAGGTTTGCAAGCAAATTCCCCACCTCTTGTCTTGTCAAATCAGGTTTTGGCTTCTGTCAAAGCGGAACAAACATCAATGACTTCCTAAATTGCAGAGCTCCATCCAACCAGCCCCTTCCCACTGCCTTGGAATGAGCCACACTCCTCCAGCTCTCAGGGGCTGCCAGGCTGCTCTGTCCCCAGGCTTCTGTGGGTCCCTGGCCACCTTCCCGTACTTGGCCACACCTTGTTCTTCCGTGCCTTCTCAGAGGCAGAGCTGTGTGGCTCTTGGGCAGTGCAGGCTGGGCCCTGCCTGGGGCGCTCCCTCTGCCTCGCTGCTACGACTTTTCCCCTCCAGTCTTGTATCAACTTCACACACTTTGATGTTAGGCTTTAGTCAAATGCTAGGAGATAAAAATGAGGGAAAACTAAACAGAGATTCCTGACCATATTAAACAATGTTGCATTAAATAAAAGCAAAGCTGTGCTCTAAGACAACAATTCATGGTCTCTTAACTTGCTAGCAATATCTTTTTGTGTTGAAATGTTTTCATACACCCACTTTAATGAAGAATCTATTGTGAAATTTTGTCTTTAGTGGTTTTACTAAGGAAGCTATATCTAATATATTGACTTGCTGCTTTAATGCCAAAGAGTCCTGTCACATTCTGTCCAGCAGTGCAGAGGTCTGAGGAAGCCAAAGGGACAGCCCTGCTGCCTGTGGACTTGCATCATACAATAAATAGCAAGTCTCTCTGGTGGAGGTAAGCTGGGGGTTGTGGAGGGAAAGATGAGCCCTATCCATATTTATTCATCATGTCTTATCTAGGTACTCGAGTGCTGCATAACCCAGTACCCAAGTGTTGTGTGCTACCTGCAGCATCAGGTCAGATCCACCCCAGAAAACTCATAAAATGCCTTGTTCAGGTAGTCTCAGCAATGAAAATCATGAAAAACCTAGCAGCTTTGATATGCTTATTTTATGCATCACTACCTGCCAGAGTTTTACACAACTGTCCTCCTGCTGTCAGAGCACTGGGAATGCTCTGACACACAAAGTTTCTTCCCGTCCTTTGTAACATTTAAGGGGGAGAAAACTGTATCCAAGGTAGAAAATTACCTCATTTCTCCTTGAATACTGTCATGCCTTACCTGTGAAGTGATAGTGGTGGTTCTAAAACTGTGCTCTCATTGATTGTACTTTCCAGTAGGTGACATAACCACAATGTAAAGAAAGCAGGCAGCACTAACACAAGTGTGAGTTCTCACCAGTATAACCAGTCCTGGCCAGTATAACCAGTCCTCTCCAGCATAATTTTGCTCCCAGCAGATGCTGGGTGTTGTGGAGGCAGAGAAGCAACTCCAGCACTGAGATGGGCACAAAAGTCAGAGGCAAGCATGCCAAGCTGTGCAGGAAACCCTGCCAGTTCCAAGGCTGCCCTTTACTCATCCTTTTCCAATGGAGGCTTTCTTTGAGCCAGGCCAGCAGCAGCTGGGAGGCTGGGCACCCAAGAGGAGACATCTACAGTACCAACACTGCTCTTCCTAAAGTGCAGTGGCAAAGAGATGTATCAAAGATGGGTACCAACTTTGTTGCCACGCACCCTACAGCAGAACAATAACAATACTAAAAAAAAAGAAAGGTTGACTCACAGCATTCAGCTGACTTGGTGATGCCCCAGACAGCTACTCTTGCACTTGAGCTGTTTCCTCCATCAAATTACCCAACCTGGCCTTAGGAGCAACCTGTGCTGACGGCATCAGCGAAGGACACCAGACAAATCCACACAATGAAAAAGACTGGCAGCTTTATCTTTCACAGCATAAGGAGGCAAGTACCATGCAGAGGCAATGTTTATTCAGATCATGCTTGTCACTCTCTGTGGATTCATACCAGAAAATTTTAAAACCTGAATATGTGCCCCAAAAGATGAGTACATTTTTCCTCTCATATAATCATGGAAAATAAATTTCCAGCCTTAGCTGGAAAAAAGCTCTAACATTGTCAAGTTATGCTAGCAAGAAGCCCCTCTTCTTGCTCCCTGCTCCTTGCCCTAGTCACCTTTTGGGCATTTCTATTCCATTTGCTGTCTCCACGACCATATTTTGAAGAGTGTGGTCTTGTAATAATGCAAGTTCCATTCCTGCACAGCCAACACATAAAGCTGATTAATTCAGCCTTTCTGAAATTATGCACACTGCAACAATATAATGTTTCACCCCCTAAAAATTGTTTTAAAAAAAGGTCACACTACATTCTCCCATCAACAGTATCTTAGTAACTCTGAAAAAAACTCCATGCCCACACAAAATGTCAGGGGTCTCATGCAAATGCCCTGAGCTTACAAGCCTGAGTTTAAAAATGAACTTGTACCTGAACAGTTGTCAGTGCTTTAAGTAGTTACATTTATTATTTAAGGTTCAGCACAATTCAGGTTGTTTTTTACAAAGAGAATAGAGGAGAACAGCTACAACAGAGCAAGAGAAAAAAAGAAAAGGCAGGGGAAAAATAAGGTTCCCTTGGTGCCCACTCAGCTTTTGGGACTACCTCCAGGGCTGGAGGCACCCACATATGCCACCAGGGCATTGAGAATGGTGGTCCAAACAGCCAAGTGAAATATCTCCCCTCTGTGTCTCCTCTCTTCCCCTTGGCTCATCCCATCTGCCAGTCTTGGGCTGCACTCTCAAACACAGTGGTGTCCTCCTGTCACTCTGACCTCTCTGTGCTGGCGGCTGGGAAGAGACAGGGACTGTACCTGACTGATGATGTTTTTGTGCACAGCCAGAGCATCACTGCCTCAGTGAGATGGGAGAGTTATACCAAGCAGATTCACTAGAAAGGTGACTTATTTACAACTTTAAAATATATACAAAAAGGACAATAACAAGCCTACTTAATGATCATGAAACAGATTTAATGCCATTTAATTACTGCACCTGTATAAAAAGGCAGAAGGAAAAATATAATTAAACTCCAGAATTAGAAAGAACAGGAAAAACAGTCTAATAATAGCTACTTCACCAATAAACATAAAGGTTATAAGTGGAATCCCCAGAATTTCAAAGTCAAAATATATTTGTAAAAATGAAAAGGTTAGAAGGCAGAAAAATAATAATCAGGCGGCAAAAGGTAAATAATCCATTAATCATGCACATCTGCCGAAGCGACTGAGCGAGCGGGATGCGAGAGCTGCGGGGCAGGATGCTCGGGCTGCCGAGCAGCGGGGGCGGTGCCCGGCAGCATCCAGCGCATCCAGAACACCCAGCGCTCCCAGCGCATCCAGCGCACCCAGCGCTCCCAGCGCATCCAGCGCACCCAGCGCACCCAGCGCTCCCAGCGCATCCAGCGCATCCAGCGCACCCAGAGCATCCAGCGCACCCAGCGCACCCAGCGCATCCAGCGCATCCAGCGCTCCCAGCGCACCTAGCGCATCCAGCGCACCCAGAGCACCCAGAGCACCCAGCGCACCCAGAGCACCCAGCGCATCCAGCGCTCCCAGAGCACCCAGCGCACCCAGCGCACCCAGCGCACCCAGAGCACCCAGCGCTCCCAGCGCACCCAGCGCACCCAGCGCACCCAGCGCATCCAGCGCATCCAGCGCATCCAGCGCACCCAGCGCACCCAGCGCACCCAGCGCACCCAGCGCTCCCAGCGCATCCAGCGCATCCAGCGCACCCAGCGCACCCAGCGCACCCAGCGCACCCAGCGCACCCAGCGCACCCAGCGCACCCAGCGCTCCCAGCGCATCCAGCGCATCCAGCGCACCCAGCGCACCCAGCGCATCCAGCGCACCCAGCGCATCCAGAGCACCCAGCGCATCCAGCGCACCCAGCGCATCCAGAGCACCCAGCGCACCCAGCGCACCCAGCGCACCCAGCGCATCCAGAGCACCCAGCGCATCCAGAGCATCCAGCGCACCCAGAGCATCCAGCGCACCCAGCGCACCCAGCGCTCCCAGCGCATCCAGCGCACCCAGCGCACCCAGCGCACCCAGCGCACCCAGCGCATCCAGCGCACCCAGCGCACCCAGCGCATCCAGCGCATCCAGCGCTCCCAGCGCACCTAGCGCATCCAGCGCACCCAGAGCACCCAGAGCACCCAGAGCACCCAGCGCACCCAGAGCACCCAGCGCATCCAGCGCTCCCAGAGCACCCAGCGCACCCAGCGCACCCAGCGCACCCAGAGCACCCAGCGCATCCAGCGCACCCAGCGCACCCAGCGCACCCAGCGCACCCAGCGCTCCCAGCGCATCCAGCGCATCCAGCGCACCCAGCGCACCCAGCGCATCCAGCGCACCCAGCGCACCCAGCGCACCCAGCGCACCCAGCGCTCCCAGCGCATCCAGCGCATCCAGCGCACCCAGCGCACCCAGCGCATCCAGCGCACCCAGCGCATCCAGAGCACCCAGCGCACCCAGCGCACCCAGCGCACCCAGCGCATCCAGAGCACCCAGCGCATCCAGAGCATCCAGCGCACCCAGAGCATCCAGCGCACCCAGCGCACCCAGCGCTCCCAGCGCATCCAGCGCACCCAGCGCACCCAGCGCACCCAGCGCACCCAGCGCATCCAGCGCACCCAGCGCATCCAGCGCACCCAGAGCATCCAGCGCACCCAGCGCATCCAGCGCACCCAGAGCATCCAGCGCACCCAGCCCGGCTCCGGCAGCGCCAGGAGGCTCCTGCCCTGCAGCAGCCGGGAGCACCGCCTGCTAGCGGGAAAGAAACAGCCTTTAGAAGCAGGCACCAGGAACGGCTCCTGCGGGAATTGCTGTGCTGACAGGGGAGAAGCATATGGTAAGAGGTAAAACTCAGCAGGCTGCGGCTGGACAGATGCCTGTGGAAAATCACGAGTGATGCAATGGGGAAGGCTGTAGGCAAAGGAGCGTTATCCAGCCTTTAACCAGGGACATGGCAGCTTCATACTGCCACTCACCTTCTTCAGCTTCCTTCCTGCAAAAACAATTTCGGGACTCTGACACGCATGAAAAAGAAGGGTGTTGTCTTTTCCCTGAGGTTGACAGCTTGCTGCATTTCCTTTGGATACATTTGGGGTTTCGGTCTGTAAAACCCATTAATGACCCCTGATGCCTGGTGCAGAACGGTGCCAATGGGCAAACCTTTTCAGATCCATGAAGGAAAACAGACTCCATGCTGCTTCATGCCTCAGCACATCACTGTCTTGCCCCACAGCACAGGCAGGGATGGGCATAAAAATGAAGCTCCCACACACCTCACTTCCACATCTGGGAACAGCTGCTGCCCTGGTACCCACATTACTGCCCCCCTGAGCGGTGACCTCCGGGGTTATGTGTCTGTTGAGGCATTCTATTGAAATGTGAGGTGTCTGTTGAAATGAGAGCCACTTTATCTTATCCTGCTCTGAAGCAGAGGAGGTGCTCTAATGTGAGTGCGTCTTTTGGTCACCCTTCCCAGGTGTCTCTCCTGAAGCGGTCCTGATGCTGTGAAGGAACATTTGTTCCTTGGTCACTTGAACAACTCCATGTCTTGGCCCAAGGTATGGAATTGCTCTGATGCTCATTTTGCTTTGTGCTCAGGGGCTTTCCCTGGCAGCCCAACCAACTGCGACACACCCTGCTCTGAGGAGGTTTGCAGATCATGTGTTTCACTTTTGGACGTCAGAAGGGATGAGATACCACCCCAAGCAGGGACCTACTGATGCAGTAGGGCAGGAAAAAATGTTACCAAAAAGGATGATATTGAACAAGGAGTGAAATCAGGTAATTCCTGTAAGATCTTGCTCACTAGGTCTTAGAGAATAATGCCTTTGGATGAATCAGAGCACATTTACAAAAAATACTTCCTTGTGCCCATTTTTGGTCCAAACTCACAGTAAGAAGGCTGATCCTTTCATGGAATTGCAATGCTGAGGTGCGCAGAGGACACGGCTTTAGCAAAGCTTACTTACATGGAAAAGCAATATGATTTTACAGTGTTTTGATAACCATCATGGAGATTTTTCTCAGAGAGAGGTAAAGATCTGGACTTGGGAAGCAAAGGTCTTTGGCACAAGAGCACACTTTGGCAAGTGGATTTTTTTCCTGCAGAAAATAGCTCATTTGAGTACTCTAAGCAATACAGAATAATTTTTTTTTTCGTCACAATTCTCTGGACTCTTGAAACATGAAAAATGTGAAGCTGAGTTTTATGCAGGTTATTGGGCTGAAAATGTGCACAGGGAGCCATTGAGAACCATTTGAAGGAACATTTTGAGCTTAGACTATAAAGTAAACAAAGAGGAAATGGGTTTGTTTTTTGAGGAAGAAGGAATTTAGTAGTTGTCCTGTAATTCTAACTGCACAGATGAGCTCTAGGATGGAAAAACCACTCCCCTGCAAGAACACATAGCAGGCTACTCAAAGGCCCACAGAAATATCTTTAATTTTTTTTTAAAGAAACTTTTAAAAAAATACTTTAAAGTCCAAGCTTTTTGGTGTTTGGACTAAGAATCCTGTAACTGTATCAAATTAATTGATGACTGCTAATTTAGATCCCTCTTCTAGCACACAGACATATTTGTTCTCAGTCTAGCTGCTGGATATTCTCCATACCAATGCTTGAGGCAAATCTTATTATTGAATTGAAAGCTGAAAAGAAGCTTCATTTTTATCTTACAAATTAAAAAACAATATGTAACCGGGAGGTACCTCAATTTATCTACATTTCACCTTCAGTTGTAAGCAAGGCTTAATTAAACAGCCATCTTAATTCAGATGACATTAGAAAAATTATTTAGGAAAAAATAGTTCAGATGATTTAGAACAAAGAAGCTTGCCTAATTCAAGGAGTTGATGTAGAAACTCTAATAAATGAACTAATAAAAAAAATCATGCCCTCTACCTTGAAAGTAAGATGTTTTTTTCCTTTGTATTAGCATTGCTGTCCTAAACTGGTTCTCCTTTCCAGAGAGGTAGAGCCATTGGACGTCATTGTTAATTAATAGTTTAAAAATATTTTAAATTAAAGATTCAGAATAAAAAAAATCCATAATCTATTCAAAATACATCTGGATCATGCAGACCTGTGAAGCAGCTATGCTAAAAATGCCACTGTACAAAGCCAAAGGGGAACCTTTGGTCTTCCACTGTGCTGTAGAGTGGCAAATTTGCTACGGTGACCATGGCAAAAAAGGGCTGATAAACTGCAGCAGCTGTGGTTTTCCTGCAAGCTTCAGATGACAGCTTCACACACTGCTCCTGGGCTGGAAGCAGCAAAGTAGGACAGTGTGCATTTGATGTGCATGTGTGCTCCCCTCCTCACGAAATTGATAGAAAAATATGTGCTGAACCAATTTAAGAGGAACCTGCTCTGCTCTTCACTGAAAAGAAGTTATTCATTCAAATAACAGAAAGTTCAACACAAGCAAAGTAACATGGAGAAATATTTTTTTGCATTTTCAAGATCACATGTCATAAACAGTTTGTATGTATCAGTGTAGCAGAAATTTGTTTCTATGGTGTTTTACTAGTACTCAACCACTACCATTTTATATTTAACAACAATTCCTAAGCATACTTCTCTACCTGTGAAAACACAGCAAGTCTCTTCTTGTAGCTCTGGTAACCTCTTCTGGATCCATTAACTTTGCCCACTCTCCTATCACTTCTCCCCAAGTATTTTGCTTCTGATGCAAATAATTCCCAGTGGAAGATGTCCTATGATCAAAACCAGCTTTTAATCCCTGAATAAGAGCCCATGCAAATGAGATGCTCAGCTAAATAAATCCAACCAGTAAAATAATGTCGTGGAGACAGACCCCCATAACCTGCCTTTGCTTTTCACCCACCACTTGTCAGACACGAACACAACAATAGCAAATTAACTTTAGGGGAAAAAAAACCCTGACAGGGCAAAGATACTTGGGCAATATTCAAATGAACCACTTAACCTTTTGGAACTAAAAGCTTCCTGCAATAATGACACATTAGTCATTAACTCAATATGTGCTTTGTTAAATATTAGACAAGAGCTCACATTCAATTTAGCTCTCACATATACTCAGCGACAAAGAGCCATCTGTGCTGACTACAATCTCCAGGATGGGAAGTGTGCTGTGAATGGCACTCCAGCCTCGTAAAACTCCGCTGCACTGGGGAAAAGTACACAGCAGCCAGTATAGCAGGGGAAAAGGTGATCCAGAAAGGAGAATAATCCTCTTCATGAGGCTATTCGCCCTCCTCAGTGCTACTGATCCAGTGCAAGCATGAAGGAGAACTGAAATAAAGGAGCTGCACATAACTCCTGGGCAAGCGAGGAAAAAGCTCTGCCCGAAGCAGGGCATTGCCTGCGACACCCCCAGGGCTTCCCCAACAGGCTGCACCATCTCATTCCTTAACGGGCAGCTGCCATTCACCCAGTCACTGCATGGCACAGTCACCACAACAGAGGCAGGGCACATGTCCCTGAGGCACTGATTTCCCCTAAACCTGGGGAAAAAAGGGGGAAGACAATGATAACTTTAAAATATTTGCCCACTTGAGTATGTGGACAAAAAGGCTGCATGAATGGGACCCAAATTTAAAGTGTTTTGAATTCCTCCCCAAGTACAGGAAAAAGGAAGAGTAGATTTACTCTCTGTCAAAAATTAATTTT
The DNA here is from genome assembly GCF_015832195.1 of Motacilla alba alba. NCBI lineage: Eukaryota > Metazoa > Chordata > Aves > Passeriformes > Motacillidae > Motacilla > Motacilla alba. The sequence goes on along the minus strand of NC_052016.1, from coordinate 96,281,988 downwards.
TGTCTTCTTGTGTTCAGTGCAGAAAATTGTTGAGTACCCTCCCTACCCGCCAGCTTTCACTTCCTTAGCCCCTCCTGGCTCCCCAGTCACCTTGACTGATGTGCAATTGTCAGAGGGTAGATAAAGTCAGCTGGGGTTCATATCTTCTCCTATGTTTGACATGAGGTAAAAAACATTCTGACAAACTTCTGCTGGTCACCTGATGTTGGCCCTAAGCACATTAGTAGGTTCTCAAACAAAAGTCCTTCAGAATAGCTAGGTCTGAATTTCATTTACTATATGATAAAAAAAAAAAAACAACTTCAAGATGAGCTCTTGGGCTACAAAACATCCCATTTCTTTGCTTTAAACATGTGTATTAAGATATATATATATAATTATTCTTATTGCTTGTATTAAAATAAGAAATACTAGTTTTCTGTCACCAGATGTGCTTCAACTTCCTGAATTTTTCTTCTTGTTCCACAAGAACTCAGGAAGTGCATTAGACAGCTCCTGACCAAGACACAGCACAAGTGTTATCTTGTTTAGCTTTAATGATATTGCCCTGGGCAAGGTCAGATATTTCATATTGTTCTGTCAAGAAACAAAAACATATAAGCAATAAGATCTGAAAGGTTTCAGGCCTCCTGGGAATCCTCCCTGTAAAGATCACTACAGCAGAGTCTCAACAGGAACAGCGACAAAAATATGTAGCAAGAGAAACAATGTTCCACAGCATAAATTTATATTTTCAATAATTTTCAAGACTTTAGAGTCAGAGGAATGTTTTTACAATTTCTACTGATCACTCTACAGAAGGCTTCTCAACAGCACTTGAAAATTCAGAGGATTCTTCAACTTTACAAGTTCCTGATTTGTGACATATATCTAAACGAAGTAATTCCCATTTGAACAACTCAGTTAAGTTTCTGGAAGTGAACTAAGTTCATTAGTTAGATTTACAACTGAATCCCTCTACTGTGAGCCATGACTTCTGTACATTTAGTGTTTCTGTGTGAGTTAGTTGCTCCCTTCTCTCCAAGGACAGAAACAAGCTCCACTGAACCTTGGAAAGTCTACAGAAACTTTGCAGTTGGAGGCCATAGAAGTTTTCAGGTGGTGTCTTGTCCTTCTTCTGGAAGATGTCAGACAGAAACACACATGTTAAAAACAATTGAAAAACAGCAAGAGATCTGCTACAATTTGTCCTGTATTTGTTACTACAAAGATTTTTCTCAACTACTTCTCTATAATATCTTGCCAGACACGGTGAAGAACTGAGAATACATTGAATGCCAAAACATAAAGCTGAACAGCTCTTGTCACAGTACATTATGATATGATGATAGTGCTTTTTCTGAATTGTTCCATTAGAAAAGCTATTCTAAGGGGGAGAAATCTGTGGTTAGCAGTCAAAATATTAGGAAGAATTCTTAGTAAATGACACCTTTGAAAGTCTACTAGAATATCTATGGAGATTGCACACATATGGGGAAAAAACCCTCAAAACCAAACCTGGGTTTGACTGAAAGATTCAATCTACATTAGTGCTGTATAGGTGAACAGGAAAAGATCTATTTTTTAGAAATATTTATGGATTTGGACAATAATATATAGGGTAAAAGGTAACTAATAAAATGAATCTGTAATCGAGGACACATGCTTATACTGAGAAATATAAGCAGGCCCCAGCCTGCTAATCAGAAGCTGTAGAAACATCAATCCAACTTCAGTCATAGGCTGGAAACAGGACCTGAGACAAATGTTTTACTCCAGGTTACAAATGATTGCAGTGAATTTTAAAAACTCGCACCACCTCATGCTCATGAGGGGTTATTTGGGTCATGGTGACTGGTTTTACAGATACACAAATCTCTGTTCCCTATTACCGTAGCACCTGGCATTAAATTCAGAATCACAAATACTGAAGTTCAGTAGCAAAGAAAAATCAGATCCCAACAGATTTCTCTACTACCTGCAGATAATCTCTCATTTCTGGAGAAAGAAAAGCAAAGCTGTCCTGTCAGAGCCAGCACAGGATGGTTTTTGCTTGGAGAGGTACTGCAGGGTTGGATGCCAGGGAATCTACAGACACCATGCCTCTCCATGATTAATCCCTTGCAAGCTCTCATGGGGCACTGCCAGGCTCAGGGTTAAGGTCTGGTCAGGAGCTTCAAGGGAGAGAAACACTGAGATTTGGAAAATGAACAGGGGATTATCGTGGCAGAGCACTGTCCCACCGCTGTGGGATGTTGCTGGGCAGCCAGTGGGGCTGGTGTCCTACCATCGACCCTCTTCATTCAGGGAATTTCACGGGAGGGGAATGAATCAGAACTCTGGTTATTACTTAGGGTCTGGGTATTTTCCCCATTTAACAAACCAGCACCCCATGTGTTTATGGATTGATTATGGTATAAATGTTACTATCTCAAATCTATGGTTATACACGCTATATCTTAACTACAGTCATTGTTACATTTGTAGTGAATTGTATTGAATAGCTTTGTAAATGTTAAAGTACTCAATGATTACGTGCTGCTAACCCCTTTTGCAACCTTATCTTTGCATCCATATCCTTGGCACTCTTACCCCTTTTGCGTTCCTAGTTTCCATGTAAATAATTCCAAATTGCTTCTAAATTTATTGTCCTGTGGATGCTTTAAATTGTCCAGTGAGTAGTAGAGTGAACCTTGCCATCAAAATTTGTAACTCATATTTTCACAAATTCATATTAAACCGTGCTTTTGCCAATACCTTTGACAGTGTTTAAGTGGCCAAATCATTCAATCATGACAAAAATTCACCTCAGTAAACTCAAACAGGCCCAGAGGAGGATTCCAAACAAGGCTTTCCACAGCTTTGCAATGACTTCGCTGCTCATTTCCGAGCTGCTCAGAGGTGGTAACCTGCACCAGCTGCTCCAATGGGGACCCGTCTCCCTTCCCTGAGCTGACACTTTCAGGAAACCTGGCCAGGACCACACCCAGGGAGCTCTGCTGGCCAGCACCAGGGCCCTGGGGCTTGGTGGGGGACTCCCACGAGGGTCTACTGCAGGAAAGCTTGTCTATGTACACAACTACATACAGCTGCATGGGACATTCCTGCTAATCCTCAAATCTTAAAAAGGTGATTTTCAACTTTGGCTTAAATATGCACTATGTATTTTATCAATGCATGTACAACACATATATTATTTTTTAATTTGCTTACATATATATATATATATATATATATATATATATATATATGCATATGCACCTCTATGTAACTATAGAATTGTAATTATTAATGACTGATTCCTGCAGAGGAGCAAACTAGGCATGGCGTGGATGTGAGGGGAGGAAGAGAGAAACTGCATGTGAACATTTTTGTTTGGGGGGATTGAAGGCATTTAAGGGACCTTTACAAAAATCACATATAAGAGACCTCTCGTTCATCTTGCAAATAGTACAAGAGCTTGCAGGAAATGATAATTATCTCCTACTACCACTTGCTGGTACACTATAAAATATTCTTTTAAAATATCTAATGCGTTGAGGTGTGTCAAGTAGCTTTTTCACCACATGATGTGTGATAAACAGGATATCTCTCGTAATCAGAAATCTAAAGCACGCGGGATGTAAAGTTTAAAAGAGCAGTGTTTTTCCTTAAATGAATGTAATCAATGTGCTTATTAGTTTGCTGCAGCAGAAGGAGGGAGTGGGTGGGTGTTTCAGAGTTGGCACATGTCTATTTGGCAACAGTGAATAGCCTGAGTGTTTATAGAGCGAGCTCTGTGGAATCCCTAGATTCTGCAGATTTTCTTACCAATTTTGTCTCAGATAATTAAGGATTTTAAATAATAAAAGAAAAAGTTAAAGAGGAAGTATGAGCTCCAGCTGGATCAAATAAAAAATAATAAAAAAGAAAGAAGGGTGTTTAAATCCTCAATATTGCCTTAAAACTAAAAATCAGCACTAAGGCACAATTTGGCTCTTAAAAGTAACTATGGAAAACTGGCACCTGCTTCCTCAACAGATCTCCTCCCTGGGTGTATCCAGAGATATATCTTCTTAAACTAGTGATTTTAAAAAGTTTCTACAGCTGTTGAACCTGCAAGACACAACCCATAAATGGCACAGGACTGAGCTAGAGATGTCCTGGTCCATACCTGGCTGAATTTCATCACTTCACTGACACTGCAAGCAACAACCCCAATGTCTCGAAATCCCACGCTCCCCTGCAAGTAAGGATAGAAGGTTACAGCAACCTTAAAATGAAAATACATATGTAAGTTTGCACAAATGCAGCCGAGCTGCTCTCTGGTCATGCCTGGGAATAACTGTGGCAGACCTCCAGCTGGACAAAGCTTCTCTTTCCTGCCTGACGAGCAGGACACCTGAGGCTTAGGCACAGCATCACCTGTGTGAGGAAACTTCTCACTGCAACAAACTGGCCACGGTGTTCGTGCCTCTTTCATGCACACCAAGAGCCGGCTCGGGCACCACTGCTGACATCAAGGATGAGGGGAAGACACAGAGAAAGAATCTAATTCAGTTTTGAGGAATGATATCCTGTCACGCCAAGCAGTGGTCATTCATGGTGTCTCTGGCATTGCTAATGGCAGCAGAAACAAAAGGTCTGACCTGGCCTCCTGCCCCACCTTTCCTCCTTTCTGTAGCCTCTCATCCTAGAAACACAGTTCTCTTTCATCTACAGCTCCAAAAAGCCATAGGCCAGTTCTGAGCACCAGCTAAAAGCTGCGTAGCCATTTAAGGTTCACTAAGTTCTAAAAGCCAGTTGAACTGAGAACCCCCTCGGGGGTCCTGTGGCAGGCTTGGAGCAGGTGAGGAGGTTGAGCTGCTCTTCTCTGAGAGCAGCACCTCCGGTGTCATCAGACACAAAGACTTAGCTCAGGACACAGCATGAGGGCTGCAGCAGAGGCTGCAGGCTGCCTGAGAGCAGCCATGAGGATGGACAGACAGGGCCAGGGCGACTGACATTAGCATGCTCACATCTGCATTCTCTTCTGAAAGCTTGGACACTGTAATGAGCTAAACAGATCTGCTGTGCCATTGCCTCTGTTCAGGTACTGCCAGACGCCTGCAGCCCATGGTCAGGCATTAAGCAATTTCTCCACAGTCACATACAAGCTCTGGAAAGGAGCAGGAGCTGAACTATGTGCTTGCCCAGCATCAGAACAACTTCCTAACTGCAACTCTATTCTGAATTGCTCCAGTCCTTATAGCTAAGTCATAACCATAGCAGAGTTGTCAAATTAGCTCAAAGAATAATTTATTTATTTAAATCAGAAAGAATTACATAGCTTCCCTAGTTCTAATAGATGGAAGTGTGCAATACCTGGATGCAAATGTGTGTTCATGTATACATGCATTCAATACACTGATCAAACATTACTTTATTATTAGGTGTTAACATTGGGTTGACCACAATCTGCTTCCTGCTTCTACTCTGACTAAAAGAGATTGATACTCTTGGGCAATTTATTCTTTTGCCAGTTAAATTAAAAGCTAAGCCATATCAATAGTAACTCAAAACCTGTATATTGTAAAGATGTTATATCTCATTTTGTCCAGTGACAAAACAAATTAGATCATATTCAATAAAACAAAATATATTTCTTAAAATGCATACCTACTAGGTGCACTTTGCCCTTTTTTCTTCTTAAAATTTAATGTTCAAAAGTTACACTGAGCCACTAAACCATACAATACCAAGGCTATGTGTAATCTTAATTCACACATCACATGTCTGTGCCAGACCCCCACAAGGGAGGCTCCTGCTATCCTGAAGGCAGCTCACTCTCAAACTCTGGCATCTTCCTCCTTCCCCCAGAACAGAAAGATCATGTGTTGTTATACCCTCTCCAAGAGCCATGCTCATGCACCAGTATCAGACCCAATGTCCAATGCCAGTTTAAAGTAAGCTTTGCTTTAAAGCCATTGCACTGAGGCCTCCCTGCCTCAGAGGCATCCTCCCTCCCGGGGAAATGCTCTCGGGGATCCAGCAGGGACCCAAAAAGGCACAGCAAGGCTTGCAGCTCTCTCAAGGCGTTCAGTGCTCGATGCCACATTGAAATGGATGGTCACAGCTCCAGAGGCTTTGCCAGCTTTCAGAGCCTCACCAGACTCTTGTGATGACCACTTGCAGAGCATGGAGCAGCCTCTTAGCTCAAGATATTTCTATCTGGTGTATGCAGAGGGAGGAGGGACAAACCTCCACCTCATTCACTCTCCAGTGAAGTGGAAAATCTGAAGGAGGGCAGCCCATAAACAACACCATGCCACAGGCATTGACAGGAGCTCATCAGAGAGATCTTAAATCCTTAAAAATGTAAGGACCTGATGTAAAGGTTTCCACTGACTTCAGATCAGGTCCTGAGTGTAGCACACGGTGGGATATTATCCTTAGGCAAGTCCACAACAACGCTCATCTGGAAGAGTCAGGCTGAGGAAAGAGGTGTTGCTCATCCTGAGCTGTTGGGTACATCCAAAGCCCCATCCCACATCCTTTCTCAGCACACACAGCATCTGGATTGAACATTTTAAACTGTATTCTTCAAGGCACTTTCCCAACTATTCAGCTTTGGCAGTGACCATTTTCTCATGAGATTTTGATTACCCCTACCATTTCCATGACCATCTATTATAAATAATGGCCATGCACAGAAGTGTGTAGGTGAAGCACATTAATTTTGATACTGCTCTGTGATGGGGGCATGCGAAGCTGCTTCTTTGGAAAGGTCCCTCCTCCCCTCCTATTTTGATTTTTCTGCTTCTATACTTGATGACTAGCAATAAAAATGGGTAAACAAAGATCCAAGGGAAATGAAACTACATCTGCAGAACATTCAGAGCCAAAATACACAAGGTGGATAATTTGCATGCTGTATGTAAAAAGTAGTTATGCAGCTTTCTTCCTACTCTTTACATCTCCATAAAACATAATAATAGATTTCTAATTATACATCCAAATAATAGGCAAGCTGCAAGATGCTGGGAGGAAATTAGAAAGGGGGAAAGAAACCAACCAAAGGTACAGATGTAACGAGGGTAGTGACATTTCTATAAAGACGCTTTAATGGTTGTTAAGTAGTCATTTTGAAACAGAAAATTTTTAAGTGTCCTAATAGGAGTTTTCATTTTCAAACAATTTGCTGTGCAGTTAAGTGATGTCAGACTACAAGCTGCAATCTACTACAATGACCAAAGAAGAGCTGTTTTCACACCCATCACAATATATAATTGATTCCTAAATTGGCTTTCTACAAAAGAAACCAATCAGATTTATGCCAAATTTAGGCAGTGGATGAAGGCTTGACTTTTGATGTTAAACATCTGATAAACTTTATGCTAACATAACATGCTACATTAAATTATAAGTTCCTTAACATAAAAATAAGCTCACAGTGGATCATGAAACACAGCCAGTGTCCTCTTTTTATTGGCAAATAAAATCAGCTGCATTGCTGTACGGAAGGGGTACATCCTCTGCCCTCACACAATGTGAGAGTTTCAGCCAGCAGTTCCTCCCTACCACAATGAAACGCTTCCCTGACTTTGTCCTGCCAACCTGAGAGCGGCCCAGCTGCCGGGTGGGGGAGATCTGGAACCCCATCCTTCATGAATGACGGGTGATATCCCAAATAGTTGAAGCACTAGACACCATCACTGCATCAGTCAGTGCCACAGCTTCCCCACTGAACAGCAATTCACCACCTGAGGAGGCTCCTCTCCTGAGGTGGCTCCTTTCCTAGGGCTTCTCCAGACTTCAGCAGCTGGCAGGGTTGGCCTGGTGCTCTTGGAAGTTCAGTTGCCCCGACTCTCTGCAGCTGCTCTCAGCTGTTCTGTCTCCTGCCCAGCTTTTGTTTCATATTTTGGAGTATCTTCATGGGGCAGCTGTTCTGCATGTTCCTGGTCTGAGGCAGGAGTCTTCCAGAGGGTGAAGTGTATGCTTTGCACTCAGCCCATCAATACCGGCTCGATCAGCACACCTGGTGCAACCAGCTATCCCTGACGAATTAAGGCAGAGATCACACAGAAATCTGGCTGCTGGAGAAACAAACAAGCAAATGTCTTTCTAGTGAAATTTTCTAGATTTTGTTTTCCTTTCTCATTTTGCCTTAGTCAAATGAAATTATTAAGGGATCTTCACAACTTGAGTACAAATGAGTCTTTCAGCTTTGGAAGTATCACTTAGAGAAGAAAATCTGCCCGTTTGCTTAACCTCTGAAAATATACAGAGTTCAGAAGTAATAAAGGGGAGGAATTAGAATAGGTCTCAAAGTGACTTTCCCACCGGAAAGGAAACTCTTGGAGGGAAGCTGAATGTTAAACCTGTGTCACATCTCCTAGCAGAAGCAATAGCTACCAGAGATACCTCAGATGAAAGATGCAGGAGGTACCCCTGTAGCCTTGGCTCAAAAACATCCAAGAGATGCCAGCATGCATGTCAGGATATCACTAAAGAACATGCTTTTTAATTTCTAAGAATTTAACTGCAGTTGAGTGACGAGAAAAGCAAATTCCTCAGTACCCTGCAGGTGATGTAATCCATGGGAAATAACAGCTCCTGGACCTCTATTACATGAGCAGGGGCAGCCCTTGCTTCAGCATTGCTGGGGTCTCTCCCCACCAGAACACTCCAGCCTCAGTGAGGTCTTTCTGAGCTTCACTTCCCTCTCACAGCAAACCCAGACAGCAAACACACCAACAGTGTGCCTGAACTGCAACACCAAAGTTTATTACTGAGATGGGGGTGTCCAGCTCGGGTTGAGCATGACAGGTGACACATAGCAGAAAGGTGTAAAATCCTGACAGCCCAGCTCCCCTACGGCTTTATTTATGAGCTGAGCAAGGAGGATATTGTGCAACTATGTGCTTGCATTCTCCTTTTGCAATGAAGCTGGAGGAAGGAGATGTTTTGTCTCACACAGCCCTGTCAGTATTCATGTCACAGCCTTCTGGGGCATTGCTGCTCCTGCCTAAGAGCACTCTGTGAGGATTCTGCTGGCTCACCTCACACTTGCAGCAATGGGCATGCCGCGCTCAGACCAAGTGTGAGAAGAGTTTTGCAAGACAGACACACAAGGTCCTTTACAAAGCAACCTCTTCTTTTTCTGTAACACTGTAACAATAGTCCTACCATTTCATTGCTGACAATGGATAATCCATACTGATTCTTGCTTTGCAAAGTATCTTCCTCTAAAACCTCAGCTGACGTTTTATGAACACAAGTAAAACCAACAAAAATATATTGTTGACATCTCCACCAGTACAAAAGCATTACAGCTGCCACTGCCCATATGCAACCTAGCACTCAAGGAATTAGGTATATTCGGCCAGTTTTAGTGGTGTCACCAATCCAAATCCTGCAGGACTACTCTGGGACTTGAATTTAGTACTGTACCAAGATGTGTTGTAATTTTATAAGTAATTTCTGCCCTGGTACTCTTACTGTAATCAATTTTTTCTTAGCATTATGTCAGTTACAACAGTTACTAAGGTAAAGTATTACCAGGCCAGCAGGGAAGTGTCAGGACCACTTCTGGAACCAAGGAGAGTTTGCTTTTGTTGACCTCAGAGGCAAATCAGCACTTTTAGAAAGATTCAACAATCTTGTACCTCCTGCTAATTATCTCTCAGTCTGAAATCGCTTCTGTGATGTACTAGTCTGCTCAGGACATGTGACAAGCAAACACTACTCTGCTTGCATTATTATGTCAGTATCATCAGCATCTGAATGTGACATTTATTGAAATGATTAAGAAATAGTCAGGACACACCTTTAATGCCTCAAAGATTTAGTGTGTTGAAATACAGTGTGCTGAGAGTGGAGTATTCAAGGTTTTCTTCCTTCCTTCAAACTGAGCAAGTCTCCAGCAGAGCAGCCCAGTATTCGTCACAGCTGATGGGGCTGGTAACTGGGAGAGGCAGGTGGACTGGAGCTGACCACCAGACTTCAACATTTGGGTATTTAATACTGAGAACTGACAGTGAAGGTGATTTCTGACACAGTGGCTGAGGGCAGATACTAAGCACCATGAAATCTAAACCCATTACTGCCCATTTGTTTGCTTGTTTTGTTCTACTCCCACACTGTTTATGTGGGCAGGTACGCAGGCAATGATTTATGTTTACTAGTTTGTTAGGACATTTAGTAAGATACCACAATTTATATCCACTGTGTACTAGCACAGCATAAAAAATTGCTTTCAATTCCAGCCTATGAAATTTTATCTGTATAAAATATCAGAGAATACTCAGAAAATTAATTCCAATATTTACAAGAATTTTATGAAACTTTACAGATAAAACACAGTTGCAATAACAAATGTCCCTCCCTTTAGCCAAAACTGATTGCTGGCATTTTATTTAAATAATTATATTTATTATGTTATGTATATGTTTGGTATGAGATTTCTAAAGGTAGGTTTAGGTTGGACATAAGACAGAAACTCTTTACAATGAGGGTGTAAGATACTGGAACAGGTTGCTCCAAAAAGCTATGGCTGCCCATCCCTGGAAGTGTTCAAGGCTAGGTTGGATGGGGCTTTGAGCCATTTGGTCAAGTGGAAGGTGTCCCTGCCAATGGCAGGGAGAGCCAAATTAGATAACCTTTGAAGGTCCCTTCAATCAGAACCATTCCATGATTTTTGATGACTGGCACAATGTTACAGTACCATTTCCCGGCTTCAAAGAGCAGCCGGCATTTCTTAGCATAATGTACTAATAATTTGAAGGTATTCCTTACACACTGAAATTAGATTGCTGAAAACTAGTATTAACTGGCATTTATTATTTCTCACTAAAACCTTTTCTCTTGTCATGAGAAAAGTAAGTCCTGGAAAGACAATTCTCTTATACCCTTTTGAAACCCAGTCCATTTATTCTCATCTTAACCTGCGCTCATCGAAGCAGCGTTCATCAGGAAGATTCCTCCTTTCCTTCCCAAGTATCCTCATCCTCCTCCGGGATGCGCATTCTGTTGCGAACTGCGCCACCTCGTGGCGGCGCGGCAGCATTGCCCGCACCGGGGACAGCCCCAGCTCCGGCGCAGACCCCGCGAACCAGAAAGCGCCGGCACACCCATCTCCCATCGGTCTTACAGAAAACCTGGGCAGCTTACAGCAAAACCACCAGTTTGGTGGAGAGGAACGAAAAAACAAAAATAACCTGGATGAACCACAACATACATTGCCCAAAAAGCATGGAGGGCTTATTTCTTTTTGCCCACATTCAGAAAATATTTTAATGTTCAGTGTATAAGCACCTGTCACAGGACAGTGAATTATGAAATCTTGCTGGCAAGATAGGTTGGTCCACTTTACAAGTGTTCAAAACTGAGACCTAAGAAGCCTGGCTTGAACACAGAGGCCAGGTGCTCACGGATGCTTCTCTCAATAACTTTGGAAACACAAAGGAGTAAAGAGGAGCAAGGAGTTAAAACAGATTTTTCAAATTGATGAATTGATTCTACTGCTGTGCTGCTGTCATAAGCAACAATTAACAACCCTGATAAATTTGGTTCTCCCACATGATACTTGTACTGATATCTGTAAAAATGAGTGAAAAAATGCTAGTTTCACCTTTTCATCAGCTTTAACACTACAGATAATACTAATCTTTCTTAATACAACAATTTAACTTCCTAACTCCTAAATGTTGACATGTATTGCAGATGATTGAGAGGAACTTCATACAAATGAAAAATGAAAAAAAAAATGTGTACAATTCTGGGTTGTTTTTTGTTTGTTTTTTTTAACATGTTTTTTGGCTCACTTTCAGATTTAGTTGAAAGCCTGAGCTGGTAGCTATTAACCGAGTGACTCGGCTGCATAGCAGTAACTAGTATTGTAGTGACTTTCCCAAAAAGCTGCGGTAAATTCTGAAACTTTATCTCATTTTCTTTGCTCAGTTAAAACATCAAGGCCATGGCCATACTTTTTTGAGAGGCAAAACACTAATGCCTTTAAAACATGATAAAAGGCTTTGCATGTTTTAAGTGCTGATAGGCTGTTGCACTTGTAGCTTCTTGCTTAGTAATGAGACAGTAATGCGGCCAAACTCATCAATTCTCATTTGAGAAGATGATATAAATTCTACTATTTAATCTCCAGAATCTTCTTCAGCTAGCACCTTCAAGACCATGTGATTATGTTCATTTCATCATGTGAGCAGAGCAAAAGGATCCTTGGGTACCTGTCCCAGTACAGATGAATGTTATTAGAAATCACAACTTCTACATACACAACATAGAGTTGTTTTGCTACAAACAAGCAATTCAGATTTAAATTTAAAGAAATGCTAGTTGAGCCTTTCTGTATTTGCTTTAGTGTAGAATCTCTCATGTAAAACCCCCATTTGTTTTTCAAAGAGAGAGGTGAATTGCCTCAGCTGTTGAATTCAATTTAACGAGTCACAGAATGTTTTGCATTGGCAGAGACCTGTAAATTGTAAATTCAGAGTCTGGCCATTTACCCAGTGGTGCCAAGCCTGCCATTAAACCATGTCCCCAAGCGCCACATCCCCGTGTCTTATAAATACCTTCACAGATGGAGACTCCATCACTTCCCTGGACAGTCCGATCTAGTGCTAGACAATCCTTTAGGTGATGAAAGTTGTCCTAATATCCAATCTAAACCTCCCCTGGCACAACTTTAGGCAGTTTCATCTCATTCTGTCACTTGCTACCTTGGAAAAGAGGCCAACACCCAACTTACTACAACATCCTTTCAGGTAATTTTAGCTTCATATATTCTGATTAAGATGTGCTACCTTAGCAATGAGGAATCTTGTCCAAGTTTACAGAGTATTCTCATGGAGCAGAAGTTAAAAAGAAGCACAGGCTCTGGGAAGAGGAATCACAAACATGTCAGTCAAGAATGCATGCCCAGTTTCTGACCTCTTCCGTTTTGCTCAGCTGATGAGATCTATTTGTTGCCCCTCTGAAAGCTACTTGGGAAAATAATGACCTGTACACATCACTTATAGTTGCTTATCACCTGCAGTGACCTGCTGGCACCTTTTGTGACTTCTGAGGTGTGGCTTTTGGTATGACCTACAGCAAGTAAGAAGCAGAGCAGGTACTCTAGTGCTTAAAAAAATCTGGCTGAGAGAAAGAATTCCAAGTGCTGAAGTGTTCCAAATTAAAAGAAAGCTGCAAAGTGCCTTGTTGTTAAAATTACTGAGTTGTATTTTTCTGCTTTTCCTGGTGAGATAAATTTTATCTTCTTTTTTGCTTGGCCCACTTCCTACAGGACAGATGAAGGATATGCTCTTCCTTGAAAGTATTTGACCTCTGTCCTAGGAAGGAAGCTGGCAATAAACCAAAACCTTAAGCTTTCGGGTGAGTGCTGGAACCACTAATCTATTTTGGAAGGCTACAATTATAGACAGGAGGTGGGCAGCACTGTCATCACCTCCTGCTTCTGATTTTAAAACAGAAAAGTTATGACTGTATTTGGCAAAGAGTCCAATGCTATCTTTGTGCATTAGCCATATTCGGAACACGCCTCCTTGAACAGGCCCCTTGAGATTTAAGGGGTGGAGAAGAGTGTTCTAAAAGACAACTTCAGCTTAATCCCTCCAGCTCTTTCTGCATTTGGGGGAAGAACAGAAAAACTGACTCCTCCAGAGGATGATTCAGAGAACCTAAATTTAGGTACTTGTTCTGAATCACTCCCTACTTAACCTGGGGAAGTATCCTGGAGACACAGGCAAAGGTTATCTTCTGTGACAGTTCCTCTCTCAACATCCCCTCAATTGTCAGTACTATTCTCACTGGCTTCTCAACTCTACCACAGTTTAGGTAGGAAGTTGTTTCTTATCCTCAAATACCTGCAAGGCACAAAGGGAAGCACAATGAAGATGTCCAAATACCTGGTTACGAGCTGCTTAATTTCAGAATTTAAACTGCCAAATCATTAAACAAATACACTGCTTTTTAGAAGTTATGATCAATCAACATAAATTTCATAAATTGTTTCATAAATTGTTGTTGACTTCACTGAAGTTAAGATGCAAAGTTGGCACTTGGTGACTATTTTAGATTTAGCATTCCATCAAATTGCACCATGATTTTCCACAATTTTAAATACATTTAGAGTTGTTTGTTGCTTTTTAAACAGAAGACATAATAATTATGAAGGGGAAAAAAAAATTCTTTATTACTAAATATATCCATACAACACTTTCAAGTCATAAATCAGTATGTTTTGAAATTGTGGTAGCACTTTGTCACTCTTTAAATACTCAAGACTTATCGCTTTTTCCAGGTGAATTTCCGTCTGGGTCCCTCTTGACCAGGCTTTTTTCGTTCCTTCACACGTGGGTCAACTGTTAGTAATCCAGCTACAAAACACAGAAAAGCACCCATTTATTTACTGCTATTAGTTAATATTAAAGGTATACTATGTGTGAGCAAATAACTCTGACTTTCACTAACATTATGATTTGTATCATCTAGAAGGCTAAAGGTTCAGAACCACAAAACACTTAAAGGAGTGTCATCAGATCCTCTAACTTCTCTTTAGGAACTGAACTTCATTCATATTTTCCTTTACACACCACTAAAATAACCACCCATTGTTTCTTATCTACCCATATTGCTTAAGCCCTTAAAGCAGTGATCTCCAAGCTTTTTTGATCATGCAATCCTAACAGTATTTTTGAGCATGTACTCCCAAATATACATAGTTATTCACTTATGAATTATATACGGCACTTTCTTACTGAATCCCAATGGATCAGTTGCACATTCCTCATTCTGAAGACCACTGTTATGTGGTACATTTATATCTAAGTACAAATACATTTATATATATATATATATATATATATATATGAATAAAATTAAAGGTATATTTGGCAATGTCCCAAACATGTTCATAATTACCTGATCTCAGTAAAGATACCAAACTCATTACAATGTCTTTTTACAAGGGTTTTCCTAGCAAGTTATACTTGCCAGTGTTGAAAAGGTACAGTCAAAGAAACTTGTTGCAGAGGATGAACACAGCCTTTGTTTCATAGCTGGCAATAGAGTGAAAAAAAATCATAGCTGTTCTGCCACTAATACAGGCAGGTATTCTTGCTACTAGTCCAGAAAGAGCATAGTTAAAAGCTCACTGTTCATAACTCTGCATTTGCTGAAACAGCATAGACATCTCATCACTGAGAAGCATCAAATCCTGCAGTTACCTAAATAAATCCTATCTTATCCTAGGTAACTTGTAAACACTAAATGCTACAAGAGAGGAAAGGAGCTCCCTCCTTTCCTAGTTTGGCTAGTTGCATGCAGTATGGTGCTAATTACTCTCTCTTCAAAGCCAACCCACCAGCACTTATGTTGGAGAAGAATACTTTTTAAAAACATGAACAAGACACGACCAGCGAAGTAAAACAAACCACAATCTCAGTCTAATGTCTGATCCAGATTTATTTAGTAGTGAATACACATTCATGTTTTGTGATTCTATGCTGAGGCAATATAAGCTGGTTAATAGACCTAAAAGAGGTCATGAACAGAGGGAAAAAATCTTGAGAAGTCATCCAATATGTACACAAAGGATGCTAGGAAAAAAGTGAAAACAGTCTATAAATCAATGCACATCCTTTTCATACAATACACAAGGTTTCACTGGGATTATTTACTCAAATCTGATCCTTAATGATCCTTGTATTAATTCTGTTAATTACCAGAAACACATTAAGAAACATTGAAATCATTTCAGTTCCTACCTTGCCTCATGAATTCCACCTCCTTTTCTGTCACAAAACTCCTTAAGGCTTTTGCAGAGGCTAAACGTATTGCTCCAGCCTGTGCAGATCTTCCTCCACCAGAGACTGTGCAAACCATATCATGTTTTCCAATTCTGCCAAGAAACTGGAAAGGGAACAATAACTGTTCCCTAAGGGAAAGAAAAAAAGAAGAAAAATTTTAAAATTCATGTGCATGAAGTTTTATGCTATGCACATTTCTTATCATTGTATACTAAAAGACATAGTTAACTTTTGGGCAGAGATCCAGAAAGACATTCATATCTCATCCAAATCAATAGGAAATTAGCAGCTAGGAGCATATTCCAACTGCCAATGATACGTGCTTTAAGTTCAGTTTTACAACTACTTTTATTCCATTACTTCTCTAAGGAAGCCAAGATCCATCAGCTCTGGATACTGAAACTGAGCAACCTCTCTTCCTTTATTCTTGAGCTTAAAAATCACTATATAAAATAAAAGTAAAAATCACATTAGGAATAGAAACTTTATGTCAGCCTAATGAGAAGTCTTCCTTGTATCAGGCTGGGCACATCCTCCAAAATCTGAAGCTTTATATGAAAAGGCTCACGTTGTTTACTTCCACTATGTTACTGTATACCAGAGTAATTACACATGCATGCAATTTGCAAATCTCTTGCAAACACTTAGAAATGATAATGCTTATTAATATTTTTTAAAATAAATTTCAAGCCCTTTCTAAGGGGACTAAAATTTGAACTATTAAAACAGTCTGCGCTCTTGGTTTTTGCATCCCTTCAGAAAAGATGAGGCAAGGAGCACAGAGCAAGGCTTGCCTATCAGTAAACTCCTGAAAATTAGGAGGAAATGCAAGACACATTTTTATGAAACATAGTTATACAGAGACAAGAATATATAATCAACATAGCATCAACATGTAACTGTATGGCATTACTTTTGCTGGAATAATTTAATTACAGTAAAATATAGCATTTCAGAGTGCTCTCACCTGTCCTGCAGCACTGGGAAGTAATGTAACATGTCTATTCCATTCACTGTAATTTTTCCAGTCCCATTGTCATAAACTACTGCAGTAGCTCTGGCAGTTTTTCTTTTACCTTAAAGGAATGAAACCAAATCTTTTATGAGGCTTCAATATTCTCCAGAATTTCAAGTGCCCAAGTAGTTAAACAAATCTCATTGCATTCATACAGTGCCAGCTGTTTGGTTTTACAGGCTGAAGTAAGAAAAAAAAATGCAAACAAAGAACAACTATCTTTCAATATATTTTAATCAATGTCTGTTAAGTGGGGGAGAAGTGTGTGTTGGGAAACCAATCTCCTTCAGCACAAAAGAAGCAATCATTCCGATAAAGGAATTATGAAACAAATAAGACATTCTTCTTCATTTTGGGGGTGATGGGGCACAAACAAGACTGGTTTTGAACTTATTAAACCTGGTGGCTTTTCTTAAATCACACAGGTTGCATGCTCATCAAATTTCATTAACTACTGTTCTGATAGTATCTGATAAATACTACCGAAAACCAGTGCAAATTAAATCATGGTTTGCTGCTCTCACATCTTTGTTGTCATATAATCTTGAAGACAACCCAGGTAAAGCAGCTCTCTAGCCATTCTGCCCCTCAAATTCTCTGTGACCTTTGTTCTTATTATCATCTCCTGCCTGCTGCATAATACCCATCATCTCTAAGACTCCTCTTAAATGTAGAGCATAAAGTGTGTGTGCACACATGCTTTGTCCAGAAGATCATCAGCTTTTTCTATACATGTTGTTGTCACATTTTTTCTATGCAATCACTCATATCCTATATCCTATATTGCTTTCCAGTTGTGTGTCACTCCAATGAAAACATAACAGCCCGTGTTTAGAAGATACAGAGGCCTTCATGGCTTTTGTCTAACATCCCCTACATCTTAGTATGAATGATCAATATCCCATTATCCATCTCTGTCCTACATATAGAAATTTCCTCTTCACATTTTCCCAGGTGTTTGTAAATACCCAAATGCTTGCTATTTATTCTTTGCATCTTCTCAAAGTTCCCCTTTGCTGGACTGCCTACAAAAGTCATGATAAAGGTTGCTCACTAGTCGAAGCATGCCATTTTTATACTAAGCAACAATACTGTTACATCCACGGAACTATTCATATTTGTTTGTGCAGTCCTCCACTCTTTATGTTCAGCAGTCAGCTCTGCCCAAAAATCAAAGTCCTTTTGTATCCTACAACCTGTAACCGAATGGGGTCCTCTCGACAGAGCTATCACTGTATAAAAATACATATAAAAAACAGATGATAGGAGTCTGGGCCAAAAATTTGTACTTTCTGACCAGTCCATGTCTTAACTTGGTGTTCCATAACATCACTAACAGCTATACATGCAGTATACATATATATGAGCATATAAAATGAAGTAGGGACACTTTTCAGCAGTATTGTACATACAATAAAGAAAGCAGTGTGAAGAGGAAAAAAGTCTGCATCGCTACAAATCAACTTGAAATGATTACCTTCCCCAGTGCTGAAGGCCACTCCTCGCTTGTCATGCTGCAAGGGCTCAATAACCACCTTCTGCAACTGCAGAGGAACTTCTTTGGAAAACTTCTGTATATACTTCTCCTCGATGTCAGCACATGGCAATGCTACCAATTTTTGTAAGAGCTGAATAAATCTTGAATACTGTAAGACAACAAGACTTCATTAAAGTATGCAAGTGTAATTGCATTTGCAAAAACTTTCTATTTTTATTTAATGGATCTTTCCTACTTCGCTTTTATTGACGACTTCTGACAAGATGACACTTTTGCACCTACATGCTGATTTAAGAACAGCATGCAGTTGCATCATTTTCTGTGTGACTAAAGACATCTAGTTCTTTCTTCAGAAAACAGTTAAACTTTACTCCAAAGTATAACCAACCCCTTTTTAATAAAGGATTACTGTATTAGAATGAAGTTCATCTCAATTAAAAAAAAGAAAAAAAAAATTGGAGGGATGCCTTAATTATTTTATTATTGTCTTATTAAATTAGGAAAAGATTTTCACTTGCTTTTTAGTAAGTCAGCATATTCACTGATTTGGAAATAATTTTATCTCACTGAACTGAATCTCATAAATGATTATATTTCATAACATACACAAAAAAATGCCTATCTTTGGCTGTTCAAGCTGAATTACTTTAATGTTTATGATTTCCTTTAAAACTGAACAATCAAGGTATTTAAAAATTCAAGAGATACTTGACTTAAAGGGCAACCTCTTGAAATAAATTATCCTTCGCTACTGTGTGGTTCTCCTTCCCCCTTATATCTCCCTCCAAAGTTCTTCAACATGTGATTAAAGAGTACACACCAGTGTGTTAACCCATTTGTACCAAAAGCTGGGATGTCCTGTTACCAAGTGTTACTGGCAGGAGCTCAAGACAGCTGTCATCAGATATAAAGGTATCATACCATCAAAAACGGATTTTTCATATAGCTATCATAACACAGATATCACAACCTGATTTTTGAAGGTTTTTTTACTTACAAGCAGTTATTGCAAGTATTTCTTCTTTTCTCATTTACCAGAGTTTTCTCTTGCACAAAATTACTACTTTTCTTGTAACTTAATAACAGTCCCTGGAACTTTGACATCACTTGAAAACTACTTTTACCTAACAATATGACACAGTTGTGGTAAAGCCTTTGAAGAGCAGAAATATGGAAATAAAAACACGTGGAAATTATACAGACTACAGAAGAAGAAAGCTTCCAACAGCTTTCACCTGAAGAGTGCAAAAGGAAAAAAAATCAATAGGTCTGAGTTTGTTTAATAATGTAAACACCACTGAAATTTTTCTTGCAGTGGCAAAAGGTAAGAATTTGAGCAGGAAAGACTGGCAGCTTACACTGAGACATTTCAAATATATTTAAACAACGTATTTTACTACAGACTCAGGCTTTGTGGTCTTACATGGGAGAGGCTAGTATATAGAAGGATTTAGAGTAGGTTTTTGTTTGGTTGGGTTTTTTCTAAGTTTATTGCAATGTACTTTTACGGATGTAAAATGTACTAATGTACAGAATGTACTAAAACCAAGCAGTGAAGAACACCAAACTGTTTGGTTGTACAAGAAGACCTGGCACTAGAAGAGGAAAAACAGCCATTCCAAATGCAGGAGCTACTGAAAATACTGAAGTCTTAATTGCTTCTACTGCGAGTAAGGTAGAGAAAGTCTCCCGGGTATTATCAGGATGGAGAATTTACAACAACTACTCCTAACTTATACTTATGGACAACAATCTGCTCGAGACCTTTTTACATCCCCCACAGACAAGGAAGCCATCACATGCCACTGTTCCAGATGACAACTGAGCAAAGGGCATGTTTGCTGCTGTTATGTTATTTTTGCTGTTGTTCACAGGACAGACAAGACTGAGGAACACTGCTTCTAGGTGAGAAAACCCTTGGAATGTCAGACGAATGGAGTTACATTCTCTGGTACTGCCATATTCAAGTTTCCAAAAGCTGGCCACATAGACTGAACCTGCTGTTACAAATCGAATGCTTTTCAGGGGACTGGAGGGAAAAGCCCTGAGTGAGAAAAAAGTGTATGACTATTAGGATCAATAGTCTTATCCCCAGAGATAGATGTAAAGGACGACTCCAAACCTACAGAGTGATACAGTTAGCAGACACTGAGGAAACTGCAAAACTCTCCTCTCTCCCACCATATTCATACCAAGGAGAATGTAACAGGAGATATCTGTATCAAACCACAGATCTATACAGCTTTGTGTCTTTGTTTCTGTTATTTGATTTTGTAGTCAATCACTGAGAAAAAGGGCTCCTTATTTCTAGTAAGCCCGCTGAGATTTTTCTATCATTACCATGTTAACATTAAATACTTAACATTAAATAACTTAACTCTGTGCAGGTTTACTATTGCACAAATCCATTGCATTTTCCCATGCTGAATATTTATCCCTTTGCAACAATTAGTAGCAGCAGTTCTAGCCCTGTCTACTTTTCATCTGTAACTACAATAAATGACTACTTCTATAATAAATTCTTATAAACCATTCCTGACCACATAATTAGGTAACAAGGAACAAGTGCTCTAGGTCTCACAATGGCAATAACAATGGAAAGTTCTTAAGAGTTTGGTATTGTGCTAGATAAAAGTCATTTCAAAACAACATGAATGTGACAGTGCTGTGAACATATACAGACTTCATCAGAAGACAGAAAACTCTTTTGAAGAGCACCTCCTTCTGCATAATACCTTTCCAGTATCCAAAAATGCACCCAGAGCCCATATTTTTAAGACACAAGCCTCCTTAAGATTGGGAAGATTAATTACTTACATCATCATCTGACACTTTTTCTAACAACATTTCTTCCAATTCAATCTTAGTCAGCCATCTGCTGCCAGCCAGGTTTCTGTTTAAAATATCACATATATTCTTCCTTTAATTAACCATGCAATTAGAGTTACATCACAAAAGACCACACATACAGTCAGTCTTTGTTCAGAAACACATTTTCCATTACAAATGAATGCAGATCACATTCCTATAGTAAACATGAGAAGGCCTACGTTGATTTTAAAAGATCTGCCTTTTGAAAGGTATGGTAACTTCATGTGTTGAATTAACCACATGACCATTATGAGTATCAGCTATGCATTATTCATATGATTGAAGTCAAAGATTGAATTAGAGCAACACTGTAATAGGAAGTGATCTTCCCCTCAGCTTATGACTTACCTTTAAAAGCCTGCTGCCAGGAAAAATTTGGTATACAAGCAGCACAGAGCAAAATCAAAGGCAGAATGTTAAAATCAAATTCTTTTGCCACTGGTCTTTACTTTTCTGATCAATATAAAGAATGGCACAAGGAATGAGCATAGTCAAAGTATTAACATAGATAGCAGTGACATCCTGTGTTCTACCTGCTGTGTAATCCTGAGCTGCTCTGCACAGTGACTGCACTGATGATAGCAAAAGCAGAAATTTCTAAGAAAACAGCCTCATACAGAGATGCTAAAGCAAAGAACAGCCAACACTTGAGGTAAATCTTTGAAATATATATGATATGAAGTGACCAACTAAACAGCCATAAAATTACATAACAACATTATCAGGTAAATTTAAGGCAAAGATGTAACTAGCTTCTTAACTTCTCGGGTTTTTTAGAAACAGTGTTTTCAGTACCATGAAGAAAGCTGTGATTCAGTAAAACACTCCTTCTGAAGGTGTTTTTAAGGAGTACTACTTCTCAAGCATGCATATTAATGCTTTTCTGAGTCAGGACATGTGAAAGGATTATTTAGAAACAATGTAGAGTTCAACAATGATTTTAAAAAGCTTCCAATCCTGACAGACTCAAGTATATACTTACATTTACATATTGTTACTTGCTACTTCCACCGAAGCTGGCAAAAATTTCTTGCATGTGAAAAGCTATAAACTTGACTTGGCTCAGATCAGATCCTAACCCTACAGTTAATATTTCAGAATGCATTCACAATAGATTATTTTCCGGGAAAAAAAAAAACCCAAACCAAACCCCAAACTCCATGCCTCTCAAAAAAAAAAAAAAAAAACCAAAACAAACCAGCCCTCTCCACCAACCCTCTACTTATACTTAGGAGATAAATTATCCTATCCAGACTAATCTCAGAGGAAGCACTATATCCAGCGTGAGAAGTAAGTATCAAAAATTCTTTAAATTCTCTGAGCTTTGCAAACCTAACAGGGAGAAAAACCTTTCATCTCTGACTAGCTTTAGGTGGTTTTTCACATCAGTAAATCCACTGGCTGAGCTCTGTGAGGAATCAGGCTATTTTTCAGCAGCATGCAGCAAGAAACTAAATTCATTTGTTTTCTTGTCTGCTCAGAACCTAACACAAATCTATAATAAAACATTCTCTGGGTCACAGAATGCTATTTATATCATGAAGAAACATGAACTTCTGTTATTTAAGAAAATGAAATTATCTCAGCAAATTAATCCTTTCTCTTCATAACATAAATAACAAATGGCTGAAATGAAGAAGTGACAAACCAACATGATGTGCTCCTGGAGCAATGCATAAATCTGGCTAGAAAATACACAGCAAGAACAAAGATAAAAACAACTTGGGACAGGGAAAAATGTAACTATACAGAAAAGCAATAAATGCCTAAACCAAAACTTCCTAGCTGCAGCCATTTCTTTTAAACACTTGCTTAACCTAATTTTCTAATATGAAACCCTCACAAGAAATCTCAAAAAAATCAAGACTACAGTCTAAGAGGAGCAAAAAGCACCTAAAAGCCTATCCTGACTGGATACACCAAGAAACCAACAAATGTAGGTTTCCCATAGCTTCTGGTTGACATGGAGCATTTCTGTCCAGTGGCTAACTAGATTAAGAGCTTGCTGTGCATACCAGGGAAGTTAAACAGAAAAAAACAGACACTAAATTCAATCACTAATAGTGGTGATAATTAAAGAAATCCAGCAAAATGAGCTTTTCTAAAATTACTAGGTTTTGATGATTTCTGTTCAAAGCCATTAGAAGAAGGATAGTGAAATTAAGTATTTTGAGACTCTTAAATTTAAATGTTGGTAAATTAAAATACTCAAGAACTGTAATTAAAGACTAATAAAGAGCTCAGCCTTGGGTCTTGAGATTTTAAAAGCAGGAACAATGCAGTTGGTACTTTTAAAGCCTATGTTTTTAATAAAAAGTTTACCTCCTTTTTTCAAAATGCTTTAATAAAAGACATAATTAAAAAAATTCATACAGAATATATGTTTTATATATGTATATAAAACATTCATATATGTGAATAGACATATGTTTTATACAGAAACATAGAATTTTGGATATTTTCTGTTTATTTTCAAATCACACTTCAAAACTTTTATAAAGCAAAGGATATAGAAAAGAGCAGAGAGAGTTTAAAGAGTAAGAGAAATAGATGGGGTTTCCCTACTCTAACAATGAGAAATGAGTGCTCCACACATATCTGGTTGAAACTTTTCAATCTAAAATTACCGTAGAAATATTACACAAGGAATAGAGCAAAAGGCTGAAAATGTGTTTGTGGAATAGAAGGCAGGTAGCGTGGGGAACTACCAGAAGTGCCAAAACAGAATATGAGAGCACATTAAGAAAACTACTACCAATATTCATTCTAATTGGAAGCTTACCTTTTTTCCTTCTGAAGAGGAAGGTCTTGAGCTATCAGTTGGTCTTGATGTTTCTGAACATTCAGAAATTTTTCATATGTTTCCTTAAATGTATATGAAAGAAGTATTTAAATAGATTTTCTCATTTAATATTTATTTTTTTCTATTTAAAACACATGTTTAAATGGTTTTACTCTTCAAACACTTAAAATACAGAGGTCAGAAAACAAGCAGAGCTCTGAAAAAAAAATCACGTGCAGTTCAAAAGGATTGATTTTGAATTCTGCAACAGTGTTTTTTGCCTTCTTACATATGCTTGTAAAAAAAAACCAACTCAATTGTATACAGAAAGACAACTACATTTGTATAATGAATGCAACTCCAAAACATACTGTACAATAATTTCATCAGTGCATTAGCATTTTGGTTTGACTTTCTCAAAATACTGACAAGGTTTAAGATTTATTTAATTTCATTTAGTTAGGATTTTTGTTACGTAGAAGTGTCAGATTTACTGGTGGTCAGTATCAGTCACACTTCTTACCCTGGCATGTATACATGGATACAAAGTTGCACATTTATCATAGTAAACACTTCTGTTCTTTCAACTGTGCAGATGGACCTACTCTGTATTTTCAGTATTTTTAAAGTTTTCTCAAAATTCTTAGCTATATTACTATTTTCACACAATGGTGTGACAGTGATTTAGTACTTCAAGAAAAAAGAAAAAAAAAACAAAAGGAGAAAATACTCAAATAAGTCACAGTAAAAATACTACAAAAGAAACACATTTTAAATAAAGTATTTTTAGGGTTTTTTTTCAGTTTAGAAAATTATGAAGACTACTTGTTCTAAAATATAACCTCTAATACTCTTAATTACAACAGTCATCCAAATGCAAATGTAAATACGATTAAATGGAAAAATAATTATAAATTATATTGAAACAACAGGACAGTAGTACTACAATCAACTACTTCTACGACAAATAATTTACTTTCATTTAGGAGTGAAATAGAAAGCTTATAGTCACTTTCCTATACTGTACTAATCTGAGTTTTAGCAAATACTACAGAGAAATAACAGTGTAAGAATTAGTGGGAACAAGAAACAATACCAGTAAAGAAAGGAACATGAGATATCTCAGTGCTGTCAGATACTAACTAATGAAATATTAGTTCTTAACATAAAACCGGGATTTATAACAGGATGCAGTGAAATACCTGCAACAGCTTAAAAATAACAAAAAAAATAGAAGGCCCTTGCTTAGTTATAAACACCAACTGTTCAAGCTGATTTTTTTCACTAATATAAAATACACCTGCACATACACTAAAAATATTTGTACTAAAAATGTATGAACAAAGAACAGATTGTTATCTGAGCTGCACTCAAAGCATTTAAGTAGGGACAACTCACTGAGGTCTCTGACGCAGGTCACTGATGACATTTTTAATGGCACAGTAGAACAAAATATTTTTAAAATAATTTCATAGTTAAAAATCTTGAAGTACAAAATCATTCACTTTTGAGACAGCATCAGAAATCCTTTGTCTTTTGTGAGGTAATTGTATCAGACAGGAACCAGGAAAAAAAATTCAACTTAAAAAAAGTTTTTTATCCTAAAACACAGGCAACGTTACATAAAAGAGCAGAAATCCTACTTTCAAGTATTCCCAAACCTCACAAATATAACCATAGTCCTCTAAGGGACCAAGATACAGTATTACCACTGTGGGCAAGATATACCTCACATCACTCTAGTAATCTTAACAACTCCATTCAGAGCTGACCATTAGGCTTCAAAAATTATTGCCTATACATTAAAGCAGACACAGTTTGAGTTAGAGAGCATGAGGTGTGCCTGCACCAAGCAATTTTTAGGTACCTGTAGTTAAGATATGGTAAAGAATGAGTATGGAAACTTCTGCTTGGGACCACAGAGCGAGGGAAGAGAAGGGGAAGGAGGGCTGTGTCTGTCCCTCAGCAAGCTGGGGAGAGCTCAGCTGGAACAGTCAGAGATTGAATCTGATGAGCTCCATGAGTGTCTGCATTTGGAAGAAGTCAAGCCAGGCACAAAAATGATATTTTGGTGTCAGATGCTTAGAATTCTGACGTACTGGTTTTATTAGGTCTTATAAATGTGTATGGAGGTTTTTCACCTTACTGCTACTCTTGACTTACCTCTTGCCTTCAAAGGCAGAGGGTGTCACCACTCTACCTGCAAAAGCAGTCTCCTGTCTGCCTCCTCACAATCACTCATGGTCTTCCAATACATTCTGGCATACGTATTTATTTATTGGTATGGTCAGCAAAAATAGATTAACAGGAGCTCAACATGAACAGGAGGAGCTCAACATGAACAGCTACAACACAGCTCCTTAAAAAAGGACACAGGGAAGTAATCACAGCTGTGACCTTAAGACAGGCTGACTACAGTCAGAATTGCTTCTAAACAGCAACTCAAGTATTTTCAGGTAACATGACACAAGTCAGAAGAAGACTTAAGGATTTTGTCATATTTGGAAATGATTGATAAACACGGGCAAATAAAATGAGATATAGGTTACCATCTACCACTTTCTAGCTTCAGAAATTAATTGTCAGTTACAATGACAAAAAGATTTAGAACAGCAGCAACAACAAAATTTTCCTGAAGACCTTCCCTAGGTAATCCCAAAGAACACCAACACTCCACAGCCTGTTGAAGTTTTAAGAATGTGCACTTTTAAGAATTAAAATTATCTCTTTAAACTGTTCTGGTTAAATTACAGCAATCATGTCTATTCAGACAAAGAACCCTTTACACAGGAGATGAAGTCAAGCAACATTGAAAAGTAGCATTTTAAAGTAATTCCAAGTGTAAGAGAAATGTTAAATATAATTTCCTACATATTTCTGGCAATAAAAGTGGACTTGGAACTCTTATAAATTTTTTGTCTGAAGTACTAAAAAAAAATTTAAAAATTGATGCATGTATCTTATCTCTGTATAGAGATAAAGCCAACAGACTGAAAGAACCACTCACGTGTGAAGTAAAGTATGTGGATGAGCCTTTGCAAAATCAGGAATCACATGTAATGCCCAATAATTTATCTGACAAATCTTCACTCCCCAACCGCTAAAGAAAGCTTCTGAAGACACACTTGCTTTTTCAAAGCTGGCAGGTGAAGATTTTACTAATCACTTGAGGATTCAATAGTCCAATTCAAGACTGTACACATCTGTGTGTCTTGTAAACTCAGCTATTACACAATCAAAATAGCTGATTTTACAAGACTGACTATGTACTGAAATGCTTCCATTTCTAATAGAGAGATCAAATTTCAAATCTCTACAGGGACACTTAAAATAATAAGAAATTATTTTACTCTGCATTAAAAATAAGGAAGAAATCAGCAAATGAATCCCTAAAACAGACTTTTATGGGGAAAAAATTCTGTTAACATTATAGTTAAGATATGCTGCAGAGCTCACATTTTACTCAGTTGGCACTTTACTTTGTTTCTTGTGTTTTGAGTTCAGCATACACTTTGACTGGTTTTAAGTTTCGGAATATTTTTGAGAGTTAAAATGCTCAGTTGTTAGAGTATTTACCTCAATCCATAAGCCCTGATATTTCTAAAAAATGTACAAGCATGATTACACGCAATTACTATTTTCCTGTGCACAACGGTAAGAAGATACCATTTTGTCTTGTTCTGCACATTACAAAAATGGTATTATTCTAAAAAACTTTTAGGTGAAATGATGATCAAATGCACTATCAAACACTTGCAAAATGGTGTTTCATGCAATAAACAGTCTTTTGTATATCAGAAGAAAAATGAATTGTCCTTTTCCCTACAGCTAAACTTTATTCAACAAGCAGAACAACAACAATAACACATGTAACAAATATCTTGTATGATAGGTAATTTCATATTGAAAGCCAAGCACGTATATTGGCAATTATAATACATACAAAGTTAGTTTATTTTCAGTAAGTGGACAATATTTTTTATAAGCACTAACTAACCAATAACACTATGCCCAGTTATATAACTAGCAGGTAACAAAATTCAAGTTCCACATGAGCCTATGTAATTAATGGCATATAAGTTTAAGCTAAATAATATGTTGATCCTGTTTATTAGATTTAACGTAGCAATTTAAAAGACATCTTCAAATCAGATTGATTACTTATACTAGGCTGTATTAACATCCAACTCTTTTCTGGACAAATTAATTAGCTTTGAGACTTAGGAATACGTTTTGTTAAATACACATTAGTTTAATAAGTGGTTAAAACAATGTTGGGAATTTCATGCAGATTTTGGCTTTCATTTGGCCAACTTAGAAAAAAAACCCTGTTAAATCTCACTTAATGGATTTACATTTAAAGAAGCCTATTTAATGAAAATATTCAGAAACAGTTGAAGAACACTCAAGTATCCTATATTAATGAAAAATGCATTTGTCAAGGCCATTTGTTTGAAGGTGGTTGCCACGCTCTTAGAAACAAAACGCGCACTACACTTTCAGAGATTTCCAAGGCAAGCTTGCATACTCTAACTGCTAGGAAGAGCTAAAAATAAACTTGTGCTCCTTGTAAAATTTGTAATTTCTTCATTATGATGGAATGCAACAAAACATCTTGCCCTTGGGTTGCTCCGTTTCAGCCAAAACAAATGCAAATGGCTTGTCAGATGACAGCTGTTTGATAAGGCTCCTCTACAAGACCTGCATGCTTTACTTTTTTCCGTGAAACTTGGGATGAAAGGCAGAAGGCAGGAAGAGAATTAATGTAGCATACAGTCTAAAGGCAATGCTACAACCGTGATTAAGTAGAAAAGTTAAAAGGCACAGATTTTCCACAGCCTTGCTGCGTGCAACCCATCCGTGTAACAAGTTGACAGGCCTAGCGCGTCAGCTCCATCATCCTCTCCGACAGCTAAAACGCAGCATTGCATCCCTTTTCAGAGAAAATTTGCGTCTGCACCATGAAGCGTTGTACATTATTTCTTAGCACTGCAGGGGGCTCAAGTCCATATGGAACCTTCACAAATATTACCACAGATCAAACCAGCGGCGTTTCGAGGCAGATTTGACATACCTATTTAAATGAACAGCAGGGGTCCTCGGGCTGCCTCGGGCTGTGCAGGAGAAAACCTCTGTGGAAAGCCTATGCTGCAGCTCCATTACTCAGCAAAGACACTCTCTACATTTATCATTCATTTCATTTCTGCCAGGGCAAGAAGCTCATTTGCCCAAGGTCAACAACAACAACAAAAAAAAAAGGGAAAAAAAAAAAAAAAAGTGGGGCTGTTTTTTATTCTCCCAAAGAAATAAATGTACCTGACAAGAGGGGATTTTGTCCTTTGGGTACACAGAACTCAAATAAATATCAGATCATTCTAATAAAAACACTATACTCAGTAAAGCTGTGCACTGAATTTGTGACCATAAAGTTTGTTTTTCTGACAACTGACTAACCATAGAGCTAACTTCTTAAAACTATCTAATAAGGAAACAAAATCTGATGTGAATATCCAATTAAATATTTCTGCATTATTACATTATACATAATTAATGCTTTTGTCTTCTATAAGTACATGTAAGAAACATTAGTATCTTCCCATAGACTCTTCTAAAGATGCAGATAATGCTTGTGCTACTGATGGTCACAGATATGAAAGGTCTGTTCACAACCTATGTCAAGACTCAGGGTCTAGTGGTGTTCTATTAGATACAGCTTTTTTCATAAAGGTAAAAGATGCAGATCCTTTACTCCTGGAACCATATTAATCAGAAAAAACCTCAAGTTTGCATGAATGGAACCATCTCAGAAAAATCAATTAAGCAGTTTAAATGCAAATTTTCTTCACACTAAATGTCAGCACAAATAACATTTCCTATAGCTTTGCCCTTCACAGAGGAAAAAAAAAGAACTATTTTTTATTCTACAATGAACTTTGCTAGAACTAGCCATTTTTGTTGTATGTGCAATCCTCACGACTAATCTTTTAGATTACCAACTAGACAGAGCCTACAGCAAAGCATTCAGACTATTCAAAACCAGTCCATAGCCAAAACTGTAAAATGAACCAAAGATTAAAGGAAGAACTGTTATGTAGTGTGTTCTCTTAAACGTGACATAAAAATAGTTCATAATAATGAATACTGTGACACAAAAATATACATTGCGTGTAGCTTCAGTGGTGATATTATGGCCTTCTGTGAATACAGCTAAACTCAGGAGCTCCTGAGTGGCACCTCTAGAATAACATGCACTTGACTGGGAGCTGACATTATTTATTACAGATAACATACTTACATGCATTAATGAATAATACGACTGCTTGCCAGTATAAAAGAGGAAGTGAAATGGTCGGCCATCTTCTCCCCACTGGATTTCTAAGGGAAGGCAAGATTAGACAAGAAAGCAATATACAACCCCTAAAAAAATAATCCCTTGTATCTAACTGCAGTTATAAACCTCTTTCATAATACTGATTGTATTTTTAAATATCAGAGAACAAAGACATTTTACAGGTGTTCAATCTGCCTGGAAACCTGATAGTTTAGATAATCTTTTTTAAAGCTAATCTCCCTATGCAATTATAATAAAATATTTAACATTATAATTGCAAATAACATTTTGCATAAGGAAATCCCTTGTGTACAACTCTAAAAGATTGTATAGGTGGTATTACAAATAGAAGTATACATTTTAGTGTAAAAAGAAGTACAAAGCAAGAGACAACTGAAATCTACATTGAAAAGTGAAAGATTAGCAGCTCTGGAAAACACAATGCTAAAACAAAGAAGGTTTTTATTAGTATAATACATCTAAGCTAAACTTACTATGTGTACACTTGTCTTTTGTGGGTAGCAACCATATTTAGAACTTGGGAGATTTTGGAACTCGTTTGTGTTATTACATTTGGGATATTTAAATACAAAGACCTTTCCTACAGTTTACATAATTAGTTCAGCAAGAAAACAAATGTTCCATATTAATTCAGCATATCCAGTGTGTTTTATTCATTACAAAATATTATTTAAAGTCAAATTTCGACTTCAAAGGGAAAAAAAAAAGAAAATTTAGATAACATAACAAAGATCTCTTTCAAATAAAGAAAAATTACAAAAATAAAAACCTGAGGGCTTTTTACAAATTGAACTGTAGAGAAAGTCACAGCCATTTTATTCAATGAAGTCAATTAAAGCTATCTGTAAACTAAAGGCAAAGGTAAGACTCCAGAAACCTGTCTGATAAACACAATATATATTGGATTGGAATATCAAGATATATATACATTCAGAAGCTGAATGTAAAGATGCAAAACTTAACAGGAAAGAAAGAATACAGGGGACTTTTACCCACATACACTATTAGTGTGATTTTCCATGTATGCAATTGTGAAACCATATTTTGTTGAAAAAACTGTTGTGGAAATTTTCCAAAGTATAAATTTACGTTTTTGTACTTTAAAGTCATTGAAGATGCAATACATAGACGAGACAAAGTTGCCTTTAGAGATACTTATTGAATGTGTTCTTTTTAGATATAAATACAAAACTACACATTTACACTAATTTGTTCTTACAGTCCTCAGGATATTGCTAGCATTTCAAAAAATGCTTTAGTCCTGAAAGCATATAGAATAGTAGCTTAGTTCTTCCATAAAACAGCCCTTGGATTTTAAAACTACTAAATTATTAACTCTCCCCTACCCTTTCACTTTCTACTTTTTTACTGTACAATACAAAGTA
The DNA here is from genome assembly GCF_015832195.1 of Motacilla alba alba. NCBI lineage: Eukaryota > Metazoa > Chordata > Aves > Passeriformes > Motacillidae > Motacilla > Motacilla alba. The sequence continues at coordinate 96,250,321 of NC_052016.1, read as the reverse complement.
GTTGAAAAAAAAGGCCATTCGAAGGCCATTTTGATACCATTTGAAAGCTGAAAATACAAAATTTCAGATCATTTAGACTGCTTTCCAAAGACGTGAAGTCCCCCAAAAAACAAGTATCAATTATTCCGGCAGCAGATAAAAGGAAGGAAAATTTTAAGATTTTAATGACAATCAGAAATGTTTATCTGGGACGTGATAGTTCAGTGAATGTAGAATTTCATGCTCATGCTACTAGTTCATACCAAATACTAGCCAAAAACAGACAACAGGTTTTGACCTTATCTTTCAAAGATTGTATTTAAAATTAAATTGTTGATTTCAGTGAACTGACCAACATACTGGTAAACCACTGACATCTGGGACTTCATACAGTGTCTCCGGAGCAAGACAGTATGAACAGACATGCAGAGTTAGGACTTTAAGGTCAAAGAACTGATTAGGAGAGGTTCCACTCTGTCTATTATTTGAAAAAATTCAAACCTGTAATTTCTAATCTTCTAGAGCAACAAAGTTACAAAGAAAACTTTTGATTTAAAATAGTATTAATGAATATTTTATGGAGGTGATAGGCAGCTCTGACAAAAAGCTACTGAATTTAACAAAAGGTTTTCCCATGACTTCAAGAGATTCTACGCATCATTCTATTTATTGCTTATTTTTAAACAATGAAAAACATTTTTCTTGGTTAACGTAATTTCTGAGAAGATCAGTAGTACTCTGGAATAGACTGATAATTTTTATCATAAAACACAGAATATCAGAATAGACTTTTACTGTTCATGTCTTAGCAATCATTAGGAACATAAGGAAAAGAGCCAATCCATAAAAATAAGAAATTCTACATATGCAACAATCTTAATACTTAGAAATAATAAAATAGGTATCTAAGAACACTTACTTCTCTGCTCTGGAAAAACTTCAGTAGGATGCTGCAAATAAACGAAAAATATCAGCAAAAGGAAAAAGTTACTCAAAGTAACATGCTACAGTTATTCAGAAATGTAACAAGAAATCCTACCTTCATCAGAGGCCTGGCTTGTCTGTCGAATAAGCCAGAAGGAAAGAGATAGGCAATAGCTCTCTGAAAACAAGAAGAAAGATCTCGTATGTGACTTTCTTCCCACAAAAGCATCATCAAAAACATTTCTTACGTACTTTCTTATGCAAAAAATAGCATAACTTTCATACAGTAGGCAACCAAATCAGTAAGAAAATATGACACGTATGTGATAAGCTGAAAAGAAAAGCAGATAATTTCCTCTGGAATCCTCAGAAGTAAAACCTCATTCTGAAGGCTGTACTCTACTGCATCAGAATGAGTGAACTTTCTTCTGCCAAATTTAGTTTTTATAGAATGCATCTATCATAACTTACCAGAACTACTCAAGTGAAAAGACCACCTTTATACACAATGATTTTCCAGTAAAATTTCAAGTGCTGTGACTTCCAGAGGAAATCACAACACTTATCTATTTATCTTTCTGAAAATATCACTGCTTGCTAACAGTGCCTACTGACAGATCAAGCATAGAAATTTTATTTAAGGCAACAGGAAAAAGCCAAATTTTAAACATTTGGACTCCCACTTTCTACAATTTCCAGACATAGCTTCCTCAAGTCTAAAAGCCGTGTTTGTTGTGGCAGTAATGGCTATTTTACATAGCCTAAATAAGCATTTCATTGATCACTGAATTTGGAAACATCTGTGAATCACTAAAATCTTTGCAAAACTTGAACTTGAACTAACTGCCCAGAGAAGACTCAAGTGACATATTTTTTTTTTCCCTTAGATACCTGAAGGTTTGATAAAACACTTTAGAAAAATACATGATATTCATCACACTCATTGTTTACTGTTTTCACTAAGTACAAGGTACATACTGTATTTTTACTTAATCAATATTTACCAGTATTTATGTGATATATAAAATCAGCATTATTTTCCTACAACCAATGAAGTTAGCATACCAATATTCCAAACCATTCTGGCCAAAATGTAAGGCAAAGCAACTTACAAAGTTAAGCCCTGACATACATGTCTGTTCAATATCATCTTACTCTACCTCTTCAATGTAACTAAATCATAATTTAATAATGCAAAAACATGCATTTGTCAGAGCTCTTTATTTTAATTTATTTGTAAGAACAAACTAGAAGAAGCTAGCCACCAAAAGCTCACAGATGTAGGAGTCTGGCAAATGTAGCCAACTTCAGACAACGGGTAGCAGAGCTTCAGACAGAAATGTTGTGCTTGTACAGTAAAATGGACCAACCAAATAAACCCTTCTGGCAGTGGTCTCATATTTCCATTAGACAGTACAGAAAAGTAGAATTACAATAAAATCTGATTTTAAAATCTTCTCTCAAGAAGAATGGTTCTTTGTAAGTTAGGCTACCTTAGGGCTATTACTCGCTGATAATTTTTTCCATAGACTTGGAGTGCTTTGTCAGTGCTTCAACAGATTTAATATGCATGGAGTGTAAAAAGACCTAACCTATTACTTTCATTAATCCCCTACTGGCATTCTGAACAGAAATTTTCAGAATTCTGAAGCAAACAAAAGGCTTAACTTGATTTTATAAAATGGTAATTTTGTTTCTCTTAGTGACTACTGTATTCCCATTTGTTAGTCAATGGGCATTTTATGCATACACACAGTAGGTGAACACCTATTTATGAACAAATGGGGATTAATTATGATGACAAGAGAGAAATCTACTGTGAGCCAAATGATGTTAAACCAACACCTTATATAATATATTAAAAGAAATTATTACGGGGTCCTGAGACGACTGTATGTGTATTTAAGACATAATCTTTATACAAGCATTTCCAGAATCTCAGCCAAAACAGTTACTGTAACTACGACACCTTAATAAATGCCAAACATAACAATTTAACATTTACAATGAAAAAAGCAGCTGCCATCTGAGACCTTCTACTTCTTGGAAAGTTTATTTTATTGCTAAGTGTATACTCATGTCTTTCACACTACAGCATGAACACATCCTGTACTAAGAAATCCTAACATCTACTCTCAGATTTCCACACAACAACCAACCAAAGAAGAATGGCTCATTTTATGCTTCTTTTTTTGTTGTTGCAAAATGGAAATAAATAGTCTGCCTGACTTCTCCCTTTTTACGGAAAAGTAATCAAGGATGAACTATCCTGGAATGCAACAGATTCCAGTTCTGCTTTATTCAGAATTTTCTTCTTAATTTTACATAGCTAGGTTCTCAGGCTGTACTCTACCAACTACATAGAAAGTCAGACTGCCTCTTGGGAACAGAAGCTGATTTTGTCTATGCAAATGTTTCATTTTTGTAGAAAAGAAATCTTTTTAAAAAGCCCTGTACTAGCAATATAAAAAGATGGTGGATCAATCTGAGGAATTACATCAGAATTAGTCTCTCCAAACTGCAGCTGAAGCATATAACCATGAAATTACTTTCCTGAAATCTTTTTAAAATGTCTTCAGATATGGAACATAGGTTTCCCTTCACGAATCTCCAGGTGTCAAACCAAAATTCCATAGAGAATTAACTGCATGTTACTTGCATTTTCCTGAACAGAAAAAGCAGGTGAATGTCCCTCTTAAAACTCTATAATCAGGGTGTAAATGCTAGCCATAAAGTTCCCAAGAAACCTTTACATTTAACTGCAGTTTCCCATTCCAAAAGTGGTTTTCACCTCAAGGGTCCTGGCCCATACCCTTTTTTGAACTCCAGATTAAAGAAACTGTTGTGCTGATTATGAAGTACTACTTTCTCAATGTCATCATGTCACCTACAGAAGATATATTCCCCCCATTCTAGACTCCACAGGTTCTGGGGCAGCTTTTTCACATTCTATTTCATAAATCACACTGTTGCCATTGTCTTTGGAAATAAACCACAACTTTCTAGAAGTGAAACATCCATAATTATTTTCAGCAGAATCACAATTAAAAATCCTGGTACCTAATAACACAACAGTGTTTCCAAAAATAACTATATAAATTTCTTGAAAAAGGTAGAATGAGTGAGTACAGTCTGCTTCCGCTATGAGTTACTAAAAAAAAATTTAGTCATGTCTTTTAAGGATTTGAAAATCTTTGGTTTTGAATTTCACTGTTGATCCACACAGAAAAGAGGAAAATACCCAGTAGTCACACCTTTAAAAACAGCAGATCATAATGAACACGTTAGTAACAAAATAGTTTGTTTACATTTGACATTTCTTAAATGGCACAGTTGGTAAACTTAACTTTCCTGTAACAAACTAAAAGAAGTCCTGTTATATCATCATTTGTTGAGGAACCAGAAGAGTCAATATACTGCCCACAGGACGAAAATGTCTTTCACTTGCAGCTTTAAGTTTGAATTTAAGCCAGTTGGAATAACAAGTACAACCTTCCATCCCTATTAAGAAAAAAAAAAACCAAAACCAGAGAAACCAAAAAAATCTGGCATTCCTTCAAACACACAAACCAATTAATTAAATAATCTGTCCAGCACTGCATGTGTATGTCGTGTCAATTCAGTGTACCTGCCACATCCTCACCTTTCCTCCTCCCTGTGGATGTTGCACATCCTGACTTCTGATCGTTCTTCCCTTCCTACCACCTCCCTACAAGCCAAGAAGTTGTTTGTCCATTTTCTCACATGTCAGAGACTAACTCTGAATCAAACAAGTTCAGCTGGGTCAGTAAGAGTTACTTTTTCTTTTGCTTTTTTTTCCCCCCAATGTCTTGAGGAACTAATTCAATACTTTAATTCAAATAGAGTTGACTGAGTCATATTGGGATGTCAACAGTTCAGTTCTTCAATTGATCTTGCCCATTTTTATTGAAGCTCAAACACAAAACATTCCACTAATTCCCACTGCTCAAAACATGTGCAAAGATAGTTATCTAAGTAACATCCAGTGGAGAAAGGTATTTTAGGGAGAAGGAAAGAAGAAAAAAAAATTTGGAAAACCAAACAAACACCACCTCTACCCTGGGGCTCCTTTGCAGCAGCACCCTTTTTGGCAGCAGGCTCAAGAATCCAGCTCATTCCTTTTTAAATATACACGAAATTTTAATCATCAAAACACTGAAGTGAGAAGTGACACTTTATGCCATAACATTTTAATGAAACACCTGAGCAAAAGCTGTTTCAGCTTCTACTCCTCAACTTGATCATAAGAGAGCCACTTCCCTTCTAAAACTGTGCCTCTTGAATCACATCATTTAGTCACTGTACTTCATCACCTCTCAGACCTAGATGTTTTCTGGAACAGCTGTTTTCCTTCTAACCACACTAGCAGTATTCTTTAACAGCTTTCAGCATCCAAAATCCAGAATATCTGGGGTAAACCAGGAAGGAATGAAACAAAAATGGGACACAAAATGTTAACTCTGAATTATTTGGTTTTTGTTTAACAGGACAGAAAAGGTTAAGCACAAAACAAACCACTATGTCCCCTCCACCCCCCCAAAAAAGTGACACAACAAAATTTATATTGCAAAACAAACCCCTCCTCTAACAACTAACTACTAAAATTTATTGAAACCACCCCCCACACTGTTCATCTACAGCTAAATTCTAGCTTGTAGAGAAAGAAGTCTCAAGCCCAAAGTGACACACCATTTTAGCTCTATCACTCGAAAAAAAACCAAAACAAGCAAAACAATCCACAGTCATTATATGACAAACCCCAACTTTTTAAAATATTACATTATTTTTATACTATGCAATCACTTTCAAAATGAAAATTAATGTCTTGTCATGAGCTTGCAGAGAAAAAAAAAATCTGTTGAAAGAAACAGTCTTTCATTTCTATCTTCATCTCATTTCTTCAAAATATGGAACAGTATTAGAAAGTGTAAAAAAAAATACAGCAGTCATCATCTCAGCTTGATGCACAAGTAAAAAAATACTGATGCAGAGTTTGCTTCCACTGGGGAAAAAAAATAAAAAGAGTTGAAAAAAGCAGTCTAGTTTAAACTAGTTAAATAAATCCAAAATCCATTATTTATTGTAAGGACAGTGCTGGACAAGACACTCTTCTTGCAGACAACAGGCAGTTCAGAAACACATTTTGTTCTGAATAACATTTCTGACATTTCACATTTGCCAATATTCATTCATTTCTAATACTCTCTGCTGCTAAAATTTGAATATTATTTAGAAATGAGATGTGCCAAGTCACCTTTAAAAGCAACTGCATACAAGCAATTTTTCATGAAAGAAGCCTTATTTTTTTGAAAGAAATCTGATGAGGAATTAAGTCTTTCAACATTTAACAATTTCACGGTTAACTATCTTATTGGTATTTTTCCAACAGTATAAATGCTAGTAGAGGAAAACATATATTTTATGTTCAAATTATTCCATCTGCTTGACAACAATCTATTAGGTCGTAAGACAGACAACAAGCAAAAATGAATGCAGATCTTTAGCTTTTGAGTTTTACTAACTCTTACAGGTAAAGAGTATTGCTTTATGATGAGCTCGTATCTGAGAGAGCATTTAGTGACTGCATAAAAATGAATAATAAAAATACTGGCATATAAATAGGTCATGAAGCTTAAGACACTCTTCTTGTATTAATCTTACTTAGATTCCTGGGCTTTAGAGTGGAATATCACAGAACTGACAGTGGAAAATGGCTGTGGGCTGTTTACTACAACTGTAAGTTAGAAGTTAAATCACAAAATAAAAGGATTACAGACTCAAATGGGGAAAAGCACTAGATCAGGACTGCAATCTCTATTAATTAGGTATCCCAGCTGGGCAGTGGGTATGCAGCTGTTAACTTGATCAATGACTTACCTAAATGTCATCTCTACTGATTCGCTTATAAATTACCAGCAAGTGAGACTAATGTACAGGTGCTAATTTATTTAAACTGTTCTCTGCAGTTCTACATAGCTTTATAAACTGCATCTGGCACCTAATGTTAGCTGTCAGTTGTACTTAGACATGCCTGTCCTAACGACTCTGTTCATTAGAAATGAGCACAAATTATGAAATATTGTGAAAAATGATACATCAAATGAAATGGGCAAAGCAAATCAATTAGAAAAACTTCATAGCACATATTCACACATAGGAGAATAAAAACATCTTAGCTTCAGAGTGAGGTCTATAATACCAATTAAAAAGCAATTGGTAGACTTGTGCAGAGTTATATATCAATTTGCTGGATTTTTTTTTCTCCTCCAGAAATACTGTTGTAATGCACAGCTTAACTTTTCATTCCTAAATAAAAGCATCAGTAAGAGGCAATTCTGCTTCCAAAACATCCGAGGATTAGCAAGTAAGTCAACTTATTTTCCTTTTTTAAAACTTCACAAGGTTTAGCTTTTATTAAACTCTACCTAAAACTCCAGTGAAGGACAGATTCCTAGGATGTCTACTTTTGAAATACACTGCGAAGACTGATTAAAAGCAGAAGACATGGAGGTATATAAGCACTCATCAGAAAGAATTACTGCTGTTCAAAATGTAAAGCTTGGTAATTCTCCTGCCAGTGCTTAAGGAGCTTTTATATTTTTATAACAGAAATTTAATTATGCATAGCAGACACTATTACACACTCTAATTACTTCCCAACACCTGATGGAATATGAAGAAATCAAACCACAGATACTTGGTATCACCAAAAAAAACTACTCTTTTGGCCCCACTTTTCCATCATTTCAGAAGCAGTCCCATACTTGTCAGCTGCACTGCATTTGTAAAAGCTAATTTCCAGAATCAATCTGCTTTTAGTAATGGTGAAGCTAAGTTAATGTTGTGCAAATGATCATAGTTCTGTGGCTTTATAAAGAAGAAACCACTACATAGATACAGTCATTTTGTATTTCTTGCTTTCTAGAAGCCTTCCCCTTAGACCCTGTCAAGGAAGGAAGCCAGTCTACAGATTAATGCATTCTCCTACCATTAACCTTTCAGGCAAACTGAACTGTCAGCATCATCACTGTCCTGTACTAACGTGGGAGATTGGTGCATGTTTAGTTTACAAGAAAGTAACTCAAAAAAATAAACATCATTAAAGTAAGAAAAAAAACACCTGAAAAATACATGGAAAGGAAATTTTACAGTTTGCAGAGAAATAAAATAGCCAATGTAAAGAAACAGCCTGGTATTACTGCTGACCTCAATGAATACTTTTACTGTTGACCTTACCCACTTACACCTAGACTGGCAGGGTCTCTGCACTGGCACTTGTTTGCAGAAGGGCAGAGAGATTCCTACGTCTCTACACATACACAGTATCAGTGCATAGCTTTGCACTCACAACACTTGATTTCCTATGGATTTGTGACCTGATTTGTGACCTGAACTCAAGCTGCCTTTATGGATTTTCTGATACCTGATAAAACTCAAGCCGCATTTCAGCCTTTTTCTCAACAGGCCATTAGTCTGGATTGCTTTACCTTGCTGCCTATTTTTAGAACTTAGTTTTGAAGCCTGTCAAACATGTTTGAAATGAGCCTGTATCACAACCTACACATTATTTCTTGGCATAAGCACACTGCCAAGACCTTTCAAATGGACACAGCCACGCAGACAGAATTTTGCCACTGAAAGAGGCAACAAACAAATCTCCTTGCCCTGAAAAAACGAAACCATGGACACCTCTTGCTTTGTGCTTACACATCACTACCTCTATCCTAAGGGCCCTGCTGGCCCACGGGGCTGCCTTGGCTACAGCAGCAGCATTGCTGCTGTGCAAGGAAAACTTCAGCCGTGAGACTTCACGCAGCTTCACCTAAGAGCGAATGTCACCAAATGACATTTCTCCTTCCTACCTCTGATGTATGATAAAATAAGACAGATATGATAGAAGTGAAAGCCAGGTGAGACATAAAAAAAATAAAAAAGAAAAAAAAATGAAACATCCATGCAATAAAACATTTTTCTGAGTGAAAGGGAACTTATCTTTACATGAGCCTAAATGACAGCGAGAAAGAGAAGGCCACCCATCTGCCAGTCATGAGAGGGAATGACAATAAAACTGTATGTTTGTAGATACTGATATGAGCTTAAATTCACATCTACATTAAAATCCTCAAGCTAAACCAGTGCATTGGTTATAAAATATCCTATAAAATTTAATATATGTTACCAGCAACCACTGTATCACGCAAGAAAACCCTAAATATACACAGCAGGTCAAATTGTGAGGAAACATTTTGAAATGCTACATAAACCTTTACAGTGCCTCTTATAACCTGAGATCAAGGGGATTATCCATTAGCACTTTTCAAAAGAGCCTACTGTGCTTTAACATGATATAGTATACAGCTCTATACTGGGATGTCTGACCTCACATGGTAGCAGAAGTAGAATGTCTATTCACAGTCACAGTTGCAATGTTTGCAATGTATAGTACAGAATAAGCATTCCTGCTTATTCTGACAGTTTGATTAAAATTCACAGAGAGCTGAGGGGCTCATGCTGAAGTAAAGTGCTTTCAATATCTGAAACTCTACAGTAAATTACTTCTCCAACAGAGCAACTGTACTTACATCAATATCCTCTTGGGTAAAAGTTTCTGGATCTTCTCCCATCATGTTGGCTAAATGTCTCTTTCCTAGGTTGAACTCTTCAATCTGTTTTTTAATAAATGCCTCCGTGTACTTTTCAGGTCCTGAGGCTCCTACATTTTTCCTCTGCACTGCTGTAGTGGTACAGATCAGCCTTAATGTCTAACAGATAAAAAAAAAAAAAGAGAGATATTTATTTTACATTTCTGGCATAGTGAGCACTAAATAAAATGAACGCAGGAATACTATAGCAAGTTATTCAAATCTATAACAAGATTCAACACATCACAGGAATAAGTTAGGAAAAGCATTATTACTCATTAAACCATTTTCTTCCAATGGTTTAACATCCATGAACAGATAAACACATTCTAAAACCTTCACATTTGCCCACATTACAATTAATTTAGATTTTTTTGATGGAAAGAAATATAGTATATCCTAAGTCAGGAACACCCAGCAAAAGCAAGGAACAGCTCTGATCAACAGATCCCATTGCAAAAGAAAACAAAAAACATCAGCAAATAAGTAGGTTTTGCCTTCACCTAAGGGCATCCCAAAACAAAGTATGATAAGAATATGTGGGGCAGCTCCCTAGTGGCTTTTCAGAAGCCACTGACCAAATACTGCTAAAAGCTCTGGAAAGGCCAAGGCATGCTCCTTCCTTGTTTGTGGTGCCAGAATAGCTTTTAAGCTACTTCACTGTCTGAAGCAGACCAATTACAAAACTAGTAGAGTAGTCCAGCAGCCAATACTACCGAGCACTGTACCAGCTCAAGTCAAAACTCGGAGGGCAGTGAGCCTCTCAGGCACACAGGTTTGATCTCACTTCTACCAAGACAATCAGCTGTTAAGATGATTAATTTCACTGACGCTCTCTGCCAGACAAACAGGAGCTTCATTGACAGAGCTGTAATGTCTCAATTCTGGCCTAGAGTCAATATTATGCACTATTTTGGCTCTTCAACATTAGTATTCAAGTTCTCGGCAGCTTAACTGTTCTACAAACTGAATGAGAACTGATTATTTGTGTGGTCTTCTGTGGGTGGGGGGAGGAAGGGAATCACAAGAAAGAAAGCAATGTGAGAGAGAAAAGCAAAGACAGAAAAAGAATCACTTCTGAGTCAGAAAAATGCCAAGTTTTGTTCATCACACAGTACCCTGAAAGACTTCACCCCCATCCCTTCAACATGCCACGGCTAGGCTTTATGAGGAGACAGTGCAGCCTCACAAGGCAGAGAGCGCCCCTGGCACAGCTCACCCCTGCCAGCATTCTCTGCTCCACTCCTTTACTCGCCCTGTGCCAGCTCTGGCACAGGACTCCTCTGCAAGCCAACTCAGCTGCCTACATAGGACAGAACACTAACTTCTGCTTCATCCCAACAAGCAGGGAATTCTCAGTCGAGCTGGTGAGTCTGAGCAGTTCAGAGCTCACTTTTCAGAGAACTGCCAAAGCTGCAACAAGAAGGTGGCTGAAACACTCAGCTGGGAGATAGAAAGTACAGGGGGAGTCCTTTCTTCACCTTCACTTCCTTGAACAAATTATTAAATTGCCCCTGATGCTCTGGGAGCTGCAGCCTCAGTCTACCTTTAGCAAAACACTAAAAACCAAACACGTGCAGCAATGTGAAGCAGTTGGGGTTCTGATTACAAGGAATAGAACAAAGGTAGTATTCAAAATTATTCAATGTTTTTTAAGTCATGAGAATTGTCTTCTTCAGAGCCCAATTTAGACATGCTGAGAATTTTGATGGATTTCATCCTTCTGAGTTCAGCTAAAATAAATAAAATAAAACACTTGCTACCCTCCTGTAACTAACACAAATACAATAGTAATCTCAAAACCCAGTTATAACCATAATACAAACACATGTCTCATCAAAACAAGATTACATAAATGTATTTGCAAGACAAACAGAAAAGCAGATCAAATTTGTACCTTCTGTTAGCAACATCAGTTAGCTTACAAGAACTTCTCCTATGACAAGAAGCTTTTGGTGTTCTCCATTACATTATCAAGTCCTATATTAACAGGAAATGAAACACAGCTTTTCTTTCTACTTTCACAGAGCCCAGTTGGTATTTTGGACACCTGGCAGTCCAGGATGGACTGATCCAACTCATCTGATTTGCTGCACATATGTAAAGCTGTTCATGACCAACTTACCCATACATGCCTGTGTCAGTGTTCCATATACAAAATGTAACAACTCACCTTGAAATTTCAATTTGAAATGAGGACTACAATATGCAGCCTTAAACCTGTATATAGCCCATGCCTGGGCTGCAAGATAGGTCCCATGAATTCAATCATGTTTGCTACAGAAGGTAATCTTTGATTAAGATCACACCAGTCAGAAAGGACTGACCCTCTATGCTTTCACCTGACAGACAAAGATTTGCCCTCAGGGTATGAAACTCAGGAAAGTAACATATACCTCTGCTAGAAAATATTTTAAAACAGGTCTAAGGCAGAATTTGGTGCTGAAGAGCCTGTTGCTGCTTCATTTTCTCCACAGCTTATATATATTGCATGCAGCACTAATCCTGGTTTGTCTCTTCCTTTTTCTTTTCTCTTTAATATTCATGTTTCCTGTGAGGATACATTGACATACACAGAATTAAAAGAAAAATAAGCAAAATTTTATATGTACACATTTTCCACAGGCAAGGCTCTGGTGATTTCCTTATAAAGCAGTGAGGAAAGCACAGGTATCTCCACATATTCCCTATTCTTCTCTCCTAGTCACTCCTCAGGAAAAAATTCAATTCATCTTCTGCCTAACTTGTCTTAACAGTAACTAATTATTTGTAATTCTTGTTAATGAACATATGATTCCTTATTACTTGGCCCAAAATAGCTTTCTGTCTGGTATGCTTTAAACAGAATACTTTAAAAAAGATTGCTTTCATCTTATTCCTGTCAATTTCTATTGTAATTTTCTCATTTTTGTCGTTCTTCCCTCAAGCTACTCATATTCTTCCCTAGTTTCAATTCGTCACTAATCAAAAGTCCCTGGACACACAAACTGTTCATAATTAGAAAACAGCCTCTTATGTAAATTAATATCTATTGTATTGGGTACCTCTTCTGGGATAAGAGCACTACTTCATGGGTGGCACAGGCAGAGAGTGCGAAGCACAGCTAAATGCTTCTGGCATTTCAGTCAAACAAGAAAGCATGCTCCTCCACTTTATAGAGGAAACCACAGAGGTTTGCATTCACTTCTCACACATTTCATAAAGCATTACTGAAGAGAGCAGCCTCACCATTTAAAAAAAAATATTAATGCTTATTAACAATGGTCATGAAATAATATGCTCTTCCATCAGAACATGGGAGAAGGGAAAGCCTTTACTTCTGGACACAACTCACTGTGATTAACCCTTCCTTCCCAACTCCTTTCTGAGCAATCTAGAATTAAAACTGTTTGGCAAATCCTGATTTTACAGGAGACCATAAACTTAGAGAAAATCATCTTATGCTAAATTTGCCTTAGAAAAAAAACTAGTATTTTCAGACAACTGCAACTTCTCTGGCCTATTTTCTTCCAAGAAGAGAAGTAACTAGGACTGTCTGTTTACTCATCATTTTGCTTCACTGGAGTTACACGGATATAAACCAAAACAACAAACAGAGAAGTCAAGTTTCCTGTACTTTTGGAAAGGAAGGAAAGGTGGACTGGAGTCAGGAGATCTAAATTCAAGCCCAAAAGTTGTTCGTTTTACAACAAGACACAGTTGCAGAGCCAGAAGATGACACCAAATGACATGGCACATATACTGTTGCACCATTTCCATGATTCTTCCATGCTCTAAGCTGCAGACTTCAACCACCTTTTCAAAAACCATGCAGTGCACAAACAAATTTGTTCCAAGAAGTTATCTCTGGGGCAGGACTTCACTAAGAGATGAGGAACTGGAGCTGTATAACCACATCAGCATGCAGGACTAAAGCTGCCCAGTGTCCAATACTCCAGCTACTGGCACAGCTGCTGCTACTGAAACCCAGTAGACAGGCAAGACAGTCCTCTGTGAACTTGTTGCACAAGAAATAACATTTTTTACACAGCAATTATACAGAATTTAAATGCTAGAGCCATCCCCATTTCTAAAGAATTGCTTTTTCCTCAATAAGTGAATTTTGGATTTCTAGAGCGCTGTTTCACAAAAATGTGTTTTAATCGATTTATTTAAAACAATATTGATATAATCTAAGATTTTAGTTGGCCTACAAACTAATTATGTGAACCAGTATCAGACTGGTGTCTCACAAGCATTTTGCAAAACACATTGAAAAGCATCACAAGATGTCAGCAAATATGCATAAATGATTTGATGTTATTTTTACACCTGATTTCACGAAGTATTTCATCAGAATAAACTTTTTTTTTTCAAAATTAAGTCCCTTGGCAGATAACCACAGAACTGCATCTCACCTGCTCAGAAACCCTGCTTTCTGTGCATGTTTAACCAAATCTACATATTATGTTTTGTTGTACCATGGGGAAGTAAAAAAACAGCTCTAAATGCATCAATGCATGGCAAAAGTTAGATGTGTATAACAGGGAATAGAATTCAGATCTGGTTGTTTTTAGGCTCAAGTTTTCAGGTACTGAGAGTCTTTTCAGTTGTATCTTAGTTAACAACTGCAAAAAAGGCTTCTCTTACATTTCAGGTATGTAGTTCTGAAAGTCTGTCACCAAAGTACCATAATCTCTTTCTGATATTGGTCCATATAACATCCACAGGGATTTAGATAAAGTACTCAACCCAATCAAATTAAATAGGAACTCTGAACTCCACTGCTGAGAATAGCTATTCAATCACATCAGAGTGAATGATAGATGGTAGCTAAGCTAGATCCTTTTTTTCTTTATAAATAGCACTGCATCTCTGCTGTTTGCTTACTGGAAGAATAGGAAAGTACACTTGTTGCTCAGTCAATGCCAAGGGAACTGGAATTACAAAGTTCCTCTTCCATTTTGCCTCTCAATGCAAGAAACTCTAAAGTTAAGGAATTAAATAGTTTCTCCCACTAAGACAGACAAGAAGTAATGAACTAAATAACTGCAAGGTATTTTTAGGACAAGCATCATAAAAAAATTTCCAAACTGTAAGGACAGGTAAGCGTTTAACATAAGAAATTGTTATGGCAGGTCAGAACATGGATACATCAACTTCTACCTTGTTGTCAAACACAGCCTGTATGAGAGGCACAAGGACAGGACAAACAGGTAGTGATAATTTTCCCAGGGCACTTGCCTGGTTTCTAGCAACCTGTAGTTCAGGCATGCCACTATCTTCTTTTTTAATGGTGCTCAGTGGAATGTTCTTCCAAGTTTCTCAACTTGCTTTTTGTATTCACATAAATGCTTGCCATCCTGAACACTCTCACCAAACAGTTCCACAAGTTAACTACACCCAATGGACAGAAGAGTCTCTAAGGTTTCTGGGCCCTGTCTCCCATTAGCTCTCTTCATAGCCTTTGGTTCACAGACAGCTAGACAATCTGTGTATAGCCACAGGCTTAGGTACTGATCCCCTCTCTGGGGGTGAGAGGAATAGATAAATGATCCCTCAAGGCCCCTTCCAGTCCTACCTTGCTCTGTGACTCCTCCTTTGAGAACATTCTCTCATTTACAATACAAATCTTAAAACTTAAGAATGTGCCTCACCAGGAAAACCAAGTTACTGTCATAATCGTACTATTGACACAAGACAACCAAAGCAACACAAACTATTCCAACTGAGAATGAAATCAAATATTACAGTATTTTCAGCTTTATTCTTTGTCATTCCTTGCACACCTTAAGAGCCATGTATTACTGACTGCTGCATAAAGAACTACCTACATGGGCACCAGGTCTTTCTCCCCAATGAGTAAAGTTAATCTAGATGCAGCCAAAATAAATAGCTCAAATTGCTCCTTCCGGTATTACATTACATTTTCTTACTGCGTCTTCTGTTACCCCATGGTTTGGTTTAGTTCAGTCACCAACAGTTCTTCACCCCATATTATCCTAAATTACTTTGTAACTTGAAAGCATTACCAGCAGGCTTTTTTATCCACATGCTGCTCACTGATTAAATATATATACAGGTGTATCAAATACCACTGCACAAACAATACTGACAGCAGCTAAGCTTTTTAATTAAATGGCAATCATCTGAACACCCCTATGCCCCAAAACAAAATTATTATCTTTAATCAGAAGTTACGTTGTGGAGCACATTTCTCTCTCCACTGCAGGTATTCAGAGATTTTTCCTTGTGCAACCTGGTCTAGTGGGACACGCCCCTGCCTATGGCAGGGCATTGGAACCAGGTGGTCTTTAAGATCCTTTCCAGCCCTAATCTTTCTGTGATTCTGTGCCTCATGATCTACTCACCTGCTGACCGACCACCATGCACAGAATCACAGCATTGCCAGGGTTGGAAGAGACCTCTGGGATCAGCCGGTCCAACCCCCCTGCCAAGGCAAGGTCACCTGGAGCAGGTAACACAGGAATGCTTCTAGGTGGCTTTGGAAGGTCCCCGGGGAGGGAGACTCCAGTCCCTGCCAACACCAATGTAAAGAAGTTCTTCTTGAGGCAGAACTTCCTCTGTTTTAGTTTATCATTCAAAATTATCAACCTAAAAACTGCCATCTTTAGCGCTGGCTTTGCTCTATAGACCGCTCTGTTAATTCTAGGCTTAACCAAGCTTCTTCTGCCCCACATCAAGGGAAACAAGCACAGCTCACGGAAAAGACGACCCGATCGCGGCGCCAGCCCTCGACAGTCCCCAGGCAGGGCTGCCTCGGCCCCGCCGGCCCAGGAGCAGGGGCAGGGGCAGCGGCACACCGGGGCCTCCCAGGCGATGCCGGGGCCGCTCCCGGCCCTCACCGCCCGCCCGGCTCTCACCTGCGCGCGCGGCCCCGCGCCCCAGCGCCGGCACAGCCGCAGCACGCGCCCCACGGCCGCCGCCATCACCGCGGCGCTCCGCCCTCCCATTGGCGGGCGGGGCCGGGGGGCGGAGCCGGGCCGCGCCTGCGCGCTGCTGCCCCGGCTGAGGCTGTGGCCGCGGTTGGGAGTTGGCGCCGCTTTTGGCTCGGCGGCGCCTCGGCGTTCCTGAAATCCTGCCCCGTCGGGGGAGTGGTGGCTTGTACCTGGAGTTACAGTCACAGTGGCCCCCAGCGCGGCCTCCTGTGTCGGAGGGACTCCTGTTTGAGTACGCAGCGCTGGGACTTGCAGCGTGTCTGGGGCAACCGCATTGCTCTGGAGATTTGTAACAAAAAACAGATTTCACCTTAGCACTGAACTGGTTCGTTTGGGTTTTTCCCATGGGAAAAAAAAAATCAAGTAATCGCAGGATCGACTAGGTTGGAAAAGACCTCTGAGGTCCTGGGGTCCAAGCCGTGGCAATCCCCGCCGCGCCTGCTGGCCCGTGGCGCTCAGTGCCGCGTCCAGTCTTTCCTTAAACACCTCCAGGGACAGCGACTCCGACACCACCGCGGACAGCCCTTTCCAACGTCTAATCACCTTTTCTGGGAAGAAATTCTTCCTAATGTCCAACCTAAACCTCCCCTGGTGGTTTAAGCTTAAATTCACGTCCTCTTGTCCTGCCGCTGGTTGCTTGGGAGAAGAGGCTGATCCCCACCTGGCTGCAGCCTCCTTCCAGGAGGTTGTGGAGAGTGAGAGGGTCCCCCCGAGCAGCCTCTTGTCCAGGCTAAACAGCCCCAGCCCGCTCAGGTACATCTCATAGGATTTGTGCTCCAGACTTTTCATCAGCTCTGTTGCCATTCTCTGGATGACATATTTCAGAGAGGCAACAGTCACCTCTTGCTGAGAGGAGGCTGGTGTCAATCCTGTCATCTCCTAGGGTGATGACAGTGTCTCTGGATGCTGAACCTTGGAGCCTGAGAATGTTCCTAGTTTCTCTGAGTTACATAGGATATACCCTTATAGGTGATTGGATTTTGTCAGTAGTTTTTTCTACCATGGGAGAAGTGGAAATGAATTAAAAACTGAATTCAAGAAGCTTTTCTTTAGGACTTATAGGGACCTTCTTTTTCAGAGGAGTTACTATTTGAGAGGAAATTCTGAAATGAATATTTGCTTTTCTTGGTTTATTTTTTTTGTTAAGTTTTTCTTGGGTCGCCCTTGCTTTCCCTCATGGAGATGAAAGTATGATTTCCTCTCTGGGTTATAAAAGAGATTATGAGAAAACTGGCCATGGGCAAAGGAAGTCATCCGTGCAGGGAGATCAAGGAGGAGCTGCCTGGAAAGATGCATTCATTCTTGCAGTTGCCAGCTGTGAAAGTGAAAACATCAGCAGTTTTACTGACATGGATACGTGCAAATGATTGCCATGAACACTGCGCTGAAGGAGAGCAGTGAAGTGTCTCTCCTGCGCACACCTGGCCAAGCGCTGGGAACTGCAGTCACGCTCTCAGTCACAGGCTGTGTTGGGATGGCATTTAGCTGCTAGCTGTTTCTCAGAAGAGAAAAGGGGGTTGGTTCAGGGTCACAGTCCCCCTGACCCACCTTCTGGAGCAGCCAGCAGAGCTGAAGGGGTGGAGAATGCCAGCGATGAGTATGGCCTCTTTGCGGCCTATGGTGAATCCCATCTGCCATCTGTCGCCCCGCAGCTTGGCTTTGTTCAGCAGCAGAGGAGCTCTTCAGTCCTCACTGTGCTCAGCAATTGTTACTTCTCACCCCTGTCAGCTCTACAGAAACAAAGCGCCGCTGGAGTGAATGGGTTTTATTCCCTACATATAATTAATCACCAATTAAGCTTGAGGAGCAGGCCACCTATAAAATATCGCTCACTTATTCTGGGTAACTAGTTGATGTAAATACAACTTCCTTGATTTCCTAAATTTTTCTACTCCTATGCTCACTCTGAAAAAAATCCTAAATGTGTTTGCAATCTGGAGCATGATTTCAACGACATCGGGGTTCATACAGCCCATGGTTTCAGCTGGATGTTACAGATTTGCTCTTGCATATTGCTGAATAGAGACTGTGGTGTATGTGAAGTCCAGCAATTAAGGGCTATGTTGTGTTTCTCTTGGATCGTTGAGCTGTCAGCCCTTAGAAACTGATAGCTGCCCCTTCAAGGTGGAAGACTTTTGCACAAATTTCAGGTGTATTTCCCAACCATCCTGCTTCCACCAAAGAGTTTGCCTGAGCTTGCTTGCCCCTAGGAGACACTTGTACATTGGTCACTGAGTGACTGAGTGACCATTTTCTAGACTGATCAGGAGTCCATGTAGTTATTACTTTGGATGCTTTGAAGGAAATGTACTTCTGTGGTAGGCATGACTAGCATGTTCCAGAAAGATTCCTTCTAGTGGAAAGATTGTCACTTCTGCTTGGGTGGCAGGGGTCTGGGTTTGCCAGTTCAAAGTCAGTTTTTAGCACAAATAAAGGTAGGATAAAAATGAGCAGAGGTTATTTACATGCTCAACCACCTGCACCCCATCCCTCTGTCAAAATTTGTTAAGACAGGGGTGGAAGGAAATGCAAGAAAACCGTGTTTAATCTACTTATCCCAAGATTAACTCCAGAGGGCTTCTCTTTCTGTCTCTGTGTTTAGTTGACAGACTGTAGATGCTTACCTAATCCATGCAAACTACCCCAATGCCTCACTAAGCCCTCTGAGGAACTTTAGTCACTTGTGTGGCAGGGATGTCCTTCTTGAGCCCAGCTGGGCAATGTTCTACTCTGGGGACCTGTTTCAATTGTGAGCCTGATTACCCATGTCCTTGTGTAACCTGCTATTCATGCTCTGTACAATCACAGAACTGGGGACTGTTGCCTGCAGCGCATTACCTGCTTTTGTTTTTAGACTTAGATAATGAGGGGTAAGTGTATCATTTGGGACTATTCAAAGCTTTGGAGTGCTGTCTTTGAGGATGGCCTGACAAAAAGAAAGGGGTGCCTCCATGTGGGGCTTGAGGTTTCTGAAGTGAAAAATCACTGAAAGCAGAAAAAGGAAACCAGGCTGAGCCTGTCACATGTGTGGGTCGGGCACAGCCGGAGGGGCACATCTGTAGTATATGCAAATTCTTAAGCACAAATCTAGGGCTGAGTTCCAGTCCAAGGCTGCTGGTTGCTTATGTTACCAGCCCACGTGCAGTCAATCCCAAAGTGAGATTTGGGGTGTTCTTTTGTAATCAGAGATGGGATTTGTAGATAGCATGAGTTCAGGTTACGAGTATGGGTAGTGTGAAAACCAGTTGCTTGAGGAACAGGTATCCTGGTGGCAGTGCTGGAGATGTATGGCTCTCCAGCTCACTGCCTCATAGAAGCAGTCCAAAAATTGGCAAGAATCTGGGGCAGCCCAAATGTCCCTTGAGCCTGATTGTTGTGATGCACTAGACTGATGACTTCACTCTACCAATGGTAGGTGCTTACAGAATCATAGAATATGTTGAGTTGAAAGGGACCCATCAGAATCATCAAGTCCAACTCCTGGTCCTCCACAGGACCATCGCCAAGAGTCACACCATGTGCCTGAGAGCACTGTCCAAATGCTTCTTAAACTCTGTCAGGCTTGGTGCTGTGACCACTTCCCTAGGGAGCTTGTTCCAGTGCCCAGCCGCCCCAAGGGGGAAGAACCTTTTCATAATAACCAACCTAACCCTCCCCCGGTGCAGCTTCAAGCTGTTCCCTCCAATCTTGTCACTGGTCACCAGAGAGAAGAGATCAGTGCCTGCCCCTTCTCATCCCCTCACAAGGAAGTTGTAGACTGTGATGAAGTATAAAGACAGGGAAGATATGCAGACAAAAAGTGTCCTCATCAGTAATGAGCAGAAGAGTGTATCTTAGGCTTAGATATGAGGGAACCTCACACTGAGAAGAGGTCAGAACTCGATGAAGCAAGATCTGCTGCCTTACAACAGAACAAGCTAACCTGCAGCAGATACGGGGGGCTCCATCCATCAGAAGACAAAGCAAATGGAAGTAGGAATGTTAAAACTTCGCAGGATGCCCTAATCCAAATCCATTTCTGCAGAGATGCCTAAAATTTAACGTTTTCCCTAAACAGAAATAGTATATTTCTTTTGAAATTCTGAACTAAAGTTATTCTTCTTATAAAGTGTTTTCTGTTTTCTTTGCCCTGTGCCTTTCTTCCTTAAGCTGTAAGTACTTTGGCTGAAGTTCTGGGGCACATATGCCAAAAGGGACAGCAATCAACAGGGACTGACTGGGTGACAGAATCTCAGGATGTTACAGTATCCCCATGCCACAGGACGTTTCTCAGAGCCTAACTAGGAGCATGTGCTGGATTGCCTTCATGCCCAGAGAAGTTTAGGAACACCCAGGTCCTGCGTTGAACAAAAAATTGGAGTTTCTGTCTAGGGAGAGTGCTGGAGAAGAGTGTCTTGATAGAAAGCTTTGTGTTTCAGAAGCTGATCAGTATGTGTTTGAAAAAAACAACAAAATGAATGTTAAAAATGCAGACAATTCAGCAGTATTTTAACTCTGTTCCAGTTAAGTAATTTCCAGATATTTTATGACATGTATGTGCTTTTTGACACAGAAATTGTTTTGCATTGATCTTCCTCATCACTATTGAAAGGCTTGAGGCTGATATATCCAGAAGTCATGCTTTCTTTAATGCAAACACATAAATTCTATTTTAAAAGGCTAATAATAACAACAGCTATTTCATTGCACCTACTTTTCTTCAGATGTGGAACGAGCACTCTTCATTTCATAGACTGCATACGCCAGCTACCTAAGGGTTGTCAATTATGTTACGCTATAAAAGGCACAGCACTTAGGGGGCTGTCAGTCAACTCTGTAGCGAGAGAGATTTCAAGAATCTTTATTCCAACATTATCAAATATAAAAATAAAGGAAATTTACCTGACAACATCAAATACAGAGGCATCCTATTTCATTTTATAGTGAAAGTGGTTTGGACTGAGCATAGAATTAGGAAAAGGGAATCAAGAGTAGTCAGAGACCTTTACTTGTAAAGCAGTGCCCCCTGTTTTGTTCCTTACCACAACTTCATTTCTCCATGAAAGAAGGTGTTACCCAGATTTTCATTGCACTTTGGATCACAGCCCTGCATCTGTTTTGTCTTTTCTTCATGGTCTGAAGGTTGCTGATTGGAGTTTCCCCCCCCCCCACCCCCACACAGTTTATGGGTCTCATTGAGCACTGAAAGGCATTTTGGGGAACATTCTTTTCTCCAGTATGATATTCCAGCTCTGCCATAATTTATGTGCTTGGGTAGACCCCACTGAATTTACAAACAGTTCCAAGAAAGGAAGATAACTTATATGGATGTAATTAAGAGGCATCTGAAGATAGTTTTATCCCACATGAATGCCAGAGTAAGCCCAAAGATATATAAATGCAGTGTCTACGCCTATTTTTAGCTGGCAAGTGCTTTTAGACTATGTAATGTGTCTTTGTCATTTGTCTACCATACACTTTGCCTCCGTCTGTTTATCACTGTTGCTATTGCTGATTCAGTATTTCAATAATAGAATCATTTTGAGCTGTTCTTTAGACTAGGGTTTTCATCAGACTTTTTTGTCTCAGTATGATTAGACTAAAGTCATTGCTGATCCTAGCACCATCTTTTGAGTCAGAGCTGACATTATATCCAGAAGCTTTGCCTATGCTTCTAAATAAAAGAGGCCTAAGGTCTGGCCTAGAGACAAAGTGACTTCGATTAAGTCACATCAGCATTGACTAGGGCCACCTTCCCTGTATAGCACAGCTGCTTGGAAGACCCCAAAACAGAACCAAAAATACAAATAATCTCCCTCATCAGGACACAGAGCAGTGGTAGTTTTATCCCTTCATCCCACAGAAGGAAATATGTTGCTATTCCCATTACTGAACCAGATTTATAAACTTTTCATTATTGATTCTTTTAAGGGCTAGGTGCAAACATATATTCAGAATAAATAGGTGAAAACAGTAGTTCTTCAGATTGTGAGTGCTTCTCGAGATTCATTTGTAGGCAGGGAGTAGACGCTGTAAGTCCTGTCTGCCTCACCAGATAACCAGAAAATGCATCTCAGAGCATGCCCTCCTGGGACAACATGAGGAATTGGCCATTCTACAGTTTATGGATGCTGCTGGAGGTTGTGAGCTCCATTTGTGTCTTTGTCAGACTGCAAGCTCTCTGTTTTGAAGGTTGGCACGTGTCTTCCTGTGGCCTCGCATCTTTCCTGCTGGATTAAAATTCATGCAGGTGCATGATGGTCAATGACCAAGCACTGTCCCACAGAGTGCTGTGGTTCCACACACTCAGCTGATGCTGCTGAGCAGACCAGGTGTTGGAAGCTGTGGTTGCCTTGGCCACAAACTAGTCTAACAGAAGACTGCATTCACCTTCTGAGAACTGGATGGCAGCTGCACAGTTAGAGAATAGAAGTGGTCCTCTCAGTGTCTTTGGAGTTCAGGACATAGCAGATCCAGCACCTTGCACTTTTCCATGCTTCTTGGAGATGCTCTGAAGAGAACCAAGTGGTTATTCAAAACTAAATTTTTTCTCCCCTCAAAATGAAACTAATGACTAAAATGCCATCCCATTCAGAGCTGAAAAGGAAGCTTTAAATTTACATTAATAAGCTTTGAACTAGTCTCTGAAATAATGAAGTACAAGAAATTATGACTTAAATGATTTCAGGTTTTAAAACAGCTGTATCAGCAGAACCTTCTGAATCATCAGGGCTTCCACAGAAAAATCTAAAGAAATAAATACAATGCATCTTTACCAGAAATAACAAGGAAAGAGAATGACAAATTTGATCTGGATTAAGGGGGAAAAAAAAAAAAACCAAACCAAAAAACACTACAAATCACTGTTCTTACTTTCTGACCATTATATTCAAATAACAAAGAAAATAATTTGCAGTTGTCTTCTGTAAAACTTCTTACCAAAAGAAGCAAATAATGTGCCTGTATTGAATCTATGTCAAGACCATAAAGTGTCCAGCAAAACCACCTATCTAACATATTGCAGATGTCTTTTCCAGATGTTCTGAGTAAGGAAATGATCATTTTTGGCTGCTCTCTTACTGCAGCAACAAGGCATTACCTACAGTCTACCCTGTATGTGCCAGTACTGAAAACCCAGTCAATGTGACACCTGGAAGTTGTTCTGCGGCACAAGTAAAGATCTTAATCCACAATAACCTTGTGTGGATATGGCTGGAGAGGGAAGTAAGCATGCAAAGCTTCTTTGGCATTCCACACCAGTGCAACAGGTAACCCAAATGCAAAAATAGTACTCTGCTCTTGGAGAACTAAGCTGGCACCTTGGGAAGTAGTTTTGCTTACAGGTGTTTTCTGCCTGCTTCTGGAGAACCTGTCAGACAGTGACCTCTTTGATTATTTCCCACAAGTTCCAGCTGTGGGAAATAATCCTGAGAAGAGTAGGAAGCACTAATGAATACTTGCTCTTCTCAACCTGACCTACAGGTAGAAAGGCAGTTCCTGTTTTGACATCTCTTGCTCTGCCATCTTTAGCCATCAAAGAAATCACTTAAGAGGGTGAACGATCCGGTCTGGAGCTCACTCATGAAATAGCACATGTAATTGAGATTATTATAAGTATCAGTAGAAACTGTCTGAATCATCACCTCCTTGCATGTGAGAATCTAATACTGCATGTCAGCCTAAATCTGAACATCTGCAGCTAGCAACTGTATTTCTCATGTTCTGACAAGTCTGTTTCTAAAAGGGAGGTGAAACAGAAGAGAAAGTTTGCAGATTTTGAGGGGGAAAGGAGAAGGAAACGCCAGCTTCTGTGATCAGAGTCACAAGCTGACTGATTTACTTACTTATTGGTGACATAAGTCATGTGTCATTTATAATGTGCTGCCACAATCCAGCCGGACATGGTTGGCTGGCAGCAAATTATCCTGAACCTTGTGGAGGTAAGTAGGCTCCAGCATATTTTAAAGATGCCAGACATTTTGTCTCTTTGGCCAAGCCTTCTCAGTCATTTATAAAGTTACATGGAAAGGTCAATCTGTACTTATAGATACAATATGATTTAACCAGATTACATTATTTCCATTTACTTAAAAAATAAATAAAATTTTAAAAGCGCAGCAAAATGAATAAGCTTGTTAAATATCTCTTGGGAAAGGACTTCACTGTCCCCTGGGATATGACTGCTAGTTTTCCACTCTTCTGAATACATTAAAAAAAGTTAATCAGACTGGAATTTCAGTAGAGTTTCTGTTGGAATATGGAGGTTCTGAGCAAATACAGTTTTTTAAATGCAAGAAGCCTTCAGAAGAAGATCTATTTTTGAGTAAAGTTGTCTGGGAAAATGTGATACTATTAAAAATAAAAACTACAGTTTCAAACATTGAAAATAAAAGGGGAGATGAGTCAACTATATGTAATTCTTCTGTTTCATGAAATTAAATGAGTAATTATTTGGTAAAGTAAATTCGGGATAGAGCTCAGATCAAATTTTTACACCTTATTGGAGCCTGAAAATAATTGGTGTTGCAATGAAGAACAGGCTTGGGAAGACAAAATTTGTTTTGCCTTTTTCTGTTTTAAATTTTCTGCAAAAGATATGTAGTGTAATTATTACGTTAAATTGCCTATTTATGTTTATTGAAAGAGGGTTTTGCACTCTAATCGCATATGATTGTTAAGCACCTTATAATCATATTGAGAATGTTTGCAAACACACATTGGTCTTCATTTTTCTCAGATTAATGCAAATATTTAATGTACAAAATTGGAATAGTTTGAAATTCTTCAGAAAAATAACATTTTTTTCTTTGTATGTCCGTGCTGAAAATTAGAGGATGTTTTTCTTCTTTACTCCAGTAATAGAAGAAATCTTACAAAATAAGTCAATGTATCTGAATTAGTCTTCTGCTTTCAAATATTAGAGGCCTTTCACTAATTCTCAAACCAACCTCCTATTCAGTATTCAGTTAATCTCCCAGTTAAGGTTTAATTCTAGATTTAGCTGATAGAATACATAGAACAGCTTATCACTATCACTAAGTAGTGGCAGTGCTGTGACTGGTCAGGAGCACGGTATTCAGAAAAATGTAAAACTTAGGAATCCTCAGAAGTTAAGGTCAGTGAAGTGAAATAATGAGGATCTAGGCTGGAAGACTATAAGAAAATTGAATGTAAATAGCACTGCATTTTTTTGAACCTGGACATATTTGCAAAAATGGGAGGATTCCATTCTCTTGAAATTCATGTTAGAACTGAGCCAAGGCCAGGATTCTCCTGCCATATGTCTTTAAAGAACTTCTTACCTGGTGAACAAAGCTGTTGCCATTAATGGCACAGCTATGAACCACAGTGCCATGAACCACAAAAAGGAATTTCAAACCTGGTTCTAAGAATTTCCATGATCAATTAATGGAATTTTTTCAGGCCAGGAGCTTTCAGCTTGAAGTAGAAGATGGCAGCTCTGCCATGCTGAGGGATCATCTTGAGGAGCCCTGGAGATTGACCTTTTCCCCTGTGTCTGATGCCTGCCTCGCCAGCAGAAAGTTATCTGTTGCTTTGTCAGGATGGCAAGCACACTAGTGATTAAGTGTTATATCTACCTACTTTTTGTGGGTGCTGGCCAATACATAGCTGGGTTAGAACATGGAGTTATGTACATGCAGCTTGCAGCCTTTTGAAACCCTGCTGAAGATGTCTGAACAAGCCGACTCAAAAGAGGAGCTCTAAAATGGAGTGAGCAGGGAAATATCATCTTTCTACTTGAAAATTTTCTCCTTATACCAAAATATGTAGTGTTTGTTTATACTAAAACAAGATCATATCCATAAATCAAAGAAAAGAATAAAAAGAGTAATTAATACTCTCTCTTCTGTACCTATTCTCTGTTTGCTTTATAATTTGTAGCAGATGGAAGCCAAATGTTTTTAAAGAATCAAAACTAATTTTATAATGAGATGGTTCATTTTTCAAAATAACTTCTCCTTAAAATGCCAGTTATCCTTTTGATTTTAATCGATAAAAACATTACTGTTGGAATATGATAAAAATTTTAGTAACTCCAAGTGAACCTACATTCTTGAGCTTTCTTCCATAATCTGTCTCAAGATTCTTCCTTTTCACACCACTATCTCATTGTTTTACTTGTCTTTGGAAAAATCTAGAAACCTTTGTGTCACACCAATATTCTCACTGTCTGCTAACAATCTGTTATGGTTCTATTTGCAGTAGATTTTCTTGATTTAGAACAAAATCTGTTTTTTAAAATTTATTTTATTGCATGGACATATATAGTATATTATGAGCAATTCTAACACAAACCAATTAAGAAGTCTGTCTTTTTTCTTAGTTAAGCTTTAAAGAATTTCAAAGTCCATATTTAAAGAAATGTAAGTTTAGATATGGCAAGAAAATAAACAGAACTGAGTAAAGTAGAACAGAGAAGAACGTTGACAAAATATGCTTTCTCTTAAGTGACTATTCCAAATGTTCATTTAGGAGTAAAAATGAATGAATGATGATGGTGGGACAGAAGCCTGTGACAGAAAGGAAGCTACAGTATGTGTCCAAAGCGCCTAAATAAACAAGACTGAGAATAAGAGCTCTTGTTCTTAAATGCAAAGGAAAAAATTATTAAATACATCCTAAGGTTGCTTATCTGAGGATACAAAGCATATAATATAAAAAGTACCAAATGCAGATGAATTATTTTTAATTATAAATGCAACTCAACGTTTCAAGTGGCAAGGATATCTTAAAATTTCCGACTATGATCTATCTTTACTAAAGTAAATATCTAGAAAAACTTATGAAGAAACCCCAGAAGATTAACTCTATTCACATAGTGAATTTCTGGGATAACTTATCTGGTAAATAGGCTGCCACTGCAGAGAAAGCATTCTTTTTTGGAAAGCATTTAATACATCACCGCTGCTGGGAGTAGCCCAGGTATGTCAGTGCCACTGTAACAGAGACAGCTCCTACCTCTTGAAGATAAGCGAGGAGAAAGTCAGGCAAGTTGAACAAATGTCTCTGTAGATAGGAAACTTGTTTGAGAAATTTCTATATGTGTATCTCCAAAATAAAAGTTTACAAACTAGCCTGTTATGATGATTTCAGAAATTTCTCCAGGAATTTTTCTAAAAATTGAATATACAGTTTTTGAATGGTTGCTATCATGGAGGAAAGGTTTATAGCAAGTAGTTTTGAAGCAAAGAAATGTTTTCTCCTACTTTAGCAACAGAGAAGAATGGCTAATGTTAATGTCAAAAGTACCCTGTCAAAAGTACAAAAAGTGCACAGATCTAGGAAGTAGGTGATGCTACTCTTAAGCTGTGAAGGAAGGCACATCATGTGTACTTTGCACTTCACATTTTATGATGCCAGAAGTTAAATGCATAATATGAAATTCACAGGAGTTGAACTATACGATAATTATGATAATTGGGGACATTTCTCTCCAGGGAGTGAACTCTAATAGTTAAGGAGTGACTTGATGTTAAAATAAAAATCTCACTATGCATTGATTAATTAAATAAAAGGTATCCAGAAGGTTTATTGCATGGTAGCAAGGGACATGATTTTGTACTTTCTATGGGCCACAGTATGCATTTATTAAAAACCATGTCTCTGTTTACTGGAAGTTAAGACTGCAACAGGACATACCCTTTCATCTGAAAATTACAAATATGGAAATGAGCACCTAGGTGGGAAGATGTATAACCCTTTTCATTTTTATATTGCCTATAACAGCAGCGAACCTGTGCTTTGCAGTGCTTCCACTTCCATTTCTGATAGCCATGAAAAGGTATTGCTCTCCAGAGGTGTGTCAGAGAGTGCCCTGGAGTACTGAGGGTGACTGAAGTAGTCCACTTCATCATCTGCTCTCGCAGTGTCTCCAAACCTTTGGAGAATGCCTCACATCTGGTCCTGATTTTGTGAAGAGGGCAAGTACATCTTCACCTGGCAAGTGCATAAACTGTGTTTGGTGTTAGGCAAAGCATCCTGGGCCCTGTTCTGACACTAGGGCCAGCTGTCACAGAGTGGCTTGCAACTGCACTAATAAGGTCTTACCTTCAGCAAAGGGCATTCACATCCACACCACCTGCTGGAAGTGGTACCAGGGCTGTACTAATTCTTGAACTATGGCTGGGGAAGTCCTATATGGTAAGACCAAAGCTGTGCTTGCAACTATTGCAACTATTCAAACTATTCTAACTGTAGTTTTACAGTGTAGCTGATGGACTTCCCCTACCGAAGAACTTTGCCTGAAACTGTTTAACTTAGGAATATGTAACTCTGGATATTGGGTCAGTAAGACAGTACCAAGAATCACATAGACATAGGCAAAGGAGTCTGATTTCTATGCCCTGGCTTTAAGACATTTAGAAGAAAACCTCTACTGATTTTAAGACTCATGATGACACTGAGGTCCCTGTGCACAGGTATTGCCTCTGCTTGGAGGTATTGTACTCATGCTACAGGTTGGGTGGGCTGAGCTTAGAAGGGGTATGACAGTCTCCCTTGAAGGTCTGAGGTGGTTAACACTAAATAAGGTGACAGTTGCCCTGAGCTGTGGGGAGCTGTGTGACAGCACACACTTCCAGAGCTCAGATGAGATGAGATCCAGATGAGATCCAAGCTAATTTCTCAGTATGCAGCTGCGAGACACTTTTGATCTTGGGCTCAAGGTCTGTATATGTAAGCAGAATACTGTAGATTTAGAATTATATAGATTAAACTGTTTCTCCTCAGAAACCTATGTTTTTTGATCAGTGCTAATCACCTTAGGTAGCAGGTCAGAGTGTTTTCCTCATGAGTTTTGGGCTGAGAATATTGCTCTAGCTTTTAGATTTTGGTTGTACTAGATGATGTTTGAGATAAAAAAGGGGCTTTTTTAGAGCCTTGTTGTCAGGTCTAGTAGAACAACTAGCTTCTGAAATCTGTAAGGACAGACTCAAACAAAAATAGCCTAGATAAACCAGTTGGTACAGGGAATGGTTTCCAAAATCAGGGTAACTCCTCTGAAATTCACCTCCTTAAAGGCTTCTCCTTTTTAAAGAAGAGGCTTCTAGCACAAGTCCCTCTGCCTGTCTTGGTTGATGCAGTGTGACATGAGGCAAGCAGTTTAAATGCCAAGGAAGTTGATCTGATGTGCACAGACTGACATAGAAAAAGAAAACACAAGTGGGTTTATTCTGAAATCATGTTCTTAACTCATCCAAGTTATTTTGTTTTGTTAGTTTAGAGGAATATGGCGGTGACATAGTGATGAAGCCTTTTTCTCCTGAACAGCCTACCTATCAGATTTGTTTGTTGTCTTTATAAGTACATTCTGTTAATGGCATATATTTTTGCTATGTAGATGATGCAATGTTAGAAGCTGCTTTCCACACAGTTTAATCTGAGATTGTATGCCATAACATTGCTTACATTGATATGAATGATACCTGAGCTTACAGTGTCAGAGATAGCTATCTCAACAGGATAGTAAAACAGCTGATTACTTCCTGAAGCACCTCTTTAAATCAGGAATCCTCACAATAAAATATCTTTTAAGAATCCTTTTAATATTAGAGCATTCAATAGTTAATCACCTGCAAAAACTGTAAGGTACCATGGTAAAAGGAGGAAAATGCCCTTCCTCTTTTCACAGGTACTTCATCCTTCTTTGAAATTTAAATGCAGCTTTGATTTATTATTTTTAAATGCCTTCATTTTATAATTAATTCAAAAAGATTTTTTTTTGCGAAGTTGAGTAGAAAATAAGAACTCTGAAAGCCTCCTCTCAGTCTAGACATTTTTTTGTATTCAGAGGTAAAATGTTTGATGTCATTCCTGAATAATGTTCAGCAATGTTTTATCCATCTGAGTTATCCAAATACAAGTAAAGGGCAACTCCATATTTCAGTGACCTGACTAGTCCCTTTGTTAAATGGCCAGCTCCACTTAGCTACAGATGGTCATATGATGTAAAAGTATAAGACATCACAAAAAGAGGTGCTGTAACCTCTGGAATCTATTTTTGCAGTCTGTGCTAATAGTTTCTATTACACAGGATCTTGTCCTCAGTAGAAAAGTTCCAAAAGTTTACATTAATTAATTTTATTTTATCAGTGTAAACTAGAAAAAAAATCCATGAAGCTGACACTTTGAATCCAGTTCAAACTTGTTTAGATTAACTTCTCCGTATTAGCAAACTAAGTGATAACAAAGCAAGGGTAAAATCACTTCCTATGCATCACTGATGGATGTGTCTTCAGTGAAGAGTTAACATGAATTATCCGTGCTTGAATTACTCTGTTTGTATAAGCTCTGTTTGCATGAAAGCAGCCACACTGTGAAATAACACTAGAGTTTGTTTTGTCCACACTATGCTTGTATGTAATACTAACAGTTGCGGATGGGCATCCTATGGATTTCTTTACTGGAGCAAGCTGCAAAACAAAACAAAACAAAACATCCCCAGTTAATTGTTTATAAGAATAGGCTGACCTCTTTAGATGAGCAGAAGGCACTGAAGGACTTTATACTCTTGAAGTTTTCCCAGGGAGCAAACATATGTCCCTGCTACAGGGAGATCAATTGTTAGACTGCATCCATTAGTGGGCCAGCCAATTAGAGCCACAGGTTTCACCACGCTGAAGTTGGGATCCTGGTTAAACTTGGGCAACATTTAGGCTAAAATTAGCTTTGCAGAGATGTTATTGCATTTGGAATTAGCACTCCTGCACAGTAAGATGCAGATCTAGTATAGCAAGACTTCCTCATATTGCTCAGATCTGCTTAGTGACAATAATATGTCAGATTCAGGATGAGCTTGCCTGGGTGCACTGTGACTGCTGCTTTTGAGGTCAGGTGCCTGCTTAGAGTAACAGTCTGCATATTTTCCTGAGCCTTTTCCTGTGATATACCCCATTTTATCTATCCTTTGACATATGTATAAAACTTAGTCATTGCACTAAAGATATATCTTCTCTACTCCAAAGCTTGAAAATAAGAAAGAAGGTAACAGTTTTCAGGACAGGTTACTGAGAATGACAGTTCACTGTTGGAGGAAATTGAAAACAATAGCCAGCTATTCCAAATAAAAAAAATCTATTTGGGAATCTAAATACGTATTTGCTCACTTAAATGAACGGCCTGACTTTTGGAGGTGCTAAGTTGATCCAAACCCAGAATGTTTTCCATCCTCGAAAATCTGGCCCACTGCTTTCATGTCTCTCTGTGGAATGTAGTCACCCAAGTTTGACAGTTTTGGCTCTAAGGTTTAACTTGACTGAAAACAAACTGGCTTCAAAACTGTAGGGGAGGTTAGCAGCAGCTGCTCAAACCTATGTATCCAAGAAAGGAAATCTTAAAATGTCAAATGGATTTCTTCTCATGAAGTCAACCAGCAATAAACAGGAACAGAACCATACCTGGAAGGGTAAAACTAGACCTCAGTCTGCTATTTCTTGCTCACATGATGTTTCTGAGTAACCCTGCCCGGGGTCAGGGGCTCAGGTGGACTACTGTACAGGAACCTGAGGCTTGTCATTTTCATAACAGCATCTATAATTTAGATACTGCTCTCTTCAGTTCTCAGTGGAGGAGCTGTGAGCTGGCACAATTATAACCTCCATACCATTCCTCTTCAAAATAAATGAATAATCTTGCAGGAAACAAGAGCTGCCCAGGCTGTGGCAGACTGGTAGAGAATGCTGTAGGAATATGTTTGCAATGCTTCGTGCATCTGCGGATAAAATGAAGTTCAAGGAAGACAGAAAAAGGTAGTTAGGAAACTTTCCAATTGAATTTGAAACCCAAACTGAGACTCAAAAGCTGAGACCAGAATTTGTGAACCATTTGGTTTTAAGTATTTGAAATTCTAGCATAAAATTATCTTTCAGTAATGGAAAAAATAGAAATTAATATTGAAATGATTCTGCATTCAAGAAGTACAAATCTGTCTTCAAGTTCATTTAGCAAAGTGACATTTAAATTACTATGAAGAATTGTGTGTGCTATATATTATTTGTAATTTCATAAAATGTTGGAATGAGATTGTCCTGGGATCAGCATATGATTAAACTGATTATATACCTTATATACATGGTATGCTTCTTTTTCAGTCACAATCAAAATACAACCTTCTTTTATTAATATAATAATTTAGATGTCATAACTGAGATCTCAGTTAAATATTTTTTAATTTCTATTCACAGCCTTTTGTTCTCTATTAACACACTCATTCCTCTCACCTAAAAAAAGATTCTACTTTTCCCATCACCACGATGGCTGACATCTGCTAGGATGACCCCCTGCCCTCGCAGCAAAGCGCTGCTATGTAGAAATGGACGACAGACAGATGCTCTTCTCCTCATTCGAAAGAACTTCAAAAATACGGATGGGTGCAGAAGAGGGCACCAAATACTAACTGTCAAAGCAGACACTGTTTTTCTCTCCTTAACACCCATGCTGAGTATTTCTCTTTTCCTCCCTCCCAACCCCCATATATGCATATGTATCTTAATACTCAAAATAAGTCTTACTATTTTATTTTGAGTCTAGGAACACTTCTATCCAATTTCCTTCAGGCCTGTTGATCTTCCTTTTCTGCTGTGAAAACAAGAGTGTGAGTAGCAGAAAACTAAAGAATATGCTACTGTAACCCACGCTGGCACTCTGTGTCGCTCCTGTCTGCCATCTTTAGGCTTAGGCAGCAGAGGTTAAAGTCACTAAGCTCAGAAACCCACGTTTCAGTTCCCGCTACACTTGCTGTGCCACCCTGGGTGTTATACAAATACTCTTAATGTAAAGTGAAGACTGCATAGTTAAAATTACCTCAGGAAATTCCAAAATTAAGATTTCAAGTGTGATATGTTAATGGGACTGTATCACACAGCTAGCACCTTCTGCGTTTTTATTGCTTTTATGGTTAAGGCTTATAACTGTCATACATGCATTCTGACCCAGTTCTTCAAAATCCATTGAAGTCAAAACAGTCAAGGTTTCATCACTGCAATACACAGGTAATTGAAGAATTGCCTGCTGATGATCAGGTACAGGGACCGGGCAGCAGGCAGAAATTATGACTTTACCTAGTTCTAGGATTCCTGTTGTCCCAGGACTATGGAATCAAACCATCATTGTTCTCTTCTCCTGTAGATGTAATTTGCACATTTTTCTTCATTGTGGCTGAATATCTGTAGCCTGGTCCATACATAATTCCCATAGAAAACAGGAATTCCAAATTAAAATCCTTTTGGAGTTGGGCAAGAGTAGTTTTCTTCAGGATTAGTAGAGCACTGAACTATGTGGGAACTAGATTCCCAGCTAGTGATGCATGAGAACAAAGCTCTTCAGCACGTACTGAAGAATGCTTTGTTTTGGTGTCTAGGAGACTTAGTGGCTGAAAGCAAAGGCAGTGGTAGATATTGGACCTAGGAAAGGCAATTATGTGGTGCTTGTTCAGAGACTCGAGAAACAAGCAGAGGTCAGTGTGAAAGAACAGAAAAAAAATATGAATCAACAAATGAAAAAAAGATATTATAGAAATAAGTGTTACTTTACTGACAGTAGAATATTCTGGAGACACAATGTGTTGAATGCTTTATTTTTAATTATTTGTCTTTTAGACTATTTGCTAATAATACATGAGCCCAAAGAGACATGGAAAGATTTATCCACACATTTCCATACATGGGATAGGAATCTGTACAATACCCTTTCATCAGAGCTGCATATCACCATGCACGCTTATAACTCAAGCTCTGCAAAAGCTTGGAAAACAACATGGGTGCTAGTAGCTCAAAGTCAGGGTCTCTAAAAACCTAGAAAAGGTATAAAATGCAGACTCCTCTGTAGACTGATGGTGACACTCACACCACCAATGATGAAAACCTCAAAAAGAAGTAGCTGTCTGTGTATGTTAATTGCAGGTACTCCTCTATCAGGTCCCTGAGGGATTTCTTAGGGTCTATTCCAGGTTTGAAAAGGAAAAGGAGCCTTGGAGAACAGCTACAAGCATCATAGCTAAATCATGGAAAGCTGAATGCCACAAAAACATATTTTGATTTCTACTGAAAAAAATAATACTTCTAGACTGCATATTGACTTAATATTTTTGCTTCTCTTTTCTGGTTTCAGTCTTGGTTCTTGATATAAACTGCTTGTTTCCAGTTTCTTGGATCTTCACTGCCTAGTATTGTTTTGAATCTTGCATCCTTGTCCCATGAAACCACAGTTATTGCCCACTTATTGCACTTCCAAATAAGTACTTTTACCCTTTCGCTCATCTTTCTCCCGGGAAGAATTCCCAGCAGATGTCTGTAAGCTTACCTCATTCCCTGCTTTAAAAGCATCTCAAGGCCTGCAACCCCTACAGCAAAAGTCAGGCTGCTGGCCATGATGCTGAACAATGTCAGCTCTCTTTCTTCATGTTTCCTTCTAAGTGTCTGTGTTCCCAATGCTGTCTCTAGTTTCATTCTTAGACTTTCTCCTCTTTCAGGCAAGAAAATGGCTGGTGCAACACTTTTTCTTGCAGTAAACTGTGGGCTCCAGGTAAGAGTATAAATCCACACACTGGGGCTGATTGTCTTAGGCAATCACTGTATTCTCCTTTGTGGATTGTCTGTCAGTTCCTCTACTGGATCTCCAAGATCCTGGTGGAGGAGGAAAGGGACGGTCCAGGTGGTCCTTCTGACCCAAACTGCTGTATGAAGGATTCTCTGGAGCAGATGGAAGTGAAGGTTGAGTCAGGTCAGGCCCCACATTCTCACTGTTATAATAGCCCTTTGGTCTGCAGGGAAAGTTAAAGCTGCCTTCCACGGCTTTTACTTGGAAGACGCTGCCTGGTGATCTGCCCCATCTGCTTCATCCAGGCAGTGAATCAATCCTGTTGTGCTTAAACCATTGACCCCTACTCTGAGAAATACCAGAGAAGAATAGACTGTAACTAAATCTTTCAGTAGCACCCTCTCCCCTTATTTTTCTTCCTCCCTTCCATTGTTTTGAAGCCACGTCACTTTTTGTTTGCTGGAGGAAGATTAAACAAAGGAAGCCACCAGTGGCGCTGGGGTTTTTTGCTGCACGTGCTGTCTGCATCACTCAGGCAGCCTTCCAGCAGGTATGCCTGTACAGCTGCAGAGCCATTCACTGCTGAGCCATAAAACTGCTGGCACGTCTCACCATCTGTGAGGAAGACTGTGTGAGAACTTCCTGCTATTACTGGGTGGCTTTCAAGACAAATGTCAGGGCTGACCCCATTAGGATAGCCAATATTTTAGAA
Organism: Motacilla alba alba; assembly: GCF_015832195.1. Classification (NCBI taxonomy): domain Eukaryota; kingdom Metazoa; phylum Chordata; class Aves; order Passeriformes; family Motacillidae; genus Motacilla; species Motacilla alba. The sequence goes on along the minus strand of NC_052016.1, from coordinate 96,214,571 downwards.
ATGGCATAATGCATTACAAGGCTGTTCTCTTTCTCTGTCCTGGTAGGGTGAGTCATGAAGTTTTGTAGATGTTCTCATGAAGTTTTGTAGAGGTTGTCACATGAAAAAATACCAGAATGGTTATGATGTTTTAACACCATGAAATACTGAGCAATTGTGAAACTCTTCCCATTGACTGTCTGACAATATAGCAAAGATTAGGGTGGGAAAATGTGGAATTTTAAGGTATACTGCTACCATTACAGGAAAGAAAATGAGAGAGGGAGGAAAAGCAAAACCAACCCAAGAGCTAGCATTCATAACTTTGGTAGCCTGGCACAGTCAATGGAAAAAAAGAACTGTGGTTCTATATCTAGTCCATCATCCACACATTTCAGCCTTGCTGTTCACAAAATAAAAATGCTTTTTCCCTTAAAGTTACTGCAAACTCTCATGTCCAACAATGTATTAATTTCATTCCTAGCTGATTATGAAAGATATTGAAATAAAAGTAATTTGAAATGGTACCTGACTGTTGCAATGCAAGTACCTGTGCCTCACTACAAGTTATTGTTTCAGGCATCCCATAATCATATAGAGCAAAAAGATATATTTCTTCTCTAGCTGATCACTATTTGGATTACAACCATTATTACCCAAACATCTTGCTTCTGTGGCAAAAAGTACATTTGAGTTTGAAAAGCCAAGTCATGTCATACAAAGAAACAAGTTGGAAAAGAACCGTAAGTAGAGTAAGTTTCATCTGCAGCTGTAATCAATGTGGACAAGGAGAAATAACTACTATGCTCCTACTTCAAGGCCACAAAAATCAGTGAGACATATTCCCTTGCCTTCAGTGGATCTTGGATCATATCCCAAAAGATGGCCTCTGACTTGACCAAGATGGTTTCTAGCCTTTTGTTCAGTTTAATTATGCTGAATGAACATGACTAAGGCATGTTTGAGCAGTCCTAGGATGGTGTGAGCAGTAGCATGATTTAAAGAGGCAAAAGTTATCTGGCATTTTTTAAAGATTAGCTCACACCCTTCAAACTTTTTAATCCAGATGCAGCTAGCTGTTACGGTTGTGTTAGCCATCTGGTACTATAGTCTTTGGCTGAAAACAGAAGCAATATGTATCACCACTGCTTTTTGTTTCCAGGAAAAAGGAACGCTGTTTTTATGATCATCCATTCATTTAGTATCAAGCACATTTCACACATGAGTTAACTGGAGACCTGCAGTTGATATATTCTGTGCTAAGAAGAAGGTCTTTTTATGGCTGATGGTAGAAACAGAGATGCAGAGGGAAAGGTTGCAGTTTCAGAGTAACTGAATAGAATATCATTGGGTTTTTTAGCTTTCCCTTCATAAAAAGACTTTTTATTTAGTGACATGTCTCAAATAACAAAAGGGTTTGTGCTTTCTGAGTTTGCAGTTCAAAGCAAATAACATCTTCAGCTATATTTTGCTAAGCATTAAAACATTTGTAATTGCCTTCCACTAACCTTTCCAGCAAACTACAAGTAACATGATTTTATATACTTACTCACTTGAAAACATTTTATTTTGTTCAAATAACAGATGCATGCAAAAGAATTACCAGCAATAGAGAGGAGAAAGGAAACGGCGAAAGCAAAGTACATGGTGGCTGCTTTAAAATGTTGTTCTTGGTACACAGCAGCACCAAATTACGTAACCCAGAGTAACCTCCTGACTTCTCATTGCAGGGTCTTGAACTAGGTGACCGTTTAAGGTCCTTTGCGACCAAACCCTTCTAGGATCCTGTGATTCTGTCCAAGGAGACACAAAGTCTTTTTGAGAATAAAGGGAATGCTACTGTCGCAGCATGCAGTAAAGGACACCAAGGACTCCTGTGTTGTCTGTATCCTGGAGACAGGAGTGGTGTTGGAGCAGTTATGTTAGCTCAGGTTCTCTATGTCTCCTAGAAAAAAAAAATAACACTGAAAAGGATGGAAGAAGATAATAATACATCCTAGGTTCATAGTTAGCGACTTTGTTTCACCAATGCACAAAGTCAGGAGGCGATCTGGCCCAACAAGCCCACTCAGCTATTGCGTATCTGGCAGCAGTTGCAACTGCTTTTTGAAAAATACCGTATAGCTTCCTGACAGGCTGCCATTAAAAATGCCCCCACTATTTCAATGAAATTAGCCCTTATTTCTGCCAGGTTGATGTGTGGGTCCCTTCTTTCCTCTCAGTTACACCTGAGCTGACCTGCACTGCTCTCAATAGAGGTTCACTACTATGACTTGGCTCCCAATAAGCTGGCTAGCAAGGAGATTTTCCGTGTGCTGTGCTTTCTGTATCTGCACGAGAAATTTTGCATACCCAAGCATGTAACAAGATACCTGTCAGCATATACTGCCTGACAATTTTACTCTAGGGCTATTGGTGATCAGGGCATACTTAGGAGGGCCACATGGCCTTTTTCTGAGCTGTCCCTCAGCTAAAGATGATCCTGCATCCTACAGTGTTCAAATACCCATATTTACCTTATTCATGTCATCCAGCTATTGCATATTTTAGGTACCTGTCATCTGAGTGTCCAAATCCAAAAAGAACAACTTAAGCAACTCAGGAGAAGCTAGAACTGGGGGCAGATTTCACTGGAAGCTACTCATCTAACTGCTGAGATGTCTGAAACACTTCCACTGAGATATATAGATATATAGAGATGTATATCTATATCTATCTATTTATATATACTTATACATACGTATAAGTACTTGAACAGTTTAAATTATCCAGGCTTAAGTGCTGATGTCACTGTTGAAATGACTCCTACATCATATATGCTTTATTGGAAAAAAATTAAGTGTTAAATACAGGGAAGCTTCAGAAATGGTGCAAATATATACATGTATAGAGACAGACAGAGATGCACAGTCTTGTCTGACCAACAGCAAGGTATACCAACTAGTATAGCCACTCACGTATCTGCAAGAATAAACAGGTCGGGGGCCCAGATTTCTTGGCCCAATAACCCAGATTCCTAAAAACCCACTGGAAAAATATTTTAAGTGATAGGAGCTAACATTAAAACAATGGGAACTTGCTCTTGGGATTAGCAGAGTCCACCATATTGCAGGCAGATTAGCAGGCAACCAGCAACCTGTCTGTTAAGATTTAGTAAGACATTCTGTTTCTTAGTAGGTCTAGCTTTATAAATCTGATCTTCAAATGGTCTTGGGAAGTGTTCTGCTTGGGCAAGCTCTCCTAAGGCTGAAACACAGGGCTATGCCTGTGCTTCTTAGAAACAGTGAGCTGCAGCACAGAGGGTAAGTGCTGCTCTTTGCCGTTTGCCTACTGCCCACTCCCAACCCAGCTGACTGCCATGCAGACAGGCTCTCTGGCATGCCTGAACATCCCCAGGAATATGGCTTTCCATATGATCTGAAACACCATGCGGCAGCCGTGCCTGCAATCCTGCAGTTGGCGCAGCAGGCAGGGCTGATCTTGAGGGCAGACTTTGGCAGGCAGGAGAGACATCCCCTGGAGGAAACCTCCATGTGTTTCATTGAGAAGGGAGCTGGCAAGCATGGCTTTTACACAGTGTTGCTTCTGCCATTTACAGTTGCTGAGCAGTGAGGGTCAGGCTGCCTGCTTGTGGTGTGTCTGCCGTCGTAAAACATCATATTTTCTTTGCTATTTTTCTGTCTGCCTCTATGCTTGTGTTGTGTGAGTCCACTGTTCCTGTTTGAAGAACTGTGATTGTGGTATCAAGATTGAAAGGAATCCCCAGCTTGTCCTCTGGCAGGCAGAGCTGGAAACCTCCTCCAACAACTGCCTGTGTTTTGCACTTAAGCGAAGCCACAGCTAAATCTTGTGCCTCATCCTCTAAGTGCCCATTAGTTTTTCTGTCTCTGGAAACAGAAACACTGACAATTTAAAGAGGAGGAAAGGGGGGAAGAAAAGAATGAGTGAAGAAATGAGCAATGTCCAAAACAAATAAGGAAAGTAACAGCATAAGGGGAGGCAGCGGGTGAGCTCCTCTGCCCTGCTCTGCTCAGGGCCTCATCCATCCTCCCACCGCCATAGATTGGCATAGGAATGTGATGGGGAGACAGACACATTTTGAGGCTAATATACATCCTCCATCCTCCCCATCACAGCTGCATCTGGCCCTGCGGTGGGTTATCCTCTCCCTCCAAATGTTCAAGTCATTATCAGTTTGACAAATCCAATATATATAGAAAAATCTCCAGGCAAAATCTGTATTTCCAGAAAACGAGATTCCTATACCATCTGCAGCTAATTGTTTCATACCATATTTGTCTCAGGCCTGCTGAGCCCACTCTAGGCCTGCTGAGCCCATCACTTACCCTGGTTTTACACAGAAGGAGCTCCACTGTCTTCAGTGGATTAATGGGATTAACACTTTTGTGTATGAGAGCAGAATTCAGGGATGAAGGAGCACCCACCACTGCCTCAGATCTACCTCATCATCACCTTAACACTGACAGGCATGTGCTTTGGTGGTGGGCAATGAGTCAGGTTTCCAAGGGAAAGGGAGAGGAGGCAGCCAGCCAAAACTGGCTGTGGTGAGGAAGGGAAAGAGGAGTTGTTCCCTCTGAAATCAGATCCAAACCACTGGGCAGAGAGATGCCAGCTGCAAAGGGTTGCAACCATGGCCCTGCGCTCGCCTCTTGCCTAGGGTGATTGGCAGCATTTCCCCTCATTCAAAATTAGAGAAAACAACAGAGCTCAGCAGTAATCTTGATTCTAGAGCCTTGTTGAAACTCTAGACACACATATCTGACAGATACAACAGAGATTAATGAGCTGTGACCAGAAGTTTGATTTTTCTGTCAAGTGCTCCCATCCGTTTTTAATAAACAGGGGAACAACATAAACTCCAGCGCCTGCTCTCTGCTGTTTAAACTGGGCAGGTTGCATTTGGTACCATGCGTGTCTGTGCTGAGTTATGACTGTAACCACTGAAAAATACTGGGGTTTTGTTGGGTATTTTTTCCCCTGTTGGCCCTTTTGTGGCTTCTTTTTTGATGAGTTTTTCTCCTTCCATATTGTTTCTTTTCTCCTCAGCATGGACTGTCTGGTATTTTACCACTGGAAGCTGTCAAATGTAATATCATGTTTACAGCTAAATGAGTTCAATTTAGTGTCATTGGTGTATTATCTGGAGCACATAAGTGCCTAAAAAGCCCACTGCTTTGTTTTTAACAGCACTCCGCTTTATTTTTTTATGGGGTTTTGGAACATGGTTTCCTCATCCCTTCCAAGTACACCAGGCTGAGCCAGCTAGAGTGGAGCCCGAGGAGCATGTCATAGTCTCTTCATGCTTCTGGTTTCTTACATTATAATCGAGCATTGCTCTCATAAAATAGTAATCAGTACATAGACATCTGAATTTGTCAGGAATTCATGGTAAAGCAGTCCCTAAGGATTATATGCCATAGAAATGTGTTTGAGAATTCCTCTATATTTATTTCTCACAAACTGTGATAGAAGCCACAAATGAAACAAAAGAGGATGGTTTATACCCCGAGGTATTTATAGGATGGGAAAAAGAGTGAGGAAATACTGCCATAAATCTAACTGGCCACAGAATGTCACTCTTGCTCCATGCAAATAGAACTGAAAGTAAATTTACCTGGTAATATAAAACCTGAGTCTTAAGGAAGGCAACTCAGGGAAGCTGTTGCCTGTAGACCGATGAAGTTTGGCTATGCAGACATGAATGAGTGGGTACACAAACCCTCTCCTACAGGGAACCCAATGACAAGCCTGAATGAAATGCCTTTGCAAACCTCTGATCTGCGTCTGCGTCTGAAGTCAAATCCTGCGGGTCATTCTTCTCCCAAAGAGTTTTGCCAACAGGTGGGTTGGGGACCTTAGAAGGAGAAAACCCCTGGATCTTAAAAACCCTCTCCACACTAAGACAGACATGCACAGCAGGCCCCAGCCTGTGTTTAGGGCACATCAGTCTCCCTGCTGAAAATACCTGATTACCAGTAGGATTCTGGCTGTGAGGGAGGTCCTTTCTGAGATGCAGAATCAGGACCACAGAGAAACAGATAGGCTATATTATTTCAAACAAAAGCTGCTCTTGAATAAAAAGCACTTGCAGTTTCAAAACAAACTGCCCTGAAACTGAAATCGTCCTTGGCTTGGTGCCGCATACAACTGAAATTGCCACAAAATTTAACAGAGCAATGCTTAGCATTTAATTGCCCCTGAAAAGATGTCACTGTCAGGAAGGCACAGTATCAGAACCCAAATATTTTAGTTTTCGTTCAGGGCTTCATTTCAGGTAGCAGGTACCTGCTTCTCGAAGCTGTGACCTTGACTAGACTAGAAGACAGAAGTCACCCACCTGTGCAGAAAGGATCCCACTGTGGTGCACCTCTGCGTGGAGGAGGAAGGCACCAGCTGCAAGGCATCTCTGCATTTCTCCTTGGGGAAAAAAAGCTTTTGCTGGGGTCCAGAGTGAGACTGGGGAAACAGAGTAGAGATTATTTCCTGACCCTCCAGGGCTGAAGGATTGAGATTCTCCCCCCGCCACCTTCTTGATGGGTGATACTTCTCTGGAAAAGGTACTGACGCTTGTGTGATCTGTCTACTGAAAATACAATTTTTATAGATCTACAGAGGTGAAAAAAAATAGGTTTTTGCATTTATCAATTTTTGCATGTGCAGAAGTTGCATTTAAAGAGTAAAATGCAAAAATTTAGATCAGATAGAAAATTCTGCAATGTTGGTTTTTTGGTAAGCCTTGAAGTGTTTTGACTTAAGTATTTTTTCCTGATGTTTTTGGTCAAATCTTACTTAGATTTCAAAACAGAAACTTACTTTCAGTTTGAAAATTGCATATTTTCTTTTGAAAGTTATAGAAAGAGGATATTCTGATAATTATTTAAAATGTTTTCCAATTGTATTTGAATATGGCATTTTAATTTTAAAAATCCCATCTCCTCCCTAGGGCTTTGCTTTTGACAAATCCACATCTTCAAGTGAAAAACACTTCACAGAGCACTTCCCAATTTTGCCTAATATTTACATCTATTCTTCTCTGAGAATGTGTCACAGCTGTAGATCAACAGGAATCGCATAGAACACGGTTGATTTATGGTCAAAATAATATTTTTAAATCAACTTGTATTTAAGAGTAGTGAATAGCACATGTCCATATACCAGCAATGTATCATAAGGATTTTGTACCGCTTTTACATTTTTTACATTTCTTTTGCATAATTATACACGATTCATGTGTGATTGTAATTTTTACAATTATTTTACATAATTACATGTTATTAGAGCTCAAATTTGGGCACAGTTAAAGACTGCAAGCCAGATCCTCAATGTTTCAGGCACCCACCCTGATGGCATCATCTGTCTCCTGAGACAGGCAAATTGGACCAAAAGGGACTACTGTCCACTGAAATTAGAAGAACCCCAGAGAGATCCAGAGACTGTGAAGTGGCAAGGAAAAGGAAATTGTTGCTGCTGCTTTTATCCTTAGCTGCAGCTTTAGCCTTACACACTGTGATCCCAGTTAGACACAGCACTCTTGGGGAGTTGAACGAAATTCATGGGAAGCGGCACACTGCTTTCCTGCATTTGTCCCCAGTGCCTTCATCTCTGGCCCCTAAACCACAGACACTTGGATGCAAGGCAAACCTACAGAGGGGCTTCCGTTTAGTCCCAGAATATTGATCCCTCTGCCAGAAAAATCACATTTTCAATGTACTTGGTAAATAAGGGGAGGAAGTGTCCCGCACGCAGCAAAACCTGGGGTGTTTTCTTCACCTTTGCCAGGCGTGCAGGCATTTTCTTCATTAGAGCAGTTTTTTGGTGGGACACACTACCCTCTGTGAAGGTGAATATTAATCACAATTTTAGCTCCTGGCCTTTGCTAGCACCCTATTTCCTCAGAGCTCAGGAAGGTCTCTGTCAGCTGAGACACGTGGGGTGGGTGAATGCCTTGTTTCCTTGACTGGATTATCCCTCATCCCCTCTGCATTTTAAGAGATTTGGTGGGCCCGTTAACAGCTTCTACCTGTTTTAAGACCTGTGACAGGAGGCTGAATGGTTCACTTCATGCAGCACCATTCGCCTGCCGTTTCTGCTCACGGTGTTGACATGATTTATGTAAATCATAAAATGTGGTGGGGTGACCTCACGAGTGTCCAGCTCTCCTCACGCACGTCTCTGGGCAGAAGGGCTAGTATTTATAAACAGTGGTATATTCACATCTCAGTAACCTGCTTTATTTACACTGCTTGAGCAGGGCTGCTACTGCACAAATGAAATATTATTCCCCACCATGTGCGTTTCGTTTTTCTGTCGGCTCTGTGTTTTCTTTCATGCATTGCCCTCCCTGTCGGTGAGTTTGCCGGCAGCTCTCCCCAGCAAGGGGCTGGGGAGATGGGAAGGGGGTGAGTGAAGTTTGCTGCCATTTCCAGAGCAGATGGTGACAAGCAAGTCTGGGACCCCAGTCCAGCAGACTAGCAAAATCCACATCGGGGCTACAAGCTGAGTTCCAGTTTCTGCAGGTTGGAGGGGAGCAAGCCAGGGCTCTGCGTTAGCAACCAGCTGGGCTGCAGCAACACAACCTTTCCCCACAGCCAAAGCCGTTGCCTTTGCTTACGGTGCTCCAGCCCATCACATGCTTCACTTGCTGTGCTGCTGCTGGTGGGGTGCTTGTTCCTAGGAAATCCTGGTCTTGGCTGTTCTTTGATGGGGGTAGGTGAGAGTTAGTCAAGCTGTAATCAAGCTTCTCGGGCATCTGGATATGGTTGAACCAGACGGAATTTTCTAGCAAAGTCATCTTTTTGCAGTCATTTTTAAGGAGATCTTTTTACTACAGCCTCCAAAGAGCTCGTGTCTGGCTCATAAATTAAGAGAAAAATGTCTTCTCTCTCAAAATAACCACAGTAATGAACTCAACCATAAAAACTGCTTATCACCCTTCTGGTTTAGTGGCACTTGTTTTTCATTTTTAATTTTTACCACTAATTTAAAAAGGGGCAAAAAGTTTGATGTTTCTTAAAGTATCCTCTTTAAAGTTGTATCTGGTTCATTATCTCACCAGCTTCTGCTGTTTTGAAAATGTGTTTTTCCTTTTCATTTTCTCAACAAGATATTTACGGTAAATATTAACTTATGAACAAGTCAAGAAAATCAATAGCTGGAACTCTGTCAACCTCAAAAGACTGTGAGCATTTCAAAATGAACTCCAAGGCCTGAAACTCCAGAGGAGAAAGAGCTCTCTATTGCCTTTACTGATGGAAAGGGAACAGCGTCTCATAAAAAAGCTCAATTTCTGTAAACTGTGTATACATGACTCTTCTAGCAGCACTTGAACAGCACCTAAATCATGGGGCCACAAGTGCTCACCAGCTTTTGGATTCAGATGCAGATTCTGGCAATACCTGGCTGTGTGAAGGGATGGGACCTGTGTTTAGGTGGATCCTCCTTCTCCTGTCCTGTGCTGTGGTTTCCACAGGAAGAAAATGCCTGTGTCTGGACATAAAGGGAACAGCCAGTGCTTGAAACATGATCAAGGCAAGCAGGAAACACCTCTCCCATGTTTGTTTGAAACGAGAGCAGAGGCAGAGCTAAGGAAGGATCAGGATTTGGGCAGTCACTTATTTGTTTGGTACCCCGGGAAAGTTTAGCTGCCAGCCCGGGGTCGCGGGCTGTGTGATGGGGGAGCAGCTCCGCTGGGGCTGGCAGGCACATCTGGAAGCAGACATTTGGCTTGCGGCTGCAGCCCATGTGTCAGGTTTGGTGCGTGTCTGGAAAAGTGTGCGGCAAGGACCATCACCCCCAGGACTGGGGAGGGGAGAGCGGGAAGAGCCAGATGGCTGAGCAAAACTTGCTAAGGGAAAGTACTTTTCTCTTTATATTCTTGCAAATCTTTTTTTCCTGGCCCCCAAGTTCACAGCTGCATTTGCTTTCCTCTCATAAAGATTTCTTTTTTGTTGTTGTTATTCCCAGAATGTGATGGAGGAATTCCTGTTTGTTAAAAGCATTCGGCAAGGCTGTGGTAAGCCTCCCTGGTTTACTGGTTGAGATCACAAGGTAGTTTAGTTATTTGTCAAAATGCACTAAGTGAAACCTGGGCCCTCTTGCTTTTCCCCATCTTTCTGAAGGCTTTTAAGAAGGGTCGGGTTCTGCCCTCCCTCCTTCCCTCATAGCAAACAGCACCTTTTTTTCCTGTCAGAAGTGGAATTGCCTTTGCACAGCCTGCATAAACAGAGGTAGTAGAATCTGGTTTAGGGAAATATTCTTCAAGTACATAATAAATTATTTCAGAAATATAAATGACACTGAAATGAAAAATTGTCCTGTTGCACCAAAGGGATATTTATCTGGGGAACCCCCACGCTTAGTATTTGGTATTTTGAAAAATATCAATATTCTCTTCAGCTTCTAGTTGAGGAACTGAGACCACGTTGTAATTCTTGCAAGATGGATTTCCTGCTCTCACTCAAGGGGTTTTCCCCATAAAGTATGGTAGGAAGTGTGTTGAGCCTCATTAACTCTCATCTTGTTGCTGAAACAGCACTGGAAACTGTTGGAGATGTATATTAGGCAAAGCTGCCTTGGCTTGCGTGGACAGGAGTGAGAAGCTGCTGTGAGGTGAGGTGAACCAAGGTATGGTGAAAAGCAAAAGCAAATCACATATGAGTCCAGAAGGAAGTTTGTCTACGGCAATATGAACTATACTCTCTCTTTCTTCTGTGTCAATACATCACATCAGATTTCCTTCCCAAAATCAGGGAAGAGTGAGTTGGAAACTGAGGAAGCCATTTCAGACCACCATCCTTTGAGGTAGCTCCACTTTCACATTTCACATATTACATCCTGTTGTATTTGACTGTCCACAAAATCTCTGTAGTGTCTCCATAGATCTCAGGAAAAATATTTTGCTCTCTCCATCATCTGTTTTACCCTGGCACTGTTCTGTAGGTTTTTGTAGAGCTGCTTCACATTTACAGAGGAGTGAAGGAGAGGAAAGCTAGAGATTTCGCACTTGATATTTACACACTGGACATGGTTTTGTTTATCTCTTCCTGAGTTTAACTCTCAGTGAAACAATTAAAAAGTCACCTTGAGGATTTATCTCTGAAAACACTTCAGCACCTCCTAAAGAGAAGACAACTAGGGAACTAGCAGTGCTCAGAATTCAGTGTTTTGAAGGGCTGGACTGCAATCTTGTGCACATTCTGTCTGTTTTATTCCCTAGCTCAGGGCTGGCATAGCCCATGTACGTGACTCCAGATGCTGGCAATAGAGAGTACATTGAAAGCAGAACTGGGCCAAAATGTTCTCTTTGGACTTCTTCAGGAATATGGGAAAGTACAGATTGAGATTCAGGGTGTAAACTGAATCCCATTGAAAGTTTGTTACAGTCAGTGTGGTTTCCAGGTGGAGTGAGAGACAGCTGGGGGAAACCTGTTCCCCTTCAGTGTATTTACTGCATAATGTGAGCAGCCGCACTCTCTAACCCAGCAGCAGATATTCTGCCTTGGATGTTGTATATATTATGTTGCTGAAAGAAGAATAACACAGAAATAATGTCCAGCTATTACAGGCCTTAACCTTTTAGCCCCGAGGGACTGCTCTGAGTTTTGTCTGAAGAGTGCCTGTAGGGGCAAGGTACAAATTTGCAGGTGCAAAGTAGTATTTGCAGCTACAGATCACAAAGGTGCAAATGCCACGTTCTGGTCTTTTGCTCTGCCATACGCCAGCCTGCAGGCAGAAAACTGGGCACTGTGCAGAGCTCTGATGAAACCTGTGATCCTGATTATTTAATAACATTCCAGTCAAAGGATATACCACCTCCTGCTTCTGTGATATGCATTTTCATTTTTTGGAAGGGCTAGGACACTGCCTCTTTCTGCCAATTTCTGAAGTCATGACCTTTAGAGTCTGTGTGTGGCTTCTTGTTCCTTCTGCATCCAGCTTAGAGATTTTACAAATCTTCCACCAAGGGGGATGGATTACACTGACTCCTGCATTCTTTTGTGTTCTCCAAAAGCTGTAATATTTACCAACAAAAATCTCTTCTCAGTCTAATCCAGTTCACATGAAAATCACATGAGGCTGCCTCCTGCAAGAGGCAGCCTTAAAATGTAGTACATGATTTTGTGCTTATTGTCTTCGTTCCCTTGTCCTTACTTTTTCTTCAAAGGAGCTATCTGTGCAAGAAGGGTGAAAAGACACAGGCCTTGGAGTGCAGACCTGTATGAATTAACTTAATGGCAAGCGTAGATGAATACTTGCTATCCGGAGAGCATAAAGTACAGAGATTGCATTTATTAAACATGTATGGGAAATTTCCAAACTCCAGCACTGCCACAGCGCTGTGAGGGAAGGCTTGTATTGCTACACGAGTCCAGCTTGTCTGCCAACATGTCTACCCATTCTGCAGGTGTATGTGTTACAGCCCAAGGCAAAAATATCCATGCCTTTCCCAACAATCTCATGGTGCTTCTGCAGGCCAGATGGTTCCAATTTGAGGCCTACGCTCGGTGATGTAGCTGTATTGAGTTTCTTCCCTGAAACCAACAAAACCTGCTTTAGCATTTTGCTTGGATTAAAATATTTGTCCCTTTTTTTCACAGGGCAGAAGAGGGACTCCTGAAGCCACTGAAGGAAGGAAATCATTACAGGGTTCTACAGAAGTAGGTCATGTGCTACAGCTGCTCATAGTTTAAGAGGAAGAAACATGGGACCTCAAACATGGAACACGACTCCTTCAAAATGCTTGAGAGCAACCCAAGAAAAACATCCTCAGAGGCTTATTTAATAAACATTATCTATAATAGTCTCAATGTGTGCTCATGTTTCCTTAGGAGTTTGCACCTACTTCCCAGAGCTAACAAGATTCCAAAATAAAGTGCAGAATAACTTAATGAAAAGGATTTAATAGTTTGTGTTAAAGCTAATATGGTCTATTAGGAGCTGTCATTTTATAAACAATGAAGGTATGTCACCCCCTCTATTGCCATAAAACCATTCCACACAAGGTTTGTAAACAATCAGTAATGTTCTATAGAACATTCACAAAAGACAATTAGAGCCACATTTGAAAAATGTGCTTTCACTCACATTTGATTTCTTTTTAGGTAAACTTAAGAGCATTCTATATCTATGTAGTAGACAGATAAATGTATAGCATAAATACATATATAGTCTGTATCTATATATCATGTATATATATATTTATAGATGTGTGCATATGTGGATTTCATTAGAAATCATACAATGTTCATTATCTTAAAAGTACTGCTATTTCCACAGTTTAAAAAAATGCCTAAAGTCAACCATTAAATCAACTGAAAAGTTTTTAAATATAATCAAAGTGTCACTTCACTGTGACTTTTTCTTTTTTCATAAAATTTTTGTGAAGAAGACCTGTGTTCTTTAGCAACTGTGAACACAGAAGATTATGGACAGAAACAGGGCCAGTTTTAATGCGTGGGGTTCTTTTCTTCACAATGAGACAAAGTAAAATGTGTGTAATTCTAAAAAGGGACTCTCCAAGTCTTGGGGCTCCTTATGCTTGATGGCATATTCTGCCTGTGTGAGCCTAGAGGATGGCAATACTGTTGTAAGCCATAATTTGAAGAGGCCTAAGGAGATGGGCAGAAGAGCTCCCCAGCACCTTCCCATGCCCCATGTTTTTTGGAAGCCAGGCAGGAATTAAGTATGAGAGAAATCAGACCTAATGACTACAAGGGAGGTGCTTCTGGCGTACAGTGAAGTAAGTGTTTGAAAAATTAGGTCCATAAAGTGTCTTTATTCCTTATTGCGACATGATCTAGGAGGAGATGAAATAGTCAAAAGATGACTAACTCGGTAAAAGAAAATGGATACAACCTTATTATTTATAAAGTGAACTCCTCATTTAAACAAGGCAGCTTTTTCAAAGAGATTCTTACTCAAGAAAACAGGCAAGAAGGAAATTTTAGTCTGAGGTCATTCTGTTACATATTTACCTTACAAAGATTTATCGGAGCTACTTCTGCAAAGTTTGTCTTAGAACTGCCAGGTTCTTTAAAACCATGTGTCTGGAACTCCTACTAGAAAGCTGAGCAGAGACATATATAATGAAATAGTAATTAATTGCAGCAAGTGTTAAACAATCTTTTTGGAAAATTTGATTAGTCAATATATTTTGCTGCTTCCTTTTACAAATGGTCATTATTCGAACATCAGGTTGGGATAAGAGGGAACATTAAACAAGAGATCCTACTTGAAGCACCATATAAATCATAAGGACAATGAGGAGACTGTCTGTCTTTTCACGTGACAGCAACACCAAAAAATTATAGGATAAACGCATCCTAAATATGTTGTTTGGCTACTCCCTTCTTTCCTATAGCACGTAAAATTTCTCAGATTAATAAAGAAGGAAACAGTTTTACATCTACATTCCCAACTATTGTCAATGATTTCATCGAAATGAATATTATTGATTTACAGAGCTGCCTTTGCTGTCTTTGTGACAGCACACTTGCGAGACCCAACACGATTTCCTTGTTGGTCAACGGACATATTTTAGATATTTTTAATATGTAACCCACTGAGTCAGATCTAGCATTAAATCCATGTCTAAGATTATTCAAATCTGCTGCTGTGTGCTAGAGAAAGCTGAAAGGAATTCACAAAACATCCTAGATAGGACAGACGTTCATGTAATGAAAGTACTTTGTCAGCTTACAGTGTCATTTTCACAGGGATAAAAGCACAAATCAGTTGTTTTTGAATAGAAGACATCCAAATAAAACTAATGCCCATGGACAGAGGTAGAGCCTAATAAAAGCAGCTGAGCAGACCTGTGAAGTCTGAGGATTCATCTGAGCTCCCAGAATCCTGGAATTTATCTAACTAAACATAGTTGTTTCCATCCAGACATTTGCATCACTTGAGGCTCCTTTTGAAGTAAATACATAGAAACAGGCATTTTTAGGAGGTACCTTCTCAGCATCTCCTAGGGCTGACATCTGCATCTGACTAGATGAACTGAGTTTCAAAACACCACTTTGCCTCTACAGACATTGAAGGGATCCAAGGAATCACCCTGAGGTGTCAAAGTATACAGGACAAATGTCTGAAACTAAGGATTGAAGGAATCTGTCCCTCAGTCTATTATAACAGCTACTAGGAAGAAAGTTAACTCTATCCAAGTTTAAACCAGGACAAGAGCTACTCTTGGAATATGAAGAAAGGATACAGAAGCATACTGTACGATTTCATATTCTTTGGGGTGAGGAATATCTAGATTTTACAGTTCTGAGTTTCTATTATACTATTGTTACTGGTCTTGACCCAGAAATGATGGGTTTGATGAACTTGTTTTAAGCTTGATGGTATTTTCAGTATATTTGAAGTATAAAGCAGTATTTATATCTTTGATTTGGTGTGCACAGAGCCAATCTCACAGTTTCAAACATGATTAAAAGATTTCCTGCTTCCTGATTGTTTTCAAATGAAAATTATTAAGAAAGAGATAATTTTAATTTTTCACTCAAATGGATATGATTTTAGTGTTTATTTACTTTCTAAAATCTCTATACGATTGGAGAGATCTGAAAGAGGGGATGCAGGATGGAGAAACAGATTCCTGTGCTCACATTAGCTTTGTTTTCAAAGCAAATTTCACTGTTTTAGACTTCTTTCTTCCCAGGTAGATAAGGAGAAAACAAAATATTGGTGCCAGAGACAGGTGCCTCTAATGTATTCTTGTCAGACATGCTGGGAACAGGAGAGCTCTATTTTTGAGATACTACTGTTAGCTACATTACGTGGAGGTCTTGTTAGCGGTAAGCAGCAAATTGGTGTTTAGCGATGCAGCTGACAGCACTTATTAATTTGGGGGAAAGGGAAAGAAATCTCCAAATTCTCAGAGAGACAGGCATAGTCTTGTGTGTCAATATGAGGAATTTATGCAAACATCTTCTCATTCTAATGAGGTAGAAAAAGCAGTACTGCAGAGACGGTAGTAAAATAACAGCTTATGCCCCGATTCAGGAAGCATGTACTTAAACCATCTTTATGCAGGACAGCACTTAATCCTCTGCTTAACTTTGATTTACATGGGTGCTTATGTGGTATCTCAGATAGGGATGACTAAAGGCTGGGATGAGCCCTACCTCAATTAATAACAGATACAGCTCTGCATTCATCTAATGATGTTAATAGCAATAACAGTAACAACAATAATTTGTGACTAGGTAGCTGCTTTCATTTAAATTGATCAAATAGTAAGCTGCACAAACAATAATGATTTAAGGCTCCCTGCACTCCTGAATTGGGAAGAAGTTTGGGCCATTCACCCAGGGTAACAGAGCACCTAAAAATGAACAGTGTGGGAATTATACAACTGTGGTGCCTAAGATAAAGAAAGCAATGAGCTGGTCAGCCTGCTTGGTCTGTCCAGTAGTTGATTCCCTGTATGTTCACTGGTCGGTTTGAACAAAATTAATAAAGGGGAATCTCCTGTCTACAAGGACATTCTGTGGGAAAATGTAGAAATATTGGGGTCTCCTGAATGCCCTCCAGGCCACTGTGCAGTCACAAGAAGATACTTTCCATTGTCATCATCTAATAATATACAAAGGGGAATTTAATTTAAGTTGTCTTTATTTGAAACAAAAGCATTGCAATTTGCATGACCAGTGCAAACTGCTTCTAAAACAAACCGATTTGGAAAGAACATAAGCATGAGATATGTCTGGTTTCTTGTCTGGGTTACACTCCAAAATTTGATGATCACACCCAGATGACAAATAATGAAGGTGATAGATTAGTGTATTGATGCATAATCACTGTCTAGCCTCCAAAACTTATGAGCTGCATGATTTTGAGAACAATTACTTGTAATTAAAGCAATGCTGCTCCCCCCTCAAAGAAATATTTTGTGCATAACACCAATTAATTACATTTTTTCAATGAGAATAGCTCTTAAATGTCTGTGCTGCTATTTATTTCTGACCACATTCAGAATTCTGAAGAGATATGAATTATGTATTGTTTAACAGTATTATTTTGGGGCTGGGATTGTAAAAAATACCTCCTTCTTTTTCGTTAGCATCTCTTGAATGAATTAAAAGCTAACCACTTCCACAGGGTGAGGATATGAACTAACTCTTTTAATGATGAAAGGGAGTTTTTAGCCAGACAAACATTGTCTGATGAAGTCAGTCTATCCATCCAGCTTAACTATCTGCTTATTCGTCTCTTTTTGTTTTTCTACACCCTTCAGATACAATTGGGGAAACTAAAAGCCTCATGCCCTGGAAAGAAGAAATCTACCATTGTGCTAAATAAATATTACTACACTTGGCTTTTAAAAAGCAAGAATGTGTCCTTTTTTCAGACTAAAGCACAGTGTGGATTTTCCTTTCAATGGGGTTGCAGTATAGGGTTATAGCTGATCTCATTATTAAAATATTGCTGTGAGAAAAGGTTTTCAGTAGTCCAGCTCTACATATATGAACTATTAATTCAAATGTGCATTCAAAACTGAGCTTGGCATCTGAATCCTAGTTCAGTATTTGAAATATCACATAGACTTCAAAGAGCTGTATGAAACAAAAGAAGATAGGAACCATCCATAGTTTGCTTTTCCTAAAACTGCAGCTTTACCTCACCAGTTCTGCACAAATAAACTCTGTAGTACATCTTTAAGTGAAATAAAGTACAAGATCTGAGCTTTATTCTCAGAGATGTTGTACACATGCTATTCCCATCAAATCTTTTCAACTTTTCCCCTTCCCTAGATGCCACTGAAGCCTCTAAAAGAAGTGGGTTTGGTAACCACATCTAACACCTTTCCTTCTGGCAGCTGTGGTTCCCTGAAGAAAAAGATAGGTCTCACTCTCTTTTCTACTTCAAAACAGTGAGTTTTCACTTCCAAAAAATGGACAGGCTTCTCCTGATAAATCTCTTACCAGATTTGTAAGAGACCACTGGCAGCAAGATAAACTGATGTTTTCTCCCCAGAACCTCCGTTCTCTATGAGTTGCCATCCTCATCTTGATAAGTGCTCTGCAGAATGCTGTAACAGTGTCTGCCAAGAGAGGAGCAAGGACTCCTCCTGCCTTCCCAGCTTGCTCCTGCCACCCTGAAATTCTGCCTCCATCAACATATGGAAGAGAAGCATCTTCAGATAATGCCCATGTACTCAACAGACATATGAGCAGCTGTACCCAAAGAAATGCATTTTTTGTATATCATAAATATCACACATGCCTGGGGAACAAAAAGCAAGACAAAATTTCCTTTAAAATCAGTCAGCACTCTGAGCAGAGAAACTTGTCCGTCTAACCACAGGCTCACTTGTGAGTGGCAGAAACTGAAATCATGGCCTTGATTCGTTTGTGTTTTTCTGATCTGTCACACTGGGGTCTCTGCAGTAGCTCAGCCACCCAAGGAACGGCATGCTCAGTCTTTTCCGTGACCCACAAAAACATTCTCCATGTCTGTTTTGGCAGCTGGGTGTAACTCAATCTGCTATGGTATCCATGCTTAAACAATTCTACGAGTAAGCAAAACAGCTACTGTTTTCATCTTACCATGTTTTTCATAGTATCTAGATGTTGAAATAACACTGCCAAAAAATTGACATTTTATGCTTTGACAATGATTGCTCCCGATCGTACTCATGATCTCAGGCACAGCAAGGGGCCCAAGCCTTGGCTTCCCAATGTGTCAATCAATCCTCGGCACCTATCAGGCACAAACACACTGCCACCAGCCAGCAAGTTCAAGCACCTCCGCTTGAAAATAGCTGCAGTGGCGCTGGAAAAGGAGGCATGTTTTCCACAATGTCGCAAACTTGTGAAAACAATTCTGCAACCAAAACTGAGAATAGCCTTTGCAATCGCTACCCCTCTCAGGCAGCCAGCTCACTCTTGGGTGTAAATACACAGCAATAAACTGTACCAAGGAACCATGATGCAGTAATGTTACAGTAAATTCTAGTGGAATTGCTTTTGAGATGCACCAGCCTGTGAAAGAGGAAGAGAAATGGGAGACACTCACATGTTCGAGGGAATGAAGAGGAAATACCTTTGCAGCCTCACTTCCCTACCTCTGAACACAGCTCTCCTGTACTTTGTCTGTAGCCTATGGTGCCCTGGCAGCCCATTCATGCATAGAAAGACTTGGCAGAACACATGGTTACCCTTACACTGAATTCTTTCGCCATGTGTGTTTAATATATCTCTGTGATCTGATTCAAGTGGAGCAGATTTGAATACCTCATTATACGGAGACCAATATGTCTTCATACACACAGTAATTATATTGTTCATTCTGATGTTAGAACGCTGTATCTCTTAGTGAAAGTCAGAGTACTCGCATACATTTTTTAGTCACAGACATAAGTGACTATGCTGACATTCAAATTCTAAACAAATTGCTAATGAGCTTCCCCGCTTCTTTTTTTTTTTTAATCTTCTCCCCAAAAGCAGATTTCTCAGCCTCTGAAAGAAACAGAATGGAAGAGCTTAAATGAGAAGACACACGCACATGACTGCAGTCTAAGGAATAGAAGCCCATTTCTCAGCCAGTGTGCACTGCCAGAGCTGTGTTGGCTCCTTGGGGAGAGGGAAAAAGACAGGAGAAGCAAGAGGGTGGAAATACTTTAACCACACTTCAGATGTCTACCTTTGTGCTTGGATTTTGTAATGAAGATTTATCTAAATCTCACCAAGTGAGTATTTTCCCCTAATGGAAATGCTGTCTGCAGCAGTCATTTCTTTCCTTTCTCTACCCACTACCCTTTTATCTTATTGTAGCCTTTTTGGTTTGGTAATAAAAATTGTACTTGTGATGCTACTTAAGGCGTACTCTTTGGTGTTTCCAAGCAATGTCTGAAGGTGCTCCAGGACTGCAGAATACACTCTGGATGTAGACGCACGTGGTAAAACAGATAACACCTTATGTGACCAGAAGTGGGTTTTGCAGTTTAAAGGACAGGTTTGTGACCATCATAGTGACTAGCACAGGAGTGCCCTTTGAGAAATGTCCCTTTAATGTGACCTGTGGTGCCCCCACAAGCGGTGCCTTGGGCAGGCTGCAGGCATTCAGAGTTCTTAGTGCCCAGACTCCAGTCCCTCCATCCCCACCTATGGGTATAATTCCCTGTTATAGCATTACCCTATACCGATCTGTAGCACTTGGGTTTTAATTGCTTGGCAGTCATCTTTTCTTTCCTTCCAGTACCTTGATACTTGAGGTCAGGTGTTGAAATGCCACTTAGGTTTCTGGGACCTGAGTGTTAGCAGCTGGCTTTCACTCTAGTTCCCAAATCATTTGCTGTGGGGGGTCTGTATTCAGAGTTCCCTGTGACATTCATACCCTTATTATTATCCTGTGTTAATTAAATTTCATATTGTTCTTAATTGTGTGTGTGGCCCCTGAGACAATGGGAAGGCTTCATTATTGAAAAGGCAGAATTTTATTTAGTGCAGAATTCATTGCTAAGAGAGACCTCACTTTACCTACCCAGGGAAAAGCAGCAATAGAAGGGAAACAGCTGCTGGCATATTGGTCAGGAGCAAAAACAGCGGGCAAGGCTGAAAGCGGCAAGACCAGTAAAGCGAGAAGAAAATTTAAGCCCATGTGTTTAAATTCAATCTTAGACTAAAAGACTAATAATAACATGTATCATCCCACTTGTCTTTCACCAATGTTGTATTTTAAGAGAAAGTTTCTAGTGTAAAATTTACTCCTTTTTCAGTCAAAAAATTATTCAGCTGCAGGAAGGAAAGGCATTCAACAGGATGGCTCAGAGCACATTTAATGAGCCAGGCAGGAATAACAGGCTCCCTTTCCCTCTTCCCTCTCAAGGGCTGCAGAGGACATTTGTAAGCATAACTCTGGGCCCCTTGCTTGCTGAACTGCTTCTCCATTGTGCTGAATTTCTTTCCACTTTCTGTGGGGGAAAAAATGATACCACTGTGCAGCGAAGCACATACCTTCTTCAAGGGGTGATGAACATTTGGTAACAAAATTCCTTGTCAATCTATGTGGCTTGCTCCCTGTACTCAGACTAACTCTTAGCTTCTCTTCCTGGTGAAAACTGGAAGTACATGTGCTTTCTCTGCAGTCATATATTATGCCCCAGTGATATTGTCCTAGATAAGCATGGCTTTCACAGGCTGCATCCTCTTGTCTATCTCCCTGTTTGTGGGAAAAGAAATGAACACACAGTGTGTGTGCTTGTTCCCAGAAAATTCCAGTTGTGTTTGCTGGTTTTTATCTTTTTTTGTCAAATGGCTGTGGATGCTCTTTCATTGCTTCCCATATGAAAAAAAGTCCTGATCAAATACAGTGCATACCAGCTGGCAAAGGGATGGGTTCCCAGCAGGCTTTTGGCATTTGATATACTCATGTATGTGAACAGGTTGATATGATTAAGGTTAGTGAATGAGACACAATTCCAGACTTTTCTAATTTTTGTATAGCATTAAATATTTGCTGGTTCTTTTTATTTTGAAGCAAGCAGAATGCTATTTAATACTCACAATGGCAACCTGATGGTTAAAATATAAGGGGCATTCTATCCTTCTCCTACCATGCTATGACCGTAAACCAGACCTGCAAATGGAAAAGAATACAGCACAAAATAGGATTGCATATCTATATGCCCAAGTTTTAAAAGCTTCACTGTAGACGAGAGAAAAACTACATGGGTTTTATTTTTATTGCGTTCAGTGAAAAGTTATTAGGACGTGATCTGGGGACCTCTACACCTGTAAAACCAAGGGCACTGAGGGGACAGAACTCCGTGTAGTCACCACGCTGCAATTTGCTGGTTGGCTTGTGTCTCCTTCCAGCCACGCAGTATTCCCAGTTCTCTTTGTGCTGTACTCAGGAAGGGCACAAAGCTGTTTTCTTTCCAGACAATTTTACCGATGGGCCTGACTGCTTAATTGGTTTGGCATAGGATGCCAGAGCTCCACCATTTGTCTATGCTTCCTGTTTGCTTCTCGTCTGTAATTCAGGCTGTGGAACGGCTCTTGAAAGTTTAGTGTGGTATGGTGTGGCAGATTGTGTAGCAGATTGTGTGGCTTCTTATTTGGTGACAAATTTGGTGTTATTTAGATAGCCTTAGGTAGCTCTTGACCCTCCAGCCCCTCGACTACTCATTTCCAGCTCCACATCATTGCAATGCTTTG
Source organism: Motacilla alba alba (assembly GCF_015832195.1). Classification (NCBI taxonomy): domain Eukaryota; kingdom Metazoa; phylum Chordata; class Aves; order Passeriformes; family Motacillidae; genus Motacilla; species Motacilla alba. The sequence continues at coordinate 96,192,405 of NC_052016.1, read as the reverse complement.
CTTAGCCAGGTGCTTATGTGGCCATGAAGTACAGCAGTTCATTCATCTAGTGGGAAAAGCAGATTTTGCATCCCCCACCTTGTTCGCTGTTTGGCTGTGGAGGCAGTTTTGCCAGCACTGCCCAGAACTTCAGTCCTGGCACTGAAGGGCCACTTGAGGAACCGTGGTCTGCACCAGTCATTGCTCCTTGGAAGCACAAGTCTGTGCTCACAGCACTCACAGCATCAGCCCAGAGCCTGAAATGCTTTTTCAGCTTTTGCCTGCAGGGATCAGAGGAGTGTTAGTATTAGTGGGATCTATTTATCTCAGCTGCATTCAATTTCTCTTTTTTCAATACAACATTCTTGGGGATGAACACACTTTAAAAATGGAAAAGTGGGATATGCCCAGTAAAACTTTTCCAACAAAAGCCTGTCAAGCAATATAGGGTATGTGACTGCACGTGCACTCCTATGTACGTTAGCCTGAATGACACCAGAAAAGTTATGCCAAGAGATGAATCCTTTAGCATTGCCTAGTTCTTCTTCAAAGTCAGGAGAAGGTGGTGAATGTGTTGTAAAAGACACATATTTTGTCAAGGTTGCAGAATTTGATTTAAATAAAGTGGTTTCTCAATGATTTTTCTTACTTCTTAAAACTGTTAAAACAGAGAAACTGAGAGATCTGGTACAAAAGAAACACCAGGTTAGGAATGAGGAACAGCAAAGGCTTAAGACAGATGTTTCATGGGTGACAAGCTGGACAGGAGCTGGCAAGGTGTGCTTGCAACTCAGAAAACGAGTGATGTCCTGGGCTGAATCAAAAGAAGTGTGGCCAGCAGATCGAGTGATTCTTCCTCTCTACTCCACTGCAATGAGACCCTGCCCACAAAATGATTAGAGGGCTGGAACACCTCTCCTGTGAGGAAAGACTGAGAGGACTGAGGTAGAGCAGCCTGGTGAAGAGAAGGCTCCAGGGAGATCTTATTGAAGCCTTTCTGTACTTTAAGGGGGTGTATAAGAAATAGGAAGACATACTTTTTAGCAGGGCCTGTTGCTATAGGGCAAGGAGTAATGGTTTCAAGGTCAGTGTGGGTAGATTCAGAGTAGATATAAGGAAGACATTTTGTACGATGAAGGTGGTGAAACACTGGAACAGATTTATAGATGCCCCATCCCTGAAAACATCCAAGGTCAGGTTGAACAGGGTTCTGTGACCTGAGCTAATTGAAGATGCCTTCTCCTTGCAGGGAGTTGTACCAGATGATCTTCAAGGGTCCCTTCCAACACAAACCATTCTAGGACTCTGTGATTCTACATTCATGTAAAAACCGTATTTTGTTTGTTGATTAGGAAAGAAATTCCAAAGTAATTGAGGGTCATATTGTTATCTAATATCTTAGTGCAGCTCCACTGAAATCAGTTGAGCTCTGCTGATTTACAACAGTTGAGATCTAGCAATGACTTTCTATAACTTAAATTAATTACTGCAACACATTTATTTTTGACTTGAAGGAAGAATTTTAAGATCAGGATTGATTAGCTTTTTTTTTAAATTATTAGAGCATCTTTAATTTTATTTTAAATTTGCTTTTACAATTGATGGTAGTTTTTTGTCTCTTGTCATCATAATTTATCTGTTAAAAGTTTTTCTGCGTGTCAAATACTTAGACTATCTTTCAGATTCTCAGGTGACTAAGATAGGATTCTTTCTTTAATTAAAAAGAAGAAGATTGAGTTTCAGGGCAATCATGTTTTGATATTCCCATATGTATCTAAAGTCACTCAGATTAGGAGAACAGGACTTCAGTTTTTGAAATTAGACTTTGTTAAATTGGACTCTGAAAGTGCGTTTCCCTATCTGACTAAAATACCCATGGTTTTAAATATTACAAGGTAAGCCCTCATCAACTCTGATAGATGCTAAATGGCACTGCTTTACTGTCTTGATTCTGACCCCATTTCTTACACTGTCAATATGGTGTAAATCCTTCAAACTCTATAGAATTACTCTAGGTTTAGACTGCTATAAAAGGTTAAAGTCTACCTCTACGCCTTTGCTCCCCAGTGGAAAAATGTTTGTCATGGTAGCCACTGCAACCATAACCAGTAGATCAGATAATAGAAATTATAGTGTGGTACTGAAGGGCTTGGAGTTAGATTAATTTATAACACATAAAAATCTGACCTTCTATTTTCCTAAATTAAAATACCATTTTTATTTTTGGGGTAATGAACTTTACTAATCATTACAACTAATTAGAATTCAGAGTCCACCTCTGAGGTACCATATCAATAACATCACTGAATAGTGCAGGGCTAGGCTTCCTTGGTTATAAAAAAGAGTTGGTTCACAGTATATGGACAACATTGCTTCCAAAGCTCCCCATGCACACAGGGTCAAGAGCCCATACTGTTTGTGGGCCACTTCTGCTCCTCCCTTCTCACTCATTTCTGCCCCCCTGTCAGGGATGTCTTTCTCCCCTCCCTTTCAGTTTCAGGAGCCTGCAGGTTATTAGGCTGTAGGTCATTAGCCAGACATCACTAGCTTACCAAGAAAATGTGTGCAAAGCAAACCAGTTGCAGGAAGAAGAGAAGATAGAGCTAGTGTGGGTCAGCAGCATAGCCAAACAGAGTGTCCATCTCCAGATTCCACTGCTGGACTTTGAGGTCCCCTCTCTTGTGGCCCAACAGCAAATGCCCCGTTTACATCCTTCCAGTGAAGGAAGTATTTCAGAGCTCACCACAAGAGTTCTTTTTGAGATTCAAGTCCTTACAGTGATGCTGGCTTTTAATAACACACAAATACCAATTTCTGTCGTTTCAAACATCCACAGTCATACTTACTCACAAATGATTCTGCCTACCCTAATCAATCTCTTTAAAGGAAGTGGGGGGAAGAGATGTTGATGAAAATCTCACCCTTTTATTTGTACTCCTCAGTTTTTTCTGGTGAAAAACTTTGTCGCTCTAGATGGTGGCTGAAATTGGCAGTGAAAGAGTCACTAACTTGGACAGTGGTTAACATGATGGTTCTTTTGACCTTGATAGGTTTACCTGCCAGGACAACTGAGGCACTTGCAGAGCCTAGGACGAGCAAGGGCTGTGGATAAACCCACCATGGGACGCCCTGTTAGCTGAGTGGCACTGGCAGCAAACAGTGCAGTGAATGACAGTTAAAAGCACAGCGGAAAAATATGCCTCTCAACTAATTTGTAACTGAAAGGTCAAGAATACAGAAAATTCTGCTACAGGTCTTCTGACAGTCCTGACAGAGCCCAGGCTTTGTGCATCTGATACCTACAGGTAGCGGAGTACCACAGTCTTCCAAATGGCACATGCTGCCTTGTGAACTATCTCCCTCTTTTCCATTATTCCCATTTCAAACTGTCTAGCAGTTTGTCAACCCCTTCCTCAGCATTTCATGAGAATAACAATAGTTGTCTTCCTTGCCAGCTAAGATGTGGTTCAAATTTCCTTGAATGGGTTTTTTGTTTTTTTTCTCTTTCCACAGCTGACCATCTTCCATTTTCAGCATGCTACTCTGTTGCCATTATGGATCCTTAGCAGCTCAGATCAAGTTCCTACCTGTCCTGTCACCAGGTAAAATGGCATTCTGCAACTCCTTATGGCAAGAAACATGCAGTTGTGGACTCTGTTTGGAGCCTGGGTCACCAAGCAGTAGGTGTACAATGGGAATCTGCATGCCTCCATCAACAATGCTCGTAGGATGGCTGCCACGACCAAGAACATCCTTTTCACTGCTGCTTGCAAAAGATGTGGAAGAACTGGTGAGATGTGCTGGTGTCCTACTGCTGAATTAATGTTCTATATGCAGTCTGAGCTTCTTTATTTTGGAAACAGGAAAAGAGATCCTCCCCAAAGAACTCTCCAGAAAGACTCTCAGAACTAATTCAGCAGAGCTGTATTCCTACCCTCTGGATGAGCCAAGGCCAGTAAAAGTGCAGAGTGAGATAGCAGGTAGTGGGGCTGCAGCATACAAATATCACAGATGGAATTCAATTTACGTGTGCCACGTATGAAGGGAGCAAATGCATTCTGACCAATAAGGCATAAACCCAGCACTGAAGACTACAGAACAGGTATTACAGAGAGATTAAAATACTCCCGCAGAAATGCCATGGATTGCTCAGCGACATTGTGAATGCAGTACTCACCCCTCATGTCAAAGAGCTTTGGCCACACCTCTGTCCTTGATTAGGAAAAAGATGAGATAAGCTCAGTTGGTTAGAGCATGGTGCCAATAGTGCCATGGTTGCAGGTTTGATCCCTGTATGGGCCACTTAGTTAAGAGCTGGACTCAATGGTCCTTGTGGGTGCCTTCCAACTCAGGGTATTCTGTGACTCAGAATATTCTGCAGTTGATTTCTTGCATGAATATCCAAAATGGACCAGTAGCTGATCCTGCCCACACTGCTGGCTTTGCGTGGAGTCTCATTCAGAGTGAGCAGAGCCTGTGCACGTGCTGCGGAGGAGCTGTTCACACCCAGCTAGAGCTGCGAAAAGCAGTGGGCACCTGAGACAAGCTGCCAGCAGTGGAAACCATCAGCAAGGAAGTCTTCTGTATTGCTCAGTTTGTGATTTACACTGGACCTGCATTCAAAAATACTGCAGGCCACTCAGGTGAGGGTGCCATTTAGGCAACTTCATACCCTATTCCTTCTCAGCACTGGGCAATACTTTTGTTTCCATCTTCTGACTGATCTCATGTGGCTAAAACAGGCAAAGATAGTAGTTGTTATTGTGTCATGTTTGCATGCATTTATGTGTGGTATAAACAGGGGAGAAAAAAGTGATGGTGGTCAAGTGAACTACTGTAGGATAAAGAGAGATAAATAATTCAGGTTCTCATTACAACCAAAGAGTGCAGCTTTCACAGAGAGGACAGGGACTGTCTTTGTGTGAATTGGTATTCAGTGGCTGTTTAGTAGCCATAGCATGTAATCTAGCATTAGTATTAACATAAATCAGTGGCAGGAATTAATAATATTTCTAAGGTCTTATATGATAACTGGATCCACACTATATTGTTTAGTTCTCTTGGGCATTTTAATGATCATGTAATAGAAATGTTGGAGTAGCTGAGATATTCTTTATAAAGCTCTATGAAAGGTCTTTAACACAATGTCTTTACCAGACAGTTTTGATGGAATGTGTTGTACAAGAAGAAATATACCTATTTTGGTAATATGAGTATGTTTCATTAGCTTAGTTCACAGCAATATGACATTACATTTAAAAAGGAATACAATTAATAACAATGAGAGGGTTTTTTTAGCTCCCAGAGTATAGCTGGAGGAACTGAGCAAGGAGTCAGGGCAATTAAATAGAAGGACTGTATTACCTTTGTCTGAACACTCATAACATCATCCTGTCTCAATATGTTGAATAGGGGATTTCTTTGCAGTAGGATTGTTAATTTATTTTGATGTTTCCTATAACTCGGATAATAATAAGATGGACTTTTTTATTAATCTTTAAAAATGTACAAATCTTGGGGATTAGCATGTCTGTAGATCCGTATATTTTCCATTTTCCATAGAGTAGGGAACGATTGTGTTAGAGATACACACAATAGCTACTCAGTCTGAACTTAATGGAACCATCATATCTGTGCTGTGGAAAAGTACAAAATACTGCTGGTACAGCACATGGATTAGATAACTGCAGTCCAGGGAAAAAGTTATACTTTGAGACTATTAAAATAATCAACATGAGTATTATTTTATTCAGCAGTAACCTTTATGTTCTGTGTTAAATGACAATGAAACCAGTGGAACACAATTCTTCCCCAGAGTAATGGTACTGGGCATTTCTTTCATCTCTAAAGAGGTTTCTTAATATCCTGCAATCCTAAAAATGCTATTTTTCCTCCACTTCAGGTCAGATTTAATAACAGTAACAGGAGATAAATTGATTGGGCTCAGCCAAGCTTTCAGCAGCCCTGTGGATGGTAGGCAGGGATCTGTTCCCTCCCAGGAGAAGCAGCAGCAGAAGGCAGCAGGGGCATTGCTGTGATGCCCTCAGGGAACCCAGTCCTTCTCTCTAGGGACATAGTCCTTTTCATGGCACTCCTCACTTCTCTTCTAGAGGGTCTTCCACTTGGCCCAGTCTGTTCTGCATGTATGGGTGGGAAGGCCAGGAGTCCTCCTTGGCCCTGGGAATAAGGGTGGCGAGGAAGCGACGAAGCCATGTGACGTCTTTGGCACAGCCAACACTGAAAAACATAGGGCTGCTTTGAGAAGAAGAGTCCCAAAGTGCTTCACAGAAGGAGCTCTCTTCTGCAGGGGCAGCTCACTAGTACTGCTCATACTTCCACGGCAGCAATAGTTACGTGAGGAAAAGTGTTAGGCAGGTGCCAAGGCAGAGGCAACTTTCCCCTTTTGCCCACACCTCCGTGTGCCCCATTTCATGGGTGCCTGGCAGCGGTGCACCAGAGGCTAATAAAAAACGCCGTCCCTGGGCCCACAGGGAATTAATGAACAACTCCACGACCATTCATGAGTAACATTATAACCCAGCAGGGAACAGTTTCCTAAGCCAGGGAGCTCCAGGTGACTCCTTCCACAGCAGCGCCCGGGTTAATGGCGCACGGCGCCAGCCGCCCCATCCCGTCCCTGGGCAGCAACTGACCTGGCCCTGCTTTTAAGCTGCCACATATGCAGTGACACACGGCGCCTCAAGCGATTAAATTGTGAGGGCTGCCCTTCCCTGCTCGGTGTTATTGACAGACCCATCAGGGGCAGTGATGCATCGGCACCTGCTCAGCCCCAGCGGGCCAGCACAGGACAGGGCGGCTGCCAAGCCACCATGTTTGGCAGAGAGGCCTTGCGCCCTCCCATCGACCCGCCGGGCCTCGGCGTTATCGACCGCTCCAATTTGCAGGAATTTATGGTATTGATGTGGGGCTGATTAACATTTTGTGCCACAGCAGTTCAATACAGGCTGGTAACAGCTTTTAATGATTAATTGACTTTTATGATTCCGCCTGGGCTCTGTCAAGCCGGCTGTGAATGGCGGGCACGCGCCTCCACAGCCACTCTCTCCGGTGGCACCGGGCAGTGATTGAGTGCCTGGGAAATTAGTGTCCTTGCTGTCTCATTTTATGAAAGATAAATGCTATGACATTTAATGTAGACCTTAATTTAGAACAGAACTAAACAGATCATTTTGCAATTTAATCATAAACAGGTAAATATCAAAATTGTTTAGCATTTCATGAGTCAGGCAGACAGGCAGCAGAGGTAAAGTGAAGTGGGCAGCAGTGGAATTGCAGAGGTAAGGTGAGGTAAGGTAATGAGACTTGGAGCCAGAGGTGTTTTAATAGTGGCAGCAGCATAAATTAGATGGAATATCACATCCACCATTCAGGTATGGTCTGCCCATATGGTGATCTTGTTCGCTCTTTCATCCTTTAATCTCATCCACTGCTCCCACTCTAGCTGTAAGGTGAGGGCTTCTGACACATGACATGATACATGGAAAAAAAATGTCACCTACTGTTAATTTGTTACCTAAAACAAACATAATCATTATGGAAAAATTGCAAAGGAAAACAGAATTTTATTATACCCCATAACAACTGAAAAAAAGATTGTCTGGAAGGCTGTGTGCTGTCAACTCCTACCTTCCTGTGTTCATATTTATAGCCTATTCCTTTGCATTCGTGTTAATTAAAAAGATTGTAAGTTTCTTTTTAAATAACTGTCTAAACAAAATGTCATATTATGCGTGTTTATACATACAAAAGCTAAAATGGCATATTTTGATCCTCTTTGAAATTTTATTCTCTATCTTCTCCTCAACCCATCACCCCCTCAATTTGGTACAATTTTCAGAGGAAATGAAGCTGCAATGGGTCGGATTCTTAAATCATTTTGACCCCCTTCAAAAGAGCTGGGGAGCTGCTGAATCTCCCCATTCAAGGATTCCCTTGGCACTAGGGAGTTCCTAGCTCATACAAAGCTGACAGAGCCAATTCCTATGCCATCTGTTCCTACAGAAACCATTTAAAAGAGCCCAGTGGAGGCAGACCAGGGGTGCAGTTGAGGTATTTTCCTCTCCCTTTTCAAGACCCTCATGAAGGCAGTAGCTAACCTGTTACAGTACAACATGAACCCCAGGAATAAAAAGCTAAAATGAGCTCTCTAGCTATTCCTCTAAGCTTTATCCAGTACAATTTCCCAGGGATAATCCAAGAAGCCACGCAAAACAGACCAGCTCCAAGGGCTCTTCTCTTTAAACCTGAATCACTTTCTGGGAGTCAAGAAGCAATCAGACAGAGGTAAATTGCAAAACTGATTGGGCTGTAACATCTGAGGAAAGGGGGAAAAGGGGAAGGGGGACAAATGTCTGGACAAAGCTGTGCACGTCCACCTCTTTACCCTGATCAGCAGAAAATCTCATCTAATAGCAGTCCTCAGCCAGCTGTGTGATACCTGGAAGGGGGTACTTAGCTCTTGAATCAAAATTCACTGTGCTGAGCAAGACCCTTAAAGCTCTGTGTACACTGTCTGTTTGCCTATGGATTTGTCCTGATGAGCTTTGTGACTCTCCTGACGCTGTGATCCAAATGGCACGTACTCTGGCAGGTTTCTGTGCTTGAAGGCACCAACAATTATCTGAGAGGTAGTAAAGGATGGCTTTTTAAATCACTTCTCAACTGGTGCCATTTGTCACTCTGTCAGGAGGAGCATGTCCTTCTTCACCATCAGGCAGGCTGGTGAGGAAGCAGGGTCCTGCCTTCCCTGGAGTGAAACAGGAACAGAGTAAACCTATCTCAGCAAGAGGTGGTGACTATGTGCTGAGGGGGAGTCCTGATGTGCTGTTTCTTTGTGGCTTTTTTAATACAACCATTCAGACATTTGCTTCTGTCTCTCAGCCCAAGCTTCTGAGCAACCGGCACATTTGGAGTGTGACAGCATACCACACCATGTGTGGGACAAACCAACGTGCCTTGCAGTGTCCCAGAATCCAGCATTGTTGCCTCAAGGAAGAGAAAGAAGACCAGGTCCCCAGGGCTTTTCAAGCTACAAGAGGGGAGGGGAAGAAGTAAACCATGTCCAAGGGCCATAGTTAGATGCTGCTATCATCGCTGTGGGGATGACTGCTGATCCTTGGAGGAGCAGCAGGTTGCTTGATGCATACTGACCTCTCACTTTGTGTCATCACAGAGCCTGGCTTTCAAGGACATAGGACACAGGTTAAATGGCTATTATAATAGCCCATTTTAACGTGGGCAAAGGTCAGTCTAAGCCACTGCTCACATTTTGCTTGTGATATCAGCTGGCCCTCAACAGAATTCAAGTGGGTCCACACAAGCTGCCCACACAGGATCTCCACTGACCCAACAGTTTGAAGATCCAGCCTAGGGAGTGGCATTCTGGCTTTAAATATCAGCAGTGAGTAAATTCCCAGTTTAGGTCACAGGCACAGGCTAAGGTATAGGCAACATGCAAGTAGAAAAAGTTTAAATTCCCTTGACACTGACTGGCGAAATCTAGCACTTAAAAAGTAACCATTTGAAGATGGGCACAGTGAGACCTCTGTCTGCCCCTGTGGGTGCCCATAGAGCTCCAGTTTTGGACCTAAGGTCACAAGACTAATCTCTAGGATGGTAATGCCATATATTCATTTGGCCAGGATTACAGATGGAGCAGGCATGTCTGTCTATACTCACCAATACAAATATACCCTAAGCATGGGCACAGCAAGCTAAGTATGTCACTGAAGCCAAAAGAAATCCCAGTGAGGGGAGTTTTGCCCCACATCAGAGCTGCAGTTAAATGTGCCTTTGAATCTCAGGTTCTGAACCAAGCTGTACTGTGTTTAGCTATTTTACTTGCACATTTGAAGGCAGGTGGCTTGTTTCTTTCCTCCTTTGAGATGAGGTTCACAGTGATACCACTCTTAGCTAATAACCAGTTGAATATGAGCCCCAGAAGTGGGACTCAAGCGCTATCTCAGCAGACTGTACAATAATGCAGAGATAGCAGGTTCATCAGAAGGATATAGGTAATAATGGGAATAGTGAAGAGAGAGTGCGTCTGTTTTCTCTGCTATCTGGGTAACCACGCAGCAGAAAGCACAGATCATAGAGCCAGAGGCAGCAGAAAGGAGTGCCATGAGTGGTGCAGGTAATAAGTATTCCCACTGAGAATGAGAAGATCTGAACCCTGAAGTTTGGCCCTCCTTATCTACACGCAATGTTAAAACAGTGCCTCGCCTTTGCTCTATTTAGCTCTGCAACTATAGACTCCTTGACTGCACTGCTGCTCACTTCAGAGCAAAGTAGGATGTGGTCCTCTTCTCTGCTACCTCCTCTTTCCCAGTGAGAGTCTCCTTAAAGGACCTTCAAAATCAAGAGAACTGAAAACTTTTGTTTCCCAAAGCATTCAAGCTGCCAGGCGATTGCACAAAGAGCACACAGCGGTTGTCATGTTGGAAAAGAAGTGGCTGAGAATGCTGAGACCCAGAGTATATGAGACTGTGCTGACATGGTCTTTTGCAGATGGAGGTGAGCCTGTTTTGTCTTTTTTCCAAGCCAGATGGGTAACTGCTTTACTGTAAGCTGATCCTGAGTAACGGAACTACACCTCTTCATATTCAAAAGCTTCTAGTTAGCACTGTGTGCCCCAAAAAACAAGCACAAGGGCTCTCAGCTGCTGCCAAAACCCGGAATAGTCCTATGGTATGGTCCTGTGGACCTCTGGGGCAAACCCTGTTGGTTCTGACCCAACAGAGTATGAGGTAGGGAGGCCCAGCTTGTGGAAGGAAATAGGAATGGTTTAACTATGTAACCCCGTAGCAGGGCCAGTTCAAAATGTAAAACAAATAGGCTGTTGCTTTTTCTGCCACATGTTGCAAAAAAACCAAAAAAACCCAACCCCAACCCAAAGCAAACAAAAACACGACACCACTACTTTGCTTCAGACAGAGACCAGGAAAGTGAGGCAGAAGCCTGTGTCTTGGGGCAGCAATTAGTGCCTCACATTCTTTATTTCTCTGGCAAGACCGAGAGTCTTGTTCTCCTGAATCCTTAGCACCCACTCCAGAATTTGTTGTTCCTTTCACTGTACCTTAACACTTTCTGCTACATAGGAAAGCAGGCCCCCTACTCCTCTACCTGCAGGAGGGTTACCCACTCCTTTTTACTTGAGCTGGCTGTCAGTGGGAGTGGCTGGACACATACAGTAGAACTGTACTGGGCACCTAAGGAAGTAACACTCAGCAACATACGTGCCTTGGAGACGCCTAATTCAGATTGGCAGGATTTTCTGTGTGAACTTCAGTATGTACCTACATTTTGCATAAGTTGTATTTTAGGTATGTAAGGGACTGTTTGGGATTGTGCTCAGGTTCATCTTATGGTGCCTTGAAGTTCTACCCACTTACCTGCAAAAAGGAGGGTGAGGGATGCAAGGAAGAGGGGAGTATTCTGTGTTGTTTGAATAGCACAGCAGAACAAGAATCAGAGAAAGAGACAAACTGTGTGGAAAAAATTTCAGCCCCACTGAAGTGGGGTCAAAAATTCCACAGACTTCAACAACTTTCTATACTATGGCTGCATGTGCTTGTGTCTCACTGCAGACCACTTTCAATGACACAGTTTTAATAAGTTGTTTGACTACTGCAAAGGGTGAAATGTGACCTTCACCTTTTTTATTAGGGTGCTACTCTGACTAGCATGTAACATTTCTTTACATCAGACCTGCATCAGGTAATACAGGAAGAGCATTGTACTATCAACAAAGTTTTTCTCTCACAATATAGAATGACTGGCATTTAATTTCTTCCTTTGCTATTCTGTCATGTTCCTCTCTGTTGTATTGAATATTGGTCCATACGTACACTGGGTTCAGCGAAGATTCCCATATTCAGCCTCACTTTCGTTTAGGTGCATGCCCAAGGATACTGGAGAAGAAGTGTGGTGGACAGTATCTATAATTACAGCTCAGATATTTATCCATTCAAAAATAAAACAATAAAATTTTGAGCAAAAATAATATTCAGTATTTTTACAAGAGAGTCTATTGTTTTTCTGCAGTCACATACCAGCCATTACTCAACAAAATTCCACACATTATCTTTCTCATGAGTTCAGAGGGCACTTACCAAGTGAAATTTCCACCTGTAGGCACTGATTTAGTCTTCTTTTTATGATTCCTCTTCCAGATTTATAAGAGAATTTAATTAGGCTTCTTATAGATTTCTTTGGCAATTTTTGAATATATATATCTATCTCCTTCTTGATTACGATCCCCTTTAACTCACTGGATGTCCCAAATTATAAGCTTTGCATGGAATCAGTTGCCTTTGGCTATGTTTGGTATTATGTTACCTTCTGTTCAGTTAACGGTGTGGAGATAGACCATAAGCACTGGAAAAACCTCAAAGCTCTTTTCTGCTGTTTTGAAATTGAGAAAGCAGAAACATAATTGCTTTTGTTGGATCACAATCCTGAATAGCAAAAGACTTTTTAAACATCTGCCCTTCTTTTGATTGGCTTTACGTCTTCTCTCTTTTTTGTCTACTGTTCATTATTCTGCATTTTATTCACTAATGAAAAATTCTATCCATGACAATATTTTCATATGCTGTAAGATGACTGTGATTCAATGCATTTAATCTGATCTGGCCCTACAGAAATCCTTAACAGAATGTGACAATATATGTTAATTCTGTGAGGTTTGTATTTCCTTCTTGCTTGTGTAATATCTGATCTGTCCTGCCTACAATCTCAGGGCAATCTCCTGCAACTCTGACTTTTAGCAGAGCCAGAGTCTAACTCCCAGCACGTATTTGCAACACCTATTGAAGTCAAACAGCACCGTGTAGCTATATGGAAAGTAAATCTTGCTTTCTTTGTCATTGAAGCCCTGCTCCCATGCAGATCTGTGACAAATCAACACTGACTTTCATTCTGCCAAGATCAGGTGTCAGAATTAGTACATTTTACATGGGATTCTCTCTGATGGGAGAACTTGCATGTGTTTCCAGGTGCTGATCTCCTGCTCGCTCTTTATCACTAATCGAATGACTTGATATGTCTCTCTCCTTTCTTACTTTTTTAATACCACTGTCAAATACCTATCATGACATTACTATGCATTCCTAGGGAAATGTAGCAGCCAGAAATAATGCTGATCCCTGAGTGGATTGGAATAATCCATTCATTCTGCAGGGAATAGCTACCTTATTCAATACTAATATTGAAATTAAGAAATCACATTCGGTCTTTTAACATGGGAAGACAATACAAATAATTGAGGAATTTCCTAATGAGTCTGTTATTAAAACAGTATCTAGAGGTAACCTGAGCACTCAGACAACTGAAATGTGTCCTTTTCTTTTTTTTCTGGTTTGAGCATAATTCCTGGCATCAATACCACAAGTATTTTCAGTGCTACCTGGGAATAAGAGGAAATGAAGGCAGGAGACTTTTGAAAAATCACTTCTGATTTTGCTCATTTAAGACCTACTTATTTCAAAAGAAATGAGGGCCAAACTTCCAAGTGCCAATAGTCCCCTGTTGGATCCAGATTTTCAGAAAGATTCCATTCTCATTTACACTTCTCAATAGAGCATTTTTCCACAAGCGCTCAGCAGCCAGCAATTCTTTCTGGCCAGGAAGCCATTGAGAAGCTGGCCTTTTTCTTTTTTTTTTTTTTTCTTTTTCTCTTTTTTTTTTTTACCCTTCTGTGCCTAAAAGGGAATGGGGAGCTCTTTTGTGAATAAGGTTCTTCAGACAAGTTAGGCTTGATGAGCCTGGCTCTGAGGGAAGAAGTGAAGTACAACTTTCCTCTCTGAAGCCTCCAGAGGCTGTGGGCGCTAGGAAGACCCAGTCTACTGTTGGGCAGAGATAGTTCTGAGAGAGCTAGCTTGGAGACTGGAAGCAATGGAGAAACACCCATAATTCCTCCTGGAGCTTTGCAGTATGCGAGGGAACAAGTATTTCCATGAATACCAGAATTATTCCGGAAACCTAGTTTCCAATGGAGTTAGTGTTTCATGGCTGACTGACATTTTAAATGAATTATACTATTGCTGCACTGTGAATTCTGCCCTTATCAGACACCGGAGAATCCGTAGGGGAGAGAAGCCTGGGCTGTGGAGTGGATTCCCTTATATCTAATAAGGTATAAGCTCTGACTGAAGCTTTCCTTCACATACATCCATTCTCTTTCCCAGGTGGATTCTCTCTGTGTCAAACGAGAACCAACCGTGGGCTGCAGCCTTTCCATCAGTAGAAAAACTCTTCAGCTTTCTGTATTCGCAAAAACTTACCAACTTGATTATCTCTGGAACCTCTGCCTTTCTGTCAGGTTCAGCTACAATTACCCAATGGGTACAAAAGTTTTTAGACAACTGTGTGTGCACACGCACATGCACACACAGAGCAATTATATGAGCTGTGCTTCCTCATGGAGCCAGGCTAAAAACACCCACTGATAAACTCCAAATGACTGAAGTCTGCTGTGTCTCTGAGTGAGTTGGGCAGGCTGTAATAAAGGGCTGAGTGGAAAGAGAAATAAATTATTCTGTGTCTCCTGTCCTGTATGGCAATCAGGCACGTCTCCCTCCTCTGCTAGCCATAGGGTCTCCCCATCAGTCGGCACCGCTGCTCAGCCCCTTTGGCACGGAGTGCGCTGTGGGGGCAGTCAGGGGGGCTGGAAGTGTTCCTGGCTGGTCTGCCAGTGTGAAGGATTGGCAGTGTTTCTTGCAGTTTCCTTTCCCATGAGCAACTAGCAGCAATCAAATACAATCTAGCCGTTATTATTTGCCGTTAGTTTCTTTGATTGTGATTTGGAAATACGTTGCTAAGGAAAGCAAAAACCGTGGTTAACTGATTGATAGAAAATAGGAGTCATAGAAAACATCTGGAGAGCCAGATGAGTACGAGTCATTGTTTAGTTTAATACCCTTATAATATTTGCTGCAAACAGCCAAGCTGAAGGGTGGATTCTTCATCATTTTTATTATGTGCTTATTCCAAAATATTAGTGAATGGGCTTTGGCAGCAATGTTTGATTCGTGCCCTTTTGCCCAGATATTACCATGTCTTGGCTTCCTGAGGCTGTGTAAGGCCAAATTATCAGAACATAATATTAAAATATAAGAATGGTCATAATGGATAATACCAACATCCCTCTATACTCTTGCTTCTGATGGTGACAAATAGCAGACGTTTTGGAAAAATTACAAAGGCAAAATATGCAGCTATTATTCTCCAACACACTCTTGTGTCTTCTAGCGATTAGCAACTAGAGAACAAGCTGAGCCAGAAGTGGTATCTTTGTAGTTAAGATGGATGGATGCATGGATGGATTTTTTTTTTTTTTTTCTGCTTGGTTACTCCTCCTCGGCCGTTAAAGGTAAAAATAGGTAGGTTACATTCTGCCTAGGAAAAAATGCTGAGGGAAATCCTGCAGCTGGAAACTTTTGGAGCCATAGGAATTAAACTTCATCAAGCT
The DNA here is from genome assembly GCF_015832195.1 of Motacilla alba alba. NCBI lineage: Eukaryota > Metazoa > Chordata > Aves > Passeriformes > Motacillidae > Motacilla > Motacilla alba. The sequence goes on along the minus strand of NC_052016.1, from coordinate 96,176,933 downwards.
GCAGTGACGTGTCTAAGCTAAAGTAGGAGAGAGTCAACCTCTCTGAACTTCTGATCTTTGCCCTTCAGCTTTTGGTGAGCTGAGGAAAACAGGGTGGGGGGAATGGGGTGGGGGCTGGGGGTTGAAGCTGACTGCAGGTGTCCAGAGCATCCCTTCAGGTGGGCTGGAAGAGACAAGACCAGCACAGCACCTGGCTGACCATACAGCCCTTCAGCTGCAGCCCTGGGAGCCAACACCCTGGTTGGAACATGCTCTTCAAATCCCTTTGAGCAGAGTAGTCTCTGAGTAGACAGAGATAGTTGACTGAAATGTGGTTAATGGCCAACATACTTCAAGTCTTTACAGGTCCGTTCCCATGCTGATCACAATTATTCAACAGCTGTGATTTACATGTGTTGTGGATTATTCTAAGAACCCTCTGTGGGCCCAGGAAGACAGAAAAATATTAGCACATTTCTGATTTTACAGATACTGAGACTTAAAATCACTTTTCTGAAGTTCAGAGTGAACTGGTAACTAGACCAGATATAGAAACTACTCATTCCTAAGACTCTGTTTTCAATGGCTAGCCAGCACTTCCTTTCACTTAATTTACTGTTAAACCTAGAGGCATAACTCAGAGATCCATATACCAAGGGAATTGTTTCCTCACAGAACTCTATTCAGTATTTATAGCATGTGCTTAATATGGTGTTCATATATAAAATTACATTGTTTTGACTCTTTAGATGGTATTTTAACTAACAGGAATTGTTGCATTACCAAAAAAAAAAACAAAACTGAAGAGGAAAGGGAAAAGGGAAAAGGGAAAAGGGAAAAGGGAAAAGGGAAAAGGGAAAGGGAAAGGGAAAGGAAAGGAAAGGAAAGGAAAGGAAAGGAAAGGAAAGGAAAGGAAAGGAAAGGAAAGGAAAGGAAAGGAAAGGAAAGGAAAGGAAAGGAAAGGAAAGGAAAGGAAAGGAAAGGAAAGGAAAGGAAAGGAAAGGAAAGGAAAGGAAAGGAAAGGAAAACCTGGAATGTGTTTTGTCCTCCACAAGTCAAGTGACTACCTTGCTTCTTCAGGTTCCCTTACAATTACGTGTGTTGTTTCCTTGACTGTTTGCCCTTGTTGTGAAGCCACTCATATTCTAAGTAGTTTTTTAAACAGTCTAACATGAGCAAAATATTAGCTTGTCAGAAGTGGTTGCTAAGCTTGTTGAGCCTGTGTCTCAGGAATGCTGATATCTGAGGAAGTTCTGTGAGCAGAGAACATCCATGAGGGCATCCACTGCATCATTTTTTAATTCTCTGGGGGCTATTTCTGCCCTTTCTCACATCACATTCATTTCTAACCAAAACTGATGTGGTTCTAAAGCCACCCCTGAAGAATCACCCTCCAAGGAGATGGAGTAGTCCCTGCCTTCTGCTATTCCATTAGGTCTTGTCTATTACCTATGAAAGGGTTTTCCAGCAAACCTTCACTAATATAACGCCAACAGAACCACTTCAGTGGAACTGTTTTGATGAACAGAATAATAAACCAGCAAAAGGACTTTTTTTTTCCCTGATATTTTTCTGCCCACCTCAGGCAATTGTTTTCATGCTTCTGACAGACAAAGCAAGGATGGCAAAACTTTCTGTGTAGACAAGAAATCCTGAGGGGTGTGGAACAGAATATTCACTGCTGGTCGTGGTTGCTGCTCAGTTGTCTCTCTGGGCTGCCTTATTGCGTGAGGGAGTTTACTTTCAGAACTGGAGATTAATGGAGATTTTGGGTTGATGCCATTATATTTTTTAATTTTGCCTTCTTAATGTGGCTTATTTAAAGAGAGCACTAGGGTTTCGCACTGACTGGTAGTATAGGAAATAAAAACAAGGCCAAAAATAAGAGTGCTTTAAGAAAGATCAACAGATAGCCAAAGGACTGGAAATGTTTGACCATTGGGATGTATTTATTGAAAGAAGACCCGTTTTGAAGGACAGACTCTGCCTAAGCAACTGTGGAAACAGCCTTCTGGAAGCAAGTCTGGCAGAACTGATAAGCAGAGCTTTGAACTGAGAAAGGAAGGGTACAGAGTCAAAGACTTGAATAATCTCCACACACGCATAGGGCACCAGAGGAGAAAGTATAGGTACACAAGGGTATGCTGAAGGATAAAGAAATTTAAGTGATCAGAATGGCAGGAAATAAGAATAAAGAAAGTGCAAACTGTGAAGAGAACTGCTTCCAAGGGGGCAATACAGTGAGTGTCAGGTTCAGCTCTTGACAAAACTGTGTTTATGGGGTAGAAATATTTTTAACAATATATGTACCAAAAAAGGGAAGAGCATAAACTAAGCTGTCAGGGCTCTAGATGGGACAGGTACACACTCAGAACAGAACAGAATAGCAATCACAGCTGGAACACTTGACTCCAAGCCCATGCATTATTCAGAAAAGCAGAGGTAAAGGTGAAGGTGGTGGCAGAGAACTGTGCATTAATGATATGAAACACTGCAAAGAAGTATGCATAGAAATGATAGCATACAAAAATCAGAATTTATTCCAGTTAAAATCATCTTGGGGAAAGCTGGTAAAGGAGAGTATTTGCACAGTGCAAGCCCCCTGATTTTGCTCCGGTTGTGTGTAAAGGCATAAAGGCATCAGTGATGCCATTAGAGAGGCAAATTCTATTGAGTTTGTATCATGCAGGGAAATTTTTGCCTCCCCAAATGTGGATCAAGAACAACCACCACTGAAAATTACAGACTCCAGATATTTATGGATGTAATAGTCAACAAATGTCTCAAAATTCTCACAGAGCTATTAAAAAGTAATGCTGGTTGAGACTTGGTTTTGGTAACTGATAACTGCAGCAAAAAAAAGAAAAAGGACTTTGGTTCAAGTGATCAGGGGCTGACACTTCCTAATTAAATGGAACAAGTAAATGACTCTGCTAATAAGATTTTGCATTTCAAAAGGACAGGGTTTGGTAAACTTTTGGAATCGATTATTAAAGTCAGATGGATTGCAGAGTGTAGGCAATAAAATGTGAGGGGCCTGGAGTTTCTACAGGTCTGAGCAACTAAAATTTTTGGGAATCTGTGTACCAGACAAAAGAGAAAGCCTGGCTGTGTAACCACTTCAAGAGATGTTCTAATACATTAGGTTATGTCTTTTAAAAGAAAGACCAGGTCTTAGGCAAGGAATGGACTTAAATGTGACAGGAAAGATCACCCCAAAGTCTTCCTAAGCTTTCTTGGATAATATCCTACACAGGGGGAGCAGTGTAGTACTCTTCACTTGTGTTTCACTACAGGGTTTGGCACAGCAGTGCAGAAGATGTTATTTGTTAGCTGGAGCTCTGCAGAAAACCTGTGTGTGTAAAAGGATCTGGCTCATAGCATACAGACACTACTGAAAAAAATCATCACAAGACTGGACAGAAGCAATTAGGAAGGCACATCAAACTAACTGTAGGGACAAATCTTGTTTCATATTTTCATAAACTATCATGACACTGGTACTGACTTCTAAATTTTTAAAGATGCAGCATTTAGAGGTATCATTAATCGAATTAAAAGCATGTCAGGACTCTGAAAACCTGTAAAGATTAAACAAAAACTGTAAATGCAAAGTTACTACTAGCAGTACAACTTCCCCTAGGTGCTCCAAGCTTATAAATAAACACAAGTACCTGGCCATGCTATGTGAAGTAATTCTTATGCTACAGTATGACCCAGACATGACAACAGGCAACTAAAATCCAGTGAGACAGATATCAGAAAATGTTAATGCTTTAGCAGAAAACCTGAAGAGATCTTGTGTGCAGCTCTGAGCACCCATGCTCAGGAAAGCTTGATTTCAGCTGTGCAGAATCATGACTACAATAAAGTTACAGGCTTGATCCCTGTGCAGATGGATCCCTGTACTTAAGAGTAGGATCCAATGATCCTTGTAGGTCTCTTCCAACTCAGGATATTCTGTGAATGACATAACTTAGAATCATAGGATCATCAGAGAATATCCTGAGTTGGAAGGTTCCCACAAGGATCACCGAAGTCCAACTCCTGACCCTGCACAGAACAATCCCAAGATCCACACCATGTGCCTCAGAATGTTGTCCCTTGAACACTGTCAGGCTTGATGATGTGACCACTCCCCTGAGGAGCCTGTTCCAGTGCCCAGCCACCTTCTGGGTGAAAAATCTTTCCTTAATATCCACCTTGACGGGTAGGAAACAAGAAGAGGCCTAAATAACTTGGCTTGTTAAGTTGGAAAAAAGAAATTAAAAAAGAAATTAAAAAAAAAAAAAGAGAAGAAGAAAGATACAAGCCAACCACAAGACATCAACAAAAGCAGAAAAATATTTTCTAGCTGTTAAAGTCATCAGTTGAAAGCAAATCTATGTGTTTGAGGCAAGAAAAGATCTTGCTAGTCCAAGTTAGTCTTGTGGGCTCAACCATGGCTGAATATCTGAGGGAGAGATTAAAGGGAGAGATTTCTATAATGAAAGAAGACTGCAGATCTCTTTCAGTGTTTAATAAATCTTTTCTCAGCTTTTTAGTTCCAAACTATTGCTAGTTTGCCAAACACTAACTGAAAGACACAAACCTTGAAAAAAACTTTTCCTTTCAATTTGGAGCCATATTCTGAAGCTTGAGTCAAATAAGAGGAAGAATGTGGGTTTTCATGGAAAATTTAAAACATCTTTCTCAGGCTTGTCTGACTACTCAGCTGAACTTTGCTATCTGAAATATTCAGACTGGCTATGTCCTACATAGAGAAAAAGCCCCATTCACTACCTACCTGCTATTCAAACATCATCAAAAATGAAAATAAAGTTGTCTAGGATATTTGCCTATTTCCATTTCATGTGTGTACGGTGCTACTCTTTGCCAGTTGGAAGCTAAACCTACTTGCAGAGCTAAAGACTTGCTCTTCTTGCAAGAGGCTATAGGAAATTACCCATTGGCTTTGCTGGGATCATATATATGGAGTCCTTACAGATGAGCAAGCAGGTATTCTCTGCCCACAGGGTCCATCTGTTTCTGCTGTTTCTCCAGAGAGGTCCTTGGAGTGACTTTTTCAATAATAGTAACAGCTCCCCTCCTCTTTCCCCCAGATATGTGATTCTGAAGGTGCTTGGTTATGCTTCTGCCACTGCTAGCCAGCCATTCCCTGTGTCATGCCCTGCTCTTGAGGTTCACCTCTCTGGTCTCCACCATGACTCTGAGAATTTTCTTGGTTCCAGCCCAGTGCTGCAGACTGACTCAGTCTGATGCCTTCCCGAGTTAAATGTGACTGATCCCACCACCACCACCTGGCTCCAGCTGATGCAGGAGCCCTTGGAGTGGAACACACACAAAATGCTTTGGTGGATATATGTTTCTTCTACCACTTCCCAGTCCAGCATCTCCCTTGCCTTCATACCTCCTGCTTGATGGGGTCTCACTAACTGGAAAGTGAGAGAAAAAATTGAGTTTATCATGGTGTACATTTAACTCTACACAAGTTCCGTGTGCCAGGCATGGGTAAAGGGTTATATTTCAACCTATTGAATCCACATGAAGAGGTGTTCCTACATTAATTTCTGCCTGGTTTCGGTTTGGGTTTTGGAAGTCTTTGTTTTGTTTATTACCTGGCTCCTAGATCCACGTTTTTATGCAGAAAATGTTTGAACAAAAGAGAGGGTTCAATTTACCATGAAAAAACTGTAAGACCTGCTTCGAAGAATTGCTCCAGTCTGGTTTGGAAATAAAGGGTAAAAAAATAAATATGCATTTCAGTTGGCATCACTGTAAATTGAGCAAATGCGCTACAGGCTGGGTCATTTTTCCTGAACCTGTCTGAGAGATATCATTTGTTATGGGCAAAACACAATGACACTCAGGAATAACAGCACATCTTGACTAGTCCTGAACCCTGAGCCAGGGCTGAATGCAGCACATCCTTATTGGCACTGCCTACAGATAGGTAGAACAGGACCCATCTACGCTAACTTCAGCCATCTGCTCAGGTACGCTCTAAGCTGCCTGCCTGTCTGCCTGCTGTAATTGACTGAGCCGAGCAGGCAACTTCAAAAGGTGACTCATCCTCCCTTTAGTAGGTGCCTAAGCTAGCTGGCACGAATTGCCCTCTGCCTTTCTCCTCTGAATGCAGAGGGAGCGAAGACTTGGCCTACACACTAACTAGTATATGGCTAAAGTTAGTGAAGATAAATCCCATCTGCAGTTAGTGCTGGATCTGATAACTCAACTGCTAAAGCTCCATTTGAACTGCAGGCATTGCTTTTAGAAATAGGTATCATGAACTTATTGGTATCAGATGTTGTCCATAAATGGGCAGTTCTAAAGGGAGGCCAGGGTGGGGGGAGGGATAGTAACTCCTTGATTGTGAAATTACATGATCACTAAATGAATATGATTCTTCAGCAGGCTGTTTTTAATGTTGGGGTTGTGTTTCTAATGAAGGAAAACATGTTGTATCACTGATCCATATCACAGTCCTCATGCTGTCTGCTATCAAGAGAAAGCAAGCTCTAAACTCAAGATCTATCAGATTTTTATTCATACCTGCAGAAATAAAACCATAAGGTTGTTCTTTCTTAAAATCAAAATAGTCTCTGTGCAGTGTATCTGATTCAAACCATATTGCTAGCAAGGTGGAACCTTGAAAACATTAAGATTTTTCTATGGTAAAAGTTAAAGATTAGAGGGCCCTGAGGAAACAGAACACATGGGCCAAAAGTTTTAAACCCAAATATTAAAGATAGTCAGCCAAGTCAAAACATTGGCATCTACATGAAGGGATTGTGAATTACAGTGGGACTGAGCACCCGCTGAGTCTACTTATTCCCTAGCACTTCTGAAAACTACTCCAATTTTAATTAAATAACTTCATGTGGATGAAGTTGCTTCAATTTTGTACAAAGGAATATTTATGCTCCTTGCTTTACTAGAAGAACCCCAAAAGGGTTTGACCCCTTGTATTTCTGCACCAGAATGGGAAGAACTATGAGAGAAGCCTTTGGTTCTGACAGAGGGGTTTTTTTTCAGTTGAATCAGAACTAACCCCTCAGAAAGCAAAACAAAACAAAGCAAACAAACAAACAAACAAACAAATGAAACCACCAAAAAACAGAGGCCCATCACATAAGTCACCAATGACTGATCAAAAGGACTTTGGAGAAACAGAAACCTGCCACCATAGCTTCAGAAAACTTGAACTCAAAAGCTTATGATGGGCTCAGCCCCATCAGTTGCACAGTGAAAGATACCTCTGATTGCCACGGCGTCTGCCTCTTCACAATCCTGCCTGTGGCCCTCCTGGGGCTGACCTGGGAAATGCGTTGTGTTAAATTAGCTCAAGGAACTGTTCTCATTTTTGAAGTATGAGAAAATTCACAACACTGAAGTAATTTAGAAACCAAAGCTTGACTCCTTTGAGTAATAGGGGAAACCCCAAAGATTATACAGTAAGAGAAAATAGGTGTCATATTTTAGGTTGAATTACAATCTTTATAGCCCATCCCAACAGACACAAATTAATATCTGCTACTGTAGAGCTCAAAGCAGGTCTCCAACACCAATATCAGGAAGACCTTTCCTAAGCTAGAAGTTGTGACAGCAAAATGTGCCATGTGCATTTCTTCTGGATTTGCAGTCCTTGTGAGGTAGCTGTTCTTCCATTACTGTTCATGTAGAAGTGGAGGAAAAAACTTTTACTTTCTTAGTTTAAAAAACTTTCTCAGCTGAAACCAGTAATTGTTATTTCTCAATATAACCACAGTTCTGGGCTTCTCTGCTGTTCCTGTCCTTTGCTGAACAGTATGGCTTTGGATAAGGCACAAAAGATTTGTCTGTACACACCTGCTCAATTCACAGTACAGTGAGCCCGTGATGCCAAACACAACATCAAGGATGCCAGTCTTAGCAAAAGGCACTTGAAATTCAAATACTGAGACAACTAACTTTTAGGACATGTAAACCCTTCAGTGGAACTAGCCATAAACCTCAATAGCCTAACTCTTCCTAGGTGGCTAATGAACTGGAGTGTCTCATTTTTCATGCCTACTCTGGGACATCCTAGCCTGACTATTAGGCTGTATATTGCCCATAAAGTCAAAAATGCATTTTCCTTTCAGCATAGGTGGAAATTGCCCTTCCTCGCAATCACTGAAGAAGAGGAGCATTCCCACAGTCAGGAATGAAAATCTATTCCTGTCTGTTGCTATACACATTATCTTTTCTTGCCGATAAAACCAGTTCAACAACGGTATGCTATTTCATTTTTTTCATGTGAAGTTCAGTTTTTATTTATAAGCCTTATTTTGATACTGGAATAAACTTGTGCTATTTTTAATTGCTGGTGCTCATAGGGTGTCAGAAAATTACATGGGACAGGAGTTACAGATCACACTTTCACCTCTGAAAATGCAAACCCCAATAAAATTTGACCAAGCAGCAGAGTATTGATCAAGCAGTCGTTACTGTTGCTTGATTGTCTGGTTTATGTGGCACAGCACAATTAGAACAGATAAAGTTCTGGTCACCTTTCATTTAAAATTCCTTCTACTGCGTAGGAAGTTTTTGCTCCATGCAATAAACCAGAAAAGAGCACCTAAAATGTTGGTTTCTGGCTATCTGTGGACTTCAGAGTTGAATTTTAAGGTCTAGATTTTTCAAAACAATTAGTTGTTCCTCTGTTAAGAAGGCATTGGCAATGGAGGAGGATGAAACAAATTTCCAAACCATGCAGGTGACAGCAAAGGCGTTTCAGATGTTACACCAAAATAAAGAGAGAGTTAGAATCTGAATATTTTAGTATGGGCTTCAAGACTGAGATCTTGAATATACAACAAAAAATTTAGACTGGTAACTCTAATTTAAGCCTTTATTTCCCCATTGGTGTCTGGAGGAAGTCAAAATCTCATGCAGGACTTGGTAGCCTAAACCCTCTCTTTTTGGTCTGGGCCTTAGTGATGGCGATTCAGAGTCCATCAATGTCAGTGATGCTCAGGTACCTAATTGCCAAAATCACTTGGGCAAATTTAGCCTGGCCATCTAAGTCTCATAGGATTTGCCACACAGAGAAGTGGCATCCAAAGTCATTGGACAACCTGGGATGAAAATATAAATACAGTTTGAATGGCTCATGCAAATACAGTTGTCGCTAGCCAAATGCTACAGTACCATTTCATGACTTGAGGTATGGACAGAAAAATTTCTATGCTTCTTTGGTACTCCCTGCCAACATGCATGTTCAGAAGACCTAAGTAAACACAATAAAATTGGTACGTGCGTTTGAAGACTTAGCTCGCATTCTGTAGCTGTAAAAGAAATGCAGAAGCAGAAATAAGGAAAACTTCAAACCTAAAGAAAAACTTACATCCTGTTCAGCAGAAATACCTGCATTCTCTAATTCTAACTTGAAGCTTTGGAGGTAGCAAGACCTGAAGTGAGGCAGGCGCCTGTAGAGACTGGATGTGAGCTTAAATTAGCTCAAATATTGTGGAGAGTCTCTTTTTCTTTTTGCTGCTCATGCTGCTTAGGCCTGGGGTGCACAGTCTCCTAATCTAGGCTACTAATGCAGTGACTTAACAGAACTGGGGTGACCAAGTCAGATGCCTCCCATCTGGATGTGGACAGAGGCATGGCTGAAGTGTCCCGTCAAAAGAGCAGTATCATAATTTAATCGTAAAAATTAGCATATGCTCAAAAATTTTGGAAACAAAAAAACTTCCCGGGATACTAAAGGTATTAAAGCAGCAGAATGTGGGCCCTGTTCACTTGTAAGACACAGCAGCTGGCTGGGCCCCTCCCTGACCTCCCTGCAAAGGGAAAGAAGTCAAACGTGCTGGGCTAAGAGGTCCTCTCCTTCCATCCTCAACTCTGTCAGACTCTGCTGGAATTTATTCATTCCTCCTCCCTAAAAAAAATAGCGGTAGCTCTTCCAGCTCTTCGCAGCCGCAACGACATAAAACCGCAGGAGCTGGGGGAAGCTGCTGGAGGATTACCCCCGGCCAGGTTACAAAGCCCCTTTCGGGCCGGTCCCACGCACAGGATGTGCGGCGTTCCTCATGCGGGGCGGCTCCTCGCTGCCGAGAGCGCTGCCCAGCGCAGCCGCGCTCCCCCTGCGCCGGGCGGCGCGGAGCGCCCGGCCCCCTCCTCCCGTTAGATGGCGCTACAGACTTGACAACCGCGTGTGCGGAGGCGCGGGGGGAAAGAATCGCAGCGCTAATAAAAGAAATAACCCTCGTATTGTTCGAAACTCGGGGAGTCGGCCCCGCGGTGGGCCTGAGGGAAGCGGCGCCCAGTGTCGGGAAAGGATGCCCCTTTCCCGCGGGAAACGCCCGGGGCTGCCGGCGGCCCCGCGGCGGCTGCCGGGGCTTGGCCCTCGGGAACCACCGGGGCAAAGTTGGGGGCAAGTGGGAGAGCGGAGCCGTCCTTCCTACCGGGAGAACATCCTGTCAGGAACGGGGAGGAGGCGCCGGCCGGTTTCCAGCCGGGGAGCTGAGCCAAACCCACGGGTAGTCTCTCATCCCTCCCCTGCATTACTTCTCCTTTCCAGAAAGCTGCTCGAGCAATGTCCACAGCCCGCTTGGGTTCTGATAGCTGTGTGTTTGATCAGTCTCACTTTTCCTCCCCAACACTTTTTTTCTTGTTTGGGGTCCCGCGTTTCCCCTCGGTGGAGAACCGCGCAAGTTTTAGGGCAGCCGGTCAGTGGCTGCCACGGGGGTCCGCCGGAGCGAGGCTGCCCTAGGTGCGTGGCTCTGTCCCTCGCCCATCCCGGCCAAGGACAGGAGGGATAGGACCGTGTATGAAACTGCTCGTCCCCAGCTCACTAAGTCCATGACTTACGAGTCTACGCTTCTCCGCCCGGTCCCCAGCCGAAAGGCGGCTGGTTGTCCCCAGCCCCGCCGCTGAGCGTGCAGGCGATCACCTTAAGAAGGGTTTAGGGCTGTCCCGGCGCAAAGGCCACCGCCGCGCCCTCCTCCCGTGCCTGCCATAGGGCTGTGAACTTTCCGGTGGGGTAAGTTCTCCTTTAAGAAAGCGAACTGTTCCTTATGCATATTTAAGGCTGTTTGTCTGCAGTGCCCAGCTGACACGGGTCTGGAGGCTCACACGCAGGACGCAAGCTCTGGAGGAGTAAATCATCCCCACTTTAAAACCACCCTCTGCCAGGGCTCCAGTTGGGAACTCCTTGCATTGCTCTAAACACATGTAAGTAATGGAGTGGGGGAGGGGGGATGGGGGGGATGCTGGGGAGACGGAAGGGAGAGACTGAGCCTATTTAGAGAGATGAGTAGGATATTTAGGTAATTGCCATCACCAACATCCCCCCCCCCACCTCGAATCCCACTCCCCCCATAAAAAAAAGAAAAAAACCCCTTGTCCTTGGATTTAAAAAAACAATTCAAAATTATTATTATTATTATTATTATTATTATTATTATTATTATTATTATTATTATTATTATTATTATTATTATTATTCTCCCAGCCTAGGGGCTCCTGCCCCTCTCAGGATGCCTGGATCCCTAAGATCAGTGAGGTTCCCAGACTTCCTCCCTCTTTTTGTCCTGCACGAGAGCGCTTTGCTGGGCGCGCAAGTGTGCGTGTGAGGAGCGGAGAGCAGCGCCCGGAGGGTAAGTGGACCCCTTGCTTCAGCCGGGGGGGCAGGAGGAGACCTCTCACGTCACCCGCGGATCAGAAGACTCCTCCGTCGCGCCGGGGGTGGGATCCCGGGCAGTCTCTTCAGCCTACAGAGAGCGGGGGGAGCCTTCCGGGGATGCGAGCGCCTCGGAAAAGCCCCCTCCACAGCTAGGCACCCCGCCACCTCCGCGCGTGTGTACTCCTGTACGTGTGCGCGAAACGCCAAAGCGCATGTGAAGGTCAGGCTTGTGAGCTTCCACTGCAGCTCAGATGGGAAGGAGCAACTTTCAGTGCTCTGCTCTTAGTGGTTTCCTGCCTTTTAAAGTGAACTTGTTCGAGTGTGTTATTCAAAATGTGGTTCAGTAGTTATGCCTTCAAATTAAGTTGCTTCTCGGTCCTCATCGAGAAAAGCAGACATGTGTCCTCAATTGTATAGTATATATATAAAAAAATCTACTAGGTACTTTATGATTCCATCTGGAGAAATTAAAAGCCCAGAGCTGTAATGTTTATTCTTACATAGTTTACAAAAAAAGGGGGAAATGTGTGAGACACATGTCTCCAAATATAACCAAAGTGCTTCCCTTCTGGTTAAAAAGTTGCATGCAAATGTTTTCATTTTAACACTCCCTGCCACCTGTACTTCTCAGGGAAACTTTTCTTGGCGTTAGTGACGAAGCACCAATAGTACTTATTAATGAATTAATTATTATTATGGCTGCTGAATTGACTTAAAGTGCTTTGGAGGCGAAACTGATCCATGTTAATCAGTTACAATTAATTGTGTTTCAGCTGCTGTGTCAAACACAGTTTCAAAGACGAAGGCGAGAAGGCTGTGCATGGGGTGTAGGCAAAGGGGTGATCCGGAGACTCTTCCCTGCCCCCTTGGTCAGAGATCTCCTCTTGGATTGCAGAAACCAGCCTAAAGTTGTCCCGGTGCCCGCGTCAGGTCACACAAAGGTGCGAGGGGCGACTTAGGTGACAAACTCCTCTTTCTCCTACCAAAAGCTGCAAAGATTAAGAGAGTCTAGGATTTAGGAGTGCAGTCCCGCAGGGAGATTTCCCTCAGGAGTTCGCCTGACGGGGAGGGCAGCGGGCGTGGGCTTTGCTGTGCCGTCTCTGCTTGGCCACTTTGGTCAGGGCTTTTGTGTTGGCGGCGCAGACAGGGAGGCAGCGGTGGGCAGCGAGGCCGAAGGGATCCACAGAGTCCTCTCGCGGGGGGGCGACTGCATCCCGCGTCCAGGAGCATCTGGGGAGAGGGAAGCGGGGGAAGAGGAGAAAATAGCTCCCCGAGGGGACAAGCGACAGCTGGGCCGGGCTCTGTGAATGCCAGGGAGGCCAGAGGGACGGCCGCAGGGCCGAGGGCAGGAAAAGCCGGGTCGCGCACACAGGCAGCCAGGACGCCGAGGGGAGGGCTATTCTCTGCCGTGCCGCTTCCCGGCCGCCCCGCCGCCGGCGGGACCTGGGTGCTGGAGGTGTCGGACGGGCTCGGCGGGAAACGCTGGGGACGAGCAAGGCCAGGGAGAGGCGTTGAGACAACCGGGCAGAGCCTGGTACGGCTCCCAGGGTCGACGTGCCGAGGGGAGGCCCGAGGGCCGGCGCTTGGGCAGCGGGTCACAGGGCGGCCCGTGCGCGCCCGGAGCGGCGGCTGCGGGGGAGCATCGCCTCCGAGAGGCGCGGAACGCGAAAGCCGAGCGGGCACTGGCTCAGGTGGACCGGGCGATGCTTGGGGTCGACCTGGCTGGGCCGGGGGCCGCGCACCGGCTGCCCGCACCCCCGGTGGGAACTGGTGGCGGGGAGGGGCTGGAGACAAACTTGCCGTCTTTTGCCAGGGATTTTCCGCAATGATAACGACCCCTCTTCACAAAAGTTAAGGGCGGGAGAGAGGGAGAACTGGAGGTTTTCCCCGGGCTGGGCGCCCCACCCTTGCCCTGCCTGCCCCTTGGCCTCCGGCCGCCGCGGGGGGTGAGCCCGTCCCGGGCGGCACCAGGCATCATCAAGTACTGCTTGTCCTTAGAGATTTACACTTCGCAAAAGTAAAGCTTTCCCCCGCCTCAGCCTTCAATGTGATTTTTTTTTTTTTTTTAATGTCAGTCCGCAGAAAGGCAATTGGGAAACTCTATTCCCTCCCATCCTCTCTGGAATTATGTTGCTGGGATTTTTTTGCGGTCTGATTTTTTTTTTTTTCCTTCTCTCACTCCAGCTCTTTCTCAAAGACTCCCCCCTTCCTCCCTCTCTCTCTTTTTTTTTTTTTTTTTTTTTAATTCCCCTTCAGCATCCCATTGACTCTACTCAGCTTTTGCTTAAGATGAGCAAGGGAAAAAACAAACCACTCCTCCCTGTATGTGCAAACGGACCTTTCTTGGAGAAAAGTAAAACAAACAAAACCCCTTTTACCTACAATAGAAGACAGCGTACAAAATTATGCACAACCGTCCCCCCACCCACCCCCCCGCCCCGTCCTATATCGAATGCAGCTGAAATTAATTGAAAATTGTGGGAAGAGATGCGTTCTCCACGTGTGAACGTAACATCTAAGGTCGGTCGAGTAGACGGGACACCTCGTTCCTGGTCATCGCGGGTGGAATGTTCTTTCCAGCTGGGATAGGTGGTGTTACAGGTCTCGTAGAGGTACAGGATGCAAATCTTCGGTTTTCGTATATCGCAAAAGCAGGCTTCGTTGGACGAAACACCAATATTAACCAACTTTCTCCCTCTCCCTCACTAGTTTTATTTATTTTCCTTGGATGCGGGACCGAGGTGGTAAAAACCAAACAAAAGCACTTGCGTTTGTTTCGGCACTTTGTCGTCGGGGCAGCACCCGCATTAGATTATTGCCGGGGGATTTATTTGCATGCAGCTGCAAACCCACAACCCGGCTGCTGACCGCTGCGCATAAAGGGCTGCCGGGGCCGGCCCCTGCCCGGCCGCCGCGGCTCCCGGTGGGAACACGGCCCGGGGGCCGGGGGTGGGGGGAGGATTTGGGAGTGGGTTTGCTCCCGACACGGCCCGGGGGGATGGTCACAGAGCCGACAGCAGCAGGGTCCCCAGCGCAGCCAGAGGCTGCAGGTGCGGGGGATGGGGGGGAGGCGGGGGCGGCGCCGGCCCGCAGCCCCCCTCCCCGCCACCCGGCTCGCCCCAAAGGCAGCCGCAGCTCCCACTGGCCTTGCTCACAAGCACATCCGAGAAAAGCTTTTCCTAATGCCTATGTCCCGGGAAAAAAAAAAAAAAAAAAAAAAAAAAAAAAAAAGGACCGGTGGCTGATCCTCGGGACTTCTCAGGGCTATTTTCAGTGCTTTGAAATTCGTAGTAATGTTGATGCTCTTTTTGCCCCCTCTTCTCCCCTTTCTTCGGCCCAGTAGCGTTTGGCAGAGTTTGACGAGGGAGCTATTAACCTTTGAAGCAAGGGCTTTAGGTTCAAACTACCTCCTTCGCAACCCGCTGTATGCCTCTCCCCTCCCCACACAGAGGCACGATGAGAGGATAGATTTGGCTGTATGGGATCCATGTAAATGTCTCTTCAGGCCTCCCTCTACCTCGGGCTACGCTACCAAGTCTCCTTCCTCTTGTCCCGGAGAACCCGGTGACGGCGCAGGGTTCCTGGAGCTTGAACTGGTTCCCCTCCGAGCACAGCGGGAGCAAAACCTGCCTCCGAAGCGGGGCCGGCTCGGGGACGAGGCCCACGGCAGCGCTGCCGTGGTCTGGCCCGTCTCTCCCTCCGTGAGGGGAAAGAAGGGGTCAAACCAGCCATCCACAAACTTCGAGGGACTTCTGCCCGTTCCTCCGCTCCGACGGCCTGCATGGGACTGTAGGAGAAGGGGAAGAAAAACTGAGTTCTGGGAACTTAATTATTTGTCAGAGAAAAAAATGTTCCCACTCCATGCAGGCTCCTTCGACTGGGCGTGAGCGGGAGAGGCCCCTCCGGGCTTTCCTGCCAAAGACAGAGCGGTACGGAATGGGAGCTCCCAGACGGGGAGGGCAAGGTCGGAAAACCTGCCTCGCAGAGAGAAGCTGGTAGGGCAATGGGGGTACACACAGACACGCAGAGGGCCACGCTCGCCCCTCGCATCCCCGCAGCGGTGCATGGAGATGTCGCGCTGCTCCTTGGCCCGGCCGCGCCGCCGCCGGGGGAAGCCCTGCGTGCTGCCGGGCCGGGGGCGGGCAGCCCACCCCGCCGGGCCGCCCCGTCTATCGCCCAGCTCCCCCAGTGCGGCCCGGTGGCGGCAGGGATCCGGCCGGGCTGCGTTGGCACAGGAGGGGGTGTCTCCAACCTCATGCCCCCCCAGAAAACTGGGGAATAGGAGGCTAGAATGCGTGCGCAAATTAGGATGCACCTGTGGGCTACGGTGGGCAGCGTTTTTGGGGAGCAGGTCAGTAACACGAGTGGCCAGGGAAAGCGCAGGGAAAGGCAGGAAGGGATGAAACCATTCGCTGACTCCTTGCGGAGCGAGGGTGTGTTGTCATCTTTGTTTTGGTTGTGTTGTTTTGTTTTGCAGGAGACTGGGACAATAGCTGGAGTGGATTATTCATTCCCGTAGGGCAATACTTCCCCGTATGGGCTTCAGGATGCAGTTGGAAGCTTGGGAACAAAGCGGGCATCGAATGTCAAGGTAACTGGTCCCCTTCCTTTGTTTATGCTATTGTTAATGACGGGGCTCACTCAGCCCTGGCCTCAGCCGTGCTGTATGGCTTTAATATTGACTTGAGAGAATAGGCAGGGCAATTAAACCCAAACCCATAACAACAGCAGCATCCAGCCCAAGCCCAGTTCTTCAGGTAAAACATGCCTCTTCTGAGCTACTAAGAATGATATAGTAGTCTTGCCTGGTATTCACAGAAACACACACACCGTTCATAAAATCAAACACATCCCTATACAGCATTAACACGTAGGGGACACCGTAACCCTGTCCTTCCATATCAAATCAAAAGGGAAAGGGCATTATTTTCAAACACCCACATATTAGCATGAGGGGATTCTCTTCAGGATAAAAAAAAATCAAAGAAACTAATAAAAATATTATTTTAATTATGATAATCTAAAACTAGTAGATACCTGAGCATTTATTGACTAATTTTCTTCTTCTCAAGGTAGTGGATGGTATTTAAAGTTCAACATTTCACACAGCTCCTTTTTTAGTTTAATTCTCTTGACAATCTAGGCAATTTCAGCAAAGTGGGTTAAAAATTTTGGTACACATCTGAGTATGGATCTGTATAAAATAGAGAAGGCGAGAGAACTGGGGAGGGGATGTTTTATTATTATAAGAAGAGAAGGGAGTACATGTTTGCATGTGTGTGTGGATGCATATGTGTGAGAGAGAGTGAGAAACAAATGGAGAGATTTGCACCTTGAGTTTGATCTGTAGCTTTAGTGTGGACTCTGAAACAAATGTCTATTAGATTTCTCTGAAAAATATCCCACTCAGGCAGACAGACCCCTGTTTGGAATGAGAGCTCCAGGTGATGAAAGAAATTTATGTTATTCCAGAACAATTCTTTATCAACTCTTTTTTCTTTTTTTTTTCTTTTTCTTTTTTTTTTTTTTTTTTCCTAGAAAGATTAATTTCATTTCTCCTATCCTGGGCCCATTTTCTGTCAGTGGAGGGATATAATAATGATAAATGCCCAGCACTTCTCATATCTTTTGTACTTGGTAAATATTTGTAATGTTTTGAATGTAGAGGGGAGGTGAAGAGCTGATCCCAATCTCAGCTTCAGAGGATCCTCATGGGTACTCACACAGAGGGAAGAAAAATCCAAACAACCAAGCCAACCTGCTCAGAAGATCCTCCAGCCCAAAACTCTACAGTCATGCAGTTAGTTTTCGTATTTTATCTGCCTGCTTGGTGAAAGGGTCTGCATACATCAGGCTGTCTGGGTTAATGCGACCAGCTCCAGGTGTAAATTAGTACTCCAGTTGAAAATGGAACCCAGAGTTGTTGAGTAAACAGTTCCTGTTTGACTGTAGTGTGGACTGAATGCTGTCCAGTCAGCTGTATGGAGCAGTGGCAGGGACGCAGCTCCAAGTATTTCCAAAACTAATAACAAAAAGGTTACTATATATAAAATGTTTATACAGCCCACATTCCCTCAAGTTGTTTAAATTTTGGTTTGATGCATATAAATATAGCAGACATACCCAGTTTCCCATTAGCCAGTCCCTGCTTTTTAAAATCAATACATTTCAGTTTGAAAGAATGGCCCCATACTCAAGACAGTCAACAACCCTTTGACTTTCTCCACTCAGTGTGGACCTCAGGAAGAAGTGGCATCTGTCTTTGTCATTTCACATGCGTATCGCAGTGCCTTGACATTGTGTTTTAAGAGCAGGCCTACTACCAGGGAAAGTAACAGTCCCCAGCTGGTTCCCCCTTTCTAATCCATTTTCTCCCTTCTCATCTTAGGATCCTTTTGAGGAAAAAGTAGTCCTGCTAGGACCCCATGCTTGGACTTTGGAGGGCATGGTGCAGTGGTCGGATATGAAAGCACTGTCCCTGCGGATGGAAACTCTCCTCTGTATCCTGCGCCATGCAAGAGAAGCAGCGAGGGGACACTTGAAGTAACCAAGCATCTGGCATCAAGCCTGACAATCCACTTCACACTATGTGAAGAAAAGTTTGTTCCAAACCACATACTTTGTGGAGCTCAATACTAGTGTCAAACTGGTTTGAACTGTCCCAGGTCTAAAATAAAGATCTCCATTGTGGTATGGCAGTGAGCTTGTCTTGCTAAACTTTCCCTGTTTATGTTGGAGGTACAGAGCTGATGTAATGCTGTATTTTCACCCATGGACAGGCGCAATAGGAACAATTCAGAAAAGTTCTGTTTAGCTTTTTCCCCCTTGTAGTTGAAAAAATGCAAGCTATCAGAAACAAGACTATGTTTGAAGGTACAGTTTGCAACATGTGAGTGAGAAACATATGTACTGGCACTATTTGACAGCTCTGTAAGGGCTTTGCTTGAATTTTGGCTTTTAATCTCAACTTTGTTAGAGAACGATGCAAAATGGAATGGAACCTGATTATTTGTGCTATAGCCTTGTGATGCTCATCCTATAACTGTTGGGGAGAGAAGCAAAACACTCTGCTAAAGCTTTGGGTGAGTCTGATTTTCAGGGGGACTCTAGTCTTCACAGGTTCTCACTTCACTGCCTTTCTTCCCCTAGTATTTGTTGTACGGGATTTTTTTTTTCTGCTGTTCTGCGTTTTAAAGTAAGTACAGTCTCAATCCTGCTGAGAGAGAGAAGCTCATCACAAGCTCATGTTTGGAAAATGCCTGCCCTCTTCGACTGCCCCTCTTAAGGTCATCATCCCCCTTTCAGGGGAGAAAAGAAAACCTTAAAAGAGAAAGAGAGAAGCGAGGGTGGAAGGATGGGGAGAACCCCTGATTCCTCAGTGACCTGCACCACTCGGACAGACCTCCAAGAGCCCCTCTGCCTCCTGCAGACAAGCCCCGACGGAGAGAAAACCCCACATGTCTGAACTTTTAACGTGGCTTGGGGCTTATACAATTCACGCTCAATTTTTAACTGTCTCGGAGCGGGGCGGGGGGGGGGGGGGGGGGGGTGGAGGGCGACAAGGGAGAAGAAAGTTTGGATTTAACTCTTCGTCGCTAAAAAATCACCACAACCCAAACCCCCAGGCATCAGCAAAAGCGCCCAGAGTCCCCGGCAGCCGCTGCCCTCCCGCCACACCACGGCGGTGGCTGGCAGGGAGAGGCAGCCCCGGCCCTGGCTGCCCGCACCCTGCGTGCAGCCGTGCCCCGGGCTCCCCTCGCTGCCCCGCGGAAGGGGTCGTCCTCCCTCCGAACGCTGAGCGGGGAATGCAGCCCTGCCTGGGGTCTGCAGGGCTGGCATGGAAGTTTTTTGGTCCTGCTAAAGGCACATACACACACACACACAAATATATATATATATATATATATATAATACACACACGTCTTTATATATAGATTTATATGTAGGTGTCTAGTCTATGTTTAAATTATTCTATCTATACACACAGTCCTCCTCTGATGAGGTCATTCTCCCATATATATGAGATTGGGTGTAAGATGCCAGATTCTAACGCCAAGATCTTATCACTGCCGATCTAAAAGCAATATAAAGTAAATGTTAGCAGAAGGGGAAATAAATTTTGGAGAGAAACATTCAACAAGGTGTCCCTGAAGGCTTTTCCCCCGCCCTCCCCAGCCGATGTGCCCACGCACTTTATGCCAAAGAGAGCCAGCCACTTCTGCACAAGAGACTCCTGCTTCAGAGCAAGGACAGACTGCACCCCTCATCGTGGGTCTGTGCCTGGCAGGGGCTGTACCTTGACATTTTTAATCCACTCTTCCCTTTCCCGAGCAATGCTCTCCTCTCTAATGTGCTAATCGACTGCAGCTTATTTATTTTTATTTTTTTTCCCTTGTGGCTCCAAATGTCTTAATTTTTTTTTTTAATTTCAGGAAACTCAAAACGGAAGGGGAGATGCTACTTGAAAGTGTGACTCCAAAAAAAAGGTTTTGCTTTGCAGCCATCAGTAGCACCAGGAGACAGCTCCATTAAAAAAGTAGTTTTCCACTGCTCTTGAAAAGCCGTTATTTTTTACATCGCTTTTAGGAAGATAGATTAACAAAACATCACATTTCAAGCCACTCTGATCTGTAATTAAATGGAGGAGCCGGTTTGTATTCTCCTATGGCTTTTACAGAAGTTGCAGTGATCCAAAGTCAGGTTGCTGTGTCAGAGTGGCATTTTTATTAATGAGAATACAAAAAGCTTGCATATTCTTAGCCCGGCTTGAATTTAGTTGCTAAGCAACCGCTGTATGGTAATTCATCCGCGAAATTTAAATCTTGGAGAAAGGATCCTGCGTTTTGCTGAATGGTCGCCACGAGGAAAACAACTTGTGGGACCCGCGGCAGCTGCCGCCGCGGCACCGCGCCGCCCGCCCGCCGGCTCCCCCGGGCCGCCCGCCGCCCCGGGACGGCCCGCCGGGGACGAGAGGGCACACGGGCAGCGGCGGCCGCCCCGTCGGCGCTGCCCCGGCCCAGCCTCCCAGGAGCGGAGGAGCGCGGCAGCGCCGATTCCCCGCGCCTGGCGCGGCCCGGGCCCCGCCGCAGCCGCCCCGGCCGGGCAGGGGAGAGGGACGCCAGCCCCGTCGCAACCCCGAGGGCCGGGCCCCGTGGGCATCAGCGCGGACCCGGCCGCTCCTGTGGTGTCGGGCAGGACGGGATGGGCGGCGAGCCTTCCCCCGTTCGGCCTTCACCCCTTAGCTTTTTGTGTCGCCAAAGCCTCTCAAGCAAAGAACTCCCTACCGCTGTGTCATTGACACTGCGGGGCCGCTCGCCGCCCTCCTCTCCCCTCGCTCCGCCGCCTATTGAAGGCTGCGCCCGCTCCATTGTGCCAAACTGCAACTGAAAACACCGATGGGGCAATAACCACCTCCCTGCATCTCCTCCGGTCGCTTCATCCAGCCACCCATTCCTCTCGCCAGAGGCGACCGAGATCCTCGTCAACCCTGGCATTAGCAAGACGAATCCCTGTCCTCAAGCGCTCGCCCCACGCCTGCCTCCGAGGTCGGGACTTGTTGCGTCCCTTTTAGAGTTTGATTAATTACCCTGGAACTTAAGCAAACTAAAGTATATGTGGCGAAGAAGCTCACGCCTACAGTTTGTCCTGCAGCTTGCCAGTTACAGAGGTAATCTTTACACTCACTTCCAAATCGGAATGTGCATCTCTGCGCTTCAGAAGGGTATCCCTGAGTAAATATATAGAAGTATCGATTTGGCTGTAGCTTGAAGATGTTGTTCATTTATTACAAAAATAAACGAATAAATACAACAATGTATTGTTGCTTTCAACAGGATAAATATTTTACAAATATATAATTTAAAAAAACCCAAATTCAATTGTTAAAGTTATTTAAAATAGTACACTTATTGATAAAATTATCAATAGTATATACTGCATTTCATATTAGAACCAATTATTCTCTAAACGTTCCATTTAAAACCATTCATACAAAACAAGTTATGAGCATTGTAATGTGCAAACACGAGTCACTACATTAAAGCATAAGGATTCTGTAAAGATCACTTTCCGATAGGAACTGCTGCGTTTTTAAACCAAAGTAGAGCTCTCTGCTAAATTTCGGAATATACGCAGACCAACAGCAGTGACATGGCTATTTTAAATACACCTGAAAATGATTTATTGTGTACAGACTCGACGGGGGAAGGATGGGATGCGAGTGAGAAGACTGGGGCGTAATAGAGGACCGCAGGATATGAAAATATAAACTATAAATAATCACATCTCGGGATTACCCAGTCTGATCAAACATAACTTTGTAAAATATTTGGCTTTCCTTTAGGCAGGAAAAAAAAAAAAAAAAAGAGTGAGGAAAACGATGCCGACTCTATCACCAAGCACAGAACACTGATATTATAAATGAATACAATTACTAAATTCATTAAGAGATCTGGCGATATATAACAATATTTTCATTATTTACACGTGTAACAATATAACCCTTAGCGCAAACCCTCTCACTTATTATCTACCTCTTGCTATCTCAGAGACTCACAACCCTGAAATTCCTAAATACATTCAAAGGATTCAGTTTCTCGGGGGCGGGGGAGGGGGCGGAGGGGCGGAGGGGGGAGCGCCCATGGCCTCACTTTTTGTGCATAACAAGTCCACGGAACGGGCACATTTTGCCGGTCCCTCCGACCACACGTTACTCCTCCAGCCTAACCCCCAGCTTTTCGGAGGCAGCAACCCGCAAAGGTTGCCTTTTAATAGAAACCAGCGTGAAGCCTAACGTTAGCTCTTTGTTGCCATCCAAATCGAGTAACCAAATACCGCTCCGAAATTTAAATAGACTTTCTCTGCGGCTAATACAACTGCTCCCCTTCGTGTGTGAAAACGGGATCCCACCTCACGTGTCAGTGGTACCCGGCCCCCGGAGGGGAACCCGGCCGGGCCGCCTGCACGCCGGCCCCCGCCCGGCCCTTCTTCCCTCCCCAGCTGCGAAATCAGCCAGCAGCTTCTGCTACAACGAACAAAAGAAATAGCGTCCTTTACCCTTTCGGGTTCTCTTTCCCTTTGTTGGGTTGGCTTCTTCCCCCACCCCCCCTCTTTTTTTCCTCCGTGTCAGTAGGGCCTTTCGGATTTCACAAATCAAACCGACGGTGATATTTACTACGAGCTGGTGTTAAAATAATGCATCCCGGTGCGCGGCTCCCAGGTTGGCTTTGATTTATGGACTTACACAAGGCCTATCTGAAAGGAAGAAATGCTTGCTGTTCCTACAGCAGTTTTCTGGGGGTTTAACCCCTGCCTCAATAGCACGTAGAGAAGCAAGGCAGGAGGGAGGGGGCGCGGAGGAAGGGAGGAAGAGGAAGGTGAGGAAGGAGCCACAGACGAGCTGGATCATAAAAGTAAACCTTATTCTCCAGCAGACTATCAGTGGGGGCGGGTGGATGCATTAGAAGCGGCTCTCTATTTCCCACAACCTCCCCGCTGCAAAATGAAGAGAGTTGAGGCGGTCGTTCACTTGTCCCTACATTGCAATAAATTCTAGTGGATAAATATGACAGGTCAGCTAGTGCATCTATTGGCATCTCCAACGTTACTGACACGCGCGTGTGTTTGCAAAGAAGGCATGGCAGCGCTATGGCAAAGTGGAGGAGAAAACTAGACTACACCACTTCACACCCCATAGAAAAACCTTAAAACAACAACAACAGCCACAGCAACAGCAACAACAGAAACGGTGAACTAGGCAGACCGCACGTGGGATGCTGAAAGTATTATTCTATATATTCGATCAGAAAAAAAAAAATATAATTTTCTTTAAATTATAAAGATAAATTAAATACAAATATTAATACATACATAAAATGAGTAAAAATAAATTATAAAATCAGCCCCCCTTCTCCCTCTTTGTCGTTCCCCCCCCCCCCCTCCCCCCCCCGCACCTCCCCCCGTCTAGCCTCAGTTTGGAAAGAGAGGAAACAAGACTGAACTTTTGGAAACATCCCTCTTAGCACCGGCCACGCGGCACCTGAGGACGCGCTCAGGTACCGCCCGCGCCCGAGTGCCAGCCTAAACCGAGGCGCCACAGCCCTCTCGGGGAGAAGGCGGCATGCGGCGAGCTCTAATCTCGCCGTCCCTCCCGGTGACACAGGGTCCCCGGGGCTGATGGAAGGGACCGCGGACACGGGCTCGGCGGAGAGGCGGGCAGGGGAAGAGCCCCGCGCCGGGCAAGCAGCAGCAAGGGTGAGGCGGCGGCACTGCCGGGGAGCACGGGCCGTGCAGCCGGCAGGTCGGACCCTCGGTATTTCTCTCACTTTAGCAGTACGTCCCTTCAGAGAACTTTTTTGTTTTGTTTGTTTTTCGACACAGTGTTTATGCATCAGACACAGACTATTTCATTCTAACAAATTTATTTTCTCAATCAGCTCTTACGGAATCACTACTCAAATTAAATTACAATCAAATTATCACATCAAAAGATACCCTTATTACCTAACAACTGTCCATATTTTCATTTCATTTTGATTTGTGCTCGTCTGAAAAAAACACGTAATACAAGATCTGGGGAAAAAATAAATTACCGTTTTGCAGCAGTTCATAGGTATTCTGAATAAAATATTAAAAGAAGTCATTTAATGAAAATATAAAGCAAATTTTTTTTTTTTAGATCAACAACGGATCTAACAATTCTATATTGCCGTCTTTTTGAAAAGTCTGTTTATTAAAACCTACCAAAAACACTGCTTGGAAATGGCAGTATTATATAATCACATCCACAGCACCCATTCAATCAAAGTTGGCAACGGATTTAGGAGAGGAGAAGTTCAGATAAGTGCAGCTGCAGATGCTCAGTCCTTCTAAATCCCTTTATCTGAATCAGTCCAGAAATAAAAAATAAAAATATTAATAAAAAAAATATTAGCAGTGGATTTTTTTTATGACTCTTCCATGATGATTGGCAGCCGTCAGGAGCAGGACTTTGACAGCCCTAAATTATTTCCCTTTCTTTCCCTGGTTCCTTTAATTCATGCAAAGTCCTTCTACAGAGCTCGAACTTTAGGGACCAACAACATCTCCTTCTCTCACCCTCCCCCTGGCGTCTGTCCCTCCCCCCTTTCTCCTCAGGGTCAGTTTTCTCTGCGTGCGGGCATTTATTTCCATATTTTTGTTCTATAGCTATACCTATATATATAGATAAATATATATATATGTATTTGCTTCCCTATTCAGCCTGCTTGTTTTTAGTGCTGTGTGCATTTTTTTTTCCTGGAAAAAGTGGACCCTTTCATTTTGCAGAATATATAGATATATAGATATATATGTTTTCAGAGTGGATATCTGCCTTGCACCAAAATTCTACGGTTTGGCCAAGAAAAACAGGGTGCTGGAATGCAGCGGGCACCCTCTGATTAACCAGATTATTTTTCTTCTGCTTCCCTTTTTTTGACTGCTCCCATTGAAAAAAAAAATTAAAAAGAGGGAGAGAGAAAGGAGAAAAAAAGTTTCTGTGATTCATAGAAGAGAGCCCTTTTGGGGATGGGGGGAAGAGTGCGGGGAGGGGGGGAGGAGGAGGGGAGAGAAGTGCAGACAGTGGTGTTTCTTACTGCGAAAAGGGGATCATTTGGAGAAAAATAAAAATAAAAATAAAATTAAAAAAGGCCCAAGCCCACCCCCCAAGCCCTTTCCCCACAACCAACCAACCAACCCCCCGGCACATCTGCAGTTTTGGTGCATTATGCATCTCCACCCCGTTTTCCCAACACGGTCTAAACGCTCTCGCTCGGATCGACCTTCTCCACCGCTCCCTATTGGTATCGATCTTATATATATATAGATGCACGCATATATCCATATATATATAAACACAAGCAGTCTGAACGAGCCTGGATCGTGTGTGTGTGTGTGTGTGTGTGTGTGCGCGCGTGTGTGTCTGTGTGAGCGTGCGGCTGTGCGCGGCGGTGCCGGAGCCGGTGGCGGTGCCGGCGGCGGTGCCGGCCCGGCCTGGCCCGCGCTGCCCCCGCGCTGCCCGGCCCGCCCGCGGTGCCCCTCACTGCACGCTGGTCTGCAGTCCGTGGTGAGGGGGCGGCGTGTCGGAGTTGACGGTGCCGACCTGGGAGTAGACATCGTCGGGGGTCTGCTGCTGGATCCCCGGGGGGGTCATCCGTTTCTCTTTCTGCCTCCGATTGCAAAACCAAACCCTGACCACCTCCTTCTCCAGCTGCAGGCTGTCCGCTAGGTTCGTAATCTCCTGGGCGGAGGGCTTGGGGCATTTCAGAAAGTGGCTCTCCAAGGCCCCCCTTGACACTCACCTCGATGGAGGTCCGCTTCTTCCTCTTCCTGCCCTGGGCGGCGATCTTGTCGATGCTGGTGGGACTGCCCGTGGAAGAGTCGGCTTCCTCCAGCCACTTGTTCAACAAAGGCTTCAGCTTGCACATGTTCTTGAAGCTGAGCTGCAGGGCCTCGAAGCGGCAGATGGTGGTCTGCGAGAAGACGTTGCCGTACAGGGTGCCCAGCGCCAGCCCCACGTCGGCCTGGGTGAAGCCCAGCTTAATCCGCCGCTGCTTGAACTGCTTGGCGAACTGCTCCAGGTCGTCGGAGGTCGGCGTGTCCTCGTCCGAGTGCGGGTCGTGGCTGTTGACGCCGCCGTGGTGCGGCGGGTGGTGCCCGGGGTGCTGGTGGTGGTGGTGGTGGTGATGCCCGGGGTGCTCGCCCAGCTCCGGCGTCTCGCCGCGCACGAGCCCCGGGTGCACCAGGCTCTGACCGCCGGGGGGGGGGCTCAACATGCCGTTCACCGTGAAACCCCCGGGCTGCGAGTAGAGGAGCGACTGCTGCTGCTGCTGCCCGCCGGCCATAGAGGGTAGGTGGGCGGCCGCCGCCGCCCCCCAGGCCGCCGGGGTGCCCCTGGTGCGGGGGGCCCAGGTGGGGCGGCCGGTGGTGCAGCGCCGCGCCCGAGTGCAGGTCGTCGCGTCCGCCGCTGCCCTTGACGTCGGGCGGCGGCGGCGGCTGCTGGGGGCTGCCCGTCATGCCCACGGGGCTGCCGGACCAGGGCGAGCCCGCTTTCGGCGGCAGCGGCGGCGGCGGCGGCGGCGGCGGCGGCGGCGTGGGGCAGGGCTGTCACCCACTGGTGGGCATGGCTCAGCATATGGCCGCCGTTGCTGGCGGCCATGGCGCCCGGCATGAAGTCGCTCTGGACCATCTTGGCCGCCGGGTCGCCGCGGTAGCCGCCCGCCACCGAGGTGACGGCCACGCTCCCCGGCTGCATGCCGCCGCCGCCGCCGCCGCCGCCGCCGCCCGAGTCCGCGTGGACGATGGAGCCGGCCGCCAGGATGCCGTTGCCGGGGAGGTAGGGGTTAGAGGTGGCCGCGGCCATCCCGCGCCCGCCGCCCGCCGCTCGCCCCCGCCGCGCCGCAGACGCCGCTGCGCCGCCGCCGCCGGCTGCCGGGCGCCCGCCGCGAGCGCCCTTGCCCGGCGCTGCCGGGGCCGCTGCCGGGGGCCGCCGCCCGCGCCGCCGCCGCCGCCGCCGCCTTCCCAGCCTCGCCGGGGCGCCGGGGCGCGGGGTTCACCTGCTAGCGCTCCGCTGCGCGCTCTCCTCCGCCCGTCCGCCGGCCGTCCTGCCTCCGCTCCGCGGCGCGCTCGTTGCGGTCGCCGGCTCTCGCTTCGCCTTTTATATTTTTTTAGCCTTTCTTTTTTTTTTTTTTTCCAAAAAAAGGGAAATATTTAGCTGTACATGTAGTTTTCCTCCGCCTTCTTCTCGCCCGGGTTTGCTGCTCGCAGGGAGGAAACCAAACAAAGGCTAAAAAGCGAAAAAAAGGGGGGGGGGATCAAAAAGCCCCCGTGCCTTCTCCCCTCCGCTCCCCTAGGGGTACATCTCCTCCTCTCAGCCTTCCCCTCTCAGAGTGAAACTTTTCCTTTTCTTCTTCCTTTAAGGCTTTGTGTGTAGGTATATTTTCCTTTTTTTCTGCCTCTCTCTCTGTCTTTCTCTCCTCGGTTCCTCGATCTCCTTTTGCTCTGTTAATTGCAAGTTTTGTTGGTGTCCTAAGAAAACTTCCTGTGATGATGATGGTGGTGATGGTGGTGATGATGCATTTCTCAAAGTTGTGCTGTTGCTGAAGCACTTTGTCCCCTTTGAAACAAGAGTCCTGCCGGAGCCTTCTTGCTAGAGTCACGCTCTGGATAAGACATTTTTTTCTCTCTACCTTTCCTTTTGGCGGTCGGAAAAAAAAAAAGTAAAAAGAAATTTAAAAAGTTGAATTTTCTCGTTACCTCGCGAATTGTTTCTTTCCCTCTCCCGCTCTCTCGCTCGCTTGGTTTGTTGTCTTTTTTTTTTTTTTTTTTGGTTGTGTTTGTTTTGCTTTTTATTTTAATTCCAGCAGTTGGTCGAGGGAGGAGGCGGAGGAGGAGCGCCTTGGTGGAGAGGTGTGTGTATGTGTGTGTGCATATATGGTATCCTTTATACACTAACTCCAGCGGGGAAGTTGGCTGCCGGGCTGGCAGCGCGCACTGGCGGTGCCGGAGTCCCGCCGCTCGCCTCTCCCCGCCTCCCTCTCCCGGGCCGTGCCCGCGCCCTCCCTCCTCCCTCCGCCCTCCCCCCTCCAGTCCGTCCGTCCGTCCGTCAGTCCCTCCCTCCCTCTCTCTCCTCCCTCCCGCCGCCGCCGCCCGCGCCGCCAGCGCCCGGCCCCGCCGCGAGGAAGCGGCGGCCGCCGCCCCCGCCGATTGGCTGCGCGCCCCGTGACGGACAGCGCGCCGCCGGCCGCGCGGCCCCCCTTCCGGCCGTTCCGATTGGCTGCTTTTTAATTTAGGCGAAGTGGCGTCGGAGATGGAAGCTGCCCCCCCCTTGCCTCTCTATCCCTCCTCCCTCTCCCCTTCCTCCTTCCTCCTCCCTCCCTCCCTCCCTCCCTCCCTCCCTCCGCCTCTTAACTCTTCCTGTCCGGCGGGCACACGCACCTCGGAGCTCTCCCGCCGTCGCCGCTCGGGCAGTGGCGAGCGCGGGCGGTACTAATTAATACCAACAGTAATAAGGACAATAATAACGACCCCAGCACCGGTCTGGATTCGGAAAGGCGTTTGTGCGAAGGTGTAACCACCGGGCACACGCACCCGCTTCTCTCCCGCCGGCAGTGCCCGTACCGGCATTCGGAGCTGGTCCGCCCCCCCGCGCTCAGCCCTGGAGGCGCCCGCCCCCCGCCCGCCCCCTCCTCCCTTTGTCCGCCCCCGCACCCCGGGGTGCGCCCCGGACCCCGGCAGCCCCTCCGCAGCCATCACGCCGGGGGGCTGGCCCGGCAGCACCGGAGAAGGGCCGCCCCGTCGGCGAGGGAGGTGGCAAGGGGAGCCGGCGTCCGGGCTTGCCCTGCGCGCTGCGGTCTACTCGCAAGGAGCCAGCCCCGCGGCATGAAACGCTGTATTATTTCTCGTCCAGCGGAAAGAGTTAAGGGGGGCGGGGGAAGGCGGGGGGCGCGGGGGAGAGATGCGACCGAGCGGAAACACTGCGCGCAGGCAACCTCAGTGAACCACGGAGAAAGAGAAAGTGGCAACAAAAACAAGGGCAAATTGAACGCTCCTCGGGGACTGCCGGTGCAATAACATCGCTCGGACACGGAGGGGACGCGGCGCTGCCAGTGACCGCCTCGCCGCGCAGCGCCGTCCCACGCGCGCTCCCCGGGTGCCGGGGCCGCGCGAAAAGAACGCGCGGTGCGGGCATGGGAATGGGCAGCGTCGTCCCCCGCCCGGCCCTGCCCGCCCCGCTCCCCTCCTCCGCACGCTGAATAAGCCGGCCCTGGGAGGCGGTGAGCTGCGTCCCGCTGGCAGCGCCCTCCGTGCCGTCCCGCTCCCGCCGCGCTCGGCAGCCGGTGCTCGGGGCTCCCTCCAGCCCCCGGCTGGCACGGCACGAAATACCACGGCAGGTCGGGCTAGAAAAACCATTCAAGTGGAGCGTACGGATCTTAAGGGCGGTGGTAACTAAACACCAAACATAATAATTATAAATATATATATATATATACATATACATATATATGTGTGTATGTATATATATGTGTATGTATATATGTACATATGCATATATATAGGTATATATGCATATATATAGGTATATATATTTGTTCCCATGCGTCCTCCAAAGGTTTCTTTTTTATATATATAAAAGATCCAACACAGATTTCATTGAATAAATCTGAGATCTCCAGGTGCAGACGTTTGAATAGTCAGTGCCAGAACCCCATGTTTTCCTTTCCAGCCGATTTTGCTTGGATCAGGCTCAAAAACCGAGTGAGTCTCGTGGTTTTGTTTACACTGAATGGGGAGGATAGGAACGGTGCCATGGGGCCGTCTTTCATTAATATACAGTGAGGATTTTGTCTAAATTACTGCTATGAATTTCACAGTACACGCTTTCAAAAGCCGTCTCAGGTGGCCTGATGAAACGTGATAGCGCCTCTGCAAACAGATCTACTTTCTTAATAAAAAAGGAAGGTGTGTGTGGGGGGGTGGAGAAATCCCCCCAAAATAAAGAAAAAAAAACCAAACCACCGTACACCCTCATAACAGCGACAACAGAAAATAAAGCTCAAGCTGGAGTATGGTCTTTTATTTTAAAAAATATCCCAACAAAAAACAAACAACCAACTTCGTTCCCCAACTCTTCCCACCCCCTCCCTTGCAGAGTGAGATTGTTTTGTCTGGAAAAAAATCCAAAGTATAACAAGGGGAGAACAGTTAGTGCTGATTTTCATTTGCATAAATTTTCATATATTTTGGTGAAAATAATAGACTAGTGGAGAGCGGGGCTTAGTGGAGTCAGTGCAAAGGAAAATCTTAACATGGATCGTTTCGCTGGAGTTGAGAACATGCTTTTTCCCCCCTGTCACCTTATTAAAATCAAAAATTAAAAAAAAATTCTCTAAATCCTGGGAGTTTGATCGGTAAGTGTTTTACATTTTTTTATCTACTTTTGTTTTCTTTAAAGTCTTCTAGATATATATTTTCAAAAGCTTAGGACAAGACAGGGAAACCCATGGCAACTGCCTTGAAGGAAACAAGCTGGAAAAAAAAAAAAAAAAGGGGAAAGAGAAAGGGAAAAAAATCCCACCAGCGACAAAAAGCACCTTAGTGAAATATTACATAAAAAGCATGGATTCATTCCAAAGCTCAAGGCAGCAAAGCAATTCTTCAGCGCTGGAAAGTCTTTCTGGTTACTACTTCACTTTTCTGGGCACTGTTAATTATTGTAACACCAAGACTCGGGGAGGCTGGGCCGGGGCGGGGGGGGGGGGGGGGCCGGGGGCGAGGAAATCTCTCGAAAATATTACAGATTTGTGAAGGGGAGGCGAGGCAGAGATGCGGGCCGTTTTCAAACGCTGCTTCGAGGGGGGAGGGGGGGTGGCCCGGCGGGCGGGAGAGGGGCCGGGGCCGAGCCGGGGCGCGGGTGACCCGAGCACCTGCCGGCGGAGGGACGGGCGCGGGGGAGGCAGGGGAAAGTGCGGAGCGGCGGTGCACGCACAGGGTTAATATTGTAACTAGGGAACAGACGGTTAAGCACAACATCTAGAGCTCTGTAGTGAAAGTCCATCAGAAAGAGTATAATCAATCAAAACTAACCAGGACATCCCTTCATTTTATTCTCCAAGGAGATTGGGGCTGGAGGATTACAGAGCAGATTTCACTTTGTTTCCCTCTCTTGACAATCTTGCCTGTCTCTCCGCTTTCCCATCCAATTGCGAGGTGTAGTCTAATGATCTGAAACTCTTCTATAGCGTTTGGGTCAGTGTGATAAATAATGTGATAAATAATGTAGGATTAAATTAACAGGCCAGATACCGCTCCTGAAAACTTTACCGAACCTTAAATATCCCATTATGTGACTTTATTTTAATTTTACCCTGTTTTTTGCATTTTTTTTCCTTGCCACCTCTGTTGCTGCTCTTTTGGATACACAATAGCTGGTGATCATTGTAATTTCCTAGAATTAGTTACTTCTTTGGAAACGGTCGATAGCCAAATCAATAAAATGGCTTGTAAAACTACGGAGGTATAGGTTTCAATTTGGGGGGGGAGAAGAATCGCTCATTTTCCACTTCTTGTTGACGTGCCCAGCGTCTCTTTTGACTGGGGTTAACTCTGTGTGCTCCATCGGAACAGATGCCGTATAGAGCTGCTCCCTCAAGATCATTTGTTTCCTTGATGGGGGAACATTTCTGAGCAGAACATATTGGTTGCCATAGAGAAAGAAATAAAAGGAAGAACACTAGTCACATTAAGCTATATGTTTGTGCACTGGGCTTTAGATAAAAGGACCCCAGTTCAAGCCAGAGAGAACGGGGCCAAAGCAGAGCTTCTTAGCTTCACTAAAACTAGCTTTATTTTGTTTTGGACTTTTACGGTTGAAACAAGTAAGCTAATTTTATTGGCTGTCGTTAATTTTATACGATACGGCTTGCTGAACAGAATCAACTTCGGGCGCGCTCCGCCTGGCCCCGGCCGGCCGCCAGGGGGCGCCCCGCGACGCCCCCTCCCCGCGCGCGGGCGGGGGCTGAGGGCGGCGGGGGCTGAGGGCCCGGCCCCGCCGCCGGCGCAGCGCCGCTGCCCGCACACCCGCGCTGCCCGCACACCCGCGCTGCCCGCCGCCGGGACAGCGCCCCGCCACTCCCGGGGCCGGCGGGCGGGGGGACAGCAGCGGGGGCCGCCGGTTCGGGGGCCGCCCGAGAGTGTCCCAGGCGGTGCGGTGCCTCCCACGGACCCGAGGCCTGCAGGGGAGTGAGAGCGGTAATTAAACACAGGCACGGGCACCGCGGCTCGGGGCAGCCCGGGGTGCCACGCGGGGCTTTCTTGTCGTTTTCTTTCTGTCCAAATAAGGCGCTTAAGCCTCTGGAGATGCAATAAAACGACTCGGGTTTTTTACATTATTTAATATTTAATCGCTGTATTAAACCTGGAAAAGTGGCTAGTTTTCTTTTTCTTTTTTTTTTTTTTTTTCCTTTCGTTTTTCCCTCCTTCCCCCCTCAAGCTGGCCACTCCTCCCCCCGATCCCTTCAGACTTATCAGTGTGCGGGAGCCGGCAGAGGTAACGCCGGACTCCCCCCGCCTCCCGCCCTGCCCGCACCGGCCGCGCACCCGGCACAAGTTTTCGCCGTCCGGGACACTCGCGGATTAACCTCAACTAAACGCAGCATCGACAGCGGCCGCAGTTTAGCTCGACACGGCTCGGGTCTCTGTCCCTTCCCGAGAGAGTTCCTGCTCTCAACCCCTTACTCCTTTTCTCTGCTTCCCGCTTCCCTCGCTAAGTGATTGCAAGAGGGGACAGAACTGAGAAATTTAGTTGGTGGCTTTTAGTTTTCGGGGTTTTTTTAAGTGTGCGGGGAGGGTTGGGGTTTTTTTGTGGTGGTTTTTTTTTCTTTTTTTTTTTTTTTAATTTTTTTTTTCTTTTGGGGTGGAATTCCTGCGCAAACACGGCTGCTTCTCACCCCCGCGCCCTCGTCCGCGGGCAGGACACAGGGCACGGGCGGAGCGGCGTGGCTGCAGCATCCTGCAGCGCACCTGCGTCCTCCCGGGACGGGTGGGGAGCGGTGGCCACGGGGGCGGGAGCTTGAAGCCACTTTGTTTCCCCGTGGTGGAGCCCCAGCAGTTTCCGTGCTACAAGGAAAGTTTTATTTCTTGCCTCCATAAAGGAAAGACCAATTGGAACCCTGGAAATCACACAGCCCATAAATATGATAGAACCTGGCAAGATGAACTCCCCGCCTAAAAGCCTAACGCATGCATAGCCAAAAAAAAAAAAAAAAAAAAAAAAAAAAAAAAAAAAAAAAAAAGAGAGAGACAGAGAGAGAAAAGTAATCAAAGACAGAAAACGACCTACAAGAAATTACAGTTTTCATTTAATGTGTTCGTGGGGCTTCATTTGGAAAACGGAGTCAAGTCTCTGTGTGCATTGACCGTGAGGTAAAATGGTTGAGATATTTACATGAACAAAACTTTCCACCTACCGCGTTTGGCGCAATGAGCGCTAGGAATATTCCAGACTAGTAAAACACATTTCCAGAGCGCAATTCTCCTCAGAAACGTGGTGACTTGCTTGAGATTTGCAGTTTAGTGAACATTTCCCTCGCCTGTGAAGCGGGCGGGTTTTGGAGTTGAAAGACCCCAGCAAAGTTCATCATCCCGGGGTCGGGATTGAGCGGATTTCCCCAGCTTTCCTCTGCTCCCCCTTCCCCCAATCCTCCAAACGTAACCTGCGTTATATTTTAAACAAAACAGGATTTAGAAGCGCAGCTCCTTTGCTGTGTGCCTGAGCCAGCTAGCAGCAGCAGGCGACTAGGTACCGCGAGCGAGAGTAAAACTAACGCTAAAACGAGCAACAAGTTAATTCGGCAAAAGTAAACTTTTCTGGCTGCCTTTGGAAGAGTTCGGTCCGGCCAGGATTGCCGGCTCCATGCCTGCCGTGGCACCCCAATTGTAAGAGTGCTACAGAGTGCATTTTTCCCTCCCCCTTTTAAAAATAAATGCCTATTCTGTCCTAATGGACGCCTTTGGAAAATGGATGTAGAAGAGATACTGTCTTGGAAATAGTGAAAAGAAAGTGTTTACCATATTTAGTATTCATTTACTTATAGTGGGAAATGATTAGGTATGTACTAATATAACCGTGGAGACCAACTGCCTAATTAGCATTTACAAATTAAAATGTTAAACATAAAGACATATTCCGTATACAGTCTGCTATATGTAAAACACATTCGTGCATAATACAGCAGTCAGCTGCAAACGTGAAGTTGACTGGCTTCCAGATATGTAGCGTTCTTGGCTAATGCGATCTGCTCTGGGTTTTTCAAGCTTACCCATACTGTAGTTCATAGTTCTTATGACCACGTTGATAGCTGCACTAGGGATATTGCACTAACCAATCTGGAGAAAATAGGAAAATACACAGATTACTTTTAAAGGCTGACGATAATAACGATAAACACAATAGGCAGGCGGATCATTTATCCATACCTTTTATTCTGAAGGCTTCACTCGGAACCTTATTTATTGTTTTGAGCATAACAAAGCATTTCGGGTTCTGTAATAAATTAGAACAATAATACAGAACTGCACATGCAAAGTAAGATTCCTTTATTTCCCAGCTGCGTAATTTTGATATTACCCAACGTGTCTTGCTCAGGGTTCACCTCACACAGACTGTAATGAGAGTTGCCAAATGAATGGAACAATCTATCTGTTGACTTGAGCCCAACGTAGACACATTACATATGATGGAAACCTAATGCTCCCACCGATGTAAAAATCAGAGGGATACATAGTTTCAATCCAGACCCTTGAACATGTAGATTTTATTAATAAGAATAATTGTGCATGTAGCGACATTAAAAGGGGATTTACAAGTTGGAATCTTTTAAAAGAGACTGTGAAAACCTTAGCCCTGCTTTTATTAGACATGATATCATTCCGATTTGCGTGCTTGCCATCTCAATGGCGTTTCACATGTGATAAAAAAAAAAAAATCCATATGCATTACATAGATTTTCTTTTACACGCATAAGGACTGGAAGTCTTTTAGTGGATATGAGGGTGAATAATTGTGATACACCAGAAAACAGTTCGTGCAGTTTGGCAGCTCTGGTTATTATTATTAGATTTTTTGACATTTGAACTTGTCTATTGTCTGAGGAGCTCAGTGCAGATTGCAGTAGGTCAACCTTAAGGCTGCTCTTTTTGGCATTGCACACAAACATGCACACGCTGTCTGTTCTCCTTGTGTGAATACAGCAGCTAGAGTTTTATCGTGGTTTTTTTTTTTAATTTTTTTTATGCACATCTATTTATATTTATCTAATCCGCTTGGGGTTTTCACGGTCGTGTGATTAGTTTGTACGTGCCTTCATTTTACACCCATTTCTCCAATCTGTACATTTGCCTGATATTGGATACTTTTAAGTACTCAGTCGCTTTTACAGCGGTATAATTCCAGCATCACGACGTTTGATAAAAGGGACTTCAGTAGCCCTGGGATTAAATGACATATTTCCCCGCAGCTTCGCTCAACTCCACCATGACTCCTACAGTCAAAAGTTAAAGTTATTCATCATCTCCTTGCATTTATTCCCTCCTCCCCTCTCTAAATTCAGCCCCACCACCCGACTTCTGAAACAATTTCTTGCCGCCTGCCAAGAGTTAGGGGGGTAGCAGTGTGGGGGGCGGAGGCTGGAACCCGAAAGCCCGCCGCCACCCTACGTTCCCGGGGGGCGACCCCCGCGCCGCCGGCCTTTCCGCGGGCGCGGAACGGGCCGCGGCCACGCCGAGGTCCCGGCAAACGCCCTCCCGGGCGGGGCGGCAGGAGCCACTTCTGAGAAGGAAAACGAGAAATAGGGATGGATCCCCCCGGGGGTGGGAGGTGGAAGAGGAGCAGGAAAACTGGATCAAACCCGATAGGAAAGTCAATTTGCACTGGGAAAATCTAGAGATTGCGTCTAAACAACTTTTCCCTGGAGTGATTTGTGCGTCTTGCTTTCTTCTCTAGTTTGGTTGGTGTTTTAAATTGAGTCTCTTTCCTCATCTGCCGGGGTGAAGGCACTCGGTCCCAACAACAGCCCATCTCTTCTTGCAGCAGTCTGTCATTTAAATATGTATCTATATAGGTATGCGTACATCCAGGCGTATACGTCTGGATTTGTTCACCCCTTCACTTTCCTCTTCCCTCTTTAACAAGAGCCTGATAACGCGTTTAAGGCTTGTTATTTGAACTCTCTGATCAGCATGCAGAAATGTAATTGCAACGTTTTTCATCAGGAAAGAAAAGAAAGGGAAAAGGGGGAGGAAATCCCCCCGCTCCCCTTCACACCCTCACACACACAGACACCCAGTGCTCTGTAATCGCTGAGTCACCGTACTGGGGGTCAGTGGGTAAACACGAAGGAGAGAGCAGCAGCTTATTGAAAACCCCGGCGCAAACCGCATCCCTTCTTATCTCCAGACTGTAGATCCCTCCCCTCCTTCTTCCACTGGATTTATTACTCCGGACTTGGGAAAGAGTGGCCCGAGTGCTGCCAGAGCCCTTTTTTGTGACGCTGTACGTCCTCCTCAGGCGCAGAGGGACCCGCTTTGCTCCGGCGAGGTGGAAGGAAGAAATTCAACATTAAACTGCTATTTGGGCTGTCGGGAATGGGCGTTGTTTTGTGGGCATGAGGGGAGAAGGAGGAAAGGGAGGAACAACGGCCAGTTCACCTAGGGTTATAAAGAAAGCTTTCCCTTTCTCTGGGGCTGGGCTCTGATCTGGGCATATTTACTTCTGTTTAAACGCTATTGTTCCTGCCAGCCTTTGACACAAACAGAAAGGGGGGGGGCGGGGGGGAGGAAAGGGGGGGAGGTGGTGGTGGTGGCTGGAACAAAGATGCTCAAACCCCAGCAACCCCCAAAGGCAGAGGAATACTTCTTTTTTTCCCTTTAAAAACGTATGTGACAAGTCTTCCTGTTTGACATGGTTTTCTGGGTCCCCTCACTCTCCCTGTGAGCTGAGCAGAGTGCCTGGCTGTGATTCACTTACCAGGGCCCTTTTAGAGCGGTACATGTCCCCCCGGTAGGTGCCAGGGAGCTTCGGAGGGACAGCTTCTCCAGCCCCTGGGTCTGAAGGAGAGGACTTGAAATCGGTTTGTGGCAAGCCCTGCAGTGGGAAACAAAGAGGCAGAAATGTTGGGAGCCCAAGGAGGGCCTGAAGCACAGAGAAGCATTGAGCTTCCCAGAGATGCTTCAGCTTCTCAGCAGGGGACAGGGCAGAATCCTTTTTGGGCCGTCTCTATGCATTTGAGGGCTGGACTGTACAGCCCACATTGAATCAGAGTCATTGTGTGTAAATGAATAAGTGCACATTGTTTTGAGATGCTGCTATTGTATTTGGGGTTGGGGGGAGGAGAAGGTTATATTTTGTGTCTGTGAGTGCGCGTGGGTCTATGTGCTTACGAAAGGTGAGTGCAGATTGCAATAGTTGCTGCTCTATTTTTGTTTGTCAAACAGGGCCCTTCTCTTGGGAGAGGGGCATGTGGCGGATCCCAGCCCAGGATTACATTAATCAAAGCATTATTTCCCCAGGGATGTGCAGCACAAATGATAGTAAATCCTAATAAAATTGGATCGCTGAGAAATTGAACGCTTAAAGTAATCTGCTCTGCCTGATAAAAACTTCAAATTTATAAGATATTATGCATCCCCACCCCCAAACACCTTAGGTATCATCACTATGTGTGTATTATACAACTATCTGTAGGAGAAAAATCACTGCTCAGTTTAACAGGCCCATCACTATTGAATATATACATAGATATAAATGTGTTTGTATGAGCATGCACACATATATTGCACACACACACATGCGCAGAGTCATAAAAGAAGGTAAAATATTTATGCATATAAAAATAATGACTATGGTCAATATTGTCAAGACTTTGCATGCAACACCTTTGCTGTGGCAGGTGCTGTAGAAGGCTTGGACAACGTTGTACATGGTTGTGTACCAGCCCATAATCTTACCTGGGGACTTAATTCTCTCTTGCTTTTTACTGATTATGGACCTCCATGATGGCACCTGTGGTCTCAAGTCACTGACCAGCTTTGCTTTTTAAACATGGGATCACAGGGGTGGTATGAAAATAATTATAAAAAAAAATTAAAAATATGTGAACATGAATATTTGAAGCTGAATTTAGAAAGCTTTTGAGGGGATGAGCTTCAGAATGAAATTGTGTTGGACTGGATGGGAAGAGTTGAAAGAAGGAGAGGTATTCCCTGGCCAGTTATTAAGACTCAGACATGCAGCATACTGTCCCCACAGTCTTTCAGTACAGGGCCAGGCCACCAACTTGCTGGCACGGGCCAGCGAAGATCAGGGTAGCTGCTGGCCATTTGCTAGCTTCAGACACTCAGTCTCTGCTACCTTCTCTCTGCAGAAAGAAAGTTTATTTGTAATTGCTGTCATAGGACATGACAATAGGCTCAAAGAGATCCACTGTCCAGCAGAAAAACAAAAAATTGCTTTCCCTCCCCCGCCCCCTCAAAGATCGCTGTGCTTGCATAGGTGTAAGGGGCAGAAGGCATTTCCACTCACCCAGCTGAAACTCTTTGAAAGGCAGTGAGCCTCCCCCGGCGTTATAAATGCCGATCATTCCTGCTACCCTCGCCGTCCCGGGACCCTGTTACCCCCGCGGGAGCTGGCCCTGCCTCGGGTCCCCGTTCGTGACCCGTCCTGCCTACTGCTTTGTAGCCGACGAGTCCCGTAGTCCTCTCCCTGCCCCTGTCTTTTCTGGCATCGCTAGACAGACCGAAGGCGGCTTATCCCTTTTCCCAGCGTGGGGTTTTCCTTCCCCGTCCCGGCCCCGGGGGCTTGCGGGGAAGGGCGGGAGGAGGTGGTCCAGACCCCACAGCGCCCCGCACCCTGCCCTGGCCTGCTGGTATCTGTCCTCCCTGCCCGCAGACCGGGAACCGGCGGAGGGGAGCTGAGCCCTCTCCCAGCCCCGAAATGACGCAGCCCCTGTTCCAGCATCGTCTCCCGTTTGGGCTGGCTCCATTTCAGAAGCCGTCTCCCTCCACCCCCTTCTTCCCAGCCTTCCTCCTTCCTCCTCCTCCTCGCCTCACCGTCACTCTCAAACACCCCCCCCACCTCCCCACGCCTCGCGCCCGCTTCCCCCCGCCGCCCCAAACTCCTTCCTCAGGACCGTGGGATGCGGGTGAGCTCTGGTGAGAGTTGCCGGTCTCCATTTCTAAGCGGGGAGCCGCCGGGAGCGGTGAGGCAGCCGTGCCGGGGGGGAAGCGGTCGGGGGGTTAGGGAGGCGATGACTGACGGAAGGAGAGGGGGTCCGCACCCCCTCTCTCCCCATCTGGAGCAGCCTCTGCTCCCGGGAAGGTGCAGCCCCCGCGCCCCGCCGGCCCCGGCCCCGCGCCCCTCGGTGGGCAGCACTGCCCCCGCCGGCGCTCCCGCCGCGCTCCCGCACGACTCCCCTCGCCCTCCCCCACGCGTGTGCGGACGGTGTGGGGACCCACTCACCTCGCCACTGACGGTGCCTTTTCTCACACCCCTCACCTCCCCCCCCCACCAAAAAAAACCAAAAACAAAACCCGACAAACAAAGACCAACTATTTGCATAGCGTTCGACACCCTCACTCAGTATTTATCCCCACTTTTTTATCATCCGTCTACCTCCGCCCAGACCGACCCTTCTGCCCCACCCCACTCCCCCGCATCCCGGGTGCAACCGGATGGCAAAAATCAAAGCTGGCTCCAATTTACCCCAGTTGTCTTCCTTTGAACACTCATAAGGTAGGTATGGTGGGATGCTGCGCTCCCACTCCCCATGTGCTCAGTGAGGTGCCTTCCTCTCCACCCTCTCCCCCCGCTCTCTATTCCTTAATTGGCTGTGTCTTGATGTGCACTTGTTTTGTTTAGCCTATTTTACCATTGTGGACGAGATAGGCAGGAAAAGGAGTGTTTGACTTGGTATGTCTCTGATTTTTTTTTCCCCTCTCCCTGCCTTCCGAAGTTAATTTGCATTCGAGGTCTAATCCATGTTTCAAAATCCTGCCATTTGAGGACCGTATAGGAACAGGGCATTCGTTTCTATTTTTGAGGAGGAGCCTCTTCTGCATTTGCTCCTTTCTGTATAATTTCATTGTGTTCACAAGTGACAGGGATTTGCATCAGTTATTTTGCAATTTATTTTTTAAAAGAGTTAGATCAAATTTTCTTATTTTTAAAATTGCCGAGGGAGCAAATACTAGGCATTAGAAAAACAGCATACATTATTAACAATGTTGCAAACTTAGTCACTTACTATATATTTATATATATGTATTAATCTGCATTCCTTGGAGTTGGATTTCTGCCTCCCGAATATCTGATTTTGATGAGAGAAATCAGTCTGAGAAAGTCAACTATACAAATGCTGAAGTGTATTTATAGTTCCTCACATCTATTTACAGGTGATTTTACTGCTGTTTGCTACTCTTGCTCCAGCACTTAGTAATTATTTCACTCCAGCAAGGCATTTCATAGGATTAGATGCTGCTTTGCTTTTAAAGAGTTTTCAGTTTATCCAGGTGTAACTTTCATCCACATCTCTGGAAATAGCTATGAGGCCACGTGGACTTTATTTAAAAAGTATAAAATATAAATGTTCATGTAAAAAGAATGGATTGTATCCATGGTTCTTTCCGTTCTTTGGATGTGATGAAGTATCAATCTATGTTGAAGCCTTTATGGGTCCTTTAAGGACTTCTTTCACATATTTTATTTGTATCTATAAAATGAATTTTCTTTTTGCATATCTTTTGTATATCTTTATTTTGTATATCTTTTTGTATATATATAGTGATTACATGAATGGCATATGTTGCATAATATGCATATCAGGCCTTTCAAGTATTTCTGTATGCACACAAATTTGTTTTTCACAAATGTATGTGTTTACATACGTATGTGTTTATACATGTGTGTGATAGAAAACATGCTGGAAGAGAAAACTGCCCAAAATAAAAAATATTCATAAAGGAAAAGCTGTTAAGGTAGTTCACTGGGAGTTGGTATCTGATGCATTGCAAAAGTCACTTTAGTTGCAGACATTACTGGAGATACCTATATACACCCCCATCTCAGCATAAAAATCCCTCTGTGTGTATTTGTCCTTCTAGAACTAACTAAATGGGACTATGAATTATGCCTAAAAAGATGCCACTGATATAAAAAACTTATAAAAAAGTAATGGAATATGGAATTTTATATAGTGCCAACAACTTTAGCATGATTTTTGGCATAAGCAATTTAGTGCAATTTTATTTGTCTGAACCAGAAAGATATTACAAAGTGAATTAATAGAACATTAGTACTGAAAAAAAGAAACAGTTCTTCCTTTGAAATATGAAGTGCCACTAACTTGAGATGAAACCTGAAAGTTAGTGAATAATATATGGGGAATATTAATATTTTAAATGTATCATATTTAAAATTGCTGTGAACTTAAACAAGATTTCATATCAAGAAAAACCAAGTAATTCATTTTAGGTTTTAATCTTATATGCAATGTTTTACAAATGAAATAACTCACTAAAGAAGGGAAGTCAGGTATGTAAGCATATCTTGTTATTTTGCACATGAAATATGATCATTATGGAATATGAATTTAATTTTGGAAATGATAAAAAAGAACACTTATTTTATTTTTTCTACTACGATTCAAGAAAAACATTTTTAAGTAGATGATTAATTAGATGAAATGGACTGATATGGCCCATAATACCTGTAAGGTCTTTTATACCTTGTGAAACCCCACCACAATGGGACCTTTATAAAAAGTACGAAGTCAAGTAATGCAATCATATTTTATATTTAGAATGGGAGTTGATATGATTCAGTTTAATGTTGTGATAAAGTGGGCCCTCTGGCACTTGGCATTAAATTATTTTAAAATTACTCCTTCAAGTGAAGTTAGTTGAAAGACTGTACCATGGTTGAAGCCCAGCGCTAAAGCTCAGGGGCAAATTGGGTGCTGCTGCTTGCCTTGCCATCCGTTTAAGCGCAGACAAGGTGTTACCCTTTGTCGTCTCCTTAGTTCAAGGTCTGTTGGCTCCAGTATTTCACTGTCCTTCTCCAACGAGTGGGTACAGCTCAGCATCTGGAAGCCAAACCTGTGCTGCTCAAGGTGGGCCAAATCTTGCTTGTTCCATTCATTGAAGCCCGTTCATGGAGTTTTGTTTGATTGGAATGAGCAGGACCTAGCTCTCATTCTGCTCCCTGAAGTATTTCCATTAGACCTTAATGTCAATGGAGAGATTGCTGTTGAATTTGTTTGATGTGAATGGAGTTAGGTATGAGGGCCACATTGATCCTGCCCTTACGCCTCAGCCATCTAAGGGTTACATCCTACACACTTTGACTAGTGAATCAGGCCAGCAATAATTGTGGCCACTACATACTGATAAGTAGGACATGCGTTACTGAGCATTTTGAACGATCAAACAACCCCGTACCCGCGTCTTTGCATCGATGGGAAGTGCTGGATGTGTTTGAGCTTAGCAGAAGGGGCAGTTGTGTCTTCTGGGAAAAACTTAAGGCTGCCATGGACACTGTCAGCACTTGTGAGGTGTCTCATTGAAGGACAGCAAAAGCCTGGTTAGTCTGTAGACTGGTTCCCACATAGCCAGTTGCTCCCACTATGAGCTAGCTGCAGGTGCCGCAGCAGAAGACAGGGTGGTGATGGTAGGGAGGGTACACAGTTATCACTTGCTGCACAAGCGGATCTTTTTCTGTCCAGTTTTGGCCAAAGCTCTGGGACATTTGCTATGGTTCTCTCAATTATCTCTCATTAATTTCAGTGGCTTGTGTTTTCATTACAAATGCCCAATGTTCTTTGGAAACTTACTATGGGTATTTTAAATTCAGAATAACCGTGGTGAGAAAAAACCCATGCTTTTCCTTTTTAAGCAGTTTTACCATTTAATCACAATTTGTTTAACTATGCTTTTCTCTGCTGTGAAATAACCTTTCTTTCCACGTTTATGCGCACAATCCTAACTCATAGCAGGAAAAAACATTTTAAAACACTGTGTCATGCTTATAGGATAATTATTAATCTTGTCAGAATAAAAAGCGTACTAAAAGTATTCCATACAAAGGTTTGTGCCTCAACATTTTTGAGAGTTTTTTTAAAGTAATCAGAGATGTCATAACAGGGGGAGAAACCACATATAGCATGTAGTACAAGTATAAGACTCCTAGAGGACTATTTAGAAATACACAAAGCGTATTTTTTCTCCTTTTGGTTAGCAGACTACTTGACGAAAAGGTATGTTTTTATTTTTATTCCCGCTTGTGTCTTACAGTTCTATGAAGGTGATGGGAAACTACAAATTCCAGACTTTAGTTGTTATATATGATATAAAACTAAGGAAGAAAAATGTTCATGATACATAGCTGGAGGGAGAAATACTCAATAATCATGCAATTGGATAACAGAGAGAATAATTATTTGACAATAAAACCAATGTTAAATACAAGCAGAGCAATATTGTCCTAGTGAGAAATATAGCAAATAAAATGATACTACAAAAATATACTTATGAAACTTCCTCTATGTTTA
The DNA here is from genome assembly GCF_015832195.1 of Motacilla alba alba. Lineage (NCBI taxonomy): Eukaryota > Metazoa > Chordata > Aves > Passeriformes > Motacillidae > Motacilla > Motacilla alba. The sequence goes on along the minus strand of NC_052016.1, from coordinate 96,133,187 downwards.
GAACTTTTCTTGTTGGATTTTCCTTTTTAATCATTTGTGACCACTGAGATGAGGTTAGTGAACAAGCCAGTCAAAACTTTTCTGTCTTGATTTTCCTATCCCATATCTACAAATCCAAAAATGCAACTTGTAGTAACTGCACTTGATGTTAGGATGGTGATTTTGCTGCTTGTTTGCTTGGATTTTGCATACCCTGACTCATGCTGAAATTTCTGGTGCATGTGAGCAGTGTTTGTAGGGTCATCTACTTATTTTGGGCAAGAAGGACAGCTTTTTCATACTGGGGATCCCAGTAGAAACAGAAAAGGGATACCGTAGGAAAGCGACTATTTTTCAAGGGCATTGAAAAGGGCATTCACTCCTTCATTTAACTTCATTGAGAACTGTGAAAACTCAGTATTAAAAAAAAAGTACCAATTTTTATTTAGGAAGTCAAGTGGCATGGAAATTTGACTTGTGTATCTCTGACTATAATAAATAGTAAAATTCTATAGCTGGAAATGTCTTTTTTTTATCTTTGTGTGGGTTTAGCATTAGCTATATGTATATAAAATGCAAGTGTACCTTTCCTCATGTGATAACTGTTTGCTTTGCCTTTTTCTTCTAAGAAGTAGAAAAAATTATTAAACCACTACTGCCCTGAAAAAAAAACCCAGACAGAAACAATAGAAATTATTGTTCACTACTCAGTTAAGAAAATAAGAACTCTGTAATCTGCATAGGGTGAATTATGATTTTATATGCTTCTGATTTGCCTTTCTGAAATTAGGATCCTTGTACTGAACTCTTTCAGCTATTTTCATTACTATTAGGAAAGAATAAAATGCAGATTTCACACACCTGTTAGAGGGACAGCTTTTTGCACTGTGACATTCTAAAACCTTTGGAAAATATAGCAAACTTTTCGGGGAGCCATCAAGGGCTGGGGAGAGGAGAGTATCTGCACATGCTTCTGTGCCAGCGAATGCTGTAGCAGGTTGTGTGCACCAGGGACTATGGCTTTTCTTTTCAGAAGAGGACCAGCAGAAGAACCAAACCCCATGACTAGTTATTGATCAAAGTCCCCTCAGTGCAGCACTGTCAAGTTTAGGGATCAATTTTGGCTGGATGGTATTGGGCTGCAACTGGGAAAGGAACCCAATCCAAAGCTCTTTGTGCTCTTGTGGGCACCCCCTGTGCCCACACACACTTGGGGAATAATTCCTTTGTCTGCAAGTGGTGGTTGAAGCCGTGATCCTTCTCCCAGCAATGCCCAGGATAAGCTGGCCCCACGGCCCCCAGCAGGAGCTGGGGTCTCTGGGATGGGAGGGGGGCTCCGCTTTGTTGGGTGGAACCCATAGGAACAGGGCTTCCCTCCTCATCCCGACACCAACTTTGCGCTTTGGTTTAATCTTTGATCTCTATGTTAGGGCTTTTAAAATTTTCAATCCTGGCTTCAATTAGAAATGATTGGACTGTGCTCAGCACTGGCTGTCTTGATAGGTTTGAAATTCCTGGGAAACCTCAATACTGGCATTTTCTAAACACAGTAAGCAAAGCACACTGGAATCTTAATAGGGAAACATTTTAAAGGGGCAACATACTTTGTAATTTTGTCTGTTAAAACATATCAGCTAGGGGCAGCTTGGGGGAGTTGCAGTAAAGCCACAAGTGTTCTTCACAATTTAAAGCTTCCGCAATTTAATTATTTCTTTTTTTTTCTGCCACTGTAAAAGAACCCTGGAGACAATGGGGCAGTGACACTTAGCAACAGGTTATCCTCACTGTGCAGGGAGCACCATAAAAAACACAAAATGGACACACAGAATAAAATCAACACCCGCTCCCCTGCTTCCCAGTTTCTTTACTTTCTGGTGTTAAAGTAGCTACACCACATAAGCAGTGGGTAAAAAGGAAAAAAATCCAACCAAACAGATGGAAATGTTGTCTCTAAACTGACAAAGCCTCTGCAAATTTGCTTGAAGAACTATCTTATGATAATAATAAATATTCTACCCTATTCTGGACTTTATTTATTTAAACACAAATTTATGGACCTGGTCACACACTAAAAAAAAGAGTACTGTAGATGCTTTGGTGTATTTTTCACCATTGTAGTAAGCTACAGGGAAACAAAGGAGGATATGACTATAAGGCAGTTGGTATTTAGATTTGGGGGGCACTTTCATGTGTTGAAAATGTATTTTAAAAAATCTATTTTCCTTCTATCATGCTATTGAATTGTAGAAGATGTTGAGATAGAAAAACTGGATTTATTTAATAACCAAAATTAAAAGTGTTTTTGTAGTATATTTCCTATATTTCTCATTGCCAACCTCTTGACTGACAAGGAATTTTAAGGTCCAGGCTAAATTCACCCATGGGGTAGAATGGGCTGTTAGAGAAGGAGATGATAGATAGATCTATTTCTCACCTTCCAAACCGAGTTTCTTTATAAAGCAGTAGAAAACAAACCTTTTCATAGAGCATCAAAAAGCAAGCTCAAGAACAACATTACTATCACACCTTTCACGGTATTTTTTTTCAGGCATCTGCCCCTGATTTTAATCCAACGGAGCTGCTTTTGGAACTGGCGTGTCCGGCTTTGGTGTTTGCCTGCTGAGGAAGAGGTATGCCCTTTGTCCCTCACCTGCAGATGGCTTGGATGCTTTTACTTTACCGAAGCAAGCACTTCCCAGTGGGCTGCATTCAGAAAGTGCTTTTGATAGCATTAGTACAGAATCAAGTTGCAAAAGAATATTAATATAATACATTCCAAAATTCAAATATGTGTGATTAATAAGCATTATTATCTATAAATAAGGCTCTAATGATACTTTGGCAGTGTTGTAAACACAAGAATCAGAAGCAATTATTGTCATTATTGTTCTGCAAGTACCTTCCATGAATACCAAATGGATATTACTGTCCAGCTCTTTGGCACATAGAAATCCTGTAAAGAACAGTTGTCAGTCAGTAAGGCCTGGCCGGCTGCTGTTAACTACGTTTGTGTAAAATGTAGTGTACCTAAAGACAAAGCGGACGAGTTATTGAAAGCAAGATGACTGATTAAAAAAATTATTCTTTGTCCTGTGCAATACCCAAAATTATGTTAAATAGAGCCTATAAGAAAGTTCTCCTATCCTAGGAGATTTACTGTCTGTGCAATGGCTGTGATTAAAAATGGAAATGGACTCTCTGACAAAAACACTGCCCTTCTTTGTGTGAAACACACAAAGGTGAGAATGTCCCAGCTGAAAGGTGGTGTGTAAATAATGACAACATCCCCTCACCCCCCAGATGTAAGAGGTAACTCAGGACTAGTATTCAAGGACACAAGATGAAAGGGGTCTTAATCCTCATCACATTTACCTCTCCCCAGTTTGTACAGGTCCCGTACAGAGTCACGCTGGTGGCCAGGTCCCACTCTTTGTGACACCCGCACTCGCCTGCCTTTAGCAGTCTCACCTCCCTCACCAAACCTTGCTGCTTTAGACGGCGCCAGCCAGCAGCAGCATTTTGTGGTGGGTGTTATGTTGTTCTTCGGATGCCAGGGTGTCATTGCGAGCGGGAACAGTGTGGGTCTGACTCTCCGAGTACGCAGAAAGAAAAAGTAAAAAAAAAAAACCCAACCAAACCCCAAACAGTAAGCTTTACTTTCCAAATGTGTTCAATTCTTCTTTTCTCTCCTTGATATTTGGGGCGTGCAGCACCCTATACCATGTGGTTTAACATTTTGTTCTCTATTTGTAGGTCAACATTTCCATGATTAAACTTCATCCTTTATTCAGCCTGTTCTGGCTAGGCTTTGCAGCACATGTGATATAAGCTGTTTTCACAGCTAGTAGGCCAAATCTTACTCTGAATAAGGGAGCCAAACATATGTGACTGAGTCAGACACTTAAATCAACTCCTTGGTAAATGGGAGATAACTCCAGGTGCAGTGATGAACACTGAGAACCAAAAAAGTGGGAAGGGTGGCCAGCATTCCTCTGTGTAGGAAAGGAGACATCCTATGCGCACAGGCAGTGAAATCATAGCTCTACCCAAATTTTGCTCTCCTGCATTTGTCTGAGGACAAAGCCCTCTTCACTGAAGTAATTGGGAATTTTTCCATTCAGGGTCAGGCCAGCTAGGGGTAGGCTCAGCTGCAGCTGGGCATGGAACAGGCTGTGCAGAAGTGGGACAAGGCAGCAGGAAGTGAGCCCACCTTACATTCATAGCACACACAAGAAGGTTGCTGGGGGAACATGGAGCACTTCACCTACAGCATTATGTTTCCTTCACTTGCCCTCCCTTCATCTCCCTTACCGACCTCATTTACGGACCAAGGCTGGTGGCTCTTCTTTCTCTTGGTGGCAGGTATCAGTTGCTCTAAGTCCATGAAGCTGGACTGGGCAACCTATCCACTTAAATCAGTGGAACAATTCCCAGAAGCACTGCCATCCAGAGTGAGTGTGACCTACCAGTAACCTTTGCTGCAGAAGATTTTTGTTAAAGGATTCTGGCTGTGTGGCCAGCAGCCCTCCTCCTGTCATTCTTTGCCATTGCCTGGTAATTCTGTTAAGTTCTGGGAAGCCTAAAAGGCTGATCAGGCACAAACAGAAGTGGCAGAGGAGGAGGGGATGTCATAAATTACCCAGACCTGCTGTGTTGTTGCTGTATGATGTTCCTGCCTTCACCAGATCTAGACTGGTTGGGGCTGTTGGGTCTCTACACAGCAAGTACCAGAGTGAATAGCAAGAGAACTCCTGCAGGAGGTCAGAGAGGACCTATATTCCTCAAATGGACATGGCTGTACCCATAATGTTATAGAGAGAGGACTGTGCTTCATATATAATTTGGTGATGAACTGCAGCATTACAGAGAGGAGTTGACAATGAACTACTTCTGTCAGAAACAAGCACTTCCAGAGCTACAGTGGGGCTGCCCCCCTCAGCTAAAGGAAATACGGGCAACATAGAAGGAGTTTCGGTGACTTTTGCTTCTTCTTTTTGTGTTTTAATGGCACCCATCCTTTAGGTTTTGTTCATTTGCTTAGGTTTTTTTAAAAAGCTTCTTTTTCATTTAGAAAGAAAAACATATCCTGCCAAAATGAAATCTGCTTGCTAGAAAGGTCAAATGGTGACTACTGTGGCTTTTTGAGTATTGTGTTGTTCATAGTTTAGAAAGTCCTCTCCTAATAAGACACACAGTAGACAACACATATAAGATGAAGTTTATGCACTGGTCTGAGGTTTTGAGGACCTGCCTCATGGCTGGGCAGATCCCTGGGCATGCATGTGGACATCTGATCCACTTCTCCACCATTACATTGGGAAGAAAAGCCTGCTGGCTACAAGATATTACCAAGGACTTCATAGAAAGCAGGTACCTTCAGTGCTTGTCATGCAGTTAAGGGATGCTGTACAGAATGAGGCACAGAAGCGATGTGATGATCTGGTCCAGTGTGCCTTGGGGACATGGAATGGTGCAAGGCAGGGGTAAGATGAACTGCACGCTCCTGGAAAGCAAGAGGGAGACTACCATGATTCTGCCCTCACTGTAGTGAAAGTTAATCAAGAATATGCTGGAATAAATCCCTATGTGCATCAAAGATACATCGGTATCAAATTAATGGAAAGGAGAAGGGAATTTAGGACAGCTAAGATCTAAGATCTGCTGATAGGGTCAGGTGACCTCCCTGTCCTTAGGTTTATATTTTGGAAACACAAATTGTACTTTGGTTTCACTTTTAAATGTGTAAGCCAAACTGTGATACTTACAGAGAGTAAGAAGATTGGAAGAAGATGGGAAAGTCCTGAAATCAGGGAGCGAAAGGATTGCAGCAGGGTATGGTGAAGTAAAGCAAAAGAAAATTAGAATTTTTCTCTCCAGTTATTTAGACAAAAGGAGTAAAATCTCCATTTTCTTATGCTTAAATAACAGTCTCCCTCTTCCATGGTGTAAAAGATCCCAAGATCACGCAGGAATGAATTAAGACTGTGGTAACAGACATGATTTCAAGTTAATGAAGAGACAGTATGTTTTGTATTATCTTTTCTCTTGTTTTTGATTGCCGTTTTTGGGGGGTTGATATTACTGTAAGTAAATACATTTGTCTTTTGTTTCATTTTCCCCCTGTGACCTATTTCATTTAATTAGAAGGAAATGCATAATAGGAAATGAGTATCATCACACTGGGCTCCATCCAAAGCCCATGAAATCATCAGGAACCTTTCCCAGGCTTTTCACTATCACTGCGTCCAGCCCAGCAGAAAAGAGGGGCTATTTCCACCTTATCTGGAAGAATGTGTGCTGTCAATGTAAAAATATTACAGTTCTTATTTTAAGGTCTGGCCCCAATACTAGGGAAGGATTTTGCTACTGCATGTGCCTCTCTGTGCCACATGTTTCACATCTGTGGCAGCACATTAAAGGATAAAGGTTCCTAAAACTTTAACTCTGAATATACACATAAAAAGAAGATACAAATTAAGGAAAAGATAAAAGATATTGATGGAAGTACAGGAGATGCTCTTTAACATGCATATTATTGACTCAATAGATTGTTACGGCTTCAGAGCTATTAGGGTCTGCTGTGTCAATGTGTACTTAGGGACTGTTTAATATGCAGATGGTTGACATGACAGACTGGAACCATTACAGTCTATCATGTCAGGGGGGATACATGAATACGCACTTTGCCAACACTGTAAAAAGTCCCTTTAAAATGCAGTAGCTGTTTTTTACAATAATTTAATAGGTTTGGTTCTGTGGATGCCCAGAGACTTGAGAGTCTGGATTTATCAGCAACAAAATTTATTTCCAAATTAAGTCATTTTCCATGTGGAATGTGCAGTCTGGAGGACAGGGTGTAATCTCAGATACACAGCTCCTATCAAATCTTGTAAAATTAGCTACTGCACTTGTGCATGTGTAGAAGAGATCAGAATCTATCTGTCGGCATGTGTCTTTTTGAAGAATATAGTTTTGTCTTTTTGAGGGGTAAGGGAGAATGTCGTCTCATTTTTCATTCAAATAATCTTCAGTAGCAATTAAATAGCTTATGCTACCTAAGAGATCAGTTATTACAAGATAAGCAGCATGACAGTTTGGAAAACTGAATAAGTCTTTGATTATTTACTAAGTTTTGATATCTGCTATTTGCCTCAAAATGCTAAAAAGTGAAGTATAAGATACAAACATGAAAGGCTCATTTGATCATCATAAGGAAAGGAATCAGTAGTTTTGCTTTTCTTTTCCTGAACAACTTATTTTTTATTAAAATAGCAAAGCCAAGTGTTGTGTTTAATACGATATATTTTTTTCATTTGAATATCAAATGGAAAAATACAATTAAAATATTTCTGCTTTTACATTAATCGTGGGCTAAATTTCAGCAATGCACATATCTAAGAAGCTCAGCATACACATTTGGTATATATTAGATGCTTCTAACAGATGCCCAGACCTCTTCCCCTGATTTTTAATGTTCTTTTTTATGGCAGTGGTCCAGGGACATTTTAATTTGCAAGCCTGTGAACTTGGAAATAATACTTGTAGTGGGGCATTATGTCTAGTCCATTCCCTCTAAGTTTATTGTCCTGTGTCACCTAGCTCTGATTTTAGCTGATTTGCTGAACTGAGTTGTATGGTGCAATTACAGCACAAAATTCACTGAGCAAAAGCACTCTGCCTTGCAAATAATAGTAATTGTGCAAGATTATAAAGGTCTTTCCGCTTATCTGTGGGAGAGTTGGGGGATAAATTCCACAAAAATTTGCATTTTTAGGCAAATGTGATGGCGGACTTCTGACAGCTCCTTTACTGTCTGGTACTAACGGGGAGACCATGGGGGCAGTCTGGATGTGGTGGTGATGGGTAGGGCAAATGCCAGGAGGTAGAAGGTGCAGAGAACACTTTTCCCATAACCTGTTACACAAGTGCTCCTGGGTCTTCTGTGAGATTTCTGCAACGACACCGGAAAGCCAGGAAAAGCTTAGGGAAAAAGAGAGGTCTGGAAAAGCCCAGGAGGTGGCTTCTTCTTACAGCTGAATTCACCCTGTGCTCATGGAGAGTCCCTAACAGGAGATACCTCTCCCTTGTGCTGAGTTACCTCTGCAACAAGGGAGGACCAAGCAGCAGAAGCCTGAACTGTAGGAAAATGTATTGTAGCTTCAAACTGCATCAGTACCTGCGGGAAAGGTGAGCTTTTTCCCTCCGCAGCTCTGGGATGGTGGGCACGTCCTTGTGGCTGTGGGTTGTGACCATGGCTGTGGGAGTGGCAGCTCCCACAGCCCTTCAGCCTCCACCTCTGGCCTCATGTGGCTCTCCAGGCCACTCTGCCCTTCTCCTTCCCCAGTGCAGCCCTGGAAGTTTCATATCCCTCTCTGTGTTACCCATGTGCAGGGAAACATCATCAGCTGAAAGAGGCACGTACTAAGGTACGATGGGAAGCACCGTGTTACCTGGTGCTAATCAATAAAGCAAAAATGTGGCTTTTTGACAGCACTTGTAATTTTGACTATTGCAATGGTGTGCCATTTCTTTGAATGCAGTATGCTTCTGTGCCCCATTAAAGCATGGCTGGCATCGCTTTCAACTATTCACAAATGCTGAGATGTTGAAAAATGTAACATTTACAAAAGATACATCTGGTGTATATTTACAAGGCTCAGGAATCATTTAAATAGTGCCTGTGCCATCACCATATTAGGAGAAAAGTTAGTCCCAACCGCATATGTGAAATCAGTAGTCAAATGTGTGCTGGTTGAAAGTCCATTGCTGTGATATGGTATTTTGGGGGATTAAACATGAAAATACCAACCTGGGTATAATGCTCAAATTAGATAAATATAGACCTGCATAACATGTGACAGCTACTTATAGGCACCTGTTTAAATGGTGTGGTCAGAAGAGGGTTATGGGTTTTGAGGGATAAATGCTTAATTTTGTTTTTTTTTTAAGTAAAGCACAATCTTTGGCTTCTCATTGCGAGGTGTCATCATACCTTTTTTCCTGTTCTTCAGTGGCAATTGTAAGACCTACCTTGGAATCGAGGCAAAAGCTATTGAACAGCTTCCTTTATATCACATAACGTATCAAGGACAAAAAGGTGTTTGTCTGCTCCTGCCAGTGCAATACCACTTAAGTTACATTTGTAAACTATTTTTTAATTAATGCGATGGGGTCATGTTTTCACCACACTAAGGCAGGAAATTCAAGGTAAACCAGATACTCCCTTTCTCAGTCGCACAAACATGAATTAAGCATGTAGCATCAGACTTAATTTCAATTTCTAGGTCTGTAATTGAATCTAGCTCAATGTGAACTCTTTTTTTCTGCACCATCACATTGATATCTGGATGTTAGTGACATTATTTAAAGCAACAAATCAACCTATAGGACTGTGTTCAACTATATGTCGTTTGACAGTAAATGGAATAAAAAAATGTTACTTTTCTCTAGGGGCAGATTTGTTAAAGGGTTTTCATCCTTTGTCAAGATATTTAATCTTGGAATGTTAAAAAAAATGCACAGTTTGTACAAGTGCAGATTTCTGCATGCACAGTTTGCCTGATTGCTTATTTGGCTGAACACACTTAGCTTTAGCACACACAAATGAGAGAGGAAAGATAATTTTTGTATATATCCTTCTGAGTCAAGTGTGAGTCGCTGGACTCTAAGGGAAGCAGGTATCCACTTTTGGGGCTGAAGGCTGTCACTCTGGATCACCCTGTACATCAGTCTCAGTTTGTGCATGCCAATGAGAACAAATCCTAACAATGAGCTGTTGAGTGATGCCAGCAGAAATGAATGTTTCAGAAAGCTTCAGGGTTTTAGAGAAAGCAGCTGAAGCCAACTCTGTGGCACTCACCACTGCTGCCTAAGTGAAGGAGGGCAAGATTTTGGCACAAGCCTCCCATATAATGGACAGATTTGAACACACCTTTGTTTTTCAACAGTCTGGATAAAGCTGGTATGGGACTATAGAATTAAGCCAAAATGCCCAACCATGTTATTTCCTCAGAGGGGTTCACTAAAGAACAACTTCAACTAAATTATTAGCGCTACTAGTAATTATTATTATTAATTCCTCTTGGTAAGCCTGTGCCTCCATCACAGTAGCAATCACGTGCTGGGATGTCTACTGCTTAGGACATCATACTCCTTTGGAAATGGATGCTTGTTTAATTGATAGATTGCAAAGAAGGTCTGACCTATTACCTTTTCATGTTTTGCTTTGTTTCAATTGCCTGGACTCTCACAGCTCCTTAGTAGGTTTCCTGATCCATCATGTCAGGCTGGCAGCTGTGCCTCTGCACTGTGCCTGCCTGCCCACCGTGAGCCAGATTTCACTCTCAGATGCTTGGCATACCCTCTTCCCTCACTGTTCTCTCACTGGAGAGCTGATTTTGCCTTCACCTCTATTAAACACCTTGGTTTTAATGGGAACAAGTGCTTTTCTCTCATGGGTCCTCAATCCTGGGCTCTAGGTGTGCAAGGACAGAGGAGGAGGGCACATTCCCAGATGTCCTCATGTGTGTGTTACGCATGCGGGATCAGGCTTCTGCCTGACATCTGCAGACTGAGCCCTCTACTCCTCCCCCCGTGAATGGTCCCACTCAGAACCATGAACATTTTAATTTGGAGATGTTTTCCACAGGCTATGTAACTTCTGCCCTCACTGTGGATTCCCCTCTTCTCTTGAGTCTAATTTCCCTGGGTCATGCAGGCCCACAAAGGGTGGCATCTCAAATGAATAAACTCCATTTTACATCAGTCCACCTGAAAAATAGTTCTCAGAGGTTTCCACCTTCTCCCCAACATCAGGAAAAATGGTTGAAATTTTATAAGCAGATTTTCAAGAAGGAATAGATATTTTTTTTTACTGCCAAGCTGTATAATAGGTGTTTTTGAGAGGTCGTTAACTTCAACAGTATAGTCAGAAAGAGTGTTACACCCCACACTGCATCCATCGTTAAGCAATTAAGTTACTGATGGGCTTTTACATTTATTTACCTTGATGGAAAGATATGTTTACTGAACCTGAGTACAAATCAACATGAGGAGGTGGAAGTTCAGAGTAAATTTGACTAATGATGTTGTGTTTTCATCCTTAAAAGAAAGAAAAAAAACCTCTCTGCTTTTGATGCTATTTTATCTTCTTTGGAAGGGATCCGAAATGATCCCAACTGTCATGTGAGTGCTCAGTTAGGCTTAGATCCTCTTTGATTGCAGCTGAACATCTCTCTCCGTTGGCTCATACCTTTCCTTATATGAATACAGCATACAGCACTTCAGGTTGTTTACTGAACAGCACTTTAACTCTTCCTCTGTGAATGCCCTCACGATTACATCTTTAAGCAAAATTTGAGCTGTGGCCACCTTTGCCTGAGGAGATGTTAATGCTGCCTCATTGCTTATGTGAAGGAAGAATTTCCTTTTGCTTTCACAGTAACTTCTGAAACACAAATAAGAAATATTTATTTCATGAAACTTAATTCTCTCTCCTTTTTTTCAGGCCCACTCTTTTCTCCAGTCTTGGTATGTGGATTTCTCTCTCTCCAAGTAATTCCTTAGCATACCCTTGAATGGCATCTACCACACGTGAGCATCCTCCACAGTCTCTAAGATACTTTTGTTGTTTTTCTTCCTTGAACATTTGTTTTTTTGAGATGACATTGACAGACATGAGGCCTAAGTCTGGAGATGTTCTGTGGGTAGAACTCACATTTATTTCAGTATGTCGAGCAGTTTTAGTATCTGATCCATATTGAAGACTAGCATGGCGTAATGAGGCCTGGGCATATACAACAATATGTATTCTAACACAGCTCACTCAAAACAAATATGTTCCCTTCTCTTTGGCTGGTACAAACAAACAATCTCCATTGTGTTCTGCATGGCTCTGCTGCGCCGCCTTGCACATGGCAAGAGCTTGGCTTCCCTGTTCACAAAAACAGCATCTCCGTTCTGTGACTTGGTGTGTGCCCAGACAGACCTGTAGCCTAGGACACTGGTCCCAAACTGATAGTTGTTCTGGTGTTAAGTCCTAGGTGAGGGAATGAGGGAATTTTTCTTGCAACTGATATACTCAGACAGAGTCTTGTTTCTGAGTCCTGTGCACTTCAGTTAGACAATACTGACTCTGGATTCCACAGCTGGAAAGCAGAGAATCAGTTGTTGCAAAATTCCCTCACACTGACCCACAAAATCTTATATCCTTGCAATAAAAATCGTCAGCTTTGTGAAAAATTCGTGATGACTCGAGGTGGAAACATTAGCAGGGGTGAGCTCAAAACTCATGTGTGAGACCCATTGTCTGTGTGAAGCAGAGTGAGTTTGAGCCCAGGTGTTCCTTCTGTGATTGAGCTCAGACTTTTATGCCATTTTGCAAAGCCATTACCCTCTCCTGTAACTTGTGCTGGAAGCAGAGTGAGCTGTTTTGGCACTGAAATGATTTCATTGTTAGGCTAAGTGTTACACAGATGGCATTCTTAAATGTAAAATTCTTTTTATGATTCTTTCTATTTCATATTTATTTCATTAGATCATTATTTATGTTAAAGAGTCACTATTAATCTGAAACGTGCTCAGCTTGAAAGAAAATGTTGAGAGGAGTTTCAGGTATCTGATCCTCAATCCTTTAGTTTTTGTGTTTTGCGTTTTCCTACTTAAAATGGTTTTTTCTGTCTCTAGGTGCTATGTGACAGATCCACACAAACAACAGAGGGGAAAGAGCCTCACTTAACTGATTAGAGGAGAGAAGCAGTGAAAGGGAATATGCACAAAGCACTGCCAAATTCACAGAGCAAAGGGAAAGATAAAAAATAGAATAATTTCACCGGCCTTTTTTTTTTTCTCCGTAATGTCAGGTATTTCTTATACTAGCACCAATGAAAGAATTTTCAGAAAAAAATGTGATTTCTTAATTAAAGATCTCTAATTCAAAATATATTCATTTAATAAAGAATAATTATGATAGAAGCAACTACTCATTCATATCAATAATTCATTCAGAAGTAAACAATATCAACATATTAGCATTTATTTTTCCATTTAATAGGCTGTGATTTAAAATAAATCTAAATCATCATAATCATTCTGCTCCATATGCTGGGAAAGAAAAAGTCACCTTAAACCAGATGCATATTGTGAGAAAAAAAGGAAAAAAAAAAGAAAAAGAGGAAGACAAGTTGTTCTAAAGAAACAGCATATGGGAGAAAATCTTAAGCCTCAGTAAAAATGCTCTGCTTTGTAGATGGCAATTTAGTTTTGAACTGAAAGAGGGTATGTTTAGATTAGATATTAGGAAGAAATCCTTCACTGAGAAGCTGGCAAGGCACTGTAACAGGTTGTCCACAGAAGCTGTGGATACCCTATCCCTGGAATTGTTTAAGGCCAAATTATGGCCAAGTTAAATGGGACTTTGAGCAACCTGGTCTAGTGGAAGGTGTCCCTGTGCAGGGCAGAGGGGTTGGACTATATGGTCTTTGAAGTCCCTTCCAAACCAAACAGTTCTGTGATTCTATAATTCTGTGGTAACTATGATTCTATGATAGCGAGGCTGTGTTATGCCAAACAAGATTCTGGTCAATATTTTTCAAGAGCTAGAAGTCAAATACTGATTTCTTTCTTTTAGAAAATTAAAAAAAAAAAAGAAGAAAAATATTCATCTCAGTTTTATTCAGGAAAAGGCAATAAATGTGATCGAGAAAATTCTAGTTTGAAGATGTTTATGTATGGAAAAAATAGGCTGTTTGCAAGTCCTTATGTATGGAAACAATAGTCTGTTTACAAGTTCCAAGTTGGCTCTCACATGTACCTGCTTGTGTGCTTGGAGCTGCATTTATTTTTCCTGCTGCTAATTACATAGCCAGTCTCTCTCCTAACTTGTATCCTTAACTACCCACATCATTTTGTCAGCTGACAGCTCTTTTTCAGCTCCCTAACCCGTCAGCACTCCTGAAGCAAGCTCTGTTAAAAACTTTTATTTCTGTCACCTGTCTGAGGTCCAGAGAGTGGCCTTTGGAGCCTGTGGATCAGGAATGAACTGATTTGAATATTTTTTTACTTTTGACATACTAAAAAACGAATGAAGGGCTCAAGCCCTGGTCAGCCTGCGCTTCCCTTCTACAGCATCTTGAGAAGTTGGTGTAGGTCTCCTCTTACTACTTTTTGTGATTTTGCTTTCAGTAGGTGAGGCCAGAGGCTGTGGTGGAGGGTGGGTTGTCAGCACTCTGCCTGTTCTGCTCCCACATCCAAGACAGCAGTGACAGCACACTCTTCGGGCCTCGGTGCAGCCATAGGGCCCTCTTGTCCTTGGATGAGCTCAGCAAAGGCCTTTCTCTCCCCAGACAGAGAGTCCTGTATTCTGTCTGCGAAAATAAGACAGTGCAGCCCTTCTTCCCCAGAATTCCAGCAGTGATGCTCTCGGGGGCCTCTCAAAGTGGTAGCTGCAGTTGCAATGCTGTGAACATGGTGCAGGTTAACTCTGCAAAAAGGTGTTTTCTTAGCCTCTCAGGTGAGTTTTGTCACCTGTGTCATTATCCTGTTACTCTTCCAAGATTGTTGTTGCTGTCCCAGCAAAGGCTGCCTGGGGATGTATAGTCCCAAGGCAGGCAAGTTTAAAAGGTATCTGACTTTTGTTCTTTTCCAATCTCTGTCATGCTTTATGCTGTTAATATTCCTCCAACAATTTTTAAGGAGAAAAGTGAGTCATGTTTGATTTTCCATACCCTGATAGAGAGGAGCCATGTATTTTCCACAAGCTATTGCATTATTTCTCTCTCCGGTGTGGCTCTGATTTAGTGCTGGATGAAACTCAAAAGGAGGATTAGTGTAGAGAGACTCCCATATGCTTGGATGCATTTCTGAACTGTGTACTATCCTCACTGCTTTTGATGAAAAAAGCTGGTCTATAAACCTGATGAGAACAGGCTTCCATGCAAGATGTTTAGTATTTCCTGCTTCCATTTGGGCCAGGAATACAGCACACCCAGCCACTTTGGCCCTGTAGCTCTTGGTCACAGGCCTGCCTGAAATTTAGAAAATCACAGCAGTGGAAAATGAATGGGGGAGTGAAAGGAAGTTGATTTTTCTCCCCTTTAATAAAGGCTAGATTAGGGTTTTGTTCCAGTTTTGGCAAAAGCTTTGCTGGGGGAAGAGCCCAGGTAGAATATTTTTATATTAATAGAATTGGTTCATCTGTCTATTAGATAGCTGCACTGGAGTGCAAGTCCCTTTTTATGGTCCTGAGTAAAAGAACTTGTGCTGCTTTTTAAGGGCTGCCGCTTCTGGGAAAATTAGAGCTGGATGTAAAACTCTGACTATATTGTATTTAAGGAAATTGGGAGCGTAAGATGGAAACAAGATGAAGAGAAATAGTGAAAAAGGGAGAGAGGGAGGCCTCCCAAAGATAAGCTGTTACAGTGAGTTGTGCTACTGCTTGGTGTCACACATGGGGGTTTCACTATACCTAATACCTGATCATTTTTCTAGCTGGTAATTAAATTGTAAATAGTGAAACACAAAGTAGCACAGAAATTGACCCTAAAACTGCTGGTGTACTGCCATTTGGGGCTATCTTCTTTAGTATTTTCTTTTTTCGGAAAGAATTTCCCAATAGTACTGTTATCAGTTGATCATTTTTGCTGATTCTCCTCTCCATTACAAGGGTTTCTGAGTTTGTGAATGAAAGGCTATGTTTTCTCAACCAAATCCTCTACTCCTCGGTCTATTAGTAAACTAATGTTAACTTACAAGATTTGACTGAAACCTCAGGGCTTGCCAGCTGGACGCTTGAGGAGTCCAAGCTGGCTAGGTAAAGAAACACCTTTTTCACATGACCCAGCTTGGCTCCCGAGTTGCCCCACAAGTTTCTATCAGTACAAAGGCTGACATTGTCTACAAGGAGCAACTCAGATTACTGTCCCTTCCAGCTGCATTGCCCCTGACCCCAGTCCTGCCCTGGGCTGCCCACGCTCTGCCCTCCCTGCACGCAGGGAGACTTCAGCTGCAGCCTGCCGCCTGACAGCGTTGAGTCTGGTCTTGAGGGTGGCCTTGGATGCGTTTTAAAAGGCAGTGCAGACGCTCTGTGAGGATAACATGGAATGATTATTTTAGGGCAGATTTTCCCCTAAAAAAAAAAAATAGTTCTACATGTGCGCAGTTTGATCTTCACACAAAAGATTTATATAAGAACTCACTTCTCTCTGTCAGTTACAGAAAAAAAAAAAAAAGCATGCTGGCAGGATTTAGGGAAGTGTGCAGGCTAAAGGATAGAAGCAGACAAAAGGGAGTTTTTCTTCTAAGAACATCTGCACAGCTGGAGTCCTGGCAGTGCTGTGGTTTGAAAGCCTAGGTGTTGCCTGGCTGGGGCAAGGGACAATGTCTGTTTGGCACCCTCCTGACACGCAAATTTGGCCAGAGATTCCTAGAGCAGTCCTCAGCCATGTCCCTTGCTGTGCATACACAGATGCATGGGCATTATTTTGCCATCAAATGCCTGTTTTGGGGAATCTTCCACCCTGGAGGTAAACTATACATAAATGATCTGAGGGTAAAGGTGAAGGGAGAAACTGTGATTTCTTTATGTGCTAAAGTAGATATAAACCAGGCACCGAGTTAACAGGAATAGAATATCTGCAGTGCCTCTAGATCAGCAGAAACCCAACATCCCTGACTCGTAGATGCCCTGCCTATAGTTCAGGCTAGAGAAACATAACAATAGGTCTGTTAGAGAAACAGCCCTGAGAGCCTGGCAAGGATAGGAAGACTCCCTTGAGGCACCCGCACCCCAAATGTCTTTGTAAGGTCAGATCACCACCTATGGGTAGAGCACAGGCCAGCTCAGTCTGATCTGCTTTGTGGCATGAAGGAAATGCATGTGTGATGATTTTTTGTCTGTCTCAGGCTGGCCCCATTCAGCCATCTCTGCCCTTGCTGGGGAGTGAGTCCCAGATCCAAAGACAGATTCTAACAATACAGCCTATGTGCATGCCTCTAATATGACATGATGCTTATACTGAATATAAGCATGGATGAGGCTTTAGATCTTCCTCAAATCTCACTGTAACTTTGAGATTGTCAGACAGTGCTGAAGTGAGAGATCTGGAGTAGGAAAATTAGTGAACACAAAAGTCATGATATTTACTCAGTTTATGCATTTTCTCTCTTTTTTTCCATAAAACCTGCATAACTGGCATGTAATTGTTTTGCTAAGTGAGTCTTGAAAGCAAAAGTCTTGATAGCTGTCACATATCTTCTTTGTAGTACAGTGTGTTGTCCTCAGAAGATAATCAGTAGAAGTTGCTCAGAAAAACTTAATCAGCAGAACTGAACACATTGTCAGTGCTTAACAAATAATAAATTATAATAATAACTGCAGTTCCTTTTGACACAACCTATCAAACTTTTGCTTTATTTCCAGGAGTACCTTAGTTACCTCTGTTTAAGATTTAGTACCTTCTACCACTCTGCTTGTTACGGTTGAGAGGACTGGTAATACAACCTAACAGGGTGGAAGTATTGACTGAAATAAAATTTTGACAAAGGGCAGAAAAAAAATACAAATAGAATTTTTGAACTGCTCCTTTCCACTTACTGGTGTTGCTTTACAAGTCTTAAAAACTGAATTCAAAAATAGATTTGTTCTATTGTTAAAATGAAAAACACTATGCTTACAAATTATTAGAATAATAGTTTCATTTTCTGATAGTCTGTTTTTTAAAAGACAGACTCATTAGGCCTTCTTTACAGAAAGATGAATGTGTCCAGAAGCACATCTCTTATTATTAATTGTTTTTATTATAAGGAGCTTGGATGGCTCAGAAAGTTGTTAACATAGCTGGGGCTATCACCTCTTTGCCACCATTGTAGTTTGGCCTTGGTTTGGAGTTACTAACACATTTTCTGATCATTTGGTAGTTTTGATGCAATTTGTTGGTGGGTTTTACTCTCTTTTAACAAGACACATATTCATGTCATAGAGAAAACCATCGGGTCAGCTCTAAGCTGCTGCTAATTGTCACAGGCTTAAATGGACTCGCTTCAATTTAACCCAGTTGAGGATCTGACCAATGATCACAACTGGCATTAATTAGCAGATGTGTTATCAGACTCCGTGGAGATGTCCTGGGTTGAGTGACAACAGAAGCGCTCAGCTGCTGCAGCCGGTGGAGCCGTGCCAGTTTGGCAGCTGATGGCACAGCGCCCGATGCTGGCAGGTGGAAAGTCCGGGTCACCCCTGACCGAGGCACACTGGTGGCTTCTGTCACCAGTCTCCAGTTAGAAGGAGCTGCAGACAGGGACCAGAGCACCAGGCGTGTGGTTGTAGTAAAGCACAAGCAACACAACATTCCTGGGAAGAGGAAGATGGGGAGGATGCAGCGCTGAACTGATTTGTCCCTGAAGCTGGATATGCACAAGACATTGCACTGCTAGAGAAGCAAAAGCCACTAGCAAATGTGTTGAGGCTCTGGCTTTCCATGTGTGCCATCTGATCTGACACTGTAATGCCAGTTGCAAGTGTGTGGCAGAAGGGTGAGGGAAACACATTTAAATGCCGAGGATCCTGAAAAGCAGTTGAATTTCACAGAGACAGCTACTGACAGTCTCAGTGCTATTATGGCTGTAAACCAGAGGTTCAGACCATGACTAGAAAAGTCTCTTGAGCAGGTCATGGGGGTGAATGAAGAGCAGGAATGAGAGGCTGCAATTTTATCAGGGAAAAAGGGCATGCTATCTTCCCTTTGCACTTATCTGAGTGCAGTGTGGGTTAAAACCAGACCAGTAACCTGCCCTGATATTGCTCAGTAGCAGCCAGTTCCTCCTTCTCATGACTACCTACCTCCACAGGATGGTGGCAGGAACAAGTTGCCAAACTAACAGCATGGGACCTTTGTAAATATTTATGGTTTCTTAATATTTACAGGACAAAACTGGACATCAGGTAGCTCAGGGAGTAATCTTTTCAGCTCTTGACAGAGTTTGGAAATTAGCTTAACTGACCTCATGTATTTTGATGCACTGTGAAAAAAAGAAATTCTTTTAATTGTGAGATCTTTCTGTCGTAATCCAGGAAAGGAAAATAGCAAGAGAGTTAGAGTTCAATAGTACTGTGACTGGAAAAATTTTTAGACTGGTTGCAGACCTCTGACCCAGCTGATGGGAAGATGCAGACTATCCAAGGAAGGCTCTACCACCTGCAAATTCTCTGTTACCCTTCCTGCCATTTCTCCTGCCACTCAAAGCAAGATATGAAAAGATGTTTATGCATCTATTTGCCGTGAAAAATCTGGGTCCTTCTCTGAATAGTTATCTTTGAGCCCAAGTCCATGAAAGGGGATGACTGAAACTCATGGGGTATAGATGTCCAAGTCCACGTTCCCAATCTACACATCCCTTGCATTTTTTATCACCTGCATTTTTGATAAAAAAGTTCTTAAGACATCTAAAACCTTTTTTCTGCTCATGTCTCTTGGTCAGTCACCAGCTCAGCTGAGTTGAACTTCCCAGAAGTTAATCCTGATTAATCTCCTCCAACCACCCACTGCTTCACCCATATGTCTTCCAAGAGTGTCGTGGTAAAGCACATGTAACACACGATCAGGACTGAGCAGTACACAAAGTACAGCGGCTGTGTTCACTGTCATTCAAAGGCATTAACTTCAAACTCCACCCAAGCTCCCAGGGCTTCAAGCCCTTATCTCTTATCTGCAGAGAGAGCAGGAACCTTAGGTAGGAAGCTGCATGCTAAATATTCATGGGGGAAGAGATTTTTCATACTTCCTGCAGAAGTGGTGCTGACACATGTAAGGTTCTCTGGGAGGAGTTTAAAGCAATGAGGTAGAGAATCAGATACAATCTCCAGCCCTCCACTGCTGAATTAGCTTGGTGTTTTGGATTGATGCAAGATAGAGAACCTCTTTTGGTATACTCATTGCTGTGTAAGGTGTTTCTAAAACATTGTCTTCATAGCCTAATGAAAATACAGTGATTTTTCAGAAAAATCAGTAGAACATATCCTCAAAGGATATGATGATTATTGGAGTTTTAATTAAAATAGCAGGTGAAATAAGTATTATAGTGTGCTATTACTCCTAAAATAACAACAGAATAAAGATGCCCATTTCTTTTTTGAGTGCAATTTTCTAAATGAAAAAGTAAACATTAATATCTGCAGAGATCTTACTGATCTTGTATGATAATTTAGAAAAATATCCCTATTAGGGATAGTTATATATGCTTTTTGTTGGAAATGCAATCATAGGATATGCACATAGCTGCAATCTGTAGACAGATTAAGTAAATTAAATCACTCAATGTCTTTTTTCAATAGCTCTAAAGTTAAAAGTAATTTGCAAAGAAAATACTCAGTTTCAATTGGTTTGTAATATCTGTTAATGATCTTTGGAAAAATTTCTGATAACATGCAGGAATTCCCTCAGGGGCAGGGTTGTGAATAAGTGGATTTTTTTAAGTTTTAGATGTCATTAGCTAGTGATTTCTTTGAAGTAAAAAGCTGTTACAGAATAAATTGCAGAGGTATACAAGTGAACAGGACAATCATTTTTATGAATAATATACATTATTTCCACTGTGCTTTCTGGCCTCTAAAGAAATAATTTACAATCTAGCTTGCCATTACAAACATCCTGGAAGAGCAACTGCAGGAGCATTTTGTGCTTTATGTGTATTCTTTGACTTCATATAAAAGTACACCTTGATGGTATAAAACCACCAGTGTAAGGAGCTGATTTGCCCCTTTTAATTTTTTTTGTTTTCTTTTCCCCCAGTAGATAACTTTTTCAACTCACAAGGCTGAAACAACTTCCCTTAACTGAAATGACCCCAGCACAGCTATTCACTAGAAGACATCCTCCTTGATTTCTTGGAGGGGCCCATAAGATGATTGAAGTTGTCGGTAAGTGCAATCGTGTCCAAAAGTGTCTCTATTCTCTTGGTACTTTGTCAGCATGAACATATTCTCAACAGTTCAGAGATGAATCAGGTATCTATCATGCCCCACCACAGTAAGGCAACATGAGATAAGGCAATAAGGACAAATGAGATCTCCTGTCTGCCCCCACCTTAGGATATCTCAAATAGAAAAGAGTGCCAGAAACATCACAGAACACACTTGTCCATGGGGAATGTTGTCCTGCTTCCAAGATTCACTTATACAACTCAACCATGGGCACCTGAGGAAGGACCTTCTTCTTCCACAGGTTCCTGTGGGTGGTTCTGGGTGTAGATGGGGATGGAAGGGATGCTTGTCTGGGTAATGGGGCACTGGGACTCCAGTGTGTGCTGCCACACTGGTCAAAGGTACAGTTAATTGCAGCCATTGACCTTTTGATTTCATCACCTTCCTCCAAACTTTTTCTGCCCAAGACCTCGTTGGACTTGGTCATCTTATTCCTGCAGACCTGCAGACAGAGCTGAAGACACACCATGCTAGCATGAGTATGACTGATGCCTCCAAGGTTCCCATACAGGGCTGGAGGAGAAAGGAATTGTCCCACTCTAGAAAGAGATGAGACAGTCACCAGTTTGAAAAGCCTCCTAGACTTTCCTGACCCTCTGAAGGCCCAGTGAGACGGTTTACCATGCGTGAAGGTGCTGTCCTGACACTGTCTATTGATTGGCACATGCCATGAACCACTGGGATGATTGGACATTATTGTGTACTAGCAGCTAGTAAAACTCACAAATTTTTTAAGGCTACAAGCAACCATTACTATCATCTAATCTGATCTTCTGCATAATGCTTTCAACTGAATTTAACCCAACCTGAGCTTTGTGTGAAGATTTGCTTTTATGCCTAAGATTGACTTGTCATTTACAAATATGATGCTGTTTCTCTCAGTACTAACAATGTGATAGCAAGTTCCATTAATTAGCTGTACATTGTTTGGAAAAGCAATTCCTTTCATCCATTTAAAATTCAATACCTTTTTGTATCACCTTGCAGGATAGGAAAGACTTTTTCCTCTGCTGCTAATTAAGTTCAAAGATCCTGAGGACAAAATGTTATTTATATTATAGTCATGCTTAAGTAGAACTCTGACGAAGCCTGGGGATCCCATCACACAAAGTGAGGGAAACTCTGCAAGTCCTTCGGGACTGAGACTGTTTTAATAGACACATGGCACATTTTCAAGGAACATGAGTGATAAAACTGAAAAAGTTCCCAGTCAAGTCAATGGATTGGTACCTCTCAACCACCCACGCCTTTCAGAAAAGGAAGGAAGGGAAAAGTGAAGTTTCCAAAAGTTAGACCCAAAAAATGAGTTAGGAGTGTAGTCAGGTTCCTGGGAAAGGACTTTTCACAAGTGCATGAAGTGACAGGACAAGGGAAAATGGCCTTAAGATGAAGAAGAATAGATTTAGATTATACATTAGGATGAAACTCTTTACTATAAGAATGATAAGGCCTGGAACATGTTGTCCAGAGGTGTGGAACACCCTACCCTTGGAAATGTTCAAGATCAGGTTATATAAGACTCTAAGTAACCTGCTCTAATGGAAGGTATCCCTGCTTATGCTGTTGGGATCAGAATTAGATAATCTTTAATGTCCCTTTCAACCCTAACCACTCCATGATCCTATGATTTAAAAAAGGAAAACAAGAGTTTATACTATGTAGCTCTGTGTCCTGTCCACTGTCCATGAGTCAGATTGGCCTCCAGTGGCTGAAAGTTCTTTAAGACAACAGGGTACACTGAGGAAAATACCTGCAATATATGGTTCATGGGAGGTCCCAGAGCTTTCCAGAACTGCTGGGGTCCAAGGACATTTTCTAGATTGTCTGAGACAACAGCATATGTTCTAAATTTATGGAGAGGCTTTGTTCAGTTCAGTATGATTTGAATCACAGACTCATTAAAGACCTCTAAGATCATCAAGTCCAAATATTAACCTACCACTGCCAAGACCACCACTAAACCATGTCCCTAAGGTCCAATATCTATGAATGTCCCATGAGAATATATCTCTCCTGAGAGACAAGGTGGTGCTTATGTTCTTTTTCTTTTCTCAAGAAATTTCCCATTCTTTTGACTTTTATCATTTTTATTACCATTCTATGGACTTGTTCTATTTCTACTTTCTTTTTTCAGGGATGAGGTGACCAAATTTGAAGACAGTATTCAAAGTGAGGATGTGCCACTGATTTATATAATAGCATTATAATATTTTCTATATTATTCTCTAAAACTCTTTTCTTTGTACAAACCCTGTAAGATTCTTTTAATTCTTTGAACTACAATGCCTTTTAACATCTGTAGTTTACTCTGATCAGATTTTAACAAAGGAATAAAAGGCTCCATTTTTCACATAGAATTTTATTTATTGTTTGAACTTTAGAGGAGAAATTGGTTAACTTACAATTTAAAATTCTTGGCAATGTAGACCATTGGGCAAGGATTTCATTATCAGCCCTTCTATACTTTCAGTGGAAGTGTGTGAGGCTGAAAGTTAGTGTACAGGATCTTTACTCACTGGGCTTGTCTTTTGCTTTATAGACATGGACAAAAACTAATTTGGAGCTACCAGCATCCCGAAAAATGTCATAAAGGGCATTCATCTGTACACCCTTCCTGATGAAACATGCTGGAGCCCCACATTTACATGCTGTTCATCCAGGACCAAGTGTGCATGCAGCACCTGAATTTTGCCATCTCCTGCATACTGTACCTCTCACTTCCATCCTTTTGCAAATGATGCGCTTGATGGCTGCAGAGGGTGAGGATCTTGCTCTTGTGTCATGGCTTGGCATTATGCCTTCATCAGGATGTTAGAAAAGGCTCAGGGAAAATGGTTACAGCTATTCTATCACCTGAGACACTTTCCAGCAGCTCCTGCCTTTCCTTAGAATTACCAATCCAAGTGGTGACCTTGCCTGACCCTACTTATCTTGCAAAACCTGACAAGATCACAGCCTGAAGCAGTATAGCCACAGGCTCAATACTGGCTACCAAAGTGTCTGTTTAGTATTTTCAAGAAACATTGTTCTAAAGATTTACAATACCAGCCACAAGATATATGGACAACACCAACGCACAGCTCTGACCCCTGGACATTCAGCCCCACTTACACAGAAACTTGTGTCTCTCAAGGGGTGAACACTGAGCTGCCACAAATTAGTGATTCCCTACGTGCAAGCAAGTGGATTTTAAATACAATTTGATTACATATACTAAGACATTGGGTAAAAGTATTTGTAAACTCTGGTCTTGAGCTCAGAATTCATGGTTAGTTTTTTTTATCGGTTGCTTTAGCAGTGGAAAGGTCTCTGCCATTTCTGTGTAATATATGGAATTTACTTTCAGTTCGGTGTAGAGAATTTTCTTCCCTTCCCCATGACCAAAGCAGTCTTTCATTAGAAGGTATTTTTAGATGTACTGTAAGTTTCCTCCCCAGCAAAAATTTTAGCTGCACCAAGTGAAAGCAAATGCACATTTCCTTAGATATCTCTAAGGATAAACACAGGTTTAAATATACAAAAAATTTTAAGGGTTTAGTTGCATATGGGTTCATACACCGGATGCATTAAGTTCTTGCAAAGTTGTGTGGGCTTTTTTCCCCTCTTCTTTTTAGAACAGCAAAGACTTGGAACAGACATTGAGGTCCTATTGCTCCTGTCGGAAACTTCTGTTGACTGCAGCGTGAGTTGGATGGGACCCAGAGAAACCAAATACAGACAAGTAATGATGAGTTGGCCATATAAGCAAGGAAAATCACAGATAACAGGTGCACACCAAGTACCAATGTATCTTTTGGGTCATCCAGTACATCTTCCTGACACAATGAAGTTGTTTCTTATGGCATTTTTTTGTGTTTTTTCATGCCTAGATTAAGTTTCCTAAGTGATGCCATATCTCAAGGGAGAGGTTGTGTTGCCTAGAGTATCCTGTTGTCAGGAGATTTTTTCTGTTCTTAACGTCATCATATTTCTTCTATTTACGTCCCTTTGCAAATTTCCTTCTTTCCCTTGTTTGATCTCTTTTAACTAGTGTGATGTTGTCTTTAGTTAGCATTAAGGAATCTCATAGATATTTAGCTCACTTAATCTTTCCTAATGTAGCAGTCAGGCTTCTTGTTATTCTTCATTTCTTCTCATCACACAACTGCCTGTCAGTATCTTTTTTAGTTATGAGATTTTAAAGATGTGGTGCATTTCTCTGATCTAACAACAGATCTGGTGTAGAGCTGAGCACCCTTAGTGTCTTGTCGCTAAAAGCCCCTCCTGACATGTCCAGGGGTAAACTGCAAGCATTCTGAACAGGCACACAGATAGAGTATCCTGCTTGAACCACTTCCTTGGTTGCCTCTTTATTGACCCACAAAACCCTATTAAAACAGTAACCTAGGAATTAAAAAAAAGTACATGGCATTTTGCCTTTTTAAATTTTTTTTTTAATTTCTCATAATGTAAAAAGGGAGAATAATACAGATAAAAAATCTTTGATGCTGTTGAGATTTTCTAACTCTTGGTCATGAACATAACAGATTAACATTATGGAAAACATCATCTTCCATGACTACTTCTGAGTACTAGGAGAGTACATTGTAGAAAGTAATTATATACGTAGTGACAAGCCTAGCTCTTCACTTCAGGCAGTAAGTTCTGATCTACAAACTACAATACTCCTTTTGTGCTAGATGAGATCTTGGTTGTAATTGACTGTCTTTACCTTTGTGTTCTGTTGGATTGGAGGAATATAATTTTAATCTACTCTCTTTAAATTTCCATTAAGGAATGTTTCGGCTACCTGCAGCCTCATCTGATGATGCTTAATGAACTCAGCTAGCTCGATCTTCTGTGCACCAGCAGGGACTTCTTTAAATGGGTAAACTGTGTAGAATGTTGTTTTCAAGTTTAACGTACTTGGAATTAACCTTATAAAATAATGGCATATCTAAAGACAGATTATATACATAGCACAGACAAGTATGTGTGCATTTATATGTGCATGTGTGTGTATACATGTGAATATATACATAAGTGCACACATATGTACAGAAATGCTGATGTTTTTCACCTTTTTGAAATCTTTACAGCTAGTATTAACATGAATGTGCCGTTAAATTTGGCACTGTTATACATTTTTGTTGGAGTTTACTTCTGTGAGATAAAATCATAAAGATAAGCTGTGAAACTCGTGCAGCTGATGACATAATTCTAGAATCTCGTGATGCTGAATCTCATATTTCTATGAGTGTGGGATGGATGTTCCTTGCTGAAATAATTACACTGCCTATTGCAATATATGTTTCCTTGTTTTTATGTGGGCACTGAGATATCCAAACTATTAAACGTATATGTACAATGAGTCCTGTGTTCCTTATTTATTCTAAAGAAGGCAATTAATTTCTATGGTTTTATTGTATAATAAAGCAAATTACTCTAAAAATCTCTTACGAGCATAGCAATAATCTGTGACAATATGTATATTTACTTTTAATAATGATGTCCAAATATACGTATGTGCATATAAATATGCATATATGTATATACAAACACAGAGTGACACATACACAAATTAAATGAAACCAATTAGAATGTGGCATAAGTAGATCCAGAGTTTACCTGCTATGGCTGTGTGAAGGGATAATTTGAGCTAGAAGGACATGCAAGAAAACATAGTTCAGTATACTCCATTGGCTCATTCTCATTATGCTCACCCGTGGCAGGCTGTGTGCTGAGGCGGGGTACCAGCAGACATTCGTAATGACAGCTGGTTCAAAACAGAGCTTTCAAAGTATTTCAACACCCCTAACTTCCTTCCAAATCTTGGTGTTTGCCAGCGCTTAACTGAGGCTGGTTCTTAAGGTCAGATGTTCAGAAATAAGTTATTCAGAAAGAATATGATTCTTTATGTTTGAACTGTAGATATGTTCAACATACAGGCTTTTTGTTGCCCATGAATTTGCTTTTGAGCTCACACATGGATTATGCTTGTCTACTACCCGCAGAAATGATGGATGTTTTTCCCTGATACCATACCCTATTTGCCTGGGCTGTCCTCTACCAATTTCTTCACTCTCTTGTGGGCTACCTAAACTGAGATTTGGATGGAAGCCCTTTCTTTTTATTGGGACTGAAACATCCATCAGCCGCTATGTTGAGAAAGGGAGGAAAAGCAGCTATACTTTAACATCACCCATATTACACCCCCTATCCTCTACCAACCAGAAACACAGCAAAAAAAAAACCCAACTGAGCTTCAGTTGTCGTGTGTGACTTTTCCTGGTGGATGTGAATAGAATCTGGAAATACACATGCTCCTCCTTGGGAGACAAAAGCAAACAGGTTTTATCTGTTTGCAATTGAACTCAGTGAAAAATAACCAGGCACAGAAAGCATGCTTGAAGGTAAGATATGAATATAAGTAAAGATAAGTATCACTATGCTAAATTCAAGGGAAATGCACCACATTGTTATAATTATTACAGAGAACATGTGCTAATTAATTGTTACACTGTGCTGGTGCAAGAGTTGGGTATTCCATGTGGGACAAATAGAAGACCTGACCCTGGGATGCTGTTGACTCTTGTTTAGAAGCCAGTGTGTTAGGAGCAGGCCATGAATGTTCTTGTGAAAATGAGACTGGTGGTCTGATTTGGTCTTAGAAATTACTTTTCTGAATGGTTGGAAAAATATTTTAAATCTCTGATAAATTTTAATTGTACTGGATGACTGGACTGCTGAGTGTGTGCAGTGTGTTCAAAAGCAGTTTTTTTGTTTACCATACCACCTGGGGAACCCAAGCATTAAGTGTCAGGCCTTCTGAGGAATTCAGACAAAAAATAACCCTGATGTTAGGGGATCTTCAGTGCTGCCAGGACACTGCTCTGTGGATGAAATCAAGGAGACCTGAGCATCAGGGGGTTCAGAAAAGTATTGATCATGTACCTATCAGTCTCTTTTGGATCTGCACTAATTTCTAGAGTATTGACCCTGCTTTAGCTGGAGGCGCATCTGGGGAGATGTTGAGGGGAACAGGATGGGTCTGTCACTTCTGGAGGAGGTATGGGTCTCTTGCAAGCCAGAGGTCTATGCAGGGCTGTTTCCCTGCAGCAGGCTTGCTTGGCTTGCAGACACCCATCGTGCTAGCTCCAGCATGTTACGTGTGAGCGGTGTTGGCCACACTCACAGGCTGGCGATGCTCCTGTTTGCCATCAGCCTTCCCTCCTGGATCAGGGCCGCTACCGATTGCTGAGGGGTGGCCAGGAGCAGCTCCCTCTGGTGAAACTCTTTTGTGCTTTTATCTCCCTTTTCTTGGCAGTAAACTGCCACTGGCTTCCAGCCATGGCCCTCTCACCCTCCCCAGTGCCCAGCTTGCATGCTCAGCCAGTGCCTACATCTCTTCCAGCAGCTGGCCCTACTCTTCCTCCACAGCTGGCTGCTGCCCCCTACTGTGGTAATTATTATTTATTATGGATATTCAGTGTACATTATGTGTCCAAAGTCCAGTACAGTCTGAATCACTACCAGGGTCCCACTGTGTGGGCGGAAGCACACACTCATGCGGAGTTGTTTCACATTGATATTCACTTGACTCTCACACAGGGAAAGGCTGAGGGGAAAGGGGTGAATGTGGCTGTTGGCACCTATTAGCACTATCTGATGTGACACCTACTCTCTGTGCTGTGTTATGTGACTCCTGCATCAGCACAGCTGAGCGCAGATCTCCTTTTTCTCCACCTTGCTATCAGTAGCAGGTCTCCTGCTATTCCTGTTACCTAGCTGGAAACACCTGAAGTGTTTTCCAAAAGTCATGGTTGCTACACAATCACAATTTAACTCCCTGTTGCTGTGAATGCAGACATTGCTTGGCACAGCATGGCTATGTGGGATACCATTTTCTCTCCTGTTTCTCTCCATCACCTTCTTCTCTGGGTTTCTTTGTTCATGTGTCCCTCTCCTTACACCTCAACATTCCTTCACACCCTGCCTCCCTGAAGACACTACCCTAAGTTAAAAACAGAGGAGCTGTAACTCCCACAACTTAGTGCACAGGCAAAAGTACCTGGAGGGAGAATCAGATTTCTGTACATTTGGAAAAATTCAGAATCCTGGACATATTCCACACATGTATGTGCATGTGTAAGAGGCAGGTTGTCAGCTGTGCCCTGTTCAAGAGGATGGAGCAATACTTCTCCATGGCAGCTGAGGATCTGTCCCAATATGTAAATGTAAATATCTATTTTTACAAACCCTCCTACAGTTTGCTTTTAAAAAAAGCTTTCTCTTTAGACACTGGAAACATACAAGCCAGTCAGAAGTGTCCCACTTTCTATATTTTCTCTAATTCCTACCTGTGACTTCCTTTGAAAGCTTTCAAAATCTAATGAATTCAAGAGACAAAGCAAATTAAAACTGGAGAAGCTTTGCCTTCAGTACACTGGGCCTAGTCTACAGGAACTAAAAAAAAAAAAACAACCAAAAAACACCAAAAACAAAAAAAAAAACCTAGGAGAGAAAATGGAAGGGTACAAAGCCATGTTAATCCAGATAATTTAAAATGTTCGATTGTAAATGGGTTCACCAAACCCAACAAAATTCCCACTGTCTATTACTTGCAATCTTGTGCCCTTTCAGCTAGCTGCAGCAAGTTAATGTAAAGAACAGATACGTACAGTCTCTGCATCAGAGCACTTTTTGCCATGGATCACTTAAATTGTTTTGGGTTTACATATAATTGCTTCCTTTGCATGCCATGTGTACACATGCACTCCTCCCACCCCCCATATTTCATACGTAACTGTTGTGTAGGCTGAAGTCTTTGAATGTGGAGTATTCAAACCTCAGAGCACAAACCTCAGGAGTTTCAACCCAGGAATTGATTTGTCCTCTTTTAAGATGGGAACCACATGTGTGACATGTGAATCCAGATCTTGGGTGGATTCTGGATACACTAATTTGAATGCATTGAGGTTTGGGATTCAGACTCATTTATATGTTACAACACTAGTCCTGATACCTACTACTGGGTGCTCACCTTTCCCTGCCTCAATAGAAAGAGAAATGCTCCTCATAGTCACTTCTTCCAGACTGATTTGTAGTTAATTCCAGGATGAAATCATCATCACGTGTTATTCTCAGTTTTGTTTCTTAATATTCTCTGTGACAATTGCTTATAATTGACCTCTGTAAAACCTTTACAACCTTTGGATCATTTGGTCATCTTTCTCTGAGAAGACTCTGTCATCTCAGAGTCTTCTCTGTTTTCCTCTGAAGGCTGCTCCACTGGTTTTTCAAAGTAACGGAGTGCAGTTTCCCCCGTTGTATTGCCTTAGTGGTTTGGGAGACAGAAGAACATCTCCATGGGGTGTTTTTGTCCAACAACCTCTCTCTTGAGCTGTTGTTCAGAACTAGTATTTTTGGGCTCCCTAAAACTGTGGCAAACTTCAAAGCTCTTTTATTCCCAGGATTTTCCTCATCTCCTTTTGAAGACAGGCAACATAATAGGGCTTCCCAGCCTTCTTGTGCTGCTGCATTTTTCAAGGGAAGAAGGCATCCTCTTGTCAGTATCTTGGCTTTTTCTCACTTTATTTCCCCTCAGAACTCCCAGATGAACACCATCCGGTTGTGGTGATTTACTGCACTTGAGTTTCTCAAGTTACTCTACAACTTCCTCCTTAGAGACTTCAATCTGTATAAAGGCCACACTCTGATTTTCTTTGCAAAGTGCCTTTGGCACAGGAATTTCTACACTGCTCTTAGCAGCAGACACAATTCAAGAGATTAATTTAACTCCTCTGCTAGCTTGTTGCACTCTTCTGACCCACTGTATATGGATTTGTGGTGATCTCTGCAAAGTTTTTGTGCGAAGTCCAGGCTAAGAATAGTATTCACTAACAGGTGAGGCTTGTCTCTCAGCTGGTATTCTCTTGTTGTTCCACTGAAGGATACTTCTGTATGTTACTACAGCCAATCCCAGCACATTTTATTTGACTGGTTTATTAAGCCCAGTATCATTCCTCTGCACTACATCTGTCACAGATTAATTTCTCATTGGGGTAGTTTCTCACCGATCCAAACTGGCACTATCCCTAGGGAGACGTTCAGGTGAGGTCCTGCTGGACACCCTTCCCTAGTGCTTTGGCAATCCACCCCCTGACAAGTCACAGCAAAGGGGCGGGATGAGTGCTCAGCACCACAACCCAAGAGGAGCGGGGGTTGTTAGCTTTGCATCCTAACCTGTGTTCTGGCCCTCATCAAGTGAAAAGCCCTTTGGTCTTTTGCCTTTCATAAAGGGAAGTTGGAGGGCTGGAGCAATCCTTTCTCTTTTCTGCTCTTTCTTTTATATATTTTTATTTGTTTCTTCCCACTCCCTTTCTGTTTTGAGAAAGGCGGAAACTGTCGTATGGCAAATCCAGTCTTTATTTATTTTGTAGGACAGAACTAGAACATCAGAAATGGGGCAAATAGTCTCCATGTCCTGTTTTATTCTCTGGCCAGAGTAGGTTGGCCTTCAGTTCCGATACTTCAAAAGAAGGTCAGTTTTATGAAAAAACATGCTCACAAACACTACTGAGCTTTGTGACTTGACATTTATTTCAGTGAACTTTGATGACCATTACTTGGTCTGTTTATAGAGTCAAACCCAAGACATTAGCTTAAAGAAATTAGCTTAATTTGTACTGCATTCACTAAAGAAACATATATCTTATTTGAGATACAGTCAAGCATCCCTTTGATATTGTATGGATATGAGATTGATGCTCACTAGAGCTGCCTAAAGCCCAGATATGGAGACTATATCAGAAATCATTTCCATCACCTTCAACCATCAAAGAGAAAAGCATTTATGCTGTTGAATTTGTCCTAGCTTTCTCAAAGGAAAAGCTGTAGAAAGGATGCTGTGGGTATCCTTATTTCACTAGCTTTCTTATTTCCAATGAAGAATTAAAATCTGTGAGCTCTGTTTATCATAGGCTTTTGTGAATAAAGACCCTGAACTTCCTAAAACTTCCAAAATTGAAGTGAAATATGTCTCAAGATTCATAACTGCAGAGCTGTCAGCTGAAGGCCAGCCTACGAAATCTATGTCAAGATACAACCAGGCATGCTCATCCCTAGCACATCTGTCTGTCATAAATAAAAATACCTTAGAAATTAATTGGGTCTTTCATTTTCTAAAATTTGGGACTTCATGTACAGAGCAGGATTCCTTATAAATTCCTGTGGCTGTCTTATAATTAGCTATCTAGTCTCAGATAACTTTTCTTTCCCTGTCTGTCATGGGTAGCACCTCCAGATCTCTGTTCAACAATTTCATATGGCCATTATAGGATGGTATCTCATGTGGCCATATGAAAATAAGTCTCTGTTACTGGTAGAGTCTCTTTCTCTCTCTGCTACAGAGGGAGTGCAGGCAATTGCCTTAGAGCAAACCACTAAGGTGATACTCTCTCTTTGCTAATGTCTTGGTTAATTAACATTTTTAATTCAAGGCAAGTAATTTTGATTTGATGTATGTTTTTCTTTTACTGTAGTCCACAATAATGACAATGCCTCCAAATATCCCTCTTCTAATCTGTTTTTACTGAAATTATTTCCAGTTTTTCTACTTATGTAACAAGAAATGCTACTTTCTTGGTCTTATTTTCATAATCAACAGGTATTCTTATTTTAACTTGCAATATTTTGACTGAATGTAGTGATATACTAGGATCCCACTTAGAACATGTGCAAAATGATCTTGTTGTACTGTACAAAGTTAAGATACAGAGAATAAATTGCAGGGAGGCAATTTTAAGGTACTTCTCCTAACTGATATAACCAATTTTGTACAATTGTAATATTGACAAAATATATCAGAATAGATATTTGAATCAATTTGAAAGCATAATTTCAATGGCCAGAACAAATATAATTTGTTGATATTTATAAGATATGGTTAGCAATAACTAAGTGAAGTAGTTGAAATCAAATTATGCAGCACACAAGGCAATTTCTCAATTTTTGCACTCTGCCTTCTCACAAAACAAGCAGGTTACACAATGCCCTAAAAAGCAAGGTTCTAGGAGATCAAAAGTCTTTCAGAGGCCATTGGGAAGAGACACCCAAAAGTATACAAAGCACAGAAGACAACAATAAAGAATAGTCCTATAGAGATCTATAGCTCTTCCTAATTAAGAAGCCAGGCAAGACTTGGCCTTTTATTTTAGTAATGTTTCCGGAAATTGAAAAGCCTGTTACATGGCCATACTGTTGAGACAAGAGTACCAACTACTGCTGTTGGAAAGGTACAAAAAGCAGTCAACCTTTATTTTGGCTTTTGGGTTTCTTTGAACTCAGTTTACTGTGTGGAATATATTTGCTGTCAGGACACAGGCTGGTCCATTCTCAAAATCTCTGCAACAGCAACCAATTTTTCTCATTAAAACTTGTATGCTATTCTCTTTCTCTATTCTCTCCCTCTCTAAGATACTGAGACTATTGTTCAAGGCTCAAATTCTGGCTCACCTGCCAGTGGTGTGATCACACCCACCATCGCATCACCCCAGCCCCTTACTACACCTTACGCAGGAATGTGAAATGCCTTCCTCTCCTCTTCGTGGGATTTTTGCCAGGACTTAACAAGGCAGATACGACAAGACAGATAGTGCCTGGAAGTGCTGCCTCCTGTGTCAGTCAGGCTTCTAAAAATCCTCCATGCCCCCATATGGCTTACTGTGGGCAACTACAAGAAATCTATGCAGAATGCTTTTTGGAGAATGACTTCTTTGCATTGCCTTTCTGACACATCTCTGCATAGTCCCATGCAGTAGTCTGCACTTTTTCTTGGGATCATAGGAAATATTCACAGACAAATAACAAACATCTGCTCTCATTATCTTCATTGATGTCAAAAGCTGTTGTGTAGGTGAACCAGGAGGGAAAGTCTATTGTAAAGTGTGAATAGAGTAAAGACTATGTTGAAACATTCCACAGAATTGAGCATGTTTGCAGGGATGATTACTTCTTCACTTCACAGTACTCAGTATATTGCTCACTTTTCTTGGTAGGACCTACTTCCTGATGAAATACTACTGAATGGAGGAAATCTGTGCCATAGGTATGACGGTTGATCCAAAATGTGTGATTAGTAAACACCTTTCAGTTGGTGTTGAAAACAGAGATGAACAAGAAATGAACTTTAAATGCAAAAAAATTGGTTGATTATATCCATTCCATTCATGAGGTGATTCATGGTTGTCTTCTCTCTGCAACATTGAAAAATTTTGCCAAATCTAAGAAAATGTCAAGACCTTAGCATGAATCTCTTACTTGCTCGTGCATTTGAGTCTAGTCAACAGTTTCTTATTTAGTTACAGAACATTTTTAAATTTATCTATTACTTCTGGACTCTAAGATTTTAGGGACGTTTTGACACAAATTTGGATGTGGAAATGGGATCTTAAGGATAGATGTATGTAACTCTCTGAAGAATTACGATATAACCTTGGCTTGCAAGAGTCTGTTCTAGGAGGAATTTTGATTAATCTTCAGATGCGAATGTCACAGTTTAGAGCCATTTATTAAATTTTTGAGTCTTGCAACTGGCTCTGAACATTAGTGTACTTGGGACGACCCATGACACTGTGTGTGATCTCTAAGTGGCATCTTGGAAAGGCAGGTTTTGTTCTTCTTTTTCTCCCTATAGATCCTTAAAAATATGCAAATCTATGTGATCTGCTTCTCATACAAAGAGTTGAAAATTCAGCTATGGATCAAAGATTAGAGCATATGCCTATTATTGCAGCTGCCAGTTAACTGATCCAAATGTTTAACTCTTTAAAGAAATAGAGGGTCAGCAGCTTTCTGAATAATTGTTTCCAGACAGTCTTCTGTTAGTTGGATTTCTATATCACATTCAACTTCAATTGCTGCTGTCATTTATCTCCATTCCACAGAGTTTAACTTTACTGAATTCACATGTTAGTATTTGAGCCACTTACTCTTAGACACATCCAGAGCATGCTCCATGCTCGTTGACTGTTTTTTATGGTGCCTCATAGATTAAATGAGAAAAACGGATGCCATCCAAACACCTGCCCCGTGTCTTTTATCATGCTAGAAAGTGCAGAGACAAAGAAACCAGGCCATAAATGACTCAAAAATGAAACAAGTCAGAGTGTGTACCAACCTTTTTGAAAGCTTGTCTGCATTTCCCTATTGACAACCAGAATGGAAGGTGTTTTCATGACAGCTACGGTGCCACATTGTGAGAGAACACTGGGCTGCACTTCCTTGTCTTTCAGTCTTGTCTTGCCTTCATGAACAAAAGATCTTCAGAGGTTCTCTGATCATGTCCTTTGTCCCACTCTGGTGGGCACCACCTCAGTCTCAAGCCCCCCACACATGGGACCTTGTGCTGGGATCAGCATTACCATCCACATTTCAGTGCTTCCTGCCAGAGAGTCACTAACTGCTGTCTGTGGGCTCTCATGCTGTGTCAGTCTCCTTCACCATCTTCCTCCTGCCTTGGCGCAGTTGCCAACCAGGCAGTTGTTAACTAAAGTGATGCAAAAAATGGTGTAGGGTGTTTATTTTTAGGTGATGGTAAACTGAAAAATAAAACATATTGGAACTCTGTCCTTATTCCAGTTTTGGTCTGGACTATTGAGTGCCAGCATGCCCTAATTCATCAAGTAACGAAGTCTCAAGTTAAATACTTTCCTCAACAGATACTTGATTTTGAGAAGGACAACATGCTAGTCTGAACTAAAAAGGACTAAGGAGACAAAAGCATTAAGGACAGGGTCTAGACCCTTAGCATCTCCTCTGGAGAAATGATAAACCCCTCTCTTTGGCCAGGTCCAGTTTCCTACACCTTTCTGAGGAGCAGTAATGGAGAGTGCTATTTATTATGTGTTGGGATGAACATAGGGAATGTTTTCCACCATTTAAAAAAATAGAATCCAGAATTTATGGGAGTTTGAAAAGCAATTTCCTTTTAAGGTGCAAATTCCTAATTTGCCACATAAAAGTACAGGAATTAAGTGCTAAATCCTTCTTTGCCAGTGAGACTTGTGAAAGGAGGTACGAAAAAAGAGTTACTGTTAGGTTTCTATTCATGTCTCCTGAAAGCCAATGTATGCAAAAGTGCTGAAACAGCCCTGATTTTTTTTTTCAAAGCCTTCCTGCCGTTTCTGACTGACTTTTAAAAAATGAACCCTTGTCCAGTTTTATTTGTGTGGTGGGTTCTGATTTTGTTCTGCCTGTACTGTATCACTTTTCTCTCCTCACCATTAATCTTCCATGAATGTTCCCTGGGGCACAGTTCTCCCTTTTCTGCATGGAGAGTTTCTATTGAAATTAATGGACTTTCTTCTCGTGGGTGGAAGGAAGAATACACCCTTATATCAGTCCTGTTGCAAAAGAATATTTTTCAATGAAAAAAGTGTTAGTTTCACTTCTGAAAGCCCAAGGTCTAGTCAGGCAGATTATAGTGGGAGATCCCAACAGGAGGTCTGGTACAGAGGCGAGAACTACTTGTCCAACATGAAAACAAAAGCCAGAACAGAATACTTTTTAAATGTTGGAACAAAATCCCATGCAAAGTCAGTGGATATACTGTGTGATGAAGTGCACTGTCCCAAACCTAATTCTAGGGCAGATCCATCTGGTGGAATACAGTGCAGTGAAGATGTCCATTCATGATCTGTAGAACCAGGCAGGTTCACAAGAGCAGCACGGTACCAAAGACTAATTTGATCTGCAAAGAGGCACTGCAGATTGGCCAGAGGTGCTGGGCCATGCAAATAAAGGTACGTTGTGCTGTGCAGATGTATCACCTCATTTGGAACGTGGGCTTGGGAGCTTGGGCATCTTTGACACAGTTGAGCATTGCACAATGTACACATGCTAATAAGCATGGCTACATGCCCTTAGAGGCTTAAATGGAAAAGTCTTATGTTCCTTCACAGAGAACCCTTTGCTGA
This sequence comes from Motacilla alba alba, assembly GCF_015832195.1. Taxonomy (NCBI): domain Eukaryota; kingdom Metazoa; phylum Chordata; class Aves; order Passeriformes; family Motacillidae; genus Motacilla; species Motacilla alba. The sequence goes on along the minus strand of NC_052016.1, from coordinate 96,096,278 downwards.
ATTAAAGAGGGTGTTGACAACCTTCAATTGAAACTGCATAAATTCTCATAGGAAGGATAGTAGCTGCAATATGAGGTCTTGAGGCAGGCGGATGACCTTATAAAATATACTACAGTATATAAGTTTAGTAAAACAAACACACTATATTTAAGTAGACTGTGGAAATGTAAATATGCTTCAGGACTGGCCCCAAGTGTTTTATGTTATGGTAATGCTGCTGTCACATTTTGGATAGATCATTGCTGTAGATACTAAAATCTAAGGGTAGGAGATAGAATTTAATATGCATGGAGAAATTTAAACAGAGGATAAAAAGCCCTCTTTCCTCAACAGTATTTTCAGGAATGAACCTCCACCTTGTAATCCAAAAAAACCCCAAGCTTGTCTAACGAGGCATTATATAGATGGGCTAGGCCACTCCAATGTCTTTAATAATTTGGGATATTTCACAGGGAAGTCCTTCTAGTAAGGACGACTCCCTCCATGGTGCCTGTTTGCTTCCCATGATTCTTTGTACCATGCAATGCTAGAAAGGGTAGCAAAGGTTTGACAACCACAGTGGCAGATAAATAAGGATTTCTTGTATGCTTACGGTTTGTGAAACCTTGATTGTTGTATAATTAACATGTCAGTTACCCTTGGATTTTCAGTTTTAGCAACCAATGTGTTTTTAATCTTTACGTTTGATTTGAGCATCTCTGACAAAGCTCTTGTTACTCATTTGTGTGTATTTGTATTTTGGTTGAAGATTATATACATATCTATCAAGATGATTGCTTTAAACAGTGCTCTATCTGCTCCTTCTACCAAACCTGGATCGCTTGCTTTAAGATTAGCCTTGTCAAATTTACTTAAAGTGACCAGGCAAATACATACAACTAATTTTGTTATAGGCAAAATTAACTAATGCTCTTTTTCATGGTGAGGTGCTGTAATGATTTTATGTAGCAGTCAAACTATTTAAATACTAATGCTGTCTTCATGCTGTAATCACCATTCTAGTCAGATGTCATTTTTAGTAGCCTATAGGGAATTCCAACCCTTAATTATTCTTCAATACACAAACCAAGCATTCTTTAATTGGTGTAAATTGAACAGTGTTCCAAGGCAAACAAGAAGAGGACAAACTAATCAATGATTCTGTGCATGTCTATTGGAAAGCTATTGCCATTAGATCAAGTAACGAATCCTCGACTCCATTAGCTTCAGAGGAACGATGGGGGAAAAATACTGCTAATGCCACTTCTTACCATCAATCAGTAATGAAAAGTGTGTAGGAAATCCTTTAGCAGAACTGCAGGTTTTCTTGAAAGTGCTCATGGAAATTTAAAATATGAAGATATTCTAACTTCAGACTCCTGAGTCATACATCTTTGATGGAGATTTGTCTGGATACAATGTGTTTTTGTTCTCTGCTGCCTTTAGTCATGTGGCCTGTTTTTTATTTTTCTTTTTCAAGTAAATGATTCTTGAATGATAACATAACTTTTTTCAACTTGTCAGGAACTTTTGGGTGAATTTTCTGTCTCTTTTAGGCTGTTTTCTGTACATTCATATGTATTCACTACTGCAGCACAACATAAATTGGTTGGCTCTCCCATATCTTTTTTTAATACAATCTGAAATAAAGGTGCTGTGTTTAAGAAACAGATGAAAAATCCTTCTCATAAATGTGTCACACTCACTTTTCATTCTTGTCTCTTTTTATCAGTTCTCTAAAACTGATTATTTATCTCTGGAGAGGGAGGAAAAAAAGAGTAAAAGGCCCATTACAAACCTCTGGCCCAGATCTGCCAGTCTTAGAGTTTTAGTTAGTGAGGAAAGTGAAACTCCTCTGGAAAGAGATATACTGGCTATGGTTGTTCACTTTTTAATCTATTTGTTTTTGATATAATATGCTATTTACTGTTTAAGGACCTTTCATGTTGCTTTAAATTGAAGTTTTTAAAACAAGTCTAGCATAAAAAGCTCTAAGTGACATAGGCTGAGTAGAAAAATACAGCATCTTGTACAGACAGCCTTTGTTCACCACATTACAGTTGAAAGAAGTATAGAGCAGGCTTGGTAGATAACCTGCCTTCTTAAAACAAGAGGGTTTCTAATTTCCACACATCCTAATCACAGTCACATTACTTCACTCTCTGTACCAGACCCCTCAGGGCTGGCTCTAGGTTTTGCTGTGAAGTCACATGTGTGGGGCCTGAGGCATTTTTCCACTTTATTTTTTTCTTTTTTAATCCTTTTGCTGGCTGGGACTCTCTAACTGGCTCTGTTGTCATGGGTGGCTGACTAGGGTGGTAAGGAAGAGAGCAGCACAGGTAATCACTCAAGGTTTCATACTTGTTTTTTTCTTATGAGGATGAAGATGCTGCAACATTGTTCTCTGAGGAAAAGGAAGCTTTTCCCCTTACCTCCTTTCAGTGTGTGATTTCCAGGTAATGAATTCCCCTCTGTTTCCCTACTTTTTTCCTTTGCTGATTGGCTCTTCTGTGTGGTTGTACTAGTTCTCAAAAAATTAAAGTGTGCCATCGGGCTTAAGGTATCTTTCTTCTTTCAGTTACTCTTCAATATCTTCTGTGGTACCTGTTAGAGGATGTTGATGCCAGCAAGGGGTTATGACACTTGAAGTGGGGATTATAGAGTGCTGAAGAGGATTTTCAAGAGTGATAAACTCCTCACTCTGCTGAGAGTATGTTCTGAAAGCCAGCGGGTCCTTTGGAATCTGCATCTGCTTCCTTAGTTTGGATATTTGGCCCCTGAAACAAAGGGATGCCAAATGTACAGGGCCCAAGCAGATGGGAGACACCCAAAGAGAGGTTTTGGGGCAGCTGTGGGGTGCAGAGGGGATACATGCTCTGAGATGACACCAGACAGTTGAGAGTCTGACTCTACCGTGCTATAAAAATAAGGAGGCCTTTTATAAGGCCATACTATGCATACTATGTTACAAAGGGAAAACTATATCTAAGCAGAATGTTAGATAAGATGTTTCTGTAAAGATTTCATAAAGTTAAACTTCGCATTTTTTGGTAAATCTTGTGAATTTCACTCATTTAAAAAAGACAGTTGTACCACTATTTCCATATACATGAACAATCCTTATTGGAGTTGCAACCACATAAGAAAAGAATCAGGCCAACATCAAAACTACACTTGGGATCCAAATGACACCACTGGGAGGATTTAGCATAATAAGTTTACCTGAGGTTGGAACCTGTGTTGGCAGTTGTGTGCCAAATGTGGTTTAGGCTATAAGAAAGGGCTAAGATTTGCCATCTGATATTCATGAAAAACAAAGGAAGACATTTTTTTTTTGGTTTATTTTTCAAAAAAAGCCAGCCTCAGATTTTTGGGAAAGCTTCAATAGAACAATTTCTTAATCACTTTTACGTTCTTAGGCATAGCTGGCCTTCAAAGTCCATATTAAAACTCCCCGCAGATTTCCTTGGGATTATGCCCCTCAGAAAGGATGACAGGAGAAACAAATACTCATCAGGCCTCAGCCATTGCCTAGCAATCCCAAGGGAAATGCCCTTCTGAGCCCCACAAGGAAATCCTCAGACACCATTTTATAGGATAAGGAAAATCTCTTCTTTCCCAAGGATGACAGAAAGACAGACCATGTGAGGCAGGATGTGCCGCACCCTTTTTGAGACAAAGAGAATGCACTAGCACACCAGCAGCCAAGGGAAGGGAAGCCAGCAGAAGGCTTTTTTAAAAGGCTAGGATAGTAAGTGTGGATGCTTCAATGTAAACAGATACAAATGTGTTAAAGAAATTATGTGAAAAGTCCTAATTTTAGAGTCTGACAAAATTTCAAAATTCTTTTTACCTTGCTACATACTTTAACACTTATGCAGGTCACTCCAGAGATCATTCTAATTTGAAAAATTTATGTTTTAAATGATACAAGACATTTGTTTGCTTTTTTTGAATTTAAGAGGGAAGTAAATGTTGTACAGGTGTGACTCTTGAGGATGGTGCTAAACAGAGACAGGAGCTGGACTCAGTGGTCATTGTGGGTCACTTCCAACTCAGAATATTCTGTGATTCTGTGGTTTTATGTTATTTTTAATCAAATATACAGATATACCTGAAAGAAATAATATTCTCATTCAGACTTGCATTATACAGGTTGTATTCTGTGTAGTTTTGGCAAATTGCTATTATATCAAGTTGCTATTGATATTGGAACAGAATTTGATATTGCTTTGCTTTGTACTCTCTGCTTGGTCACAGTCATAGAGACTCTGCTTCTAAAATCTGTTGAATATACTCCAGTTGCAATGATAAATTTATGGCATATTGACTTGCTTTATTTTATAGTACTTAAGCCGCCTAATTCATCATGGAATGCTATTTTTTTAATCTTTATTTTTAAATTTAAATTTAAATTTTAATTTTAATTTTAATTTTAATTTTTAATTTTAATTTTTAATTTTAATTTTTTTTATTTTATTGTTTGTTTTTGTTTTTGTTTTTGTTTTGTTATGTTATGTTTTTGTTTTGTTATGTTAATGAGCTCACCTTTGGTCATGCAGACCATTCTATCTGTCCTGTTTCAGCAGATAAGTCCCAATGGCAATTGCTCTCACTCACAATGGCAGCTGTACTGGGCATTTAGAGTGTGTTTCTTGCCCTGGATTAATTTAAAAGGTTTTTTTTTTATGGTACCACAAAAGTAAGAGTTCCATCAGCTTCTTAAAATAAATTTAAATATCAATGTAATAACTGCTAAGGAATTTCTGTCAGCTAAAAACTATATTCACATTATTTTGTAAAGTAGATTGTGTAGCCTATTCTCAAAGGTCTTCAGTGCGGGAAAATCCAGATCCTCCATAAACAATAATTTCCACAGCTTCAATGTCTTCACTGTGTGAAAATTTTTGCCAGCATTTGACCTGACTTTCCTTTGTTTCAATGTAGTACTGTCACTTTCTGTCATCTGGCTGTAGTCCTGAAATACAAACTCTTCCCTGCCTCTTCCCAGAAGGCTTTTAACATTTGAAGTCCTTGGTTTTATGTCCACTCATTTTCTTTTCCAGATGAAATCACCCCAGTTCAGATTTCTTTGCAGGTGACATTTCCCAAATTTCTGATCATTCCCATTCCTCTCCTTCGGACACTTTTGAAGGCAGCTGTATCTTTTTTGAAAAGTGATTTTTTAATGGGGTCTCTGCCAGCGCGCAGCTGAGCAGCATGATCACTCCCTTATCTTACAAGAAAGCTTCTGCCTGCTCAGCTCCCAACAGCTCAGCCCTCTGGCACCCAGATATGCTTCTGATTTTCTTTCCCGCAACTCTGGGAGGAGAGAAAAAGAGAGATTCTCCCTCATTCAAAATCAAGCTTCAGTCTTGTGTTGCCTGCTCCTACCTAGTGGAACCTTCAAAGTTCTTCAGGAGCTGCTTAGGAGGGAAAGAGGGTCCTGGATGTTATCTTTTGGAGGAGAATGGAAACCAAGCTTTTTCTGTGTACATGAGACACATTTGACCCCATGCAATTCTTCTCTTTCTCTCTGTTTTCCTTCCAATATGAAAACCCCCTAAAAATGCAATGTTTAGTTTTATCTTATTTTCTATTTTTTTTTCTCATGTAATTATTTGCATTACTAATTTAGGCGAATGTGATATGAAAGCATCATTTTAAACCAAAAACTTGACTTTTTTTTTAACCATTATTTCTTCCAAAGTGGCTTGCCTCATTAAGCATAAAAATTATTTTCATCTTCAGTCAGTAAAATTTTGTGAAAAACCCTCACCTAATTTTTGAGTGGTTGTTCTCCTTCTTGACTTGAAAACTTTGAGGAAAATAACTCATAGAAAATTCTAATATAATTCTGCCACCTGTGTAAATTCATTCAAATTTTACATCAGGATAGCAGGTTGGTTTTGTTTACAGCAGCATATTCTGAATATTTTCTAAAAAATTGCATGATTTTAATCACAGAAAACACAGACTTAGGTGCCTCACTCCCTAAACAGAAAACTCCCTTGAGCTTCTCTTGGGAAGGGTTGAGCCTTTTAATCTGTGTTTGCTTAATAATAAAGTCCCTGAAATAGGTTGGTAGATAGGTTCCTTTGAGACATGCTTATATCAGTTTTAGGTATGGGGTTTTTTTTTCTGATATACCCTGGTTTCTTAGACTGCTTAAGCAGGTACTAATGATTTTGCCACAATGATCTCCTCCTGACCGTCTGGTTTGTCTTTCTGTTCCTATGTCATGAAGGTAGACAAGTATTTTGCAGCAGAAGTGTGAACATATATATACATACATATATATATATATATATATATACATACATATATAAAAGAAGTGGTTCATAATTAGTCTTTTGTTTTCTTTCCACATGATCATTTCTGAACAAACATTTGCTGTCAATATTTGCTGAAAAAGTCCAACTCAACCAAGTAAATAAAGCATTAGAAAACATAATTTTGTTTCTTCATTCAGCTAAATCCATTAAGACTTTAACACAAGTAGTAACTAAAGACAAAGGGAATTTCTTAAACTATGAAGGCCTGTAGAACATTTGCATTTTGAAATTAATTGCTGACCTAATTATTTGTCAGTGGTAGGATAAGTTAATCAAATATAACTTACAGTAAAGCTTCTAAACACCCACAGGATTTTCTCCCTCAGAGTAAATTGTCATAGTGGTCCAGTTTGACAATCCATTCTCACTGTCATCTTGCGACCAAAGGAAGACTATCTGCGAAATGGTACCATATGGAGACACAAGAGAGAATAAAATACTTAGATCTCCTGTACAAAGGCATGATAAGCTAACAGTCACCAGAGGAAGTCAGGAACGACGAAGCTTTGAAAAAAGAAATACCCTGCCTTTCAAATCCATTTAGATTTATTTTTATACTCTCTCCAATTTGGACTAAAATAGTCTGATAACAAATATGAATATAAAATAGAAAGCAAACGTATTGTGCAATGTTTCATTTCCAGCATATCTGTGGATCTGCATTTCATGCTTAGCATTAGGTTGATGAAAATGCTGGTATTTATAGACAAGACTAGGACCTTTCCCTCTTCATCTTATGGAAACTGACTTTGTTATCCCCAAATAATATGTTGCAACCAACCACTTCATGGCCTGAGGCTAAGAATGCACAATTTTACTTCAAAATGCACTTGGAAACAAAATCTGATGAAACGATCAGGTAATGTGACCAATGCATTATTTTCAAAAGGCATACCTAGGCGTTTGAGCTAGAAATACCTCATCAGTAGTAATATGAACTACTTCATCGCTTCTGTTATTACAGTACTGCCTCTCTCCTGTCATCTGCTGGCAATGGCAACCCACAGAAAAGGATGTTTTTCTGATCATTTTGCACTCATTAAATACAGCTGTCACAATAGCGGATGCGAGACTGCATACAAAACTTTTATGCCACGTCAAAATAAAGCAGAAACATTTTAAAAAGATCTGAAACCTTTGAAGCCTTTTCTTGAGAAATATTGAAATATTGCTTTTTGTTGTTGTTGTTTGCGACAATTGAAAATGTTCCACAGCTACACGCATTAAAACTCACTGCAGAACAAAACATCATCCATCAAAATTAGGGAAAAAAAGAAAAAAATGGAGAAAAAATAAAACCAAACCAAATCTCTCTGAAGCACAAAGTATTTGGTTTCTGAGAGTCTGAAGTTCTGGTTCATCACCTGATTTCTGGGGCTGAACATTCATTGAGTTTCAAGATCTCAAGGGACCTGACATTTAATTCTGGATTATGGATGAAATCTGCCCCATAAAACTTCCAGCTGAGTGAAAACATCTTCCCCTAGTTCCCCATTCTGAGAAACAGCTCCCTTTCAGGCTAAGCAGCAGTAAATTCTGTAGTTTTTTGACATTATTGCCTTTAAAAAAAATATTTGAAAGGTCAATGTGAATGACCCCAAAACCATTTGGCGACTGGTGTGAACAGAGAACCCCTTATGAGTAGCATGAGTAATTACTCTTGTTTGGATGCAAGTGTGTTCTGAAATACTGTACTGTGCAAGGTGACCTATTGGAGATTTTGGTCACCCCATAAGAGCTGCAAGAAAGCAATAATTTGCACCTGTCTTGCACCTCCCAAATTCAGAATTGCATGATCATAAAAGAATAAAAAGTTGTTAACTTTGGAGCATCTCCTTGAGTTGTTGGCTACTGAGAAGCAGGTCAATTGAGAAGATTACAGATTTTCAAAAATACAGAATTTTCAAATTACACCCAATTGAGGGTAAAGTAGCTACTCATATGAACATACTTAAGATATTCAGGATGGCTGGTCTTAAACTTCTGTCAAGAGACTTCTTCAAAGACAGGATGACACAGGTATAAATGGTATAAATCAATGACTTCTATTACTTGCAGTAACTCATTTGAAAAAAAAATGACATCCAGTTCTTTGTAGCAAATCTTCTCTTTGTTGTAAATCTGCCTTCCTGAATGTATGAGCTTGGGCCAATTACGTGATTTACTTGTTGTGGGCTTTCCATTCTCTTCTCATTTTCAAATTGAAATTTTTGCCTGTGCAAACAATGATGAGAAAAAAATGTGTAAGTGTATGAGCATGTACACACATATGTATGTCTAAATGCACCTTTAACACACACCTGGAAAGTTCTTCATGCTCACAATCCTGCCAGCAATAGGATGCCCTCATTCCAAGGAGGCCCTTGGAAGCCACGGCTGGTCTGGAACAGCCCCAAGCTCTCTCATTCCCCCTGCAAAGTGCAAGCACATGATGGCCAAAGGGAGGCAATTTCCAGCATTTGTGCGGCTGGCACCCATGCAATGCAAGCTGCTTTCATTATGGGGAGCTAAGTGTGTCTCCATGAGATTTGGTGACACTTACAACTGTTGTGTGGAGATATTATCAGCTCTCTCACTCTCTCTGCCCCCCCTCCTCCCTCTCTCTCTGACTTGCTTCTTCCTGATGCAACTATTTCCTGCTCCCTTTACTTCTCTTCCTTGATACCTTTTGTCTTCCTCCTTTACCTTTGTTGATGGAATTTTTCCTGAGGTGAAAGAAAGAAAATTGTGTCCCTTGCTTTGGGAAAAGGAGAAAGACAGCAAAAATTTTACTCCAAGAGCATATTTTCCTACAGCAGCAGTTTTTGTTAGAAGGCATGACGGAATTTGTGAGGGAGAATACCAATGTTGGGAAGAGCATTGCTGAGCTCTTGTTTGCAATTACTGCCTACCATCAAAATTCCTGGCTCAAGCAGTCCCAAGATCAATTCATCTGATGTCCCAGACAGAGTCCGCTTCCCAGATTGCAGAAAACTCTTTCAGACAGCACTAGACTCCATAAATCTGAACCTCAGGTCACTAATCCCAGCTACGGCTGTAGGGTCGAGTCACTTTGGGACTTGAGTGAATGGGGATAAATCACAGTGGAATGACCAGTGGAAGGAAATACAGCCAGAAGAAATCTCATACTGTAGGTTGTGAATGAGTATGAACAGAAATTAAGGTAAAGATGGAGAATTTGGCATGCAGTACAGGGAAGAAAGGAGTGAGAGAATTCAAATAAAGGGCACAAGTAATGAAAGAGAGACAGAAGAAGAGATGAAAAGGAGGAATATGAAAACTGTGAGAAAGAGTAAGAAGAATGCAATAGAGGGGAGGACAATACATGAAGTAGGAAAACCTTACTGGGAAAGTTGAGACAATGGGAAGGTAAAACCCATGTGAAACACCTACAAGCATATTGTGTGCAGCTAGACCTTTTCAGCAGCCCAGAGTTCACTTTCTCTCTCAACATCAGAGTCTTCCTGCTGGCCTTGGGCCAACTGAAATAGCCCACTGATGCTCCCTGCTCCTCCTGTTCCTCCCTTCTGGGATCTGTGCTCCTTCCTACTGCCATCCCATACCAGGTCAATACACTCAACTGCCTGGCCAACTCCTGTCTTATGGCTTTCAGAACTAATTTTCAGACTGGACTGTAATCTCAAAATCTGCCCAAGAGGGCACGGTATAATCCCAGCTCTATTTTAAAGGTCAAGTTCTTCAGGTTTTGCTTGGTTTTGACTCATTCAGACCTTCCAGTGATTTCAAAAGCCATTGACCTAGATAAGGGAGGGCAGAACTGGGGCCACAGTCAGATTTCCAGTCTAAAAAAGTGACTTCATTTTCAGATGGCTTCACTGTACCTGCCATGAGGTTTCACAGCTCTATATTTCTTATTGAAACATGTGGAAGGTTCTGTACATCAAATACATAAAAGATTTGACTTTTAATTCCTACCATGTATTTTGGTAAGAGGAATTAAATGTCAAAACACAAAAGCAATTATACACTTAATGGTAAAAAACATATAATCAAGTCATTTTTTTATATTTTCAAATTGCGGGGATTGAAATAAAAGGGCAAGAGGGTCTTACTTTGACATTATAGGAGATGGAAAGGCACATTTGTATCCTTTTGTACCTTTTACAAAATGAATATGCCTGTAATCAGACCCATTCATTTTGAAACTGAGATTGTGCTTTAGATCTATGACATATTTGCGAGGGTGTTGAGAAAGTATCTAAGTAAAATGTGCCATAGGAAATCAACTCTGGGGAAATGCAGTTATTCTTCATGATGATATACAACTAGTTTGGCATAACACTTGGGGTGAAACAAAGCCTGCTTGTATGGGCAAGTCATGGCTGTATATTTAAACAATCATCGCTACAGCAAGGTAGGCAAAATTTCCTAACTCGGGAAGTGTCCAAGCTTCAAAGTGCTTGAGCCTGGGGCAGTGATCTGGGACACTCTGCTAGGGGGTTATCAGCTTCACCTCTGCAGTAGGCAGCTGCTGGAGACCACTTTGGGGTTTAAGACTCAGATCTGTTTTTTAGCTCTGTCTTTTTCAGGTTAATTTTTACGTCCCTTTCCTCTATGTACCTAGCAAACTTAAAGGGGGAAGAAAGTGAAGTCCTGGTGGTACCTGTGTTTCTATGATATTTTAAAATGTTGGCTAATTGCTGGTGTATTTGTACATTTCCTATCACAGTGAACCACTGCTCCTATTGCTAGGCTGGTAAGCACCTCTACAGCAGTGGGCTGGTCCTCCATTCTGGGCACAAGGACAGGGTGCCTCACAGCTCTCTCCAGCCTGAGTAGGTGCCTCTCCTTCCCTGAGGCTGGGGATGACTGATGCACATTTACAACCCAATCTGTCATCTCTCTATTGCAAGACCCTCTGCAGCGGAGACAGACTAGAGGTACAGAAATGGACTTCTGTGAGTTTAGTGACAACAGACTGCTAAAATGTCTCTTTTCCTCTTCTACAGCAGTTTATGAGGGAATGGAAGACCTACTAGTGATAAATATTGCTACATTACCGCAATATGGCAATTGCTTATACTCAGCATCAATCTTTGTGAGCCATTAGACCAAATTCCTTTCTAACACTGCAAAATCTATGAACATATCCCCTCAAAAACATAACAGATGTAAAGTGTGGGATCATTCCTCCATCCTACAGACTGGTGTACTCATATTTTTCCAAATTCTCAGGTCTGATTCCTGCTTATGATGACATTGCATTTGTGAAGCTGTGAAAAAACACTAAAAATTATTATGAATGTGCCTGCTGTGTCAGTAAATATATACAGCTAAGTGGCTCTGACATGAGCTAGATGAAAACTCCAAAACAACAACTTTGAAAACATGACTTAAAATGCCCCAAAAATGAAATTCAAGCTGAATTACCAATCAGACCACATTTTTGCCATTCTAAAGAGGAAATAATTTATTTGGACCATGGTGATTCTTGTATGCACTGATAGCTGGCACTTTGCTCAAAGCTTATCCAGGTAGCCAACTTACAGAAAGGATTTCCCTTCAATGGATTTACATCAGCAACCCATCCCAGACAAAATGTGGGTTGTTTACTATGGAGCTGGGCAAACTAGGGTTCTATTTTAATGTAAGCTCTAATTCTCAACTTCCAAATTAATTTTGGCACCTTTTTTTTTTTTTTTTGTGTAGAAATGTGTAGAAATACTAGAAGTGTAGAAATACTTATGTGTTTTCTTGATGACTCTTTTATAAAGGAATCATAAAGATTAAAAACCTGATCCCAACAAAAAAAGGTAAAAATAATCATTTGAGGAAATATGGAAACAATGGCCAGTTCACCTGGAGATCTGCTGCTTCTGCAGGCTGCTTCACATCTGTAGGGGTCCTAAAAACACAAAAAGATTTTAAGAGAATACTTGTATTTATATTTTATGACTTAGAAATGGTAGAACATCTATTTTGCATGCCAAAGCACTATTATTATATATCTATATTTAGCTTTCACTTTTAGTGGGTGTTATCTGCTAATGTATATTTTGTCGAGTTTGAAATTTTAATGTAAAATTGTGGTATTTTTCACTTTCTGTAAAGACTGTGCTTTTGATAACAAAAGAGGAAAAAAAATCCCCAACCTGCTAAATGGTACTTACTGAGAAAGAGGTTTCTCTTTTCGAGGGAGAAGGAGACATCTAACTTTTAAATCCTATGTGCAGGCTTGCAATTTTATAGGGGAAAAAAAGGATCAAAAAAATCCCATTTTTTACAAAAGTTAATTTATCTCAAATTTGGACCAATTGAGCTCGATCATGTTATGTTTCTCTGCAGAGAGAATGCAATGACTGGCATAGGAAGTTACTGAAAACAAATTTTTTGATGGACATTTTCTGTCACCCTTTAGCATCACAGCATACATTTTCCTGTCACATAATATACAGTAATTATATGGATTTTCCTCTTTCCAAATCAGAGGAATGCTTCCTTCCTTGAACGGAGGGGCCACAGACTACTAGTCAACCTAAAAATCCTGTTAGCATTACATCTCAGCATAAATAAAGAATTTGGATCAGTGCCTTGTTAGATCACCGCTATTTCTAGCTCGCTGAGTAAAAAGAGCATTTTTTGCAGCCTAGTTTGATAAGTAAAAGGTGTCTTTCTCACCTGCGTGCACTCTGAATTGTCACTCTCATTCTTTGTTCCTTTGCATGCGGCTGTTTTCAGCTCCCGAGTCACAGAACCACTTGCAGGAACGGCTCGGGAGAGTTTCGGAAGAAAGGGAAGGGAAAAAAGGAGCCGCATTTTTATTTAACGGGAGAAGGAGAACATAAAGAAAAGAAAGGTGTTCTCAAGAACGTAGCCTGCAGCCTTGTCAGGTAGCATTTCTTCAGATGGTTTTTTTCTCACCCCTTTCCCACCCCAAGATCTCTCTTCATCATTTTTTTAAACATCTCTTCTGGGACAGAGACATGAAAGTGAATTGTGGGTCAAAGGCAAGAATTAGGGGTTGCCAGGTCTGCTTTCTGATGGCTTTACTTTATCTTTGTGTCCAAGCTCTTGCCAGTTAGCAGGTACTGTGGGTTATCCATTCTAGTCACATCATTTTCTGCTTGATGACAAGCATCACACCTTCATCCATCACATTTACATTTCAAACTGCCACACTGCTCTATTGATTAATTATTTAGCAGCTCTTGGCCACTTGTGAGCGTTTCTGTGCTCACGTTTCACAGGGAAGGTCCATTCTTTTTATTTATGTGCAGTTTTGTAAAGCTAAAAAAAGGAAAAGCCTTTATCATGCACACATCCCCGTAACCCATGTGTGTGCACCTGTATCTATGCACACATGTGTGAATATTTATGTGTGTGTGTGTGTGTGTGTATGCTGGTACAATTAGGTGCACACAGGGAGCAGAAGCAGGTAACCTGATCAATAAGCACATGCTCACACTGATAATAGATTTCTGAGTTTTCAGAGCACTGAACAGCGGATCAATGAGACCTTGCAGGTGTGCTGGAGCTGGGAATTGCATCAGCTACATCATGCTCCCCACAGACCTGCAGGGAACAACACAGACATAGTCCTCTGGGCTTTGTCACTTTGAGCAAAAACAGGTGGAGCATTTTTGCAGGTGCCTGCTAATGGCTGTGTTTCTTCCACATCACAGTCAGGAAAGGGCAGCCTCTGAACAAGACAGGAGATCCAATTCGACCTAGGGCTCAACTTGCTCCAGAAAATCACTCCATCTGTCTTTTCCTCAGTTCTCCTTTTGTGAAAGGCAGAATGAGGATCCAACCTTATAGTCCGTTTGTTTGCTTTATTTTATTGTCAGATAAAAACCCACTGTAAGGATAAAATCTACCTGAAAATACAGGTTAGCTCAGAAATCTGTGTTTGGCACAATGTTGTTTGGCCTTGCTTCTGTTCCCTGGGGCACTCCTGGGCACTCTGCTTTAGCTGGACATTTTCCTGACCCACCACCACCACCCCTCACCCAGCAGTTCCCATGAGAGCAATCTGTAATCCTTTGGTGTCCCAGGTGGTGGTACATTCCAGACTACCCTCTGATATTGGTAACTGCTTGTCCAAAGATTCGTGTCTCTAGAAGGAACAGCTGCAAGAAGAAAGCAAGATGCATAGTTCCATGATGGGAAAAGAAATGTTTTCAATAAAGGCTTTGGAAAAGTCATCACACACTTAACGCTGGAGCAGAAAATGAGGTAATCTTGAAAGCTAGAATTAATTTAGTATTTGGATCTGTTTTAATGTGTTCTACCATTTTCTTTTTTTTAATAAGTTTATTATGGATATAACCCAACAAATATAAACAGACTGATTCTTTTTCCTGTTATTAATTTTCAATGATTTTTGACTTTTCAAAGCTTATTAAAATCAAAAAGAGTAGGCATATTACCTTTGTAGGGTCTGGATGAGACCTTTGAAGAGCAGGGACTACATGGCTTTTATTACTCCATCTCTCACATTTCTGTATTTATCCTTCAAATTGTAAAAGTCAATGTAATACCGCCGACTCTTTTGCTAATGGACGGGATTTGTGTCAGTATTCAGCTCATAATGTGAATGCTGTTAGGCTAGGGTTGGTCAACATTTTACTGTCAAAATTACTTGGTTTATTATAAAGTACATTGGGAACTTCAACAAGGTGAGTATCCTATTTATATTTACAGTAAAATATTATACCACTCATACAATGCCACAAAACCATCTGCTTGGTCTATTAGTGTTGCTAGTATACTATTTAGCACACAGAGAATAATTGACTGGGTCCTTTCTATTGAAAGTATTGAAATAAAAAAGTGGAGTTAGCCTTAGCTCTGACTTGTGGTGGAGGATTTGGTTGTTTGGTCAAATATAATCCCCATCTCTGAGTGCAGTTAAAGGAAATATTTAATGTTTAATTTTTGCCATTACTTTGCCTCTATGTTTTCTTCTCTTCCTGACTCTTTCAGTCCCTTTCTGCCTCTATTCTAACAGAAACTTCTGTGAAGTGCAAATTAATCTACTTGTATTTTTTCAGCTCTTTCCAGAACTCCTCCACCTCTGGCATTTAAAGTAACCACTTGATGCTGACAATCCAGACATCTCCCATATCTTCTGCCTTGTACAGCACCAAAACCACCAAAACTAGTGCCTGACAAAGAAGACCACTGAATCCCTGCTCGTGAGGGAAATGTTTCTCTTGCTTTAGTGTATAAGGGAGGAAGGGAATGTAGCATGTAACTCCATGGAGGGAAACACTGCAGTGAATGGTCTTATCTGTGAGAAATCCTGACCTCCCAATTTCCAGTGTACTATGAATATTCAGAGAAAAAAAATTAATTTCTGCCTGTTATCCTAAGTGATTTTCACTGATATAACTTCTGCGTGTGAAATGTCATTGCATCAGAATTACTTATAATTAGAATAATTAAAACTTCTAATAATTTGAAAATCAACACTTTCATGGTTAACCAAAGGTGATGATATCTATTACCTCTATAGTAAACAAAGTGTCTTATAACATAAAGTGCAAAAATGAAGGACAGAATGTGATCTTTTAACTTATACAGCAGAGTGGTTTCTCTTACATGAGTAACTCCAACAAGAAAACAAAAATACTGGTACTGTGGCAACACTTGATAAGATAAAATATATTATTATCTAGATCTCTCTGAAGTACTCTTCCACTATAAAGATCCAAAATTAAAAGAAGACAAATGAATGCTTTTCTCTAATATTGTCATCATATAGTGACAATGTACTGATCTGCCTTTTAATTTTTCCCCCTTCATTTCTCTGGAATAGCCCTTCTCTGTAGAATAACAGTCTCTCTTACCTATTCATTCATTGATCCTAAAACTATCTGATACAGGGATGATATGGCAGCAAAGCTCTTCACACTTTTTTTTTTTGCTTGCTTCATCTCTTCCCATTTGCAGTTAACAGGCTTGCTCTGTATAAAAAGAATAAACACAGTAATTGTTTTGCCATAGGTGTGTTTAATTTATATTGTCACAAATAAAAAGGAAAAACAGCACTTCATCTTTTTTTGGCTAATGAGATCAGGAAAGTATTTTCATAATTGAAAACAAAGGGTCTTTTAAATAAGAGTCTTATATTAGAAAGTGAGAACAATATAAAATAGACCCCTTCCAGAGAACTCTAAAATGCCAAACATGATAACAAACAAAACCAATTAAGTCATGAGTGGACTTCTTACTTTACATAGATTAAAATACATAAACATAAAATTCTCAATATTTTACAGGATTACACAGCCTCTAATTCTTATTTATTAATTTTATTCTTGCTCATTACCATTTCTGACTGCATAAATACTAGCCAGCATATCCTGCTATTACCACTAATGAGAAAAGTCCCAAGAAATTATATGACAGACACAAAAAAATTCAAGTAGAGCAACAGGTGGTTCTTCATATTATCTATGAATACAGCATTACTTTACCATTTTGAGGAGCAGATATTCAGCTGTTACTGAGAAGGTAGTCAATTGCATCATCAAATTTAGCTGGCTTCCACTTGGTGGCTAGAGTTCATTAAAGATGAACATCCACATCTTATTGTCAATCCTTTTCTGCAAAAGAATTATTGTTAATCAATTTTGATATAAAGGTCAGAGAAGAAGAATGCTATGTCTTCTGCCCAAGCCTGGTCATTCAGTCAACAGAAAGAGCCAGTACAGTATTTTCCAGAGGAATTAAAAAGACAGACAAATAAACAACCAACCAAACCATGAAATGGCAAGTCATAGATCAAGCTAATAGTGCAGTGCTGTTGCCCATGGAGAACAGCACTCCTGCCTGACTTCCCAGCACATGGTACATTTGCTCTTACTTTATTAGCCAAGCAGGACTCACTTCTGCCTTCCCAGTACACCCAGAAGTCCCAGAAATACAGTGATGGTTCCATCTGTTATGGTAATAGCATTAACAACTATTCTTTTCAATCAAGGAACCCTATTTATCAGATGGTCACCTGTAGCAGGAAATCCCACTGGCTGACCACATGCAACACAACTAATTTCTTTTTATTTCCTCTAAATTTACTATTTCAAACCATTTAACTACACTGACTGCCCTCTTGTTCATAAGTAATGTGACAGAAAAAATAAAGAGATCATGACTCATGGTTTAATTAATCACTTCCAATAAATCACACCTTCAGGAGCCTCAAGTAGGTGCAATATTGAGAAACTGACTTCCTTGCTGTGCCTTTTGCATATAACGTTGATCCAGAGCAAAGGGAGAGTGCTCCTGTCCCTCAGGGGTGTAAATCTCCGAATTGCTTTACTGGAGAATTACACAGCAGGATTGAACAGAGAAACATCTTTGGGAAGCACCTCACAGGAATGCACATTTCCACCTCATTCCTGACTTTTCTACAAAAATGCTTGGAAAACATGCAGAAGTCATTGATCCTTTGGCTGGTGCACAAAGCCAGCTGTTTGTACACAGTCCATCTTAACATTAATCTGGCTGAAATTGATTAACAAAAAGACACTGCAGGATGAGCTCGTTGTAGGTAACTGCTCCATATCTGCACAGCAGGAAAAAAAGTAAATTATGGTCTGTCTCTTGTTTTCTCCAGACTAATAAATCTTAAATTTTTTCCTAAAGAATGGCATGCAGAGAGGAAACACCCTGATTCAGAGCATTGTGTCTAAGGGGGGGTGTCTGCAAGGTGGCAGTGACAAGTCTGACTGTTCAATGTCTTGAGACAGACCTGGGGTAACCTCATACTTAGGCTGTTAAGTAAAACATTGGTTTACAGCATCACTGCTGGGACTATGATAATGCTGCAAGAGATACGAATGGGGTTATTGATTTATTTGAATCAAATATTGTTAACATCAGCCAGAGGAGAGGACTCCAGGTCCCAAACTGGCTAGAGGCCACTTTGCTGAAAGGGCTATGATTACAGATAATTGCTAGAACTGGAGTACAGACCTTGCGTTCGTGACTTTCCATGTCCATCCATTTTTCTTCCCCCTCTGAGATTTCTACCTTTCCCTCCAGAGAATACAAAAGACAACAAACACCACACAAGAAAACACAGTCATTTCTGCAAAGTGCTGCTTAAAACAATGTGCAGTGCCATACCTAGTCCTGCAGGGAGCTGGCCATTAGGCTCTGTTTCAATAACCTTCTTTGGGGACAAAGAAAGAGAGGCTAGCAGTGTGGTTAGAAGAGGTACAAGATGCACAGATGCACCTTCCACTTCCCCCTGGTTTTACCTCTCTGTAGAAAATGGGAGGTCTTGGAAGGAGAAAAGTACTCTAGACCCTGCTGACTTTAGATGCCGTTGCTTTCACTTTATGAGAGAGGAGACGTCCTGAAGCCCAGCATTCTGGTGGCATGTGAGACTTTTTTCCTCCTCAGTTGGAGCTGTGACTGAGCTGTGAGCTGAATTTCACAGTCAATGCAGCAATCCAATAAGATAGTGCCTTGATGTTTGGTGGTTATCTTGATTTTGGTAGTGCAGTGGAAAACGTTTTGTACCTCACATAAATGACACAGGCACAGAGATGTGAAAAGTCCTGTAGGAGCAGTAGCAACTGCATACAGCTTTTAGGCTAAGGATTAGTTGCCTTTAAGCAGATTGCCCTCACTAGATTGAGAACTGATTGCAATACCTTCTTGTCTCTTCTTTACCTCAATCAATAATTTTTAGGGTTCAAAATAATCAGAGTGCAATAATTCCTCCACAGGAATAGTCATGTAGTGATGAATTACATATTCCAGACTGCATAAGTATGAAAGAAGAAAGGCAAATTTTGAACAAATTCTGCTATACTGAGGCTAAATTTGTGTCTCTGCTGCTGACAGGTATGTGTCTTTACTGCCTTGCAAAGTTTAATATTTGATGGGAATAGGCTTTGGTAACACAACAGACATTAAAAATAGACAAACCAGCCAAAAGCTCAGCTGTATGTGTCCTGTGTGTGCCTTTAAATACTATTAAAATTGAATTTGACTAGACTTGCTCAAATCAGACCTGTTATCAACAACACATTGTCTCAGGAGACCAACATTTGTCCAGTTAGGGCTTCCTTCATTAATCGTCCAGCATCAAGCAAGCCAAATCCAAATCTGTGGAGAAAAAGCAATTAGATATTTTAAGCAGTGATAAGAACACCACAAATAATCAATTTCTATGGCATTAACAGCTACCTGGGCCAGAAAAAGTCTATAAAAGCTAGAATTTATTGCAGAACACCAGACAGCTTACAGAGAATTGATTCTTAGTAGTATGCATAGATTGCTGGATTTAAAGAGAAATCCCTAATGGTTTTTACCTTTATTTTTTTCCTTTTAAAGAGAAAGCAAGGATAAGGTGTTCATGAGGCCAAAATGCAGCTAAAGAAATGTCGTAGGACTGTTAAACAGAATTTGTCTATCTTTCAGATGAACAGAATGCTACCACACTATTTAATGGCAATTATATGCAATCTAATGCATAAACTTTGTAAGAGATGAGATGCCAAATACAGTCATAATATTCTATGGTTAGAAAAATACATTAATTTGGCTTATTTTTGAAACATATATTGTACTTGAGATGCCAAAAGATTAGAAAGCATTTTTGCAGTTGTTCTGCTTGTGAATCTTTAGGCTTTAAAGCCTTCTATTCCTCCATAGCAATCTCATATTGGAGTATTTTATTCTGCATTAAACTTTGTGATTTGTATTCTATTTATAAAAGCAAAACAAAAGGTAGTGCAAAATCCAGCCGGCAGAGCATTATTGTCTGCAGTGGACAACAAAGTTTTAAAACCTATTTAGTCTTAATGTTCCCTAAACCAAATATTTGTATGTAGATGTTATAGTTGCTCTTTAAATGCTGAACCAAAACCTATCTGAACTCAGATTTCCAGACCAACAGTCTGAGAAGTCAAAAGGGGCTTTGGCAATCTTCTCCTCTGACCTCCTGTATACATACACTAGAATATTTCCCAAGTAGCTGGATTAAACAATGTATTTCAGAAAGATGTCTAATCTCATTTTAAGGACTCCCAAGCTATGGTGAGTCCACCTCCTCCCTGGGTAAGCTCTTCCAGTGTTTAATTACCCTTACTGCTAGGAGACGGTGTCTTATTTCAAGGTTGAATTTGTCTAACAGCATTCAAATACTGAAAATGCAGGGTGTTTGAGAGAGAGCAAATATAAGTGACATGATACACTTTATACTAATCCTAAATCAAAAGATTATGGAAATATTGAAAACATGACAACTAAAGCTCTATTTTGGCAAACATTTATGCAAGGGGGTATCTCTCTGCAAAGGAAATGGTTTTCTTTCAATTCTGCAAGCTGACATACGTGTGTAAAGTTACGTCAGGGCTTCAAGTGCAACTCAGAAAGAGGCATCTGGAGGGACTTTTGCTGAAAAAAATATTAGGCATTAACTAATAAATACAACCTCCCTCCATTTCTGCCCTCTTCTAAGCAGCCTTTGTGGCTGCTTATAAATACTAGAAGAAAAAGTGAGAAAACTTCCTCATTGCAGAAATGTGATTGCTGCCATAGGGGGATGACTGCTGAAATCCAAACACAACCCAAGAGGGGAGAGAGGGAAAAAAAAAGGGATGAAAAAAAAAAAAGGAGAGTTGTCAAGATAATTAAAACTTTGCAACAATTCAGTAGTGGTGCTGATAAAAACAGCACTGCTGGCTGAATGCAAATAAGATGGTAAAGGCCCTGTTTGGATTATGGTAATTACTCAGTCTGAAGTTAGCTTCAGCCACACACACATATGAGCACACACATACACACACAGCAGTGGAGTGGAACCTGACAACCATACTTGGCGTGCGATCATAAAATTCCCTGGCACGCTCTCAGGATGCCATGTGGAGCTATTTGTACAGTTAGGTACGGGACTCTGCAGCGCAGGAAATACCAGCGGAAGCACGGCTGACCCGCCTGGCCTTCAGCGAGAGCCTGCCCCCCCGCTTAATGCTGGCCTGCATTCAAAAGTGATCTCTGGAGAAGGCAAATCAATCGAACACATGTTTGGTCTAAAAATGTCATTTTGGAATATGTTAAGATATTTCCTTACATTAGACCATTTTGTTTGCCCCAAAGATTTGTCAAGTGCAATTGAATGCATACACATCACAACACATGCCAGTGCCAGAACAAAATAATTTCAATGTGTCCTTTAGTACTCCGATAAAATGCAGGCAGTCGGTGTTGAAACGAGATGCCCTGTGAAAGTCTTGAGAGCACTGGCATTCTGCATTTCTTCCAGGAACTTGTTTCTTTAAAATTTGGGATCAATCCAAATGAGCAGATTTTGCGTAAGAATGAGGAAGAGGACCAGCTCAACCTCTCCTCTTGCCTTCTAGACGGAGGAGTTGAGGCAGGCTAATTTATGTGATGAAAAATCATTAAAGGAATTACAATTTCCAGCTCTGATTCCTAAATAATAAAGCCTTTACGAGGACAATATCATTACAAATAACCCTATTAATCCGTTGATTCAGCTTCAGAGCCAATTCTGATATATGACAAAGATGTGTTTCTTCAACAGTTTTCGCAAGTTAATATTAAATAATATTGGCACACACATCATTTTTATTACTGAGTTCTTTGATTTGTTCACCCTGCACAGTCTCTGCAGCTGTGTGTTTTATGACCTACCCATCACAGGAGAAACTCCCATTAGCACCGGCACACAGCAGAGGAGATGTGAACTTTGCAATCAGCCTTGCTATCCTCGCTCTGTTTTTGGTTAGTGCTGAAAAGGCTCTTTCCAGCAGATCAGAATAGTCACAGCCCCATCTGAAAGTGCACCCGTACTGTGAAGGGCAAGCTTCCCTGCCTGGCATGTTCAAAGTCTGCAGAGACTGTATCAAATCCAGATTTATACATGACTGTGGATGTCAAGATGCAGTCCTCTGACCAACAGGCTCCTGAGGGAAGGCACCCACACCTCCCCCTTCTCTCCCCTTCCCTCCACCTTCACCCCCACACCCTTTTTCTCTCTTTGCATTGACCCAGTGTGGTTGCTAAAACAGACAAACGCGCACACACACACACACATACACATACACACACACACAGACACACAGAAAGTGCATCAGTCTTGCAAGGCTGCAAGATGCTTGGGTTGCTGTACTTCAGCTGAGACACAAATTAGGTCTGTTTTGATTTGCTGCGGGCATCCTTTGCTGGTGTGTTTTTTCTCTTTTTCCAAAAAAAATGCTTCCTTGAAAGAGTACTTATCAGCTGATAGACCAAAAATCAAAATTATGTGCTATCTTTTCTGAAATTAACTCAGGGAAGTTTGCACAATGTCTTCTCTGCGATCTTTATCTTAATTAAAACAAAGACATATAAGAAGGGGAAAAAAGAAAAAAAAGCAAAATTAAAAACTGCCAAGCTCTCAACTCTTGCCAATCACCTGACAATACTAATCCAAGACTTGCAATTGTACAACAGAGAAGAATGATTGCTTGCAAATTTATAATTTCAGCTTAGAAATTAATTTTGATGGGGTTATCATGAAAAAGGTGGTCAATATAATTTGCATCTAAGACCTTAACATCATCCTTTCCACTTTCCTGCATTTTGTGCATATTTAATCACCTGTGGTTGCCTCCGACAAGATGCAAAAAGTTGGGCTATGATTCTAAAACAATCAAGAATGTTAAGCATTTCAGAAATGGCATAACATTACTTTGCCATAAAATAGGAACATTTGTGAAGGATATAATATTATATTATAAAGAGGAAAAAGAAATTGCAAAAGATTGCTAGATGTTAGTCTGATGAAAATGCACATTTATTAGTTCAGATTAGACAAAAAGTGCTTTATAACTATATAGTGTTGCTATTGCGATAAATGTAGTATTTGTACCAAAATGCTCAGTTCTTCTCACTACTGAGAGATATGGGATTATGTGTCTTAAAATTGAGGAATAATGATAAGACTTAAAAGACAGATTGAAGACCCACAAGATCTTGAATTTTTTTATTATATATCCATTTCCAGAATGAATAATAAGTTTCTGGACCCTTTAATGCTTTCTGTACTGTGTGAATTTTTTATTTTTTTTATTAGTGTGGACAAATAAATTTTATTTGATAGCTTGTTGTATTTAAAGACAGTGTAAAACTCTCATTGCAAACAGTTGTTTACAGTGCGCTTTTCAGCACAAAGCTGTTTTAAAGCTCAATTGTGCATTTTGCAGATAAAGTGGGAAAACTAACTGAAGGCTGTATTGTAAGCAGTGGTTGCCGTGGAAACCCCAGTTTCAAGAGCTGGTTCTCCATTACCACTTAATTTAGGCTTCCTAATTGCATTCCACTAAATCGGTAGCGACAATATCTGCAGAGCAAAACTGCATGCCCAGTCTAGCGCAAACCTCTTTGAAACAGGCTTTTTGAAAGCCAGGAGCTATAAAAACTCAGCATGACGTGGAGCATATGAGAAACCTGTAGTTCAAATGTACTGCTGCTTGCTTTCTCATCCTTAGTAACTTCAGTGCGCTCCACACCAATCTATTAGTTCAGTCTACCTTAAAGATCATAAAGCTCTGCCATGTGGAAACTCATCTGTCCACCAACACATTGGTGCAAAATAGATTTAATTGTACTCCCAACCCAGTATCATGTCCATCTTATTTTACTACACACCAGCAGGTAGCCGGTGCAGAGCCTTACTTTCCTTGAACTGCCCTTGCTCCATAATACGAGGAGAACAATACTTTCTCAGTTTAAATCATTTGCCACCGTTCAGCTGTGCAGCAAGCCAGACCGCCCATATGTGACCTAAAGAGAGCCTTGTCAGAACCACTAGACATAAAAGCATTCCAATTATCGACCATACTGCTTTAATAGAGGAGGCAACTAATATGATAGTGTAAGTGATTCTGCCACTGAGAAGCTCTTCGTCACTGTCAGATTAACACTTGAGTTAAACTCTTGTAAATCAGTCACATTATGCCGTCGGTTGTGAAATAAACACAGACCTATTACTCTTAGAATTCCAGAGGGCTCTCCCCGCCATCCGAGTTGCACAGGATGCCCTATTAATCTGAATTTTGTCATGTTTATTATTTTGCAATTACTAATGTGGGTAACGTTGGAAAAATTTAAGTTGTCTACGATTAGATTCTGAAATGGATGTACATGCCTAGCAAAATCTCCTGTGAGGGAAAAGAACAGAGAGGAAGAGAGGAAAACAGGTGACAGCTTATGTGTAACTTCTGACTGAAAAAGACAGGACACTACCAAATTAATTAAATCCTATAACTCTTAAAAAAAAACCAAACCAACAAAAAACCCATAGACCATTTCATGGCAAAATATTCCAGTGTCTTCAAGCTGAAGACTTCCTACAAGCTCACAGTGAAATGCATCTCCTAAACACTAATGTGGTTACATTTGAGCCCTCCAATATGTATTAATTGAATGCTGAAGTTGAAAACAATAAGTAAACATCTGCTTTTATATTGCTTCTTTCTCTCCACAGTATGCAGGTAAAATACCTTTAAGTCATGCATTATCAGCTCACCATCGATTTTTCTATTTCTGTGGATTTCTGTCAAGTTTCTTGTCTTTTTCTCAAGTTTTTGTCTTCTGCTCTACCTGAGCTACTTTGAACACAAAATGAAGACACCTCTGCTTTTGATACTGGGATTTTGATGTGAGAGAGTGGGCAGATAAGGATTGTTCACACAAGTTGGGATTTATGTCCCGCAGCACACTTCTACTCATTTGATGGAGCCCTCTCAGATGGATGGTGAGGCTGAGAGAGAAGGAAATGGGGATGGAGACTAGAAGACTGGCTGTTGAGTTTGTTTGGTCCCAGGTTGCTTCAGCCAGGTGGACACTCCTCAAGATTTCTAGTCTTCTCCTCTTTAGATATTAGGAGCCCTATCTGGAACTAAGGCAGATACTCAAAAAATGTGTACAGATCTTTCTAAAAATGCTGATCTGAGATGTAATCCCGGTGTGTTCCAGGTCAGAAATAGCAGCCAGAAGAGATTTTAGGCTAAAGATCCTTTTCAGGCTTAAAGATCTTTCTCCAGTGAAGTAGGGAAAAAAACTTCCAGTCACTTTTTTTCTCTATGAGTTTTTTGAAAGATCTGGGAAGACAGGTACAAAATGCTGGAAGTAAAAAGGGAGGAACAGGAAGAAATTGGCACCACTGTTCTAAAACTCTGCAGAAAAATTGCTTGAAAGGTCCTGCGTTTGGAAACCATATAATTTTTATATTTGGCTTTGCTCTTTAGAAGGCCCTTAACCAGGGGCAATGGCAGAAACCAAGGGAAGACCAGTAAAACTGTATTGTACTCCGAGGAAAGTCAGAAAAGACACTTTTCCACTCTGTCTTCTAGTCCCTGTGAGTCACTTCTCTAGTGGAAAAGTGTGGCCTTGAAAAGGTTGTAGGAGAACTCAAAGGAGGAAACCCTTCACCCTGTGTTTTGGATGAAATGAATCAAGGAAGAACTTGATCAGAGACTGCTCTAGGCATCATCCACAACAGATTAAACTTTCTTTGGGTAGGAAGAGGTTGTTGACACACATTATTTCCTCTGAGCAGTCTTTAAAGTGGTAACTGATCTAAAAAGAAATAAAATTTATCCAATGTTATGTGTCCCTGACAGCCAGAGACACATTACATTGGATAAAAATTCTGGTTTTCAGTTTAGGTAATTCAGGTCCTAGAGAAAAACAAAGAAAAATTAAAAAACTCGCAAGAGACAATGGGACCTATTCTGTCCTCACATGCATGACTTAGTTACAAGTGGACTCCTTGCCAGCTTCTGAGCTCAGCTACACACATGCAATTTAAACAGAGCATATATTTTTGTGTCCAGAATCTGGAATTTTTGCATATAGGAATTCCTATTATTTTTTATTATTTGTATGTTATTATAAGGACCATGGTCTCATTGTTTTGAGCTTTGGGAAAACAAGGCTCTATGTCCTACCCATTGAAGAGATTAAGGCCCAGAAGAACTTGCAGCATGTGAAGGGTGGAAACAGTCTAACCATCAGCCCTCTACATGGTCATATCTTCCCAATTACAGAGGCATCACTTAGAAAATATTTGACTTTCTTGGAATGGATGCTTTCAGATGCCTGACAAATGCTTGGTGTGTACCTTTCCCTTCCATCCCTGCACACAGTGCAAAACTGCTTGCTATCCCAAATTTATTAAATCCTCATCCTCAGGGCTGGTTTACCCTGGGAACACACTCAGTCTTGTTTCAAGCACCTGCTTTTAACAGGGTCTACACACCACTGCTGCCAGATTCTGTGCTCAGCTACACATGCGGCTTCCTTTGACTTGGAGTATACATTTTACTGGGCACAGCCAGTTCTTTTAGGGCATGGCTCTACACAGACATGGAAGCCCATCTGGCTCACCTTTGCTTGGGGTTTGTAAAGGCCCTAGCAGAGGATGCAGAGCGGAGGAATTTGAAGCAGCAGAAGGCAGTGGTCTTACTGCTGTGTTTCGGGACCATATCTGAGGTGACAGTGAAAAAAGCAGGAGCACATTGATAAGTGGGAATTGTGTAAATGAGCTCTTCCTCTGAGTGCATCTCTGTACACAGCACCTCACTATATAGTGATCTGCATAGTGAAAGTAAGAAATCAGGTGGACTTAAGGACTTACTCCCATGTGATGGAAGTGAAAGAGTAGGGATAAGAGAGAGGATTTTGAGTCCTCAGAAAAGAGCCAAATCAGTGTGTTCAGTCTCTTCTGTGTGCCTGTTTGAGTGCCTGCAAGTACAGCTGGGGTTCTGCAGGTTTGGGAGGGGAGGGTTTCAGGGCAGGGAGCAGAGCCAGGGAACGACTGCTCTCTATCCCTCGCCACCCCTGGCACCTTTCCCGGTGGAAGTCAGAGTGGGGATTAACACACACGGAACTGGTTCTGTTCCAACTCCCCAAGAGGAAAACAACATTTTTTCAAGCTATATGATTCTTGTTTGTAGCTACGTGACACGTTATTTAATGGCTGTGAAATACTACATTGTTCTGATTTTGAAGATGCACACATCTTTGGAGGACCGCTCTCATTTTTCTAAATGCTTTTTAAATGCAACATTTACAAACACCTTCATTTTCTTGTTGTTGCTGACTCGCTCATTGACATTTTAAGCTAAACAGCATATGGCTTATAGCTTTGCACAAGCAATTGTATACAATTCATACATTTTCTGGAATTAAAAAGCCTTGGAAACGTGGTGACAATTTTCAAAACTACAGGTTTATTCTTAAAACTAGGAGATCTGTGAGGTCTATTCTTCATTTTTACAGAGTTTTCCAAGTGATCCAAAAGAGTTTGCTCAGGGCATCACAATTTCCTGTCTGCAAAACAACAGAAACAACACAGGTGGATGTTTAGATGTTTTATTGCCACGTGTGTTCAATGGTTTTTGTGGTCTTTAGATGGAAGGTTATTACGGGAGTGTAAGGTATTAATTACTGTTATCAGCACCTAAGACATCTCTTGCTGAAGATTTAAATCAACATCCTCTGGAAACATAGGAAATAGGATTTAAAAGGTCTCCTGCATCAAGTTCAAACCCCAGCTTTTGCTGTCAACTGCACATCACACAATTGGTTTCATGAAGTGCTCAAGTTTCATGCTGTAACCAATGAAGTTTCTTGCTTCCCCTGCTCCTGTTGGAGGGCTGCTCCAGGATATCATTCCTGTGCTTCCTCCTAATTTCCTGTTGGAGTTTATTCACGGCAATTTTATAACCATTTGTTCTTATGTCAACATCATCCTTTAAAAAACTCTTCTCCCTTTTTGTATATTTATAGAAAACAGTTATGTTCCCTTTCAGCCTTTTTTTTGTCTGTGCAAACAAGTAAGACACTTTTAATTTGCCATGTTAGATAGCCCTTCCTCCTCCTACCAGTGCACCTCTTTGGTGCTTGTCCCAGTTTGCAATAATTGTGTTGCACATGGATACAATAAAATGGGTGACCCAAGCTGTTCACTGTCTGCTTGTACTCTGTCAGAGAAATATCATCCAATGAAAATTAGGAAAAAAACCTCACCACTTCCCTTCCCACTCTCCCTCATCAAAAATTTTTTTTTAATATAGGCAAAATGTATCTAAGACTCATGATCACCTTTTATTAGCAATGAGAGTGATCCAAAATTTTTAATTACCCGACTTCTACCTCGTCTTTCAGCCAGCTGCTGAAGAAATGCTATCCACCCAACCTGTGTGCCTAAACTCACTGCTTCATTATTTGTTTTCTGAAGTGTACCATCTTGAGGCTACACTCTCAGATTTCTCCTTGTCACATCCCATTCATTTTCTTCCCTTTTCTCTGCTTGCACTGCAAGATACTATTGGTATTTTTTCCTAGCTTTGTGTAATCAGAAAATTTCACTTGCATATACTCCCTTTGCTGCAGTGCAGATGCTAATGAAAATAGGACCCTACAAAAGGATTAATAATAAAAGCAGTATGTGTGGGACCTGATTACTGATCTCTGTCTATCCCAGTAGATCTATTTTCAGTACAACCTGCAGTCACCTCTTCTCCAATCAGTTCCCCTCAGTTCTTCTGACTGATCTCTTCTTTCTCCAGTTTAAATTATACCCCTCTCCCCAATCACGATAATATGATTTACAGATACCAGAGGAGCGAGATCTATTGCATTTCCTTTCTTTAGAAAAACCTGATTATTTATTACATGATGCATTTTTGGACAAATCTGACATGTTTCAACACATCTCTTGTTTCCTTCAAAATTAAATTTAGAACCTGGCATGTAATGAGAGCACATTATGAAAGTGAATAAATGCTGCAACTGTTGTGTACTTGGTACTGTAATGGGTTAATTGTTGCAGTGCAGGAGGCTGATAGGGAGCCACAAGAAGGTGCATGCCTTAATGAGGAGATGGTAAGGAGCCCTGGGGCATGGAATAGTGGCTAATATGAAGGAGAAAACAGTAGGACAGAAAGCTGAGTAACCCAAATAAAGATACATTTGCTCTTGTTTATGTTGCAATTACTGTCTTGCATTATCACTGAGAAAACTTAGAAACACTAAAATAACTCAATGAGACGGATGTGTGCATGGAATATTTCTGTCCCAGACTAGGTTTTCTATGTTTTAAGGTTTCACTGGCACTCTCTACTCAAAACAATAAGCTACCAGTTCAACTGAAAACCAGAGCACTACTTTGATGAGTGGACATACTGTTGGTACAGTCAGAACTTTTGATTCCTGGGGAGGAATTCTGTTTCCAGCCTGCATTTTTTTAAAGGAGGAATTTTTGAAAGACATCAAGTTCCCTTGGTCTAATGGCAGTCCAGAAAATATTGGAAATTAGTAACTTTAAAGGAGTAACATGGATCAGAACAGTTCTGCTTCAAATACATACTATGCAATGACACTCATCCACTTTGTGACACTTTGTTCAGATTTTCAGGCAAAATTACGACCAGTTACAGTTTAAGATGGGTCAGTAATACATAGAACATTAACTTTGCCTTAGTATTTTGGATTAAATCAGTTCTTTCGTTCTTGGAGGCTGGCTGGCAGTGGTAATGGAACCTTGAGAGACATGAGGATCAAAATCAAAGTTGTTCAAATCCCAGCAAATGTTTAACTTCATGTCCAAAATGATCAATCAGCCTTATACTATCTCTATATCTTTATCCGTTAATTAAATACCTTTGAGTCATATTTCATATTTCAATAAGGATTTAAAAAAATTAAATCATTTCCCTTCTTTACAGCTGGTGCACAAGTAGTGGGCTTTATTATATGTACTTTCTCCAAATGTAACAATACATGATACCTGGTCTTCACAAATAGCTAGTTGCTAGACATTTCTTTTTAGGATTAATTAATTGTAGGAATAAATCAATATAACTTTAAATGGAACTGGGATCAAAGTCAGACTTACTGCATATTGATAATCATCTAGGTAACACTGGAGGTAACTTCCAAGTCAAATAATAAGATTCTCAAAAGCATGTTTCTATAAAACAAAGGTAAATATACAGTCATTAATAAAACCTCTGTAGAGCACCACAGAAACAATGAACAGAATCAAAGTAAAAGAGAGTTTACCTAAACATCAGCTAAACCTTTTTGTTTACCATAACTTTATTCTCATTTTATTATAATGGATCTTCTCCCCCACTCCTTACATGTTTCCTCTTGATTCTCCAGCCTTCTATATCCTCCTTGCTCTCCTTACAGTAGAAATTGCCATACAGGGTCAGACAATAAGTCTCTGTGGTCTAACATTCAATCTCTCTGAAAGAGCCAGTGTATCAAGTCTCCTCCTTGTCTTTAACAGAGACTGACCTAAAGCATGAAGCTTGCCATTAGTATCCCTCTTACAAAATAGGTAACTGCAAATGTTTTGTACCGACTGTATCTTACAAAGTACTTGGCCTCAGTGACACACAAGGGCAATTATTACAATGAGCTAATTATAACTGTGAGTGGAGAGGGGGAATATTTTTTTTTTATGAGTTTCCAAAGATCAGCTTTTACTTTCAGGCAGTATTTCCTTACCCTCATGTAATGATAGGAGAGCACGGATGAAAATTCCTGACTGACCCCTACTATTGTTTTGGAAATACTTATCATGTCAGCTGCAATTTTGTTTTCTTCCTGTATTTCTGAAGTCTCCCATTCATTATCTGTTGCTAGCATTTTTGTTGCTGTGTAGCCTTGCTGGGCTTTGCAGCATGTGTGCACCAAGTCCTGCATAACAATACACCAAGGGG
Organism: Motacilla alba alba; assembly: GCF_015832195.1. NCBI lineage: Eukaryota > Metazoa > Chordata > Aves > Passeriformes > Motacillidae > Motacilla > Motacilla alba. The sequence goes on along the minus strand of NC_052016.1, from coordinate 96,065,236 downwards.
TGAGGGAGCAAGCAGCAGTGCACTGATTAAGGAGATGTTCTGCTGGAAACATGGCACGCACTTGTGTGGATGTGTGCCTCAAAGTGGGATGTCCTCCCAGAGAAGGAGCATCAGTGTCACATCACCTCTGGAGACATCCCCGGCACAGACACATTGGCGCGCACTGCTGCTGCCTCTGTGTCCTGCCACTCCAGCCGAGTGACCTGTGGGTGGCAGGGAGTGACAGGGAGTTGGCAAAGCTGCAAGGTTGGCTGGGAATCTTTCCTAGCCGGAGGCAGGATGCTTCACAAGCCCCAGGGACAGTGCCCCAGGGCAAGCTACCCTGTCTCTCAGGAAAGCAGGTTCTCAGAAAGAGGAGGGAGGGAGCTGCCATGAGCAAAGTGCTGGGGGCTGAAAGCAGCGGGGGGAGAGTACAGGGCAGCTCATCAGCTGTGTGGAGAGGGTAGGAGAGCAGGATCTGGTGGTAAATGGAAACACATGGGCAAGTTCACAGGAGAAGAGGTAGAAGAAAATAAACAAGAATATCTTTGGGAGGATAGTGAGGACGAAGGCTGGGAAGCTCAGAGAAGGTGAAGGAAGCATTCTCCCTTTTGTGATGAAAGACTTGTCTCTAATATAAAATGTCTAGGCTGTCTGTTATCAGCGCCTTGAAGATGCTACCTACTGATGAAGTAGAAAGAAAGACAGGTTTAATTTTCCAACAAGGGGATAATAGGTAAGTTAGTGCTTTTGCAGTGGTTTATGAATATCTGATCTCCCTGTTTTGATAGTACTTTCTCACCTCATCTATCTCACATTCTGCCTTATCCTCAAGAAAGAAAAGAGCACTGGGTTACAAGCAATAGAGAAGAGTTCAAATGCTGTAGCCTCCATAACCATGAGCTACTTGTAGAAAAATTTTAGGAAACTCCAAGTAAACAGTCTACATAAAATTGTGGAAGCAATATCTCCGACTGTTATTGAATGGAGAATCAGTTCACACAGAATCACTTACTGTAAAAAGTGCTGCGACACAAATCTTATAAAATTATTCTTAATATTTAGTTTGCTAGGACAGATTTGTTATAAACTTATGAAAAAGGGGTTAAATTGGTACTAATCCACATTCTTTCCATGTTGTTGTTTATGTGTGTATGGACAATTATTTTGCCATAAAACTCTCTTCTATTGATTTTTCTTAAATAATTTCTTTACTATACCAGTTATCTTTACTGCATAATGGCATCCGAAAAAGGACTTGAACCAAATTAATAATGACAATGCTAAAATAAAAACCTGTGCCATTAATTTGGATCACTGTGGCACGTAGAAAATTTTTTGCTAATTAACCCAAAAGAAAACATATTCCTGCTCATGTGCAGTTACTATAGAATCGATACTGCCTACCTAGAGCAGATGACAATGTGATTGAATAATCTGTTCTTCAAAACTAGTCTACCACAAGTGATCACTTCTCTTGTGTGCTCTTCTCATCTCTGTATGAGTGGTGAGGGAAAAGATAATATACCTGGATATGCTGTTAGGGGTAATGCTCAAACAAGAAAATAATGTGTATATATTGCTTTAAATCCCGTCCTATGAAAAAACTGCTGAGACCTCTAATTCTCATGACGACACCCTTGGGAGCTGTAGGTATCTTGAAAACAATGCTGCATGTCACAGTAAGTGTCTAACAGCATGTGACTCAAAGCCCTGCGTTGCGAGAATAACACAAGAAATAATTCACGTAGTTGATAATTTCCATTTCAATTCAACAAACAATCTGTTACCCAGATACAATTGTATCTGTGAACCCATAAGCTTAAATTTGGAATGATACATGACTTTGAGACTTGCATTTCAAACAACAACTAAAGGAACTCACTGCAATATGGAGACGTAAATGTATCTGCATGGAAATACAGAATAAGTCTTAAATGGGAATGTTTTTAAACAAAACAAAAATTGTAAAACTTTATACAGATATAGACACTTTTACCTTGGATTTGGACAACTAATCAAGTTCCTTATGATGAAAATTTCCTTTTTATTATTAGTATTGTCTATTATTTGCATTGTGAAATGCCTTCAGGGCCTGAACCAGAAGCCAGGTTCCATTATAATGGATATTAAGCATGTAATGAAAAGGTAGCATTCCCCTCCAAAGTGTTCTTGAGGTAAATTTATATTGCACTCAGAAGACAGAGGTGACTACACAAAGCTTGGAGATACCAGAGCCAATTTTTAGTTAGGCATCTTGGTAACCTAGACCAAGGAATACCGGCCCATTGAGGACTAGTTACCCTTCCTTCACAGTCAATTTTGCAAATGTCACAGAGAAAAAAGCAAAAAGTGAATCTTGAGGGGAAGAAAATAGACTAAGGAATAGGGGAAGTTAGTAATGTCATCTGATTTTGCATGTAAAAAAATGGCTCAGGAGCACATATAGGGAAGGTTGTGAGGTTACTCCTGTGAGAAGGAGGGCTAGAGGTAAATGCAGAGTTTGGGATTATACCCAGTCTAACACTAAAATCCCTGCTGGTGGTTAGTTGTGCTAATTTGCCTGCCATCTTTGTTGTGTGCTTCTGGTGGAGAAGCACACAGCTAGCACGCCTCGATGGCAGTAGGTTTTAATTGAGCATAATTTCTTTTGGAAAGTCACAGCATTTTCTTGGAAGGCAACAAGGGAAAACTGATAGTTTTGTTGTGTAACTGAGTTTCATAATGAAATGTCTTACAGCAAAGTCTTGTTGCCTCATTACTCTTAAACCTTTATTAAAAAAAAGCTTTTAAAGTGTATTACTTAATTGTATAATTTGAGGATCTTGCTGCACAATTCCATATGAGTTCTATATTTGGCCTCTCCTAGATGCACAGCATTAGTAACTAGAAGTCAGGAATATGAAAATTAAGGTTGAATGGACCATTTTCCCTCCCTTCCACAAACACCTTGTGATGCAATCTAATTATATTGTCCACTACTGTAGCTCTGTTTTGACATGTTACAGATTCTCAATTAAACCACTTAACCTGTGACATTGATAAGTCCATAAGTCAGAAGTCATTACATGGTGTTGTTTTGTAGTTTGCTTCAAGATCCAAACATCGGTGAATGATTGAACAAAACTTCAGAAATATTTTAAGTGCTGCAATTTTACAGGGTTTCAGGAAAAAATCTGTGGCTAAAAACTTAATAAAGGAATTTTCAACTCAGTGTGAATGGTAACTCATGTTCAAATGTTAATATATGGCTTATTTAACAATAGATAGTTTTAAAGTTTTAATTGTGTCTTTCTTTTTTATTAATGATGCATCATATCCACTCAAACTGATTTTTTGAATCTATACTGACTGAAAAATTACATTCATCGCATCTGGAAGTGAGATGAAGAATGAAGAATTCAGCCCTGTTTCAAAAGATGAAGACCATGTTAAAATCACCAGTTATAAAGAACAGGCATCTACGTATTTACAGTAACTGTGGTGTAGTGTCAGTACATTTGCTTTGACTAGATTTCTTTGTGACTTCTGTTGTGAGGCTTTTGGCTCTGAACTAATTTACCTTTCACAGGACTGGGCACTCCCAAGCCGTAATGTGCTTCACAGGGAAAATATATCTGAGTAACAGGAACAAAAATGATAGTACAACAACCTCCAAGATTTTCAGGCCCTTCAGGAAAATTCTGTGTGAATATATCAAGCAAAATTTTAGTGCCACTGACACAAATAAAAATTGTGTTTTGGCATTTCATGAGTCTAAAAGCTCATATGGGGATGCCTCAGTATGTACAAGTGTCCAAGAAATTTCAGCCTTGAAGGACTTTTCTAGGTAAGGCTCAGATGTCTATTCTGCATCTCCTTCAGTACTGATGCCACTGATGGATTTAAAATCCATTCATTCAGCAATTGCTCTCAGGCTACTTCTGTAATATATCAAAAAGTAGAAAAATTTTGGAGCCTGAGTCCTGCCAATATCACTTGGGGAAGTGAAGAGTACAGGAGAGGTGGAAAGAAAGAGGGGGCAGTTTTGCTAAGAAAGGAAATCAATGATTTATCTCTATATCCATTTCTTCTTCTGTATTTAAGCAAAATCTGAAAATTTTTCTTCATATTCAGTTGATCAATCCACCACTCTCATAATTAATTTAAAATTAATATAGATTTATATAGGCTGGCTTAACCTGTCCTGGCTATTAGCATGGCCCTGCTGCCTGGGTTTTATATCAATTTCTACCACCTTTAATTAAATAAATAAAATACAACTTTTCTACATCAATAGAAATAACTCTGCATTTGTACTATGAGAATTTAAAAGTCAACCTGACCTAAAAATAACATGTTTCCTCAAAGAAGTGTTTATTTTGTATTTGTTAACTATTAATGTATTGATGGACGTATCTTTCTGATGTAATATATATTTACACATATATAGCACAGGAGTTGATAATTATGAAGAATTTTCCAAGTCTGTTTACTGTATTGTTTCTGTGATACTTACATGAAGTGATTAAAACATTGGTCTTGCAACATCCTTTTATATGAAATGACCTCAGTGGACAAAATTAAACACTTATTTTTTAGTGGGTTTTTTTGATGCATTAATTTTTTCCCATCAATCTTAGTGTTCACATTACTGTACTTCCTGGTGCTCCCTGTTATGGACATCACTGTGATAGATGGGTAGAAAATACAGAACAAAATACAGAAACTCATTCTGTAAAAAGCTTGAATATATGGAATTCAACAATGAAGACATTCACTTTCCATGAGCTTGAAATCTAGGCATAAGATAGGGAATAACAGTCAAAGAGGCAGATAACTGAGGCAATATCAGAAACAGGTGATACCAGTCAGTACTGCAGGTACTGTTCATAGAAGCTGAGGAGTAACTACAAATTACTGACTGCTCATGGTAAACATGGTTTCAGTAATAACTAATATTCAAATAGAAAATAAATAGCCAGCATATGAGCATTTTAAGTCTATAATCCATAGAGGGTTCAGGTGATCCCATGACAGACAGCTCAGCTTTGCACAGTCCGTCACCCTGATGGATGCCAGCACTCTTGCTGCACCTAATAGAAATTACTTGGAAGGTCTCCAGGCATCCTCAGTCCTGGTCTGTGCCAGTGAAATGTTTGGGCTTTTTCTTTCACCCCACTTTTACTAGAACTGCTCAATGCACCCTTCTGCACTAGCACACTTGCCCCTTATTTATATGTAATACCAACTCCACTCCACTACATACTGTCCATACAATCTTTTTTTCAGGCTTTTGAACACTTCCCAGCAGTAGTAAGCTCATATCTCCCATGCCTTGATGGTACAAAGAGTCTATTAGAACTGTTTTCTCTTTTACATTTGGTGGACTTGCTTTATTATATGAAGTCATACCTAAACCACAGGGCTTTTCCACAGGGATTAGGTGTTGAACAGAACATCCCATAAACTATGCTGTGCCTCTTTTTAGAAATTTGAAGAGAGCTCTGTGAAACATCTATAAGGGAACCTTGTATCATGGGGAACTGGAGTTGTATGAGATTTCAGGCAACTCTGAGATTTATGAATATCTCTGAGAAGTCTGGACATCAACATGCAAGGTTCAGGCAGACTTTCAGCAAAGTGTAAGAAGGTTCTCCATTGCCCAGGTGATTTGTGTGAAACTCCAGTCCACAGAGGACTCTCTCAAGCAACATGCAAATAAGTTTCTCTCAGCCATCCCCAGCAGAGACAGGCTTTCAAGCATGGAGTTTTCTTGCAGAAGGATAGAAATGGATATCCTGAGGTGGGTCCATGCTGCCTAAATTTTGGTAGTTCATGGAGGGAGACAGTCTCACTTCAAGGGTGATCTGAAGCAGTAGCCATTAACAGGACATTAACAAGACCGCTTAAGGAGACAAGTCTCCTAAATAAGTGTGTAGCTAAATTTGGATAGTGTATATACTGCACACTGTATGTTTCAGACTTTCTTCCCTGTGGAAATAGTGATAAATAAACTCCTGCCTCTTGTTGCTAGTGCAGGTGACAGGAAATTTTAAAATGTAGGTAGGGGTGGCAGATAATGGGAGAGAGCTGTGATTTAATTAACTGGCATGTCTAAAAGAGCTGTGCCTGGAGGCCACTGCCAGGACTGGCAACTTGTGTGCAGAGCACTGTACAAGTACTTAGGAAGAAATAGCCATCAGACCAAAGAATCTGCCATCCAAATAGGCAAGAAAGTTGAGAAGAACAGAGAAAGGTGGACGGGTATACTATTTCTGAGAATTGCTTCAGTTGCCTACTCCCATACTCAGCAAATCCTGAGGAAAAATCTTAAACAACCCTCTCATTCAGCCAGAGCCCTCAGCAGATACTTTCCAGGGCAGTTTTAAAATTTTTTCAACAGTCATCAGGCAGCAAATGCTTTTAATGAGAAGATGTTGAGTACCTCATGTATGTTTCTAAGCTCCCAGACTACACAGTTATCAGTTATTCTGGCAGAAGCTGTAGTTCTGACGTCAGTGCTACCACTGATTACCATTCCACAGGTAGCAAAGAAGCCTAAATTGCCAATAATAGTTGAGAAAGAGTTAGTGAGTGGACAGTAGAAGGCAGGCAGAGAGATTCAGTTAGGAATGATATAAACTATAAGTTGCCAATTTTTATCATTTCACATATTTCTTTTCTTGTAAAAGCTGAATATTATACAAAACAGGCCAAAATAGGATATCCAAAGTGACTTAATCTGTGTTGAAATAGTAGGTGCAAGGAATTAAAAGTACAGTAATCAAAATAAAGTATCTTAGAAGACAAAAAAGAATCAAAAGGCTTTTAGCTTTTGAGAAAGGGAATCCCATTGTATAATTAGATCATGAACTAAGGCCTTTCACCCCTGCAAATTCACACTGTGAGCTGTTTAAGTGCCATCTCTTGATTCTCCTACAGCAGCTTCTAATAGCAAACCCTGTTCTGATTTTCTTTGTGCAAAACCAATCACATCACATCAAATTATACAACTAATTAACGCAAACTCCTTAAAAAATTGCATATTATTTTGGCAAGCCAAATTAACGTCGGTCCCCTGAAACCATGTTTAGTAATTCCCACTGACTGTAGTAACGCCTACTACTGAGAGAAGGGCTAATCAACTGCAGGCTCTCCTGCTGATGAGCTGAACCAAGTAACCAGATGTTTCTGCCTTCTAGGCTAATGGAAATGTCATGCATGTTTTTCTCTCCACCTAGGTGAAGAACTAATTCCACCATGGCCATGGTCTAGGTAGCTCTCTCTCTGTTGCTGCTTCTGAGAGGTTCTGTTAGTTAATCCTGAGCAGACAGGGGCAGCCTTACCAAAGGTGATCTGGTTTAAGCCAGCTAATGCAGCCCATCAAGGCAGCTTGATGCCAAGATGTTCTCACTCAGGATATGGACAGCAAGGAGAAAGCTGATGAGCATGACTGTGGAAAAAAATTTATCTGTTATATTGGGCTGTATGTAAAACCTGGGCAAAGTATGTTTTTTTTGTGTATTGGTAAGAGGTCCCACTGGTATTAAATTACTTAATGAGATGTCTATTGCAATTAAAAGAGTCATAACATTTATATTAACATTTTAAAGCTTGCTTATTTCAGGAGTGTCAGTTTACATGAGTCTAAATAGGCGATAATGAACATGATGAAGTATTCCATATTAAAACTGAGTACTGTGTAACTGTCTAGTAAAATCTTAATATAAAACTATACTGTATAACTTACAGGGCAGAATAAAAGCTTCATATTTAGATGTATCCCATCCTGAGTCTCAAATAATGGACTTAGAATTAAATATGAATACAAAATAAAAAGAAATGCGTTTATATGTAATCTTAAAAAATACATCAACATGATATATCTATTTAAAAAGCTTACAGTATACTTTGATGGATGATACAGTCATTTTCAGAAACAGCAAACCGTAATTTAAAGACAGTGTGTAATTATTTAACAGCAATATTTTCTAAGTTCAGCTGACTTGTGCCTCTCATGCTAGATGCTAGTGCTAGATTGGGTATCAGTAAGGCCTGTTATTCCAGATGCTTACCTGGTGAAGGAAAAGGATATGTGGTGCATTGAAAACACCACTTAAGAGGGAAGAGAATTAGGTTTATTCATGCAGACAGAGTTTGAAAAATGCAGAGAATGTATTAATTTCAGACCCCACCCACAGCAGCTAAGTATATTCTTTATTTTGTTTTTCAATAAATTTCTGGTAGTATATATAGACTGTAAGCACAAGTCAGTCTTTTTATATTTTAAATTTCCTTAACACGCTCATTGCTGTATTAACATCTGTTCTGAAACTCCCACCACCACAGCAAGGAGGCATCAATTAACATCAGTTTGGAAGTGACAGATATTCAGTCAAGGAAGAATAAAACTCTACAGCAATTTTTGCCAGCAAAATCTCATCATGTGTGCAAAGATGCAGTCTACTGGTAGCCTCAGTTTGATATTTGAGGGGATGGATCACTGGAAGAATGAGGTTTGCCTCTCATGAAAGGAGACATGCATGAGCCCTTAATTGTAAATTCAAAGATAAGGCCACTGAACTGAGAGTGACCTGGCTCTGATCCCAGAAAGTTGTGTTTCACTAGATTTAGTTTCTACAGCAGAGAAATCTAGCAGTGTGAGAGGCAGTCTTTCAGGTAGCTAGATGCACTTGACAGTGAAATAAATATTGGAAAACTGAAATTTAGCCAGGATGCTGAGAGCTACTAGAGTGGACCATAGACTACCTGACACCTGGTCATCCTGTATCACTTAATGTGCAAAGTAGTTTTTACTAAAACAGTGGATCTTTCTGGCTGGATTTCAGGACTGTATCCAAGAACAGTGGAGTTAAAAAATCCTGCAACTTGATAATGGAAAATATACAGTGTTATGCAAATATCCATGTCCAAGAAGTGAGAAAAGACCCTTGAACCGTCTTGGCAATTGTACAATTCTTCCAACAGATTCCTTTGCTTTTCAATGCTATGACTTTACAAGCTAGAGTTTCACAGAGTATGGTTGAGAAATCAGTGGAAAATGAAGAGTGAAAAAAAAAGTATGTACTGTTAGTATATTGCATTCCTTGACAAACAATAAATAAATCCTTACAAAGCAAAGAGAGAGAAAAATGAAACTAAAGATTAAGTAGGGCTGGGTTTTTTTTTTTGGTGTTTTTTTTTTTTTTTTTTTTTTTTTTTTTTTTTTTTTTTTTTTTTTTGTGTGTGTGTGTGTGTTTTTTTTTGTCCTGGATTTTATTTCTTTTTTTGTGAAACAAATATTTTGGCTGTAAACTAATTTGAGATTATAAGAGTATGAAAATTTTCAGTAAAAGTGTTTCCTTTTCTAAAAGGAAAATGCTGGTTTTCTAGTGAGGAAAAGATTACTTTTATGAAGTGTTTTCTATTGATCTGATCAACATCTCTATGATGGAATGACAAGAATTGAACAAACATTGCTGAACTTAGATCAACTTCAATGAAGAAATTAGATCAACTGATTTTGGGCCAAGAAAAGCTGTCATGAGGAGTGAGACACCACCATTGGCATGAAATACATTGATAGTACTTATTCCAGTGGGGAAGGCAATTTTTTTCAATTTAAGTAAGATTCAGAGTAAAAATAAAAAGTACATATATGTATATGTACAGGCAAATACAAAGCAGAACAGTGTAAAATTATCAGACAGTTCACAGGATAACACTAACATAACTTCGGTCTTTGCACTTTTTAGTCAGCAAAAGGACGTGGGACCTCATTTATCCTGCTTTGCAGATCTTGATTTTCTGTTAATGTAAGGTTGGAGAAGGAATAACAAAATTTCATCCTAAGCTCATCCATGAGAATCTTTATTCTGGCACTGCTGTGTTCTGAATAAAGCCTTCAATTACCACAATACGTAACATATTGCAGTAGGGTAGAAAAAAACAGAGGGTGATTTGTACTGTTGCAGATCTGGGACTGAAATCAGGCTGAGCTATAGGTGTTTGTTTATCTATTGCTCTCTCCTCTCTGATGACTTTCTATCATTCTGGACTCAGCAGTATCATAAACTTTTCTGTGAGGCTGCCTGCATGCCTGGGCAGTAAAGATAAATAACTATTCACAACAAAAATAATATAGAGGAAGAACAACAGTTGAGAAAAAGAGTTCATGGAGTAAGAGAGGAATGATCTGGGATATCTGATCCTCCCCAAAATGCTCAAAATTTTATCCTCCATGCTGAAGGTCTTCGAGCATAGAAGAATCGTGTGGCATTCAAGATCATGGGAATCAGTTCAGTTGTATCACACTGGAAGCCCATTTGGTCCACTGTCCTGTGAACAGTGATCAAAGCCACAACTCCAAGGGAAGATGCAATGAAGTATGAACAAGACGCTTACAGACATATCCAGCTTTTGGTTCTTCTTTCCTGTTCTAGACAAGAAGTGAATGGCTTGTGCTTTGTAGCTAAGGAGTTTCTGCCTCTTTCTACTTTAAAACTGTTTTAGGATCATTGTGTACCTTCTTTTCACACACAAAAAAAATTCCGTTTAATTTCAATAAAATTGAGATTAAGTTAATCTTATTGCATGAATTTCTCCCCATTTTATCAACATTGTGTGATCAACTCTCCATATACATATTTGCCTACCTCAGTGAATAAAACACTCTTTTTGGCAGTCCAGTAGCCTTTGAAAGACTTAGATGAACAAGTTATAACAATCTGTTTGAAGAAATTCATCCCCTTTGCTCTTTGCAATGCAAAAGCTTCAAAGTTCAGTTCAGATAGACTTTGCACACTCCAGAGGTGCTCATAATTTAAACTAATGGATACATTTCTCATGCAGGCATATGAGCAGCTTTTAAGGTATATTTCCTGCATTCATATGTTTATTTCTGACAAAGCCTTCAGACCATCTTTCTGTAAAGTTCTTAAATGATAGCAGGAACACAAGAAAGTCTAAGTACTAAATACACCTGAATTTAAAAGTTTTTCTCCATTTCAAGTGCATGGATTACATTGACTGGAATATGGTGTTTTCCTTACTGTGAGGAGACCAAATAGTGTCCTGACTTGTGCACCACTGGAATGTTGAATTTTGTTTTACAGATTGGGATAAGGATTTGCAGATATTTTTAAAAGGAAAAAATTGTAATCTGACAATGACCACTGATGGATTTTACGTCTGGGTCTTGAAAAAGACCTATATTCACTCTTTTGAGTTTGGCAGAGCTTTCAAGTATGAACAAGGGCATAAATGAAAAGCCATGGAAGAAGTCAGATTTTCTATGAGGCTGTGTACCATAAAAGTAATAACAAGGGGAAATGGAAAACCACTAAAATAAAGACTGTGATTCAGTTTATGTCCACACATGGTAAGGTATTATCAAACAGTTATTTCTCCTAGTTGATCATTAAGTGCCCTCCTACACTCTTAAAAACTAATGTGAGGAACATTTTTGGACAGAAAAGTACACACAATGGATATGTGAGTAAGAAGCATGTGAACCAACAAAATAACAGCTTTCTCTTCGGTAGAGCTCTATATTCTTTTACAGCTAGGTTGTTTCATTAACAATTCCAGAGCATTAGAATGTATTGTGTTATTCTGTAAAGCTTGTTGTACAGAAACAATTCAATAAATGAAAAGTCTGAATTCTAAGTATTATTATTATTTTTGTTCAGATTTGCTTTGTGGTGCAAAATTCTTTTGATTGCTTCAGACCTACAACAATCCCCTGTTGTTTATCATAAATAACAAGTTGTTTTATTTCTCTGGGCTTGCAAGTTTCATTTTATTCTGTTGCTATAATTTCTATTCATTTTTAACATGAACACATTTTCCTGCAGAAGTAGTCTTGTATCTAACTATACCTTGTGATTTTTTTGGCTGTGAAAAGCATTCTAGTTGATGAGAAAAGGGTGAAAATCGTTCCACCCCCTCACCAGAGTGAACTGAACTTTCTACGGATGTATTTTTGCCCCTTTTTGAAAGGGAATAGGTAATGCTTTCACTTCTGACTGCCCACTTGCTAGGCATTTTTTATACTGAATTCAGAAACAATTTAGTGGTGATGCCATTAATTTTATTTCCAACAGAATTCTTATTGTGTCATTTTGATCCTGCACTGTCACAAAAGAATATAGACTTTGTATCAAAAGCACTATTTAAAACACCAAAGTTGGTGCTGATTTTACCAGCACACCAGTTTTACAAAATCTTTGAAAACTTTGCAGTCTTTCTTTTGAATTGAATTTCTCTGTGATCAATGAGGAGAGGGAATTATGGCCTCCATGATAAATTATAATATTTTTATCTATCTTTCTTCCCTACTGAAAACTTTGCATATTTTCCATCCTGAAGGTTTTTAACCGTGATCTTTTAGTCCCTTCTTTTTCACAATCAGAGCCCTGTAGAGCCCATAGTCAAGGATTCACTGGTTGTATGAAATTAGGCAGACTGGCTCACATTGGTCATCTGTCCCCTCCGCCATTCTATACTAACACAAGAGAGCACATGTGATTTACTTCAATGAACTGTGACTTCTACAGTTTCCCAGTGTCCCCTGCTGCAATCCTTAACAAAGATGTGATCAATCATTTTGGTCTTCATTCAACTGGGAAAAATGTGCTAAGAAGAGTACCTCTTAAGATGACCAGAGTTTGCCTTTCTGTCTAACAGACTGATAAATCTGTATAACCAATTTATATATTTTTTTAACTGTGCAAGAAAATGAGTTACAGCTAATAGCATGCCACTGATAAGAGTCTATTGACATTTTAACTGCTGAAGATCCATTTTAAACCAGCAGAATCTAAATATGCTGGGGGCAGGGGAGCTGAAGTGTTATATCTGCCATTTCTTGTGGTTGGGAATCCCTCTTCCACAACCACAGGGGCAGCCTACACAGTCAGCAAGGGTGAATCCACAGGCCATATCTTAATTTTGCCAGCTCTGCAATGCATGTCTAAGAGTGCATCCTCTCAATTTCCAACACTTACAACTCACCTTAACTTTTATCTGGAGAACTGCATTTTTTTTCCTTTCAGGCACTGACAGCTGCTGCTGTTTCCTACTTGTATCTGTTGAAAATACAACCACAATAACCATTTTCCAAGCTCATGGAATCACTGCCTTAAGTCCTTCTAGTGTTTCCTTTCCCCATCACGTTACATTTCTCATCTTCTTGACTTAGCTTATAAGTACTTGATGATGTTCTTGTCAGAGTCTCTGGCAGATATCCACCACCTACTAGTTAAAGTTCAGATGGGGTATCAGTAACATCCTCCTCCTGTGGGAGATCACCCTCACCAACAGTTCTAAAAACCACTTCATTATCTTTTTCAAATCTTTAAATCTCTCTATCTGACTGTTTGTGAGCAAAGGAGACATTTGTTCTCCTTATGTAGGTGTCTTTGCCTGAACTAGCTTTCTGTTACCTTCAGTGCAAAACAATACAGCTTTTATGGTGTAACTTATCCGACTGATTTCAGGCATCTACTGTGGATTGAGATGAATCTTACTTTGCAAGTGATTATTCCTTCTTACTGACTACCAGGGGAGTGTATGGTTCCAGTTGAGATGCAGATGATTTTACAGCTATATCAACTAGCCTACCTTATCTAATGATGGGTGGATTTAAACTGTATCTATACTCTCTATATATCTATGAATTGAAGCACTCACATTTAGGTGCTTACAGCATAGGTGTCAACGCATCACATAGAATCTCCATTTCATCAGTGGAGCTCTAGGTGGTACAGGTGATAGAGCCTGGAGGAAAATTCAGCTGAGCTAGATCCAAATCCTTCCTGAAGAACGTGGTATATTTAGGTTCAGAAAACTCTCTCCATCTCTCTGGTAGGCAACTATGATTTGTTTCATATTGCAGCTGGTGAACCTACGATTATTACCTCAGTTTACTCTAACATTGGATCATCAGAGGCAGTTAATGGAGCTACTTCTGCTAAATATTCATTTATTTTTTTTTCCCTTGAGCTATTTGCAGTATAAAAATATTAAAAATATGAGCTTTAATGTATACAAGAGTACTTTTGGAGACTGCAGCACTATTTGGGAACACCGCAAACAATGACATGTCTTCTTGTGAGCAGCATCCCAGAGAGATGTTATCAATTTGAGTTTGAAACTTTCTTGTTCTGTAAGAAAGAAAAAATGTTCATTAAACTGAATGGTGCACCACTTTCACTCTTGTGTGAAGTTAAAGCAACAAACTTTCCCCTAAGAAAAGCATATTAAATCCTAATACCAGTTAATCCAACTTCCCCTGTTGCACACAAAAGAAATGTTATTGCCACCCATGCTTCTGCACACTATTTTATAAAGGACCTCCTCTCTTAAAACAAGAGACATTCTTATCCTCCTTTTCTTGATTCTCCTGCTTACATCTGGCATGACCTCCCATAATTTCCAGGATGTAAATCCAGCTGTCTAATGGCATCAGAAAAAAAACTGTTTAGAGAGAAATACATCAAGCATTTTTTCCTTTAGACAAATCATATCTTGAAATGAACTCTTGAAGAAGTTATACTCTTTTTCTTTTATCATATGCAATAAATTCATAGCTTCATATTCATCTGTTTTTTCCAAACAAGCATAATGAGCTTGAGAACTACAGTCCGTGTTCCTTTCCTAAACTTTTTCAGCTTCTTTAAGTAGACCATAATTTTTTCCTGTCCTGTTAGATTTCAGAGGCCACCATTCACAATCTCTTGAAAAAAGGTTGGGTATTTTTGTCCCTGGACTTCTCTGTTTCAGTTTTTGTAGGAGAAGCTTTCATGTCAGAAAATTCATCCTGTTTAAAGCAGAAAGAAGCCACTTGGCAATGTAATCTCTTCATCTTCTTTGGTGCATGTGGGAAGGCAGTGAATGTGGATCAGTGTACCTGTGTCCTTAGCAGACAGCCTCTGCTTTATCTGCATTAGTGCAATTGTTCTGGAGAAGCAAAAAGGAAGGAGCTTGAAAAGTTATCACAATACTTTGACAATAGGTCTTTTGTAAGCCAAAAAGTAGCGTGTACACACCAGAGGATAGTAGGGATACTGTGTGCTTTGCTACAGCTGGTGAGACTTATTCTGCCTGAAGAATTTTGCTGGTTTTAGCAGCCATCCAGAATCATATAATTCCTCAGAAATGTGATTTTAAGAAAAGACAAGTAGAAAAATAGGGTAGTAGGTTACAAACAAAGTTTGAGTCTAGCTGATATCATATATCCTTGCCCTTTTACCACAGATTGCTCACGAGGACTGAATAATATTTCAGGTACATAGTGTAGACATCACAAAAAACTTCTGGTGTATAGACACATGCACATACTACCCCCTCACCCCCACTCCACAGAGATGTACAAACCACAGTTGTTCATATATTCTAACAATCATAAGTGGAAATCTGCATAACAGAAAAACATGTTCATATTAATGGATAGTTATGGCTAGCTCTACTTGGATATTTTCAGTGTGGTCTGAACTATGGTATATCAGACGTGATCTGCTTTATTTCAGGTCTTTTCTAGCTCCAATGAAATCAATGGCAAAATTCCTACTAAATTAGGTGATGCATGTTCATCGGAAGAGGAAGTTGCATAACCATAACCATATATATATATATATATATATATATACACATATATATATATATATACACATACACATTTTACATTGCAAAATGTCACTTAAATATTCCATACTTATCACCTGAAGCAATTTTCTTCACAAATCTGAAGAAATTCCTCCTCATAAGTTAAAAATAAAATTGGTGTAATTATACTTTTCTGAAGACAAAATAAGAAGTTGAAAAACATCCCCTTCACAGTGGTGTACATGTGTGAATGTCCGTATTTGCCTGTGTGTGTATATGTTTGCTCATATTTTTAAAATAAATTTACTTTTATGCCTGTATCTCAGCAGGCTGTCCAGCATGGAAGGAAAACATTGTCATAGGCACATAAAACACATGTCCAACTGGCCAGTGTTTTGTCATCTGTTACAGATTTAAGATCTTTAGCTTCGCACATTTCAAATTTTTCGAAACCTGAAAACCAAGGAACAAGAAGCGTGCACAGGAGAAAATCTCCTTTCATCACACTGGGATTATTTTTCTATCCCAGGTGCTCAAGCCTGGGCTGTCTCTTAGTCTAATTGATAACTGTCAGGCTCCTCCCCTTAACCCGCTGACTTTTGTGCGTTTCCTTCCCGGGTGACTACTGCTTCACTGTTCTACCTCATTCACTTATGGTTGACCTGGAGCTCCTGGGTTAAGCTTCCCCACTGGTATTCAACCTTGGACCTTATTATTGTTCTACTCATCTGACCTCTGATACACTAAATTCTAACAAGGTGATCTGAAAAAAATCACTCATTTTTTTCTGTGTGGTTTCATGGCTCGTCTTTTTACTGCTCTTGGCTGATGTTCTTTTCTCCACTTCAGACCACCAAGTGCTCTGCTTTAGTTTGTCAATTTATAGTGCTGTCATGGTTTCAAATGCTGTGACTATTGTGTAGAATATACTCTCCTGACCTCTGAAGCAACTTTCTGTATTTCAATTGTTAACTCATTAAGGTTTGGAAGAACAGTTGAAAAGGGAATGGTCTTTTTCCCACAATTGCTTCCAATGAGATGCTTGAAGAGTCATCACAGTCCAGGATTAAGAGAAATCAAGAGGATGCTGCTAGAAATTAGCTCCAGTTATTTTGCATTCTTGCCTAAAGAAAACAAACTAAACCCCTCAGTGCCCCAGAATACTGGTATTGTCATCATTAGTTCACCACCAAGATGCAAGGGCAACCATATGAACAAAGCTAATAATGAAAAGGTGACTCAGATGAATCTGGTTTGGATAATTCACGTACTTTGCTAAAGTATTCCAAAATACAGACAAAATATGCTCTTTAAACATAACTTTTCTATTTTACTACTTTCACTGTCCTCACACAATCCTTTGTTTGTGCTGGCCCTTTGTCTGGGTTCTGAGCCTTGAACTGTCTTCACCCAATCAAGTTTTTCTAATAAATAGTGTTAACTTTTGCCCTTTGAAAATATCTTTTGAAGAAGAATAGAGAAGTGAATGGACAATACCAGCAAAATTTGTTCTGAAGTCAGCTCCCTAAGAAAAGTGCAGTCTTAACCATATTTATTACAACCTCCCTCGTCCAACAAACTCCTTCCCTTCTTTCTTGTCATTTAAGTGGGGAAATCACCTTACTCAGTGAACAAATAAAGAAGTTCTTCTGTCATTTATGGAGAGTTTTATAGCGTTAATAATTTTCATACTCTGAATTTTCAGATTGATGCACATTTTTTTTGATGTTTCTCTGAACAACCAATTTCTAAACAGCAAAAATAGCATATGGTTTTGTCATTTAAAATAATTTAGCGTAGTTGAGTATTTAGCAGTTCTCAACATGTAATGTCTAGTTATATGTGCACAATCTAAAAGAAAGAAAAAAAATTATCTTTTCTCCAGCATCACAGGTATTTCCTGATCAACCATAGATTTTGATTTCAACAGAAGAAAAAGAATAACTTTTTGGACCTCATGGGAACTATGCTTTTAATAGCATCCTTAATTTTGAGAGACTACTTGGTACAACGTTCTCCTTGGTAGCACTAATCATGGCTGCACAGTTTTCTGATAACATGAAATACTTGAATGTATCCTTCATTTTTTTTTTGTATCAGAGAATCATAATAACAAGAGCTGGCATTTTTGAAGGTCTCATCATCAAGTGTTTCAGAGTACTTTGCAAACACTAATTTAAACGTCACAATTTGCCAGAAGACAAGGCTGGATTGGGTGTATCTCTACTGATTTCACTTAGCATGATACCGAAAGGACACATTTTCTCTAGATACTGTAATAACTTTTTGCAGGTGGGTAAATTGAAGTATTGGCTCAAAAATGTCCTATCCAAAATATACAGAGTGGGTCAGTAAGACAATGAAATTTGTATTTCATATCTGGTTTTCAGCCCTCTGAATCAGTTGCTAATTCTTTCACCATGCTTGATGATTTAACATTTAACAGTTTTGTTCCATTTAAGTCCACCTGTTTCAAAAGACACTCATGTAAACTGTCTCTAAACAATATTAGCATAATTTTTAAATAATTAAAGCAACAGAAATTAGAGACTATTTCATCAGAATTTAAATGGTAGAATAAAATAGAAGGAATCTAATCATTATAGACTATTAGACATGATTAGACTATTTACTTTAATAAAACAGTAAAGCCAATAGTATAAATCAATTCTTAAATCAATTTCAATTCTTAAATCAAGTTTAAATCAATTTCCCTTGGATGATATCACAGCTGCCAGATCTTCCAAAGATCATTTCTTTTCTGTAAAGGTAAGAAACCTTCAAACCTTACCATTCCGTTTAGAAATATATATTTACATGGATGCTAAAAGGATATCAAAAAGCAATTTGTGTTAGTGTTTGTACAAGAAGCAATTGCAAAAAAAAAAAAGGCAAAAAGAAAAAAAAGCTGGGTGATTGTGTTGCTATGCTTCTTCTGCATCATTGTTTTTAACAGATGGTTTGATATTACAACTGCCTTTACTTCAGCAAGACTTTATAACCCTGCAAGTTTGAGGTTTCTTTGTTTGCTTTTCTTTTTTTTCTTGGTGTTGTTGTGCACCATTCACATTTAAAAGTTTATGCAGGTTACTTTGTTGGTGCTCTGAATCTCAGTTAATTCTGGTCTCTCAGAGTATTGGGATGGTATTTACTATCTGTGCTTGCTCTGGACCAAACGTATTTTGGTTGTAAATAGAAGGTCTTCTTTTATGAGGATGTTCACTTCACAGCTTGAGCAGTGTAATTTTTATACAGGTCTCAGCAATCAATAAAAAAGCCACAGGAGGAATGATTTATCTTGTTGGTTACAGAGACTGTCACCGAGAGAAATTGTAAAAGATCAATTTACACAACCTGGTGTGAGAACGTTATTGATATAACACGGCTGATCAGTTTCTGGTAGTCTATGGGTAGGCGGAGAGAGAGCCCTGCCCTCGGATAGGGCCACTCACCAAGATCTTAATAGACTCGCTGGTCCATAAAATGGACATGAAGCCAATGAAGGGCGAGATTCTGCGTGCGCATGGAACACTGAGTGGCCTGCAGGAAAATGGATTGGCTCAGCTCCGATTAGTTAGTTAAGCAGTGTCATGCATCCTCTTTTTTTTTCTTGTTGCTTTTTTCTTCTTCTTCCCCCTGCTCCCCCTCCTACTGTGAGAACTGTTCACTTGGAGGCTCACTGCCTTAATTACAAAGGGCCCTTTTAACTACAGGTCACAGGAGTTGGCTCACTTGACAGGAAATAAGGAAACAAGCTACCTTCCTGGGGAAAAAAAAAAAGAAAATCAAACTTCCACTCCTCAAATTAGTTAAATGAAGCTTATCAGCACTTGTTAGTTGATCCTTTGACAGTCTGTTAATTGCAACTGGTACATTAAGTTATGTTATAACCAGCAGGACATATGATTAAAAAATAAATACATCTACGGATATGTCACACAGCATTGTTGGTGGAGAAAACAAAGTAAGAACAATGCTGATATTTGCTGTAAATATCACAGCACAAAAGACTATTTTCTTATTCTGTAGAATTAAATTGCATGCTAACTGAAGGGGTTTGTTCGGATCAGAAAAGGACTGCTCTATACAATGAGATTAGAAATGTTCTCATTGCATCTTAATAAAAGCCAGCATTGGCTACTCCATCAATATAAGCGGTCTGTACCTACAGATGTTATACATGCAGCTTTTAACATAGTTCTCCTGATATATGATCTCCATTATATTCTTTTATTTACAGACAATAATTTCTTACTGTTATTACTGGAGGGAAAGAAAATAATATAAGCAGCATTAAGAAACCCCATGGCAGTTGTTTCTCCTTCATAGGAAGTGACTCTACAGTATAACTGCTAGCAAAAATAAAGGATCCAAAGGCACATCAAGGGGAAAAAAATGTTTTCATGCATTTAACCTGTTAATTATAGTAATCTACACTACAGTGCAAGTATTGTAACCTGGAATGGGAAATGGGTGATTGAAAGAATGAGCTGACTAAGACAAAAATGATTAAATCCACACTTTGAATGGATGATTTTCATATGTAATTTGAACTACACATTCTTAAGTTGTTTCATTTTCACATTTCTGTAGTCATTGGCACGTATCAAAGAAAGACTAGCTGAAATTAATGTTTTCTTACCTTCATCTGCCAGAGTAGTTTAAATACTTCTTGAAGACTGAAAGATGTGTTCTTCTGGACCCATAATATGTGCTTTAAAATGTGTTTTATGCTTATTATGAATTAATATTTTGAAATCATAGGCATCCCAACAATTTTGCTCCTTTTTATCTATTGGAAGGACACACAAAAAGGCGAGGTTACTCTCATACCACTGAATATTCAAAGTTCCTATTAGTTATCGTTGTCTTTTAATTTTATTAGACTCACCAACAGGCCTCACTGTGTTCATGATATGCCCTAAGCACAGACACATGTGTCACATCCCCCTCCCCTGACCCTCTGTGGGGGGAGAGGGGCCCTTCACTCCAGTTTCTTCCTATCTTAAAGTCAGATTCTTTGTTCTGAAAATGGATAGGGTTCAAGTGCTGTCCCTCTTCCTATGCTTCCTATGCTTCCTATGCTTTCTGTACTCAGATCAGAAAAGAAATAAAGCAATTATACCAGAGAGAAGAAATGGAGCTTGTGAGTCCAAGGGAGAGGAGTGGGTGGGGAAGACAGTGGTGATGGCCAGATGTGGATTATAGCTAGAAGCCAGGGGCAGTGGAGAAGGGAATGTGGAGAACTCAGTATGTTCTCCACATGCTGAAATGACTTGATATTATTCTAAATCCGTGTGTGCTAGTAAGCCCTCAAGGCACACAAACTTCTGGAGTGGATGGTAGCCCTGACTGAATTGTGGGTCTTGTTTCTTCTCAACCACAGAAAGAAGCAGCTCCCATTTCTGTGGAAACCTAGTGAGGTGCAAGGATGGCCACAGTCCCTCTTGGCCTGTCTTGCTCATGCTTGATTGTGTTCTAAGCCAAATTTGGTCATAAATAACTGTTTATACCATGACTTCAAGTGGTGGGTGGGCAGAGAAAGACTTTCTTTTCTCTACAGCTCCCAGGCCTCTCACTGCCTCAGGCAGCCTGAAATCATTAGCCAGCCGTATTCCTACCCTGCCCTTCTCATGAAGAAGTTGGGCTCTTCCCAGAAATTAAACAAATGCTGTTCCTCTGTTGTCTCACGGATGTTACCTTAGCAGAGCAAGTCTGGACATGCTGTCACCAAGCTGTCCAAGTAGAATGGTCATCTCCCTTTCTGATGTGAATCCTTTTTAATTTCCCTTCCCTGTTTTCAGGGCTCCTACTAAATGTACATCGTAGTCCCTGACTCAAACTCTGACAACTCCAGAGACTATCCCTCAAACTAGTAGCTCCTTGAATTGCAGAAAAACATATTGAGGAAGTCCTTCACCAAGATTTTCCCTGATTCACTGGAAGGGCAGCTGGTAACAACACCCTGTTGTTAAAGCCTTTCTATTATAGAAAATCCCTGTGACCTTTTATTTTGAGAATCTCTCACATTTCTGTTGTTTGTGGAAGGTGTTTGGTATTCAGCAGAGGAAATCCCTTTGGGCCACCGAAGTCTCTTCTCTTTGTCCCATAAAATTCCATTTAGGATGCAAAGTGACAGAAATTGTCATTACCCTTCTCTTATTTTTTATCTTTTGGGAAAACATTAGTAGACTCCAGGCTGCAGGCCAAGCTCACTCTGACACTGCCAACACCAAGAGACACAGTTTGAACCAGCTGAAGACAAGAAAATGGAAAGGCAGGTGAAGAAGAGGTTGAGTCTGTGGTCTTACATTACAAAAAGTTCCAAACTGAGCAGATTCCATCCCAAACCCTAAAATACTTAGCTTAAGGGGTAACAGTACAGCCTTCTTGACACTGTAGATTCAAGATGTTTTCCTCATCCACACACACACATAAACTCACACACACCTTTCTCAGCTAATGTGCATCTGTACACTTAAAGATCTCAACAATCCTAGCAATAGCATCCTGCACTGCAATGCATCAGGTTCAAGATTCGTGTGTAACTTCCAATGCCAGAAATAAGAAGGAGTGTAAAATAACTCCCAGCAGAGTTATCTTTATTTTTGTTTCCTGCAGTTGCAAGAGCTTCTACTTGAGAGTTAAGAAATGCCTCTGAACCCTAATGTAGCCTCTTTTACATGAATGGGTTCTGGTGCAAATGTGTTATATATGATCATACTACCTTTTCCAATTGATCCTGTTTAAATCAGTATTCAGGGTGGACTGCTCAGAGGGTAGGAGAAGGTTAGCACATACAACCAAAAGGCTGATATTTTAGTCTTACATGTTTGATTTTACAGTCCAAGTAACTATTTTCAACTAGCACTACTAGATTCCAGTAACCTGGAAGCTCATATGTTCTTATGCTCAGAAATAGTGTGTGCTATCCATTAAAGTCAATCTCAGGTCATGTATGTCATTCCTTTGTTAAAAAATTATAGGATTTAAGCATTTTCAATAACTACCTAGAACCCCTGAATGCCACACAATCCATGTCATCAGTGTAGATTGTGAATTAAGTCACTGAAGGTGTTGCACACTCCTGGTATTTTACTTATGCAGAGAGATCTTGCACAAGACTTTGCAGAATAATGTTATTTGTCCTGGAATGAAAACCCAGAATTTGCTTCTTCAGCATTTGACATAGATGTATACTGAACACTGTGCTCAGGTGTGGATTGCATCCAGGGCTCACAGTTATCAGATTCTGAGATGAACCCCCAGCTCCACACACATACAGATATCAAGAGAACCATGCTCAGCTTCAACCAAAGCTTTTCATAGCAGGAGTTGTGTGAAAAATAGATTCCTAATTTAGAGGCATTTGAGACTTTAGTTTTAAAGCAATTCAGAGATCAGCAATGTTTTGCTTTCAGAATTTCTCCTGATATTAGAATTCTGAGATTTTTTTGAATTCTCTCACGGTTTCTGAAATGAAATATGGTCTCAGGAGCTTGGAAACTGATGAGTAAAGTCGACATTGTTCTTGCTAGCTTCCCTTCAGCTATCTCCAGAATAGCAGCAGTTCAAAGACTTATGCACAAATCTTAAAATGTTTTTAACCTAATGGGGAAATCTTTACTAGTGTGATATAAAGGTCATAATATCTATATTTGAAAAAACAGACTAGCTTCTTCAGTTCTTTATTATGGTAGCTTTCTAGTGAGGTTATTGGTACTACAAAAATGAGAGCCAAATTTCTAATGGCTTAATGCATGTAAGAGTTCCAGCTCAGACAGTCTTCTGCAGCATAGGGAGGAACTGAGCATTGTGCTAAGCCTTGTGGGAACATGCCTCCTCCAAATTGCTATTTGCTTTCAGCAGGGAAAGGGCTAAGAACGTGCTATGCTAGTTAACACGTCACTGCGTTAACAGGCAAACCGGGGCTCTGATGATTACCCCACTTCTTACCACCAGCCAAAAAGACATAAAGCTGGACATACTGGCACCAGGGCAGAAGCTCAGAAGCAGTGCTTCTTGGAGGATTGTTCAGCCTCTTTGTGGATCTACTGAGGGCAGAAATCAATTTTATAATTGCAGTGGATACCATGAGATCTGTATCACCATTCTTCTGGAAATGAAATGCAGGTAATGAAACCAGTTGATGTCTTCATTACCAACTTGTGACACTTATTCATAACACACACATGAATAGAAATGTCTCAGGTGGAACTTAGGACAACTGTCAGTAACTGCTGTTCAAATCACCTGGTCTCTTTCTTTCCCCAAACAATTCATTTTCCTATGGCAAATGCAGTTGTCAAAGCAAATTTGCATTCTAATGCACCGTGTGCTGCCGTGTTTGTGTGTTCCTTTGTTTTATGGCATGGCTGGTGAGTTTGAGTGAGCTTTACCCAAGTGAAGGTAAACTTGTTTTATGTATTGAATTTAGGACACAATGCATTATACCTCAAAATTGTTTTCTCCGTTTCATTCAGGAGCCAAAGTTAGTGAGACATAGAAGGCTGCATCTGTGTTACCTCAAAAAGCAGAGTGGTATTATCCAGCTGGGTGTTCTCTAAAGGCTTTCATTTCACCAGTGTCACAAACAGTGATGGCATATGGTCTTGGTGGTGGTGATGTAACTCCTGGCAGTAGTTCTGCTGCTAATGCAGAGAACTTATGGCATTTTCGTTTGCTTGCTCCCAGTTTATGTATATTTTCTTTTGAAGCTAACTTAGGTTCAAAAACCTTTTATTCAGAGAACTTGTTTTGACACCAACATTTATGTCTCTGTGATCACAATGTTCTAACCTAAAAAATGTAGGCTTTTTGGTTGGATTGTTGCATTTTGGCTTGGTTTTTTTCTTGTTTTAAGTTCATTTCTCTTTGGGAAAAGTCTTTTTCTGGTACACTTGGCTGTACATAGCCAGAGTTTACAAGGTGCACTTAAATTGGAATATCAAAGAGAACTGTTGAAATGACGTGCTTGCAAAATGTGTGCAATTATCTGCTATTAACTCATCTGGAATCCTGTGATGAGCAAACTGTGATTTTCAATGTGTCATTACATTGTTGCATCAATGGGCTGTTCAACATCTCAATTTAAAAAATACTCA
The DNA here is from genome assembly GCF_015832195.1 of Motacilla alba alba. Taxonomy (NCBI): domain Eukaryota; kingdom Metazoa; phylum Chordata; class Aves; order Passeriformes; family Motacillidae; genus Motacilla; species Motacilla alba. The sequence goes on along the minus strand of NC_052016.1, from coordinate 96,040,565 downwards.
AGAAATAATCATTACAAGAGGTAATCCTTCCAGTTTGATTCAAATAAATCTTTTCCTGCACTAGGCTGACATGATCATGGATCTCATGAGGTTTCAGTGCTTTGTTTGCACTTACTTTACAATATTTACTGCTGATTTTGTTGTTGCACGTTTTATTTTTGATAAGGCATCTCGGATTCTGTCTTCTAATTATGAAGAGAAGAATGAGGGATAATGCTACCATCCCTGATTTCTTGCCTTTAGCAACAATGACACTGGGGTGTTCTTTACACAGTGTCAAAGTGCTTGTTTTGTTATTATGGTGTTACAATATTTTTATCCTATGGATAATTTTGCCTCCTCTGGTGAATATTCAGCAGCAGTTACCCTCTTCTAGTGCTGAGAAGTCAGATCTCTTTTGTGTTTTATTTGCAATTAATTTGTGTGGAAAATGGTCAGCTGTGTGCTGGACTTATTATTTTACTGTGGCTTTTTTCTGCTCAATAGACAGGTACTCTGGAAAATTTGTCTTGGAGAAGACACTGTCAAGTATTTAAAATATGGAAATATACTTAAAATTTTCTATTCTTAACAATATCACTTTATTTCCACTGCTTTTTCCTTTAGAAAAGATTTCTGTGAAAGGGTTCACCAAATTTCACTATGGTCAGACACTACGTATTTGAACTTGATTGGCTTTTTTTCATTATGTATTCTGGAAGAACTGCTTGTTGACAGAAATAATTGCAGTATTCTTTTTTTTCCCCCCTCCCAACAGAGCATATTTCCACTCGCTTGTGACTTGGGACATTTTGCTATTGGGCAATCAGTTTGAAGAAGTTTGTGCTCATGTTTTAAGTTCTACATAAACTTAAAAATATTTCAGTATTCTTGCTTACCTGGTGATTTTTCTTCTAGCTAATCACTTGCAGTAACTGTAATGTAACTGAAACAATCATGCTTTGCATATGCTGGCTCCTTCCCCTGTAACTGGTGTAAACATCCAATTGTTTTGGCCTGAAACAGGCTTTATTTCAGTGTGTCAGATGATGAAAGGCATAAAGAGGCTTCTAGCAGGTGAATATGTGCCGGTGCATATGCGTGGGAAGGTACTGCTAGCAATTGTTAGGGGTGAGGTATTAGCCAGCAGTAGTTTGTGTGCTGCAGTGGGTGGGAAGAGTCAGCTTACTGAAATATGAGACAGCCAGTGGAAGGGGAATCATCCAGCAGTTGTCTGTGAGCTGGAGGTTATGATAAGGTGGGTGGAAGAGAGAGAAGAGGAATGGGCGAGAGAACTAGGAAAAAAAAAAAAGAATGCAGATGAAGAAAAAGAAGGAATTTCTATCTATTTCCAAGGAATAAAGAGCAGAAGCAGAGATACTACACAACCTGCTTGTAGCATGAGCGATAGCCAAAGAAAAGACAGATTAAAGAAGTCATCTATGTTTCTAGGAGATCAAGTGCAACCAGGTAAAAACTGCCGGACAATATGTACTGTTAGCTAGCATTGCCTTTGTGTTAGAGTATGTGTTGAGTTGTGAAACTGTCTGATATCAATGATGTTGAACATCCTACACTGATTTGGTGCAAACAGAAGATTTGACATCAGGTAAAGTGTATCAACAGGAAAAAAAAAAGACCTTAAAAAATAAAAAGAAATTTTTCAATTCAAAATGTCACATCCTTCCAGGACATTCCTGCACAAGAAAAACACCATGAAATACTCCAGGCTGTCACCTTTTTAAATACTGGCAGCTCCTCAACTATTTCCTGTGTGAGCACTGAGTGCACAGTAAACACAAAGACGCCCCTTTCACTCATCCAAGTGGACCAAGTGACCATGAAGATGTGTGCTATGTGTGTTTATTTGAGAAGCTGGAATAGTGTGGCAGTAAAATCACACCCTAGCTTTCTGCATGTCATCTTTCTTGTCCAAGGTGGCAATCCCTCCACAACATAAATTACTAAGAGTTGGCCTCCCTCTGAGGGTGCTAATGGGGTGTAGGTGCAACTCTTTGAATAATAGCTCTAATGTAATGAAATAATGTAGGTGTTTAAATTGCTAAAGTACTCACAGAGGAGCTGCACTAGGCAGAGGTACATGAACACATAATTTGTGATTGCATGAATGAATACCTGGTGGAGACCCTTTTAATAATTTACCACTGCATCCATGCAACAAAGTGTCTTACACTGGGAATAGCAACCAAGCATGAAAAGTCAAAAAGAAAGAACTGGCTTCTCAAGAAAGGCTAGTTGTCTAGAAGAAAAGCTTTGCTTCTATCCATTTGTTGCTGAGGACTCTTCACAGACCATATATAAGCAAAAATTTTAGGGACTTGTCCAGTTATCAAAAACTTCAGCTGCTCTGTAGTTTCAAAAGTGCCAATGCTTCATTCACCATGAAACTCAGGAAGAGTAACTCAGCTTGCCAGAGCCGTCTACCACTCCATGTCCTCACTATGCTCACAAATATATTCCAGGGAATCATGCTTTAGTCTTAATGACAACAGGGAAGAGAGCCTAAATAATTTTAGAGCCTGCAAGAAAACACACAGATTTTATCCTCTAGGGTGCATATTCTTGTTCAGCCCAGGCCATCAGGGAAAGATTGTTTCTGTTGAGTTATGGCCATTCAGTAGTTTATATGAAGTGAATTTTATAGTCTCAGACGAATGTATAGAAATGGATGTTCCCCACAAAGTCGGCAAATGTCTCTTCTTGGAGGCAGCTCCTGAAGGGACAAAGAATGGGAGCAACTTCTGCAAATATAGGCAGGGATGTCTGCAAGTCAGAGCTTCAGAGAGCAGCAAAATCTGCCTTGTTGCTGTATTTGCTTTATGCAGAAGTGGCTACTTAAATATTCGCCATTGGGTGTTATTATGTCTTTTTGTTTTCATAAGTATTAAGTACGTTTCTTCTCCTTCAGCCTCGTTTATTTCCTTGTTGTGGAACAGCAGTGCAGTAATGTCAGGTACATTTTGGCAATCCCAGTAGAATCAGTGCCCTCATTCATAAACTGTGATTACTGTCCTGGGGAAATGAAACTGACTTATATTTGTGGACATAAAGATCTGGTAACAGTGGGTAAAGCAAAGTTTAAGAAATGCATTTAAAATAAAAGGGTGATAGAGGGTTTTTACTTTGCTCTTGGCTTTGAAACTAGTAGAATGAAATGGCTCCATTAAAAAACAAAAACTGCATGATGGTATTTCTATCTCAAAATAAATCTTACGCTAATAAGAACCATTGGTAGTGTAGTTAGAGAGGTCAAAACTTTCTAACCTCCATAGTGCAAAAAAATAATAAATTAAAACAACAAGAGAATTTAAAGTTCTTTTTGGAAATAAAAGAGAAGAAGAAGCAGGAGGAGGAGGGGGAGAAACAAAAGAGAAACTCTGTCTTTCAGTTCCAATACTTCTTGATGTTTAAAATCTCTGAAGTTTTCTTATGTGTTATGAAAAGCTACAAATTTATCTTTTGCCATTTTCCCAAGGGAAGCTGACCCAAATCCACCAGCAGCAGTTGAAAAGGTTTTTCCAAGCTTTATCAAATGGCCCCAACAGAGACCAGCTTAAAATTAAAAGCTTCCCCTACCAGAGGGAATATATGTGACTTTAATAACTGAAATGTGTTTTTACTTTCTATTACAGGGGTCAAAAGGTTTCTAAACAAACCAAATTTATCAATTATTTAGAGCTGATTTCTTCTGAAGTGGTATTTCTAAGATATTATTTGGTGGATAAATTCAATGTTCTAAGGCCAGCAGCAGCATTTTATTCATAACAAATTTCTCCTAAACTGAATTTGCTGGGGCAACTTAATTTCCACTATCGTGTTTGCACTGTGGAAATATCAACTGAAGTGTTATAGGGCCTAACTAGTGGTCTTTTCAAAAAGAAATTCCATATAAGCATGCTTATTCAGCACCACCCTGCTTGCCATTTATTGCTTAAGAAATGAACTGGTACATTGTGTCTGCAGTAGAATTTCTTTAGCTGCTGAAATATCCTTAAAAACCACAAGGCACCTTTAAAGTCAGGAAACAATATCTTAAACTACATTCTCACCCTTGCAGCAAAAGAAAATAACTGTCAGAAGTTTTGTTAAAGACATTTTAAAATGAAAGAAAAGTCCTATACACACATGTGAGTAAATGTACATTTTCTTAGCCTTCTCTGAGAAGCGAGCACTTCAGTTAGGTTGTTGCGGAAGGGAATTAACAGTAAATTTAGAAAGAGACCATTCTTAATACCTAATAGGGTCCACTGACTATGTAAATACTCTGTTTGTTATACATTAGCTAAACATACATTGGGTGTCTGCCCAAAGTCTGCCATTTGGTGCAGGGAGAAGATGTTATGGAACAGTTCATAAATTCATGTGGAGCCCTGTTAAATGAAACCAACCATCCAAGAGCTGACATTTTGCCATCTTTAAAATAGCTGCCTCTCTTGCAGTAAAACGTCAGGTTTATTTATGCAGGCAAATATGAAGTAGTAATGCAATCAAGGTGCTATGGAGGGTTTTGTGTTGTTTTTTTTAGAGAAAGAATCTAACTATTAATAAATAAAAATGTCTTGAATAGCTGCTCCTTATTTATACTCAAAAAATTTTCTTCCTGAAAAGTCACATTAAGAAGGAGTAAAAGCATCATTTTGTGATCACTGAAAATGGTCCCTTTTTCTTAGCAGTACATGCTTTCAGAAATATGGATTATTGCTACAAATAAAGAACAAACAGGTGAAAGCTCTTCCTCTCTCTTCTGCTTCCCTTTGCCTTTGGGGCAAAAGAATTCTATCCAAGCATAAGAGATTGGCAAAAAATTATCAAAGTGAGCCAAATTTGATCGAGGCCTGTCTAATAAGATGTCAAGGAGCTTTTTACCTCCAGGGGACTGACTCTGCTTCTGTTTAATGTCTGGCTCAGATTATTACTCAGATTTGGACAGGGCTCGAGGATGTTGTCAGATGAGGACTCGAGGTTTGGTCTGGGGACTCTGTGTCCTGAAAAGGCCAAATTTTTGAATGGAACTTGAATGGAATGCCTCACTGAGATTGAACGTGTTTCTGAGTACATGAAATGGATAACATGACATTTGGGTCATGGTCAGCCAGGAACTGGAATGATATTGTTCTGCACCCAAAGTATTTGTGTGTCTGTGTGACCTTCCCCTGACAAAGTTTAGAAGGGTGTTGAATTCACAGTTCAATTTTGGCCCATTGCTGACAGTGATTGAAAGCTACACCATGGTGGATATTTAGAAGCTTGCATGAAATGAGTGGATGAGCACCAAAATCACCACACTGCTGTCCTTAATGACTGTTAGATTTGCTTTCAATTCTTTATGTGCACTGGCTTTGCTTTGCTGTGGTCTTTGTCACCAGAGAAAGAAAAGAATGAAACAGCAGGTATGGCTATGAAAATGTAAATGTGATAATGAAGAAAGCCTGGCAGATTAGCATAAAAACCTAATGTTGCTGAAAGGAGTCTTTCAAGGCGTTGGATGGTGGTACAACTTCAGATCACTCCCTGGATATTTCAGACTTCCTTCTGGACCATAGGACAAGGAGAGTAATTTCAATTTGCTCCTTCGGGGTATTGAGGTCCTCAAGCAACCTCAATGTCAGGATAAAAAGACCATTAAATTTTGCATTGAAAGGTGTTCTATGAAGTATTTGGAGGCTTTTTTGAAAGGGGAAAGATCTGCAGTCATTTCCTTACACTGTTTCTAATGTCCTAGCAACTACTATAATCTTGCGACCTCTGGTAAGGCCAGAGATGTGAAAAGCCAGAGTGGTCGCATTGGTTGAGAAATTATTTGCAACGCAATAGTAGAAAAATTAACTTGTTCTGTTCTTTCCAGCTTTGCTCATGCCCTGTGGAACAAACAGACTGAGAGTTCTGCTCAGCACATGGGGCTGCTCTACATGTGTGCAAGGGACATCATCTCAGCTTGTATATATTTATGTGTCATGATCTACCGCTTTACCTTTTGTTTTTGTTGTTCTTTATTTTGCTTTCTTTCGCTGTTCTTAGCTTTCTTTCTTTCTTCCAGTACTGTTAACAGTATTGAATTTATTAAAAAAAAAAAAAAAAAAAGAAAGGAAAAGAAATAACCTAGCCTGTCCCAAACTGAGTCACCCAAGCATTCACTTATAGACAAAAAAATGAGTGAAAGACAGCATAGGGAAGTTGATCTTGAATTAATTAATTCCAAACCTCGAATCAGGTATGTTCAGCTTCATACTTCCACTTCATAAAACCAACTCTACTCTTCAAAAAATATTCAGCTACAGCTGAGGAACTGAGCTCTACTTGCAGAAGATATATTGCCACCAGGGTTTACAGTAACATTTTTGCCTGCTTAGCTCTGATAGTTTACCTATCGCATCTGTCAGATTCTTCCAGTGCCCAGAACAAACTGGCTTTGGGAAAATATATTAGCACCTATATTTAAATTATTCAGTTGGTTTGTTCTTTTCTCTCAAGAAGGTAAGCTGGGGCTTTCCCCCTTCCTCCTCCTCCTCCTCCCTCCTCCCATTTTTTGTGAAGATTCTCACAGAATCATGGGTGAAACCTCAGGCATAATTAAACAAATTGGCATTGCAAATCTCAGCAGAAATAATGTGCCTTTTGTGAAAAAACTCCCACCAGAAATGATGTAGTTCCTACCCAAGTTCTTTCTCCATAGGTCTAAAAATACGACAAACCAGTTAGTTACTCATATGCTGCTCATAATAATGTCATAATTGAACTATCTATAAATGGCATTATGCAAAGGAACATTGAACAAATGCAGCTGAACGCTCTTATATTGGAATCTTTTCTTTCTCACAATTAAATGTCATTATGAGAGATTTTACTCTATTTTATATTTAATCAGGACTTGTAAAGTCTCAATATAAACAACATTTTTATTTGATCAGAGTTCATTATGAGAAGCAGCTACTGTATAGAAAATGCCTGAAATTACACCCTGGACTGGAAGTCTGAATTTACTAAATGGAAGGGAAAAAAAAATGGCTGCCTTTTCAACCAAGCATACCTTTGCAATCTGGTGCATTTCCTTATGTGGCCTTGCTCAGGCTTATAAACCATTGGAATCAATTTCTTTTAAAAACACGTTTTTCAGAAACTTATTACGCACTTTAGAGATATATTATATACCTTCAGCAGCAAAAGAAGAAAAATTACAGGTGCAAAAGCAGCCCATTTTTCTAGCAGCTGAAAATGATGCCGTGTACTAGTCACAGGGGAACAGTAAAAATTACACTCCGACAGCAACAGGGCAGAAGCCCACAAAGCCACAGCAGCGCGAGTGGCACGGCCAGGCAGCGCTCTAATAAATCAAGATAATTCTCTGCCTGCCTTGAACTTAGACCCGACTACAATTCACTGGTACAGCAGGAAAAAAAAAAAAGTCTGCTAGTGGAATTCAGCTTTACTGGGGGGACGTGATTAGTCACTGACCAGATTGAGCCTCGATTGCATCTAAATGGTCCACTTTATGAACCATTTATCTTCTGCTCAGACCATTTTCATTACACCAAAAACTGATGCTGAGCTACCAGCTGTAAGATACAGCCTGGTGAAAATTAATAACCCCCCCCCCCCCCTTTTTTTTTTTTTTTTTCCTTCTGCAGGACTCCTGCATATGTGAGCAGGAGCATTTATCCCTGTTTTGTTGCTATTTGCATCCCAGCATCCCTGGCAGTCTTTCAATTTTCTCAAGTCTCTTAGCCTTTGCCCCCTGTTTCGCTTTCGCAACACAAACAATCCATCCTGTGCATTTAAAATTCTCTTAGCGCCCTGACATCAGGATATAGCCTTAGAGCAGGGAGCAGTTTACACAGAAAGGGCTCTTATTAATTCCTCTGTCCTGCCTTCCTGCTAAAATATAGGGATCTTGAGATTACTGCTGGGTCCCTTAAAGACCATTTAGAGCAGTGCAATTTTAAAAAAGAGACCTTTATTAATACCTGCTTAGGCTACTGACTGTGGGGAGGGCAGAGGAGGTCTGGCTGTGATGGAAGATAGTCTCTTAGTGAAACAGAACCACGTGACTGATAATTCATGAACAGCCTATTGAGCCTTCTGTAGCTGCCGAGATATATGCTGATATGATTACAATAACATACAATGAAATTATGGAGTATTAATGGTGCTTAACCACTGTCAGGAATTAAGCAGAATTAACACGAGTCTTTCTCTGAACAGACATAGTTTTGATAGGGCTGATTAAGGATTTGGCTATCTAAGGAAACTCATTATAGTATTAATTAGGATACAATGAGCACCAAACTGTGTTGTTTTGGCAGATTTCTGCATGGTGCCACACAATTGGTGAGAGGCTTAAAGCTCATCACATGAACCCTGAAGTTTTTGGAATCAATACAACTTCTTTCTAAATGATTGATTTTTAAGCTTTTTATCTTCCCTTTGCCTTGCAGGGTTTTGAAAATTCCCTCATAATCATAAGGATGGCAAATATTTTGGGCTATCTTATGCACAATAAGCAGATAGCAGATATTTAAGTTTCTCTGTGGAAATGTTTTTCAAGAACTATCAGATTTTGCTTAAATTTTAAAATAAAAGTGTCAGATTATTTTTGTCTGACTCAAACTAAAGCCTAGAATTCTAGCTTTGAAGATGTACTAACTTATTCGTAATACTGTTGTGAACATCTAAGGTCTCCTTTTATCACACTAATGCAATTTGTCTGAAATAACTTTAGTAGTGTTTTACTTAAAATAAGCTAATGGTAATTAATGCTTCTTTTTAAAAAATGCTCCTATCTGTAGTTTGTTACATACTTTTCAGACTAGAGAAACCCTGTCACAAAAATAGTAAGGGAATTACCTTCTGAAATATTTCTGAAATAAAATAACAAAAAATTAAAGGTTTTGGGGGGAAAAAAGGACTCCTCCTTTACTGTTTATTCAAATTTGATAAAGTTTTTCTCTAATACAGAAAAAGAGATCTTTTGAGTAATGTAATTGTTGGTTGTTGATGCTCATCCTCTGCAAGTGAGCATCCTTGCAGGGACCAGAGTGAAGAAAGCAGAGGTGCATGCAGTACCGCCGTGAAACTGAGGTGTCCGTGAGTTATAATGCAGCATTTAATATCAGAGTGCTTGTCTTAAAACAGAAGCCATCGAGCAGTAAACCTAACTACCTCTGGAAAGAACTTTCCCATAATTATTAACTAGTAAGGAAAAGTCCAAATGGCTTCAGTAACCCCTGAGGCAAACACAGACTTGCTACGCTCACTGGCACCCAATGAAGAAAGAGTGTGTGCAACGGGGAAGGGCAGGAGGGCTGGTGGCGGGTGCAGGGGAAAAGTAGCCAGCAGATCCATTGCTGCCATCTCCTGGAAGTGTCCTGGGAGAAAATGGCCAGGAGACAGGGGATGGAGACTGGCCACAGAAGACATGCTGAATCAGCACATCTCACAGGAGCTCTAGGCCACTTGTTTCATTCAGGTTTTTCAGTGGTGCTGGGCTGGAAACTCATTCTTTTCAGAAACACAGCAGGGAAGATCGTTTCCTACCTCTATGTATCTTCCTTGATTGGAGTTTCAAGCACAAATTCACCACCTTCCATCTTTTAATGTTCAAAAAGCAGAGCGTTTGGCAAATACAAGTGAGCCCACTTTCTTCATCTGCCCTGGGTAAGCCCACTGACAGACACCTTTTACCTCTCTGAGAGCCTGTAGTGCCTGAGATCACATCCAGCTCTTGGGTAGAGGCTCCAGGGGAAGACTGGCATTGTCTCTCTGAGGGGCAAGGTTTCTCTGCCTGACCAATATTTAGAGGTTTTGGTTAAACGTTGGAAAAGAAGAATGGCAGATATTGTCTCATTGAGGCTGAGGCTAGGCCTGATAAACTGGTCAGCAACACCTCATCCAGCTGTTACAACAAGAGTTAGAGACTGGGATTCTTTCACTAAGATAAGATCTCATGTCCACGCAGGATCTTTGAGCAATTGATTGGCCTCATAACCAATCCAAGAAGCTGGCTTGTTCAAACACACCAAATCTGATCTTTGAATGGCAGGTATTTATGCACTTATTTGAAATGACTCAGGGGAAGAATCTAAAAAAATATAATTGTTTTCTCAGATTATTAGAACTAAAGCTGGGAAAGAGAACAATTCCCAGTTTGCACCATGATGAAGTAATTTTACCTCCATGAGTGCATCAGTCTTTAGACAGGGAAATATAAAGGTCTGGGACATGCGTCTTCGCACTTCTAATTCCAGACACAAATTCAGTGAAAATATTATTGCTCCAATGGTGTTAATATTTCACACAGCACATTTTATTATGCTGTCTAGTGGACTAAATGAAGAAAATAGAATGGAAGTTTGCATTTTGTTCACATTATTATCTCTACTGAGAACTCCATATAACCAAAATTGCCAAGTATCCAAAAGCTCAGTGTGTAGAATAAGCTCAAAGAAAGCAACTCTTCATGTGGCTTTGTGTGTAAAAGAATTTCCATGGTGAGATGACTAATCCTTGAGTAATATGTCACAACTATAATTACTTTAATAGTATTGTAATTAATTAAGAAATATTCTCCACCTTCTATCTCTTCATTCACCTTCCATTGCACGGAGTCAAATAAACTGCAGTTACAAAGTGCTTTTGATCCAAAGCCCAGCTATAAGGACAACAGGATGCATTTGTATCCAAACAATGAGAAAAAAATAATAGTTTTATTCTGAAAACAGCAAATATTGAATTTTTATAAAAGAAGGCAAAGGAAGCAAGTATTGTTGGATGACATCATCCATCTGAATGTGCATTCATTAGCTTCACTATCCAGGTCTCACACAGAATGTGGGAGCCATCAGGACCTGTTCAGGAGTACCTGTTCTGGTTTTCATAGTGCCTCCTGAGCTGTGCTTCACCCACATCAGGAAATGCTTCTATTTTCACTATTGGAGCAAAGAAAGACTCAGGAAAAGCGAGATTTAGAAGATCAGTCTTGTCTGGACAGCTAAATACTGAACAAGTCTCTGTCTTTCAGCTGGAGTAATGTAAACCCTGAATCCTTAGAAACAGGTCTCAAGGGCAGAGTTGAAAGAACACATTTTCCCTAAGAGGAAAATGACTTAAAACAAACTTTTGCCCAGTAAAATTGGCAGTCACTTTTCTATTCTGTAAATTAAAAAAAAAAAAAAAAAGAAAACAGAGGAATGGGAACACCTAGAAAAAGAATGCCTAGAAGCAGTACTGAAGCAGCTATTCATAATTAATTATTGTGTTCACCTAGATGCTGACAGGACACAAAACAAATGAAGTGGAAAAGCTGCTTCTCCTAGAACTAGGGTACAATATATCTTAATACTTAGGAACAAGAAATTCAAAAGTGGGAGGACTGCAACAGAGTGAAGAGCTGACAAACAGAGTCATGAATGAGAAAGCCTGCATTGGTAATGATGAGATAAGTGAGGAAACTGGCTGTGAGGTGAGGAACTAGGAGGCTTTCTGTAAGGTGAGATACTTGGCCAGGACTGTTGTGAGACCCTTGTCATTCAGGTGATAATCTAGAGTAAACCTTCCTCATCTATCACATGCCTTCGCAGGTGTTGAAAGAAGAAATGACATCACAGACAAATTTTCAAATAAGTAAATACAGGCAAATAAATAAAAGAAAAGCTGATTACAGAAAGACACCTGATAGCTTTTGTCTGAGATTCAAGTTAAAAGGTATAAATTATTCCCATAGTATGATTGCACAATAAGGTAAAAAAAAAACTCCTCAAGGAGAATGTTATATATTTCATTTATTATACATCACTCTTATGTTTACAACTGAAATACATCTTTCCTTGGGGACTGTACCATCATTTATTTTAAATCAATGTTTAAAATTAAATGGTAATCCTCAAGAGAGTGAAGACTCTTCAGTTACCAGCCCTTCCAATTCAAAATCTTTCTTTCATGTTTCTATTTAATACTCAATCCAGGGTCTGAAATTAATTAAAAGATATCCTTTCTCTAATCTTTTGATTATTAGCTTCAAAGTTGTTTTTTCCTTCTTCTTCTTTTTTTTTTTTTCCCAAATAAAATTATAATAACTTTATCTTTTAGCTGTTGTATTGGGTTTGTGTGACCAGGTTTTGGTACTGGCAGAACTACAGGGGTAGCTACAGGGCTTCTGTGAGAAGCTGCCAGAAGGTTCCCCTGTATTTGATGGAGCCAATGCCAGCTGGCTCCAAGACCGACCTGCTGCTGGCCAAGGCCGAGCCCATCAGCGATGCTGGTGGTGCCTCTGCATTTGAGGGGAGGGGAAAGTTACTGTGCAACAGCGTTCAGAGAAGAGGAGATTGAGAATACATGAGAAACACAGCCCCACCCACACCAAATTCAGTGAAGGAGAGGGACAAGGTGCTCCAGGTGCCAGAGCAGAGTTTCCCCTGCAGCCTGTGGTGGGGAGACCATGGTGGGTCAGGCATGCAGCCCATGGAGGTCCATGGGGGAGTAGATATCCCTATGTGCAGCCTGTGGAGGACCCCAGTTCCAGCACAGGTGGATGTCTAAAGGAAGCTATGACCCTGTGGGAAGCCCACGTTGGAACAGGCTCCTAGTGGGTCCTGTGGCCCCATGGAGAGAAGAGCCCACACTACAGCATGTTTGCTGGCAGGACTTTGTCCCCCGTGAAGTATCCACACTGCAGCAATTTGTTCCTGAAGGACTGCACCCTGTGGAAAGGGACCCATGCTGGAGATGATGAACTCAAGCAGTTCATGATGAACTGCAGCCTGTGGGAAAGACTCACATTGGAGAAGCTTATGAAAAATTGCCTTCTATGGGAGGGACCCCATACTGGAGCAGAAGAAGAGTGTGAGGAGTCCTTCCTCCTCAGAAGAAGGAGCAGCAGAGGCAATATGTATGAACTGACAGCACTCTTCGTTCCCTGTCATCCTGTGCCACTGGAGGAAGAGAAAGAGAACACGGGGGGTAAAGGTGAGCCTGGGAAGAAGGGAGGAGGGAGGGGACAGTGTTTATAAGATTTGGGTTTATTTTTGATTATCTTACTCTGATTTGCTAATTAATAAATTAAACTAATTCCCCCGAGTTGAGTTCATTTTGCCTTTGATGATAACCGGTGAGGAATTTCTTCTTGTCCTTATCTTGACCCATGAGCCTTTTGTAGTATTTGCTCTCCCAGTTCTCTCCCCTAAGAGTGGCTTTGGTGTGTACCTGGCATCTGGTCAGGGACAACCCACCAGAGTAGTATATTCAAATTGTTATTCAATGTACAAATTGCATTATGTTCTGGCCAGTAATTGAAGGAGAAGGGTTTGGTGGGGGAAAATTATAGGTTCTTGCTTAGGAACAGTCTCTAGTAACTAGTCTATTTTTGGTAATTGTATTTTCCCTCTATTAAAATAAAATATAAGGAGAAATTGTTAAAAGGATGCCATGTTTGATGTCACTCAGTGACTTTTGCTGCATCTTGGGACAGAGATTTGCCACATGATATTCAATAGCCATTTCATTTGTGAAAGGTGCCTTTTTCTCAAGATACAAACTGAGTACAAACTGAGTACTGCACTGTGGGGGAATGCAGCCACCCCCTTACAGTTTGCAGAGGTTGGGTCTGGTCTACATATGGAGCCAGGAATTCTGCACTACAAATGTTTGTCATCTATTCGTTTTTTCATCTCCTATTAGCATCCTAACCCTCTCATAGCATGCTTGACCTGGTGTTTTGCTTGTATGAGTTACATGGGAGAAATACAGGACTTCAGCAGCTTGAACTAGCTATCCAATGCATATCATCACCTTCACAGAAGATTTTGAAAAGAAAAGAAGAAATAAGATTCATGGCTGATGAAAATATATTCAAAATCAGTGGACCCATAAACACATCTCTGTTCTAGATCATTTCAGATTTGACACTTTCACAGGGTATGGTCTGTAGAGAAATAGCCTTAAAGTACTAATAACCCCAAACTCAGCTTCATGCTGCCTCACTCATGCATTCATGAGGTCTCACTGTCATTCAAGGGGTCCACAAGGACACTCATCTTTGATTGCAGAAGTACAGATTTACTGAATATTGTCTGTAAAGGATTAGTAAAAATGCACCCCCTCTACTCAAATATGGATTTAAACCCTGCACCAGGGCTCTCTACTGAAAAGAGAACTCAAACATATGTGACATCTTACTGTGGGCTCAGCCTCTCATTTGGATAGGAGTTCCTAAAAATCATAGCTCTTCCTAGACATGGCTACCTTTAAACAGCTCTACAGCTAGCAATGTGGACTGAGAAGTACAGATGTTGGAAATTGTCATTCCAAAAACCTACTTTGAGCCTGCTCCTAAATTTTTGTGGGAGGCATTGTCAGTGTATACCTTTCTTTATAAAGATGAAGTGAGCAGAGAGTGTGGCTGCAGGAATGCAGGTATTTTCCAAGGAAAGGGAGGAAAAAAGCCATGCAACAGTACAAGAGTCTGCTAATGAGGTCACACTTCACTCAGTGCAACGGGAAATACAATTTTCTGATACTTAAAGGAAATTGTTAATATAATAAGACTTTTATCAAAGATTAGTTTGAAATGGAAGTTGCTAATAAGAGGATAGAAAGTAACTAGAACAGTAAGGGAAACGTATTGTAACAGCAACTTTCACATAATTTGAAGACTTTTGTTCTTTCATGTCACATTAGTGACTTTCATATACCTTTTTGCAATTTTCATATGGTATTAGTGGCATTTGCGTCTTAGGAGCAACTTTTCATATATGATCTCCGAGAGACTTTTGGCATGTGCTGGCAGCTTTCATATTTTATTTAGGATTTTAACTTACTGTCAAATGTTCCACTCCACAAAGATGAAAAGGAACTCATTGATGCTGCATTTCTTAAACTCCTTAATAATAGGGTAGATAACAATAGCTGCAGTTTGAGGAAAAGAAAATCCCACACCTTTGTTGCATTTTGGGGAGCAGCCTGTGTGGTCCCTGAAACCTGCAGCTACGTAAATGGAAAATTATATTTTATGGTTAATTATAATTTCTAGGAAGGTGGCCCCTGAAGCTCTCCCAGAAAATAAATAGAAAAGGAATCAGAAAGTTTGTTGTTTTTCTCCCTTGAGCAGACTATTCATCCCACTGTAAGACCGTGGAGAGAATGAATGATGGAATATTTGACTGATGTAATTTATGGTGCTCCATATGACAGCCTATTTCAGAGTGCTTGAGGTTTTTACAGTCTCTGGTAGTAGTACCTGCTGCTGAAACAAGAGATTACTCTCCTTGGACAGACAGTAATTTAATAGTACAACTGTGTAGCTAGCCACCTCCTACTGTATTTCACCACCCACTCCAGTCAGTTTTTGATAGATAGGCCTCAGCACTTGGAATATGAAGCACTATGTATCCTGCTTGCAGTCTTAGGAGATACATCAAGGGTGAAAAACTGGAAAGAAAATAAATAAATAAAAGTATTGACAAAGTCAAGTAAGCACTGGTTCCCAGTTCTGTTGTTTTTGCTGGAACTGTACACTGAAAGGAGGAAGTGTTCACTGTATACTGGATGCTGTTAGGTTTTCAGGCATATGGTCAACACTGGCAAGGTTTCTGGTCTTGGTTGTTTGTCTTGTTTGTTTCTTTGTTTAGAGTATTTGACCACAAAATTATCTCAGTTCTCAATAAAGTTACATTTTAAGAATCAATCTAAAAATATTATTGTGCCTTTTCACCAATATATAAAATGCTGCTTACTCTGTGTATAAAAGCAAAGTGAATTGGAATCTGGCAGGTTAAAAAAGGAATTGTTTTCCTCCAAGGGCCGCAGTCCCAAACTGCAACTCTCAGACTTTGATACACTTACAGGCATTCAGTGTGTCTCCCCTAGTCTGTGTAGCAAGGCGGTCAGTGTCCTCATAGAAGACTGCAGAAAGGTTTTACTACCAGGGCTGGAGGTATCCCCAGCACAGTGGGGTTTCCCTGCTGTAGTTGGGGCGGCTGAATGGGGCTTGCATCATCTTTTCAGACACCGTGCTACAGGGTGAAACCAGCAGTGGGCTCTATTTAAGGTGCTGGGCAGAGCCCCGCCAGGCTTAGGGAGCAGCTGTGTGTCAAGGAGCGTCAGGTAACTGGAGGTGCCTCCAATGGCTGTTCACAACTAATTTCTCCATTTCTCCCCTTTTCCTTCTCTCCAGAGAGGCTCAGGGCTGAGCTCCTGCAAAAGTGTGGCAGTTGGAGCAGTTACAACTCCACTGGATAATTTGTCTCTTCCACTCAAAAGGTTTCAAAGCCCATAACTCCAAACTACAAGCAAGATCATGGCACTGTTGGAGACATGCCATTGCACAGGTGAAAATCTTTGAATTAACCAGATAATGGAAAAAAAGAGGAGCTTCTGTAACTGCAGCTATGACATGGCAAGGAAGATGTCTGTCCTGGTCCTTGTTGGAATAACTGTCCCAAATGATTTAAAAAGCCCAGGAAAGTTTCCCACCTATTGAGACCAGCATCAGCTAAATGGTGAGTTCATAAATGTCCATCTCCCCTGTCCTGGCCAGAGAAAGCTTTCGTTGGGACAGCTAATATATAATCCCCCAGCTGTCAGTCTGTTTTACACCATGGAGGCAGGCAAGGTACTTGTACCCTGTTTCCTAGGACCATCAGTTCTGAGCCTTCGTGAGTGAAGGCAAACCAGGTGTAAGGTGGAATGGTCATTTGCCTGATGAAGAGCTTCACTCTTCCTGGCTGTGCTAATAGCAAATACACTTCTCTCTGACTACTACCTCGTGTTCCTTTTTCATTTCTTGAAACTACTTAATTCTAGCCTTTCCAGCCACACCACAGGAAAAAAAAGCCTTTTAAAATAGCCAGGGGAGTTCTCCCAGTGCAAATGGTCCCATGAATATTTATTCATGGTAGGATTTGCTTCGCTTTTTGTGAGCATTTCTGTGAATAAATTCTTACTCCAGATCTAACTAGATATTTGTGACTTAGCAAAAAGCCATGTAAATCAATGGATTTTATTTGCAAGAGTCTCTGTGAATCCTTCCTCTCCCTTCTCTTTCCCCCCCTTCCCCCACTTTAAATTTGTCTCTTGGCTCCATACTCAAAAGGAAAGGAACAAATATGCTTTTTTCACCTCTTGCACACACACATATCAGCAATTGATTAAGAATGGGACAGGTCAGAGTAAAAAAATCTTGGACAGCTGCCGGTATAATTTGCTCCTAATAAGGAGGGGAAGGAATATCCAGCAACATTTATTCTCTGAGGATGCCATCCAGCATCTGCCAATCACTTCTGCAAGGATCTGAGTGCTCGCAGGCCCCACTGAGCTCAGGTGGGCTGAAGGGTTCCCAGGTGTGCTCAGCAGCTTGCAGAATCAACCCTTTGGTGCATGGCAGCAGGAGCAAAGCTGGGTTCTCAGCCGCTGCCACCGGGGAGGCTGTGCTATCAAACAATCCTCCCTGAATAAAATCTGGGTTAAGTCTTCAGCCTTCTGCGGTCATGGTGCTGGGATGTCCTCACGCAGGGAACTGGCTTTAGGCTAAGAAGAGCACACTGAGCCCCTCATCCAGGCACAAGGCAAACCAGGAGCTTTTCTTCACAGGCTCCCTCTCTGCTTATTGGAAGTGTTCACGTCCTCAGTGCTGCAGCCAGGTCTCCTCGAGCTGGCAAGTGTGCTGCAAGCTCTCTGCTAATAAAGCCCTTGCTGCAACTCTGAGTCCTTAGATCCTGTTTACAATCTCCCAAAAGGTTTTTTTCACTTTCCCTTGGTCCAACCAACCCATGTTATGTTTGGTAGTGCATCTCCCAGTGTTACTTTCTAGAAGCCTAGGTTTTCCATGCTCCCTTCTCGCCCTTTCCAGCCTGTATCCTGCTTTTTATTACTGCTGTCCTCTCAGATGCCCTTGAACACTCAGGAAATTTTTAAATTCCCTTTTGCCTGCCTAATCCACCACTCTTTGTACCTCCATGTAAATATGGCCTAAAATACTCCCCCTTGTGCCTCTGACCCTGATTTCCAGCTTTCTAGTCACTGTATTTTCTTTGTTTCTTTTGCAGCTCTTAAAGAAGCAAAATCCAGGCCCAAATGCTCTTTCTCCTGCCTTCAACTCTCTATCTCCTGCCTTCTGCCTGTAGGGAAGAACCCCAGAACTGCGTTGATGCTGTATTTTCAATATCAAATTCACTGTTACTTCAGGAGAGAACTAATAAAAGTGAAGATTTTAAACAATTTAAACTTAATTTATTTAATTACTGAATTCTAACAGAGCCTTTTGGATTTGGACTATCCTGTTCAAAGAGTGTTCTCTGGAACACTCTAGCAATTTTAAGAGAGATCAAATGCCATTCTCTGAGAGTAATGTCCTTGCTACAGACTTTCACTTTATATTTTAGATCAACTTTCCCCTCAAAAAAACCTCTGCTTATTCACACAATTAATAGTTTTGAAAACTGAACCCTGTTTGTTAGCCACAGGGCAGCCTGGCTGCAGGCACCAGCAAAACAATAAATACCTTATATTTCCTGACCAGAGGCTCTTGAGTCTGACTTGACATGATAAACAGCAGGGTCTAGATGGCTAGTCATATCTCCTAAATTTGCCTTGCTTCGGCAAACAGATAACATTTGTGCTAGATTTAGATGTTTTGAATCCTTTTTTCACTGTGCTAACTTTCTTCTTCCATAAGATCCCTAAAGAGCAGGGATTTTTCATCTCACCTGGATGTTCTTGAGAGAGGATGCAAATTTGACTGGGCCAAATTCAACATGGTAATCCAACAAAAAAATGCCATGTTTGTGGCATCAAGATGGCACAAGTTTATCAACACTAGGCTCCCTATTTTCATATTCTTAAATGGGATTTCAAGGTGAAATGCCACGCTCTACTCATGTCACTACTTCTGATCAGCGTACAAGCCCCACAGGCTGGGTCTTAACTGCTGATTATAGGCAAGGATTGAGGCTGGGTATTAACTACGTGAAGTGACACCCAAGTAGCAATGAGAAAAATATTCATGTGAATTATATGAATATTTGTGGCATGTCATATTCCATGACAGCCATTTGAGCTCGGGAATGCTGCAATGGGCTGCGACATGATGTCACTGACTCTGCTTTGGTTGTACCAGGGAAATGCTACTCTGTTGGCCAGAAATATAAATGCAATGTTATGAAATGCCTTTTGATCCTACCCACCTCCATATTAGAGTGCTAGCAGTTTCCTCAAAGTTCTCC
Organism: Motacilla alba alba; assembly: GCF_015832195.1. Lineage (NCBI taxonomy): Eukaryota > Metazoa > Chordata > Aves > Passeriformes > Motacillidae > Motacilla > Motacilla alba. Next base: position 96,021,357 of record NC_052016.1, on the reverse strand, counting down.
ATTCTGAAATTAATTTGAAATCCTTTCTGTTCAGTGATAATTCTTAATGTTCTAAAAAATATGCATTGACATCAGATGTTGCTGCTTGTTATTTCTATTATGATAAAAATACATATTAAAAATTTGATATCTTCTTTCTAGTTTATTCAAATACAGAGAAATAAAATTTAGAAAGCATCCATAAATTTTAGAAACCACCCACTTATTCTGCAAAAAACTGAGTCTCTCAGATTATCCTTCCTTATTTCCACCTCCTGCAATCCCTCCTGTGCCTGCTTTCTGCTACCAGTTCAGGCAAGACAGGAATGCCCAATAAAATACTTCCATGGTGTTTGAAGCAATGTGCCTTTAGAAGGTTCACAGTATCTGCACATCTTCAGCTTCTGAGACTTTCTAAATCCTGCTAGTAAGTCTTGGTTCTAATTCCTGTGCGTGTTTTTTAACCCCCCAAGTTTAAAGAGCAAAATATTTTTTCTTTATTATTACAACGACAAAGAAAATGGTATAAAATCCTCAAGGAGCAGCTGCTCTGCAAGGACATTATGAGTGTCCATGGTACGGCTGCAGCATGAGCATCTGTCACTCAAGAAAATGTCATCTTGCCCAACCAAATCCCTTGTGCAGTCAGAGTGGAGAAAGCACTTGTTTAGAAAGGTTTATGGGCTGACGTCTGTTTGAATGAGTAACATCTGGGCCAGGATGGGCAGGATGCACATTCCTGTTTGACCAAGCCACTGCATCTTAATAGCAAAAGGTGTTCTTTAACTGAAAGGAAAACAAATGTCACCACTTCCACATTTTTAAATCACATTATTTTCTAAGTCTCATTTGGAAATAAATCCAGCTTTCACAAAAAAGCATCGATAATCTTTAGGCATCATGGTTTATCATTTGCAATAAAACCACAGCAGATATTTCAGACAAATATCATGTTATTTTTCTTGGACATGTTAATCAAATCAACTCTTCAGGAAAAAAACCAAAAAACCCTGCCTATTAAAAACAATAGCTTGCACAGAAGTGGGAGCTGAACAAGGCTTTCATTTGTGTGGGAACAAAAACACCAGATTCAGGAATTACTTATGATATCAAGTTATAATATGTACCTAACTGTCAGACTATAAAGCACAAATATTATTAGATCATGTGAAAATTATGGGTGTTACAGAACGAAGATTTTTTAATTTTAAATGGCTTGAGAAAATCTCACCAGTGCAAGTCTAATACTCATATAAATCTACTGATTTTACCATTGTAAATCAAATTCTACCTCCTTAAGTAGGGCTAATCAGCACTAATTAAGGAAGTTTTCTTATTTTGCTCTCACGTTTAAAGATTACCTTTTCAATCTTTATTATATATACAGCAGTTGCTTTGCTAGCATGTGCCACCGTAGGTTAAAAAGTACTCAGCAGAGTGATTTGTCTGTTTCATATTTTGGCTTTGTTGTTGAAAATTTTTCATTTGCTTTTGCTTTGAAGTGCAGAGCAGCACCCTTTCACTCACCCATCTTTTTTTTTTTTTTTTTTTTGAAGGCAAAATGTAAATCACAAGAATTTATTTTCTTTGTTAACAAACATTTCTTCGTGGGGTTTTTTTCACCTTTAGATATAACTTTTAAAAAGATACGAATTAAATCAGGCTTTTATCAGTTTTCCCAGAGGAATTTCACCTTCATTTACAGAGACAATGTTATGCTTTTCTCCATAGTTTCAAAGAATTAACAGAAAAATGGAAAATGGGGATAAGACTGATTGCTAGATCACTAGCTGGTGATCTAATAGAGCTGTTGATGCTTCTGTGACATACCTTGAAGGTGTGTCAAGGTGGCATGTGTATACCTGGATATATGTGTGACACTCTCCATACACCACACGTCCAGATATAGAACACTTCTGCCACGAGAAATCTTTCACTTTAAAATAAACCCCATACTTTTCACCAAAAGTTTTTGCAATTCCATGCTAAAGATTATGAGGTGCTTTTTCTGCAGAGCTCTGATCAGCAGATTTGATATATGGGTATAGATCAATTTTTTCTTATGGCAAATCTATATGTTATTCTACTTCTTCATTTGGTACTATTTGCTGAGTGGCTGTTACTTGGGAGCAAAGGTCAGTATCTTGCTGTTGGAGCAGCCGAATAATCTTTTACTCCTCATAAGGGTAGTCAGAGATATTAAATCACAGTTGACGTACCTGAAGCACAGCAACTTCATCCATATTTTATCTGCTGTAAATTTAATACCACAGCACTTTTTAGGGTGATGTATTTATTAACTGGCTGTGGATGAGCAGTACAGAAATTCAGTTTGTTCAGGAAAATAAAATGAAGACACTCTGACAAGTTTATGAAGTAAGCACAATAGCTATTTATTACTTTTTAAACATGCAGTGCACCTAAATGTTTTTAGCAGTGTTTGCCCAAATAAATGAATAAAGACTTCCCAAATCATCTCTGTTTACTTTTCTTTTGAATTTTAATAAAGTTTTGCCTTATTTTTAAAAGCACATGCTAGCTTCCTTCATAATAAAATGCATTCTTTATGGAAATAAACATAGCTAAGTGTTCAGATAAGCTGGAGAGGGGCATTGTGGGAAGAGAAACAAATCATTCACAGCATACTGTATATTAATCCCATCTTTTCCATTTTTGGTTCTAATTTATTTTGTTCTTTATATTCTACTACCACCAAAATAAATGAAGCCATGAATACAATAAGTTTTTAAGTGCAAGTACCCGCCTTCTACTGGCTTCTATTGCATTTGAATAGCACTTATTATTTTTATTCAGTGTTACTCTTTGTATTTCTCACGGTAAATAATTCACATGACTTTTTCTTTTCTTGTAACCAAGATATCCTTATGTTTTCATGCAATTGGAAAAAAAAATCAATCTAGATATTTCCATCCTTCATTAACCATGACTTCCATCTTTTTATAACATGGCAAAGAAAAGTATTTAGATGCTAAGAAGGCATGCTATACTGCCAAAAAAAAAAAAAAAGGCGGCTGTGCCTTTAATGCGTCTGTATAAAAGTGCTCATGATTTAGTTCATGATCATCAAAACCTGATGACCAACTTGGTCTGGAAATAGTCAGATTTTGCTTACAGCCACCCCAGAAACATGCCACGTATGGTGTGGTGGATTTGGAGACCACAGTTACATCAGAGGAATGTCACTGGAGAGCATGAGGAGCTGCCTGTGTTCTCCAAGTGACAGAGGACTGTGTGTGCTTGCTGCTCAAACTCTGAAGGGACATCCTCTGCAAATCAAGCATCTGGGGCTGTAAGTGCACTTTAGATGTCATTTCTGAAGAGTGATATTCTGTTTTTCTAGGGTTGTTCATAAAAAGGATGAGTCAAATGACTACAGCAGCTCTTTACCACTCTTTTGGCTGCAGTATTTGTTTTCTTGGGACAGTCCATGAAAAAATAGCTACACAACACTGTAGCTTCTTGTTCTTTGCCTGCTGCATCATCAAAAATTTGGTTATTCAGGCTCTTGGAGATAAGAGACCAAACAACAAGACCACTCTCTCGAACGCTGCCCATGCTGAGGTAGATAATTAGGCAAGTCCTTATTTGTGCCAAAAAGACAAGAACAGAAAAAGAAATCCACAGGAAGGGATGCCTCAGACTGAATCTCCAATTTACCTCAGGAAGTCTGGAATACTTTTCATTTTTCTGCCTCCAGGTTTATGCAGAAAAGGACTCATCTGCATTCCTTTTGCATGATATTGTGTTGATCTCCATCCCTTTCACAGATCTTGACTGCACGATCACCTCCTCTTTCTCACTGTTCAGTGCTTGCTGCAGTTTATTCCCCAAGGACCCTTATTATTAAATGTAATCTCTCATTCTCACTTTCTTTTTTCCCTTTTATTTCAGGTTCTCTGACCCATTTACTCCCTTGCATCCTCCTTAAATTTCTCACAGAATTTTTTTCTGGTCCATGTCCCAGAGTAGAATTTAGCAGTCCATTGGTAGCACACTGAGGCCAAAGAGAGAATGCCCTTTGGTTTCAAGGGGTTTTGGATTACCAGCTAAGCTTCCATGACCACTTGTCTTCTCTGTTGTAAAGCTCAACATGAGTATTATGCTACAGAAAGCATCACAGCAGAGAAGCTGGGTGGCTCCACAGGCTCAGAGCGGAAGGCTATAACCATATATTCATCTGCCAGTCAGAGAAGGGAAACCCTGGGGCAAAACTTGCACAAAATAAGCCCCATTATTCAGACTGCAAAGGGAAGGAAAACCACAAGAATTCTGCATTCAGAACTGACATTCCAGCAAAGAGTGCTGGCACTGAATAATACTACTACATAATAATAGCAATAATATTTGTACATAATTTATCATTATACACTACAAACTCAGCTCAAATCCCAGTACCATGCTATTCTCTTCCAGCTCCATATCCTCCTCCTGCTATACTCTTTTTATTGGCTTACATGTGCTGTGGAAATTAGTTTTATTCTAATTTGGAGCCTTTGAGGAAAGGCTGAAAAAGCATGTACTAGTCCATAGTCATTAAAAAACTCAAATGACAGTATTTCATCCTGCTTTTGAGGCTAAAATATTAGGATTTGAAACATGAATCACACAGCTTAGTTGAGGCTGTGAAGAAGCTTAGGATCACAGCGTTGGTTAAAAATAAGCTTTAATACATAAAGCTGAGGAAGAGGAAACATAGCAAATACCTCAGAAGTCAAAGCATAGCTATGGAGCAGCTCTGAGTTTGTGCATACTCTATTGCTCTGTTTTTAACCCAAATACTGTTGGGAGCCACCAAAGGGGAAGGTGGAGAACCTGGCATATTTAGAGAGAGGTGATGGGCAGCATGTAAAGGAAACTGTGTGCAATAGGTCATAAAGAGTTAACTGTTTGCAATGTCTTTCATTTTGCAGAATAACAAATGATATATTGCTTCACAGTCTCTCACCATTCCTTTTCTAAAATATTTTTTTCCTTTCCCATGACTTACAAATCCCATATTGGCAAACAAAATTGAATTTTACAAAACATCCAAGTGGTCCATACTGAAATGTCCCTTGCAGTGTCCTAAGCTGCAAGTTGCTCTGAATCTTCTATGGTTTAAAAACAATCTGAAACCAATTCCCACAGTGGCACACATCAGCTTATATATAGTGAAGGGAAAAAGAGGAAGAAAAACACATCTTCAATCTTAGCTTAGGAAACATTAGGAAAGGTGCTATCAGTGCTTCTCACAGGATCAAGTCTCATCTCTGCTCCAGACTGATCCTGGGCTACCCATGGCTTGCAGAACAGTGAGTTTTGTCAGGGTCATCCTGTCTCCTTTCCCTCTGAACAGCTCTGTCCCTCTTTCTTGCTATTGGCCATTTGCAGAAGCCATGTCAAAAGGCTATTATGAATCTGCACAAGGGAAGGCCATGAAAACTACACTCTGGAGAGCTGAATTTCAAAAGCTCAGTTAATTCCCCAGAGGAAGCCTAAGGTAAAACAATAATCATCACCTTGTTCCCCTCCCACCCGTTGGAGCACAAGTTCCTGATTATCTGGCTGGCTGCAGTGAGCAGAGGTTATGCTGCTGCTGCTTCGACCTCCTTCTCAGCCAGTGCCACTCAGCTCCTTCTCAAAACAGCATGAAGCCACCTGATTCTAGGGCTGCATTTAAAAATAGTATCCATTTATCTTTTTCTTTCTTTTTAAAGCAAACTTCTGCAATATACATTGATATTTATAGCTTAGATCCAGGCAGCACAGTTGTAATTTAGGGAGAATACCTGAGGTGCAATACTGATCATTTCTGCAATAGGCAGCCCATTGTTTGCAAAATTAAGGCACCAGAAAAATGGTAGCAAAAGAAGAATGTAAGTATCCAGCTTGCTGATCTCAACTCCATTTGCACTCCTCTGCTCTGAGTGAGTTCCTACAGGGAGGAGAAGGGGCTTAAAGGCATAGTCCTCAGACAATAGCACTCTCAGAATGGTTAATTATAGTACAAAGCCCTAAGAAACTTAAGTGGATTTTGCATGGCTTTATGGAAAGTGGAAACTATTCTCTTCACCATTTGCCAAACCACACACATATTACAGCATAACAGATAGAGTTTCAGGGCTTTCACAAAACCAGGTTACACATCAATTTAATTTATTTCCCTTGGTGTGTGACAGTGTGACACAAAAAGCTCTTGACCACATCCAATACACCCTACACAGCAGACACCTGGTATGGCCTCCGTAATTTTTTCTTTGATGCTAGGTCATGCCAAGTTTTTAATATCCACAGTAGAAAGGGAAACTAAACTTTTGTGAATGTCTTTCCAACAGCACTCCTCAAGGGAAAACCTTTCTCAGCCACGTGTCCAAACACCCTGCCACATGGAACAAGAGAGAAAATTACTATCTTGATCCACAAGCTCATATTTGTGTTCTTGTTAACCACTAAGGTTATACCTGTGGTCTTTCATCCAAAAAGGCAACCACAGAGGAGACTATAAGCTGGAGTGTTATTTGCATCTCATTCTTCCTTTTTAGAGTTAAGCTGGAGACATGGTGAAAATTAGGGTTCTGAGCATTATGATTTCAAGATTTACAGTTGAATGGAAGAGACGGAAAAAAGGTGAAAAAGCTAATACATAGAGACATAGTTTATGGACAGCCACAGTGCTTTGGGAAGGCCAGAGCTGCTGAGTAAACTATGCAGCCTTCATTAATGAACTGCTAAAACTATTAAAGAGTCCCCTGCTGCCATCCAGGACTTGCTACCTGAGATCTTATTTCAGCTTAGATATGTGTGCAACAGATATATGTACAGATGGGGAAAATTTTGAAGAGACTCAAATCACTATCCTGAAAAGACCTCTTCTCTGGGCTTATTTAGCCTGTAAGAGGAAGGCTCAACGGGAGACCTTGCTGTTCTCTACAGTTGCTCTCTACTCTGAAAGGAGTAGCCATGAAGGGGTCAGATTCTTCTGTCAAGTGACAAGTGATAGGATGACAGTAAATGACTGCAAATTTTACCAGGGAAGGTTTAGATTGGATATCAGAAAATATTTCTGCCCTGAAAGGATTGTTAGGCATTGGAACAGGTCACCTGAAAAAATAGCTAAGTCACCACCATCTCTGGGGGTATTTAAAAGATGTGCAGATGTGGCACGAGTTTAGTGGCTGGGAACATGATTTAGTGGCGGACTTGGCAGTGCCAGGTTAATGGTTGGACTTGATGATCTCAAAGGTCTTATCTAATCAAATTGATTCCATGGTTCTGTAAGTAAATAATCCTACTGAAGTAGTTTATTCAAAAGGACTAGTTAGTGAATAAAGGTAAACTCTGCATGTGAATCCTTTCAAGGCCATTGCTTAGTTGTAACAGGGAGGAGGTATCTGATGGGAGGCAACCAACAGGGAATGCAGAACCTAAACCACAAAAGCTGTCCTTTAGGATACATGAGGTTCACTGAAAGTCTGGGACCAATACTTAACAGTTTGTGGCAGACTGTGAGTGCCCAAGGATTTGCTAACTAGATAGGCTTCTTATAGCTCCTAAAATAGACACAGGTTGCTGTACATGTAAATAGAACAGTTATTTTGGTTAAATAGAGCTTAACTGTTTCTGATACAGTCATTTATTTGTCAAGTCTGTTTTATGTTAATTTAATTATAAGAAAATTGAAAAGTGTGATACATAGCTAAGCCCTTAAGGCTGGTTAATCTATTTGGATTGTAACAAATATAATTTTTATTAGCTCAGCCTATTTGGATGGTAACGAGCCTAACCTTTCAGTAGACATTACAGACTCTGAATTATAGTCTATTTTATGTAAAACCAGCATTTAGTTCAACAAAAGAAAAGCTTTTTTTTTCTGGCATTGTGTAAAGGAGTTGCTGTATTAATGGGGATGTAGTAGGAACCAAGAAGTAAGGGTTCCCTCCTTTCTGAACCTGCATGGAAAAGTGCCCAGGTAAGTCATAGGGGCAATAGTAAATCAGAATCTGAAGATGTATTTTTCTTTTTTTTTTTTTTTTGAAAATGACCATAAGGAAAAATATTGCTATGGGCATGAAAAAAAAGTAACCAATCGCTGTCCAAGTAAAATCTTTCCCTGCACAATTGGGAGAGAATCAAAATAAATCAAATCAACACCCCTAGCCAAATGAAATCCATCTGAAATAAGTGAACTAAACCAAGATAAACTGGCAAACAAATAATATAGAGGTATTGCCTTAATTTTTAAGAAAAAATTCCATGTTTGAAACTCACTAATCATTTTAGATTGCTTCAGGCAAAAACGTCCTTATACTTACTCAGAGTTTTCACATTCTAAATAAAATGAAAAATGCCCTGCAAAAGTTGAGGTTCTTCTTAGACTACCATTGTGTAACTTCTGACTCCCTTCTTGAAGTGGAAGTAAGGCTTTCTTTATGTTTCAGAACACTTGAAACTCAGATTCCTTAAAAAAATCCCAAATCACTATAAAGCCCTCTCAGAATGTCCCAGTGGGGACAAACCCAATCCAACTTGTGAAACTTGTGGAAGTGCATGCTTTCACTAGAAGTTCTTTGTGAGACTTGGTTGGGGTATTCTGAGCCTGAGCAGCTGTAGCCTAAACTGCTGCTCTCATGAGCCTGGTGTTGCCATGCTGGTGTGGAGAGAGGGAATGTGCAAGAGGGACATGCACTTTTCCTTTTACCATATTTCAAGCATCTATATAAGGATGCTGTATTATATGAAGAAAATATTGCTTCACTCTTAAGCATTCTTTGCATTTCTCATGACAAAGAGAACGGTGGACTGTATGAGTGTTGATCAACCATTTCTAACTGGAACCAAGAAACTGTCTTGGCAATGTTGATGGAACATTAGACATAGACCCATTATTACTGAGGATAAAAGTTTCCAAATATGTGATTTTCTTTTCAGAGAAAGTAAAAAAAAATTAATAACCAAAACCCAAATGAAAAATAGATGTGTCAACTAGTGCAGTTTTTTGGTAAGAGGGAAGGGAGCTCACATTTATTATACGGAGTTTTGACTTTCCCTGCTATGTACGCCATATTGACAAGTGTAAGAAATGTGTATGAAATTGTAAAAAAGAATAATTGATACCTGAAGTGGTTTAAAAAATTCTTAAATTTTGAAAATTTCAGGGGGAACTTATGCTTCATGGAGATAACAGATTGCTTTCTAAATATATGAATGATTGGAGTTTTCTAAAACTCTTAAAAGAGAATGTTCATTTAATTGAATTTTAAGGAGAACCACAATGCAAGAATTAATTGAGGGTGAAAGAGTGAACATAGTGGACAGAAATGCTGTTCTATTTAAGCAGTTCTGATAACTGTATTTTTCATTAGAACAGTTATTTTTAAAAATGGATGACCAAGAAGGTGCAGAGTTTAGAATGACAGCCCTGATATGAAAATGGTTTCTGCTGGGTTCTTCCTCAGGGCTGTGGAAAAGATTCAGAAAGAGAAGGTGAAAATGATACTGAGATAGTGAAGAAGACTGCTGGAAAGGGTGTCTGAGGTCAGATGTCAACAGCAGTGGAGAAGGAAAACCTGAAATCACAGACACAATATATTTCCATCATTTATTTTTTCTCAACAGCAGATTGGAAGAAGTGCAGCCTCATTTCCAAACAACATGACTTCAGTGATACCCCACATAACCAATGCCCTCTCACCCTCCAGGTTCCAAGGGAAATAAAATGCAGAAGAAACTACTGAAGCCTCTCCCCACATGCCATGAATGTAACTTTGCAAAGCATCAACTTTCTTTGCCTACTTTATTTAGAAACAAGCTGCAGGCTCTGCTCAGGATACCACTCCGAAAAATTTATATTTTTCAACCAAGGCCTATAAAACAGTAGAACAAATTTTCAATCTGTGAATGGACTGTACTTATTTCTCCAGACCTTTTTAGTACTTTTAGGTCAGCTTTGGGCTTTTTATTTTGGAAATATGACCTTTTTATTATAAACTGCAGATCTTTGCAGTGCGGCATTATTTCTTGGAAACTTGGAAGAGGCTTCCCTGCTTCTTCTTTCCTGTTTTTTATTACATTACTTGTAGTCTGAAATAGATCTTTATTTATAATTCTATCGAAGTCATAAACAGTGAGCTAAATATGAAGTCTTTTAGTAAAATAGATGTCTCCAATAAATGGGACACTATCCAAAATGTCTTACTCTGCCCTCCATAAAACCTGAAGAGAAACTTCAATGGAAAATCACAATCCAGTAAGCTCATATCCTACCTTACTATGAACAGCTGTCCTACTTAAAGCAATATTTGCACATTTTTTTCCTTAGGTTGCATAACCACTCCTTCTATCCCAAAGCACATATACAGTAACTGCAGTACAGCTGTACCACCTGTAATCCTACACACAAGCACTTATGTTCCCAGTATTTTCACAAGACAATATTTAGCTATTCAAATTTTTGCAGGGTTTTACTTCCTTTGTATCAACCCACTCACCATGGAACTGCTCACCTCAGGAAGATTTTAGCAGTGTTGTTAATAACCAGGAAGTCACTTAGCAAAGAAATTGTGCTGAAGTAGATAATTTACTAACACCAAATTTTATCTATCAAACCAAATTTTATGTATCAAAAAATTATTGCCTTGAGTTATGGCAAGTTAATTCACAGTTGTACATTCTGTGCCACGCTACCTCTTTGCCTTTTTGGAAGGTAGAGGACGAATTAGCTCTCTGCCTACACTTTGGTGTATTTGTATATGCTATGGCCAAATAAGTTCTTCACATTGTTATGAAACAAACTACTATTGGTACTCCAGGAAACCATAAAATCCAAGATCTGAGATCACTGTTTGTTGCTGAGTGGCAGCGTGGTGCTTAAGCTCTCTGCATAGGCAGGATTTATAGTTTTATATTATGGCTCTGAGCCTCCATATCTACCTGGTCTCCCTTCTCAGCGTGATTTCTGTTGAATAAGCCATGCTGTTTGGGTACCTCCTGTGGGGGCACAATGGACGAGCAGTACTGTTTGCTGGTCATCTCAGAAACTCTGCTGGAACAATCTTTCGAGTTAACATGTTCACAACAGCTGGCTGCAGACATGTTGTCTGAGAATTATGGATGACTGCTATAAATTCATGAAAGAGAAAGCTGCTATTGAAAATAATATTGGCAAATATTCATGCATGTTTGAATGCAGGCAAGTGGGTTTCTTAATTAGCAAACCTTGCTTAGATTTCATTATTTCATTAGGACCTTACAAATGTCATAATGAAAGAGTTTGCTATGGTACCACAATCTGAAACTTTTCCTTGGATTTGGTTTTCTTTGTGCCTTGTTCCCTCAGGACACGCTTACTCAAACCTTATCACTCAGTCTCTGTTATGATTTCTCTTTATTTCTCATATATCTAAGTAAAGTAATGAGCTGGTTTTACTATTGAGTCAGCAAAAACTTTGCACTTTCCCAGATGGATCAACACCTGCCAGCAGGATGAGGAATCTCAGACAAACACTGCTAAAAGTAAAAAGAAACACAGTTGTGATTGGTGATTGAAAAATATAATGTACTTTGATTCACTGATAGTCTCCCCACACAGAAAACTCCTCTTTTAGGTTCTTCATCTTTTGGCAAAAACCTCCTCTTTTGGGAAGCCATTGTAATACTTGGGTGCTCAATAAGAGACACTAAAATGGATAATAAATTATATAAATATTATCGTGATTATTTTGTAACTTAGTATGAAATTTGTATTTCCTAAGGAGAAATAGCAGACATTTTTACATCCAGTGTCATTTGTGCTCATTAAATAAGTCCCTCAGACCCTTTGGGTGTAAAATATTGAATAATGAGGAGGAAATGTAAAACACTGAATGAACGAAGGAGACAGACTAGGGAATGAAAATTTGTGTTATAAACACACAGCTCTAGCATGTAAAGAAAACACTTTATTGTGCAGTCATGATGCTACATGTGTGTGTATCAAATATCTGAAGGAACAGACCATGATGGTCCATATGATCAATAAAACTCTTCAATGTCTAAGCAGTCTTTGAGGTACTGTTACAGCAGGTGCCTGGAGATTATGCCTGCAATGATTGCTGCATTTATCCATATATTGTTCTCTTGCAGGTCAGGCTGTAAGATATACTAGGTGGACAATCACAAAAAGCTGTTTTATTAATTGACGATCCAACTGAGGCCATAATTTTTGGCGACCAGTCATAGTTGATACAGGTCCTAAGAGAGAGGTGCTTAGGTCAGCCAATGATCTGAATGGGTCAAAGGAGTGGCTGGTGAAGAGATGATTCTGATTCAGCTCTCACTAGGGTCTTACACATCTGACATCAGAATTTGCAGCATCAAAAAACCTCTCAGCACAAACATGGCATTATCTTTGTGATTCCTACTTTTGGCACAAAGCCAAACCAATCAAGCACCAAGGAGCACAACGATTTCTGTGTGTGTCTTGATAAAAGGAACTGGCTGATCACTTTCTAGGGATTGAAGGAAAAGTTGTTGCGGATATTGCAGTTTGTACAGGATTGCCTTGGCACTATGTGCTGTGCACTCATCGTGGAGTAAAATAGTTCATCATTTCAAATGAAGACTTTCAGACCATCACTGGTATCTTGTGGAATTACAGCAAGCAAAAGCTCCTTTGCTGGGGCTGATGCAGACATTGTGGCAAACTCTGTCAAAAAATGGCATGTAATGATATATGGGACCTTGGAAACCAGCCCATTGAGTTAAAGCCTCATGATTGCCACTTTAGTAACAAAAATCTTGTGTCTAAATCTGCCAAAGAGGGCTAGATGACAAGAGGAAATCTCCCAGCTGTCACAGGACTGAGAGATGGTGTGATAACCTGGTGTATGTTAGGCAGAGATACTGAGAGCCTGTGCAACTTTCTCTGTTCTCTCAAGGAATATTTAGAGGCATTCAGTGGAAAACAAATCAAAATCAAACCTCAAGATGCTAGGTTAAGTAGCTATCTGAGCTCAAGAACTCCTGGTTCTAGTTTTTTTGGCAATTTCTGAGCAGATAAGGTAGATCAGCTGACCTGAATAAGCAGCTATGAACCACTGGACTATGGTGAGCTTGGGCAAGAGAGGTGATGCTAAGTAGTTATTTGATGAACTCAGCAGAGATTTATTCAGTTTCAAAGTCAAACAAAACAATTTCAGATGCATATTTTGAAACAAAGTGTACTCAAGGGTGATGGCAGTGTCCTACAGCTGGGGCAAGATTCCCCAGTCACCACGATCTAAGACTTGGCTCAGGTGACCATACTGCCTATTGTCCTTTCTTGCCCCAGAACTTTATACATGTCAGATACTAATCTCCTCTTCACTTTGGCTAGAACTTTTAAAGTTGCCATAGTCAGAAGAACTCTGTCTTACTTAGCAGTGCTAGTAGTAAGACCTCAGCCCATAGCAAGGGTGGGAAGCTGTTCTGCTCCCAGATGGTGGCTCTTAGAAATGGAAAAAATAAAGATTTTCCAAAACTGACCATGGCACCCAAAGTGATTCTCATCAAAGTTATTAAAGCTATGTGAGGCACTTGTGGGAAGGTTTAGAAAAAAAACAAAACAAAAAAAAGCCCTAAGACCTTATTGAGATCCAGGGAAGGATATGGGAGGGAGGAATTTTAGTAATGATCCTCTAACTAGAAAGAGATGAAATGTATCAAGGTACTTGCTAAAGTTCTTCTCTTTAGGAATTTAATGTTTATAGACTTGAAATGCTATTCTGAAACTGAAAATTTTTTCACATTCAGATGTTTGGAAGATGTTATAAAGTTTGCTTCACCACGTCTTTAAGACAGCTTGTGACATTTCTTCTGGAAAAAAAAAATCTAGGTGAAACAGACCTACTTCAGTGAGATGGTTATGAGGAAAAGTACAAGATGTCTGTGGGGAGGGGCTGAGGGCTTGTGTCAGTCATTTGAAGAAGAATGAAAACAGCCAGTGACAAAGCAGGGGAAACAGTAATTTAAAGCGGGATCAGAATATAATATTGGAATAGATGAGTGAACTAGAAAAGAAGGGATGAGGTATAATTGTACAAATTGCCAAGTCATGTACTTGAGGACTAATAACAAGAATCTCTGTTATAGGCTGACAATTCATCATTTTGAAATGTCAGGAGATGGAAATACATAGGATATATCAGTGGATCACAGAAAACCTGTGAATTTCAGATTGACTTGGCTGTGAAAAGTACAAACCAAATCCCCAAATATATCACATGAGATATTTTCAGGAATGATCGAAAAGTTATAGTACTTCTGTACAATTGAGATTTTATCTAAGAATTCTATACAGTTTGATTCAATCATGTTCAACAAAGAAGAACATATGGATATTCAGAGGAACAGAAATCATGTTTTGACTGGAGACCTGCAGTGGCTTAATCTTATACAGTGAAAGGTACTGGAGAATGTTTTTGTTTTGTAAATGAAGTTCACTATATGCTTAAGACCATGAAGCAAAAATTGTACTTAAGCAACAAGAAAGAATGCATTATATGTCCAAGAAGAAAATTGGATAAGATGGTCATGAATATATGGTTTTAATAGGCTTCAAAACAAGAAGGTGATTTCTAACAGCCATAAGGAGACAAAAGTGGAGAAAGACAGAAAGTCTCTTAGAGGCCTATGAGTCTCTGGGATGGAAGTATGTTCCTCATTCAAAGCTACTTTGGGTACCTCTGTGTACACTGCATTTTGCCATGGACTTCATTACATATTTTGTAAATTAGAAGGGTTGTTTAAAAAAGAGAGTGAAACTAAAAGCATATTTGGAAAAAATATACTTTTAATTTGAAAAAATGTTAAATGTTTAGTCAATTTTTAAGTCTGGTCTATGTTTTTCATAATAAATAGTTCAAACCTGCACTTCAAATGTAAAGTTAATGTTAGCTAGCTAGCAACAAACAGGTGTTGAGCTACAGCCAGTACCTTTAGAAGATAAAGGAAACAAAATATATCATCAGCATTTCAATCTAGTGTGGTAATGTTTAATATCGTTTATCCGTGTGTGGAAACTGAAACTGGCCAATATGCACAGAAAATCTTTGGCAGAAAAATGTTTCTGGTGCATATTTAGACATGTATATACTTGAATACTTATGAAAAAGCTTGGTAATAGAAAAACCCTCCAGATCCCTATACACCTGCATGTTTAAAGTGTGATTCCTTGACACAGGATATGGTGTTTCCTTTCAGCTGTACCACATAAGCAAAACAATGACTACTAATAATGAAATAAACAGCAGATACAGTATAAAGTAGATTTTTCTTTTTGGGACCCTCATTTATACTAGATAATTTGCAATTAATACTTCATGAAAATTGCCTGTTTTGTATGCATGAGCAGACAAAAAGCTTCTAAGAGCATCATTGTTTCCTTAACGAAAGATACAATGCCAGTGACATTATCAGTATTATACACTTGAACCACAGTTGGTGGAGACGACATCTTCTATAATGTGCTGTCATGCATTTAGGACTAAATCTTATTGCAGCAAGTGGATGTTTTGCCACTGTATTCAAAAGGATACAGTTTTGGCCCTCATTACTTGCCTCCATTTCTCCATCTAATTAAAGCATTTGAATGCTGACAGGTCACTGGAATGAATGCCCAATTAATTACTGATTTGTTCATCACAGCCGCATCCTGGATGCTATGAGTTTATATTGTAGATGCAAAATGATTCCTCCTTGGATTTGAGCTGTGATCTAAAGAATCAGACATTTTTTCATGGCACAAAGAAAAGCCCAAATACATGAATTTTAAAAAGTATGTTAAATTTGTATATTAAAAATGTATTGGGGATATCAGAAGATCTTTTCCTACTACATATGCCACATACATATAAGTGCTAAATACAAGGTGCATATTGTACAGTAAGTTGACTTTTCTGCCAGTTAAATTAAAAAATATGCAAATTATAAAGAATGTCAGAGCACTAAAGAAACATCTGCTAACCAAAGTAAAAAGTAATGATAATGATGGTAAATAAGGAAAGACAAAAGTAAGTATTGTTTGAGATGAATTTTCACCCAGCTGTGTATTATTGTAAAGGAGTTATGAAGGAAGACTACCCTTTTAGTTGACTATCTCAAACAGGTTCAGAAAGCAATTTTTAAGTGTTGAAACTCATTCTTGTAACAATTGTTTTCTTCATTTGTGTCATTCGGAAACTCTCTATGACTGCATTCTCTCATCAGGAAAACAGGCTGCTGGAAGGAAAAAGATTTTTTTAAGTAGTTCAGCATTTTTAAATATGGCCTTATTTCTATCAGGAGTAACTGCCACAACATAAACCAACAAGTATATTCTTTGTAAAGCAACTCTTAACCCAAGGCTGTCCTCTTAGAGGTGTCTCTAACAATGCAAACAGGAAATACCTGAGGGCCTTGAAGAAATCGGAGGAGCTGCTCAGGCTCTGAGCAGCCAACATCTCCCATCACGTCTTCCAAGAAGCTGGGCAGATGACCTTGCAGATGAGAGGAAGGACAGCAAGGATCTCTTGGAACTGTTTCAGTTACCTCACATCTTTGAGTTTCACTGGCTCAAATGAAATTCAAAGTATACACCACCCAGGCTAACAGAAACAACACTTCAGCTGGCATCATGGCAGTCACAACTTACAGCCATTTAGAAGTTTGGGTTGCAGATTTATTTGTGTGTCAATCGATGTCAAGATGCCTTTAGTTATTTACATGTGTGGTGATTGTGTTATTCTTGTTAGACAATGTCAAGACCTTGACTAATGTGAGGAGTATGTGAGTAAATGCAGTACTGACTTTGGTGCTTGCTCTATAGGCTGGTGGTAAACAATCACCACTAAGAAGAAGAAATTAGATAAACCACATGGATAAATGTTTAGAATATTCCAACTTTTACGTTTGAGCATTAACTTCACATTCTTTGTGTGTTCTTAGCTTTTTTTCACATCCTATAACAAGCTACCTGCCAGTAATGGTCTATTATCTATGGATATGTACATTATCACCTTCTCATCTGCCCCCTCCTATCCTTCCTTTTCTAGGAAGTTTAATTATCATTTAGCAAAAACCTTGCTAAGGAATAAAAGCTATTTAAACTTTCTCTCTGTCAACCTAGGAGGTATTTCCCTTCATGTAAAAATATGGCAGCCATTTAGTGCTGTTCAAAAAACATTTCCTGTTCTTCCACTCTCCAAAATATCCAAGTGGTAGAAGACTTTCTTGCTGTCACATGATCACAGAATGGTTGAGGTTGGAAAAAACCAGATTAGCTCTGTTGGTCAGAGCATGGTGACAATAAAGGTTGTGTCCATATGGACCATTCACTTGAGAGCTGGACTTGATGATCCCTGTAAATCTCTTCCAACTCAGAATATTCTGTGATTCTGTGATCTGGGGGTCATTTCATCTTACCATTCCTACTCAGGCAGGGTCACCTACTTCAAGGATTGAGACTCCTGAACAGCCTGTTTCAGTCCTCAGTCACTCTCACAGTAAAAAAGTATTTCTTGGTGTTCGGACAAAGACTGCTTTGTTTCACTTTGTGCCTGGTGCCTCTTGTTCTGGCACTGGGTGCCACTTAAAAAAGCTTGACTGCATCTTCCTCAAACCCTTCCTTAAAGTATTTATATCATGGATGAGATCCCACCTGAGCCTTCTCTACTTCAGGTTGAACAGTCCCATCTCTCACCTCCTTATATGAAATGTGCTTCATCTCAGCACTCTGGGTGTGCTCTCACCAGTGCTGATCACCTCCTGACTTGCTGACGTGGTACCTCATGCACCTTGGGATATCATACACTTCATGACCCTGGCAGACTTCAACTTTAAGTGAGCTTTGGCCTTCCT
Organism: Motacilla alba alba; assembly: GCF_015832195.1. Classification (NCBI taxonomy): domain Eukaryota; kingdom Metazoa; phylum Chordata; class Aves; order Passeriformes; family Motacillidae; genus Motacilla; species Motacilla alba. The sequence goes on along the minus strand of NC_052016.1, from coordinate 96,003,528 downwards.
AACATCACTACTGCACACTCAGCATTTATAAATTCCTCCTTTCTGTCCCATCCCTCCTTCCACCTCCTATATTCTACCTTTTTTTCACACTGAAACTCAGTCACAAGCTCCTTGTTTAACCAGTCTAGTCTCCTGATATTATCCTGAACTTATTTTTCTGAGTAACATGATGATCCACAATTGTGATTGAAGGAGGTTGTATTCAAAGGCTTTGTCAGATTTCCAGAGCTTCTTCGCCCTTCAGAGGAGCCACCCATGTGATCCCATGTAGCAGTTTCCTGAATGAAGTGCATTCTGATTTTCTGAGGGACAGAGTTTATGTTCTGCTACTCTCCTGCTTTAGGACCTTGAGCTTCACAAGTTTTCATGGTCACTACAGTCAAAGCTGTTGTTGATCTCCATGAGCCCAAGAAGTTCTTGGATGTTAAGGGTAGACCTAGCTGAGGTTTAAAAGACTCAGTCATGACCTGTGACTGGCATTAATACTTGTGGCATTATATGTTAAAATCTTACATGCATAACAACAAACCAGTATTCCCAAAATTGCCCAAAACACAAGCCCAGTCTCCTCACTGGAATTAGAGTAGGGGCAGGCATGAAAATACTTCAATTCTAATATAACTGTAATTCACCCCTGCCTTTACTCTCCTTCTTATTAAAAATATACAGGAAAAATGTGAGACGAAATAATTAAATGGGAATTTACTTGATTCTTAAGATTATTTTAATTCTGATAAACAGTTTCTTTCTTGCCTGTATAGACTTAGGAAAAAAGTCTGGGGAAGTTTAGGAAAATTTTTGCATCCACTGACATTCTAGTTGAAGTTAAAGTAAATCAGTATTATTTTGTGACCATTTTTTTTTCCTGACTAATTTCCTCCCTTCTCAGCAGGTGAAATCTACTGCCAGTTAGAGACTCACAGTCAGTTCAGCATCCATTCTGATGCAAACTGAAAAAGGCAAGTCTCTTGCTGGCTGGGGACAATGAAGTCATTAATCAAAATCACTCTGCATCTCCACTGATGATGAAAGTAAAAAGTCTGTCTACTATCAGGGTGCAAGCTAGAATCACTGGGCCATGACTTCAGAAAAGGAGGCAATTCTGAATAAGTTCTAGGGAAAATGAAAGGAGAAGAAGCACATCTCGGAACCTCAGGATCCTGGGGCTGACCTTTGGATTTCATGGTAAATTAAAGTAGTTTCAAGGCTACCTCGAGGTATTGCTGATTCCTAAGACCCACAAGAAGTCCTTCTGATAATGACAGGCTATACCTGGGGCCCAGAAACTTGCAGTAAGTTCCTCTCCAGTAGTCATACCATCCAAACATGTTTGAAGTGGAACTTGCAGTGAGGGAAAGGGAAAAAGCCATTACTACAGGATTTCTGTACATCAGAGAAATCCTCAAAGAGATGCCTAAGCTGACTTTAAGGCTGCTATGTGCTGCTACTATTGCACAGAACAGGATGAATTCCCCCATGAATCTGTCTTATAAATATTCTGAGGAGATAATCTTCAATTCTTCAAAGTGTTTTAATGTGGAAATATTTTAAAAGGCATGTGAAATTCCACACACATGTTATTAGTCTGGTCCTGTCGTTCTGGGATTGGTCACTGGGAACTTACAGCTGAATACCTTTGAAAATGCCAGTGAGACCAATAGCCAGTGATCAACACTGAGTAACTGGGACTTTCTACAGAATGTCCCTATCTGCAGCAGGAATCGTCTGCATGCAAGTAGAATAGGGAAGAAAGAACACTAAAAAAGAGGTTTGGATGCATTACTCCTTCTTCTGTTGCTACCCCTCTGACTTATACCAACCTCCTTAATGGTTTTCATGGAAGCCAAAACACCATTTTTTCTAGGTGAGCTTTTTTGTTATGTTTTCCATCTGCTGGCCTGTTGTAACTAGGACACAGAGTGATACAAGGCTTACTGGACAGTCTCACCAACTTTTGCAGAACTTAAATTTTCATTTGATTAAACAAACAAACAAATAAACAGTTCCTTTCTAATCTTCAGAAAACAAAGTCTTTACCCCCTGCCCCAGACTGGCAGACTGCTGAGAAGTTATTTCTCCACTGTGTTAGCCCTGAAGAATGATGACAGTTTTAATGCCAAAGCTGTGAATTATTTCAGAGCTAGTTCCTTTAATGGGGGCTTGGGTAGGGGGTGAAATGATCAAAATATATGAACTCTTTTACAGTATTGCTGGAAGAAGGTCCTATCTATACTTTTCAGCCTATATTCTGATTCATGTATAAATGGTTAATTCATAAAATGATAAATGTCTTATCAAACAACAAAATAACACGCTCAGTTTGACAAGGCCAAAGGAAAAAAATGACAAATATGTACATGAAACTAGGAGTATTCTCCAAAAGGGCAGTAAATTCTCAATGGATTACTTCTTAGCAGAGATATACCGAAACAAAAACAATGCATCAAATCCAGTCTTGGGGATGAGTCCTGAAATGTACTGATCTCATTGAAGCCACTGGGATATGCAAGGGCCCACTATGTCTTAAGATCTGGCCTTGAATTTCAAAGCAAGTCTTTCATTTTACTTGCAAACACTGATGCCAAAAAACAAGTAAAAAAAAAAAAAAAAGATGTTTCTGTCCCTCGGGTTTTCCTTTCTTGAAGAGATTACTTCAGGCTTGACACTTCTATCCTTGGGATAGGTACCAGAGTCTGTATGAAAAATGAAATCTGAACCAAAATACTCGAGAAATTGAAAAAATAGATTATGAACACAATAGTTAAAGCAACTGATAATGATGCCACTGAAAATAGGCATGTGTAACATGTGGCTAAATGACCACATCTCCTCTATCCTTTAGGTCAGAACTTTAAATTACACTTCAAGGATCTCACCAAAGGATTTAAGTAACTGAAAACACATATTGCTTCAAACTGAACCTCTCCTAATCTGCAGCTTTTGATTTTTTCACTCATTGATGATTTCATAGAAACATAGAGTGGCCTGGGTCAGAAGGGACTTTAAAGATCATCTAGCTCCAGTTCCACACCTGGATACTCCATTTCTGGACGTGTTTCAGGCTAGGTTGGATAGAGCCCTAAGCAACCTGGTCTTGTGAAAGGGATCCCTGCCTATAGCAGTGGATTGGAACCAGGTGATTTCTAAGGTCCCCTCCAACACTGGCCATTGTGTGTTTTCATGATTTTATATTGCTCTCATATTCCTCATGGCTAGGCTGCAACAATCTTTGGAAAGATATCAAGTGGTATGAAGACAGATTAATTTTGTCTGAATACAGTAAAGACATGTTAATATTTTAAAGAATTAATGCAGATATGTAAATGGTATTAGAAATATATTTTGACAGCTTTTTAGAGCTAAATTTTGAACATAACTTGCCCTGGAACTTTCTGGTAACACTGCTAATGATCCTTTGATAGCAAGGTTAAATAACCACTATAGTCATACTTTGCTTTCTTTTCCTTTGTTTCCTAGCCATGTTTTGATCCATAGAAAGGCTTATCTCTCATTACCTGGTTACTAGGTATATTTAACACCTTTTCATAGAGTGACTTTACCAAAACCCATCTGAAAGGCTATATACATTGCATCAAAACAAACAAACAAACAAACCCTTCTACACAATATTTCATTAACTAATATAAATAAATTCATTGTTTTTCAGAGAGAGGTCAGCAGTAATTCACTACTTTAATTGGAAAAAACTAGACAAAGATAGAAATCACGTGTTTGTCATTATTCAAGCTTATAAAATCTTATCTTTCTGTCTTACAGAGTTTTCCTTTTCTAAGTTCAGTGAGGGCATCCTAGCCATCATTGCTTGAATCATCAGGCACAAGTAGGGCAGGTTTTCCTTGTGCCATCTTGATGAAAGCTGTGCAAATCCTCTGTGCTACACTTTCTGACTTCTGCTCCAAAACAGTGGGCAACATCATGTGACAAGACAATGCAGGTATGTTTATACCAGGCTTCAGAGCTGAACACTCATAAATTCACATGCCAGTAAATAGGCAACAATAAATCTGACCTTTCTGAGCCAGGGGGCTATAAAATTTGTAAAAAGGCAATAGGAAGCTTCACTGCAACTGATTGCAACAACACAGAGATTATATTGGGTTTTTTTTCTGTCTGCAAGTGAAGAAATACTGAGTTGTTAGTTCATTTAAGGAGATCTGAATGTAAGGTAAGTCGATTGGTAGGTGATATATGAGATGAGTGAATGGGAAAAACTGAGGGTCAAACATAGATAGGTGATATTTTTGTTCTTAATGTCTGTGTATAATTTTGGGACCAAAAGAGAAAAACCATACAAGCATACCACTTATTCCCTTTACTATTTTCCTTCTGACCTCTTTTTATACAATTCATACAAAAACATAGCATTATAGTTAAAAACAAGTTTCTGAGCCACTGAAAAAGTACAGAGATGTAATTACTTGCATCAAAACAAATAATCCACAACACAAACAGCAATAACAAAACCAAAACACACACACACCTGCCTCTGTGCAGTGCTCAACAGGTACAATCTTGTTAAGAAATAGGCTATTAATTTGGGTGTTTCACGGGACGAAATTCAAAGCTCTGCCAGTGCTGTTAATCTGCCCCAGTCTGTTTTCCCAGCTGTGCCTTTCTCTGTCACAGGATTTCTCCAGGGTTGAGTGCATGTCTGGGGCTGGTGGCCAAGCTGGTTATACCTGCGGTGGCCATCCTGCTGGGATGCCTTTATCCTTCAAAGTGTGCACACCACTAAAGTCCCATTTCTCTAATAAACGTAAGCCGAGTTCTCCTGTCTAAACCTCAAGGTCATTAGCAGGTACAGGATGACTGGCACACGACATTTAGCTCTTTTTGCTGTCTTCCTCCATCCAGACGGTTCTAGGTTTGTCCTTGCTACTAAGTAGGGAATAGGCAGTGCATCAATACTGAGCTCAAAGGAAGTGAGAAGGAGTGTGATAATTTCCTAGCACCCAATTGCCAAAAGCAGGGTCATATAAACATGCCTACCTCATGAGCCTGTTGCAGATTTGCAGGTCGTTGAAGCACTCCATGGAGCAGATTTTATGACCCACATGTGCTCTCTCATCAGAAGTGAGCAAGGCGGTGTCAGCAGTTGGCAAGGCCCAAAGGATGACAAACAACTTTCTCTATACCTTTGTGTGGGTGTTTCTTACCTCCTGCTATCCCTGTGCCTGGGAAAATGGGGAGGAAAAGTACATGTTCCAGAGCAGAGCAATCCCAAGATAGCTCTGCAGCCTATATCACTAAAGAGGAGGGAGTAACTCTCAAGAATGATACTTTATAAACCAACCACCCCCATGTTGTCTATCCTGAAGAATTGTATACAGTCTGCACCAATACACAATGCTGAATCACAGGTGGCTAAGGAAGGATAAGATTTTGGAGCCTAGAACAAGCCAGTGAGAACCTGTTCATGCTAGTGGAAATCTTTTGACTATTTTAAAAACAAACCTTTAACAAAACCCATTTCCATGGCTGAAAAAGAAAAAACAAGAACAAGAACTAAAAAGGAGATAAAGCTGTTAAAATTGTGGTGGACTCATGACTTGACTCTTTTTCCATCTTACCCCTGAACTTTGTAGGTAATTCCTACTGTGATTGTCATACTGTTTAAACAAATACATTTAAATATAAAACACATATACACAGGACAAATTACAATTATCGAGACCTAGGAATAGAATATAATCAATTGACATTTTCTAGGGTTGGTTGGCAGATTCCTAATGTTAATTCCATGTGCTGATTTATGATGCTAGAATTTAATCTTATCGTCGGGTAGGATTGCAGTCACTAGAGATGAAGAAAACTTATTAATGTATTTCCTTGACAGATAAAGTTCAGCAGCTAAGGACAACAAGAAAATTATATGCTGAAACTTTTCAGGTTTTCCATCTTATACTCCTTTTTCTTTGCATTACATCCTTTTGTATTATTTTCTGTCAATATTCTTTCTCAGTTATTTTGGTTACTAAAATTGACAAGAAAGAGAGAGTGGGAAATGGGAGATATTTCAAGACATAATCCTCATAATGTAGACATTAAAAAAAGAGACATCATTCCATATAGTCCTTTTTGATAGATAAAATTAAGGATGATGAAGAAAAAAAGATAACTGTCATGGGAGAGCAAAAGCATGAACACATACCTCAGATATTTCAGGCCCTGCTTGAGTACTTCACCAGTGGATTGGCTGGACAGAAAATCCATCTCTTTGCTTTGTCTTTCGCCCATCTGTAGAGTTTAGAGTGCCTCTCGGGGCAGAGCTGCTGTCTGCCACTCCCTTACGGACAGCCGTGATCAATGCTTTGTCCTCTGGTGGTTTCTTACACAGTGGAAGAACTGATGCAGCTGACAGTGGTTAGACTATACCTTCCTGACTTTCTGAGTTTTTATAAAAATAATAAATGTCTTTTCCCTCCTTAGAAATGCATTTGATTTTTTTATGCTCTATGGGCATTTATTTTAACACAAAGAGAATGAGTGGATTAGTTTATGTAGTTTAATATAATTACAAGAAGATACTACGATGACCAAGGCAAGCAAGATTTTAGTCAGAGAACTGAAATGTGGGAAAATTCTTGAAAAGTCAAATAGATATACAAAGTATACAGATCGTGTGTGTCAAACTTTTTTTAGAGCATTTGCTCTGTGCAAAAGTTCAGAATGCTGACTAGCAAGTACTTTACACTGTCTATGAAAAAATTCAATTTTTATTTTTAAAATAATTTTTCTGCCTCCACTTCCTGAAATTGCCATTAAAAGTTATAATTTTTGAATGACAGTGAAGTAATAAAAACCTTTTGCTTGAAAATTGCAAATTATTACATTCATAGGAATACCAAAGTAACCTTAATTTATTGGGCTAAAACTTCATCTAATCAAGTACTATTTTTCTTAAAGTGGCCTCACCTCACCTCCGTGTATTACTGCAGAAAAGTTTAGGTGTAGAACAATCCTTTCAAGAGCTGAACAATGAAAAAAGTGAGATTTAACAATGTCTAAAAGTCTAATGGATTTATCATCCATTAATTTCTCTAACATCACTTAGATACTTTTTTTTTTTTTTTGTCTTCCATCATCAGTGAATTCCACCATTTCATTCAGGGAGAAAAAAGAGTGCTTTTCTCACCTATTTTATACTTGCCATTTAATATTTTCAGTGGGTGACCACCTGTTCTCCAGTTATAAAAACAATATTCCAATTCACTTTTCCAGATGGACTTCTAGATGTCAGTCATATCCCCCCACTGCTAATAGAGTCCTTCTTCATATAGAAACTAACCCATCATACTAATCTTTCTCAATTTACTCCCCTCTTACAGTTTTTCCCTAAATTTCCTATAATCTAGCAAAATTCCAGTAAGCTAAACTGCAGGTAATACTAAGAACCAGATTTTTTTGTCTTTCTGACTGCTTCTTGTCATTGAGCTGCCATGTGCTGAGAAATACTCTCAACTCCAGCATGTGTTTTCTGAGTAGTAGCAGTTTTCTTAGTCTGCATCAGCTATACACTATGTAACCATTTACTGAACTTCATTTACTATTGACATGCAAATATTTTCTGAAACACTCTATCATTAGTATCAGTTTTGAGTGTCTTGAATTACTTTGTCTCACTTGTACATTTTGTCACCTGACTATTTGCTCCCTGCTTGAGGTCATTTATTAACACACTGGACAACACTTATGCGAAGGGCACAGAGAAGCCTGCTATTAATAGCTTTTCATTGTGAAAACTGACATTTTTTTCTACCTAGGTTTTCTTTGCTTTTAACCAATTATTAATCCAAGAGATGGCCTTCCTTCCTATCCATGACAGCTTAATTTCTTCAAAAATCTCTTCTAAGGGACTTTGTTGAATGCTTTTTCAAAACGCAAGTACGGAGTCATTGGGTCACCATACTCCCTAGCCTTAATGACTCCTCAAAGAACTTCCATTGATCTGTGAGAGTGGACTCCCTTGAGAGAAGCTCAGTTGGTTCTTCCCTGTAATATATCATATTTATCTAGATATCTGTTATTTCTTGCCTTTGTTATAGTTTCTTTCATTTACCTGATATGGAAGTCAGACTCACTGTAGCTGTCCGAATCGTTTGTGAGGCCTCTTTCAAAGACTGAGAACTCATTAACTGACTTCTACTTCCCTGGCACTGAAACTCATAAAGCAATGTCTCACATACACCTCAGCTCATTGTTTAATGTCTGTGTCTCTTGAGGACTCTTAGGAGAATGTTGTTGAAGATTTCAGCCTTCTTATCAAATTCCATGAGCAACCCACTCCTGAGATCAAAATACTGGATAATTTCAAATGACTCAAAATGGTGAAGTCTGGGTGCAGCAAGGCCTGAACTTTTGATATACATAATAGTAGCCCGGGCTACTATTAGTATGATATATGATCAAGTCTAGTTTCTACTTTTTAGTCTAAAAGCATGCCTTTTGGAAATAGCAGCTCCCACCTCACAGAGAACTGTAGTTGTCATTTTTACCTGTTTATATTTAGTGATTTAATAAGCAAGATTTCTTTTAATATGGCTGTGGTACTGTATCATACAGATATATATTCAGGCATTTAGTTAGTATGTCTTCTTTTTTTGTTGGTGAGGAAGTAAGAAGAGAATGGTACAATATCCTCCCTTATATTTTCCTAAGTATCATTGTTGTAGTAGTAAGGTTGTTTCTCAAGAGCATGAGCTTTTCAGCTTTTGCTAAACTCCTGTTTTGCTTACTGGATTTCCAAAATCAAAGACTGCAAGCCTTTATCTCAGACTTTGAGGGTGCTAGAGGTAGATGTTGAATGCATAGAAAATATGTAGTTTCAGAATTCTGTATTTGCCTTAATAGCCTGCTTGAGAAAACAGAAAACCCTTACAGTGGTCACCACAGAAGTACAGAAGGGAAAGGGGATGGTTGAGAAAAGAGGACAAGAGTGAGAAATGACCACCATTTATCACAGGAAGCAAAATAAAAGATAAAAGGTGTTCAGCTAACAATATCTTTAACATATATTTGTTTACTGTTGAAAACCAGCTACATGTATATTTGCAGGGAACAATGCATTACAATATGAAAAATTAATATGAAACTACATTTAAATAACTAATGTGTTGGCACCAGAACTGATGCAGACCCAGGAGGAATGTGGTTCCCTTGTTAAAGTAAGTTCATTAGCATAAGAAGCACAAATAGGAAGGGCAGGAAGGGAGGAGGGTTCCCATGTTAATAAATATTTACTTCATGATTCCTGAATGACAGAAATCAACAAAAGCTAGGAAGGAGAAAGTTCCAGCAAGCATTCCAAGCTTAACTAGAAAATTAAATCAGAAGCTTGAACCTAAATTTTGAGTTTCTTTTTTTTTCTTAGCATGAGTCACAAAACATAAATTCTCCTTAGTTTTGCCTGCAAAGTTTTATTACATGAGTAAATAAGAATGGCTCCCACTATCCAGACCTTCTTTGCTTACATTGAGGTCAGAATATATACTTGTTTCTTCTGTAATATTTTTTACACAATAAAAAGAAAGAAGTGAAGATATTGTTTTTGGTAATGCTACTGTGTATTTTTATAGTACATTTTATTCTAAAAGATCCCTTATGTTTTCTCTGAGAATATGAAACATTTAATCTGCTCCTAAAATACAGCTAGCTGTCAAAAGCCTCTAACACTACACAACTCTCGGTAATATCAAACAATATTTTAAATTAAACAGGTAAAAGACAGGTAAGAAAGTGTGAAAGATGGAAAAGAATGAACTTTTTTTTTCAGTGACTGTTTGCAAGTGGCTAAACATTTCATTTAAGGTCTCAGTCCCTGGCATGCTCTCACATATACTGACTATAAGGAAAGAAAGAGAAATGGGGTCCAAATAGAATCAAACAAAAATATCAATGCTTTTTTTGGAAGGATCCTCCACAGGACTGGTCCAGCTATCTCCTGCTTCACTTCGGAGCTCTACAGACCGTATACTTAAGGGTAGCTAGCTCCATACTGCTTGGGAGAAAGGGAAGCCTCATTACTTACTTTCTTTGAAATACCTCTGCTGAAAAAAAGAGTATGTATTAATGAGATTAGTTAAACTAAATATTATGCTACGAAGAGGGCAGGGATTTGGTTTGCTTTGTGTAGCTGTTGTTACTGGACACACCACACTCCCATGGCATTAGGGTGGCAACTGCTATCGTATGCAAGGAAGCATCTGCCTTCCGCCAGAGAAACAGGGTGCACATGTGCCACTAGGGACCTGCACCCTTTCAGAGTCTCTCTGAGCATAGCCATGGCTGGTTTGTGCAAGCAGGCTGGAAGCAATGAGCCAAACTCATGCTTTGTGGACTTTCCAACATTCACTCTGTATAAACTTGCATGGTGTAAATTAAAGGATGTCTTTTAGCCCTTGAGCTAACTGCTGTGAGGGAATTTAATAAAGTAACTTTAATGGGAAATGGTAAAACACATTTTTGAGCTGAAAAGTAGAGAATTAGAAACATGGAAATGTGTGCAATCTGATTAGTGGCTCAGTGAGCTTCCACATGCATGTTCAATAGAGAAATAGGAACTGTCTGCTTCTTAAATAAACAAAACCCCTTCAAAGTACAGCTCTGAGATAGATTTTTCTCTTTTAATGCCTTTTACTTCATAACTCCAGTGATGTCCAGCATCTGCTGTCTGTTTTTGCAGCCTACACTCACACAATAATATCTAAGACCGGGTTTGCTATCCAAAGTTCCCACCCCATGGGAGTCAGTAGCCTTTTGAGACAGCTAGTGTCTGTCTTTTGAAGCACTGCTGCCAGTGTTGGGGTTCATAGCGTCTTGGATGAAGATGGCCCTCGAGGTGTGCTGGCAATGGTGCCTCGGGCACCTACACACATAGAGAAGGATGTCTGGCTTGGCCACCTTTTAGGTTGGCACTGGAAAAATAAAGCTCAGAAGAAACACACGGAGAAATTTTCAGATGCCACTACTGCAGTTGCAGCCAATGTTAAAGCAATTTGAACAAGAGTGGGCTTCAACCCACATGCCCCTTCCCTGAAATAAGAGACTCTGCTTGCCATGAGAAATACACGATTAGAAATACATGCTGCCTGGGAGAGATGGGTACCCAGCCACACAAACCTTGCCACAGACACACCGATTGTCAAACATGAAAAATGAAACCAAAGCAGATTCGCAAATTAACCCTAATAAAGGAAAAAGGGCAAGTCCTACTCAGGAAAATAGCTATACTCCAGGAAAAAAGGCACCGCATCTTTAAATAACTGTGAGAGGTAGATAAAGAGTTGGAGCTGTGCCAAGGTAAAAGTTGTAAAAGTGGATTGATTTTGCTACAGTTTGCTAAGGGCTCCCTAGAGCAAGGATGCAATGTTCAAATATAATAATTGATAGCCTGAAAAAAATATTTCTGATAAGTGTGCAAATTTAACAGAGAGCCCTGTCTGAGATGAAGCAAGCTTTTGTGTCCCAGCTAACCTGAATACTGGGGTGACCCAGATTTGCTGTTCTCTTCCCTGATTGCAGTCACATCCTTCAGCAGGAAAGAAAATGGGTCTGGGCTTTGAACAGGGTATTTTGCTAAATGCAGTTGTGGAAAAGTAATTACTCAAAAGCCAGACCAGTGCATAGTAGGGGGAGGGCTCTGGGGGAGGAGGGAATTCACATTCATTAATAGCACCCCAGCAATCCCTAAGGGAAGAGGAGTTAGTGCTAATCTAACCTCTTTTCAGCCTTCACCTTAGAATGGTGACCACCTCAAGTTCTGTGTATATGTGTATAAATTGCTTAAGATTCAATTGAACACATTAAGTTTTAAAAAGGATTTAAGTGAAAATTTTCAATAGCTTCTGAAAGGGGATAATTTATTAACTCTGAGTAAATTAAAATCTCAAGCAGGGGTAAAGACTTTAGAGATTACTTTAATACATTTTATATGCTTTCAACAGAAGTGTTGCTTTAAATGGTCCAAAAATCAGCTAATTTTGTCCTATTTAGTAAATTACCTCCTAAGGCTGTAATGTTACAGATTACAATTGCTAGAAAAAGTTGTGCCTTATCAAATAGGAATAAACTGCATTTTTATTGGTTTAAATATAACACTTTTTTCCCCTCTGTGTTCATAATTCAGGCTGGTAAAATGCTGTGTTAAAATAATGCCAAGAAGGGAGTGTATCTTTTACATTCTTGTTAGGTCAGATGATAGTGCAACAGAATGTCATGGTTACATCTCCCATATACCATACTAGCAATTTAGAGTCTATTTTGTCTTTGAAATCAGACATATGATCAAATTACTCTGGTTAACTGTCTCAATAAATGCCTGTGCAAATGCTCTTAGCCCATGGCACACTGAGAGTAATTTGGCTTAGGTTAGCCCCTTTTCACTGTGGGCTAACGTATGTCACATTATCTTGTATTTGTAGTGGACAGTTACCGCAGCCTTGTTGATGTGCAATAACATGCTGTGCTGAGCCTATTTGATTATGACTGAGTCTTGAATTTGTCTATGAAACCACTGGTTTCCTGGTTTAAGGTCTCTTCGGGGAGGATGGCAGGAAAAACATTGGCTGTGAACAAAAGCCATGCACATCCATCCTTTACATGGTCAACAGGCTGCCTTTCAAGTCGTTTCCATTATGGCAAGAAACCATACTGCCTGCTCAGCAGAGAAGCTGGCTTAGCTTTAGGCAGCTCTATAGCTATCAGCAGCTGGGAAGCCAATGACTACATTTCAAAACCAGGAATCAGTTTACATAGGGAAAAAGTTTAGAATTACAGCTCTCGCCAACCACAGAAGTCAGCTGTTCCATACATCATTGCCTTTAGGTTGTTTCGGCTGCTCATGAGTATTTTTGTGGTAGTAAGTGTATCAGTGAAAGAAGTGAGACTGAAACTTGATTGTTCATTTTGGAAAGGTTGAATGGTCTCTGAGAGGATTTTTCCTGGGCCACATGCTAGTCTTTAATCTGCTCCTGGGAAGGATTTGGGAAACAGCAGAGATTTGGGAGGTGGTGGTAGGAAGGTGCTGGAACTAGCCAGTCCATCCCAAAAGAAAAGCATGTGTCTGAGTGTCACTCTGTGCTAGTTTGCCTCACTCTGGAATTCTTTTCTTGTTTTCTTCTCTCCCATCCCTAAATCTTGTCCATCTCTATGTTTTGTGGTGGTTTTATGTTCTTTGGCATCCTAGCTCTTGCTTTCGGGCAAAGGTTAGTCACTGTCTTCAGTTCTCACACATTGGACTCTCCAGGGTCAGATAAATCCTGGAATACATGCTGGAATTTTAACCCCATACAATTAAGAGATTCAAAGAAAGTAGTGGCTGCATTAAAATCACTAAATATAAAGAGATACTAGAACTTACTTGACTATATATTATAGAAGGCATGAATATTTAGGGCCTGGCACCCTAATATTGGAGACTTAGAGACTGAGTTTGCAGAATGCTTACAAGATTCTTTAATTTATTTTTTTACTGAATTTACTCTCCAATTCTAGCTAGGAATGAACTGCAGTAATACAAATTTAATACTGACCCTTTAAAATTATTTACTGACCATTTTTCATACTTGTTTTATGAAACAGTCAAAATATTTTTCACTCCTCCTCTTAAAATTTTTTTGATCTGTAAATAGAAACATTTATTCTTATCTTCTATCAAATATTAGAAATCTTCAAACTGGAACACACAGTGTGCACCGACTACAAGAAATACTGAAGCAGAGAAATGTCAACTCAACCTACTATTTCTAGAGACAGAATCTATCATTTATCTGTCCTTGTGCAAGAATCTTTCTTATGATCATGGTCACTAGGAATCCGTCTGACTAGCAAAAGAGAGAGGTGAAATCTCATTGGTTTCAGTGGTATCAAGGTTTCAACCAATTTGCTCCTTCCTAAAAATGAAACCTTATGAGGACTTGTAATATGTAGCTTTAAACACATTCAAAGCTGATGCAACTGTGTCTTTCAGTATTTTTCCCAGATGTTTGTGGTACCTAACAATATCCCTAAATAGGTGCTACGTTAGTTACTCCAACAGTTTTGATTTTTTGAAACTAGAATCTGATTTTAGAAAACCATTAGATAACTTAGAGTGAAGTAAGTAAGCACCAAGTAAATGGTGCTTCATAGATCTCCCTGTCTAGATGCATGAATTAAATACAAGATTCTGGTTTTATTTTTACTTACACAGGGGTTGAGACTACCATGCAAACCAAATGGATATTTTTAAAAACAATGAGATAAACCCCATCTAATTGCAATATTTTGAAATTTTTTTGCTGCTTACTGAGGATACATAGCATATGAGTTTTTTTCTAGATGACCTGACTCTCAAATGCCAAACACTGAGAACCAGAAAGCAAGGCAAGAGCTAAAGATAAATATTTTTTTAAAAAATCTGCATTTATTTGATCTATGGATGAATAAAATATAGGGTACATAAAAGTGATAGTACCTTCTAGGCTAGTAGATTGCACAATCTGGACTTTCACAGGTACAGTATTTTCTCATGCATGTGCTACACTAAGAATACTAAAAGTACCTAGATTTAAAAGGTGATGCTGACACAGCATCTAAGTAATGATGAAATACCCAGATACACATGAATTACATCTCCCAATGAAGTGTTTTGAAACAAAGTGCAAAAGCTTTTATTCTCTACTTGCATTGATGTAAATCAAAGAAAACTTTTTGGGGTGAAAGCTTAACTATGTAGATACCCACAGTAAAACTGAAAAGGGGTGATGGCAAACTTGATTTGATAGAGCCTTAAACTCCTAGGTGCAGTCACAAAATTGTGTCTATTCACTTTTGTCTTCAAGAAATTATTAATAAAGGCACAGATATTCAGGCTGCAGAGGTCTCTTTAATTCTTTCTTTTGATGTCCTCTCTGCTAGAGACTGTGAAGACAAAAGGTAAAATTTGTGTTTCTTCATTAAAACAAAGACATGTCCAGATAAAGTCCATCAGACTTTGCCTACTCTGCTGTATTAAGAATGGCAGGAATCAGTTCAGACACACGAATTCTGCTCCTCTATCATGCTGATTTTCCCATTATTCCCTTTTTTCAGACATATTTTCAGCAGACTTTGTACCATCAGACAATGCTATCACACCAAACTCTATGGCCTGCCACATGTGTGGTCACTTCCATGGTATAACAGTCACGAGTCTTGTTGGCTCCAGCACAACCCTCTATGGTGTCAGACTCTTTGAACTGAAATAAAGAGAAGCTTTAGGGTCATGAGGACATTGTATGGAGTCTAGAGGAGAGCCAGGGTCAAGAGCTATTACTTCACAGGCCCCACCTGCTCTAGACAGGATTAGTCTGAAGCAATGTAAAAGCCAATCAGTCGATGCCACACAGACTACTGCCTACAGTTCCTAGGGGATGATATTTTCTACCTACTTTCAGATTTTAAACTAAAATGAAGAATAATTTGATGGGCTGGAAAGTTAATGCAAATCATGGGAAAAGTATATGTTCTGGCTCTCTTAGTTTTATTTTAATACAGTTCCACCTCCTGTGAAATACAAGGCAAATGGCACTTAGATGATAAAAAAGATGAGCAGGTTTGTCACTACTGCAAGACAGTTGTAAAACAGTTATCTCTGAGAGAAAAAGGGCATTCAGAAGCTAGTCAGTGTCCCACCTGAATGCAATACTGTTTTGGGGCCATGTCCTTTACTAAACTTGCCCTCCCCACTTTTTTTTACAGAGGTTCTGACACACATCACATATAAGTGAGGTTATATGCACAATCACATTAATTCATGTTAGCTAACAAGCATGATGCAAGTCATGCATTTTTAATGCAGAATGCTTCCAATAAACATCATTAATAACATTGTCTTCAGTACAGGAGAGTAAGGCTCCTCCTGTGTTATCTATGCCAAGGATTAGATTTCATTTCACTTAATTTTAGCTGTCACCAGTCTTCCTTTATAATCACTGGAGAGAGAGAGAGAGAGAGAGAGACATCTCCAAAGGGTGGTTTCTTCCAACTCTCTTCTGTACCTGTCTACAGATGGAGTGAATCACCCTTCTGGATGTGCCCATCTCTCTCCATGTTTAGAGATAGAGCCCACCTGACTTTAACTTACAGACATCTAATAGAGACTTCTAACTTATAGATAGTGAAAGTGAAATGAATCCCACCTTCAGCAAAGTGTACTTTAAGCAGTTCTCTGCTTGGTGTAAAGAGGATTGAGAGAAGATTTCTCTAAGTGCAAGCATGATTTTGTTGCTGCTGCTAGGAGTGCTTTGCTTTCTGCTTTTGCCTCCCAGAGATGCTGACAGCTCTGATGTTAATAATGGAGCACCAGTCAGGCTTCAGTGATTTGCAGAAAAAAGGCAAGTTATGTAATTTTTTGAGGTAATAGCTGCAGTGGGAAAGAATTGGCCTGAAACTGTCTGAAGCTGAGAGAATCTTCCATGTTAAATAGTTTAATTTCAGGATATTATAACCATGACTTGAATAAAAGAAAAAAAATTCTAACCTAGTTCATGTGCTGTATTAAGTATCTGCATTTGTTCCCAATATCCCTAATTATGTCAATTTGAAAATTTCAGCACATAATTTTCAAGTGTGAATTTAGGGAGAAAGTTTGGCAATCTACTACTGCAAATTCATACTTTATTTGAAAAAAGCAACCCACACACCCTTGGGTGGTGATAAAAATAGCATTTCATGAATTAGACAAAGAATTTTTGCTGTTGGTAAATAGAATGGCTGCATGATCTATCACTTGATGCTCTTCCAGCATCAAGTGGGTCTGGATTCATCCTTGCTTTTCTTCCCAAACTGCAAAAGTCTGTGTATACATAAAAAAAAAAGAGAAGAAAAAGAGAAAAAGAAGTTTCATTTGAGCAATTACTTCAGAAATATGAGAAAATTGGTCTTGAAAGAAAAGACTCTTCATGAGGTAGCCAAGACTTCTAATTTAATCATGCATTTTGCAACAATTGGTATTTTTAGTGTCTTAGCTTCAAAAATCCTGTTATTACCTGATAATCACTGTTTCTGTTAAAGAAAAAGAAAAACATTCCTAATGGTATTGACTGTAGAGGAAAGTTCAAAAATATGAGCTGTAAAAGTTTAAATCAAAAAGGTGGAAAGTGAAAAGGAGCAATTAATGTAACACTTTATAATTTTGGAGGCTCACCTTGATTTCTTTTCCCCCTCAACTAAAGTACACATTTCTCAGAGGATTTTCATTTCAGGATCACAGTTGTTGATGAGGTTGAAGTGAGAGACAGTGCTGTGTGATAAATTCATGTTTGCCCAAGGTGTCAAACTAAACACCATGCATCCCTCTAGGTTCAGATATTTTCCAAGGCAGGGATGGATAAACCTTAAATTGCTCCTGCACCTGGCAAGGGTGCTGGAACTAGATAGTTAGAAGGTCCCTTCCAGTTCTGTGATTTATATGGGGCTTGCTCCAGTTTGTAACAAGGTCTTTGAATCAGAGTTTGAAGAAAACTAGAAGGGTAATCTGTCCTGAACTGGGATGCTGCAAAGAGGTGAATGTCATCCTAAAAGAAGAAAAACAAACCAAAAATCTTCCTGAAAAAAAAAGAAAACTATATGTCACTTCCCAGTGTTTAAATTAAGGTCCTTAAATGAAGTGTCTGAGGTAGGAGGTTAATTTCATAAGGCTTCCTCTCTAATCCATAGAAAGGGTGAGACAGTCCTGTAAAACACCCTAGTGAAGTTTCTGCTTTGAACTGGATACTGAGAAAGCCTGCTTTTCTAGAGGCATGTCTCAGTGTCCACCACATCCTCCTTCCTGGAGCATAATGCAGGCCTCATATTGAAGCTGTGCTCCTTGTTCCATCCATTTCATGTGTCACTGGTGTGGGACATGTGGTGGGAAAGCAGCAGGAAAATGAACAATCCCAAGACCTGTGTGGATATGGCTATGCTCTGCAATGCTACTTTTTGCTCCAGAAGTCATTGAAAAAGGGCTTGCTTTAGGTGAGTATTTGGAATTACAGAGTGTTAGGGGAAGGAGGAAGTTTGGAAAGCTCTGCTGTTCTGACTTTATACTTCAGAGAGCATATATGGAGGAAAAGAGTACTGTTTAGACCAAATTCATAACTGGCTGGTACCTTAATTTAGGGTTTTTGAGTAGCTGATCTAGACTATGCTGAATCTCAACAATCATCCAGGAATGTGAGGTGGAATCCTACAGTGTTCCTGTAGGACAGATGTCCCTCACTCAGAGCCCTTGATGGCTTGACCTGGGCTGGATGCCAGGTGACCACCACTCCAGGTGCTCTATAACTCCCCTCCTGAACTGGACAGGGAGAGAAAATAAAACAAAAGGTTCATGAGTTGAGATAAGGATAGGGAGAGATCACTCATTGGTCACTGTCAGGGGCAAAACAGACTTGATTTGTGGAAATTGACTGCATTGATCATCAATTAAAATAAGAGTAGGATAATGAGAAGTAAACCAAATCTTTAAAACATCTTCCTGCCACCCCTCTCTCATTCCTGGGCTTAACTTTATTCCCAATTCTCTACCTCCTCTTATCCTACAGCTGCTCAGGGAGATGGGAAATAGTTGTTTCTGTCACTACTTCCTCCTCATGGAAAGGAGTCCTATTCCTGCTCCAACATGGGATCCTTCCCACAGGATACAGTTCCTCATGAACTACTCCAGTGTGGATCCCTTTCCATAGGGCACAGTCTTTAGGAACAGACTGCTTCCGTGTGGATTCCCCACAGAGTCACAAGTCCTATGAGGGAATCTGCCCTAGTATGGGCTCCTCTCTCCAAAGGTCCACAGGTCCCCACCAGAATCCTGCTCTGGTGTGGGCTTTCCATAGGGTCACAACCATCCATTTGCTCCAGTGTGGATCTCTTCCATAGGTTCCAGGTAGATCTCTGCACCCCCATGGACCTCCAAGAACTTCATGGGTACAGCTGCCTCACTATGATCTTCTCTGTGGGCTGCAGGGATATCTCTGCTCCAGCACCTGGAGCACCTCCTCCCCCTCCTTCTGCACTGACCTTGGCATATGCAAAATTGTGTATCTCACATATTCTCACTCCACTCTTCTCTGGCTGCAATTCCTCCTGCATAATAACTTTTTTCCTCTTAAATATCTTATCACAGAGCCACTGCTGATTGGCTTGGCAAGTGGCAGGTCCATCTTGTAGACAGCTGGAATTGGCTCTCTCAGACATGGGGAAATTACCCATTATACCAATATAAAAAAAGGAAACTTCTGGAAGTGCCTCAGAGGAGCCATCCCTATAACTCCCTCAAGTACCAGAACCTTGCCACATGAACCTAATACAGAGCCACAGAAAGCTGAATGCTCAAGAAGTTCATGAAACTCACATGTCCATTACAATTTTGAAAATCAACAGGAATTTTGATAGCCCCTCTTCTTGAAAGATTTGTCATGTTTTTAATAAAAAAAACCCTATTCCAGTTGCAATTATACTGCACTACAATGTAAACTACTTTGGCACTGGTGCTATTGTGTATGCTTAGTGAAGTCTATTCCATATCAGATTGTCTTTACTGCAGTGAAGATCAGGCTCTGCTTTCTGCAAAACATAGTTTTGTTTTACCCAACAGATTTTAGTTTAGAAACACCTGGGTAACTTCATTGACTGCTGTTTTTAGGTTAGGCAGTGCAAAATCTGTGTTTGGTTGGAAAAGAAAGTTCAGGATTAACATGCTGTTTCTGCAAATCCATAATCAGAGCAGATTTGTGCAAATAGAAGATTAAGAAGCAAGCTGTATCATGTACAGCATGACCCAAAAGAGTCGCACTTGCAAGGTAGAGGACTGGAAGGGTTCTGCTTAGTGAAATAGGATCCCATTGTGTGATGAGTCCAATTTGCCTGCTTTTCATCTTCCTTCCTTCCTTCCTTCCTTCCTTCCTTCCTTCCTTCCTTCCTTCCTTCCTTCCTTCCTTCCTTCCTTCCTTCCTTCCTTCCTTCCTTCCCTTCCTTCCTTCCTTCCTTCCTTCCTTCCTTCCTTCCTTCCTTCCTTCCTTCCTTCCTTCCTTCCTTCCTTCCTTCCTTCCTTCCTTCCTTCCTTCCTTCCTTCCTTCCTTCCTTCCTTCCTTCCTTCCTTCCTTCCTTCCTTCCTTCCTTCCTTCTTCCCTCCCTTCTATCTTTCCCTCTGTCTCCTTCCCTCTCTCCCTTCCCAGGTAAAAAATTGCCTGATGATTTGTTTTGGAATGATATCACTTAAAAGGAGAATAGAAAGGATTCAGGTCACCAAACACATGTTTCTTGTGAGGTTCTAGGCTGCTCAAGATATCTGGCTTATCTAACCCAGGGTATCCATTCCCTCTGGAGGCAGGCAAGGATGCTCTCTTCTGTCCAAACTGGCACAAGAACACTCAAATCTCCTTCAGAGTGTTTCTACCTGGAATTGTTCCAGTATAGCTACACTGCATTAAGACAACCCACAACACTGTATCTTATTCTGAAATAATTTTCATGTGAGCTATCATCCTAAATTGCCTGCCACAGACAGCTTGGTTAACAACCTAATCAATGTTTACCTTAAGACATTATTAAGAATCATTAGCAATAGAAAAGAAAGGCTAATGGCCATGTATGCAGGCCCCCCTGCACAGAAATGTGTGCAACACTTTTTGGGAACAAAACTTGGAACTTTCAATGTGAAAATTTCATTGGTTTAGCTAAGTATAGGATTTACAATCAGTGTAGTTGAAACACTGAAGCAGGTAGAAAACAGCTCTTTTAAAGCAATATAAGGCTGCCAGAGCTTGGTTTAACTTATTCTGCATTCAAAGTAAACCAAAATAAACTGCCTGTAACCCAACATTAATCTGTTTACATAGAGTTTTACTGAATTAATGAAACTGATTTTAAATTGATTTAAGTCAAAGCAGCGATAGAAATGTGCACAAACAAAAGTTTAACTGGAAGATGATTTATTGAATATGGATAATGCAGGCAACGGTGGTGGATATGAGAAAGAAAGAAATCAGGATCCAGACATAATGAAAAAACCTGGATGGATATGTCCAGGCGGTATTGTGCAATATCCATAAAGATACATAAAGAAGGGAAAGAATATTTAGATTGTAGCCAGTTCCCTACATAAGGTCCCAACGCATAAATATGGAACATTAGATACACAGGCAGATGGCATAAATATGGCAAAAAGGATGAAAGTTAAAAGTTGATGCATGGGGAAATGGTCTAAACTAGAATAAAGGGCTCACGTCCTTAATGGCAAAGAAGCAAGAATGCCAGTTGGAATACTGCTGTGGAAACAAATACAAGCAAACACAACAGAAATGATCTTATCACCCTACAATTTTTTCCTTTTAACTTCTTAAAAGTCTTCACATGTTAACATTGTGGAGGGGAAAAATAATGCAAAGAGCTTTCTCTGGTATTGTTTGCAATTGCCTATTTTTAAGACAAGAACTGTTTTACTATCTAGAGTCTCTCAAAAAAATGAAGATGTTCTCAACACAAAATAAAAACTGGTCATGAAAAATATAAATGCTCTTTCAACTTGAGAAGGGACTCACTTCATAATTTACACTATCTCTACTTGAAAAGAGAAGAACTTCACTACTCGTGAGTTATTGGGTTTCCTCTCTTCATTAAGCATTCCTTGTCTGTGTTTCTATCTATTTAGTGCATGTTCTTCACACTCCCTTGTCAATGCCCTTAGATACAAGGGATATATTTGAGACTTAGTGCACAAAGAACTTTCACTTTAATACACAGCAAATTAGAGGCACTGCACTAGCCTGTATTTGTGCTGTACCAGAATATTAACCTCTCATGTGGGCTCATCCTACTTGGATAATCTTTTGCCCACATCCCAACACTGTTTTCAAACATTTGCAAACCAATTAATTTATCTCTCAGAGGGAGTGCTTTGCTGAATTTACCTGTGACGATGTATGTAAAAGAGGATACATTAAAATGAAACCTGAAGTGTTATTGTTGACAGGAAGCTGTCAAGTGATATGAATTGCATATAGCATATTTAGAAATGTGTTTGTCCTATAATGTTTTCTGTGTCTCTAAACAAAGACAAAAACAGGTATAACTAGCCTGATACCGTTTAGTTATGTAACAGATTGAGGGTTTGGGTTTTAGTCACTGAAAATGTGATAAACAACATTGTGCATTAATGCAGAAAACAGATTGAGCTTTTTAATGGTACATCAAATAAGACTTTATTAGCATCTATTAGGTTCAACCCAAAGCCCAGGAAATAGCATTAATGAGCATCATATATCAGTCTGTCTGTTATTAGATAACATTATCCCTTAAAACTAGCAAGTCATATAGTACTTTATACTTTTTACCTTTATCTTTAGAATTAGCTGCTCACATCCTCTCCAGTTACACTGGCCTTACTATTAGTAATAGTGAACCAATTTATAAACCCATTAGTGACACTTTTTCCCAAAGATAAAAACAGTCAAAATTATCTGGCAGCAATTAATCTTAATGGCTGTATGCAGTAAACAGCAATGGGCTAATTCCAGCTCTGTCAGCCCCATCAAACAATCCCACATTAGGCAGCTTTTCACTGATCCATTAAGCATATTCAGAACAACAACAAATTCAATGCTGAAGGCATATGCACTAAACATTACAACAGTGATCTTCTGAAGCCATCATTATCTCTTAAATAGTACTTCCCCCATGTATTATCATTATGCTGTACATTAGAAATACTTTGATTAAACTCCCTTAATTCATAACAGCCAGCTGCAGACCATTTATGCAGTTAATCTCAACACAACAGCTATTGAGGAAATATAACAAATGAAGGCTGTAAACTGGAAGTCATTACTATAAAAGATACTGGTTTCCTAGCCCTTGTAGTGCAAAGTGCATGGCAAGATTGTACTTTAGAATGACAGTAATGCAGACAGAAACAACTAATGGCTTTCCACATGTCCTGCAACATATGCAGCAGGAGTTGCAGCTGTAAAGATGTGTGCAGGAGTGACCTGACAAACTGTCAGCATGAGAGGCAAAAACATTCAGGAGCCCCATGTTCAAAGGACCAAAATATCACATGAAACCCAGCATGCAAACTGCAGCCTCTCCATGGCTTTGCTGTCTTCATCTGGAGCACACTGCAATTTGTCTCTTAGAAAGAACAACTCTGATTTCTTCCTCTATGAAGCCCCAGTTAGTAGCAATGACACTTTGAAAGACTGCAGACCTTTAGTTTCCTTTCCTACAAGTAATAGCTGTTTTGAGAATTTTTATTAGACTGTTTTCTCTTTAAGGTATAATGGATATGGTGTGGCAAGAAAATTTGCATAAAGCTTTCCATGGTGATGTAAACAAAACAATAATATCAGGATGGGAAGCAAAACAGTAGCTAATTTATGTTTCCACTCTGACCTGAAATTCACATGAGGTATTCTCATTTAATAACATGAAAATGTTAAATAGATAAAAGTTGATGGTATTTTAAGTTTTCATCAAATGTATCCCATAAAAAATATGTATGAGAAATTCACTCAGAGGGTTTCATGGTGCATGTCAAGGAAAAACAGGAGTTAAATTTGTGTTACTAATCTAGATTGCACCCTTTCTTAATTATAAAAATACCCCAAGAAATCTGTGGGATTTGGATACAAAAAACACTTTCACAAAATCTTACTAGTCAAGTGTAAAGAAACCATAAAAATATTAGTGAATAAGGCCTATGTGTTTTACAGTTCTTCACTATATATAAATAGTTTATTTGATTTTAAAGATATAAACCACAGACACAGTGTCTACCTTGCAATGAAATGATCAAATAAATAAAACTTCAATTTGGCATGAGCTGCCAGTTCTGATCGTAGTTCCAGTTCATAAGTCCAACTCACTTGAAGGTGGAATGCAAAACCTCTGCAGCACCTTCAGGACCTGTGCTAAGGATCAGGCAAAGGCATGCAAGAAGCAACAACATTCAGAGGGCCAGAAGAATCAACTTCCTGACATTTGGAAAAAATCAAGGTGAAAAGTCTCCCTACAAGTCCAGTTTCATACTTCCATTATTTTCTGAAGGTCATGCACTGCTGGCATATGTGAGGCTGCAGCTCTCCACCCATTTATGCGAGGAGGCAGTGCTGCATACCATGGTAGATATTCTGTACTGCCTAAGCAGCCAACGCACTTAAACAGTGAATTTTGCAAAGATTAATCCATCCCAGACTTCTAAAGATGATCCTAGTATTCTCCCTTTCAGAAGGAAAATAATGGACTTGTGCTTCAGATACGGATTTCAAACACAGGCACTTCTCTTACCTCCACAGCAGCTTGCCTTATGATCTTAGGTAAGCTTACTGCCTTTCTTTATAATGTTGACAAAGTGACTTTTCCATGTGGCAGAGTTGTTGCCAAGACAAATTGGTGATGTTTCCAAGCATTTGATCAGAAAGTTGAACAGAAAAAATAATTTTTACATAATTTCCAATGGGCATTCTGATTCTTGGCTATCAAGGCTGACTCTCATGATCAGAGTCATACAGGACTTTTAGCTATCAGCAAATCTGTCTATAACACAGATCTGCTCCGGATCATTGCAAAACCAGCACTGGCTCCCAACAGGTCTGACCTTCTGAGATGATGAAAATAAGCAGAAATGACTGTGGTCCTTAAGAAGGCAAGTACTGAGCTTGTGGGAGCTATATCCCTACCTGCATCCTTCACTGCTATCCCCACAGTGGGCAATCTGTTTTTACCAAGCAGCAGTTAATAGATAAGTTCCAGGAAATTGTTTCTCTATTTCAGTCTAATTCATGCTGTTCTGGAGGCTGGATGCCAATGTTTGGAAGTAGATGAGGTGAGTTTTATCTTTAGCCTATTTAATGTGATCTGGAGATAACCTAAAACAAGCACCTGAAAAGCAAAATGATGCTTTAACCCAGCAGAAAGTGAAAGCTGAGTAATTATAATTTTTAAATTTTTTTTTCACTGAAGCATTTCTAGATACAAGAGCTTCAGGCAACAAAGAATATTAGACACCCTGCTGAAAATCAAGATCTCAGCAGAGTATGGGCACTTAGGAGCAAGGCATCCTCTGACTAAGGATTTTTAAGAGTGAAAATTTTCAATTAGGTGCCTAAACACATTTGAAGTTCCCTACTGAACAGAATTCTCAATGTAATTCATATGATTCTTGTACATGAGCTACTAATTTGGGAAGAAGTAACTTTTCCCAAACATAAAGAGAGACTGACTCACCATCTTCTCTGGCAGTCAGAAAGATCTGTGATATGTGTGACAATTATAATTTATAAAGTGTGCCTGAATCATTATAGGCAGCTATCTTTGTCCAGTTCCACATTTTGATTCCTTTTCCAGCAGTACTTGTTTCTTAAAAGTAGTTGAAAATGCCGTAAAGCAACACATTTTCAATAATTTATTTCATTTTTTTCAAGATATAATGCACTTGGATTTGAGGAAATCCAAGTAGATAAGTGCTAAACTTAAGAACAAAGAAGAAGATTGTTCCACCCTTCTCTTCCAGAAAACAGAGCAACAGAATTTGTCACCTCACAGAGGGCCCAATTCTGAGTAGTACCGAGTAATGGATACTTTACAGGTGATAATGAGTACAGGTAAAAATGACAGATTATTCTCAGTTGCTACTTGCTCACCCCAGTAAAAAAATTTCACTGACTTGCAGTTTTACCAGGCAACACTACTTTTTTTTTCCCCTTGGGCTTCATATGGCTGATTTCAGAAGAATATATGGCTATGTATATATGTTTCAAATGCAGCAACAGGGAAACTACTCTGCTTACTTTCTAAGGACCATTTACTAATCTTGAATTTAGCTAACCAAGCAGTGCAGCAGGGAGTTTATAAAGATTCCCATAATTCTGCCTAGCACACGATCCAAGCACAGAGCTCTTACTGTACCAGTAGAATTTGTGACTAAAGAAGAAATATACTTGCTGAGCTGCTAGTAGGATATGGATTATGTTAATTGCAGATGAATTTTATACATGGATTTTATTTCAAATTGTGGACATTGTCTCTCCTTATTTTGACAATGTGTGAACAGTCAAATGTGAAACTAGCTGTATAGTGTGTCCTACTTTTTCACAAAGGGAATATAATATTAATGAGAGCTACAAAATAGTTTAGTCCTCCTATGATATATTTTTCCTATTATTGCTATATTTCAAAGGGGTCAAATGTGATTACCAAAACCAGGATATTATCCTCTTTCCTCTAAGCTAACTTCAGGTCACCCAACAGTAGTAAGGAACTTTGAAAATATTGTATCAATTTTACTGATAAAATTCCCAACTGACTGCCAAATTTGGGGCTGCAATGAAGTGTGCATAAAAGTAGTCGGAACTGTTCACAGAATTATTGTTATTAATGGCACTAATTGATAGCAGAAGAGCATGAGTTATGAGTTAAAGGAGTGCATGTCTACTACTATGCTACAGAGAAGCATATTTTTCAAGGTTTATTTTGTTCACTCATTTATTCAAGTTTGGTTTTGCACAAAAAATTCTATTGTAAGGGTTAAGTGAGGGTCTGACAGAGAATCCAGAATAGCCCAGTTTTATCAATTTTTCCCCCCAGTTCTTCAGTACTTTTATACATTTGAAAGAAGTTACACATAAAAGATGTTTCTTTTTTCTTCAGTGCAACTATTAATATGTGTAAATTTTAACTGGGTCCAAGTATTCTCTGTGCTGACAAAATTTTAGGAAATCAAGTCTAATGAGTGGTCAGACAGTGCACAAAAGTAACTCTAGAAATCATAGAAACCATACTGATTTATAGAAGGCTGTGCTAAAGAGTATAGAGTTTCCATCTCTAAGGAATCAGAATATAAGCAATGAAATGGGGAAGTAGTTTTCAACCTTTTTTGTATTTTGAGACAATCTAAAAATGTTGGGTTTTTTTTGTTTGGTTTTTTTTTTTTTTTTTTTTTTGTGGAAAGGAATACCCTTGCAATATATTTAAACTAGCAGATGAAAAAATAGCTTTTTCAGGGACCACTGACAGGAAGCCCAAGGATGCCCAAGGGGTCACAGGCTATAAGCAAGAAATCACTGAAATTAATAATACCAAATTATCTTCCCTATTTTAGCTCTGTTTCATAGGTTTGACATATTGTCTGGAATCTTCCTCATTAATTATCTGGCCTTATATTACCATGCTCCTTACATATCTAGAAATGCCAAAAAACATAGAAAAGTAATTTTTTTTGGAATTTCATTCCATCTCATCTAAGAGAAATTATATTTTATGAAGACAGTAAAATGAAAAAAACAATAATTCCATTCATATATAATGTGCCAGTAATTTATAACCAATTTATCAATGACCATGCAGCTGCATTCACTGTAATTTAAAAAAAAAAAAAGCTCATATAATGCTCACATAGTCTCTGAATGCATAGCATCTTAATAAAGGAAGAGGAAGCCACCAGAGTAATTAGAAAGGTATATTGTAGTGCATATAATGGCAGAAGGATGTTTGTATTATAGTCCAACACATCATTAAGGATACAATTGTTATTTAATGTGGCACAATCATCTTTCTACTCTTCATGAAATCCACTTAAGTAATTACTTTTCTTAGCTCATTGGCTCTATGAACTGACAGTTTAGCAAAGTGCTATGTCTAAAGAAATACTGAATCTCCATTTTTATAATACCCTACCTTTTTAGCTTGACTGTTACTGCTTATTTAGGCTGTTGCTGCTTACCTGAAATGGCCATTTTTTCATGTGAAAAACTGATGAGGAGAGTGGGAAGGAGGGGGAAAAACTGGAATGGGGAGGAGAGAGAGGAATGAAATACCAAAACTTTACAGGGCTGTCTTAAATTATGTAAATATTAAATGAAAAGCTTCAATTCTTTTTTCTCTACAGTGTACCCCTTTCCCCAGTCTTATCTTCTAAATATAAATATATATATAAACATATGTCATATTAATTGCTTGTGCAATATTTAATCATTTTATTTTCAGTTAGCAGCAGAACAGTAGCTCAGTAGTGCAGAACCTTGAGTTGCTACTAAGTTGATTTTAGGAGGAATAGTTTTACAAAGAACAGTTTTCAAGATTTAGGAGACTACCGTCTTATGAAAGTTAGTAATGAACATCGAATAACATTATTTTACCTTATAATATTTTTTCATTTGCTAATGCAAAAATATAGGGGAGCAAACATCATTTATATACTCAAAGCTCTTTCTTTTTTTTTCATGTCATGCATATTTTAATATGAAGTTCAAGACCATTCTGCAGAGCAAGCCCAACATTTAGCAGACACAGCACTGAAATGCAACATTTGAATTGCCCAACAGAATGATTTCCCTTTTTTTTTCTGCATTTTCAACTTTAAGCTCTCTTTCAAAGGAAGCTGTTGTCTTCGTGTTTGCTAGCATTAAAAGAAGGTAAGACTGAAATACCTTTATCTTATTTGATAGATCTATGTTTGATGCTCTTTGTTTGAATAGAAGTGTCAGCTGTATTTTACCTTATTATATAAAAAAGTTTCAGAATTTAATTAAGGGTCAAGTACCCGCTGCAGATAAATGCAACAGCTAGAGCATATTTCTGATCTCTCTGAAGACTGCAATCATGAAAATTATTATCATTGAGTAAAACTGGTCTCAATGATGGTGACTGGGAGATGGAATCTGTGTTAGTCAGCCATAATTTACATAATAATGGGTTCTGAGTTTTCATCAGCACCTTTTGTTTTTACAGTGCTTACTGCTACAGTAAATTGTCAAAATGTCATTCCTATCCAATCAGCCAGAAAATATCAACAGTAAACAAGGCACAAGAAGAAATTCTCTGATTTAAAGTATGGTGGAGGAAATAGTAAAACAGGACACTGGAATAGTTGTAGCAGTCTTATTCTGTTATTTTCAACAGCACTGCTGAACAATTTATGAAAAATTACTTTTTAATGAAGCAATGCCACTGAGGGGAGTGATGTCATTAAAAGAATCTCAGCACACAGTTAGATAACTGGTTTGATTATATTTATGCTTGCCATTACCTGTTTGTTTCATCTTCTGTGGTGCAGTGTATTTCACTCCTTTAGTCAAAATAGGATCAGCTGGAAAATTACTACAGTCATGGTAACCCCAGATATACAAGTGCCCAAAAGCAACTTAATCAAGGAGAACACTGAATCCTAATGAAAATGCTAGCCCAAATAACTCTACAATCTCTCTCTCTAACAAACACACAAAGCATGATAGTATTTAAGTTGAAATGAATTCAGTGTAACTTTCTGCCACCCTCTAAGGTTCACAGAAGTGTAAGGAGAAGAAGAGCATGAATAAGGCACAGTGTAGGCTTTATAGCTATTACTTTTATACTGTATTTAAATTAAAATATTCACATTGTGTTTGAAATAAAAATGAATAAAGTGGCATCCTGCCAAAGATAACCAGGAGCCACCCTTGTGTGGAACTGAAATAACTTGGCTCAAATAGTACTTAATTTATTTTCAGAAAATGACACATTATATAAATATATATTTAAAACAGAGAGGCAAAAACTTAAAAAAAATCTTTGCATTGTGGTTCATAAGGTTGACACAGTCATCGCCTGTATATAAACAGAACAAAACCTGATAAATGTTTCTCAAGGAGGGCTTCCAGCACTGTGTTCTTAAAAATCTTCAAAGATGTGATCACATAGTTGAGTCACCTCAGAAAAGACTCACAGTACCTTCTTTTGGAAATGAATAAGAGTTCAGAATCTATTGAAATGAAGTGTTGACATAAGGAAGTATTTTGTAGAGCTTTCAGGTTTCTTTACCATTCACTTTATTTTACTTGGCTACTTTTAATTTTTTTTCCACTTCTTCTCTTTGAAAATCCTGCATTGTCCAAGCCCTTTCGATTAAGCAGCTTGCCTGAATGAAAGCACTGTGATGAGGTGGCGGTGCATCAATAAACAGGGTGCCTCTCAAAGCAGGACAGAATGCTGAGAAATAGGGCTGATCAGCAGTAATTACTCTGACACTTCATGCAGTACAGGGAATTAACTCCTAGGACTTTGGGCCAAATGGAGAAGTAGTAGTTGATGTTCCACATTGTGAATGCCTCAGTGCCTGAACCCATTATGAGTTTAAACGGAGAAGGGAATTCACTATATACAGGACTTTTTTCTTTCTTTCCCCCCACCCCCAGCTAGGAATGTGAAGCAGAGTGCAGAAAATAGAAATAATTCAATGTGCTGAGCAGGCTGCATTTCTGGTGGTTTTTTTGGGTTTTTTTTGTTTTTTTTTTGTTTTGTTTTTTTTTTTTTTGCTAAGGCTTTTGCATTCATTTTTCATTAAATCACAAATAATTCAATAAAGGGATGCCCATAACAAGCATATTTATAGGAATGAGCCGATTGTGTTGAGGAAGACACCCCATATGCCAAGTTAAGAAAGTGGAATTGCTCTAAGGCAGACCTGCAGAAACTAAGGTACACAAAAACACATAGCAGGAGGGGAAATACAGCTAAAAAGGCAACTAGTTAGCAGCTGCCACTATGACCTTTAACTGCATCCATGGTAACTGGGCTAAAGATGGAGTTCCATTTTATTATTCTCACACCCACAATGTTAAGCCTATGAATCCCATTGCAATTTAATGGCTGAAATCAGAAGGCAGATCTGTGTTCATTGGACCAGTGCCGACATCCTCTTAGCTAATGAGTGCAATAAACATTTTCATGCCAGGAAACCAATGCAAGTGGAAATATTATGCCATGCAGAAATCTATCCCCCAAACACAAAGAAATGGTCAGTATATTCAGTCCTTTATGTTCATTTGCATATACTGTAATTTTTCAGGGTTTAGACCGCTCGTCTTTAAGCAGGAAGATATTTAACCCATATATTCTTTAATACTGTGCCATGCAACAGCATTCAATTTATATTAAGAATCGTGGGAAGAATTACATATTCCAGAGCTAATGACTATATCTGCCTCCAATTATTTTCCTAAAGGAATGTTATGTTTTCAAAATTTTTTTGCTCTCATGCACCTAAAATATATTTCATCCATTTGCAGACTATCTTCAGTACCACCAGCTGAGCAAAAAACAGCAAACCAGCAAACTCTTTCAACAAGAAAGAAGGCTTTGTTCTAACTTTTGTTGCCATTGTAATGTGACTCAGAGAGTTTTTCTTAAACATCAGTGACAACAATGTCATATCTTTGCCATGTGAGCTGAAAGCAAGACATATATCATCCTTATTTGGGCTGAAGAACCAGAGCAACAACAGCGGTTAAAAGGATCTGTGCTGGCTGCAACTTTGAAATCTCAAGCACTTCCACCTCTCAAATTCTGTGGTAACCTGTAAAATCCAAAATGAGAGGTATGGAGTGGAGCTAAGAATTGATTTGTAAGCTTTTACCTGGGAAAAAACAGAAGTAATGAGGAGTAGCCATAATTATTATAAAAATCATAAATATAGCAATTCAGACACATTGAGCCATTGAGTCATTTATCTGTCTTACTTCCTAAAGAAGGAACACCATTCTAATAACAAAACAGACCAGGGTGAAGAAGAAAACTCTCAATGCAGCTGGGAAATGAAGGTCACCAAAATCTCCTTGAACTCTTGGGTAAACCCACCATATTTGCTTCAAAGTGGTGCAGTCAAAGACATAAAACTGCATTAGTACCCTCATAAAGAGCATTATGTGAAATATCCCTGCCTCTCACAGTCAACTTCCTCCTCTATCTTAAAATACCCAGGATTTTATTTTTGTTAAAATGTTAGCATGGCATAAGGAGAGAGGGCTTAATGACTTCCCTTGACAAGAACTGCATGTATTTTTTTTTTCTTATGGAATACTGCCAAATATCCTTTGTAATAAAAAGCTTGAACTATTTTGCTAACAGAAGCCGCTTGTTCTGGTAACTGTAAAGGTCAGACAGAAAATAATTTTGGTGTTTCTTATCTTTTAAAATAATGTCACTTTTTATCATTACGGTAACATTTTTGGACAACAAAGAAAAGAGAAAACAGTAGATGTGATACCCCAGACCACCAGGTACACTATTTCTTAAAAGATATTAAGTTAAGAAAGCTGTTAGCCAATTATACCAAAGACTGGAAATGTCACAAAAGCCAATGAAATCTCCCTGGTAACATTCAGAAATAATATGCTTTGGATCATACGGTATATTAAATGACAACTGTCAATTTAAAAAAGAAGTTCTCCAAAATCTTTGATGTATGACAATTTAGAAGTTGAAACACACTGTTCTTACCATTTAATATCTTTGAGATAAAAAAGCTTTTGACATGTTAACTAATGTGAAGGAATAAGTGCTCCTCTCATTTCCCTAACACAGTACTGGACTGCCCTGAGTAGCTTTTTGTGAAAAATGTCATAAGAAGCAAGGTGGTATGTAACCATTTTAGTTAGTTAAGTATATGCACTCACATTACATAATAGAGACAGGTGAGATTTTTCTAACCTAAATATTGTTCTTTGGTACTGGCAGTATTTATTTAAGTTAAAATTGGCATTTGAATAGGCACTGATTGTCAATATTATTTAATCCACTCTTCTGTCTGGGGCTGTAGTACAGCATGATTCAGAGGAAGCTGTCAGTATCTGAATGTGCAGCCATTCCAGGATAAAAGGTCTTTGAACTGCATGCTAGTTGCCTTTTTATTGTTTGTTTGTTTTCCCCACAAAATGGAAATCATCTCTATCTTCAGGCAGCCGGATTGGGTGGCTCCCAGGTAGTTTAGGAAATCTCCCTGGGTCAGTGCTGGGTGGCAATGCTGGGCAGGACACTTCAGCCAGGCCCTCATGAACATCGACCTTGCAGGATGCGTACTCCTTACCCCAGGAGTTCATCTCAGCCTTTAATGTGGTGGCTCAAATCTATGTGCCTTTGACAGGGTCCCAAATGGAAGTCTCCCATTTTAAGTACAATCTGAAGTTGAATCCTGTCAAGTGTAAACTCTTCTCCTGCTGCTGAAGAAATGGAGCTCAGTAATGACACTCAGATAAGCCTGACCCTGGACGAAAGGGGGTATTAGAGAGACTTAGCCATAGGTGATCAAAAAATAATAAAGTGATTCAGCAAAGACATTTAAGATATGAATTTTGAGTTGACCCTGTAAAAGGGGAGGTTAGGTAGCTAAATAAATAGGAAGCTTCTAGGTATGTTGGCTGACTTTACTGAATTGTGAGTGTGTGCTAATTGTTAGGCGCAGCATGGATGTGGTTTTGTGGTCTAGAAAATATCATGTTGAAGGTCTGCACTGCTTAGTGGTTGGAAGACTATGTTTGAAGGTGATTCAAAAAACAAATCTGCACCCCCAAAAAAAGGAAAAGTTATAAACAGTGTAGACCCCACCAACTGGCATCATTGGACTCTGGGGAAGAGATAAGTTCCTGAACCTCTTCTAATTACTGGTATAGACACAGACCAAGAACACCACTGCATATTGCCTCAGATCACCTCCAGATATTTCACAATTATTTTGCTGAAGAGCAAACCATAAGTTAATCATACCACAAATGGGAAGCTTTATGAACAAAACCAGTGAATTTTGTATTCACAAGAAAAAACTGAAATAGCAAATGAAAGGATGGTAGCCCACTTGTGAAGAAGGTAATAAACATGATCTTCTGGGAAACCTTTTTGACCCCAAAAGCAAGAGCAAAAGACAGAGAACACTCTTCTTGAAACTTTGGCTGCACAATACTTTTGAAGATGAAGGTTTTGCTTTTGTGGAGCATGGAGGCATTGGGACCTAATTCTGCTAGGCCAATGAGCTGCACTGACAGAGGGGGCTCCAGCTCATGGGCAGGGCAGGTACCCTCTTTGGTTGGAGTAGATGGATGATACAAAATGACATTACTAACTGAAGGCTTTGTGTTGACAAATGCAACATGGACTTAATCTATGTATACCCCATTAGAACCCATGAAGTGCAGAAAATTAATATAAGTGTCTGAAGGAACCAAGCAAAATGTATGAAAAACACAGGTATAAACAAGATGGCATTTTTAATTTTTGCCAAAACAACCATCTACGTATATTGCAGAACTTTCAGAAAGTTGAAAAGGAAACATTGCTCAGTATGATATTGAAAATTCTGACTTAATATACACTTCTCTTTTGAATCTGATAAAGTAAAATTAAATGTTTAGGTATGCTTTATGGATAATTGATATTTTGTTCTTTGGTAAGGATTATATTTAATTTCAGGTAAATATGAACAGATGTATTTTTTTTCTTTATATTTTCAGCACAAAACCCCCCAAACATTTTAAACACCATTTGGTTCTGCTTTTAATAGACAAATATGCATCTAGGTACTGAGAAATTGTGGTGAAACTTCAGAATTCATTCAGTAAAAAATCACTTTGTCTCAGTGCTTACACCATTTGCTTTGAGACAAGAGAACAGGAACCTTATTCAAGAAGAGGGAGATTTGAGCTTTCCAAGCTTTCCTTCTCCAGCTCACAGACTTCTTTATGGTTCGGGAATATAATTTAAATTCTGCATACTTTTACATTCATCAAAACTAATGTCTTTAGGTGACTTAACAATTCAAGGAAAAAAAAAGTTCAGGCCTACTTGTATCATATAAAGACAATGAAGAGGATTTCCCATTAGTAATCCAAAAGGGTGTTGAACAACAACAAAAAAGTGATTAACATTCTAAAATCCACAGTATTGGAAAGCCAGCACTTAAGAATTTCTATGAGCAGCTGGAGAAATGTTCAGCACAGTGATGGTAATTCTGAACGAGTCCTAACATATAATAAATGCTATAGAAGGTAACGAGACAATATTGCTTGTCAGACCTCTTTCCCTGCTGCTACTCTTATGCAAGACATTGAAAAGCTACCATGGGATGTTTCTCCTCTGATTTCACAACAACTAGTACCAGAGTAATAATTGCAAGCATTTTGTTAACAGTCCAGAAGTCAGAATCATTTACTCCTGGAAGAAATTATGGATAAGTCAGTGGTAAAAAAAGACAACAACAAAAAAAAAAAAAAAAAAAACAAACCTAAAACACTGTGGAGGTAGAAAAGAATGCTTAGTAAACTAAGTTATTAAAAATTGGATACTTTAATACAATCCAATCCTTACTTGCATTTCTAGAAGTGAGGATGAAAACCACAGAACAGAATGACTGAAAAGGTTGGCTGAAACAACAGAGAATTAGTACTAGATAAGCAGCCAAACAATGTCTCAGAATAGGGTGATGTAGGAAATCCCCATCATGATTGCTGAATGATCACCGAGGGAGCAGGAGAGTTGATCTTTCTGTTACAACTTAGGGAGGACAGTTCTAGAACATCGCATCAACTCTGCAGTCCTCATTTTCAGAAAGACTCAATGAAGCTACTGGAAAGGGTAGACAGGAAATACAGAAATGTTTCAAAAATGGGAAAAAATGCCTTCTGGTGAGAGATTTGGATCTTTCTGTTTATGAAGCAGAAGATTGAGAGGTGACTTGCTTATGGCATATATACCTTCTCAGGCAGAAAATAATGGATATGAAAGGACTCTGTAATCTAGTGGAGGAAGGCATAATAAGAACCAAAGGCTGGAGCCTGAAGCCAGATGAATTCAAATTGGAAATAAGGCACACACTTTTAATGCTGATAGCTATTAGCTATCAGAACACATTATAGAGGGAAGTGGTGGATTTTCCATCTCCTGAGATCTTCAAATCAAGATTAGATAACTCTCAGGAAGATATACTTTAGCTGCAGAGAAGCTATTTGGCTCAAGGTAGGGATAACTGTGTGAAAGATAAGTGTCTGTGATCAAGAAGAAAGTAGATTAGATGATCTAAGAGTTCCTCTTTGCTTCTTGCACTATGAAAATTTGAAAACCCGCAGTATGTAGCTGGGAGTTAATCTGAGTCTTCCACCCCAGATTTAGTCCAATCAGATTACTGGTGCATTGAAGAGAAATTCATACCCCATCCCTCACTCTTTCATATTCCTTTGCAGGGTTTACCCAGAGGGAAGTCAGATTTATTGCTGTTTGCTTTCTTTCAGTATGCTGCTAAGGCAATGCTGCTCCATGTTGGAGAAATTAATGGAACAGGTCTGTAACCACTGTTTAGACTTTCATTCACGCTTCATTTCCAGAGGAGCTCAAAAGAGATATCAATGTCTCTGGCATGTACTTCTAGGATCATGGCATGGCAAAATGCAGAAAAGTTGTGTTGACTATAATAACTATTAACTTCATTAGTTATATGACACTATGTTTGCAATCTTCCCTCCCAAGCCACTGCAATTACTGGAAAATCCTTGCTCCATATGTGAGTAAAGGCACCAAAGAGAACAGTTTTGTAATTTGTGGCATCCAAAGATAGGTACAAAGAAGTTGGAAATTCATTATTATGTTAAATGACATCCTTTGTTAAAGTGTGCTGTGTAGTCCAGGTTGGGAAACAAAACAGGAGAACATTTTCTCTGATCCTGGCCTCCTATACCAGGGAACTGCTGTAAATAATTTGGTTACAGGGCCTGTATTTCAAAAGACCGCAGACTAGTGGTGACACTAACAAGAAAAGTAGGCAATCAGTACAGCAGAATCTCACAGTTTTGGTAGAATGGCATGCATTTATTTATCTCAGATTTTGGCTTGAAATTTCTGGCTTCAAGCCTTATTTTTTTGATGGTGAGTGGAATAGAAAAAGCATGTGAAAGGCAATGTAGGTAGGAAAAAAAAAAGAAGATAAAATTGGTTTAACAGGGAAAAAAGGGAGAAGAAAAAGTCATCATTTGGAAATAAAAAAATGAACAGGTGAAACTGTGGTGCAAAGGAACAAGTTTATGAATAACAGTTCTATGGACTCTTAAGACATATGTAATTTTATTTAACTTGAGCTGTCAGTGTCTGAAGTTGTCACCATAGATTCCCTATAATGCCAATGGAGAGAAAGAGGTGCTTTTAAAACATGATTCAGCTGACCTATTTTAGCCATCTACTTCAGGATGAGATAAATCATACCCTAAAAGTGTCTATTTCTCTCTATTGATTATGAAAAGAGTCCAGAGTGACAACTTCAGATGTAGATGTCTCAGGTATAGATTTTTGTACTTTGTTGAATGAATCCCACTATTAGAGCCTATAGATTCTGACATATCTTGACTTTTTTCCATAATTTCTGATTGAAAAAAAACCAGCTAGGATGGAAAAATAGAGGAGATACACATACATTTGTATCGGGTGCAATTTACTGCAGCATGGCTGGAAAATTGACATTATGTGTGTGAAATGTTGACATTTTAATGAAAAAAATCAACACCCAAAATATTGGTCTCATGTCAATGACAGGTCAATCCTTCAGCTTTCCAACTTCACTCCAGGACACTGTTTCTGCCTGGTCTACATATTCAAGGATTCATCCTGATTCCTTCCATTGGTGATTTTGGTTGTGCTGCTTGGGATCCTCATTCCACCTTACAAGAGATGAACCCAGCTAAGCAGCCAGAGTCAGGCAGGAGTGACTGGAAGCATGAAGTAGTGAATTTACAAGTTCTGCAAAATGGCACACTTTTAACTGAGGTATGTGGAGTTTTGATACAATCATAGGAAATTATTGTTTTAAACAAGCACATGGCCTTTTTTAAAAAGAAATACATTAGTTAAGAATCAACATCCTGACTTCTCAACACACAGACTGTTTATGCAGTCTTCAAAGAAAGCTGAATTATGGTTTCATGCTCATTCCTGATTTTGTTATTGTATTTCAAGTCTCTTTATAATATTCCAAGTCCTCTTTGATAGACTCATAATGATATTTTAGATTTTCATGTTCCTTTTCCCTTTCTGTTTCCCTTTTCTTATTCCTTTCCTTTTCCCATTCTTTTTTTTTACTTCTTCTCTCACCTTTTCTTTTCTTCCTTTCTGTCTTGTTGAGGAACTGTGGATGGTGCTAATAAACTTAATACAAATTTTACTAATATGTAGTTAGTAGAGATTACTTTCCGGTATGGTTCCAGCACAGAAAATCACAAACAAATTAGATCTATTCTGCAGGTTATGAAATCAAATTTAAGTGCAAAGATATGCATAAGTTAAGTTCAGAAATATCTTTGAAGATAAATCTTATGCATAATTTTTTTAGAGATAACATCATGTTCAACTTACAGAAGCTGCATTACTCATGTGCACAAAATAGTAACCTTCGTGAATGGTTTAAACAAGTTTTACTTTTCCAGAAGCCAGAGATTATGACTCTTGATTCCAGCTGGGGGGAATTGAAAGGTAGAAAACTTAATTTTAGTATTTCCTTTAAATGAAAATCTCAGTTTTAAAAAGAAGAGCAAATGCTGAACAATCTCTGAGGTTCTGAGTTTCCTTCAGAGAGCTCTGCTGATGTTCCAGTATTTGTCAATAAAACTAAGGTGGATGGAGAAATAGGCTAATCTTAGTTTTGTTTGGAGTTTAAATTCAAATGCTCATAACAGCATATTATATGATGCAAATAAAAAATAGGCTTTAATGATACACGTTACATACAACCAAAAGCTCTAATGACATAGTCAAGAACTCAAAAAATTTGCCTTTTAAATATGCATAATGTTTTGCATTTGATTATGTATTCACATATTATTTATTTTTGCAGATGTCACCTTGCATTTTCCCAAACCTTGATGCCCTCTAAATTCCAATCTGCCACAGCCTTCTCAGTTCAATGTCTTCCTCATAAGTGGTCCTTTTACTCAGCCCCATTTTCACTCACTGTAGCGAAATCCTTTGTCAATTCAGCATGAGATTCACCGCTCACATTAATAGTCTCATCTCAGAATTTTCTCTTGGGCTTAGACATCCTTAAGCTGTCCTGATCTCTGTTCTACCCGTGAAGATCGCCAGTTGGCTTTTTTTACACCTTTTTTGTGCTGGTTTTACTGGCTATGCCCTTGCCTGACTCCCTACCTCAGAGGGTGAGGGCTTCCTATTTCCTAAATACCCACTCCAGTTCACTGCTTAGTGGGAAGGGTGTGTGTGGGGTGTGTTGAGGGAATGATTATTCTCCTATTACATCATCACATCCACATACTGTGACTGGTTTTGGTAACCTAAAGCAAGAAATACATAAATCAGTGTAATCCAGGGACTAAAAGCACATTTCCTATAAGGAATGAACATCTTTGGCAGCTGGGTTTTGTTCAGCCTGGACTGGGGGCTGCAGGGGGACCTCAGAGCCAACGTTTAACATTTATGAGTAGGCTACTCAGATGGCAGAGATAATTCTATCACTGAGGTGCATGGCTAGAGAACAAGAATAACAGACTTAGCTGGAAAGGGAGGTGTTCTGATTGGATGTAAGAAAAAAGTTTTTTACTGAAGAAAATAAAGTACTAGAGTAGATTTCCCAGAGAGATAATGGAATCTACTCTTAGAGGTTTTCATGACCTCACAGGACAAAGTCCTGAGCAACCTGGCTTCTGAATTTGATGTTGAACTTGTTCTTAGCAAAAGGTTGGACCAGAGACCTCCTGAAGATCCTTTAAGACTACACAGGTCTGTAATACTGTGAAACCTCTGTTGAAAACATTTTCCCAAAAGTTCTTCACTTGTCCAATTTATAATGGGTTTAGATTTATATCAGTCCTATGAATCCTTTTAAAACTTTGCTCTCAGGTACAGAATGCTTGGAATTCTTCAAAGGAAAGACTGCCAGAATTTTTTCAATGTATACAAAACAAGATTATCTCCCTGGACTATTTGTTGGATACTACTGAGTCTAGAATATCTGAAGAAAGAAAAATGAAGTCTGAAGCAAGGTGAATGTGAAATAGAAGTCTGAGTCTTGGACTCTTGCTGGTCTATGAACAGCACTACCAAAGTTGCTGCTAATCCATCATGACTGCAGTGAAAGCTCAGCTTCCCATGCCCCCAACAAAACATCACATGTTAAAACCAGGCAATTTGCCAGATACAAGTTCTTCCTTAGTGGGAATACTTCAGTTTGGCAAATAAAGAGGTAAACCAGAATATAGTCTATTTTATCATCTGTTCTTAACCCATTATATTGTTTTTAAATTGAATTGTATGGAATTAATAATTCAACGTATTAGCCAGTTGTAAAAATTATGCCTTGTACCAGCTGTAATCTTTTAACAGTATTTCTCCCCTCTCCCCATGCCCCTCACTGCCCCCTCCCCAAAAAAATTTATTGCTGACATGCCATGAGATTTTCCTCTGTGATTCCTGTAGTTCCAAATATGTATGACTTAGCTAAGAGACGACTGCTGACATCTAGCAAAGTTATCAAAAATTAAAAGAATGCTACATCTACAAGTACAGGACAGCCACCAACACACAAAGAAAATAAGATACATTTTGTCATATTTTATGGTGAAGAAAGTGCAAAGTTGAGCAATGTTTGTTGCACTTCAGCTTGGAAGACAGGGGTTTCTTGACGAAAAAATGCCAAATAAAAAATTGGACAGCACAGAAAATTAAACTGTAACGTGATGGGAAGTATCTCAAAAGAGGAATACACAAAGAAAAGAAAAGCTGAAATATAATAGATTAAAAGAGTATTTTTATACATGAAATCATGAAATCCATCAGTACAGATACTTGTCTGCTTGTGTTTGACTGGTTATGAATGCCAGTTTTGATTAAACTCATAAATGATAAGTAAACTTTATATATGGAAGATCCTTTGGGAATTAAGAAACTATGTGCACTCTAAGCCTGACTGATGATGTCAACATTTTCATTCCATATTTCTAAACAAGCCAAGAAAAAGACAACCAGTTTGTAAGGTGCTCAGGATGGGCAGACTTAAAGCAGAACTCAGACAGACCTACAGATTTATGTGCACCAATTTTTGGGTCTGGAATAGGAAACGGACTTTCATGTATTAGAAGGGGCAAGCTGAAATGGCTGTAAAGTCCTGAGAAGAGGAATGAAAATTGGTAAAACTACCTTTATAATATCTGCAGAATTTTTGCAAGCTTCAGGATGCCACATGGACTCTGCTGTGAGGATTCACTTGAAAGGCACAAAGACTTAATCAGAAAACTATGTTTCTGGTCATTTCAGTCCATTTTTATTAGGTATGTGATGGCCTCTCATAGATTTTTTTTTTTTTTTTTTTAAATATAAGTCAGTAGGATTCTCCTTATCCACACCAATATCTTGTACATTTGTGACTCCCTTCACTTGAGTTTGAAGGATTGTTTCAGGGTAGCAGCTTCCCCAGCCCTTCCTCACTGGATATTCCCAGGTGGATATTGACATTAGTTCTTGCAGGCTGGGAGTTTGGGGCAGACCTAAGTGATGGCAGCCCTTGCCCTGAGTGAATTCTGTTCATCCGCACCACTGCAGCCAGACCACCATTTCCTGAGGCCTGGATAAAAATATTTCCTCTACCACAACCACCCTAGGGGAATAAAAAAACCCAGCAAAACAAAACTGAACTTTCCATACAGACCTTTTATTTTAAACAGCCAATGTTAAATTTCTGCCAAACTTCGAAGGTGTTTTTGATTATGTAGCTTTCAACTACCATGGAATTAATATAGAAAAACTTGTGTTCTTCAGGGAGCCCTGTCATACATCTGCAAAATAAGGTTCTTTTTATGTACCTACACATTAACATTGACATCCACTCCCTCATTTAATTAACAACATTTGAATGTCGTTTCCTTTCATGTAGTAATTGTATTTTTTATTCCTAAAATGATCTCTTGTTTTGTAGAGAGATAAAATTGGAAAATGTCAAGATTTGTACAGAAAAAAACTCCAGTAACAATAAGAGGTTCCTTTTTACCTTGTGGTTTTTGAAATCTAAATCTGGCTTTTCCCAGTAATTTTTGGAAAAAAAAAATCTGATGTGGGAAATGAGCCTCTAGATTTTGACTTGAGGGAAGACTTCCTAAATTATTTGTTTTTTTCTTTCAGTGAGTTCAAAGCTAACATGCTGGGTCTGGGAACTCTCATCTCTTTAGGACCCTGGTAGCAACTAAAAATAGTTGTGGTTGTTAATGTAGGTACACACACTGGAGAATTTCGAGCATGTATTACATGTCCACCAAAGAGTTCAATTCCAATGAAGGAGAAGCTAAAACTGCA
Organism: Motacilla alba alba; assembly: GCF_015832195.1. Classification (NCBI taxonomy): domain Eukaryota; kingdom Metazoa; phylum Chordata; class Aves; order Passeriformes; family Motacillidae; genus Motacilla; species Motacilla alba. The sequence continues at coordinate 95,961,435 of NC_052016.1, read as the reverse complement.
TTAGTAATGCTTCACTTTAACAGCCAGATAAAAGATATATGGTGGAGGAATGCAATCCAGTGTTCACTACCTACTTGAATTTCTTTAATAATGCCAATGACTTCATGAATATTAAAATGAGTCCTGGGTTATGTGTCCTTATGTAAGCTATTCCTCTTGTATCCGGTAAATGGTGTCCATGCAGTTATTAAAAAGAAGAAAAGAGAGGAAAGTGAGGTTAGATCACAGGGGAAAGGTCAACCTCTTGGGAGGAGTCTCAGTACTCTTTGTTTGGTACTTTGTCTAAAGAACGAGGAGATATTGTGTAAATAGTTTGGGGTTTTTTAAATTAGAATTTAAGTGTGTGAAAGGCAATCCTTTCATTTATGAAATATAAGTGTGCACAGTAAGGTAATATTGTAGTGATTTTTGTTGCTTTTTATTTTACTGAAAAATTTATTCAAATTAAATACTTTTACAGAGAGGTGATAACTATTGTCTTATCATAAGCCTAGTCCTTTGGTAGTAATTTTTCTGGTGATTAAAATATTTATAGCATTATCATAGTAAGTGAACTGTTGTGCTTTGCTGCTGGAAGAAAAATAAATGCTTGTGTAGATTTGGGATAAGGTATTTGGACACTTCTGCAAAAAACCCTAGTAAAAAGAAATAATTTCTTCTGATTTTTTTTTAATTGGTGAAATTATTTAATTAACAAGCTTATTTTTGTGTGAGATTTCCTAGAAGTGGAATTTCTAAGAGTCATGAGATAACTTTGAAGAATACTCTTTCGAGGAAATTTGGAAAAGTAGCAGGAATAAAAGGCTTGTAACAGACATTTTTAACCAGTTTTATGCATCCAAATGAAGAAATACAAGTTCTGAATGGTTGTATGCACAATATCAAAATGCATGTTATGCCGAAGGTTCATTTCCCTTTCAAATTCTGGCACTTCTTCTAGCATATATTACCTTTCTCTCTCTCACCAGTTCCCAAATTCATTTGCCTTAAAAAGAAGATATTTTGCACTGTTTCCTGAAGAAAAGCAGTTTTGATCAATTAGGTCAGAGGAAGCTTCTGTATTTTTGAAACAAAACCTGGGAAAAAAAAATTAAAAGCATCTTACAGGTACTAGTTTATCCCTTTAATATCTCCATTAATATTAAATAAGTCCTGCAAATACAGTGTCTTGGTTATGGAAAATATATTAATTGGGTGTGGATCAGGAATAAAATCCAGGAACTCACTTTTAATATTTCTTAAATCAAAAGCTTCTTGTTCTGAACAGCTAACCCATTTAGATTTTCCTTCTGCCTCTCCCTTCCAAAAGCGAGCTCCTTCAGCTACTGCTGCACTCCAGTGCTGTCTGCATAGGTTACAAGCAGTGAAATGCATTACAGCCATCCTCATTTATACCTGTCAAGGTGTCAATGTTACTTCCATAAATGGCTGAAAAAATACACAATTTTTCTTAATGTTCAGAGCCAAATTTACTACCAAGCACCTCTGTAATCTGCAATGATGTGCTGAATTTTTTTTGGGCATCTGACCCAAAGTACCCTTCAAAAGCAAAAGAAAATCCTAACATGTGAGGTCTTTTTCTCATTCCATACGTTTCCATCTAGATCACAAGCATCTAACTGAAAATAGTTATAAAAATTCTAGCAAAATCCGGTAATTTTATTGAGGATTTTTATTATACATAATTCCTAGTTCCTTCGGTTAGCAGTGTTTGTTTCAGACATAGCTGGGCAATAACAATCTATTTACTGATAAAGTAGGAAGCATGTAACATTAGAAGACAAACCTCCTAAAAGCCCAAAACTTCAAATAAGTTTTCTTAAATGTACTCCCATGAATAGACCTACTAAAATCAATGCAACTACTCATGTGGATAAATTTCAGATTATGAAAAAGTCCTTGAAGACAGGAGATTTAGCTCTTAATTATTTTAGGTCACTGAAGGAACTGGAGGCCTCAGCGTCTCCCAGAACAGGTGACAAATCTGCTTAGAAAGGTAATGTGGAAGTGGCATAAGGAAAAGGTGTAAAAAGCAGTCTTGTCCAGGAATACATAAGCACACTGATGCTGCCATAGACTATTCAGCTGGGAAATGGTTGATATAGGTAATTATGTAGCAAAATCTTTAGAGGACACAACCCATACAAATTTTAGAAGATACAGATTAGGGACTCAAGGTAGCTGCTGGATGCATAATTCACTCCAAATAATTTGTTAGACAAACCTCATTTCCTTTTTCTATTTGTGAATTGTACGAGAGCTGTTTATTACTTAGATTTATTATTCAGAATTATTCCCTGAATGAAGGTGTAACATTTATGAGAACTTCATTGCAAGTGCTTGATATTCAAGTTTTGGCATTCAATATTGTTATGTTGGTTAATTTGGGCAGAACACATAGCATGTTGTGTTTCTCTCAGTGCAAGCAACTCAAAGTCAGATTTTATATTCTATACCATCATATTTCATAACTCAAAAATCACTTCTATTCCCATTTTGCAGAAACCACAAGACATCTCACAAACATTCTGGCTAAAGGCACACTTGTTCAAAATTAAAACATTATTTTTACGGAATTATTTTGCCCTATTATGTCCCTATTTATGTCGTATAATGTCTCTACTTCTCAGCTCCAGCAAGAAGGTTTATTATTTAAAAAACTAAACTAATGGGGATAATTTTGTCCAGCTGCATAATCCCCCAGCTGGGATATTGTGGAATGTCCCATGCCTTATTCATCAGTCCTAATATGTTAAGAATGGGACTTCCAGTAATGACATTGATAAAGACTTAAACCTTTAGCTGTCTAAAATCAGTCAGAGGAAATTTTTGAGGATGAAGATATCTTGAGAGTCTTTTTATATATGCTCATAATTTGAAGGAAATTTCTGTCTTGGTCCTGTTTCTGGAGAAGTGCTTCCCATGTCATGGAACAAAACTTTTTTGTAGTCCCCCTGTTGCTGGAAAATCCTATGACAAATACAAGATACTAAAAGCATGGGTTAAAAAAAAAAAAAAAAAAAAAAGAGAGAGAGAGAGAGAGAGAAAACATTTTGAAATAGTTCCTAATTCTTATTTTTCTTGAGGAGGAAGAAAATAGCTAAAGAATCATAAGAGAGATATATTGAGATATTACAGTGCTCTTAACACAAGCAATATTCAGTAATTTCTTAGCCCTGGCTTGCAGTCAGTCATCCCAACCATCTGCTGAGAACTGAACTTCTTCTTCAGTGTAGTTGAACTGTATCAACAGAAACAATTTTTTCAGGGAGAGTAAATGTACCGCTACGAACAGTTTGATGAAAGACTGAATCTTTGTATTCCTGGAAAATAAGTCTTCCTGTAACAAGCAGCTAATGTTTGAACACGTCAAAGCAAGCCTTTTAGAACAGGAGATAAGAGCACTTGAATGATTCTTGCAAAGTGGTAACTGGCTAACTGGCCTAAAAGCAAATGTTGTGTACGGTAATTTATGCTGTGAGTTACACTTTCCTCAGACTTGAAAAGATCTTTACCATGACTCAGTACGTTGGGTTTGACTCCCACTCTCATTTGGAAGAATCGGAACTGAAATACAGACCCACTGTGCAAGCAAAGATTTTATTCCTACAGGCAATATTATTGGCATAGGCAGTGGTAAAATAATGGTCAGATCTGTATTAGGAGTGGCTCATAACATAATGTCAATCTGAGATGGGCTGTTTATTCATGGTTTTAATTTTAACTATGCTGTTAAATGCTACGCTGCAGAAGCTTTAATGTTTAAGCAACTATATTGGTCTAAAAGTACTGTTATTGATAAAAATTCTTTGCTTTCAGAATTGGGGAAAAACACACTGCCAGAAAGCCTTTATTGCCGGCATAAGTTACAGCTGTGCTAGAGGGGATAGCTACACTAACCTAGTGTCACTATCTCAGCATGTGGCCTGTTCAAAGTCATTGTTTACGTGGACTTTCTACCATATGGAGTTATCAACATTTTCTTACAGAAATCTCAGCACTGCTTTGTACTTCCACAGTGAGAATATATCAAGACAGACTTTGTTTTCTCTTTTTCTCCTTTGAAAAAATATAAAAAAAAAGAGAAAGAAAAAGAGAAAAAAAAAGATTTAAAAAAAAGAAAAAAGAAAAAGAGTTCTCTCTTTCTCTAGTAACCCTCCTCCACTAGAAATATATGAATGCTATAAATATTAACATGTTTAAGTGTAGACATTTATTAATACATTGTTAATTCTCATATTTTGGGTATCCTGTTTCTCACTCTAAAATGCCTTAGACTGACTGTGCTGGCAATGTCTTTTCACCCTGAGAAGAGGAATATCTCCTTCTCTGAGAGGTGCCCTGTGGTTGTCACTGGGGCTGGACCCAGCTCTGCACGCAGTGAATGCCTGGGCGGAAAATACTTCTTTAGATCCCGTGAGCCCTTCTTTAGATCCCGTGAGCCCAAAACACATGAGGCATTCTTAGGTGGTATTAATATGTAAGAAGGTGGTTAGGACCCTGCCAGGCATGTTTGGGCACGCTGCCCAAGGCCCTGGTGTGGGTTGCGTGCAGGCACAATGCGCTCTTGTCTGCTCCTGGGAATGCACTTTGAGCAGGCGAGTTAGACATACCTCTGGAAACCTGAGTAAGGAAAACTGTTCCGGTTCATGTTAGGAGGGGAAAGGAAATGAATAAAGAGCATAAATCTTCGTTAGCCTAGTGAGAGCAAAGAGCATTCTTTCATGCACAATAAAGAGTAAAGGAAGTAAAAGGTAAGTAAGAGTAAAAAGAAGATTTGAGCCCTCCTCTGCAGCAAAAACACCATGAAAATCCCTAGAAAGACTCTGACGTGTATAGATAAACAAAGGTACTTCAGAAGTCTTTCTTAGTATGTGCACAAAGTTCCTAATAAAATAATGTATTCTGAGAAAAATATCAGTATACTGAACCTGAATTTTGCCCCCAAAACTGACAAATATTATTCTGTTAAAGATCTAATTTGAAGAGTATTTTCTTGGTCCATTCTGGTCCTCTGAAGTCTTCCACATTTACTGCTGAAGGAGAAGAAGCCTTAAAAACTTAAGCTGCATGTCCCTGAATCAGGGTTTCAAAAGAGTAATACTGTAGCAGTTCCAACACAAAACAGTCTCCCAAGGCTTTCATGCCAGCCAGCCTAGAAGTAACCAGTCCTGCAAAGTCAGAGGGCTGGAATTCAAAAGTGGCTGCATTCCCTCCCACCTGCCTCCCAGATGGGTTTGGAATGCATGCATATTCCAGTTCTGGAACATCACCTGTCCAGGTTTCTGAAATGAGGTTTTGAAATTCCAGTTCATAGTAGATTGCTGAATATTTGATTTTATAATCAAGGTGGAATGAGATACCACATCCAAATACATAAGTCCATGCAAATAAGAAAATTTGTTTGGATGTAATTATATTCTAGCCTCTACACACACACACACACACACACACACACATATATATATATGTAATTCTTTAATCTCTACATACATAGTAGTAATAGTTGAGATTTTATGGAGATAAGCATCTGATGGGGCTTTGGTATTGCTGATGAAAGAATTCAGCTACTGGAACAAGCCTATCCTACAGATGATATAGCAAAATTACTCCAATGGCTAAGGGCATATTGGTGGCACTAGGACAAAGATTCAGGTCAGGAGAAGCCACATACAAATATGTATGAAGATGGGAAGCATATGTGGCTGTATGGAAACTTAAAGCAGATGGTGGAACAACTTAAGAGCAGAAAGATCAAAGTTACAGATAAAACTAGTTAGATCAGAAAACTCCAGTGAAAAGAGTAGGAGTAATAGTGGACAATATATTGAACAAGCAATAAAGACAACGCTGTCACAGAAAAGACAAACGCTGCACTAGGTTGTGTTAATTGGAGCATCATGTCTGATACAAGTAAGACAGTTTTTCCACTCTGTTTGGTTTGGTTGAGCTTCATCCAGAGAGACGCATTCAGTTTGGACTACCACATTTTTCAAAGGATACAGACACATTAAAAGGACTTAAGAGAAAGACATTGAAAATGATAAAAGATTTTAAAAACAAGGCCTGTAAGGAAGCTTAAGAGGTTGTGTTGCATGCAGGCTAGAGAAGGGAAACCAAAAGGAAGACAAAATAACTCTTGGTAATTGCATAAAAGGGCATTATTAATTGAAAAGGGACCAACTGTTCTCATTAGCCTATAGGGACAAAACAAAAAGTAATGGATTTCAGCTGCAAGAATGATAATTGGGTTAAATAGGAAAATCCTTATGACTGTAGGAAGAGTAAGGACATGGAGAAAACCATCAAGAAGTTTTGCAGAATCAGCTCCATGACAGGATTTTAAGGCCAGACTTACTGTTGATCTATCAGCAATGTTTTAAATCTAACGAAATCACTCTTGACACGATGTACTAGGAAGGAGAAAAAAAGACTGGGCTGAATGACCTGCATGAGATACATTTGCTGGTAAATAGCACTGTGATTCTCTGACCCTGTGCAGTACAATGAGAGGCTTATTTGCCACTGTTGTTTTTTTTTTTCCCTTATCTGTAATTCCTGTCTTCATCTGAAAGGGAAACTACTGAGATGCATTTTCCAGGCTTCAGTTAATACAGATATGTATCTACCTTATGCATTTAGAGATGTGACCATTTTTCCCATCCTCAGAGCATCTGGTGACTGGCGTGCACTTAGGTGTCAGCTGAAAACAGAAGTTTTCATACCTTCCAGACACAGGGTGACTCTTGGGTCTAAGAAGTGGCTGGTTGTGCCTGACACCTTTCTGCAGCATGCTGCAGGCAAGGGCAAGATTTGTCTTTAAAGCCCTTTCTAGCCTTCATCTCCATACTTTCCATTAACTTGTAAAAGCGTAGTCTATAACCTAAGCATACACTTTCTTTTCATGGAGCATGGCAAATGCTAAAGCAAATTTCTTTCAGGAACACTCTAACCCTATACTATCTGCTGGATCAACACCCTTTCTGTAGCTTTGGCAGTTAAAACATCAACATCTGCAAAATGAGCATTAGGACTAGTATCAAAATCCAGGAAAAATGCCATTTATATTTATGACAAACTTTATCAATTACTCTAAGCAATTCCACGTATAAATGCAAATCAGATTAATATTTAAGCCAAAATTCTGAGGTACAACTCCAAAATTAACAGAAAGGGAAAGGAGGTATGTTTTTCTTTTTGTTGTCTACTGCAATGAAATACCAAGTGTCCTCAAACCACTGCTTAATGACATAGGAAATGAAGTAGCTGAATGAACCCCCTATATGGACATGTTCTGCCAACTACCATTCCAGTGCCAGCAATAAATTCCCAGACTAAACAATTTAAATTTGGCATTCGCATTTGCGATGCTGTACTTATGCTACGCTCACAAGATTGATTCCCTGAATTCAAAGTATTCTAGCAAATGAATTATTAGAAATATGAAGTTTTGGCTGACAAACATATGTCTGCAATGAATTAATCTGATATTTGAACAATGCACTCTTCTTATAAAGAGAAATTTGTGGTGGTTTGAACAATAATAGCTACAGTTAGGGTCAGTCAGGTTTCCACTCTAATTTGTACTTCCAGGAGACTAAATCATCCAAAGCTGACTGGAGCCTGACAACCAGCTCTCAGATGAGATGAGATGCTTATTTTAGTAACCAATCAAAATAATTTTTTGTATCAAATCTTTGTGATTTTCTTATTAAATTTCATCTGTTATAAAAAGAAAAAGGAAATATTACTCTTTTGTATATAAAATAGTTTTCAATTAAAATGACTTTATACGAAGGCTAGCTCAGAGTGGTTTAGGTATTCTAACAAGTAAAATGGAAGAAGTATGAATGCTTAAAAATGGACTACAAAACAAAACAAACAGAAAAAGCTTCACAAGCATTTTGAAATGTGGACTTAATATGCATGTGTAGCAGCTGGATTGATACAATGGACCCTAACGGCTCCTTCAGGTTCCTTTCATACTGTATTATTGACTCTGCAGTTAGAGTACCAAAGACAACATTTTTGGGAGAAAGCCTATATTTTTGCAAACAGCTGCATTTAGACAATGACACAAGCAATGTTATCATATGACTGCAACAATAGAAAAGTGCTCTTGTTTAATGGAAGTAGTTAGTATCTGGATATAAGGTCGTCCATGGGTAGCATGGGATGTAAGTCAGAGCACTCTCTGGTCCAGGATTATGAAACATTTAGATGACAGATTCCATAACCAAAAATAATGTAGCCTTGCCCTTTATTTCCTCACTTGCCAGTTTCCAAAGATCATTCAACTTTAAAAAATGTTGCTTACATAACTAAGCTCATTTTCTGTTAGAAATAATGAAAGATGTTTTGGATTTATTGATCAATTTTATCTGATTTATGAAAAACAGTTTTGTCCACTCTTTTCTATTACAAGTGATTGTACTGTACTGGGAACACTGAGCTAATGCCCTCGAGGAAGACCATGTGACTGCAATTATTTATGAATTAACATGTCACAGATTTGAAGCTCTGAGACAAACACATTTCCCAGCTGCACATTTGTGACTTCTGAGTTTGTAAATGAAAGAGATGAAATAATGACTGTCTGTTCCTCTCTTATATATTGGCTAGTTTGCTTGTTAGATATTTAAAGACAGGCACAAATTCTTACATAGATATTTATCATTCACAGAGAGTGTAAATTAAACATGCTATTACTTTATCAGCTATGATAATAAATACTTAATTAATAAATAGTGGATTTCTCTACAAGGGATGTTATCATTGTTTTTAATACATAGTTTGCCTTTAGAGATACGGAAATAATTTCTGAAAGTTAAGGTTGCTTAAAGACAGCACAGTACAGGAGTAAAGCCCTGAAAAAAAGAGTGAACTGATTTATAAAGCATAGTTATATGTGCTTAGTCAATGCTTTAACTTAATTTTTGCTCTGTGAGCCAAACAATAATTTGGCTGATATTATTAGATACATACTTGTTTGGTTTGTCCTGAAAACTTAAAAGTCAAGCTGAAATCAAAGTCATATGTCTTAATCGATAGCACAAACATAAAGGCAAGAAATAGCTGTAGAATACATATGGTTTTGCTGTCAAATATAAACAAGTGTAGCTGATACACACACATAAATATATTTGTTAGCTGACTATGTAAATTGAGATGAAAGCCCATTTTCAAGCATGACCTGTGATAAACAAATGCATATAAATAAAGAATAACTCAAGATAACTCTAGAATAACATCAATTAAAACAATTACAACAACTTCTAGTCATCATGAAGTATTGTTTCAGTTCCATCTTAAAACAGGAAAAGCTCTCAATTGTTCTTAAATCAACTGGTAACTGATTCCACATTTGTGGAGCCTTGAAACAAAAAGCTTTTTATCCCTAGTTTGTATTCATTCTAGGGCATGGTAGTTCCACAGCATGAATAGAGTGTAATGTATAAGCTGCTCTAAGGGAGAGCAACAGGTTGAAATAGTGGACACTGATACAAACAGTACTCTAATTACTATTTTACATCCATATTTTAAAAGTGAGATTTTAGAAGAGAAGCAAGTCATATCTAGAGTTGACACGATTGGCAAGTTGAAAGCACAATTTAGATTGATGACATTTTACAAAGCACTTGATACTATGTCTGATATACATGAGTAAGTACAGAAGTACAGAAAAAAACCCCCAAAATATAAGTGAATATAATATATAAAAAAAAGTTTTGGAATTCTGATGATCAGTATGTGCTATTAACTAGAATATTAAAACTGTCTCTTCATGCTCCCTTGAAGACAGCAGGGTATAGAGGAACTTAAAACTGTTATATACATGTGTGTGCGTGCATATACAATGTATTTATTTGTCTCCTTTAAACATATAGATAAACCATAACTTTTTTTTTTCTGTCCTTCAAACCCATTTGTTTTCCAGGTATTGATTTCCATGTTTTCCCTAGATAAGTCCCCAAGAGTTTGGAGAACTGCTAGGATTATGACATCAAAAGGGACAAAAGATTGGAAGCCGTTTAATGATAGGAGGGTGGGATATTTGAATCATCCTCTTTAATTTTTTTTTCTCATAAGCAATTACAGGACTTAAATTCTTGACAAACACATGAGAAAAAGTCAGCTCTTCGAGAAAGAGCTCTGAATACTGCCAGTTGCAAAGTTCCCTAGAAAGTCTTCATGAAAAGGGGGGAGGGGATCATGATTTGATACTGCTAAAATTAAAAAGAAAAAACAAAGATAAAAGTCAGAAAGCTCCGTGGCTGTTGTTTCTTAATAAATCACAATGACACAGTAAAGGACACATTAAAAAGAAGTACTTTTTACCCTTCTCCCATCTTTTATGAAGGTCAAATTCAGGAGATTTTTGTGCTTCCACTGAACCCCCAAAAAAGAATACTCTGAGAATAGAAAAAAGAAGGGTGGCATGACTAGAAAGGCGAGATGTCTGTGTGAGAAAGACTTTTTGGAAAAGAGCCTGTCGCCCACAAAGTACTGCAGCTTGAAGTACTCAAAGCTGCGTCTGAGGTAAGCCATGGCTCCTGCAGACAGACAGAAGGGGAGGCCAATCTCATACCCCAAATGGTCGGTGCTGTTGGTACCCATCCCTGGGGTGGGCAGGATACCACCTGCTCATCTTTCACTAGCTTGGGAATCAGTCACGTCTTGGCCACGGCACGGTCACAATTTGTTGTCACTCAACATCAGCCACTTCTCTTGTATCAGCTGAGGAACAGCACAAAAATCTCAGAGAGAGAATTGCTCAGATGGAGGAAAAATGTCTATGTATGTGGATTTATGACCCTGGAGACTGCGAACCTGCTGGACCACAGCCTTGCAAATGGAGTAAGAGGACAGTAGGTCACACAGAATACTTTTTCCGAGATAGCTCACTTTCTAAGAACTCTGAGCCCTACCTCCCATGCTGCTGTCTGTGACAATGCCCTTTTATTCCGATTTCTTACTAAGGATGAGGATTTTGAAATCTAATGCCATGCCTGTCCAAGAGGTGAACTATGCTATTTCTAATTTCTCAGCACCTGCAAAGGCAGAGAATGAGCCTGTCCTGGAAGGCACAATTTGGTCAGCCTAGCTGCTTGCAGTGGCTAACACAATCTCATTTTATCCTCACTGTTCCCCACTTACACAATAATTTTTTTGCGTCTTCCTTTATGAATGCAGGAAATTTCCTACAGAGAAAACCAAAACACCAAGATCAAAAACTTGGACCCAAAGAAAGCAAAGACTGTATCCCAATTCTTGCCTTAAATATCAAGGAAACTTTTTATAGGAGATCTGCTTATCACTAGCAATCATTGTCTGATATTTAAATCTTGCACAAGGATTGACAAATGTAGATAAAAGTTATATTATGTTTTGTTTTACTCCATTCTTTTGGAGTAAACAAATACGAAATATGCATGCATTACTTCATGTAGTGAACTAATAATTGCAGAAATAAAAACCATGGTCAGGTTTAGGTTTAGACACATCCTTATGAAAACATATTGCCACAATTAGATTCTGACTAGCGGGGACCTTTGATCAGAACTGAGTCACTTTCAGAATCTCTGTGGGGAGTGTAGAAAAAAAAAGTCTGATTTTAGAAAGGACAGACAGAAAAGTAGGAGGTTAATATTACAGCCTAATGGGAATAGAAGGTTGTCTGTGAGTGAAATAATGATATTCAGTTTGTAAATTTTGTAGATCCATAACACCTAAGCTTTGCAAGGGAGAATAGTGTCTGTTGGAACCTGCTTAATCTGGTTATATTATCCTTTAGTAGGTGGATAGCCCTTGTGTCCTAAAGTCCAAAAAACCAAAATAAAAATAAATTAAATGAAAATAAAACAATCATTTGGGGAAAAGCCACAGAGTAGGGCAAAACTGGCAAAATATGGGTTGACTTTGGAGCTTGGCACACATAACCACAGTGATGTACCTTTAAACTATGCACCTTCGTGAAGATCAACTTTTCTGAAATCAGGAGTCAAAGAAATGGTCCAGCTCAGTTGCAGCACATCCCCTAAAGATTGCTCGTTACAGAAATCTATTTTGCTATAACACAACAAGCATGTTATAACTCGCTGGAAATTAGGATACCTCTGCAGAAGACTTGAGCTGCTGTTGTGGTATTATAGCTTTATAACATGGCCAGTAAATAACTTATCTCCAGTGGCTATTAGAATGGCAGCTATAACTGTCTCTGGGTTTGCTATTTTAGTTCCTTAGTTGTTCACACAGTTCATTCCCTGGCTCTATCCTAATACTGCTGATTGAAACCAAATGACCCTGATATTCTTTTTCAGAGTAACTCTAGTAAGTTTGAGTCCTTAATTAAACATGGTGAAGATTCACAATAGAAGGCAAAAAAAGTGAGGATTCTCTAAAGTCTAAATTGTTTCTTTCTACTCACACAATAAGAAATAACATTTTTTTTTGTTACTGAAAAGCTCTGTATCTGTTTTTTTAAACAATCTTCTTCTGATACAGCAATCACATTACATTAAATAACCTCACAACCAGGTAAATCTTATTTTCAGTAACAGCTCTCTAACCTTGAAATTTCAGCCAAATTCTTTAGTTAAGATATTCTAAAGACAAATAATATGTCTTTCTTAAGATTCACAGCAGGAAAGGTTATGTTTGGAAGAAAATGAAATTTTAAGAAAGTGCACCTGGGCACCTCTAGCCATGAAAATAAGCCAAGAAGAATCATCTATGACTGCGATTCAAAGGAAGGTTAAGCACCTTTCTTAGAAGAAATCACGATTTTCTGTATAAAGTGCCTAGTTTCTGTGAAAGGAGACTGAGAGATATCTACTTCCAGAAGACAAAAATACATTAGTGACTAAACAGAAGTCAGAGAAAATTAGACCTAGAAACCCAAATAGAGTGATAGCTAAAAACAGCTGTGAGAGAATGTCTGAAACCCCGCAGTTAATCTGAGAGCGCGTAAGAGAAGTGTATTACTGGAAGATGGGGCAGACAAGAGATGATTACAGGGTCTTGATGCCTTTGAGCAACGTGGGGTTTAGACAGAAAGAATCAGCCTGATGGAAGACAGCTGAGGTGAAAAGAGGGTCTAAGCTGTTCACTTGGTGTTTGCTGAGTAGTCCCAGTTAGGCTGAGTGATCTGCAGCATAGAATAGGGTCCCAAGGGTTTTAAGAGTTTTCCAAACTCATGGATCCTCCAGTTCTCTGCCTAATTTTAAGTACTTGAAAGTCAAGTGAAGGTTAGGAGAATAAGAAGAGAAACAAAATTCCTAAGAGTAAATTCTATTACTAGATAGATACCGTTACCTGCTCTACCTGCTTTACTGTTACCAAGGGTGAATATCTCTGTTGGTGGCAGATGAAGTTGGGAGAAACTAAGCATCAGCGTACCTCTCATATGCATGGAAGATGTGTCTTGGACTCTGTAAAGAAGACTAACTTTACTGGGATTGTTAGTTTCTAAGAAGAAAAAAATTAATGATTCTAAATCTTAGAAGAAGGAGATGTCTCTGCAACTACTTTATGGAATGAGAGTGATGACACCTTAGTGAACCTAGGGAAAGATACTTGACAGAAAGACAATGAATCAGCAAGCCAAGTAGAGCAAAAGAGCCATGGTCCATGATTCTATCAGAGTAGAAACCAATTAGTCTGGAAGATAAGGAGGATTAGGATTCGGGGACTTTGGGGTGCATCTTATCTTGCTATGATGCTGACAATCAAGTCATGTGGACAGAGGGGCAGAAAATAATTTGACAAAAAACCAAAAAAGCCTGGTAAAGGGACTAACTCCTCTTGTTCATCCACTTTTAGGTTGAGGGTTTTTTATTTGTTTTTCGTTTTCTGTTTGTTTGGTTATTGTTTGGTTTTTGTGGTGGGTTTTTTGGGGGGGGGTCTGGGACTTTTTTCTTCTTTTTATCTTTTACCTTTTTTTTCTGTTGCTGTTTTGCTTCCATTCACATCATAGTGCATACAGAAAGACCGAGCTTAAATAGATTATTTGACTGATATTTTCCAATTTCTCCGCCAACTAACTTGCTATGAAAGATAATGGCCTGCTTGAAAAACTGCTTTTTCAGGCCTCCGACAGGAGCTCCTGTGAAATTGAGAGAGGTCAAAAGAAGTCAGCTGCCATTTTCACTCCCATTTTTTATGGAAATGGGGAACAGATTGGTGAAGACATTGCAAAGGCTCTAAGGCAATCACTCTTTCAATTTGTCCAATATTAGTTTCAATAAGAACTGAGAAGAGAAACAATTGCCAGCAGCCCCTACTTGATTTGTTAAGACTCACTCTTGTCCACTTCAAATCACCTTTGACATTTACGAGCTCAACTTTGCAAACATCATTTGAGTATTATTATTTTATCTGATGCCTCTATTATGCCAGTGGCTAGGATACCATCATGCATAGGCATCAAGAACACCACTGCTTCTTATGTCTCCACTTCGTGCAAAACAAGGAAGCTTTTGCTGTTGCATACACACTAAACACCTCTAGTGTTACAAATGCATGGTATGGGAGTTTGTTAAAATTTACATGTATATATCTGAAGTCAGTTTGAAAAGAATGGAGATGTAATTTGGCAGACACTCACACTAACTAGCATACTGATAGCAAACTAGCTTTTCCCTGCACCTACATTCTCTTATGCAGAAAACATTTTTTAGAACCCATAGGGCCTACCAAGAAAGTAAATGCTAATAGAGATAATAATATTAAAATAAATATAGGTTTGCATTCTTTGCAGCATGCCACAGGTTGCATACCCATAGTTCTGCAGATTCACAGGAACAAAAAGTAGGATAAAACCACGCCAAACAAGATAACAGTGATATTGACAAATATTCTTAGGACACAAATGCTCAGTGTGATTTACTCAGTACGAGTAGAGAGCATGCAATTTAGGTGTTGGAAGAAAACATCTATCTGGGTCGGAGAGTTTGAGATAGTATCCAAAAAAGACAAAAAATTATTATCACCGTGGGAAGGGGTGTGTTCAGTAACTCGGGCAGATTCTTACAGAAAAGATGCCCTTTTGCCTGAAGACAAAATTGTACAGCAAGTGCATTCTGCCCATGGTCTCCTGTAAAGCTAAAATTATGGAACTGTCAAAAAAAAAGGGGAATTAATTGGAGCACAAATGATAGAAAAGTGGAATGGGGAATGCTGTGGGCCACTTTTAGAGACCAGAATGTGAGTTTGAAAACATATACTATATCTGCAATAAATTCTGTGTCAGGATACAAAGAGAACCAGGATGGCTTTTGCCATGTGGGACCCCAGCAGACTATGGCTTATGCAGTACTAAATAAAATTTAAAAAGAAGAAATAAATGCAAGGAAAGAAAGTTATTATTTGCCTGAGATTTTGCACATAACTGTGGGAGAATAATAATGTTTGTGGGAATGCTCCCAGGTGAGGGAAAACTTGCTGATAACGGAGCTGAGCTGGACAGAGCAAAATTTCTGTAGTATCCTGTTTGTAGCTCCTTTTTAAAATCTTGCTTGCCTCATAAGTACCTAGTAGCAATAACCTTCAGGCATTCTGGGAACACACTCTTGGAATTACTTTAACATAGCTTCCTACTTGTGTGTTCAAAGAAATATTTAAAAGTTTATTGAAATACTGCAATGCAAAGAGTAAATAAATATGAAATTTGTAGAGCTAATAGTGAAAAAAGGAGTGAAACCTTTCTCCCTCCTTTTTGACTTGCGTACAGACTAACACATGTTCTAAGGAATAAACCATCAAATATCCTCTCTATGGAAGCCATCTCTCATTGGTTACAAGTAAGCTACAAAATTTCTATTGCCTGCACTGTGGAAGGATCAATGCCACTGACACCTTGATATTTGCTCCCACTTTCCATTTACTTTTCACTTGTGACTTTAAAATATAAGTGACAATGAAGCATTGTCTCTATGGTATATAAATGGGAGCTTATTTCCTGCATTTACTCTGGTTTTCCTAAGGGAAAGGGGATTTACAGTTAATAACAAATCCCGTTCCACATTTGGATTATTCCTGTGTACAGTAAAAACTCCTTGAATTTCAAATAATGCCAATTTCCATCTCAGCTGGAGAGGTGGTGGGGACCCTGGTGCGTGCTTTTTATCTCAGAACTGTAAGTGCTGTGGTAGAGGACTTGGCCACAAATAATCCCACATGTCACCAAGGCTAGTGATAAGCAAATGCTGGCGGAGAGGCCCTTGCTCCCTAATCTTCACAGACCTGTCACCCTGCACTAGGACAGTCTCCACAGCAGGTGAGTCGCAGTGATCAGCACAAGGCACAGCAGCTCCTGCTGTCCTGCTCTTTGCTCCCTGGGCTGTTCTGTGCACAAGTAGCATGGAAATGTTCACCACCCTTGATTGCTATCAGTAATGGATGGGCATATGGAAAATGATCTAACTGACTACTGCTCTGCCTCTAACACTGTTTTATGAGTTGTCAGCAACTTGCAGAAGGAGCCCAGCAGACAATACTAAACCTATACCCCAATGTTACATAACTAAAATCTTCATAGAAAGGGAGAGATGAATAAACAGAAACATAGCCTTCAATTTTTTTTTTTTTTAGGAATACGTTTCTTACAAAAGCTTTTTGTTTTTTAATAAAGGAAAATGAATGAGAGGATCATACTGAAACTGGAGCAAACAAAGGTTGTTAAAACTAGGAAAAACTCAGCAGCAGAGGTATTGTTTAGTTTATCTACTTCTATATTCCCTCATTTAATTGTTTTGCCAGGTTTCTTTCTGGGACATCCATTATTACACTGTACTAATATACATTTAATCCTAGTACAACTAATTATATTTTCCCTTTAACCAGTATCTTACTCTCTGCCAACAGAATTAAACTTAATGAAATATATCAATATTGAAGACAGAAATGATCACAGTTCCTTTGCCTACAAAATAATTATAACCACTAAAGATCACTCATGTAACGTTCCAGTGGTAATGTCTAGAGAAAGGGAACAGCACAGTAGTGATATTCAAACAGGAACCCAGCACCCCCTCAACCCTGGAACCACTAATAACTTCAGCTGGAACAATTGACAGAGGGGAAATGAATCATTCCCTTTGACAAGAACAAAACCATATTAAAATGTAATAGTTTATTAAACAACTGACTTCAGAAGTTAAATTACAAAATTGTATCTCCATGGGTTTTAAGAAGCACTGTCTGATCGCAATAATGGATTGCCTACAAACTTTTATCTTAGCCATCGCCTCCAGAGTTGATGTATTTAATTATTTAAACTTTGTATTAATGAAACATGTTATACTGGTAAGAAAACTACTTTTATCACAGCACATGAAAGAAAAAAATATGTGGTTTACACTGCACAACTGCATTTGCACCCCCATTGCAAATAGGAAAAAGCATCCTCTCCTTGATCCTCTCTTTCCAGCTGCTACACAGAACTAATTTAATGGCTGCCATTGTTCTTGATTCTCACTTGATTAAAAAAAAAAAAATAGAAACCACTTAAAACATTTTGATGCACCTGTTGTGCTGCATTATGACCCACTGTGATTTCAATTTATGTCACATGAGAACATGCCACTATAGCACCTGATTGCACCATGTGCAAAAACCCTAGCAGTGCTGGAAATTGATGTCACAGCACATTTTACAATGCATATCTGTTCACATAATGCATCGAACACATAAATTAAGATGAAAAAGAAAAGGAAAAAGAAATTAGTCATGGCATGAATGAGGCTGGACAGAATCATTCTGATTTGTACATGTGTCCTTTTGAAGCTGGAAACCTCTGCTGCAGAACGAAGACATCTCTCATTTGAGCTGCTGAAAACCTAGCAGCAACAGCAGATTACCAACTTTTTTTGGTGGATCTGCCACAAGAGGGAAGTAAGACAGAAGTGGGTTTCAGGTGTTTGCTGACATCAGAGTGATACTGTAAACTTGGAAAAATGATAAAACTTGGAAAAAAAATCCATGTTCTGAATCTGGTAGGACCTAAAGATGGATGCTTCTGCTTATCTCTGCTCAGTGTTGAAGCCTCTCCCTCAGGTTCTTTTCTGGTCCTATCTTCTCCAGCTGCCATCCTGTCTTTCTCCTTGACTAACTGTCCCAAGAGGGATAAAAGAATTTGGCAAAGTGCTCTAGAGCACATGAAAGACCAAAACTTAGGTACTTAAATGGAAAATGCAGAAATGAACAAAATATTAATCATATGAGCTTACAGTTAAGCACCTTTGAGAGCCCTTGAGAAGAGAGACTTGGCTTGGAAATCTGCACTATGAACACACTCGTTGAATAATCATGTTTTGGGGAAGAAGAATTCAAATGCATTGCAGAATCCTGTACAGAAGAATCCAGCAATGCTTCTTCTTTTCACAAGGCACAAGAAGAAATATACCTTTGCGAAGCACATTTTTAAGACCTGCAACCTCTTCATTGGAAAAATAGCAACAATAATATTTCTCTTCCTTACACTTGTATTGCAAATGTTAATAATTACAAAATCCTGCAGGAACTGCTTGCAGAGCATTTACAATGCTAAAAATGTTAAAAATCTATTCCTTAACTGCCTAAACAGTGTCTTAAAAATCCAACTGCTATTAGGTAACAACCCTTTACAGCAGGAAGAGCAGAGTGGATTAAACCAAATAAAAGACCTTTTTCTTAGAGAACATAACCATGATCTGAATTCTGCTTGCAAACCAGTGACATTTCCAGTGATGTACTGTCTACTTTTGACTACTGTCCTTAGAAACAGATGTTAACTATTTGGCTACCAGATGTCAGAAGAGAATGAGAATGACCAGAAAGCAAGACCTCTGAATGTAGAGTGAGGGCATGGTAGTTATTCTATCTAAAAGTAAAGAAGAATGAGAAAGAAATGATAGCAGCTGAGAAATATGTAAGAGAAAGTGAATAATCTGTATGACAAGCCCAATGTGGATAGGACAAGAAATAATAGCTTTGAGTCATAGCAAGAGGGATTTGGGTTAAACATTAGGAAAAAAAAATTAATTGTAAGGAAAGTTAAGCACTAGGGAAGAACACTCACCTCACCTGAGGAGACTGTGGGATCTCCACTGCTGGGAGATTTCAAGGACAACTCACGCAGATATCTTTCGGGCGCATTCAAGGTCCTGCTATTTGGACCAACTGATGAAGAGAGTACTGTTTCCTAAGTTGTGTTGTATAATATGTACAGATAGTGAGAAATGGTTTGTTTGTGTGAGAGCTACAGAGAGCAGCCACTAATGAAAAGCCATTAATGAAAAGCAAGTCTAATGGACCTTCCAAAAATGTGCACTCTCATTTCAGTGTGGGGAGGTGATATCCTATTGCTGAGGGAATCCTGTTTGACTGACAGGAAGAGGACCCAGAAATTAATTCTCCCTGGAAATTTCCTTCTGTGAAGTAACCAAGCCCTCTGGATGACTTTCCCAGGATTGTTCTCCTTCTACTTACAAGCATCTGCTAGGAAGTAGCTCTGTGCAGACTGAATAGATGGGATGCTGGTGAATTTGTGCTCCAGGAGGACAGGAAGGAACCTGAAATCTCAGAGGAGGGGTTCTGTGCTATGACAGACCAGTTATTGAGAGTTTGCACTGAGGCCTTCTCTCTGCCTTGAAAGACAAACAGTGCTTTGAATTCTTCTGCAGACTGAAGCAGAGATTATGGGGATGGAAAACGGCCAAGAGAAAGGAATTTTGCAGGGAAAGCATGCCTTATGGGAGACTTGTACTCAGTCAAGTCTTCCACTTATCTTTAATGCCCTGCACCTGCCACATGGCATGGCTCATGTATTATAGTTTCTCTCTTTCTATGAATAAGCCTGGGCTAGAGGAAGAGCTTCAACTAAGATTTACCTATTCCTCACAGAAAAACTGTGGTTTGCCTGGGAGATCAAAGAACTCAGGCTACCATGGCTGTGAGGGTATGTGATGCATGTCTGGTGTAACAAGTTTGTCTAGGATCACTGGGTCTATAGATCATGCTGTATACAGGTGGCCTGTGCATAGTGAGTGGCTGCTGTTTTTTCAGGATTTCTGCATGGTAGCTCATTCCTCTATCTTTATGAATTGTGAATGCCTCAAAATGCAGAGCAAATTATTAGTGTCCAAGAGTTTTGCTTAGAATAGGAAAATATATCAGTCGTTTTGCCAGGCTATGGATTCAAATTTTTTAAATGTATAATGGATTTTCACAAAATGTGACTATCAAAGGCAGTTTTGGGCAACGTGGAGAGAAAACCTCTGCAAAAAAAAAAATAGGTTAGGATCAATGAAAATAAACATTTATAAATATATCTAGAACTGAGATTCTGGTGAGGACCAGCAGAGTATTAGGAGATAATGAGCTTTTCGAGGAAAGTAGTGTGAGGGATATTCTGTTGTCTCAGCTGAAGGTAGAATACAACCAGAGAGTCAGGGGAAACTGTGAAGATATTGGAGGAAATCTGCATCTCTACTCAAGGAAATTAGGTAAAATTGTCCTTTTCTAGGGTTGCAAACAAAATTGACAGACTTTCCAGAATCTTGACTCAGGAAGGTGCATTTATTACAATACTAATTTCAGGAACCACTCCATGATAAGAGTATCTTGATTTCTAATGTGTTTTAGGAAACTCTGAGAGCTAACTGGCATGAGATACTCTCCATCCACATGAAGTAATGAATGTTGGTTTCATGAGCCCCATGCTGTAACCACACCTGTGGTTCTTGTGCTTAGCAGAAGTGCACAAGGATTTGTCTCTTTCCTCTTGCTTCTTTAATTGCACCCTTCTTAGATAACCTGAAGCAAAGGTGAGAAGGATTCACAGACAGAAGCAGAAGGGTGAGGAGAAGATCTCTCTTTTGATCAGAAAATGCACAAGTGAGTTGTGAATTTCAGAGAGGTGTTTGTGAATCTCTTGCTCAAATGGATTCCCAAATATTCCTGTTCCCATAGACCGGAAGCTTGTGAGGACTGGCCAAAGCAAGTGCAGTATAACCTTTGGTACAAACCTGCTAGAAAGATTGCACAAAATTCTGTTCCCTTAATCATATGAGAAGCTGGAGCAAAAAGCTTTCCTTAACTAGATTTCTTTTATTTTAACACACATAATCAATTCTATCTCCCAAGACTTTCTCTGCTTTGTTTTGGGACCCTTCTCATGACTGTTTCTCTCATTTCCTCCTATTCTCCTAGTTCACTTCCTTCTTCACTGAAGCAATAACCAGTTAAACAACCTACAACCTCTGCTTTTCAAAACAGAAAACTGCACAACACATTCATCATGGGCTGTGGTTACACATTTGGGGGCAGAGTTTACTTGAATGCCTTTTAACATAATGGGTAGGGAAGGCAGGGTTTTGGAAGTTTAGGATCCTGTTTGTCAGTGTACCACAATACTGCTGCTTGAGTCGTGACAGCAAGAGAACTAGGAGTCACCCAGCAATGAGGATCTGAGGCCAGATTATTGACAGTTGCCTCTAGAGAATTTTTCTCTTTGTGTTCCAGGGAGTAAATAGCACTTTGGGTATCCGCTGACGGCCAGTCCTTCATTTGGGAGAGCGGAGGTGTGATATTACACTTCTGCTTTATCCAACTTGTCCTCCAAGTGGTAAATATGTGTGTGGGGGTATGCACATATGTAAAGAAAACTTAAAATAATATATGAAGGAATTACAAAATCCAAGATGCCACATTCTTACTTACTAAAGAAGAAAAAGAAAAAAAAAAAAACCAAAACCAAAAAACTCCTCCTACATATGAGCAGATAAACAGTACTGCACTTCAAAATATTCCTGCGATAAAGAAAAGTCTGCTGGTCTTAAGTACGCTAAGAAACTTACACTGTCATGAAACAGTGAATTTGAGGACTTCGGCCAGATCAGCTACTCATAATATTCTCCAGTTTTGCCAACGAATTATGATATGAGAAAACACCTGTAAATCACATTGTAAGAATGCACCCTGGGCTATACTCTATTCCAAAAACTTTCAATAGCTAATATATCAAACATATAGCATACAACATGTCTGAGTGTTAGGAAATGAAGCATAATTTTCCCTCTGCTCTTAAAAGTGAGGAAGTATTCATCCTCCTCCTGCCCTACCTTTGGTCCCCTTCAGATCTCCTGTATCTCAGAGGTTCCCACCATTCTCTCTGACTTCAGTTATCTTTAATCCACCAATTTCAGCAACACTTTTTAATCCAACCCAAAAGATATCAGCCAAATCAGAATGGTGTTAAGAGTCAGTGAAATTAGATGGACTTTATGGTTTAAAACACAGGTGTGGTTTGTGCGAAAAAGCAATATTTATGTCCAAGAAAACCATAAAATCCTTTTTTTCAAGATAGTTGATCTACATTTACTGCCTGGGCATATATTTTTCCTCATTGAAATCATTTGACAGGGGCAGCTAAAGACTGTTGTATTCATGCTGTAAGAGGAGGATTTGACAATGTATAGTATTTAGCAGCATTAGGGTAAGGTAAGGATATTGCACTGGGAAACACTATTTCTTACTGAAGACTTACTGTTGCCTTTGAAACTGAAAGGTAAATTGATGCATTGATCTCACAGCATTCCAATATCAGATACAGATACATCTTAAAATATCACCACAGTATCATTCTTCCTATACTTTCTAAGGAGGCTTGTCCCCTGAATTGTCTATAAGCTGCCCTTGTAACCCTTTAATATAAATATTCTCCCCAAATTCTCAAAGGTATTATGTAGAGAAAAGTACTTATTAAAATAACATGGCAGGCCTGGCTAGAACTGAGAAAGCCAAGAAATTCACAGCTGAGATTGAAACTCCATCTTTGAGACACCCTGTTGTGCTCTGTTGCATTTTAATAAGTGTTCACATGACCCTTTGTCAGTTAATTATGGGGATCTTTTGAATTTTGTTCTGGCCCCCTTGTTCTTCACTACTGATGTGCTTCTTTCACTTCTATTTTTAGGGACCTTAAGGTGAGTTATCATTGTTAACCTGCTAACACCCAGATCTATTTTGTCATTTTAGCTGATCCTACTAAAACAGGTTTCAGTCTTTTTGTCTTACCTCCCTAAAGTGCAAATTTGGACCTTAACAGAATGTCTTAATATAAAAAAAAAGAGAGAGAGAGAGAGAGAAGAAACATAAAAAATCAGATCCTTTCTCTCCCCACGAGCCCACTAAAAATAGCTCCAAATTTTCAGTTCTATTAGATGGTAATCTGTTTATAATTTACTGTATGGCCAAAATAATTGAGATGGTGTTAGATCTTATTTAGCCATATCCTATAGAGGAGTTGCTGGGTTATCTTTTTTGTTTTGTTTTGTTGTGATGGTTGGTTTATTTTGGATTACCCATTTGAAAAAATGAGAGATTGTAAGAATACTGTAAATATTCCTGTGGCTTTTCCTCTCTTGTTCCCATTTCAAGGTGCAAAAATCACCTTTTATTATCTACACAGAAGTAAGAAGTAAGAACACTACACATACCTAGGCAAAATTTTATTCAGGGGAGAGAGAAGAAAAAAAAACCAAAAACCGACCAACCAACCAACCAACCAACCAACCAAGAAAATCTATGGAAGAAAATGTTTCTTAGTACCTCCTGTAGCTGCCCTCTGCATCCAGGTTTTGTGGGTTACTTCTGAAAGAAACATATATTGGAAAAGGAATTAATTTCCTCTGAAATGTAGTCTGTCACCCATGAGGAAATATTGCTCTGCTTGATAAAGTACAGGAACCTCAGGAGGAGACAGAAGTAAAACTAGACATCATTAATGAACAACTAAAATTCTGATTATTTGGAGGTTCCTAGATAAAATGAGGACAGAGACAGTCTTTTGAAACACTGTAGACAAACATTGATATTGTCATACAAGTTTGAAACAATCGTCTGAATCTTCTGAGATTTGTCCATCACTAGAATAATTTAATGAATACTCTTTTAGTAGTGGAATTTTCCCATTGAATGCAAATTATCTCAAAAGTTTATTTTCAGAATGTTTCATGCTTGTTTTTGTCAGACAGCTGGTAGATGGAAAGAGTTTCAAAAATAAAGAAAATTATATACAATGAATTACCAATTGCAGTAGACACTAGGAGATTAAATGTATTTTTATTGTGAGGACATAATGCTGCTATAACCTAACCTTCTCTACCCCCATCGAGTAAAGAACACTTAATGAAGGAGAAGATGCTTTTATTAATCTGTAATCCATTTCTGGTCTGTATAACATCCATTAGATACTCACTAGTAATTTCTTCCATCTAACCCTTATTTTGGAGACAAAAATATTCTTTCAACTTTTAATAGGGAAAGATTGATAAATAGTTGACTAATACAAGTTCTCTATTTTATTTTTAATACAATCAGTAACATTTTGGCACATTTATATTCCTGGTTACATGGGAGGCCATTATGCATTTTTGTTCAGAAAGCCTTTCAAGATGTGCATTGCCAGGACTTCTGTTCTTGGACTATCTGTCAAAATGTACTTAGAAGCAGTTTACCTGAGTGTAGCTTTTTTCTGAGAAGGCCATCCCAGTGGCGGAAATCTCAGTGGCATGTATAAGTTACAAATAACATGATTTTCTGGTCCATTTTTTCCTACAGTTTCCAAACTTCCTTCTCTCCCCACTCAGGAAATATTAAATTTCTCAGTAGCTGCTGAGATAAGCTTTCATTCTGCCTCAACTCCTAGACAAAGTTAATGCCGGCTTGTTGTCTCTGTTTTTTTAGCTTTGGTCCAAAGCTTATTTTCAGTTTACACTCAGACATTTGATCAGCTACTTAGATTGTTTTATTAAATTTTTATTTAAAATAATAATGATAGGAAAAATACCTTCTTATAATAGACAATACATCCTTAAAGCTAAGAAAGCCCCTGCTTTGTTTTTTTTGTGAGCAAGAAATGCAACTTTCTGTAAGCCTGAAACATTATCAAATGAAGGGCTAAGCAATGGCATAATTTTTTTTAACATTCTGTTACTTCAGTGAACTTCATCAGTAAGCCTATGATTAACTTTCTCTTTAAAAAAAATCTTACTTTGAGTTTCGCTTTTATTATATCTAAGGAGATTGGGTAAAAATATCCCAGGGTAAACCAAATCTGTCCTTAACCCTATAGGACTGTGAACACAATGGGTTCCTATGCTCATACTTGCTGACAGGACATTACTGCTTTCCTTTGATATATAATTTTATAGAATCTGCTGCTAATCAATTGCCCTTTGATATGCAATTTTATAGTAACTTCTCTCAGTTTTTTACCCCTTTTTTATTGGTGTTGGTCAAATCAGGTGTATAAAGCAAGAACATCAGTACAAGGAGTTTGAATTCAATAGGAATAAGTTGCCAATTAATTCTGCTGGCAGATTCCAAGTCCAGTGTTATCATAGAATTCTGCCACCTTTTCCCCCAAGTTTGTTAATTAGTTTTGGCTTGGCCAAAGGGCTACTACCAAAACTTTAGGGCCTGATCTCGCAGTCCGATTTTCATGCGTGGGATCCTATTGGCCTCAGCAAGTTTTTGAGCAGATGCTAACATTGGACAACCATGAATTCGTTCCAGGAGAATTTCCTGAGACAATCAGCTGTGAAATTTCTGAGAAATTCACATAGGCTGGAGATCAGCAAATGCACAGGTCATGCAGGATTTTGTCACAGTAACAATACTTGCCCTTATGACCTTGATGGGGCCGAGGAACTTTGGTGACAGTGTCCTCCATCCCTCTCTCATTCATTCTCTGGATGTGCACAAAGATATTTAAACATGTATACATATATATACATACATACACATATATATATGTAGCATCATGGAGCCAATTTACACACATATATATGTATTATAACAAGTAAGCACTGGTGTCCTGAATGTGTTTGTGAAATTTCCCATTTGTTATATATTCTCTGTTTGAGGTGATCTGTTTTCTCCAAAGGTGCCTGCACATGCATATGACTTATCTCAGTCATGTCACCTCATTGAGGTAAAACAAAAAAAATAAGAGAAAAATGAAAGAACTTAGAATTTCAAAGTCCTTTGCATTAAAAAAACTGTACATAAAAGTAAATGTATTACATTCCCAAGTACTTGGTTTTTGGTTTAGCTTGCTTTGGTTTATTGGTTTTGGTTTGTTGGTGGTTTTTTGTTTGTTTGTTTTTGTTTTGTTGGTTTGGTTTTTTTTGTTTTGTTTTTGGGGTTTTTTGGTTTTTTTTTTTTTTTTTTGGTTCTTTTTTTCCAATTATAGTGAATTATGGTTAGGTTATACAAGAAAGAGCCCTAAGAAGTCCACTGACAGCAACCTTATATGTCTATCAAAGAATGAAGTCTTCGTTTCTGGACTTTGGGCTGATATTTTTACAGTTTTCTTTCTGTGGAAGTTATAAATGCAAAATTAGCTTCCAAAACCCACTCACCACTTTTACATATCCAGAATATGACTGCAAGATATAGCTCTAATAAACCAATGTAAAAAAGGAACTCTGATTTCCAAAGAGTACCAGAAAAAAGTTTGCATTAATTCCTGGTTGAATACAACAAGTAGATAATTAATAAAAAAGCTATCCAGATCAGTAAGCACATTCTGGAGTTAAGATTATTTTACTTTACCATATTAATATCACTCATTTAAAAAGTAGTACATCCTCACAAATAAAGACACAATACTTTTCTTAATTTCTTTGAGTATTTAACATTAAAATGTCATATGTTTGCAACTCATGCACGTGCAACCATTTATTTAATCTATTTTTAATTTCAATTCAGCTATACTCTGTGGAACAAAAATCTTGCCAGGACTGTGAGTTCTGACATATATAAACTGGGATATTCTGTCACAAAATACTGATTTTAGCTTCTCTTAAAACTTGTATTTATTTGTTAAAATGAAATTATGGTAAATATAAAGTTGGAACTTATTTTTGTAAACTCTGATTTAAATGCAGAAGTGGTAACTTGGAAAACTTCCCAATCCTGAGGGGTGAAGCAGGAGGATTAGAGATACTGAGTGAAACCCCACAGAACTGATCATTTTCCCCACTGTATCCTTTTAAAAAGCTGTGTCTCCTGTTTCGTAAAAATTTAGTTGCTTTGTAGTTTCTCTACAAACTCAAATTTGTAAAAGAAAATGTGACATCACTACAGATAGCTTCTTTAAGTTTTTCCTAAACTCCATATGACTTTATAAATATCTCTGAATAACAAAACATGCAGGGCTGGATCCTGTCAGGTACAGGAAATCCTGTTGTGGTTTATCAAGGTGAATGTCTGTAGCTGAAACTCAAATTTGGCATACCCTCCCTTACATGGAGGCCAATGAGTCATCTTATTTTTACCTCTTTTCCTCCAAACTTTGGTTTGATCTGCCTTCATTCCCCAGCTCACATATTTATTTATTTATTGAGTGATTTTTAATTTTTTAATTAACGAAGCTAGGAAGAAAGAGAATTCTCAAGTCACAAAACTCTGCCATGCAAGGATATGTGTGGTTTTGCCAAGGGTCTGCATCCCTGGTCATTTTGGAGATTCAGAAACTGATAAAAGATGTGGAGTTGAAGTAACCTATAAAAGCTGGGAACAAAACTTACTAAGCTGTGCAGAGAGTGTTGTAATTGACCATTTACATTCCAAAAGACTTTGCTGAATAACTTGGTGTTACTAATATCACCCAGCACAAAGTCATGCTGCACACAAAAATAATAATTTTATGTTTGTAAATCACCATGAAGATATAAATTTGCATATGATGTCAGTGCTCGATAAAACATGCTAGTTTTTAATTTTTTCTGTTAAGATTTGAATTTTTCTTTGGAGTTATAATTCTAGTCTACCTTAGTAAGAAAGCAGGACATTATCCATAATAAAATAAACTGTGAGCAAAACTAAAATCTGCCCTTAGTTTGAGGTAAATTTGATGCTTATTTTATTTCACATTAAAAACTTTCCCCGCCCTCCCCCCAAAATAATCACAGACAGGAGATAGCACATGTTTTTCAGAGCACTACACTTTTCAGGAGTAAGTTTGTGTCATAAGGAGTCTTTCAGAGGTCCTGGTGCCCTGTCTTAAAGACGGTCCAGAGGCTAAAACAGAGGTCATCCCCCAGTGCCAGCACCACCTCTGTATGACGGGGTAGCAGCAGCAAGGAAAGTGCTGCACATTCCCTCTTGCAATGCAAACTAGCTGTAAGATAAATATTTAGATAAAGAAATATTTACTGATATTCCCCATGCCAAACGCCGCAGCTGTAACTGCAAGGCATGTGAGGATGGCAAAGCAGCCAGACCCCTTCCTTAGTGAGGGTTTATTTTTTTCCTACTAACTGTAACGTGTGACTGCTTTTCTGCCTAAACATCTCTAAAGGGCTATGAAAACTGAAGTCCTTCAAAGCTGTTAAATGTTTCCTCAGATCCACAATAAAATTCGGCATTACACATCTCCTAGTAAAATCTCTGAAGCATTGCAAGCGGTACTTACATAATTTTCTGTTAAGTCAGTATTTGTGTATTCAACACCTAGAAAATAAGGAAAGTGAATGTGGATGGGGAAGGGAAAAAACAAAGGCGAAGGGAGAAGGGGGTGGGAGGGAAGGGGTGGGGGGGGGGGGGGAATAGACAAACCCTACCCTGAAACAGCCATGCAGCTATTAAACATATGCCAAAGTAAACAATAGTGTGAGGGTCTGCCATAGCTTTGCCCTGCAGGTAGACGGCAGGCGGCACAGAAGGAAAGCAAATGGCAAGGAAAAGAGAAAGACGGTACAGGATGTGGATGAGATGCCGAGCCCTGAGAGCATGAACGGCCTGATTGTGATCCTCAAGTCACACCATCAGCCATGCAAAACAGGACATACCTTTCTGGCTTGCTGGTTCTGTCGGCTGAAACAAAGCAGTCCCATTCTCAGCGGGAGGCCAAATCAAAATGAAATTTTATTTAGTCTGCACTGTCCCCAGATTGGGTTTCAGAATGACTGCTTTAGGAGATAGCATGGATGTGGCTGATGCATGCTTTGCATATGAAACTGCAATAGAGGAGGAAAAAAAAATCTACATAATCAAAAAAATCTGTGCCGTGTGGATTGCAAAAACCCCTGGACGTCAGTGAAGCAGCTACAAAGGATGTTTTAAAAAATGACCTTCCTGAAAAAAAAAAATATGCACATTTGTGCTTTGCAATACTATTTTCAATAAATACCTAATAGATCACTTTGCATGCAATTATTCAGAAGCTGCCCTGAGACTAAAATATCAAATAATTTTTCTGTTTTCTTTTTTTTTTTTTTAATCATGGAACAGAATTACAGTTTGGAAACAAATGCAAAGAAAATGTATATCCCAAGAGAATTTCTGTGTCTGGGAGGGATTGCACCTCAAAATCCTCGTCAATTTAATTTTTAAGTCCCTGTTTCCCAGAGTACCTAAAGAAAGGCCTACTGCAGTAAAGAACATCTGCTTTTTGTACCACTGATCTAATGCATTCCACCTTGCACTTTAAAAAACAACCCATTCTTTGATTAGACACACTTGATTTTACAGACTATTAATAAATAAAAAAGATCATCAACTGATCACACAGTATTTTTCCTAGAAGTTAGAAATAACTTACAAAGGCAAGGAATAGTCTGCAGAAAATGCAGGGCATACACCGTGTAATGCCTTTGTTGTCAGTTATGCTGCAAATGAGATTTTCAAATAGGATTTGCAGAGGCAGGGCAGTGATCAGCACAGTGCAACATCCAGGAAAGGGAAGTTGAGCACAGTATTCTGTGAAACAAGGGGGCAGAAGGGAGCCTGTTTGTAGATACATATTATTATCCATAGAAAACACTTATCACTGCTTGATTTTGCTACACCAGCTACTTGGAAGTAGGTGATACCAATAATTTTGTAAGTGCACATCTGTGTGGGAATGTGTGTTTATATTTATCTGTGTGCAGGGCATGTAAGTCTGTGCACATGTACATGCTTGATGCTTACACTGTAAAGGAGAAGCAAAAGGCAGCACAAACAATGCATGTTTTCAATTGATAGATATTTCTCTGCTGGGACAAGCAGTGCTAATGCTGCACTCTATACAGATTATGGACAGCTAAAGAATGGGATGGAAAAAACCCAAAAAACGCAAATACCATAGAATCTTTCAGAATGCAAAAATGCAAGATCTCAAATAAGCAATATAGATAAAAACTTGCAGGAATAATGAGATACAGTGCAAATCATTCACACAATGTGCTTTCACACTGCGATGACGGAAGCCACTGACAACAATGCAACCACGTGCAGATACTCCTTGGAGAAACAGTCGAGCAAATTTTGTAATTCTATCTTCTGTGGTTTGCAGCCTGAGTTTGAGACTTGCTGGAACAAAATGTGCAAAAATATTGATGTTTTAAAAATTAAGCATTGGACGTCATGGAAGGTAACTTCATAATGAGTTTTCCTACTGCTATTTAAAGCTAGAAATCCATAAGGAGCACAGTGAAAAATATAACATTTGTTCTCCTTATGTCTTGGAACAACTGTTTTTATATTTGTAATCATCCTAACTGTTGTTCCAAACAAGATATTCAGATAGTCCCTAGCCTCATGCTGTATCTTATTTATTCTGATGCATATCTTACAGCAAATCTTCATCTGTATTGAATTAATTTGATTTTTTTTGAGTGTTATTATTTTTATAAATGCTGCTTTTTTTTCCACTCACAGAACTTCCCACTTTAGGGAAAAAGCAAGATGTGATTGCTTTAAAAATAGAAGACCAAATACATAGCTAGTATTCCCAAAATTCAATGCACCTGGCATTCACTTTATACCTAATAAGCATCCGTGAATATGCAAATGTTCAATGTCTCTAGTAACCTCATTAATTTATTCCTCAGGCAATCAAAGAATGTGAACCAGTCCTCTGCTACTAATACTGGAAGTGGTACGCTGCTCAGCATTGCTAGAATAATCTGAAAGCACATTCTGCATATTGAAAAACTGTTTCATCTTTCTTCCTTCCTTTGCCACTGTAATTCAAACAAAGACTTCCTACCTCAGTTTACATAGCTGACAGCAAAAGTTGAAAAATGCCAAAAAATAATGAAGACATATATATTATCTCTCTCTGTCTCTCTCCCCATATATATATAAATATGTATATATGTATCCATGTGCACACATGCACACTGGGAAGAGAAATAGTTTAAAGAGATCTCAACAGAATTCCAGTTTGAAAATCACCGGAGTTTTCTTATTTATTTGGAAAAGGGGAAGCTTGGGCAGGATGGAGGAGTGAGGGAAAAATGACCTGCCTCCTACTCTGCAGAGCAGCTGAATAATCTTTTCCTTTGCCCACATTAAAAGCCCTGAATAATGTTTATAAAATGTTAGGGAATCCCGGTAGGTTTCCTATTTAACAAGCCATGTATGACAAATCACAGTGTAATGTACTACGTTCTTAATCTTTAATTAGAATGTGAATATCTGTGCGAGAACGCAGTTAACTTTGACACATTAAATCTTCTGGTTAAAGTGCCTTACAGGAAGTGCAAAGATGAAACACTGCAACAATCTACTGCCTCTCTCCATTCACCCAGACAGTTGGGGAAGGATGATAACATCTTGTAATACCTGCTCTGTAGTAATTAATCGCTGTGGTATTTAGGACCATTCAAGTAGACAAATATGACAGAGACAGGGACAATTAGGAACCTTGTTCAAGCTACATTAACTTTTCCAGCTATTACAACACAGCAGCTCAAGTTTGCTTGTAAAAGCTGCAGAGGGATTGTTATGCATTAGCCGTGCGATTATTAATGAAAGAAAAGGAGAATTGTGTTTATTGTAGTTTGAAAATTGCAAATAAATTTCAATTATCTGCTATGTCATTTTGTTAAACATGCATTCTGGAAATGCCTTTGTACTCTAAATCATGAGCTACTTAGAGCAAACTAATACTAGAAAGCCTTTGGGAGATACAAAGTCAATATTTTTGTTGAGCTGGCCTTCTTTCTTGTTGAAATCAGAGACAGACAGAGCTACCTGAAGATATTTTGGATAGTTAGCAACCCCACAGACACCAGCATTCATCCTGATTCTGTGTACCAACAGGAAGTCAGATCAGACTTTGAGATATCACTGGTGGAATGTAAGTTCTGCTCCACAAGAATAAGAAAGCTCAACTCCCTTACTGCTGGCATGCATAAAGTGCACAGATAGATAAACAACGGTGGGGGAGAAAGCCCTTCAGAAAGCCCTTCAGAAAGCCCTTTGCCTCTTTCCCATTATTGCCACAGTCATCACCAGGACAGACAGAATGAAACTGGGGGAAAACCTTCGGGACTTGGTATGGATTACGTATTGTAAAGGTTACACACTCTGCTTCACTTTCCTATCAATAAGGAGCACTAAATGCACTGCACAGTATAAAGTTTATATTTTAACTATATGTTTGAGGCAGTGTAACTTGCCATTGCTGTTTAGTACCGCATGAACACCTATCAGTTCTCAATATTAAAGGGGGATGGTCAGAAAACAACAGAACTGGGCAAACATTGCAAAGACTTTGGCATGAATATTCCCTTGGTGTCTGTTTTCTTAAAAAAAAATTAAAAAAAGAAATCACCTAAACCTGTGGCCCTTTTATGTTCACTTTATATGAATATTTGAACTAGAGTTTCTTAGCAGCATGAATGCTTTCAGAAAGCTAATTTGAAAGTCATACGTGCAAGTGTTTGTGGAAAACGAATTCTAAATTTGCATGTGCAAATATTTGCACTGGGTATGCTGCCGTCTTCCCCCAGTCAGGGAGCAGCAGCGCTGCCACGTGTCTTGCCCCACCAATCCTTCCCAAGGAACCCAGCTTGAGTTTCAAACATTGTGTCAAATTTGCCCGGTGAACTTGTTCATGATCGAGCCCCAAAGCAGAAAAAAAGAGAAGTGTTAAAAGTGTATGAAATGTACTTGAACAACAAATGTTTGCAGCGATGGGAGATGCGTAGCTGGGCATTTCAAAAGCAGGAACAGAGGCACACTGGCACAAAACAGAGTTTGTTAGCAAGTGTTCGCTCACTTCTGGTATGACTGTTTTTACCTCCTCTCTCCTTCCACAGGGTGAAAAACAAAATTGAGGGGTAAAAATATCAGTGAGGACAGGGAAACATTTTGTGCTAATATTCTCAGTTTTTGGTCAATCTATAAAAATATTACCCTTCAAATTCAAAACATTCGTGAGAGGTGCTTTCTGAAGGAGTAAGACAGGACTCCACCATTCATGAAAAGACGGATTTTTTTCTTTTCAATTATGGTAGTTGTGATGTACATTGCCTTGCACATGCAACCCATTTTCTGCAACCTACATCATTGTAGTCTAGAAATAAAAAGAAAAGCCAGCTTAGCCCAGCAGAAATCTGCATCCCTACCCCAGAATCCGTTGTCACAAAATGAAGGAGGGAGGGGGCTGGGGTGGGGGGGGAAGGGAGGAAAGCAGCTCAGTGCACAGCAACAATTCCCCCTCTCAGCTGAGCTGCAATGATGTCAGCTTTCTGATTACAAACTGCTTATTTATGCTTCAACAGCTGCCAAGAGCAGCAAATAAGTGGCTAAAAGAGTGTCTAGACCAGGCATTCAGGCCTCTATTGTTTGCTGGTTGTTACCTGGTTGACAGCGATGGGTACAGCTGCCTGGTGTGAAAGAGAGCAAGGGATGGGGAGGCAGTGATTGACAGAAGGGCCCTCGGGGTCAGGCACAGCCAGCCCCGATGGCCCCATGGCTTTATGTTCCCTGGTCTAAAGGGAAAGCCATGGCTCTGCCTAGAGGTTGGAGGTGAAAGGAAATGTTTGAGGGTAATGAAAAAAATCCTTTAGCCAAATTTGTGATCATGAACAGTTACTCTGGGGAATTTAAGACCAAGTGTTCGGCAGTTTTCTGTATATACAGAAATTGTTATTGGTAACCACCACAGGAATTATAATGTGTTACATGTCCGTGCGTAAAAATGTATCTTTATGCAGTCCTTCAAATAGGAGCTTAAAACTGCTGGTGGTTTTATTTTTATGTAAGTTAAAACTGATAATGCTGCTAAAACCTGGTACTATGCACTATACAGAAATTCACTCTGCTTTAGGGCTAGCTATAAAGCATTCCCAAACTTTTCTGAAAAATATTCAGGTGTTTGGGAAGGAAAATAGATATTCATATTAGACAATCATCTATCAAAAGCTCTCATACACTTAGTGACTTTTGGTCTATACATCTATATTTTGGAGAGAGAGTGGCTCTAAGAACAACTCAGTGGGAACATCTGGACAGTGAGCAGGCTGACCGAAAACCATAAAACCCCTTTTTCAGTTGATATAGAGATGTCCTCAGTCTGGTTTTGATCTCATAAATGTTATTGGGGTCCAGGCATAATCCCGCTGAAGTCAAAGGAGTCACATTGATCCAAGCCAACTGCAATCGCTGGCAGGCTGACTGAATTTCTCACCTCCCACCCCATGGTGGGCTACTGTTCAGCAAAAAAGACAAAATGTCTCAGAAGTTTTAAAAGGATCAATCCAACAAATTGTTTTTAATACAACAACAAAACCAGATTCAAAAGTTTTTGAACAATATGCAAAAACCATGTAGATACAGTGTACCCTGGGAAAAAAAGATGAAAGCTTTATGGTCACTAGCAGGTCTACAGCAATCGTTGTCCAAACACATGAAGATTAAGTTGCTGGGGCAGTCATGAGCAGAATTGATCTTACTTTCCTGTTTGGCATTTTCTGACACCAGGCAAAGTCCCATGCCAAGGAAAAAAGTTGATTTTCAGAGCTTGTTACATATGACAGAATTATTAAATGTTTTATGACCATATGGTATAATTTTTTTACTGCAGTTTTTGAAATAGATTATAATTAACAAATGAGTAACCTTTCTCAGTGACAGATAAGAAAACACTATAAAATAGTCTGGATGTCAGTAGCGGCCAGAGAGGTAAAAGTACTGCAGAGCACCTGAGTAGCAGAAGCTTAGTTTTGCTATACAGTTGGCTTTCTACATATCTGATGCAAAAGCTGTAACTGAAATGAAATCATGTTAAATTAGCTGTAAAAAATAAGTTGATTTAATTAAGCACAGAAAGACTTATTAGATATAATAAAATGTTAAAAAGTCAAATGATGTGCAGTTACATTTCAGCTAACACTGCTCAACAAATCCACTAAATTTATTCCTTTCAATAATGATCTGTTTTGAGCATTTAATTAGATAAATAATATTTAATCACTTCAGCAAATTTGAACTAGAAAAATTCCTTGTCATCAGAGGTGACTAATCCTTGCTAATATCCACCTTTAAAGAAAAAGTAAAACTAGATGATCTTCCAGAACAGCAAAGAGTATGAGGTACAAATGTGTCTCTAGGCCTCATTAAAAAAACAAGGTTTGCTAAACAAACTATTATTTACTGTGAGAAGTGTGCATATTTTACTGGGAAGGAGCATTCAAATGTTTGCCTCTTTTCAGCATCAGGCACTAGAAGTAGATGATAAGAAAAGATATTCAATAGATGTCCTATAATTCATCATAATACTGTTTCATTTAATAACTACTTTGCTGAAGTGATTGGCATGATTACAGGAAAATTACTTCAAATTATCCATCTCTTATCTAGCATCTAAGATGTCCTAAACTTGCATGAGAGTTGGCATAATGGGACCTATTAATTACTAATTCTGCAAGTCCTTCACTACTTAAATATCCTTTCTACCAGGTGTGCTGTGTAATGCAAATAAAGAAATAGAAGCCAAAATGATCTCTTTCCAAGACAGTGTCACTGAAAGTTTAATAAATGAAATACCAAGTGCAAAAGTTTGTCCCACCCACCAATTGAAAACATCTGGATAGTAATATATTTTTTTCTGTATTTCTCTCCTTCTCACATGTGTATACATTTGCAGGAGTGTGTACACATTCATAAAAAGAACATGAACAGTATTTGGTATATATTGTATTTGTTTCTACTCAGGGCTATGAATGTGCAAGGCTGCTACAAAACATGGACCCAGAACATGGGCTCTGCCTTAAAAAGCACCTTTTAATCTCAAAACCCTATACATCAAATGCTGTCTGCTCAACAAAATTTACTCCTATGAGTACACACTTTGAAGAAAAGAAGCGTTATCTGGTTAGGGCAGAGAAGTTAAAGCCAAGATGGGCAGAAGACATATTTGTCCCCTCTGAAGTCTAGATTTAAAAGCCAGTGTAAATTAGAGCAGCAGCCTTATACTTGCACCCTTGGCTTTCTAAAACCCCTGATGTAAACCATCATGGCAGAAAACAGGGATAGGTCCTTCCTGTCATTTTTTCCAGTCCACCTGTGACATGCCCATAATTCAAAGGGTGTCTATGATGCTTTTTGAGACCTTCTAAGATGGCAAATGTTTCCCAATGGCCTGATTATTCAGGATCTTACATCTCAGGAAAAAAGTGTGCAAAGCAGGCCTATGCAGTAACAATATCTGGTTGGTGCCGCTCTAAACTTCCATTGCAGAAGCATAGCTGTGAAAAATCTTGCTTTAATTTCCTTACAGAATCCAACCTCAAGTTCATGAAGGTCAACTGTCTTCTCTCTCTCTCTTTTATTTGCTAGTTTTTGTGTCACAACAGTGCCTCAAGTTCTATTAATTATATTTGTGATGTTGAATGGAATATACAGAAAATGTGGGACAGGAAACAAAGAAAAACAAAACAAAACAAAACAAAACAAAACAAAAAAAACCAAACCCAAACCAAATGGTAAAAAGCATATAGAGACCCCAGAAAAATTGATTGTTACTGATATATGGGAAGGGACCAAGCCTAAAGGTTCTGGGCTTTCTGACAAAATCTGTCTTGAAGTACAGTGCTGAAAAGGAAGGTGAGTTACACAAGTAAATTTCAGGAAGGAAACAAAATACTGCACTTCTAACACTCTATTTACCAGAAAATGTAGAACAAAACAATCTCATCTACCATACACAGAAAATCTAAAAGGGAAAGATATTCTTGAACCATACCTGATGAACTGTTGGAAGGCTTTTTACTATATTCTGTAAAAGAAATTCTTCCCATTGTTTCTAAATGTGTAAATGGTCTTAATGAACTAGGAGACCCACCATGAGGCAACATTTCTGTGAGAACATTACCTTTAAAAAGGCTCATATCTATTAGGGATAGGGACTCATAGTGAATTTTACGCTTTCATTCTGAGTGACCACAGCCAGCTTATGAAATGCTGCAACTATAACACCTGAATACATGACAAACACCCAAATCCTCAATCCCCTTGCTTTTTACAAGTGAAAACATTCAAATCTCAACTGCTCACTTTTTTACTTCAAGGCAACAGAGTCTTTTTGAGATTCACAATAACTTTTCATTACCTAGTTACTACTGAAATGGTATAAAGTCTTCTGTGACTGATAGGCTTCCATGGAGCCACTCTGGTTTTCCTGTAATAACATAAACACAATACTGCCAAACGAGGGATGCTGAAGTTTGCAAGGGACTTTGTCAAAACTATACTACCTTATGCATTCATAGTTATTTACTCTGTGGACTAAATGGATGGATATTTATGATTTATAATTCTGCAACGACTAATAAGGTCTCTGGTATTAGAGAACAATATTCCTCCACTCCAAAAGTTAGAATACTGTAGTAAACAAATTATTTGTAAGAAACTCCTCTGCATTGCCAGGTGCAATTATATCTATTTTTTCATACATGACATTCTAAAACTCTATTAGCTGGTCAGTAGATCTGGTTTTCAGTACTGGCTGTCAACCCTATTGCAAAATAAACATGCAAGCAGTTGTTGAAGCATCAGAGTGCCATGATCATTGCAAGCTTTGCTGAGCTCCCATGGTCAGAAATCCCTTCCTTCCCCAGTATGTTCCACTTGAGCAAAGGTGCCTTCAAAACTAGTCTGGGCATCATGTAAAGCAATCTTCTAAATCACCTGTTGAAAATACATTGTGTCTTCCACCTCAGCTCACTGAAACCAGACATCTATCATATTTGTGCACTGTTGAACAAGGTGAAGAAGTGATGGCTTCTAGAGAATCACCCCAATTTTTTCCCTAACATGATAAAATACAAGACTTCCCAACCAGATACCTTGAACAGCATCATATAGTCCTTGGCTTTTTAGGAACTTAAAATTGTGCCAACATATAGTGTGCCAATAGTGATTCAAGCTTGGGATATTTTCTTCTTTTTTTTTTTTTTTTTTTTCCCTCTTAAGTGTATCTCCAGAGTTTAGTAGACCATGTATGTAACAAACCCACAGAATTTGCTTCATGTAACTTCCTTTACTACTTTACCTTAAAAAACCTTACAAAAAACAATGAATAGGGGATGCAGCAGGATGAAAACAGAATTTGAAAAGTAATAATTAAAGCCAGTACCATTTCAAACTATTAACTAATAATAAGGGGTATGCCTGAGAAAGCAAACTAACTCAGAAGAAATTACTCAGATGTTATATTTTTGGATCTATCTGTTTCTTTCTTATAGCCTGAAATTCCCATATTCTGAGTGCTTTAAATTTAATATTAAATAATACATAAAATCTCTGCACTGAAGGTTCTTGACTAATTATCCCAGGAACCACAACCTAGAATCAAGTGTCCACATGGAATACTGGAATGGAATGATGCTGGGAAACATCTTCACTTAATTGTCCCTAACTGGAAAGCAGTTTTGAAAAGTCTTCTTTGTTTTACAGCCTTGTCTAATGACTTAGAGAGTCTTCTCCAATGGATCAATCAGAGGATGGGGACAACAGCAAGAGGAAACAACTCTGGGAAACCATCAAGCCCACTGATTGGGTAAAACAAGTAAAATGATTCTTCGTGTGAGTCCTTACAGGAGCAAAACTGTGGGGCCAAAATCACTGAGTATTGCTATCAGCTTCTGCTGCTGTTTGAAGAAAATCCCACCAGGAAAAAAGTGTCTGGGTGGGAAGTGTCACTGATATATTTGTGGTTCTCAATGCTTGCCATATCAGATGGACTACAGCCTTATAAGAGAAAATAACATGAGTTTCTTCACCGCTTGAGCTAAACAGTCTGAGTTTCTAGTTGAAATATCTGGGAGGTGAGTCCTTTGTGAGTCTGGGGGAGGATACTCAACACATACAAAGACTAATTGGCAGCAAGTAGTGTTGGTAACTCCTACACTCTTGAATAACTCAGGCTTCCAGCCAGTTCTGCTGCTACAGGAACTTAAGGACTTTGTGATGCCCTTGAAACCTACAAATTCTTTTTCTTTCTTTCTTTCTTTCTTTCTTTCTTTCTTTCTTTCTTTCTTTCTTTCTTTCTTTCTTTCTTTCTTTCTTTCTTTCTTTCTTTCTTTCTTTCTTTCTTTCTTTCTTTCTTTTTCTTTCTTTCTTTCTTTCTTTCTTTCTTTCTTTCTTTCTTTCTTTCTTTCTTTCTTTCTTTCTTTCTTTCTTCTTTCTTTCTTCTTTCTTTCTTTCTTTCTTTCTTTCTTTCTTTCTTTCTTTCTTTCTTTCTTTCTTTCTTTCTTTCTTTCCCTCTCTCCCTCTCTCCCCCTCTCCCTCTCTCCCTCTCTCCCTCTCCCTCTCCCTCTCTCCCTCCCTCCCTCCCTTCCTTCCTCCCTTCTTCCACTTCCACCACTTCCACCACTTCCGCCACTTCCCTTTCCTTACACTCTGAAGCTCAGTGCAGGTTACTGGGAGGCCTGTGAAAAACGAAGGGGTTGCTTTGCTAGATGCATTGTTGACATAGTATCTCGCGCATGAAGGGATTGGACTTGATGACCCTCTGAGCCCATTGGCCTATAAAAGGTCACCAGCAAGAGGCCCGGTGGAATCAGGATACCAGCAGATAACTCTCTAAGAAAAAGCAACAGCCTTATCTACTGCAGGTAGTAGAAATGCATCTCCATCCCTCCAAACAGTTTGAGCTCATATTGCACACCTGGAGTACAGAGACCCCCCAAGAGCAGCGTGTCTGTTGTGGCAACATGTCCTCATGCAAAGACCTGCACTTGGGGCAAGACGTTTCCTAGAGTAAATCAACATAAAGTTTATTGAGTGGACAGCCCTGTGGTTTCTACGTGAAGCAAGTGAAACTCCCACTTGGGGAGCACCATGGAGTGCTCCCTTGTGTGGGAAAGAGATGACCAAGAAGCACTGTCCTGGCCAGAAAAGATGAGTGACCTGAGGTAATAACAGTAATTACAAAGACCAATTTAAGTGGAAGAAGAATTGCGTTAGTGGAGACATATCAACATTTTTTGTGTCTCTGACTCAAAGCATTAGAAGTCCTGCTATTTGGTCAGAAATGTTTCTTCCAGGTGATTCTAGGTGGCACGCTGAGTAGGATGTGCTGCTGTCAGAGCCCCGTGGACCTGAGAGCGAAGCCCTGTACATAGTGCTTCATCATGCAAACGGGATGTTACCTCTGTGCAGGCAGATGGTGATATGAGTGGGCTCTGAGCTTCACTACCAAGATGAAGTGAGACAGCACTTGTGACAACTTAATGCTGACTGAGTAACATCAACACAAGTCTTCTTTTCTGTTGTAGCTGTCTTAGGATGTCAGAAGATATGGATCTGTGATTGAAAAGACACTTTTGACAGCATAATGGCTGAAACAGTTTTGAAACATTTAAAGCAACAATAAAACGCAAAAGGGGAAAGAAGGATGAGGATAATGGGGTGCGACTTCTCAAAGGACATGAGGTTTCATTTTGCTTTGAATAATC
The DNA here is from genome assembly GCF_015832195.1 of Motacilla alba alba. NCBI lineage: Eukaryota > Metazoa > Chordata > Aves > Passeriformes > Motacillidae > Motacilla > Motacilla alba. Next base: position 95,920,711 of record NC_052016.1, on the reverse strand, counting down.
TTGTGTCTTCAAAATGACTTCTTTCTGAAACTCCAAGTCACAATTTTCCAGTAAAAGTCTGCCACACACCTAGGCATCTTCTGAAGGCAACACTCTATCTTCGTATTTTTTCACTGTAACTCTCACCCATTCTAGCTATGCTGACTTCACTTGGACAGGCATAAGTGTGTTGAAAGATTTTTTTTTAGTATGCTCATAGTTCAGATGCACTATGGCTTCCTAAAATCATGACCGATTTCAAAGCATAGTAAAATGAAACAATAGACGTAGAACTGCACATATTCATGGAAAAAAAACAGAAGAGTTGTGCAAGCATCCAGAACACAGCATCCAGAAATTTGTTTTCTTGAAAGTTTGAGTGTTTTCAGCATGACTGTGGCTTTTGGAAAATACATGAAAAAAAATCCTTGGAAAAAACCCTTCTGATTTTCACACCTGAACTCCCTATAGAGGATTCCCCAATACTCTGTAGCAGTAATCGTCAGAAAAGAACAGATACATATACAAATGTGATTAATGTTCTAGCAATGATGGTTGTATCAAAATTATAATCACAGTGATTAGCATTTTGGCAGACTTCATGTTTGACCTCTGACTTTCTCACTGAACACTTTCAATTTGTTTGTGTTCTTCTGCTTTCATTTTTTTGTTTTTATTTTGTAAAATCAATGCATTCATCTCTCCTTTACCTCCTTTCAAGAAAATATTTTTTTATGTCAAGTCTTTAAAAATAAAGAAAAAAATCAGAAAAAAAATCAGGAAAAGGCATTAAAATTTACATTTAAAATTCATTCCAGATTTGTTGCATTCATTACTTTGATGTGCAGTTCAGAGGCTGTATTAGTACTGTACATCCCCACTGCTGTGTGATTGGACTTTCTGAACACTATTCCACACAAATGAAATGGAGCTTTAAAAAAAAACCAACAACAACAAAAAACCAAACAGGTTTCAAATTTAGCTACTGTAGGAGGTAGAGTAAATAAATTTAAAATCATTAAGAGAAATTGATCATGCTAGCTACTGTTTTCTTCCTCAAAACATTTCAGCTTTTTTTTCTTCTTGTATTTAGCACATTACTACATTTCCCCCCTGTTAGAAATAAAAGCTATAGGCCCAGTTCTGTCATGGCGGTGAGCAGGCAGTTGGATACGGTAATGCATGCCTGAAGCCTTCACCAAGGATGATAAGCCTGCATGAATTTTACGAGTCTCAGTATCAAGGTTGCCCTCGCCCAAGGGATTTAAGAATAAGGGGGGAAAAAAGAGAAGGCAGATGTATGAATAACTGGCATTGTAAATCTTCACCGTGGCAACCTACAGCTAGAAAAAGTCTGTGATGGGTTCATGACTTGAGAAGAAAGCGACACAGCAGAATGTGAATGGATTTTCTTCAGCTACTTAATACACTGCTTAGAGCAGCTTAAGGGTGTGCATGTGAGAGAGAGTATGTGTGTGAGAGAGAGAGTGTGTGCATGTGTGTAAGGAGGGGGGGATCTGTGGAAATTTGTTAGAAGGAATTACTAGTGTTATACATCTTGCTAGGGCTTTATTTTTTTTTTTCCTTTTTGGGGGAGGCTGTAGGGGAGGAGGAATACCATTTAGTCTCAGAATATAAATGACTGGATTTTGCTTGGGAAAAAAAAAAAAGATGGTGGGGGAGGTGCATAGAATTATGCAGGCAAGTAACAATGAGCAAATTGGACCCTTAACAATACAGCACAAGGTCATAGTGAAAGTCACCAGAGTGGGGTGGTGGGGGTGGCTGGTGGTAGAAAACAGATCATGATAAATAGCTTCCCATTTTGCAAAATCTGGTAGTTAATGAAAATAAGATGCATTTGAGTTGTCTGTGAACACCTGATTTTTTTCCTCTTTCTCTCTCTCTCTCTGGTCCTGCTGATGTATGAAAGCAAAGCACTGACTCTAATTGTGCAATTATAAAACGGAAATGATGCAGGTTTGGCAACACAGAGAAAGAAGGCAGCTCAATAACATTGTTTAATAACAAGCAAATAAAGCTCAAAGGGGAAAGAGGTGACTATTTCTGCTTTAGACTCATTAAGAAACCTGAAACATATTGTAAAAGAGTGATATTTAATTATGGGCTGGACTGATAACATGGAGCAGGGCCTCACTGGGAGAAAGAGACCCTATGCTCCTAGGAGTGAGCCGCTCCAAACATCAATTACTGTGATTATCTACCCAGTGCTTAGAAAATGCACCCGTCTCCGTGTTCCAGCAGCGACCCGTAAACAGGCATCGCACAGGCAAATTTATGGGCACAGTCAGCTGGGGCCAGGTGGGAAAGAGAGCTTTCCTTTGGTGACTTCTGTGCAAAAGGAGGAAAGAAGCAAAAGAAAGAAAAATCTGTCTTCTGCACTACTGAAAGAGCAATTTATTACAGAGCATTTGCAGGAGACAGCATTTGTTGCCCTACTGCCTTTTTTGCCTCTGCTGGCTGTCTGAATGAGAAATGGGAGTATATTAACCAACTCATGGGTTACAGAAGACGGCTTGGCATGGGCCCATCAAACTTCGCCATGCTAAGGCGAGTCAAAGGTCAAGAGAGCGTTAGCAGCTGAGATTTAGAACCGAGTGCATCTCTTTAACCTTAACTGCTGGGAATGGATGGAATCACTTTATTTCTTTAGTCAGGAACTTGGTTGCAGTGAAAGATGTCATGAGGAGGAGGGTACCTTCCAGCTTGGAGCAGATGGGAAAGTATATACTGCAGTGAGATGTCATATTCTTTCGGGGTCACATAGATAAGCAACATCACTGTTGTGCTGCAGCCTCGTTTTCCACTAGGCCTAGAGGCTGAATGTTTGCGCATCTTTGTTAATGTACCACAGACCAAAGAAATAGAGACTAACAGTGAAAAGTAGGTGCCAAATCCATCCAAAGCCATTTAATCTTTCCTTCTATTTGCACCAACATTATTTTCACTGAGGAAAATCCTTAGTAAATGGAGCATGCTAATGACGTGTACATTGAACTTTATTTTTAATGGCAGAGAGATTTCTCTGCCTGGAAAGGTAGTGTGTGAGGTGCAGGTTGTTGTGACCTGGTTCACAGCATTCCTGCTTGCCTGGATCTGCCACAGGGCCACTGCACAGCCTGGAACTAATCACATCAACTCTGTGTCTCTCTCCCTTACCAGTCCTTCTGAACCCATGAAATCTCCTTGAAATAGCAGGCTCTGTTTCTGTGACATTTGCTATGGGTACTGTTTCACCTGTAGTCTCTGTGGGCTACAGGAATCACCAGGGAATGATTTGGCTCCACATCCAGTTCAGACACTCATTTTGGGTATGAGTTCTATTAAGACATCATGTGCACTGAGGCATGATGGCATCTGTGCAGAGAACCTTTCTTAAATTATTAGAAAGGGGTATGTCACTTGCTGCTTAAGAGTAGCCTGACATATATATACACCAGTACACTCAAGCATAAGAGAACACTTTTTCTCAGAGCTCATGGTGAAGATTTGAAGTTCCATGAGACAGTCTGAAATGCAAAGTTTAAGGGGGAAATTTAGGTATAAGTAAGGTCAAGATTTCATGCAATGTGTATTAAATGAAAGGTGTGATTTGTTGGATGTGGTAATAGCCTTGAAGAAGACCTGTACTGTCTAATCTTCTAAATTCAGGTTGAGTATATTAGCTTTAGGCGTATAGTGTCCATGGTCCTCTGTTGTGGCTTTGTCCAGACTCAAACCAGTCATGTCAATAGCAAGGTAAAGGGGATGAAGATACTTTAAAATAAGTACAAAATTCTTGGGACTGGGAGGGGATCAGGATATTTAGCTTATTTTTTTTGTTTGTTTGCTTCTTTTTTTTTCCCTCTCCACATTTTGGTCTCTACAGCCCTTAGCACAGTGTATCCTGACCTGTGACTGAGAATAAGCAAAGAATTAAAGAATTAATACAGATTTTTTTGTATGCCTAATTACACTGGGATCTCTACCAGCTGACTGTGAGACCATATCGGTAGGAAGTGTCAAACTATTGCTTGTCCCTCTCTTAGCAGCAGAGCAGCTAAGAGTTCATTTTTCTGGCCAGAAACTGTACATACAGGATAGATCAAGATACAGGAGCTATGACATACACAAATGCAAGAATGAAGCAAGGTACAGGGTAACATTAAGACTGATGCATTTCCAAATGAGAAATTATCCAGCATTGGTCTCAATAGAATACGCCATGTCAGGGAAAACTGCAGGAGCAATTAAAACCACTTTATCCGTGATTATTTATGGGCAACATACACTTGGCTCCCCAAATAAGTGGGAAGATTGAAAGGATCATATCTCTTCCCTATATCAGCAGCATCTCATTGACCACACATTTCAAATGAAAAGTAAAGAGGTTGGGGAGTGAATAAACAGGAGGCAAAATAGCTGGAGAAGGTGGTTGGTAAATAATCAGAAAGAGAGTCCATACTACTCTCCCAGCTCTGAATTATAAGTACATCCTTTCTATCCCTCCCCCACACACATGCAGTGGTCTATAGACAATTTCAAAGAGCTTGCAAATGTTTTGGTCAGACACTGGACCACTAAAGATAAAGAGAACAATTAAGAATATTGCATAAAAATGAAGCAATTTCTTTGCATCTGCATTCACTATGGAGATGCCTTTCTCTAAGCCAATTATTTGCAGATAATAAACACAAGGCAGTATCAGAGATCAAGTTGTCAAAGAAAAGAATCTTAAAGAAACTGACAAAGAAAAAAATAGCTAGGATCATCCATTGTTGAAGTTCCAAATAAACATTAAAATCTTCAATTTGGAAAAATATGTTCTTCCACAAAAATGTCCATAATGTCTCACAAAGTCTTCAAAAAGGCACATGGGCAACCTGAAGAATCACAGATTAGTCAACCGATCCCAATGTAAGACAAATAATCAGAAAAATAACTAAAATGAAATATTCTAACAAAGCATTGCATAAGAAAGATAAATTGCATGATTTCTTAAAAGATAAATTGTGTCTTTTTGATCTATTGAAAATTTTTTGCAATCAAAAAGAAGGCCAGAAGTGTTTCAATAAGCTGCCAGGATTTGCAGAAAAATATGCCCTAACCAGAGGTCTTAAGGAAGTGTAAGTTTCCCACCTCTCCCACCTTTTCACACAGACTAATGAACAAGGTGTGAAACAGTCATGGAGCACAGGACAGGATGGCATCTGAGTAGTGGTTATCCAGCTGAAGTCTTTGCTTTTCCATGAGAAAGGTACCAGAGGAAACACAAGCCTTCCACTCTGATTTTCCTGTAGGGCCCATGGAAGATGCTCTCAATAACAGCATTGTTTACAATTTTAAATATAAAATTTTAGAGTTTATGTATCATACACAACCACCCAAAGCAGGAGGGCCTGGCTGGATTTACAGATTCTATAATTATATGGGTTCAACTGTTTTTTTCAATCTTACATTTTTTATTTTGAGTATCTCTACCATAAATTGTTATTTACTGTTCAAAGAGTACTGGGGGCAGTAGAGGAGATGTAAGGGGTGACCTCAGGGTATTCCAGCAGTGCAAGTGACAAAGGGGGTTACACTCTGTGGCCCACCAGTGCTCTCCCAAAAGCTCCCAGCCTGTGCTCATATTTATGCCTAACCTACTTTCCAGACACTTTTTGTGCCATCACAGAGCTTTTGTTGATGTACTGGTGGGGGCAGGGAAAATGTATGAAAAAAGTGTGTTCCAATTCTGTAGCTATTCACCTGATTCTTTTGCAAATTTGGCCCCATACTCCCTGTAATTCACCAGTTGATAGACACTTGGGAGACTCCTGCCTGATAACATTCCTGTCAGCCATGTCCCAAAGAACAAAGGCAAGCTGAAGTATTTTTTAATTCTACCCTCTCAGCTCATCAACACTGAGTTTACATAAAAATGTAAGAACATTACACTACACACACTGCTAATAATCAGAAACTAAAGCTTTGAAGTTTCCCTATTTCACAGCTACTGCCATGACAGATGCTTGCCAGAGAAAACTCAGGGGGCATTTTTTTGCAAGCATTTTGGCTAAGCATAGTGCCCATTGTGCCACTTAATATTTCAGCTATCTCTAGTGTAATCAGGGAACAGCAGTTACTTATTTCTCTCACGTCTTGCTCCTTGCTAGCTACCTACTATCGCCAGCATGACCTCTGAAGCACACACATTAATTTTACCTCAGTATTTCTATAGCATCAATTAATAAAAACTGACTATGTTTTCAACAAACGCACATGTACTGATAAATGAGGGTCCTGACTTAATTGCTCTGTAAATTAAGAGCTCACAGTGGTGACAATAGAGAATAGTTTTAATATTTAAAAACTCATTAAATTTGTGTACATTTTGAATAATTAAATCACATGGCCACTTTAAAGAGCTAATTTAAGTTTAATTCTTAAATGTATATCACAGAAGAACTTGATCGGTTGAAAATTAGTGGTTAATTTTCAGAACAACTTAATTTAGTTCTATTCTTGCCCTGAAACTCTGCATTTATTTATATACTAATCTGCCCCTTCAACCTTCCAAGCAACATCAATTCTAGGATGATGACATCAACCTGTACTTTTGTCAGCATTCATAGAAGACAGTGTTAACTTAATCTTAGTAATGTGTTTTTCTTTTTTCTATGGTGAATCATAATACCATATTTTAGTATTTTAGATCTTTATCAGATCCATTGATCAGATTTAAATAGTGGGCATTTTGGGGAAAACAATTTGCTTTTTTTTATGACTTGCACTGGGTGAAGATGGAGTCCAAATGCCTGAGTGTGCATTGTTTTGACAGAATTTGCAAGGCTTCATGAAAACTCCATGTCCTTCCAATTACGTAAATTCAGAGACAGTGAAAGTTAAACCTTCAACTTGTGGGTAAGTATCATCTTCTTTCAGAACTCTGATTTTAATATTGGGTAGTACTTTGAAGCATAACATCTGATTTTTTGGCTGTCAGCAGAGGTACTGCTAACAAAATCATGGCTCACCCTCCCCACTTGATCAGTTCCGTGGAGTTTAAGGGGACAACTCAAAAAAGAAGGCTGGTTTCCTTGATGAAACGCATGCTGTAATAGGACAGAAACAATTTTCAGTTAGAGCAATTCACCTTTGTGTAGTTAACTTTTCTTTCTCCTGTGGCTCATACGTCAATCTTCATATTGTTACTAGTGTTTAATCAGTGATTAAGCTGCCATAGAGTAAATACAGACAGATTGTGTCGCAACATTTCTATGTTCTTTCAATATTATGAAGTGTAATATTCAGGTAGGTGCTTAGTTATCAAAGTGATAGACACTTAATACCTGAAATAAATAGAATGATTCTTGCTGTATCTTTGCAAAGCGACTTAAGTATCTAGCTGTAGTTGAGAAGATGAAGTGTTGTTCACTAACTTTTAATCAAGATGGGAAAATAGTACAAATGTTATGTGACTATCTATATGCTTTTGAAATATTAATTCCCTTCTGGATTTTTCTTCCTTTTGCACTGATTATCTAATAAGGTGTTGGGAGAGCAAGTTCTGCAGAAGAAGAGGAACAGGCATGGTCTTCAGAACAGTATATTTAAACCTGTTTCAGTGAATTTTCTCAGAGTGTGCACTTCAAACTCCTGGTCCTGAATATTCCCATAGGAAAATTTAATTTCTGATGATATTTTGCAGATAGAAACATATCACATCACTTGTGACTACTTAAAACAGCTCAGATTTTGGCTATGGAGGACTTAAGCTATTCACAGCTTTGTCAATGATTACTTGCAGTGATCTTGTTTTTAATGCTCAATAGAGGTGATTCCTTGATTATTTATTAAGATTTCTAACCACAGTGCTGCGTGGAAAAGTTGCTGTCTAGTGATCTCCCACTGTGGACAGAATATTTTTTGATGTCATTGCTTCTCAGAACAGAATTTCCCATTCTAAAATCACACCCAAACTTCTTTCTTCACAGAGGTATGCAGTGGTGAAATGTATTTCATTTGAACTGTGGTTTGGTTTCCCAAGGGGTTCTAATCTCTCAAAGGAATAATGCTGTACTCTTATCATCATTTACCTCTCCTCCAATCTTTGTGTAATCTGCAAACTTTGTCAATCACTAGTCCATGTTTTCTCCTCGGTAGTTGATAAGATGTTAAATAGTAAATGGTCACAGCTTATCTTTGTGAGACTTTGATAGAAGCACACCATTTACAGCAATATTTGTGAGATCAGTTAAGTACTTTGAATCTATCCAAGGTGTGTCACAGGTACTTTCTATTGCTCTACTTCAGTAAATCCATTATGTGTAAGACTGAGTGAAAAGCCTAACATAAATATGTCTACCATGTTGATATGATTCCCTCTAACAACCAAACTTGTCATCTTCCTCTACCATAACATGCAGAGGTTGTGAGGGTTCTGATTAGCAGATCTGCCATTTGACAGAGCCATATGTCAGCTCTTTCTCTATGGTACAAAAGAAACAAAGACTACAAAGGCTACTTGGAGACCTCTGTTGCTGCTGGCTGGCTTTAGGTATTGGGAGTTTTTTTGCCGGCTGTTATGATTCCTGGCTTTTCTATTTATTCATGTTCAGCTGGCAAGCAAATAGACTTCCATGTTTTCTTCTAAGGCAGAACTGTATTTGATCTAGACAACCTTTTTCTGATGGGCTTTCCAATATTAAGTGGCTTTTCCAAGACACTATATTTTCTTAATTTGATTTTCTTGCTCTCATCTTTTACAAATGAAAAAGAAAAAAGTGGCAATTGCTAGCTAGCATTAGTAGTGATATTCTATTTCAGTCAGTGAAATGTTGAAATCTGGCAACAGAAAGTGCAAACTGAGAGTAAACCAGAAATGCAACAGCACCATGAGTTCTAAATACATGTATTGTACTCAGATACTTTTTATCTTTTACTCCTCTTTCAAAACTTGACAATAATCCTCAGCTTAACTTGAGACGAACCCATGCTCTATGTTCTTAAGGACAAGATTTTAAGGTCCATAGCACCTAAGTATGTTTATTATTCCTTGTAAAGGACTGAATTTCCCTACTCAAGTCCTTATAAGATTTACAAAATTTTATAGTCCGTCACCTGGTAACTAGGGGGTGAATCGTAAAAGTGATCTTCTTTGCAGTAATGCACAATATTTGTGTTTAAATCATGTACATGGTGGTGAAGCATTGTGATAAATTGCGAAGCCTCACAGTGTCTGGCAGGTTTCAGCAGCACAGACTGGAGGATAAGAAAGAGAGAAGAGCACATTAGAGAGCTGGAGCTGCAGGGGAAGTTAAGCAGGCATACTATAATTGCTCAAGGAGGGTCTTAACCAGGAGAAAGGAATTAACACCCACAGTCTTGTGAAAATTGCTTATGATCTGTAATGACACAAATTGGTGTATTAGCTCGAGCTTCATTGGTGAGACAGCATTAGCCAGTGGAGAGTGCCTTTTAAAACAGGCCCAAGATTTTCTTCTGGTATCTGTATTGGCTTTATTTTATAGCCTCTTGAAAGATTGCAGAACCTGTATGGAGATGTGATGCTCGTAGAGAAATCCCTTCCCATGTTGTCAGGTCCAGCTCTGGGGCCTTACATAAAAAGGGACAACCTTTGCATTGTCTGATAACACTTTGTGCAGCACTTGGATTTTCTGAATGTCTTAAACACTTAACTCTGTGTTTATTGTGCTGTGAGTGGTGTCAAAATGAAACGTAAGATAATAAGGCTATATAGTGTTATCTCATCTAATGTGTTTATCATATGCAATTAGTACCAAAAGAGTGTGTTCATAATAGCAGCTTGAAAAAATGTTTAATGTGTGTATTAAATAGTGTGAAATCAGTATACAAAAATCTACCTTACAGAGAAAATACAAACAAAGATATAATCAAATAGGATTTGTAAGGGTGATAGAAAACTTTATTTTGTGGTGTTTTGAGTGATTATGTGAGAAAAGCATAATTTTCTATTATGTATTAGTATTCTGATTCAACAATCATAGGTGCCTGTACAAGAACCTTGACAGATGGACTGTAGATACATTATTGTGTTATTCTCAGTTGGAAGTGTCCATGAGGGGCACTAAAAGAAAAGACAAGCAAGACATTTTCTAATGTATCTTATATATGTTAGGAAATAGAACTTTTGAATTGGTCATCCACATTCCATTTAGAACATATTTTGTGTGATAATTTCTTTGCCAGGTTTTACTTTTTATTTTCATAATGCTCATATCCTACATGTCCCTCCTTCAGCATTTCCCCTGTTCTCATACAACCAGACCAATCCCTTAAAAGCCCATCAAAATCTTCACAGCTTATCATTTACATATTCACAGATATTCACAGATGATATCATAACATTGTCAGGGAAAAAAACCCCATAGAATAAAATTCACTGGCCGAGGTAAATTAACACATACCTTTAAACAAGGCACAGAGTGTTTTGAGAATCTATATGTGTGTGTATGTATACATGTATAAACATATTATGGACACAAAAGTATTTATGAGTGTTATATAAACATAAATGTGCACACACACACACACAGACACACACACAGACACACACACACACGTGCACACAACCATTTGTGTTTGACATTTGTTGTTCCACCTTCATCCTGGCCATTACCATTCCAGTAATGGATCCTGTTGTGCATTGAAATTCCCATTGTGGTCCATTACCACTTCCTCCGTTGACAGCTCTATTGCTTCACGAGCTATTGTGCTATGTATGACATTGATTTGAGACACTGGATACACATTAGCAACATCACAACACGCATAATAAACAAGGTGTCACTCTGCAGAGAGTATCAAGAACAGGCACAGTGCTTCCTAGCCCACCACACACTCTGTAGGCATCCCTCCTCTTGGGGTTTGTCCTCCAAGGTCAACTTAAGATCTGAGCTGGCATGACCAAAGGTGGGACGGCTCCTGGCTGAGAGGTGCCACCCTGACAGCCTCCCCTGCAGTGAACCCATCCTGGGGACCTGCTGCCTTTCCAGCACCTTGACCAGTTATCAACTTGAGCAGCAGCAAATTGAATTTTTTTCATATTTTCTTCTCCTCATTGTAGTTCACATGCTTTAGTAGAAAAGGAGATGACAACAGGTGCTCTCAAACAGGCAGCTCTTGTGGCACCTCCCCTGCCCATATTTTCTCTAAGCCAGCACCAAGTTCTTTGGTGATGGTTCTCTCTGGGGCCTGATCAAAGGCCGTTAAAATGAATGGGAAACTCACTGTTTGCATTAATGAACTTGACTTAGACCTTTAAAATCAAGGAGCAAGAGAACGACAGCTGCAATGCTAGAAGTAGAAGGAAATCTTTGGAGTGTCGTGGTCCAAAACACAACATGAGTTGTGAGTGTGCATGAGGAGAGTGTGCATGTAGGAGCAGCATGAGGAGTATTGATCCCCTTCAGTTACAGCTCTCCAGTGAGCAGAGAAGGAACAGCCTTTCCCAGACAGGAGAAATATTATGTTAGTAATCTAATTCAGCAATACGTGCTTTTGAGACACCACTAATAAAAGAAATATATGAATTCTCAAAGCATTTTCTTGACTCTGTAGCTTCAACTGGAATTGCTCCTCAGAGAACTCAAAGAAGGCCTGTATCAATTAACAAATTAGGGAAAAATAAAATTAACCATTGGCAAGGATTCATATAGTGCAAAAATTATAGTTATGTTCCCAATTGTTGTCTGTTTCTTGATTGAAGTAGAACAGGGAGAATCCATACTAACTCTTATCCCTACTGTTTTAACACTCTCACAACCTCAGCAACTTCAAAAATGGACAGGCTGTTCAGGTGGGTAATATTTTTATCTCACTGTGTTTATGCTCATTCATGAATGCTGGAAATTCTTGTTCAGTGCAGATCCCAAACCTCTTCCTGCCTTGTGTCTCCTATTGTTTGATCTTGTTCATTCCAGCTTTTCCAGTGCACTGACCCAGGTCAACAAACTCAGCTGAGGACATTGAAAGCCTTGCAGTTCTCACTCCTGGCTAAATTACTTTGCTCTCTCCAAATTACAGATACATAGCTCACCCTCTGGTATTCACAGTGCTCCAACATTTCTCATTTCAACTTTTCTGGACTCTGAAAAAATGTATTCTTGTCTTGTCTCACATTTCCTCTGCAACTCAGTGTCCAGAATGTCCAGTACAACATACTTTTCTCTCCAATTTCCAGAGAATTCATGGGATGAAGAATGAGTGATAAGGTGTAGGAACCCAGGACATCCCTCTGGGTGCCCTGGATGGCCCGAGCCACTGGCAGGGGGCTCTGAGACCCTGGCATGCAGCCAAAGACATGTGGGGTTTTGATCTTAGCCCATGGAGCAAATTACCAACTCTGTATGAAGAATTACAAGTCACAAAAGTTTAGGTATTGTAGCAGAAGTAGTCACGAAGTGAAAGGAAGGATTTTTGAGTGCTGTACAGGGGGGTTTTAAAGTTTGTACGCAGGGGTCCAAGTTTTGTACATGGGGGTCAGGGTCTCTAAGATGGAGGGATTTGGGTGTGCCCTGTCCTCCTTTCTCCTTCCTACCCTCCATGTCTTTGGTGTTGTTGGCAGTCACAGATTGGTTTAGAGTAGAAAGTCACCATTCAATATAGGTAATAGGCATTGGGGAAAAAGTATAAACATGTAACACGTAATGTATGATATCAAAGATGGCACCAGCCCCCTGGGAGGGCAGTGTGCCTTTGTCTGACGTGCTGAACGGGCCACAGCAGTTCAGGAGAAGAATCTTTTAGATAACCAACAATAAACTACCTTGAGATCAGACAACAGAAGACTACTGAGTCTTTCTTTGAAGGCACGAGTTGGAGGAGAGACTTTTCCATCTTTCGGGGTCACCCCAATCCGGGGGTAAAACCCGACAATAAGGGAAACTTTAGGTTTTTTCCTTTTATTCCAGAAATTACTTAAACTGCTGCCTTAAACCAGTATCCTATCCTCATTTTCTAGTAATTTATTAAAATAGTTTCAAAAGACATGCAAGAAACTGTACGGAACGAATCCTTCTCTCTCCCTTTTTGTAGATTCCTCATCTATCTATTGAGCAGTGGATCACTGGTTATTGAAGACTGTTTTTTTATTTCTCTAGTTAACTCCCAGAAGTTCTATGTTTGCAATAAAAAAGACACAGAAGCAGATAGAAGAATGTTGGATTTTTTATACTGATTGAAAGATACATCAGACATGTTTTTTATATGAAATATAAAAAACAGACAAGTTTTGTTCTGTCTCTAGCATTTTTCCCAGGGACCTTTTTCAGTGTGAGATGTTAAGCCTCAGCCATTGTGTTCCTGGGACACAGGAGCTCAGTCTCCATTGCGTTTTAACCTCACACTGAAATGCATGCAAACGGTGCTGTTCCCAGCACTCAGTGTGCCACAAATTGCAAATGCACAGCTCGTTTCACAAAAGCAGCCACGTACAGGGCAGCTGCAAACCCAGGAGGGGCAGAGTGAGTTGGGCTGTATTTGGGCCCGTGGCAGCTTCCAGCAACCTCTCAGCTCCCAGCCCTGGAATCTAGCCTCCACAACATGATTCACTGCTGCTTTTTCACTGCTCCCTCTACCCCATGAGGGTCACAAGTAGCTTACTTTTTCCAAATGCCATTCTGCTGTGTGCTTCTTCTGTAAATCACTCGGTAGACTGATCAAATAGTTCTGTACTAGCCATCATTAAAGAGTTGCTTTGCAAACTGTGCCCATATTGCACTACATCTTTAGAGCATCGTATCATACAACTACTTATGCTTGGAGTTTCTAAACATTGTTTGTTTTTAAAAAAGCAGATCTTTTCTGTTAAGGAAGGTTGTTCCATCGAATACTGAGAAAGAGTTGATGGAATTATTTTCTTAATCTAAAAATTTACATCTGTATTTCATTGTTTAACATTCTCCCTGGGGACTGGAGGTCTTAAAAAAGCCCTCAGCAACAAACAAAAAAAATGAAAAAAGAAATAAAAGTTTTGAAGGCTTTTTGTTTTGATTGTGTAATTGTTGTCAGTCAAAATAAGTAATACTCAAGCTGTTGAAATTATTTTTCTTAAAATAACTCAAATTATTAATTGTGAAGCTTGTGCACTGTTTGAAGCAGTGTACAATTGATATAAAATTTACAGCTGAAGTACAGAATGCTTCTAGAGGTTTATTCTATGAAAATAATAAGAATAAATTAATATAAATACAATTTTTCTGACAGCGCCATGGCAAGTTATGCAGCATCATCATTCAAACTGAATGATAAAGCAGGTTAGTCCATAGATTTGGAAGGGTAAACCTAATTAATCCTAAGATAGATGGTATACCAATAAATGAAGTATTCAGAATTTAAAAAGTAGTAGTAGAAATATTTAACTAAGAGGACGAGAGCCATTATTGAAATGATGTCATACAATCTGGGAGGCATTGTCATGTTCAGTAAATTAGCATGGCCTAACCACAGCAGAAAATTTCCTTGAGCTGCAATAAAGACTAAATGCTTTCAGACTCCCATGATCCTTTGTAGTCATCATTTTAAAGCGCTGCCTTAGTGAGCTAAACCTGTAAAGTTTTCTTTTGAGCGGCTGTGAGTTGATTAGATCTATTTCAGCCTAGTAGTGGTAATAGGCTCCTCTCTGTGAAACTGCTTAGCCTCTGCTCCCCTGGCAGCTGGAGAAACTGGAATTAATCAGGTCTGCTGGGGACTTCTTCAGCATCTCCGCAGGCCAGCGACTCTGGAATCATTTACTACAGAATCTTACTGTCAACTCTTTGTCATTTAGGCTTTTGATTATGCTTGCTTTCTTCAGAAAAAATGGAAATGGGTGACAGATTATCCTAATGCAGAATTTCACTAGTTACTTTTATAGGCATCTATTATCCTCCTTTGTACTGTCCATAAAAAGAATGTAGGTGTGCGCAAAGATTTTTAGGGGCAGAGATATGAAGAATATGCTATTGAAATTAACATATTTCTTCTAATTAAAGTATGTTTCTTTCTAATAAAGAGACCCTCCCCCCTGAAATGACTGCATATTGTTTTGTCACTAGCACAATATATGGATTTCCTTTCTCTTTTCTTAAAAATTGATAGCTGGGGAAAAAATTCTTGAATATCATTACTTACCATGCTACTGTTCAATAGCACTACTTTCGACTGAATATACAGCAGATGCAGATTGGTTTGGTTTTTTTTAACTGTATTAAATATGAGCTTTGGAATAAATGCATATTTACATAGACTGCTAACTACTCTGAGCTTCAGTGAACAGAAAGTAAACAGTCAACACTGAAAAAAAAAGACAATTAAATCTGCCTTCTTTGCAGAATTTCATCCCACAGATACAGGGTTCTATAGACTTAGTGTTCTGTAAACAGAGTCAATGGGCAGTCTGGTGCAGTCCTTAATGAAATCATCACCCCTTCGGACATTTAAAAATTTGTAGATGTATATTACAAACAGTTATTACAAACAAAAAATTCTGTGTGACATTCTGAGATACAGGCTTTTCATACATGGTATAGGAAAATACTGTTAATGAAATAGTTGGAAATTTGATCAAAATTTGATTTACAAGAATCTTTTCTTTTATGAATTAATATGCATTTAATAATATGAAGACGTGTGTGAGCATTTGTTTGAATAGTGTCCAGGGCACTTTTGAAGGAGTCTGGCAAAAAATGTTTTCACAAAAAATTAAGTTAACAAATTGCCCCTTTTTAATACTTTTTTCCCATTTTTTTTTACCTTTTATTTTTTCCTGTTCAATTTCATTCTAGAGAGCAGATTTAAACAGGTTACTGTACTAGGGTAAATATATTAACATTTTATAACTATGTTTAACATTAAAAAAAACCCAAAAAAACAAGAGAAAAAAGATTGGCATTAAAGGAAAAAAAATTATATTGAATACTGAATGATTGCCAAAATCACAAAACTGTTCCATTATGAGTATTTTGAACAGTTCTGTAAATTACAGAAGCAGGCAACAGCCTCCATCAGTCTGCCTCAAACAGTCTCTCTGTGTATTTTCCCTAGTAGGCTTGGTAACTGCAAGAAGTTTTTACTCTAGAACTGTCCAGAACACACCTACACCCATACACCACCTAGACTTCTCATTTGTCTTGTTTGTCTATATCTGGTTTACCAGTGAACCAACATCAAAAAACAGCACTCTAATTTTGTTCTGCTGAAAAACAAACACAGTAGTTCATACACTGACCTCAGAGGATGAGCTGCCCAGTTATGTCAGCTAATTTTAATCAGCTAGATTTCTTCATCTTGTTTTCTGCTGCAATGAAGGACTCTGGCTAGAAGTCATTGAAAAACGGAATCTCATTGTTAGGCTTCCCGGTTAGTTTTTGTGAGGACTGGCATCATTTTCACTCGGCCCCATGCTGCTCTGCCTTGTTTAACACCTCATGGCCATGGCTGTTTGGCAGCCCCTTCCTTCCAGATGAGCAGTTTCTTGTAAGGTGCCCCTTGTACCTACTCTTGAGCCTCTTGCTATCAGGCAGTGATGAAAACTCCAGGCTTTTTCTCTTCATATTCATGTGTCCTGGATATCTGTCGAACGCAATAGGGCCTGTAAGGCTGGGGCAGGTTGGCATTGTCCCTTCCACAATAAAGTGTAAAACTGGCAAGTTGGCAAAACTGATGTGACTGATGTGACTCACTAACTGAGCCATTTAACACAGAGCAGGATGTCACTCATAAAGCATTGGACCCTAATGCTGCACAGAGCCTTCCTCATCCTTTCAGAGGCAAAACTCCAACTTAGCCCACAAATAACTAAAAATCCTTCATGTAGTTAAATTGCAGCTTTTTGTTGTCTAAATTGTGAGAACTATCCAAAAATCTTGAGTTTTACTTGCTAATAAATAATCCAAGTTTGAAAAATTGCAGAGGGTTAAACACACTAAATAGGTCGGGTTTATTCTGTTAATGCTCATGTTCATGTTCTCTTTCTTTATTGAATACTTGCCCTTCTTTTATCCTTAGACTGCTATGGTCATTTGTCAATGACAATTTGTTGAGTTTGGATGTGTTCCTCTTCTCAAGAAAAGACTTCAGATTAGATCTGTACAAATACTGAGGCAGCTAACCTTGGGAAGTGTCCACTGACATCACCATTCTTAGCTAATTGCAGATATTCAGGACTCAAGTGGTAAATATTTAACAAGGGGGGTTTCTTTCTCCTCAGTATGACTCCCAGGTACTTGAGACACTGCATTATTTTAAACAAGATGCAATGTGTTTTAACCAAGAACTGTCAAACTGTGTGCTGCAGGTGTTCAAACTAGGTTTCAAATCCTATTGAAGCATATTTGACAAACAAGTGCTATTAAGCTGATACTTCCGAATGCAAAGCATTACAACTCCTTCTATCCTGCTAACAAGCTACCTCTCTGTCTTCTTTTCTATGCAACTTATTTTATAGCAAAGCTATACATTGCCATATAAACTGTTTAGGATAAAACTGGTTTTAAAATATGGTTACTGGAATTACCTCTGTCTGTTATGGCAGAATCTGATGACTGTTCAGAAAGGGAGAGGTGATTTTAAGTTTTAGGAGAGGGATTGGTATACCTATAGTGGTACACAGATGACTTTTCTGGCTGCTTTGTTTTCTAATTTGGAGTGTATGCATTTTTCTCTCTTCATTTTTTGCTGCTGCTCCAAATTTCAAGCAACTGTATGTCTTGTCCCATCCCCATTTCCTCTGTGGCTTGGTCTTTTTAACCTGTTTTACCTTAAAATTGTGAACAAATCCTTTATTTTCTGTTTTAGTGTTTCTGTGGTTTCAGAAAACATGTTTCTTTTATTTACGTTCCCACCCCAAACTTCCTTTCCCATTTACTTTTGTCAGGGGCACTTCAGAAGATGGTCAACTCTAAATGACTTGCAAGCCTTTGCTTTGTTTATCTTCTTGTCTATCACAGCCTTGTGGAGCCACTGAGTCTCCAGAAAGACGGAGGAAAATAAGAATATTGTACCTTGAAGAAAAACCTAGGCATAATCTAGGTTCAGGTTTTCACTATGGAGCTGCACATAGCATCAAACTCCATCTTTTATCTTCTGAAATTTCACTGTTATTATGCTGAGAGTGCACAATTGCAATAACTCTCTTATAATTGTTTTAAATAATATAATACAGTCAAAAATGCTTTTCATTCTTTGGCATCCTGAGCAACAGCAACAATTTTCCATTCTTTTTGTTCCACTAGAATGCACATGGCCAATCATATAGCTCCTGCAAGTCTCATGGTTCTTTATTTTTTTAATTGGTAATTTTTAATAAGTAGATACAGTAGAAAAATAAGGAGAGACATTGGAGTTTCAAATTAAAAGGGCGGGTAAGACTTTTGAACTGAATTGCTTGAAATGAACTGGGAGAGGTGCAAATCAGTCATTACAAAAATTATGTAATTTTAGGTCTTAGGTTAAGTTCTGTGAACTGTTTAATGTTATAATTGGCTGCTGCCAAAGCCATCAAGTTGAATGAAGCTCTAAGTTTAAAATGTCATAAACTCTCAGCATAAAGATTTATATAACACAGGTATCTGACCTACCACCACATGACAGGAGGTATTTGTTAAGGCTTATTTGACTCTTGCAAAGTGGGAAAGAAACAGACTAGAGAAAGAAAACATACATCTTCTGGACAATATCAAAACATTATGAATCTAGTCTGATATCTGAGCAGTGAATTCAGAAAGCTGTGATAAACATAGTTGTTTCTTATTAAAAAATAAGATTTGATACTTCAAGTGGAAAATTTGTGTGTTTATTATGATAAATGAAGGTGGTTAATGTCAAATCTCAACAGTGTGTATTCAGCAAGACTTTAGAGGAACATTTCGTAAATTAAGTATACACTTTCTGAGGTTTTGCAGGCATTCAATGGCTCTAACCCATACACATCTTCCCTTTTTCTTTACACCAGTGACCAACAACAAAGTTGCACTGGATTAGACTGCATACCACAACAAAGGGTCAGAAAATGGTGCCATTTACTGACCTAAATAAAGCAGTGTTGCATGGGGTGTTGCAGTCAATTCAGGGGACAGGATAAGGGGTGGCAGGAGCCACCTTGCAAATGAATCAGGAGGTAACCACTTCTACAAGGAAAGCCTTACAGCTTGGTGATGTATACAAAAAGTTGCAAGCAAACCCATGCAAAAAAATGTAAGCAACATTCTTTGCTTCTTGTTTCATAGTTTTAAAAAGGGTTGTAAGTAAAGCACATAGAAGATATCCTATATATCTAAATATCCTCCCATATTAACATGGGTAAAGAGGAATTTCTCGTATCTGCAATCTGTCTGCATGTTTGTGGCTTCTTTGCAATAGTGGAACATGTATGGGATGAAAAAGAGGTGGAATAAGGAAAGATGGATAAAAGATTTAAAGTTTAATGGCCAGTGAAGCTGCCTACTCATCATTTACAATATCATGATACCTAAGGCAGTTATTTTATTGAGGGAAACAACAAAGTAAACAAGGAAGTATTTCTAGCTGTTCTAAGGGTAGATGAACTGGTCCTGTCCTGGAGTTCATGCTTAAATAGCAGAAGCTTCATACAGACCAAGGAAATGAAGTGTTTTTCTTATTTCCAGCCATTTCTATGGACACATTTCTTCACTGAAATACAGCTGTACAGTATTCTTGCTATGAAATCATCCAAGCTTGCATTCATAAAAATGTTTTACTTAAACTCTCCCAGTTACGCCTCTTCCCAGTTTCTTCCTCACAAGCACTTCCCTAAATAAATAACAACTCTGTTGACTCTTAGAGGGGAGAAGATGATGATAGTATAGCTTTGCACAAAAGAAGTGAGAAGTAGAACACTAAGCAATGTTCCATTTGCATGTCCTTCTTTATATAAAAGCATTGAAAATCAAAGCTCTTACAAAACTACCTGTCCATCCACATTTACCTTCTCTTCCACTTTATTTTATTCCTGTTAAGTCACTACCAACAAGCTACATTTCTGTGCTTTTGCTTTAGTCACTGAGACTTTTTATCTCCTTTCTTGAAGAACAGAACACTTAAAAATATGATTATTATCGGTTCCTTCCATTGCCCCTCCCATTTCTTCCAGCTCAAAGAAAAATATTTCTTCCAGACAGTCTCCCTTCTGACCAATTTTTCTCCACCCCAAACACTTGCGCATTGTTTTTTGTTTCCTCTAGTTAGGTCTTGTTTGGAAACTCATTCTTTTTTACTCTAGACTCAGGTCTTCATGACTTTTTACATTCAAAATTACAGATAGGAATACGACTGAAGTAAGGAGTCAGATACTCTTTCACAACAGTAAAAACACCTAATTTTTGTGGCAAATTTCTGCCCTAAGTTTAATTTGCAGTAAATTTCATATGTCTTTTTCAGGTACACATTTGGTTTCAAAAAGCAAGCAAAATGAATTAAAGTTCACCAGAAAGGAAAACAGAAAATTTGAACAAGTAAAGAAAGTGACCAGCTGGAGTGATAACATTTATCCTAATTTCAATTTTCAGGCTCCATTTTTCTCCTCTTTTGCAGTAACATATCTACCCCTCAACTTAGTTTTCTTGAATAAACCAGGCTCAGAGAATTAACAGATGCCACAAGAAAGCAAATATGCATCTCTTCTGCAATTTGTGCAGCACCCAGTTTCACTTCCAATTTTGTGGGGTCGAGAATAGGTCTCACTATAAAACTTATGATTTGCCTAATGCCTGAAACCAGAGAAGGGTTAATGGGAAATGTCTGCGCCCTTCTTGCACAGATTTGAGAGGGGGAGGCTGATTCAGAGAAGTCCTTCTGCAGTCCCTGTTTGTAAGGCAGACAAAAAGCCCCAAACTACCCCAGTACAAACCACAGCGCACGAGCCTGCCAAAGCCTTTCTATTTGCTTTCAGGCATGAGAAGCCAGAGTTATTCTGATAGGATGGAGAGTTCTGACGACTGGCATGCAAATGTTCATAACAACTGTCCCACTTTGCTCCAGTTCCTGTTTATTACTTCTTATTCTATTCAGTATCAGTAAATCCCTTCAAGGCTTCTATTATTATTGAAGAGGAGCCCACCTGGGAATGTTTAGGTCCTTTAGTAATAGCCTTAGGCACAGATCTAATGTCTACTGAAAAAGGATTCACTGCTAAAAGGAAATACTGATGACAATTCGTTAGGGCATCATAAAAAAATCTGTTTCAACTTAGAAATAAAGCTGCTAGATATGTGAACAAATACTGTAGGTTAGCACTTACTGTATACAGACTGCAGGATGTACATAGAGATGTCCTGTAGTCCAACCTTCCTTTAAAAGTTTCCTAAGCCCTTAAAAAAAAAAAGAAAAACAAAAGAAAAACAAAAAGAATAAAAGAAAAGGAAAGAAAGGAAAAAAATAAGTTCATAATGTTTTAAACTATAATATAAATCTACTGATCTGCTATTAATACAGTTCCTGCACTGTCTGAGGTTTGAGACACACATGTGTAATTCTTCAATGGCATTCTGTGTGTTATCTGGAAGGTCTCTCACTGCTGCTGCATCAATGCAAACCAGACTACACCCAGGCGAACAAAGGAAATTTAACTTTCATAAGTTGGTTTTAAAAATGCATTTACTTTGACTGCATTGAAAGAATCTAAAAAAAGATGAAAAGCATCTTTAGCATGCCCAAAACATCTGGTTTCATATTTTGAGACCGAAAGGAAATTGCATGAAGACTAAAATCTTGTTTTGATTTATATTATTATTGGAGGGCTGAGAAGCTGCCACTCATAAAATAAAATTTTATGATGATAAATAAATAAGGAAAACAATCTGACAAAACATGTTGTGGAACAAAGCTCCATTTCAAGTTTAATTAACTGATAACAATGTTTATGATAGAAGAACTGTGCCACCAATTATACAGCTAGTAAATGCATGCTACCAAAGCAAAGACTGGCCTATAAAATCCTGGCTAAAAAGGTTCTCCTGTAGCAAAATACTTCTAAACACAAAAGAGAAGGTATTCTCCATGTAGTAAATCATGCAGCAATTAAGACCCTCTTTGAAGACGTTTATTAGTCTTTATAGATTGTATGACAATTGCTCTGCTTCAATTGCTCATTGTAAATTGCTCAATAGTAGTAGTTCCTGCTTTCTAACATGCCTTTCTAACATGCCTACTGATAGTGCCTGGAGAAGCTGACAGTTTAGAAATTGTTACAGGAAAGATATATCCATGGGGAGACTAGTAAAAAATAAATGTTTTCAGCTCTGCAGCACTTTGCCTTTTTCTAAAACCTTGCATGCAATCGTAAAAAAGTGTTCCAGCAAGAAGATTATTTTAGAAACATGAAGATCAGCTGCTTTCTGCACGGAGAAGTGCTACATGTAAGAGTTCAGCCTCTTTTCTGGTAAGAGAGAATCATACTTGTAAGAGTTCAGCCTCTTTTCTGGTAACAGAGAATCATACATGTAGGAGTTCAACCTCTTTTCTGGTAACAGAGGCTTGTATTTAAAACTGCTACATACTTCCAGTCCTTGTGGTTTAAAGACACTGGGATCACAGCCATGATATGCAGTACAAATCATTAACTTTCAGTTTATGCTATACTATAATTTGCCGGTTACTATATAAAATGCAACATACAAATACAAGATTTTGTATTATAGATATTATGAATCACTTGCTAAAATAATGCTGACATTTCTGTGGATACGTTAAAAAGACTTGGCTCCTATTCTGAGACTACTCCTTTCTCAACTTCTGTAATAATAAACCACATTTAGGAAGCCCTGAATTCAGCTATCTGAAGGAACAGTACATTAACTATTCTGATCACATGTCTTATCACAGCTTTTCACCCCATTAACTGTAACTGAGCACTGAACTGTTGGCCAGACTACAACCCCAGTACAAGTCCTTCTTGTCCTTTCCTATCTCCCTTCCCGCCTGCTGTTCAGCTTAAAAACACAACTCTGTCAGAAAACAAACAAACAAAACCCCTGTTCAAGTTGTGGTTAAAAAATATAGGAAGTAAATCTTTCAAATGTTTCCCAAAAGAAAACATATAGTGGAATTTGTGTATATTGACAGCAAAGATTTTCAAACTGAATGGAAAGATCTCTGTCAAAGTCAATGCTTAGCAACACAGTAAACATCCAGAGGAAGTAAAAAAGTTGTTGTAAAAAACTTCTGTGATTTTAGGTTCCATACATTTACCGCAAGGCAGAGAAAGAAAAGATCAAGAGCATTCTGAAGAGTATTTGCTGCTTTAGTAATAAGCCCAAAATACCTGGAATTTATATTTCTGTAACTTCTTTGTTGATCCACATGCAATAATTCTTCCCTTGACTGCATTTGGCTATTGTTTCTTTACCTGTCTTGTTTCCTCACCTATTCTGCTTGAAATATGATAGTCTTCTCTGTCCTCTAGTTTGGGACTGTTTTTTATTTCTTAGGTGTGTGTAAAGCTCTCACTTTTTTCACCAGTTAAAATGAAACTGGGGAGTCTATGCTTCTCATGGTTTCTTCTAAATACATGTGCAAGCAACTTAACACCCTCTCTCCAGTCCTGGAGGGAATTACTTCTGGCATGTTTCGATTCATTATCTTGAACCTTAATCAGCTGATGAAAAAAAATTAGTTTCATCAGCTGATGAAGGCCCAGAGTAATGAGTAAAAACGTCCTGATGAAGACTCCCAGCTGCACTGAATGGAACTCTAAAAGTTATGATAACCCTCACTGCTTTCTTACAATTAATTAATAAATTCTCCTCTTCTTTGCACCAGCCAGAAATAAACAGCTACAGAATATTAGATCATATGAAAGATTATTGTCTCCTTCAGTCATTTGGTGTCTTACTCCTGTAAATCTCCAGAAAAGGTTTTACAAATCTTAATATGCTTAACTTCTTGAAAACAAAGTGAGAAAGGATGTTGCTGACTTTGAAATGCAATCCAATCATTGCAATGGCATAGGATCTTCAAAATATATTAATAATATAACTGACTGAAATTTCTCAGTAAAGTTTATGGTTTCAGGCATCACATTTTCCAACAGGAAAATAAAGAGAAAAGTTTTTCATCCCCAAATGGGTTTGCATATAAGGCATACATAATAAAAATGAGAACATATACCTGGTAAAATAGAAAAGTAAAAATAAATTGCAGACAAAATTTTAAGAAATGTACAAAAAACAAAATTAGAAAAAGAAGGACAAATACTTTTTAATATTCTATCATAATAACTGTGGGTGTTCCATATAAATATAGTAAATACACAAGTTTAACAGAACTATTTGTCTTTAAATCAACTGTTTCTTCAAGCTGGTACACAAATATTGGGGGAAAAGAGCCTATAGCTCTGTGATCCCTTTTGATTCCTTGATGCTACCCCATGTCCAAATAGCCACTCCGTTCTCTTGGAGTCACAGCTATGTGGCAATTGGCACAGTAATCACACCGTACAGTTATCCCTGCATTAGTGACCTCCAGACTGCATTACTGCATCTCAGACCTAGAAATTAAGCCATACGACCTGAAAAAGCTCCACATGAGGGAAAACATGACAGAATATCTACTTAACAAAGCAAATTGCCACATTTATCCACTTCAAGGCTTCCCTCTTGATAGTTAAACCTCTCAATGTGATATGAAATCTCTGTGCCTCTACCTATAGGATCACCTACATGGGTATGATGTTCTTATCACTCTGAAACTGTGAAACTGCGGGGAACAGTGAGGAAATATGAAGTGGAATACTCAGAATCTTTACAGAAGCCACATCAAAACTTCAGGTTTCATATCCTGGTGATAAAAGCTATTAGAAACTGCAGATCTACCTCAGAAGCCATGGCCCTGTGCAAAACACATCTCCCTTGTCTTGTCTTTTCCTTCACCCACACATATCTGAATCAAGCTGCTTTCCCTCTAATCCAGTAAGAAGGAGAAAATGGTATTGCAATTGTCATGATGATGAATAAAGAGAGTGGAAGAAAGGAGGATGTGTTGATCACATGGATCTCATCTGGGGTAACACTAAGAGAAGTTAAAAAAATTAAAATGAATTTCAAAATTTCATTACTAAACTCTGCATGTTGATGCATGACCTTATGTGGAAAACTTTGCTTAGTTGCCTCTAACTTGTCCAGCATGTCCCATTAATGATCTTTTTCTGAACAACATCATGTTCTAGCCAAATCTCCATTATTCTCCATCTGACCATTACCATATTCAAAAAAAGAGACAGAAAAAATAAAATGCAAAGCACAGAGGAAACTCCACTTAAAAAGCCTGAGAAATCTCAAGCACTGTAAAAATGTAGCACTCAGTTGTAAGGATGAAGGTAAAAAGATGTGCCCAAGGCAATCAGGAGGTTTGAATTTCTAGGATACAATGCTGACAAAAGCCAAATAAGACTGTCATGATCTGAAATGTAATAAATATTATTGCTAGCAATGTCATTGTTATTGTATATGCTATTAAAAATAAGGATACAAAAACCATGAGGTTTTTACATCTTAAGTGCTACAATAAGCAGCATATAAGAATCAGAAAACTGAAATAAGGATTGGACTTTTACAGATTTTTTTTACCCTGATTTGCATTCTGTTTCATCACACTGGCTGTTGTGACATTGCATATCTAATCAGGCTAGAACTGGCTGCTTTTAACTAGAATAGGATCTGAGACTGCTAGTTTACCCTTGTTATTGACTTCACAGACTCTTTCAGCACCCTTATGACTTGGTTACAGGGGTCTCCACCTGACTGAGATCCCACTTGCGTGCTTATGATTTGACAGTCTTTATTTGACACCTGGATATTTTACTTGGTGACTGAATCACTCCAAGTAATTCTGGAATGACCACATATGTTTCTACATGTACAGCACTCAGCACTGACAGGGTGTAAGCCTGTCTGTCTGGACTCCTGATGTTATAGTGGCTCAGAGCTCTTTTAGCTGAGCAATGTGATAGTTCTCAGTCCCAAAATTATAAGCTCCTGAAGATGGTTTGCAGCCATGCTTTTCTACTCCTTACTTTGGTAGGGATGTACTATTGTTAAATTCAGTGTTAGCAGAAGCAGCTACTTCTGCCACTTATTGGGATATCAGCTGAGTTTATTTACTTTGATGTATCTGGCTGCTTTTGCCTTGGCATTTCTTAGTTCCCCTTCAGTTATGCTGCTCCACCTGTGATATTCTACCTGTTAGATCAGTCCTCTCTTCTTTGGCCCTTTTAAGTGATTCCTTATTATGCATTTTAAAACTGAGAAGTGAAAAAAAAAACAAAACAAACAAACCATTCATACAATGAGCACTGATACCAAATTGTGTCTTTGTAGCAAAAAATAAGATTTACAGGAGACAAAGGAAGATATGTTGTCATGGTCTCATGTCTAGCAGTAATGCTACACACTCTTAGAGTCAGAATAGCTAAGTTCCTAATATTTTCATGGAAAAAGTATCCTTCTGCAGAGGAATGCTTTGTGCTTGTAGCTCAATAATTAGACACATGAATATACCTCACAACTGCAGAAACAAAGAGAGAGCAATTTAATGCTGTTAGTCCCCTTGATACTGTCTGGGTGGCAGCAGGTGTTACAGCAGGGACTACTAGATAGATAATATGTCTTCACACATGGGAATGTGACAGCATACAGAGCAAAAAAGCATGCCTCATGGAAGGTGCTTCCTTTCTTTCTTCAGTTGAAAACAAAGTAATGCAAGTCTGAAAAAGGGAAAAATGCTGCGAAAGAAAGGTAAATAATTGCCCCTCTGGGTTTTCATACACAACTTACCTCACATGTGCAGCAATGCCTGAAGCTAACCTCTCAGTAATTTTTGTAGCTCCAGTTAGAGTGATATTTGGCAGCTGCTAGATGTATCTGGCTTATCTGTTGCCAAATGCATGCAGTACGTGTGTGTGGCAACTGCTTTCTTCACCAAAAAAAGATTGGTTCAACAGTATTTGTCATATTTTCCTTCTACT
This sequence comes from Motacilla alba alba, assembly GCF_015832195.1. Classification (NCBI taxonomy): domain Eukaryota; kingdom Metazoa; phylum Chordata; class Aves; order Passeriformes; family Motacillidae; genus Motacilla; species Motacilla alba. The sequence continues at coordinate 95,893,749 of NC_052016.1, read as the reverse complement.
ATTTCTACCCCCAGGAATATAACATTTCTCTATTGCTAAACATTTTATTTTTCAGTTTTTTTCTGGCTACAGTAGCAGATGCTGAAGTGCTGCACTGTCCCACCAGACCTGTGGTTTGGTCTCAGTCCAGCAGCTTCTCTGCATACATGCCAAACTTAGCCTAAAACCATTCTCCTGCTTTTTTATCCACTGGACTACTGTTTTTTGAAGTTGTCTATTATCATTTTGATTATTATGTTTTTCAAGTTGCTGAAGTATAGTGTCTGATAATTTAAAGAACAGGTCACTCACCTACAGGGCTTTCCACCTACTTTTCCCACAGCTCAAACTGGTGGGTTACTGTTGAGGTTCGTTTCATGGTCCCTGGTGGGGGGCACCTAGGCAGTAGCAAGGAGACTCCACACGGCTTCTGAGGGTGCTAATTAGATGAGGATTTATTGGGGGTCCCACCCCTGGGACTACCCATGGTTTCTGAGGGAGAAGGGGAGAAGGGGGAGGGAGAGGGAGAGAGGGAGAGCCTAGGCAGAAAAGGGGGCAAGAAAGGGTTCTGTCTCCCTTGCACAGTTTAACAGGGAGATTCAAAGTGGGTGTGGAATAAGACTTTGGCCAATGGGATTACAGATCCATGATACTTCAGGGGAGGATCACAGGCTTGGAATAAACCGTACATTTTCAAGGGGTGAGACAGAGCATACCATTTAACTAAAATGTAACACCACAATTCACCCTTTTTTCGTCAGAAAGAAAGGTTACCAGTAAGCAACTGGTGTGATCACCAGACCAATTCTGACTGTGTGGAAAAAGTGCATTAAAGCTAGCAAGGGATGCCCATTTTTTACAGATGCCCCTTCTGCTCTGGAGGTGATTTTCTGTAATTTGCCTGACCAAATATAGTAAGAATGTAGAGGCTTGAAACAGCTATCTCAGCCCATTTTAGATAACTTAAAGTGGTCAAAAGAATAATGTCTTAAAAATGACTATCCCTGTCACACAGAATCACAGAATCACGATATCACAGAATCGCAGAATAAGCTGAGTTGCAAGGGGCCCACTAAAATCGAGTCCAACTCCCAGGCTCTCACAGGACTGTCCCCAAGAGTCACACCATGTGCCTGAGAGCATTGTCCAAAGGCTTCTTGAACTCTGTCAGGCTTGGTGTTGTGACCGCTTACCTGGGGAGCCTGTTGCTGTGTCCAACCACCCTCTAGTTGAGGAACCTTTTTCTAATAACCAGCCTAAACCTCCTGTGACAACTTCAAGCCAGTCCCCCACGTCCTGTCCTTAACAGAAGGCTCGGAGTAGTATTTCAATTGTAGATACTTTAAACCTGACCGAAGCCCATTTTCTGTTGACTGTGCTCAAACCCCAACACTGGTTGGGATCGCCGGGTACACTAATCCACACTACAACACACCAGGAAAGCTGCAGGATTCCTTCTGGGTCTCCATTCAGTGCCTGGAGTAAGAAAAGTCACGCGTCCCACAAAGGCAGGGCAAGAGATTCTCCCAGGCTTTAAGGAGAAACAGAATCAAAAAAATCTGCCAAAATTACAAGTTTCTGAATTTCAAATAACAGCAGACATGATCTTGGTTGTCTTACCAGGGTGCAAGAAGGTCATCTGGGGCAAAAGCAAGATGTTGCTTGTAGTCTATCTTTTTAAATAAAATATATCTAAGGAAAGTAGTATAAGAAATTGAGCTAATCCAGGTTGTCTGGTTGTTTTCAGTGCTGGAAGTAAATATCGAGAGGTCCTCTGCCTCCTTTGTATCCTTTTTTCAGCTTTTTTCAGATTTTCTGATTTTCAGAGGCATCCACACTTCCATAGACTTAGGTTAATAATTGATATCTCAATATTTTTAATGCCAAAAATTTCAATTCAAAACTAATGCTAAACAGAAGTAAGCTACCAAAATGTCACACTCTGTCCAAATTTCAACATTAGAAGCCTGGTTGAGAAAATAGTATAAGTCTCCATAGTATTTTTGCAATCCTTAATCTCTCTAATTTCCTCTACTAAGGTTAAAATAGTCAAAATGTAGATGACTTTTCAGTGATTGCCAGCCACAGCAGCAAACATAGTTTGCAAAAAATAAGGCATTTTATGGAGACAAACAGCAGGTTTTTGTAGGTCTTAGCTATATTAAACACTTTTACCCCAGCTTTTTCAAAGCAGATAACTATCAAATGCTCTTCCAGAGCTGTCCTGCGAGGTATCTGCTAATATTCATGCACTGACAAAACTATTTTGACATGTGGAAGTATGTACAGTAAATTGAAGTCCCGGTTAAAAATAATGATACTAATTAGTTTTAAAATGTGGGTGATAAAAGCTATATATGCCAAATAGAAAAAAAGACAAGTTGATGAGGGAAAAATGCTTTTAAGAGAGTATCACTAGAACCTGTGGCTGATCTTTCATGAGACTAATCCCCTCTTGAAGGGAATACTGAAAACTTGATGTGATCACCATGGTCCCCAAGGCAAGCAGAGCAACATCATATACTATGTTCTTAGTTTTAGCCCTGGTCCTTGTGTCACATTTATAAATGGCTGCCATGAACAATGACCAGGGTATGTCTCTCTTCTGTTGCAATGCTCCCACTCTCAGAAAACCTGTGTGGAAACTTGGTGCACTCCAACATTAATCCATGCTTTAAATAATCACAAAAAAAAGTTCACAGGGTTCATGTCCACATAGACAATGGCTCTTTCTCACCCAAAACAAGACATATGGAGCCTAATCTCAGGTCTTCCATGGTTACTGGGTGAGGTCCTGAGGTGAGGAAACATCCTGGCATGATGAAGTAGAAAATAGCAATGAGCAAGTCCTGAGAAAGAACAGTTTCTGAAAATGCAGTCTACATGAGAAAGTCTGTCCTTGAAGCCATTCTTGTCTAAACAAATTATTTTTGCACAGTGATCTGGTAAACTGTCTGTGATGCATTGAAGTTTGTCTGTCTGTGGAAAGAGACTTGAAAAACTCTTGAATGTGTCCAAAAAATACTGAGCTAAGTTGATCCCTCTTATGCATCAGCAAGTAGCTCTCTGTCACTGCATGAACATCCCTCTGTAACACTCCTATCTGCAATGAGAAAGGAACAGCAAGTCAGATGCTGCTCTTAGCAAAGGCAATAGGAACAATTATGTTGATGTCAATGGGAGCGTTTACATTGATCTCGAAGGAAGGAAGATTGCATCACCAGCAGAAATTAATCAAAAGTACAATTAAATCTGTAGGAATTTTACAGACCTTCTTTGCTTGAGCTTACATATGTTTTAGAGGTAAGGTTCTGATATGAGTGTTTTAAAAATGTGGTGCAGTGTCCTTTGCATAAAATTCAGGCCTATTGTCTGCTGTCATTTTTTATATCGAACACACTGTAAGCATCTGCATTTCATCACTTCCATCTCAAGGAAGATAGTTCTGTTCAGGTCTTTAACATTACTTGAATAATGTATATAATGAATGAAAAGTAAGTTCAAGTAAGCTTTACAAGAAAATCCTCTATTCATATACACAAGGACTGATCAGAAGGTTGAGTAAACAAAAAAATAATGGCCTATGACTGGCTTCAAATTCTTTAAGCAGGAAATGCATGCAAGTTGTCTTAAAAAGAAATGGTATCTCTCTGATTGGATTAACACATCCATATAATTAAATGTGTACAAACTTTAAAGGATAAAGATACTATGGGCTTTAGTCTTCCTTAGCAAAGAACCCATCCTGTTCAATCAATGCCATCTAAGTAAAAAGGTGATAATGAAAAAAACACATAGTCATAGTAAAAATAAACCTTTCTTCTGCAAGCCCTTTAAGTAAAGCTCCTCTGAGGCTTCACATATTGTGGGACTTAGAGATAGTTATCTGCATCTGAATTATTTCAGAGAGCTTAACATACCTCTGTAGATTGTGGAGGAGAGTATAAAATTAAAAGAGTAAAGAAAAAGAGCATTAAAACCAACACTGAACATTTTTCTCTCTCTCTCTTTTTTTTTTTTTTTAACTTCTGAACTGATTTTTCTGAAGATTCAAATCATCTTCAGTACAAAGCAGGAAGAAAAGTGAAAATTCTATTTTCCCCATCCTTCCCAACCAACCTCAGTAATTCCTCAGTTTATATTGCATATTAGCTTCATTCCTCCTTTTTTCACTCCAGTCTGTAGACAGTATGCCAGGGAAAGCATGATTTTGTGTCCATACAATTGATGATTTTCATTCACTGTCTGAAACAAACTTGAAGACTGGAGATTGAGTAGACTTTCCTAATGAGCAGTGACCATCATCCAGATTGTCAGTTTGCCAGGACAGAACTTCATTTCATGTTTTAAACCAATAATTTCTGTACAGCCTTACATCATAATTTAGGTAGGAAGGCAAGGAGGATTTTAATTAGTGAAAAACTGAATTTCAGTAAGGAGATGTAGAAGCAATTATTTACCAACACTGTATATGACCTTAATGTAGGAGGGGGAAATGTCCTTACAAGTTCTGCTAGTACTAGACATTTCAGAATCTTGGCTACAACTGGCCTTTCATTGTCTTCATCTACATTCCATTTATAACATTTGCAGTGTAGGAAATTTGCTGGATGAAAAGTAGTGTGTAGGTAGGTAGCAATGCTGTGCAGTTGGATGGCTTTCACAGCAGTCACTCCTTTAAAAGTACACACACACTTGCACACAGTGCCACCCATAAAGTTCCCCTTTATAATTTCAGAAACAACTGAGTAGAATCCCTTACTTTTAGCAATTATTGGTTTCTAATCTGCTAGAGCCAGAAATCTACACTGCCATTAATTCACCTGCAGACTTCACATTGCTTTGAACGGGAATTATGCAAGAACGGACACTTCATAGCAGTTTAAATGAAATGAGCTTTTGCAATGAAGAAATGAACACTGAAGCCAATCTAAGCCAAGAAAGGCACATTGACATCCTGAGTGAGAGCTGACCTAAAAGGATAGAACATCAGGTGCAATTGTAATTTTTCAGTTTTAAGAGACAGATTAAGCACTGAAAGCAGCTGGCAAAACGATAGAGATTATTTACAAGTACTCTTGTATTTTTCTTGAGCTGGGTCTCATTCTGAAGGTCAAGAGACAGCCCCACTGCTGCTCAAAAAGAACTTCCTGGACACAAGACTGAACCCATGCCACTGGTAAAGCTCAGTGTTTTAGTTTGGCCTTGTATAACAACCTTTCAGTCACACAACACCAGCCTTCTAGACCATCTAACGGAACTCTGAGAAAGGCAGGCTGAAAACATCTGTTTTTTCAGTAGAAGTTTCTCCTGCCCTGACTCTCAGTGTTCCTTCAAGGGCACTGAGTTTATTTCCTGAAGGAACAAGTTCCTGGACTTATGGTTTAATGAGCTCCAAGAAATTGTCTGTTCACAGGTCATGGCACCCCGCCCCCCCACCCAGTAACATCTTAAAGCCAAGGAAGTGCTCTGCATCTGAATGGACAAAGATTTCCAGTGAAGGTCTTCAATTTGCAAGGGTAGACCTTTTCTGTCTGTCCACACTTGTGATAGGGAGTGAGTGTGAAGAGCAGCAAATAAATTCAGGTGTTGTATTACCTTTCAGGGGAAAAACCAGTACATATTTGTTCTCAGATCAGGTCACAGCACAGCTCTTGCCCCAGACTCAACTCACCTGCCTACTCCTGTTGTCATGAGATGAAAGAGGGATTAGGAATTAAGTGCAGTTAAGATTAGAGGTTTCTTAATAATCTTGGAGGATGTTATAAGTAACGCTAGGTGAAGGCATGTGAAACTTCTGTTTGACTTTCAGGAAGGAAAAGGGTCAGTATCTCTTCATGATTGCAGTACTTAATATTACTTTTATATGATAACATTGCACATGATACATAGATCACTGTACCTCTTAAAATATACCAATTTATGAGTACTTATCTCCTCAAAATCAGTCCCCTTTAATGTTTCATGTAAATCATCTCAAGATTACCTCACATTTCATGAACCACACAAAGTCATAAGTGGATCCTGAAAAATGCAAGATGAAAGTATTTTTCTAATTGTGGTCCTGTGGTACAATAGGAAAAAGAAAATCAAACATATCAAATCTAAAATAATAAAAATAAACAAATTCACCCCACCCCCAAAATAAGATAAAATATTATTGTCAAGATTTCTTGCCCTGGGAGTGGTCTTCTGGATAGTTTCTTATGAGGATTTTCACTTCTCAGTGATGGAACTGTATTACAATAACTGAATTTCTGAATAGAAAATGTGACACACATAAGGACAGGTTTCTGTCTATATGCAAGCACTCTTTAGTTTTTGAAATTTCCCTCTCCTAAATGCTGTTGTTAAAGACTAAATTTTTGTCTCTTACAACAAAAAATTGTAAATGTATATAGTGAATAGAATTACATTGGTTTTATTATATGTTTATTCAAATAAGCTTCACAATGTTACCTTGTTTTGTCCTATCTGATATCATTGTTTGGAGCATGTTTCACAGAGTAATTGAATTAGTAAAAGCATACCATATGAAAAATGATTATTTTGAAATAATATTACAGCCTAAGAAAACGTTGAAAGTCACTGTCTAGCACGCCTTACAAACAGGAAATCAGACTGAACCCAGGAAAAAACCCTGCTTTATAATAGATTGTTATACTTTACACTCCAATGGTCTTTTTAAACTGTAAGACACTTGGCAAACATGAGACAAGATGTTATAATGTACTTCCTCTCTGTTCCATGGCACTTTTTTTCCCCAAGCTGCTGATAGAGTAATTGATAGAAGGAGGTGAGTAACCTTTCTAATTTCATGAATGGAATCATGATGCTGTTCAGTCTGGAGCTCAGAAAAGGAACATAGATTGATTTGTGGGTAAACTGTGAGATAGTGTCAGAAGAATAAAAAACCAATTTTTCAGCTTTCCTTAAATTACACTTCAGATATCCCAAGGATTTGTGATTTCACTAAACAAGTGAAAATAATTTTCAGATAAGTAAATTTTTCTTGAATGGACAGTTCTTCTGCTGTTTAAGAAATAACCAGAATTATGCTTGTACCAAAATGAGGTGTGTGGCAGTGGTTATTGTTGGGGCGCAGCTCTCTCTGTGACAGGCTGCATTTCCTGGTCAGACACAGAGTGTGGGAGGGAAAATGTTCTGCTTTAAATGGAAGAGCTCTGTTTTTTCATTGTCCAAATTCATTCATTCCTGCACAAGAGCGGGACTCACTTCACTTACTTTGAACCATCTTAATGTTAAATGTTTGTTTTAGGCTATCTTGGCATCTAAGCTGCCTCTATACTTAATGGGTACCGATAAGCATTTCCAGAAGGCAATCATCCTAGCCTAAAATAGCTATCTTCGATAGCAGTTTATTCCTAGTGAAATTATCCAGTTTAAACTGCTTAATTCTGGTATCTAAATCAGGTAAAATGAACCTCAAACCAAGAATTAGCAAAGAATAGCAAGGCCAGTGAAAGTATCAAGACTTACATAGTGATAACACAAACATCTGTTGAATAAAAAACATAACTGTCCAAAGTCTTCTATGAAAGCAGAAGAAAGTCATGCTTATAAAACGTGCCTGGGCTGGTAGAAACATCTGGGCTGGAGTCCTCATGCCACAAGATTCTTGTGAGCAATAAAACACTAGTGCTGACAGAGAGATCCATAGCGAATAAGCCAGTGAAAGCTTTCACAGAAAAGCAGAACTAGTGTTTAAAAAAACCCCTCATATTTGACATTAAACTATGGTTTGTATTCAGTCTAACTCCACCTGCAAACCAAGTCAGGTCTTCAGCATGGAGGAAGATTTTGTCAAAATACTTTGTCCTGATCCAGCCTTCAAAGCCTCTGCATTTAGAGCAATAGAGCTAATGAGGTCAGAGGACTATGATGTGTAGAAGATTCCACATACTTTGGGCTGGGTATGAACTGGCAAGAGGGGAAAGTATGTGGTATGAAACCATGGTATGGATTCTGGACATGAATAATGTGCTGCCCACAGCTCTGCCACAAAAAGGAAGACAAGATTCTTGAAAAATGATTCAAAGTTCATATGCTCTGTAAAAAAATGACTTGCCTGAGGAGATGAGCTTAGAAGTAGGAAGACAAACCCATGTCCTTGGGAGACTGGTGATAAGAGGAGTGGAGTATGGTAAAATATGTTACTCAGCTGACGGTTTCAAAGGCACAGTTTTGCATTTATGTGGGAAAACATTGCATTGCAAAGTCTAATTGTTAATATCAAAGAGCTGTAAATGGAGCAAGGTCTGACTCTCCTTTTGTTTACAGAGCTGTAAGCAAAAGTAGCAAACAAACACGGTGCCCTTTAGTGACTAAACCTGACAGGATTTTCCATGGACACTGGGTGCAGACACAGATGCACTTGCTCTGCCCACCCTGGAAGAAGAGAGTGCCTGGGAGAAGGGGTGCCTCGCTGGGAGAGGCAGGCAGAGTGTGGGGCTACTGCCTTCACACAACACCCAGAACAGGTCTGGCCCACATGTTGTTGACTCGAGTGGAGACAACGCACCAATTCTCTATACACTTGTACTGTTAGGTATGGAGTTGAGAGCAGAACTTGGTTCAATACAAATGTTAACACTGAAGCAATAGGAATCTTACTTCAACACCCCAGAAAAGCCAGGAGACTGGTCGATCCCCAATACACACCCAGTCTGAGATCAATGGAGATGGACAGCAATGGCTGGGTCAACTACTCCTTAAATAGGTGTTTCCAAAAGACACAGAACAACAGAATCTCTGCTTCTCTTTTTCCATAGACTGGAAAAGAAGCTTTGGACTAGATAGCCAGCCCTTAGAAACTCTAGAACAAGATGAATCCAGTCCAAAATACTATTTGAAGGCAAAGATGCATCAGTAATTTAGCTACAAGTGTTCTTCTAAAGCTCTTGTGGTTTCCCCAAGCCAAATGTCACAACTCCTGGAAATTCAGTGCTCATCTTAAGCATAAGAGGTATCTCAAAGTATTCGAGTAGAGAAATGCAGTGAAGACATATGAATAACCTTAACTGCTCTCTGAAGCACTGCACAGAAATACACAGCATGATTGTAGTGCCAAATTAGACCAAATGATTTGCAAAGCCATATTACATTACTTTTTATATCTCACAAATATCCAGGCACAAATCAAACTTAACAATTTATTCCCATACATTTTTTTATACTAATGAGTTCCTTGCTTTACTTACAAGTTTTTAAGTAGAATTTTATAGATCGTTGCTGATAATAATTTTGTTATATGTTGTATCAAGTTACATTTCATATGTCAATAAACACATACTACTGTAGTAAGATTAAAGCTGAACAAAGTAGGAACACGTTCATATACTCATGCGTAATACTTGAGGGAGACAATAAAATGAGAAATCATTTGTATGGTCTAAAAGTAGTATATCAGCCATTATGTGGCCTTCTCCACACAGGGAGAGCTCCACAGAGTGAGACAACAGATGAAAAAATGACACAATTGACTGAAGTGCAGCATTTTTAAAATAAGTTTTTGCCTAGAGCAAAAGGAAGGAATATATTCCTGAATAGATAACTTGTGTCCTTGGAGCATAGGGGCCATGAGCTGCAAGAGTCATTTTTATGGAATCATTTTTCTTAATCTGGTTAATGTTTGAATAGGAGATAAATAGCTTTATAATGAATAATAATAATTATCACATAAATAATTGCTTAAAGCAATTTTTTGGCTGTCATGGAAATTAGGACATCTAAATTATCTTAAGAATAAGGAGATTCTGACAATATATAAAAGGATCTTGAGGGAATGTCTAAAAAACAATGAACTAGTGTCAAAGATTATATGTCAGTTGTGCCTGTGTTTCATGTTGCTAAATGAGACAGGATGGCATGCTGGGAATACTTTTTAGGCTTTCTATTACATATGGGAGAGTACAAATTGATGAAAGTTTAAGTTTCTGAAGAGTGTATATACTTCTACTGGAAATGTTTATTTTTGTTTAATAAAAAGCATTAAAAGTGACCCAGTGGAAAAGAGCCTGAGGATGGTGGCTGGTACCTGTCTGAACATGAGCCAGCATGTGCTCAAGTGGCCAAGAAGGACAGTAGCATTCTGGCCTACATCAAAAGTAGTGTAACCAGCAGGATGAGGGCAGTGATTGTCCCCCTGTACTCGGCACTGGTCAGGCCACACTTTGAATACTGTGTCTGGTTTTGAGCCCCTCACTACAAGAAAGACATTGAGGGGCTGGAGTGTGTCCAGAAGGGCAACGGAGCTGGTGAAGGGTCTTGAGAACAAGTCTTATAAGGAGTGGCTAAAGGGATCTGGGGATGTTTATCCTGGAGGAAAGGAGGTTCAGGCATGTCCTTATCAGTTGAGGGTTGTGGCAAGGTGGGGTTTGGTCTCTTCTCTCTGGAAACTAGCAGCAGGACAAGTGAAATAGCCTGAAACTCTATCAGGAGAGGTCCACTCTGGACATCAGAAAGATTTTTTTCACCAAAAGGGTGGTTAGGTGTTGGAATTATCTGCCCAGGGAGGTGGTGAAGTCACCATCCCCGGAACTATTCAAGAAATGACTGGACATGGCATTTAGAGCTTGGTTCAGATGAGGTAGTTGTATTGGGTCAAAGGCTGGACTTGATCATATTGGAAATAATTTCCAGCCTCAGTGATTCTTTGAAAAATGCAGACTGAAGAATATAAACAGAAATTAGATAAAAGAGTACATAAATTGGGAAAAAAGCATTAAAATCTTATTTATCAATGTTCAAAGCTATGGAAAACTACCATTGGACTGCTGTATTCACAATACTCAATCAGAATTAGCATTATAGCTGCAGTGAGGTTGCTGATGTGCTGCTTGCCTAGAGAAGGTTAAATTACTTTTATATAGCCAACACCTTTTTCCTTACAATTTTGTTGGTTCTTTTAAATGCACACAATTTTTTTTTCACAAGAAGACTGAAGAAATCATGAATCATACATGACAGCTGTCAGTTAAACATTGCTAGAAGACACCCAGATACAATATTGATGGAAGTACTCCAAGAAGCTGAAGAGAACAGTCCTGTGCTATCAGGAAAGCTCATGTGATGGCCTAATAAATGTTTTCTGAATTTTAATATTTGGGGATTTATGATCTAGAGATGACTTATACCAGAAAAAACTACATGCAACTCATAGGTTACTGACAGTAAGAAAGACATGATAGGTTTAAAATGTGACTAATGATAGAAATGTAGAGGGGAAAATGAATACACTCGCATGCTGACACATGTAAGGGTAAGTATCCTTTTCAATTCATTAAAATAGTAGAAACCATAAAATCACATAACCAGATGTATTCTTTGCGCTATATAGCAAAACTGTGATTTCCAAACTACATTTAAGGAGCTCCTAACACAGAAATTTAACTTCAAAATTCAATTTGTACCGTATATTAATGTCTTATTTGGGAACACTCATTTTGGAAAGCATGAAGCTGTACACTTTCTCTAACAGACACACCAGTTCGTTCCATACTCTTTCACCATGTGGCATCAACACTTTGTGTGGCATTGCTATATATCCTTTAGAGACGTGGTGTTCCATTTGTGAGAAACTTGTTGATGGTGGAATAGCATCAAAGGTAAGGAAACTGCTTCTGCTACATTAATAAGGTGGCATTTTTTTTCACCTTTTTAGGGGTTTGAAAGGAAAAACAGTGATCCTCCCTGGTCCCTTTGAGGATTTTGGGAAGACTGTGACAAGATTGTACAGGAAGGATTAAGCCCTTGTGCAATTCCAAGAAGCTGTTTTGATCTTGGCAATGAGACTGCTCTGCAGGGCTTTGCACTGTCAGCCTAGAGAGAAACTGAAACCAGAGAAATATGAGAGCCTCAAGAGCAGAAAAAAAGATAACTATACTCAAAAAAGTAGCCAACACACATCACTTATTTGCTTCTGGTCCATATCTGGGATTCACTGGGATATAGTCGTGACAATAATTCTGAGAAAGGTATTATCATTTTTATCATTATCATCTTTTGCAGTCAAGGAGAAAAATACTCATTTGTGGATGGTGATGCAACTGTGTCAGAGCAACATAAGCATAAGCATACCACAGTACCCTCATCTCCTCCATGACATATTCTGAGATGGTCAATTATCTGTCTCTTCCTTTCTCTTCTTTCCACTATGTTTTAACCCTAACTGTACCTTCCTATCATGTTTCTTCTAATGGCTCTGACACTCACACGAGTCCATGGTAAATCAATTCAGAGTACTGATTAAGCAGAAAGTGAACCCACCAAAAATTGTGAATGAGGTTCTGTCAGTGCAGTAAGCTGAGCTGCATCACAGAGGGGTCATACAAGAGCCAGAATGGGTACCAGAGAAGAAAGCAGGCAAGGACAGGAGACAGGGCTGCCTCTTTTGTAGGTACTAAGCTGTTTCACCACCTTAGCTTTCTTGTTCTTCACTATAAGCCTGCCAAGTAACCTTTGAGCCAATTATAAGTTCAAAGGGTAGAGATTCTAGATCTCTGTGAGAGTGTCCAACCAAGATCAGAGCTTTTCAAAGCTTTCAGAGAGCTAGGAACACATCACAGGCACCTGTTCACAAGAATATATGACTAAATTGAGCAGTGAATTGGTATTTTTCCCTCTCAGGAAGGTAAAATGCTAAATAACACACTTCACACATCCCCAGAGCCACTGCCAAAAAGGGACATTCTACATGGTCTATATTATAATCTAAGTATTTCAATAGAAATGTTCTCAGAGTTGCTTTCTGCCCACCTAATCTGCCTGAACTTTACTGTAAACAAAAAGAAGGGAAAAATTCACCTCGCTGGTCACAGTCTTCATGGGAAGTCTCCTCCTCTTCAAATTCCCCAAACTCACAAACCTGATTTGCACTTCATTCTTCATGTAAGAAAACCAAATAACTAGTACTTTTCTTCACTTTTCTTCTGGTCTGGACAAACAGAAATGAAATAAATATTTGTTTGTGAGCTTAAATTTGGCTTGATTTGATTTTAAACAACAAAACCTTTTTTTTTACCATGTTTTAATGCTCTGATGAAAACAAGTGAAGATCTCACAACTGAACTATATGGCCAAATTTTAAGTTTCAAATGAGAAACTTTTTTTACATTGAAAATATGAATATGTTTAGGATATTCGAAGAATTTCTACCAACTTTAAGCAAGACATGCCTAAGCATGATCTCACGACAATGTAACATTTTCAATATTTATGTATGTCTATTTTCTGGCCAAGTGCAAAGAGTGCTGGAACTTATCCTCTCAGTCTCAAATTAGTCAAGATAGATATAATTGTGAAACATTTGTGGGACTAAACTACTTTTCTGTGCTGGGATGCCATGCTAACTGAACAACATTCATTGGGAATATAACTGGCCTCTTAGAAAATGTTTTTGTCCTTGGGAGGAGCTTTTGGTCTGTGTCAATTCATCAAGGGAGCTGCTGGACAGTGAAAAAGTTTGAGAGTTTAGGAGTTGGGGATCTGTTGTGTCTTCTCATCAGCTCAGGATCACAGTGCCAAGGAAGGAGCCTGGTGATCTGCCAAGAACTCAGCTCAAAATCAACTGCAAGCATATCAAAATAGTCCTAACTCTGGAATTATTCATTCTCAATTTTGATTAACCAGGATGTTTAATAGGATAAAACCCTTCAGTTGAGCATTCAGGTGAACTCTGCTACAACCAGTCAACTTCAGGTGGGCTAGGGACCCTGAAAATCTCCATGGCATTCTTTTAAAATTCTGCAACATCCATTCAAAAACCACATATGTCTTATGACTGTTCATGTTCACTGAAGGGTTCAAAATGATACAAGTCAGCCACACGTATCCCCACCTGCTGCTAAGTATTAGTAGTAGTGGGAAGCTCAGATTAGTTGTCCACAACTCCTCTGCCGCAGTGACCTCCAGTGGGAAGCAGCAGAAAATGGGGAAGTATATGTGTAGTAAACCAGCATTGCCAAGTTCAGAAAGGTCACAGGAGATGCGTGACTCTTGGTAGCTGTGTGCAGGAATGGGGGGAGGAGTGTGCACTGAACAGACTCAATCGCTGGCATTGTTCAGACAAGAAGGCCTTAGGAGGCCCAAGGTTCACGCCAACACAAACTCAGAGAATCACAGTTGCTCTGGGTCTCAAAGTTGAGAAAACAAATCCCTGTTAAACTTTTGGTTATATATGGCACTAGTTTATAGTATGCCTCAACTCCCCTGGGGCTGAAAGGGCCTTTCATGGCGATCATTTTTTACTTCATTCAAGCTCAGGGCTCTGAAGATAAAACTTGAAGTAAAACAAAACTCTGGCCACAGTTTTCTACCTCAGTGAAGTATTCTCTTCTCCTTGGAGGTCTCTATCTGCCTACCTATCTCTTCTCTTCAATTAGGTGAAAATGGTATTTGTCTTGCTTGGGTACTTACTGTGTCAACCAATGTGGCTATTTCTCTGATCTCAGTACAGGAGATGAATTCTCTCCCCTACTCATCTCATCTCTGGGTATGCTTAATGAAGAAAAGAAGAACCTGCTGCTGATAACAAGAGAGGCTCAAGCTGCTGTGAAGCCTCTGCTTTTTACTGCCCGTAACAAAATTTGTTTGTGAATCACCTGTACAGAGCATCATGTGTTTCTAAAAATGCTTGAAATGAATATTCCAGAAATTAATATAAAACACTATGATGTTGGCCTCCCATTTGCTATAATAAAACACGTACAAATTACAATATGCTTAACTTCTGCAGTGAACACATGCTTTTTCTTACTATTAAGCCATTTATCAGTTTTAATTCTCAGTGTAATTTCTATGTGACTGTAGTCTTCCTGTAGTTTCTCACTGTATCATTTTATGGCTGTTTCTGTTCTGTTTAATATTTGCTTATTTTAGTTTAAATCCCTAGAGCAGAACCTACAAACCAAACAAATACTCATAGAAAACAGAGAGCAGCTCAAATGTCCTTGGAGACACTCAATTTTTTGTTTGCTACCATTTGTCATCCTCTGCTCAGAGAGAGATCAACAGTTTTTAGCACACAGATCAATATTCTCTTAACCCAGACCTAATCTAAGGAGAGTTTCCCCAGGTTTCACCTTGGCCTACTCCTATGTGCCATAGTTGCCCTTTTTTTCAGCAATAATTTTGTCTGTGTAAGACAGCAATTTTTCATCCTTTGGTCAAAACTGGTGACAAAAGAGGGAATAATGGTTCCTGACATATCAAATGATAGATTTGACACATGGCATGCTGAGCTGGGAGCTTTCACGTGCCAAACTAGAAAGACAGATAAGCAGCCTAATGGCCCTCCTGACATTGCTGCCTCTTTTTTTTTTTTTTTTTTTCCTCCCTGGTATACCAAAACAGCCTGTGCTTTTTTTTCTTCTTCGTCTTCCTTTTTTTTTCCTCTTCTTTTTTTTTTTTTTTTTCACCAGTGAATTTTTTTTTCTATAACTCTGGGCAGGAAGAGAGGAAATGCACTCTACTTCAGCCCAAAATAAATGTTTCCCTGTCCTGTAAAATGATCAATCTATGCCCTTTTCCTCCAGCACAGTAAGGGCAATACAACATGCTGCTTGAGGAAATACTAACAAATATAGCCAGTGAGAGAGAAACAGATGGGACTAAGAAATTAAACCAGCAGATTTCTGGAAGGTATTCAAAGAGGAGAGTTTATAATACTGAAACAGAACTGCTCTTTAATTTTTTTTTTTTTTAAAGCAATGATCATCAAGATTTACCTTCAGCAGGGCTCACACTCTCCCTGCTAAATCCCCTGGAGGAATGATAAGAAAGGTCCTTTTTGGTACCATTCTGGCAAAAGTAAATCAAATTTCACAAAAGCAAGTGCCAGGCTGGAGATAGACAGGCTGCAACTTTCTCTGTCTTTGGTACCCCGGGACAAACACAGCAGTCTGTGTACCATGGGGCATGGCTCCAGGCATGGGATCATGTTACATCTTTACACACAAAAGCTTCTTTCAGAATCTAAACTAACAAAACAGGAACAACTTTTATTCCTGTATGGTTTCCTCTGGAGCATGTGTTCACATTTAAAATCCTGACCTATGTGTCATTTGCTTGCATTCAAAGTTATTTGTATTGCTTTGGTATTACAAAGCAACAGCCGGTCCTAACCTCGCTTACTCACCAATAGCCTATGGACTTTGGCAAAATGTTGTTTATCCTCCTCTAGTGTTGGTCCATAAATTCTTTTTCTCTCACCTTCTTTTTTTTCGCCCTTTTCAAAATTTTATGGCCAGACAGTTGAGTTAGCAGCCAGCTTGTTTTTCTCCACAGCAATAGTTCTATGGACATTTAAAATGGGATCCAATAAAGGAAGAAAACAAAATGAATCCAATGAAAATATTTTACTCACAAAGTCATCAAACATTGGAATCCAATGTTTGTCACTCTATATTAAAAAATATCATAGTGTTTGAATGTTCTGGGTTATTTCTTTATAATTTTCATAAATGTTTAAATATATATGTTATACATAAGGAAACATTATATGTATATAAATCAAAGGCATGTTTTTGGTGGGTTTTTTTTCCTTCCTTGTAATGCAACTTTTTTTTACCCTTTTCCCCTTGATGAAAAACATTTTCCCTAAAAGTATATACATCGGCACATTCTATGGTACTTTTCACAGTTTCTACATATTTGACATTTCAGCCAAACCTGCAAGTAGAAATAAATGAGACTGAAGAATGTGAAACTACAACATGGAATTTTTCTCATACTCTCCACCAGTAAATGGGAAGAGAAAATCAATCTTTAAAGTACAAAAACAAAGCAAGCCATAATTGAGTCACCAAGACAAATAAAAATTAATTATTTAAGTATTTTTGATTGCATAAACTAAAAAAATGCTTCATCACTGAGCTATAAGGAAGTCAGTTCTTGGATGCACAAGTTCCAAACAGAAAGAAAGCATTCTGTGTTACTAAAAAAGGCACAAATAGAATAATTAGGCTTTAGTAACACCTCCTTAAGAGAAAGTATTTTTCTCTGAATGTGGTGAATCACAACACTGTGGAATAAGGCATGGTGAAGCACACTGAAACTATTTCTAACTTTCACTGTGCTGTCCTAAAAATAAAGTGTAACTATGGCTAAATATATTGTAAATGTACCATATAAAACAGATTTCAGCTTAGTAGATGGATGTAAATATTGTTAAAAGACAGCCTCTTGCTTCCCTTATAATAAACTTACTGCAAATGACTAGGTTGTGATATTGTTTGTTTCAACAAGAGCTGCAAGTATATGTTATTTGTCAAAATATTCTGATTTATCAATTTGGTTCAAACAAAAAACACACACAAGAAGATAAAGAGTTAAGATGATGTTTCTTGTTGTAGAATTAATCAGATTCATATTAGCAGTAGTAAATGTCATGTTGGCACCTTTTCTTTCTCACACATTACAGTTTCAAGTCTTTGCTATGAGGAAATAATGAAGTAAAGATATGCAGTGCCATATACCATGCATCTTTTTTGTCAGTCTGCATAAGAAATGAATTGTATCTGCTACTAAGGAGGTCACGGGGGCAGCAAGTTAAGAAGAACGCTTAAAGAAAGGACATGTCAAAGGAAACAAGAACTTATTTTTTCAATACTTTCTAACAAGTATTGCAGATTTGGGGAAATTAAATGCTCATAATAAATACCCACCTATTTTGAAAGCATTTGTTGGTTTTCATTGTTGAAAAGTCAACCCTGGTGACCAAATGACCTTGAAGTCCGCACTGCAAACTCATGAAGATCAACAAAAATGGTCTAATATTACAAGCCCTGAAATTCATGCTTCAGTACTAGTGTGATCAGCAGGGAAAATGTTACTTTATTGTGAAGATAAAAAATTGAGGACTTGAAAAAATCATGCCAGACAAGATGTACATCTCATGAGGTTATCCCACAGTGCGGTTTTTACCATTTTTTTTAAACGCATACTTGATAGTTAAGCTTGAAAGGTAAAAAATGGGAAAAAATTCTTCCTTGCCAGCAAGAAAAAAACTGTTTTTGACAGTTGGATGATGCTTGTGTCTTGTGGTAAATTTTCAGCTTTGCCTACAAACAGAGCCTTTCCTTCCAGCAAACGCTATGCATAACTTAAGTGTGGAGTTAAGGCAGAAGCAAGCTATTGGTGTGCCAGATATTGCATCGAAATTACAAAATGCATTTTAATTTTGTGCAATGACTAGGAATTAATGCCAAGTCTACTGTCAGCATGCAGTAGAGCATCTCTCTGATCATGTGAAATGATTGCCTGAGATATAGCAGCCTCCACTGCCTTCCATCCTGTAGGTGCCACTGCTGCTAAGTGGAGCTTCTGAAGAAAACTCTACTGAAGAGGCATGAAGCAGATGAAGAGATGTGTGACTGTGGATTTTTAGAAATGAAAGGCCCACAACATTCTCGTTTACTTTATGGATACTTTCTGTCACTCTGACAGTGCCAATGGGCTTGTCAATTTTTTTCTACTTTGAGGTCAAAATATATAAAGGAGTCTTAGTAACAAGGAAGAGTCACATCTTACAGGCAATAGAATATATGGTTTTAAATAAAACTTTGAATTTTAAAGAGATGTATGGATGATCTGACTTAAGTAAAACTACTGGAAACCAGTTTATCTTTCCACTCACTTCCCATCTATGGGAACCAGTTTATCTTTCCACTCACCCCCTTCCCTATGCCCTGAGAAGCTGATAGGGGCACTGCTTTTGCTCACACATTTCTGAGTGGAGAAAGAGAGAGCAGACTAAAGCAGCATCATTATGTTGTAGTAGCCACATCCTTTATTTCAGTCCCATAAATCAGATAGTACAGCTTCCTTCTCATCCATTTTCCTAGGATTGTGATATTTATATTTATAAATATCACATATAATTTATATTTATAGGTCAGAAATTTTATTTTAAGAAATATTTATTTTTGTCTCTTCTATTAAGAGACAATAACTTTGCCCTAGTGGCAAGATCGTTCACACAGTATGTAGAATATCAAGATTCATATTTCCATGGTATCTCAAGCTGACCAAGAGACTAAACTGCATCCCATGTTTTAGCCATCACTATCAGATTATATAGACAATCCTATTTGAGCTGCTTCATTTCCTACAAATAATTAAAGAACCCAAGAGCATGCCGTAGTTGGACTGATTGCCCAGTCTAGCAGTGTAAAACTGATGAGCATGTTGATCCCTTAAGGAAGGGTCACAAAGTACAGCAGCATCAACTGTGAAGGAAGACCCAGACCCTGGTAAAGCAGGATGTAGGAGCAAAGGCTTAAATCACTGTAGTCAGACACCCAGAGTGCAAAGTTGTACTTTTGCATTCTATTTGTTACCTGAGTGCTGTGCCTGTGTTTGCATGGAGTACAGAAAAAGAGATTAAATTTTTAACTTCAGATGTTCTTTGTTTCAAACAGATTTATAAGAGATACACAGTTTTGCACACTCTTTGAGGAGTTGAGTTGAGGATGGATTTTTGTCAGCCCAGCTGAACTACTTACTAAGCAGTAGACAAATATCTATCTATGAAATAATTATTTTGCAGGTTGAAATGTACCTCCAGGGACCAGACAGTTACTGCAATGGGTCCACAATTTACAGGCAGACAGATGGCAAAAAATATACCATACAATCCTTCATTCTTCTGTGTCCCCACCGTTTTTCCATAGATCCACACTGTAATCACAATTCCATCAAAATAAGAATCTGTGGGTTTCTCCAGTTGAAAAGCGTTGTTCAAGAACATCAGAGGAAGCATTTTCCTCAAATGGAAAGAATATAAAAATTCACAATTCACATCTGGGGTGTAATGGGTGGCCAGGTGGCCAGCTATAGTTAACTGTCAACACTTTGTATTTCCCTTTGCCATCGGCAAAGTTTGCACTCAGAAGTGAGAGTATAACGTGAAGAAACTAAAGCATGAGACCACTTAATATCATAACAAATGGTGTTTGGAAAACCAATTTTTTTTCTTTCTTTTTTTTTCTTTTCTTTTTTTTTGCTTCCCAAGGTTTTCTTGGTACTTGTGGTGCTCACTGGCCTGCCTCTCGCCAAACAGCACTAAAGTAACAGGTATTTTACGGACCTTCTTGGGATGACTACATCACAGTTATAGCAGTTTGCCCTCTAATTTTTCTTTCCTTCTATCATGATAAGTTGAGAACTGACCAGTTCATGATATGGTTGTGCAATTCTAACAATTCTTTTTCTGTATAGATAAATAACCATGTTGACAATGTTGTCACTATCTTTACTCATTATGAACAGTGTTATTCTGGAACTGGTTAAGTAAAATGTTGTGTAGCAAGTCAGCAGCTTAAACACTCTCCCATTACTATGTTTTTGATGAAGACTCTAAATGTTAGATGGTTCCACTTTGCCTCTAATATGCTTCTCCACACTGCTTTTGCTTACACATTTTTGAAACAAGACCAAAATGCACAGGGGTTGTTTTAGGGCAGGGCATGTTAAAGTATTTTGGAAGCTTTAACTGTACCTAATAGGAAATTTGGTATTTGGAAATACCTTCTTTTTTCATCAGCTCTTGATGCTTGGTTCATTAGCAAGCAACAGTTCATTCTACTTTTGGAAGAGAAACTATGCCTAGAAGTAGTCTTTTACAAGTGGAAATGGTGTAAATATGCCCTCAGACATACTGGACATGACTTAGCCCTTAGAGTATTCTCAATATTTTAAGGTGTTATTATTCTTAGCAAATAGGTATTTTGTTACACTTATATACTATAACTAATATCATCCCTGTGGGATGGGGGGAAAGTAGAGAAAACTATGGAACTGACACTGATCATCTACATTTCCACTTTGTGAGAGCTAGAAAATAGCTGGTACCTCTGAAAATTAGGTTTTACAGAATCTATCAGCAGCTGTGAAAAAATGAGCCATCGGGATGACTTTGAAATAATGAAAGGCAGCCTGCAAGATATTTCCAGATATTCCATGATCTATCGTCAGTCTAATCTTCTAAGTGATAAAATCTGAAAAAGATCCAGCATTCACAGGGCCAATGGAATGAATTTAAAACAGAGGTGTACATTTCATTCACAGATTTATAAGTGTTCTGGAGGTGTTCTTTCCAGACAGGAACTGAAGCAAAATATAATCATTTCCTAGCTGAACCAGTCAGGCAGATAAGAAAATACCAGCATTCCAATAGAAGAAGGAATATATTTAAGTATTTGTGAGTTGATTTAAACCTTTCTAGAAAAAGTTAGCATAGTGAGATTTCAGCTGAGGCTTGAGATAATACATATAATCTTTTCAAAGATTATATATTTGAAAAAATAATTGCATATCACATTCTTCATAGAATGTGAAGAAGAACTGAAGAAAATTAGAAATGATGGACTATATGCAGAATTTTGCAAAGACAAGGCTCCATTGAAGTTAAAGATCACTGCGTTAGGAGACACAGCTGCCAGGCTGGAACATAAACAGAAGTTGAGTTGATAATTTAGTAGAAATATAAGATATATGAAGGCATTGTTAAATGAAATGAGTCATCCCCCAAATTAATATAAATAATTAAACAAAAGCCAAGTCTTGTAGTAGAATCCTCAACTTATTCCTAGAACAAATCCTGAACCAAATCTTACTCAAAGTTATGATATATTCAGGTTCGTCCTCTTTCCTTACCTCCTGAGGTACATTTCTGCTTTTGACAGGAGAACAAGTTTTCTTGTGCTATGTGGCTTTAACTAGAAGCTGGAATGATAGAAATTCTGCAAGAAAGCCTGTTGTACATTCTCAGGGAATTCAAATAAAGATCCAAGAATTCAAACCAAATCCAAATGCTGAACCTTTTGAGATGCACTATGCTTTGAAGGCGAGTGACTTTATTCTGCCAGATGGGACTTTGAAATGCTCTGCAGTGCCCACATGACTCATCAACAAAATTTATTTGGCTAAAGAAGCAGTCAGGGAATATACTGTACTATACTGTATGTGGCCCCTCTAGGACAGCTCCAGCTGGAGCCTTAGGCAAGATTTATGGAAATGGAAATCTTAGGAGCTTTCCTGCCTTTTCTTCCCATTAGTTGTGTAGCATCAATGAAACAATTGCCTGCAATCTTATCACATGAAGGAAAATGTGCTCGTTGGTGGCAGCAACCCCTGAAATGAGAGCAGCTGCACACTGGGGAGATAAGTTCCATGCAGAGTCAGAGCAGGGAGATGAAGGAGGAGGAAAATTCCATGTCTTGAAATCAGGAAAGATTACCAAAACAGTAAGGGTGTAGAAGAATGGCACAAGTCTTTGTTCTATGGCTTTGGAAGAAGGGAATGGGGCCACATGGGACCACTTCTCCCATCTGGCAGTTTCAGGTACTGTTAAAGAAACATACTGTTAATATTGTGCTCCCTCTATCTTTTTCTCTATTCATTTTCCTTCTTGACTAGAGAAATAGCTCCTTGGTAGCTTTTTACCTGGTCAGTGTTTCTCTTAATTAATAGGAGGGTGGCAGGACTGAGTGGATGACCAGCTACACCCTACAACTAATGCAGAAAATTTTAACAGAGACTTGTATGTTTTGTACTTTCAGGGCAAGTTGAGAAACCATTTCTACCCTATCAGTGAACACAATCATCCTCATAACAATGGATGATACTACTAGACTGAGTATATTAAATCCCTAGGCTCAGTGTGGCTGGGAAATGCAAATAGGTGAAGAAAAGAAGGAAGGTTGTTTGCTGAGATGTAGGAATATATTTAAGTAGGTACCTTTCAGAAATTCAGTTGAATATGAAGCAAAATATGAAGTAAATATTGGTGGGGTTAAGAGGCTTGGTTAGAAATGAGAGTCTATTGGTCATATCCCAAGTTTTGATGTGATTCATTTAACTTTCATGGCTTTTTTAGGAAATGCAAGAAGGGACAAGAGAATAGAGACATTGAAGTAAGAATGATACAAAAAAGAAATTTTTAGCTTTTGATAAACAACAGAGATCTAATTTCAAGTCTCACATTGGCTCAAGTTACTTCATGAATTCACCCTTTGCAAGGAAAAGGCTGTCAACAAAGAATGACTTTTGTAATCTTCAACTGACACTTTCATGAAGTTTAAGCATTTGAAGAACTGCTCTCCTGGTAGGAAACCTGTTGTGGGTTAGCCCTGGTTCGCAGATCAACTCCAAGCAGCCAGTGACTGCCTCATCTACGCTAGGATAGGAGAAAATTCAAAGAGTAAAAGTGAGAAAATTTGTGAGTTGAGATAAAGCTATTGTAACAGGGAAACCAAAAGCTACATATTGCAAACAAGGCTCAACTAAGGAATTTGTCCACCACTTCCCATTGACAGGCACCAATGTTATTCAGCCACCTCCAGGAAAGCTGAGCTCCATCCCATGTAACAATGACTTGAGAAGACCTGTGCCCTCACTCTGGGAGTCCCTCCTTCCTCCTTTTTCCCTCAGCTTTATGTGCTGAGCATGGCACCTTTTGGTGTTGAATATCCCTTTGGTCAGTTGGGTCAGCTGTCCTGGGTGTGTCCCCTCCCCTCCTTGTCACCCCCAGCCTAATCACTGGGGGGGTAGGGTGAGACACAGAAAAAGCCTGGGTAAGTGCTGCTTAACAATAGCTAAGACATGTCTGTGTTAACAACGTTGTTGTGGTCACGAATTTTATGGTCCACATCGCCTCATACAACCCACTGTGAAGAAAGTCAACCCTGTCTCAGACAAAACCAGTACAGACACAACAGCAGATCATGACATAGTACCCTGAGAGGGTGTTATCAATCTTTAGGTGTCTCAAGTTGAGCAGCTAAAGAGTAAGACATCTAGTCCCAAAATTGTCACTGGAAATACTGTCTTATTTTGACCTTATTAAATATTATACATGCAAAATTATGATTTAGGGATGATAGCACAATATTAGCTTCATATTTTTATTTTATGATTTAGATATTCTTACTGATGTGTTGTACCTCATAAAACCATGCACTTGACTGAAAATTTTTTGTAAAGCAACCACAACAAGTAATATTTCATTTTAGCGAGAAAGCAAGAATTAAGACATTCCACTTGAAAAAATGCCAACAAATAAGTATACATATACCTATGTGTATATATATATATATATATATATATATATATATATATATATATATTTGTATAAATCACAATGCATAACAATTGCAAGTCAAGGCAGATAAGAAGCAATAATCAGCTTTGCTGGACCCATGTAGCCTAATCTGAAATAAATTTTGATGTACTGAAACTCATGCAAGAATGAATGAATTCTATCACCATGGTGTGAAGGAAGATTTCAAAGCTCTTCATTTATTTACTTACAATTTTTTAAAATTTTATTTTTTAACAGTGTCAGTATGTTTCTTACCTCAGAGAAACATTTTTTTATTGAGCATAGTTACTTTGCACCTATAAAGAATTCGATTTTTTTATTATTATTTTATTTGATATCATCTATGAATCATTTACTAATTCTGGTGAAGCTGAAAAGAATTTCTAAAATTTTTTGAGACCCTGTACTACCATTGAGGAAAGAATACTAATGGAGTACACAAATGAGTGAAGATCAATAGTTTACTGGGTATGTAATAACATGCTTCCATTTTTGAGAAGACACTAAATAAAGGTCTTTGGGGCCTAGCAGAAATGTACTCTTTCTCTTTCTGTCTGCTTTATAGTAATTCTGGTTTGTCTGTTGTCTTCTTGTAAACTTTTAATCTGTACTGCTAGCTTGCCTCCAGCAAATTATGTCTATAGAATGTTTTCCAAACTGAATAATTCTAGAGGGATTCTGAAATATCTTTTTCCAAATAACACATGAAAAACCTGTTACTGAGAAAGGCTCAGAGACATAAAAGCATTACAAAACATTTTAAGTAAAAAACTCTTTGAAAAAAAAAGGGGGAAAATTTAAAAAGTGATCTAAATAATTACTGCATTAATATAGCTCACGCTTATTACCAGGGTTGGGGTGGAAGGAAGATGTCTGAATAACACTGTCAATTAAAAGAAACTATTTAAAAGATTATCCCTAAAGCCATACTTTCAAAATTTCCTGAACAATATAATACAAAACACAGTATTAATTATAACTGGTCAGAAATATTTTTTTTATGAAGTACTTTTTCACTATAAATGTTCAAGTCATCAAAATATGAAGTCATCATGGGGAGAAACTTGTTAAAAAATAACAAAACAAGACAAACTAGACCAGAAGAATTAACACTAGGATCCATTTTTTCAGGTTCCATGATGGAATTCCCAGTGAGAGAAAACTGCTTTTTGAATTATGGAGCACTCATTTAGAATACTGAAGACCGAGGATCTAACTTTGTTCTTTTTCTTGTCTCATGTTAACGGCTTAGGATAAAAAATATGCGGGTCATGCTGAAGTAGACATTTTTGTCAAGACTCTTCAATACTAAGTTATAACTGCAACAAGATCTTGACCCTAGGAATATTGTACTCTGGTCACTGGAGAAGGGCCTGACTATTTTTGAACAATAGGGAGTGAACCTGTACAAAGCAGAATAACTGCAAGACACAAATGGGAGACCTTTGGCCAGAGTCTGGAAGGTGCCAGCTTGCAGCTTGGGAAACTCAGATTCTGATTCCTTCTCCAAATCTGGGAAAATGGTATTTGCCTTCAGCTGAGCCACTAATACTTAAAAAAATTATAGCAGTGACTAAGTTAATTTCCCTGACTCTGTAGTCCAGTGAAAAAATTCTGCAGATTTCTTCATGCTGTTTCTTGCTCTAATCTGCTAAAAACAACTCTAGTTATTATACTAGAATAAAGTTTCCTTTACAACATGAAGCACTTTTAAAATAACAGTTATGATAACCAAAAATCCTTGATGTCCATGATACCACAATGAAAACTTAGCTTTTCCTCAAGCAAGTCCAATTAATTTTCATCTAAGAATGAGAAAGCTGGGAAGATAATCTTGATACCTCTCTTTTTATTTAAACTTTATTTGTTGGAATTTATTTTTCTATCCTCTTTCTAACCCACTATAATTTTTTCTGCTCTGAGACTTCTATTTAACAGACAAGATTTTGCTTGGTGTATTAGACAAAACACAAGTTATTTGTACAGGTACACAATAAATGAATTTAAAATGAAACTCTTTGCCTGCCTACAAGTAAAACCCAGAACAGGGTATTCCATCTGCAGCTGCCTTTTGATTGCTGAAAGTAAAATCTGTACTGTAAATCTAGTCTATGACAAGCAGAATTAGTATTTTATGGGCAGCAGGAATTCTGATACCTCATGACTTTTGGATCTTTAACTCTGCATATTAACGACTTTTAAAAAGACATGTTTCTAACTAAATTTTATGAATGTATTTTTTTGTTGAAAAAGAAAAAGGTAAAAAAATCCGGGTCTGTATGTAATGATTGTGTCATTATGCAGAATGATACATTTTAAACCTTGGGTATTCAGTACAGCAGTAATTTTGACCACCTGAAGGAAAGAACTAATTTTAATGGTTATCTAGAGGGCCCAGCTGCGATCCTGAAGAAAGGCACATTCTTGAAAATGTTTTCAGGACTGGTGAAGAAGAGTCTCACTCTTCCTGTATTCTCAACAGTGTCCTGTATGACTCCTAAGAGAATCTGGGGCTGAGTGCTGGGACTGATGAACACTGTCTTTATGAATAGGTGAACTTTATTTCACACTATTTTCAGATGCTTTAACATTAGGTAGTGCTGTGTGACTGCTGCTGTGTTCACAGTTGATGAAGGAAATATATTCCTAATTTGTATAATGCTTCTACAATTAGCATTTCAGCGAGATGTGTATATACCTATGAGGGTACATCTCACCTTACTGCTGTTGGTTCCTGTTGAACATTGGCCATTTCAGTTCACTGAATAAATGGCAGGGAGAGATTCTTAATGTCTTGTGATTCCCATACAGGACACTGACCAAAACAAATTATGTTAAGCAGAATTACACTTTTTTCTATAACCTTCCTCACTTCAGCTGTGCTTCATGTGAGTGCTTGCTCATACGCTGTAGGGTTGGACTGAAAACCCACGGGTGCGCAGGGCTTGCCCATAAAGAAGAGTCTCAGTGTGAAAACCCAACTAAATAAATATGCATCTTTCAAGAACATGAAGTAGTATTGGAATACTGCAACATAATAAAGGCTTTGCTTTGCAGTGCTACAAATGCTTAGTGGTGAATTTACAGACAGAACTCTTCCTGGGGCAAGACCATCTTTTTAATATTAATTTTCTTGCTGGCTAACATTACTGAGCTTATGTTCTTAATATGAGTACTGGATTTCATCATAATAAATGTGGTAAGTCCTTCTCTTTTATACTAATAGAACAATCCTAAAAAGCTACATGTATGAATTAATAATTACCATTCTTAAAATACTAGAAAGATAATTTAATAATAGCTTTGGAAAAAAATTCCACTAACATTTCAATAAGCATTGCTTTAATCTATATAAATGCTTTTTGAGATGGAGTTATTTTAGGGAACAAATCTCTATTTGGAGCTTGATTATAGAGCTCACTATTTTTAATATTACTTTTTTATGCTTTGACAATTGGTAAAGAGCAACACGTTTCTTTTTCTCCCCCTCCACCCTTCTTCCAATGTCAAACATATAAAAAATTAGTTTTATTTGGTTATTTTTATCCACAAAATTCTGGATAATATTCTGGCAGCATGAAAAAGGAAAAGTGTTTTATTAGCTACTACTTTCCTGATCTTATTTTGAAAATGCCATACACATTGAAAGTATTGATGGAATAGTATATAATTATAGACATCCATCAACACCATTTCTCCCTTTTTTTTTACCATGGAGATTTAATCCTGAAAAGTATGTAAGCCACGAATCTTTGAATGCAAAACTTTCAATATATTTTATAAGTGTTTCAAATAGTACTAAATCATTGGATTTCACTTCCTTACACGGGTTAAATTTAAATATAATTACCTTCCACTATTTTTAACTAAGTACTTAATCTTAATGCAAAACTACAGCTAGTGAATTCAGCAACTGAACACTGTCTTAATCCTCACATGGTAGAAATAAAATGTGCTATCATTAAAATATCACTGAATTAATCCCATGAAGTAGTATAAACCAGATAGTAACAGTAATTACTTAACAGAAATTTAAAGGGTAGCGATTAAAAGGAGCAAACAAAGTCTTGATCATTTACTCACCTGTGGTTTCTTGTTTGCAAATCAATGTTTGCAGACACAGTGTAGTTAGTTATTTTGAAACTAACAAAATTTTCAATGTTATCAAAGAGCTATTTTCTTCTTTAGAGTTGAAGAAATATTCCTTGTATGCAAGAAGAGTTAAAGCCATTTTGACAATGCCACAAATAGTATGATTTTATTAGTTTGCAACAGGAAAGCTCTCATACAGTAACTGTAGAGAGCTCATTTGCTTTTAGGAGAGAAAAAGCATGTAGACAGTACACTGAAAGCATATGCTGTCATGAAATAGGCTGATTTTATACTGAAAAGATGGTGTGTACATTATGAAGTTTGCAGACACATATAAAAGAGAATCAGGAAAGATTATACAGTAGGAACTGACATAGTAAAGGGGGCTTTAGTATCAATCTGAAGAACCCAAAATCAAGCAAAAATGTACCTTGTTGGACTTACTGTCCAAAATGTCCTTGTGTATTTTGAGGGCATGCTTCCATTCTGCATGGTACCATAACACTCTCTTTATCAGCATAAAATCTTGGGATACATGAAGAGTCATAAATTAGCATTATTTTCCATATTTGTGACTGTAAAAGTACTCTATAAAACTTCTCAGAAACTTACCAACTTTTGGGGTAAAATGTGCTCCAAGCTTTGAAACAGAGAAATTTCTATTTAAATAAAACCAATAATTATTTAAAATCTGTAGCATGAAAATAGCTTAAAAACTTGTAAGGTCTTGTTAGGGAGGTGTACCTCAGTGGTAAGGGCAGCAGGTTGTGATGATTCATTGTGATTCATGAGAAATGTTGAGCCTTGGAAATTGTATTTGGGAAACTTGGAAGCCTTGGTCTAAGTTCAAGGATTTCTCTGTATGATCACATTATCAGTGCTGTCATGGATGCAGCCCTCAATTCCTTGTTCCACAAGCTTAGAAAATGGGCGAGAGCAGGGCAGCCTCAGACAACTGCTTCTGTAATCTCCTCAAACTGGTACCCCCACAGCATCCTGCCTTCCTGCTAAGAGGATGTCAAGATTTCAAGAGATAAAGCTCTGCACAATGATTAACTTTGTATATAATGGATATTCAAGCAGATTGTACCCTGTACAATTAGGTTTTTTAACAGGTTGATTTTTTTTGTTGTTTTTTTTTTTTGTTTTTTGGTTTTTTTGTTTGTTTGTTTGTTTTTTGGTTTTTTTTTCTTTTGTAAATTGTCTCTGGGTGGTTCATGTTCATAAGCCAAGAAAGTACATTTTACAATGTTATCATTAAAATTTCCCTTGCCTATATCTGTGATAATATCATGTAATGAACAACATTCATTAGCAGATTTGAGCAGTCTGCCTGATTTTGCAAGAAAAACATTTTTGTGGGTAATTTTTGAAAGGAAATGAAAGAGGAGCAGTTAGATACCAAGCCCATGAATTCTATACCAAAATAGCAAGAGTTTTTATATCTAATGGAATTCCTGCTTCAAACTATTATTACTGAATGTGATGAAGTCATCTAAATAAGGAAAGGTCCTGCACTATCCAACACTTGCTACCATGTAAGCTCTACAGCGCTGACTAGAAAGGACAAAAAGTACTGTAGAGTAGTCACAACACATTGATAAAAAATTTGAATTGAAAAGGAGCTTGAAAAAGCAAGTCTATCCTTCCATGGCCCTTTTGTTGCCAATTTGTCCATTCAGAGGGACAATGTGGTTACATTTTTGACAGCTTTCTTTGAGAAAGTTCCAGTCAGCACAAGTTGCTGTGCCATAGTCTTTGGAGCAGATTCCACATTAATCTAATCTCTTCTGCTCCAAGAAATTCACAGCTGAGATAGACATGAACCATTGGAACTAAGGATCAGGAGCCTCAGTTGAGATTTTGCCGCTGAATTCAATGAAAGGCAAAAATAAAGGAAGTTCAGGAAGAAAACACAGGCTTTTCCTGCTTCATTTTCTATAGTTCAGCAGAGTTTTAAGTTTACTTCCATTCAGTGATTTTCAATTCAGCATTCCATAAAAAAAGCACATAAACAGGATGGCAGCCCTGCTTTGACATTACATTTCCATGCTACCAACAACCAATTTTCCACATTTTGGTGACAAGGCTTAGTTTTCTTCACCTTACATTAATCATTCTCTCCAGATATGAAAGATTGAGACTCTCATAGACTGCCAAGTATAGCCTCACACAGCAAGAGAACAAGCATCGCATTTTCTGCAATAAGTGTCCCGTGACAGACAGAGCTGAGACAGATGCTTTCTGCACATCGCTCTCCACAGCACAGTCCCACAGCCTGAAGCGAAAAGACAGAAGGGAAAATCTAGAAGGTGGATTTGGGAGACATGACCTACAGGTGAATTAAAGATGAGCTGTAGTAAAGTTTTAGATCTGGAACCTTTTTTTGATGTAGGGGGAACCTTTGAGAATGCTCAGTATTTTAATAGGGTATGAGTAGACTGTGGTAAAATACAATATATCCTAAGTTATTGGCAGTTCCCAAATGGGCAATTGCCTATTCTTACAAGAATACCGAATACTGTTTAGCACAAAGTATTTATTTTCTCTTACAGTATCTGAAGAGTGTATTTAGTACAGTTCTCCAGATTTCTGACATTTATTCCCCAGGTACTTTAGAGAATTCATGGTCTTTGATGATTTAAAAGATGCAAAATATAGATATTTTCAAGGTTGTCCTCTGTTTAACTGGTTCTCCCATAATATTTTCTTCATGTTTTAGTAATTTGATAAAGTGTCCTCATGCTAAGTCCATTTTACCAATCTCAATAAGTGTCTAAGTCTCCTAAGAAAAACAGGCCTAAACAGGTATAGTTCATGTACAGATGAACAACTGTACGTCTCTCTGTATCTGTTCCACATTGCCTTTTCCACCTGTAAGGAAGTATCAAGAAAATCTGGTTGTGGCATAGATAACTCACTGATGTCAATGTTTTTGAGTTTATTTGACAATATTAAAAAATGTTACAAGAGACCTCTGTGCTGGATATCCCTATATATTATTGTGCCACACATATAATGTAATTTAATTTAAATGGTGAAAAAATATGAAGAACAACTTAAGATATGTAACTATGTTTGAAAAGAATGGTTTCTTTTCACTTATTTAAAACACCAAGCATTTATTTTGTTTAAAACTACTCCCTATGAGCACACCTTTACCTTGAATTTACATATTTTTCCTGATTTTTCATATTGTTTCACTTATTTAGGCTCTGCATCATCCCTTTCCCATAATTTTACAGGAAACATCTAGCCAACAGCTAATTCAAGCTATGATGATGGCAACTAGCTCTCCAGCATATTGTCCTTAAATTACTTGAGCTCACTTTTAACATGTATATTTCCATAAAAATTACTCTCCTTTTTGCCTTATCAGGCTAAAATGGTTTTATCAGATGAAACCATTAATTAAAATAAGTTCATGGTGTAACAACTTAGAGAAAAGTGAGCAAGGAGTGTCCTGAGCCACTAGATAAACCATTTGTTGGCATAAACTCACATAAAAGAAATAGATATCACAGTCAACCATTTTTATTGCTCATTCCTCATTTTCAGTGGTTGCCTTTACTTAGGATTGGAGCTCTGCAGGGCTCAGCTGCCATGCAACTTAATCTGGTTGTGGAGATATATGTTCCTGAATGCGCATATACTTTTTTAAGTTTGTGAAAACACACACACATAAATGTAGAGTAATCATTCTCTTTTTTTCTGCTCTCACATGACCATTGAGGATATTGGTTCACTCTTTTTGCAGAATGTGGGCTTTGTCATATATATAAATATTTCTGACTGTTTTTTTCATCTTAGTCCCATTACCCTGGAAAGGCTGCTTTGCTTGTATAAGAGTGCAGCCTGTGTATCCCTCTTCCTCTGGCAAACTGAAAACTTTACTTCCCTCAAATATAGGTATTTGGCTCTGTACCATTCTTCAGGACATTGATCCACCCACTGGCATTGTCTTATAGGGAAGGCACTGTGCAATAGAAAAGAGGCTTTCTCAAACTACTTCTTTAGGAGTAAAGTGTGAGAACTAGATTGAGAACCTGTCTTAACTTTCTTCCAGCAGCAGAGTTAGGCACAGCAGCTTTTTTCAGTCACAAATGGAGGGGCTTACTTCAGACTGAGCAGAAACCCGTGTTAATAAATTGTATTTACAGAAGTGCAAATTCCACTACTAGGGGAAAAATCATAATAACCAGCCAAACAAAAATCCAAAATCCCCCAAATAACCACAAGAGGAAAAGATCTTAGACTATTTTAAAGCTTTCATCTCAGTAACCACAGTTTTACCCACAAAATCTCCTCTGTAACTGGCTTTTATGTAGGCCTGCTAATGTCTTCTGAACTCCTATCTCTTAACTGTGGGGTAGCAGCTATTTACCAGACAGTACTTTCAACACCTTTATGAGTACAAACAAATCATTAGGTTATTTTGCATTTTAAAAAAACCCCTACCAAACCCACAATCAGACATTAAGCCATCCCAGTGCTCCTAAGCACCATTTCATAATTCACCAGCTCAGACTTTTTTTCTTTTCCTTTGGGTCTCCAGCTGCTCCTAGGGCAGCTGGCAGGGCTGGCTATGCAGTGTATCATGGAGACGCTGTCTGCTTGTGCCAGCAGAAACAGTGGGAAATGCTCAATCCAAGTTAATTTTGATCCTTTCTTAAAGCAATAAGCAGGAGGGAAGAGGTTTTTTTAGGAAGAAAGTCTTTACTAAGTGTGGTGAGACATTGAATAGGCTGCCCAGGGAGGTTGCCCCAACTCGGGCAGTGTTCAAGGCAAGGCTGTATAAGGCCTTGAGCAACCTGGTCTAGTGGGAGATGTTTCTCACCACAATGGTGGGAGGGTTGGGGTGTTGGGGTGTTGGGGTGGGTCTAGATGAACTTTAAGATCCCTTCCAGCTCTTAACATTCAATGATTCTATGATTTTTGGGTAGCATTGCTTTTATGTCTGCTTTCTGATTACCAGCCACCAGTGAGGCTTGCACTGGCAGAGTGATGCTGACTACCAGCCCGGAGTGTGAGGGACCTACAGCAGCAGTTTCACTTGAAAGCACGTGCTCCAAATGTGACATGCTATTTCAGCATGGGAAGGAGACTCAGAAGAGAAAAAAGAAACTTTAAGATTCAAAGATAGACACAGGGCTGACCTTAGCAAATGAAGGGTCTTGAGGAATATGAATACACAGAATGTGCATCAGAGAAATAAAACCCCACCAGGTAGGGCTAGGCATCAGCAGAAAGCCTCTGAACTTTGCTGGTAATGAAGTCTTGTGTGTGATGCCATTGTTGCAAGGGGTGACATTCTTTCAGTCACAGAGTAATGCAGAGGCCTGGGGCCCTGTGCAGGACTGCAGATGTCATTTGTTTATGGCCAGTTTTACACATAAGGCAGCCCTTCTCAAAAAGGTGTCATAAAGTGCTTCACAGCTGGTTTTACATGACACACACATGGAACATGTCATGCACCTTGGTTGTGGGAATTCCCGCTCTGAGGACAGGTCATAACAACCTACCTACCGCAGCCATAATGCCCTATGCGTGTCCCTGCCTGTGAAAATCAGCATTTGCCCTCACAAGTCAAGAGAAACTGAAACCACCAGAAAGCTCTATTGCAGCACTAGTCCAGAGACAGCCTATCCATGCAGGATAGGCTCAGCAGAGGAATCTGTAAAGGACACATGCTATGCTCCTGAAGCAGAGGAGTTTGAATTGCAGGTCAGACATGCTGGTGGAGGCCACAGTAGGCCAAATTCAGACACCAGTCAGCCAAAAGCAGAGATGTTTGATGTAGCCCTCTGCCCTGTTGGGAAGCAAGAAAGATGTAGTTGATAAGGCAGTGACCCAAAGTCCTTTGCTAGGTTAGGAAAAAGGGTGAAAGGAACTTATAAAATAAAGCAGCAGTGAAATTAGGGAAAGACGCCACCAACTCTTTAAAGATAAGCAGGATTAAAAAAAAAAGTACATTTAGGTTATGCAAAGAAATACTGAGGATGAGTGCAGTTATTAGATCAAAGAATCTGCTGTATTAAAGAGAAAGCCGTGATGTTCCCGCGTTGTAAGAGATCAGGTAAAAATCCAGTAAATTTTTCTCCTGATATCATGGCACACGTAAACCTGACACCCTACACCTACTGAGGACTAAAGCTTTGCACTACAGAGAGCAGAGAATATTGCTCACAGCCTTTGGTCCTGTTGTCAAGGCACTCTGAACACTGCTGGAGTGGAGTGCCTACAGAGCAGACTATAACATCCTCCATCACTACAAGTTGGAAGCATTTGTTTAGAATTATTTATGGGAAACACAAAAGGAGTAAAATGTTATTTTTCCTTCTCTTTAGGTTAAGGTACACTCCCTGCTGATCAGATGAAGTCCTTTCAATATCACAGATGCAAGAACTTATTTCTTATCATGAACATCAGGAGCAATAATGTGGCCATCACCTTTCCAAAAAAAATGTGTGCTCAGTGATACACCAAACAGGTGTTTTCAATGGATGGTATGTCCATTGGAGAAAACAGCATAAAAAAGACCCTATCAGCTGGAGCCTTTGGATACTCAAGGATAACAGACAGAGCCTGCTGGTGTGAACACACATCAGGAGATCAGACAGAATCAAATTTATGAAGGAAGGACACAGTTTCTACATTTTCCACTTATTTTAAGGAGTGCCGTGCTCCAAAGCTGCAGAGCTGTTCTTTAGTAAAGCTGCTCTGCTAAAATGCTAAACAAAATCTGTTTCTTTGAAGCCAGCAGGAGTCCTTGAAGATCATTTCAGATGCAGTGTGAGTCGTGCAAGGAATGATCTAGGGCCTTGATCACAACACATAGGGAGGGATTGAATTACTCTTCTTACATATAAATATAAGTAAGCTGTGTAGGACATAAGAATTTTCATACAGCCCAGATATTGAGGGTGAAGTGGACAAGTGGGCAAGTTTTGATATTAACAGCAAGTCCAGGAAAGGCTGAGTCCTAGGAGGAAGGTCTGATTCTTTAATTAGAGCAGAAGTGAATTAGAATTCCTTGGCTGCGGAAAAGACAGTTCTTGTGATGGGATTTGGAAATAGTCAGGAGTAATTATCAAGCGGTTGGCTCCAACAAGGAACTGTAGAGGAAAAGGCAAAGTTTCTATTTTCAGTGTTCGTTTAACATAACCCTTTATTCTGTTTGCAGCCCACATGATGACGCAACATCCCTCCATTTATATTCCCAGATTTTGAATCATAAAAACATTAATTCACCTCTTAATTATTCATTTAGGAGTTTCTTTGTTGGGCTCTCAGGAGTACTATATTAGGCATTTCTTTTGTAAAATGCAGATTTTTAATGTAAGAGGAATGAAGACTTGGTCTCTTTTGTAAAACTACAGAGAATTTTAGTGAAAACCATATGAAAACAGACAAACCTTCAATTAAAAAAAAAAAAAGAGCTTCCAAAAACACAGACTGCTAGACTCATGTTCTCTGCATATCTCTTTTCAAATATGTATCTTGTCTTTTCAGATAAAAATGGAATAGGAGAAAGAGAAGCGTAATTTCAGAATACTGTAAAAATACGCAAGATTTAAAAAAAATTCTTTCATATCAGAAAGATTTTGTAAAAAACTAAGAGATTTACTGGCCTTGGAGGTACTTTTTTCACATTTCACAGTACAATCAAGAGATTCTGTGAAGCTTTTTGAGGATAAATTTTGTTGAAAAGAAAGTGCCTAAATAGATCTTATTGCCTTGTAGTCCTTACTCATAATAAAGAAAAATGACATTAAGGACAGTGTAATAGGCACTAAGAACCCTGCACCCTTTTATACCACAGTGTTAATGATGGTTTAGATTTGTCTGGAAGCATACTTTATAGCTCTTTATTTAATGACACCCTCACTCTTTTCAGTTTTATTACATTCAATGGATTTCCCAGTACAAGAAATACATGGGCCTGTTGGAGTGCATCCAGAGGAGGGCCATGAAAATGATCAGAAGGATGGAGCATCTTACATATGAAGACAGGCTGAGAGAGGTGGGGTTGTTAAGGCTCTGGAAAGATGTTATTGTGGCCTTTAGGAACTTACAAGAGGCTTCTAAGATGGATAGAAAGGGAGTTTTTTTATCAGGGCCTAGGTTGATATAGAGGGGTAATTTTAAACTGAAAGAGAGCAGGTTTAGACCAGATATTAGGAAGAAATTCTTTGCTGTGAGAGTATCGAGACACTGGAAGAGGTGACCAGAGAATCTGTGGATTCCCCATCCCTGGAAGTGTTTGAGGCCAGGTTGGATGGGGTTTTGAGCAATCTGTTCTAGTGGGAGTTGTCTCTGCCCATTACAGTGGGGTTAGAACTAGATGATCTTTTGGATCCTTTGAAATCAAAACCACTTTGTGAGTCTATCATTCTACAGTGATGGCAAAAACTACTCTTCACCCTCTTCTCAACTCCAAGAGTCCCAATGGTATCACACGGAACTAAAAGTGAAAAGAAATACTAAGAAAATTTGGATTTTTTTAAAACAGAAATACAGGGATTTATTTTAAACACAAACACAAAAATCAGACTACAGGCTTGAATTTTATTTTTTTTTTCTTGACAGTCTTCAGTGATTCCTTCAGTCATAGTGAATAAAAGGATAATTTGCCATCATAAGGTACTGATAAAAACAAAAGAAAACAACCAAAAAGCCCCCCAAAAAGCAACAAAACACCCCCCACCCCAGTAGTTCTCTCAATCCTCTATTTCCCTAAGCATCTAACCAATGATTTTATCTGAGCTGTTTCTGAACCTCAGTAAAAAAGTTTGGTAAATCTGGATGTGATTAATAATTCACTTATTTCTTAGAATAAACACATTAAAAAGTCTGGAACTCCCTTCTGAAGATCAAGGGATATCCAGTTACAAAACAAAATGTGAAAAGGGATCTCACTTGGAACATCAAGTAGCCTTTCAACTTGTCCATAAGGATACCTATACTGTAGCATCTTCCAGGTTTACCTCCTGGGTATATTTACACACACATTTATCATGCCATAGCAGAGGTGCAGCTTTATGGAAAACTCTGATGTGCATTAGAGATTTTATTAAGCATTAGATTATGCTTTTCACATATATAATGAGAATAGATCAAGATGAGAAGATCGAGCATCCCTGAAGTGACATTATACTGTGGCTCTATTTATAGAGGGTGCTTTCCCTTCCTGGAGAGAAATTTTACCGAGGACATTTGGTTGATGTTTCATGACAAAGGAAGCAGAAAATTACAGACCAGGCTGAAAGTGATACTTTATTCTCCAAGCAGACCTAGGTGAACAACTTGTGGTTTTATTCCTAATGAAACACAAAGAATTTTTCATGGCTCAGTATGTATTCTATTTCAAATTGGAAAGCAGACTTCTTCAGGAAAACTGTAGTTATTTGTTGCTATGTCATACACATGTGTAATAAGCCTGTATGTATGTAGAGCATTGAAAAATATACCCACAGAGATTATATCCACCTATACATAGATACATCTGCTACATTTAGTTCTTTTCAGGTTACAATAAAGATGCAAAAGCATGTGTGTGGGAAGGCCTTCTACTGACAGTGGCTGAAAAAAAGAGAAGTGAATAAAGTGGAAATGCTGTGCTTACCAGCTCCCACTGTTCAGGCCACAGAGGGTCACTGAACTGCAGTTCATTTCCTATTCCACTCTCTGACTCCAACACTTTGAAGACTGCTGTAGGGATGTAATCATTCTTCTCGTGCTTGAGTGAAAACCACACGGAAAGATCAGTCATTTGCCTGCCCTGTTATTCACCCTCTTCCTCTTTTCATTTTTTTTTTCTGCTGTTTTAATGTATTTGTAAAGATCACTATTTCTTTGAAATAGTTTTAAATTTAGGTCTGTTAGTTAAAAAATGATCTTATGATAACAGTTGATTACTTTCTGAATTTTATTTGTTTCACCCTTCACAATGCTAAGCTCTTCCAGTGGGATCTTTTTCATGCTTTTTGGGGTCTTTTGAGGTTCAATTTTCCAGAAATACCATTTTCTAAAAGCTCAGGTTTATCCTGAACAACATATATTATCCATTACAAATAACAAGTATCTTCAATGAGCAAAATTTAATAAATCCAAAGTTAAAAGCATAAGAACATAACAAGGGGAAATGAATGTCATGAAAACTTCATATATACTTTCTAATGTTTTCTTGTAATGGGATCATCTGACACCTTAAATATGATGACTTTAGTATGTGTGATATAATTAATGATCTTGGAAAACCAGTATTTTCACTTTCATGTTTCTTTTCTTCCAGTGTAAGACACTGGGATCGCAAAACACCTGGGTGATAGAGGCCTGGGGGAGGTTGTAAGACTGCACTCACACACTTACTATTGTGATATTGTGCCATGATGGCCCTCCTAATCCTGACACGGATCATCCCAAATGACTGCACCATCATGATGGGGTTAGGGAGCAGCCTGTCCTCTGCTGCTGCTGAATGAACCTTGCTGCATAATGCTGAGTAAGCTTTGTGTACATCACATGGTGAGATCCATTCTCTCTCTGTGGGACCATGATGTTACTGAGTAGCTGAGTGCACAGTCTGACTTTGAGAATGTTCTTTGTCACCATTACTTCATTCTCAGTTGCTCATTTCATCCTTTGGGAACTGAGCTGCTACAGTCCGTTCAAAACAGAATACAGACAAAACTTCATCACACAAAACAAAGAAATCTTGGGTAAAAGAGAGATGAGTTAATACCTATAAGAGCATGGGGTTGGGCTCTGCCCGTCCATCTGTGATTCTACCTTGGAGATATTTGATATTATGGTCAAACCCAAATCCTTGGTAGGTCAGGCCTTACAACTGAGAAATTTAGGCAACCCTATGATTTCCCCTGTAGCTCTGACATCTAGCTGCCTGATCTGTGAAAGGCAAAAGATGCAATAAAATACATAGAACAGGAAAATATGATGTCTTAACTACTGGAAAAAAGTCTTCAAGCATTAGCAAAATGGTGTCCATTTCTACTTATTGTGAATGCTTGTTCCTTGTGTTACTTTAATTCACTTAGCTGTATTAGGAAATCATCCCCCAAATCTATGAAACACCTGAAATGTTCATTCCTGTAACACAGCAACAGGCTCTTAAAACATTTTTAGTAGACTATTGTTCTTACAATTTTTACCACCCCTTGTCAAAATAAATCAAACTGTGATAATCTCCATAAGCACTTTAAAAGGATTAAAATTATGGGGAATCATTTTATATACCAAATTACTTTGTATATTTCTATTCTCTTGAATGAGAGGGGAAAATGAATTGGAAATCAAAAGAGGGAATTGCTCTTTTGATATCAGCATTTTCTTTTCTATGGGTATAATTAAATAGATCTTAGAAGAGTGAGATGCAGAAAGGAGAGGAAAGAAGTAAAAAAGGAGAAACGGACAAAGGGAGATGGTGATAAAAGCTATTCTATGGCCAGCATTAAAATATTTACACATCATCTTAAATCTCTGAGAGACACAGTACATGAGGTTTTCATCTCAGGATTGCTGTAGTCTGCAGAAGACCATTGATAAGTCTGAAGGACTACTTAGGTAACTTTCATGCCACTGTCGCTGACACTCCAGAAAAGCCAGTCTGGATAGTGAAAGAAAAAGAGGAGGACAGGACACCAGAGGAGTGTGTAGCTGAAGGAATCCTACCACAGTATGTTTGTTCTCTGCTTGTAGACTAGTTCCCTAGGGACAAATGACAGATCCCACAGAGCTGCTCTGAGCCGTTACTGGTCTTAGGTACAAAGACTTCCACCTGTGGTGGTCTTTGCTGCTAAGCTGTACTCAGCAAATATTAAGTAATGTCAGATCTAGTATGCTAGAACAAGGCCTTATGCCTTCAAGAAGTATAATTTTATAATATCAAGAGGAAAAAATAGGATGAAGATGCATAAAAAATATTCTATAGGTGATGGGAAAAGTCTCACAATTGCTACCACTTGTTCTCGTGAGGGTCTTCAACTTCCCAGGCCTCTGCTGGAAATGCAACACTGTAGAGAGGAAACACACCAGGAGGTTCCCGAAGTGTGTGGAAGAGAGCTATGTAATTGAGATGGTGAGGGAAGCAGCTAGGGAAGGCTCCCCATTGGATCTGCTGTTTGTGAACATTTATAGAAGATGTGGTGGTCAGAGGGCCTCTTGGGATCAGAGATCACAAAATGACAGAGTTTAAAATTTTTTGAGAAACAAGGGGGTTGGGGGGCATCAGAACTGCTACTTTGGACTTCCAGAGGGGCAGACTTTGACCTCTTTAGGACACTGGTTGAGGAAGCCCCTCGGGAGGCAGTCCTGAGAAGCAAAGGAGTCTAGGAAGGCTGGACATCCTTCAAGAAGGAAGTCTTAAAAAAATAGGAGCAGATTGACTGCATGTGCCAAAAGATGACCCAGCAGGAAGGCAGGCCAGCCTGGTTGAACGGAGAACTTTGGTTGGAACTCAGGAAACAAGATAGAATATAGGGACAAGGAGCAGAGTGAAGACTGTATAATTCAAGGTGAAATGGTCAGTGACCTGTTACACCACTTATACTCACACAAATCTGTGGGGCCCAGTAGGATCCACCAGGGTAGAGACGGAGCTGGTGGAAATGCCACTGAGGCACTTTCCATCATTTACCAGCAATCCTGGCTAAGCAGGGATGAAAGCTTCCAGTTGACTGGAAGAGGGCAAAAGTGATGCCCACCTTCAAGAAGGTTTAAAAGGAGAATCTGGGGCCTGTGCATTGGACCTCACTGCTGGGGAAGATCATCTTGAGTGCCACATATACATGGTGTATAAAGGACAGCCAGGGGATCAGGCCCAGCCAGCAAAAATGTGGCTTTATGAAACACAGATACTAGTGATCCAACTTGATCTCCTCCTATGACAAGGTGACATGTTTTTAGTGGATGAGGGAAAGGCTCTGCAGAGGGATCTGGACAAGCTAGATCGATGAACTACCACAAGTTGTACGAGACTCAAGAAGGCCATGTGTTGGACCCTTAACTTCAGTCACAACAACCCCAGGCAGTGCCACAGGCTTGGGACAGAGAGACTGGAAGCCTGCCTGTCGGAAAAGGACCTGAGAGTGCTAGTTTTCAGCCACTGAACATGAGCCAGCCCAGATGGACAAAAGCCACTGGAATCCTGGGTTGAAAATAGTGTGGCCAGCAGGATGAGGGTATGATTGTCCCTCTGCACTTGGCAATGGTGGTGCCACACCTCAAATCCTGGGCTCAGTTTTGTGACACTCACAACCCCAAACACAATGAGGTGCTACAGCATGTCCAGAGAAGGGCAACAGAGCTGGTGCAGGGTCTGGAGCACAGGTCCTGTGAGGAGAGGCTGAGGGAGCTGAGGCTGTTTATCCTGGAAAAAAGAAGTCCGAGGTGGGACTTTATTGCTCTCTACAACTACCTGAAAGGAGGTTGTAGACAGATAGGGTTTGATTTCTTGTTCTAAATGATAAGCAACAAGACGGAAGGAAATGGAGTCATTCTGTGCTTGAGGAGATTTAGATTGGGCATTAAGAATAATTTCTTGATGAAAAGGGTTGTCAGGCTTTGGAACAGCATGTCAAGGGAAGTGTTTGAGTCACCACCCCTGCAAAGTGTTCAAGAAATGTGAATGTGGCACTCTGAGACATGGTTTAGTGGTGGACTTGGTTGTTCTGTGTTAACTAAGTTGGACTGAATGATCTTAGAGGTCCTTTTCAGCCTAAGCATTTTTACAATTCTGTGTTTCCGTGCCCATGTATATGGGGTTTTATTTGGAATACTATCATTATCTTATCATAATCCTAACACTCATGTACCTTGGGTTACATGCTACACTTCATTGTGTATGTAAATAATGGTTTTGGACCAATATGAGAGGATGTCCAAAAAATATTAGCAGGACAATCTAAGTGGCTGGAAAGTAATGTACAGGCTCTATGTAGTGTAAGGCAGTTTGCCTTTTCTCTTCTGTTACTCCATTTCAGGAAGGGTTCCTATGATAATATCTGCTTCATTGGACATCCAAGATCAGGTGCAAAGAAATGCATCTCTATGACCTCTAAGTTTTTTAGAGCAAAATATGTGTTGAGGTGAGACAGAAGTTCTGGAGAGAAAAATATGAAACTCCCAGACTGTAGTGAATATGGAGATGCATCTTTCAATCTCCATGTATAATTGTATCTCCATGTATCTCAAGTCCTGAGAATTTCTGCTCTTTCACAGAAGTAAAACATTGCTAAACAACACATTTATTTTTCCCATACTTCTTCCTTCTTTCATTTTGATGTAAAAATTGAGATATAACAAGTATATCCAAGTTTGAAGAATCAAGAAATAAAATTTTCCTTTCCTTTTTAAATCTTCCTTCTGTCACACTATTAATTTTATGTAGCTGAAAGATATGTGTAGGAATGCAAAATGTCGCGGGAAACTTGGAAATAAAAAATCCAAGTTGAAAATAGTGAGGTGAGGCACCGTCGATGAAGGTTAAGACCACATTTAAGAAGCAATGAGATGTCATTTGCCCTTTTTATATCTGACAGGTGCCTATCTATTAAAAGAAAACATGGAAAGTGAGTGTAATCTGATATAAACAGTTTCAATTGTCCAGGAGCTTCAATATATATATTTTGAGATGACAAAAAGGATTTTGAGAGATATATGAAATGTAACTCACAATGAAAAAGGAAGTCTAGTAGCCCTACTTAGCTAATTTTCTCTACCTATAAATAAAAAGTACCTAAAGTAGGAGAGAAAATCAGGTATGAAGCTGAAAAGTTGAACTGCAAAACAATTTGAAAAAGTTAAAGATGAAGATCCAGGGGAAATCTGAAGTCTGCCCAAAGAACCTGAAGATAAGGGGGGTTTATAACTGGTGAAATCCCTTATGTATTTTCCACAGGAGATATCAAGTAACGAGAGCTAATCTGACAGGAGGTGAATGATACAGTGCATTTCCTAGGGACTCAAAAGAAGGCTCATTTATAATGTTTGAATAGAAGGCAGCTCTCACTGAAGAAAAATGGTACTGAAAAATTGAACTCTTCTAGCAAAATGTTCTGTCAGGTAGACTGAGATTAGGATTATGGTATGGCAGGGACATTTTCCAGTTTAGGTAATAACTGATATTGTCTTTAAATCAGAATGGGAGCAGACACT
Source organism: Motacilla alba alba (assembly GCF_015832195.1). Taxonomy (NCBI): domain Eukaryota; kingdom Metazoa; phylum Chordata; class Aves; order Passeriformes; family Motacillidae; genus Motacilla; species Motacilla alba. The sequence goes on along the minus strand of NC_052016.1, from coordinate 95,850,383 downwards.
CTCTGGAGGAGAGTCCACATACACACAAGCATATACTCAAAAATTACCTCAGGATTCCAGGAAGCAGACTTCCTCTTTCACGCATTTTGGGTTTTTTATCAATTTATCTGGTTTCCTTACCAGAAGGAAAAGGTGAATTGTGTGGTTAAGTCCTGGCACACATCTGTTTGATGATCTGTCTGATCCATTTCCATACTACACTTTGTCAGGCATCTTTTCCTAGTGTTTCTGGGAAATATCGACAGCATTTTGCCCCTTCTCTTGTAAAGTTTTTTAAACACTGAAATTAAGAAATTTCCTCATAACAGGTTAAATTCTGTCAAAGACTTTTTTTCATCAAAAGCATTGAATTCACTTTTTCTGTGGTTATACCCTTTTATGCTGGCTAACCAAACTGTTCTGGTATTTCTATTTAAAAAAATGGATAACTGCAGAAACAGAATGTATTAAGTGGATGTAAAAAGATAGTCACTGAGTGAATTTTACTCCTGTGAGAGAAACTTGTACAATAGAACTAGAAAAAACCTGCAGAAAAAAAAAGAAAAAAGAAAAAGAAATAAATAGAGACAAAGAAACAAAAAAGTGAACGTAGGTCCACATATGTACTGCCACATAGAATGACTTTGAAAACTCCCACTCTCATGTCTCATTAAATATTTAATAAGCTGTATAAAGAGCTAAAATCCCTTTAATACATATGTCTGAATGAGGTAGAAAAAGATTTTCTTAAAACTATGGGCCCTCTTTCTAAGTAATTTTACCAACAAAACCTTTAAGGAATAGAAAGAAAAGAGCAGGGAGTAAAGAAGGGTGTTGAGACCCAAAATGTATTAACCAAATGGAGCAAGCTAAAATTGCTGAGAAAATTAAAGATACAAACAAAATCCAGTGAAATTTCAAAGTAAATTAGTAGTTTGAACATTGCTATTCTCCCACCTGTGCATAAGGATAAACCTGAGGATTCCCAGATTTGCTGAAAGAACAAAGATATCCTGACTCCAAAGAGAAACCCATTAAGATAGTAAACTCCAAGTTCAGATGTATTCAGTAATACTATTTCTTTTCATGATTCTCGAAAATCCCAGGATGATAAAATGTTATTTTCATTTTTGGAAAGGCTCATTTCAGGAGTTTGGTTTTGTTTTTTTTTTTATTTTTTTTTATTTCCTTTCTTCTTCCTGCTAAGAAGCACACTATGGATGGGAAGATAATTAGAAACACAAAGGGACAGAGAAAGAAAAACAAAGTGCTAGGTGACATTTTATTTCTTTCTTAGCTGAAGGACTTGTTCTTGTTTTACTGGAGCTCATATTTTAGGAAAGTGAAAAAAGCAATTCAGGGCAACTTACATGAACTTTTTTCAATACAAAACAAAATCTATTTAGAGAAATCTTTCTATAGACTATAGGAAGCAAACAAATACTATGGGAACAGACTATATATGATTTAAGAATCATATCTGAGCCAAAGTGAGACATGAAGAGAGAGAAGAAAAGAAAAGCATTCTAAATGAAATGGTTTAAATATGTAGATGATCCAGGGTGATACTACACTGACTTTGTTTTCTTGTTTAATGAGCAAAGTTGTGTCAAGTAGAACTTACACCCAACATACTTAATTAAAATACTTGCAAACATGTGCATGCACACATTTACACACATGCATGCACACACACTCACAGAGGAAAAATAAGCAAGGAAATTCTTTCCGATAGGCAGTTTCAAAAATACAACTGTTCTCCTGTGCTAGAAGCTATTGCCAGCCAAATAAAATATCAGTGTTCCACTAGGAAATGGTTAGTCAAACAGAAAGTGCAATGAATCTGCAGCTGATGAATATAAGGATTTCTCCATTAAATCCCCTGTGTCAGAAATTATTATAGAGGCTTTCTGTAGTTTAGGACATTCCCAAGACTGGTTACTCAGTGTTATGTAAATGACAAATGGTTAGGGAAAAAAAACTTGGAACAGATGAATAAGGCATTTGGTTCGTAGGAAAAGGGATCAATATAGTTTTGACTAGAGGCTTGAAGTAACTTCTTGTGTTAAAAATAGCAACACTACAGTTCCCTTCCTGTGGCTATCATTATATCAATTTACAGACATTAAAATATGTTTCAGTAAGTGTAAAGAGTTAAAAGTGGACTAAATGTCACAGATATTTTGCTTTTTAGACAGTATTATTTAGTACATTTAGTACTTTTATTTCAATCATTTTTGTTCTTCTGGTATGAATGATTGCAGAAAAAAAGGATGCATATTAATACTGTTTCAGCAGCTTGATAGTGTTTGGTGGGAGACATCTTTAGAGCTTTTTGTGTTATCCTTTAAAGAGGCTACCAAAGGCTGAATTTACAGGCCCTACACAGATGTGTGTAGGGAAGGTTGAAAGAAGGTTTTTCCGTTCACCACCCACACCCCATGCAAGAACCAAATGTAAGCAGTTTCCAAAGAGCTGATGAGAACCAAAAGGAGTGCAGATCACCAGGGAGTGGTGTGTGAAATGCAGACCCATTGCGTGCTGGATCTGTAAAGGGAAGGAGAGATATTTTTGACATAAAGCAGTCAACTGCAGTGTCTCATAACCAGGGGAAATGGAGTGGTGAATGTAGCTTAATATTCATAGAGCAAGGGAAAAGATCTGTGTACAGTAACTCCTGTCTTGGCTCACAGATCTCAAATGCCTGATCTGACCTGTGGCTCCCTGTATTTAAATGAATACTGACAAAGTCACTGCATAACCAAATAAACAAAGAATAAAAATATAATAAGAATTTCAAAATTTGACCCTGGAACACGCAATTCTCTAAGTTATATTTTCTGTTTATGGATGTATAAATAGCCCATTCACCACTGCAACATCCACATTTTTGCTTTCAGATGTCTTTCACCAGGCTCTTTTCTCAACAACATGCAGGCTACTTTTAACCCCTGTCTTTCTAACCTATTTAGAGCCACTTTCTTGGCCTCCAATACAATAAATCCATTTGTATAATATGCCTTTAATACAAGAGGGCTAGGGCACCACATTGTTTTCAAAATATGGTTTCACTGGCTCCTTACATTGCGCTAGGATATTTCCTCTGACTTGGGTTCAATACCTCCATTTATACATGCCTCATTTTTGTTTGCTTTTCTTGCTTTATTCTTTTTTTTCTTTTTTTCATGCTCAACTGCTGTTAAGCACCAGGCCAACTACTTTTGAGTTTTATTCACCACTCAGTTCCTCCCTCCCACTTCCCCTACTCCCATCCTGAACTACTGAGTGTATAGTCATGAACAGACTGTGTTTTTTGGGTTCGGCCTAATTCACACACTATTTTATTCTTCTGACTGCAAACTTGCTGTGGTATGGATCAGATTATCACCAGAGCTGAGTAAACCAATTTGGATTAAATTAACAGAACCATTCCTTGCCTCACACAGATCTTTGTTTGAAGTTTGAAAATGTCAGCTTAATTTTTATTCACCTGCTGCTCACTTCCTGGTTTTGGTCAGGACTGGAATGCTGCAATATTAGGAGAAATTATGCTCCTTTGATATTTTCAGAAGAAATGGAAAGAGGAAATTGGAGATGAAGGATGGTCTTATGGTTAAAGAAACTGAACAAGTACTCTTGAGATAAAGGTTTAATACCAGTTTGTGCCACAGGCTAACTTTATGATTCCAGTCAACTGTCAGAAACTGAGAAATTGCACTACTGGATCAGATCAGTGGTCCATCTAGTCTTTTATCACCTCTCCTTGTCTCCTTGTTTCAGCTTTACAGAAAGATGCAGGTCTCTGAAAAAGGCAGATATAATATGCCTACAAGGGAAGTTCGTCCCAACACCTTATATTCTGGGGTATTCTACCCCCTTCTACAATTCTTAGCCGTTACTAAATCCCAATATTTTGCTTATTTTCTAGGCTGCTGCTGAGCGCAGTGTAGAGATCTTCATTGAACTGTCAAGTCTTTTTTCTGAGTTGTTACAGCTGTTTTCTCTTGTTCTGCCCCTGTGATCAATGGGGGCTTTCTTGACACTGTCATCTTGTCTGGTCAATGCCCAGAACTAGAGGCCTTATAATTTCCCAGAACTCAGCAACTGCATGACTCAGAGCATGTGGTTATAATTGTGGCACAGTCCTTTTTCTTTCTCTGCTAGTTACAGTGCTTGAGCATGAATGATGTGTTCAAATGCTGCCTGGGATTTGAAAGGACCACTCCAACACCATTCTTTTCTTCAAACAATAGGTACTTCTATGATTGAGGTATCGTTCCCCGGCCTTTTAGACCATGGCCACTATTATCCAGGTTGTTATAACTGAAAGGTTATTATAGCTCTCTAACAACTCCTGGAAAAGTGTCTGGCTGCTGCAAAATATAGCTGTTAGAGTTCTCATACTCCTATGAGAAGGGTTTTCTCCTTCATCTTGTTCCTAAAACCTCTGTTGATAAGCAAAGGAAGACCCCGTATGGGGAACAAGGAGTGCATACCTCATTGCTTGGGGGTAAAATATCACACATCAGAAAGAAATCTCTGCTCATTTCACAATGCTCTGAAGAGTTCTGTTCCACATCATCAATGATTTGCTGCCCTGTGACAACCTGATCTGTGGTAGAGGATCACTGCCATGAGTGTAACTAAAATGATTCAACCCTTTGGTTATTCTCACTGCTTTCTCTGTGGTCCACTATTTGGACCACATTTCAATGTTACTTCTCTTGCTGAATATTTCCCTGTGCAAACATTATCAGTGTTTGAAGGAATCAGAGGTTATTAATTGTCTCAAAATGAAAAAAGAAAGAGATAGTCTAGTTTTGCTTCTATATCAGGTTCTCTTCCATCACTTTTAACTTTTCCTTGTACTGGAAATGATGTCCTGGGACCTTGGTCATGGTCTACCATTGGTATTTCCTTGATTCATAAAGGATGTAGGGATGGAAGAAACAGCTGTAGAAACAGCTATTCTTCTGTCCCAGGGCAAGGATAGGAAAAAGGCTTGATAATATAAAGAGATGAGGCAGAGCTACACAGATTATACTAGACTTTTACTGCTGCATGCCTGTTATCTTAGGTTACCTTTAAACTGCTCAAATCAAGCTCATGTCTGCTACTGAATTACAAGACTCCCTTTCCATATACTGTGTGGAAAGGCACTGGGCTTAAAGATGAAATTTTGCTGAGAAGTGAAAACAGATCGAGAAACTCAGATCAGCTTTCAACTCAGTAACAGAATCCAAAGGGATCTTATGCCAAGATGAAGAAGCCAAAAACTTATTTTGCCTGCCCTGGGTGCTAATGGCACAGTACCAGGAAGTCACAACTAGCCTCATCCTGGCTGTAGAGTGCTTGAAGGGGAGAACTGAAGCCCTCTGTCATACTTTTCTCTGGGTGGGACCCACAAGTAGATGCAGTCCAGTTTCCCAGAGCTCAGCCATTCTGTGACTCACCACATACTGCTGTAATTGTGGCTGTCAAGCCTGTCAGTCTCTTTCTACACAGTTCCGGAGGCCAGCTTATCTGCCCAAACAGTGTATGAAAGAAACATAGAAGAGACTCTTTTTGTCTTAGAAAAGCACATCAGGCACAGATAGAATCTAAGCACAAATGGTTGCTGTTGGAACCCAGGACATCCCTCTGGGTGCCCTGGATGGCCCAAGCCACTGGCAGGGGGATCTGAGACCCTGGCATGCAGCCAAAGACACGTGGGGTTTTGATCTTAGCCCATGGAGCAATTTACGAACTCTGTATGAAGAATTACAAGCCACAAAAAAGTTTAAGTAGCATAGTGGAGATAATCACAAAGTGAAGGAAAGAGTTTCTGAGTGCTCTACAAGGAGGTTTTAAGCCTTGTACACAGGAGTTTAAATTTTGTACGTTGGGGTTTGAAGTTCTAAGATGGAGGGATTTGGGCGTGCCTTGTCCTCCTTCTTTCTTCTTCCTAGCCTCCATGATTTGAGTAATGTTAGCACTTTTAAATTGGTTTAGAATAAAAGCTAACTGTCTAACATAAGTAATAGCTATTAGAACAGAATTGTAAATATAGTACACGTATACACATCTTTTTTAGTATAAAAGATAACACCAGCCTCAGGGGTGGGCAAAGACAGAGAAAGAGTGTGCAGAGTGTGCGGAGTGTGCCTCTGGCTGACCTACTGAGCAGACCACAGCAGCCCAGAAAAAAATCTTAAAATAACATACAATAAACAACCTTAAAACCAGATGACTGAAAACTATTGAGTCTTTCTTTGAACGCATGAGTTAGAGCAAAAACTTTTCCACATTTCGGAGTCACCCTGACCAGGGGGAGACTCCGACAGGTTGCCGTTAGTAATATTTTGATACTGCAGCCATGTTGTGATTGTAAGGAGGCATGAGAAGTAACATGCTTGCATTAGTAAAGGTGATGAATCAGGTGCCATTTGGGATCATTTGCAAGAGCCCCAAATGGCGCAGAACAGATGATGAGGCTTGTATCAGCACACAATGAATGACAGAGAAACCACAGGGTGGCTTGCAGTACTGTCAGGGGTTTCTCAAGACTACTGGCAAACACTAAAGGTTAGAAGGTCTTAAGAATCAATTTCACTTTCTCCAGTGCATGCAGAAATTAGTTTTCCTCATATATTCTATAGTTTAGAAACTTGGTATGAAACTCACACTGAACCTAGTCTCTGTCTTCACCACTTAGTAGGTTTCCTTCTCATTAATTATTTGTACTATTACACCTTTACCTTTGCATTTTTTTCAGATTCCTAGGGATCTTTTTTTCCCCATCCATATCTCTGCAGCAGGTGCAGCATAAACTGCTGCAGGAACTCCTTGTTACATTCCGGGGACCCTTCATTCATCTCATCTTTCAGGCAGGAGGACAGATGATCATAACTCTCCTTTCTTGCTTGTGGAAGAGAATAGAGAACTGCATCCTGAGATTATTTGACATTAATTTAATTCTTTTCCTGGCCTCAATTTGTTTCTTCCCTCCTTTGAGAATAATATCAGTTCCCTAAAAGAAAGGGGATGGGGGAAACCTGTTTTTTTTGAGGGCCACCACTTTGAATGTTTTGGAGTTGGAGCAGGAGGAAGAATAAGTCTGATGGACAGGGAAACAGAGGAATTTTGAGGATGTAAGGGCTTTTTAAATCATCAGCAGCATAATTTGAACAGTCCTCACCCAGGAAAGAAGCAAGTCACTTAGAAAAGTGAGGCAAGGAGACTGATAGCTAGGTAACTTCGGGCAGTTCTAGAGCAAAATGAGTGTATAATCCAAGAGCAAAGTCCCATGCGCATTCTCTCTATTCCTTTTAAAAACCAAAAATAATCCAGTGTGAAGGCAGATAGCTAATCAGTACCACTGCCCATCAAATATCTCCAAAAACAGTAAACACCAGCTGTAGCTCAGTTAAAACTGACAGCTCATGAAGGACAAACTTTAGCTCAGAGCTGTATTTCTAGTGAGGGCCCTTTAAATTATTTTAAAGTAATTTTAATTGCAGAAATCAAAATGTTAAGTAACACAGAGAATAGCAGGAAAGAAATGAATACATTACAGGGAATAATCTAGTATTCTTTACTATTGAACTCCATAGTTCAAAGATAGGTAATCCTTTCACAGCTATGAAACCATTCTGTATGCATAAAAGACCTTTAAAAAGGGGCCCAAAGTAAAATTTTGGATGCAGTTTAAAGAACCCATGAGACTAGGGAAGGCCCCAGGTACCACAAAGGCTTTTCTTTTTCTTGTACTCTCTTCTTCCATGAATAAATGAAAGAATGAACATTTCTTTTCATTCTTTTCTCTGTCACAGAAGCTTAGGTCTTATACCCTAACCTTCCCAGCTGCCACCTTGTACACTATACAAGTGTTGTCTTCTCTTATTCGTCTGTCTGAAATCATAAAGTGAGGCCATGTTTTCCTTGTGCCTAGAAATATGGTTTATGGTCCCATTGTGCTCTACCTACTCTTCTCCTTTTTCTCATATGGCTTTCCTGACACTAGCAAACCCTTCGATCAAAAAGCCAACCAGATGGGTAGCTAACTATATACTGGGGAAGAATGTGAAGGTTCTGAAATTTCACATGTCAGAATGAGTTAAAAGAACTATCAGATCCTTCTGCCTTGCATCAGAATACAGAAGCAGATGCTGAAATGTTAGTAATTGAACAGCTTTTTAAAAGACGGGAAAAAATCAGTGGAATGAGTTAATTAGATAATGAAGGGGATAGATTTAGTAATTAATTCAGGTTACATAAAGCATTTGAGAATACTGTGTAGGAAACTCATTGAGAAAGGTCCATGAGGGGCTTGAATGTTCTCCCCCTCCTTCTCCTGACATTTCTGCCTCTTTAATGTGAAATCATTTCTGAAAAATGCTCCCAAAATTTTTGATAGAACTCAATATGTAGTCATCAGTGAGTACAGAATTTTTTCCTGCTTCTGAACAAATGTTTAAACCATTTGCTTTGGCAAGAAGGGTGAAAGATCTTGTATTAGATACGTGCAGATTAAGCTTCTTCATAAGAATTCTGCCATGGGAATACACCTGGGGATCAGTGCCAGAAAAGAGGACGTATTTCTGTTACAGATGAAAGGGGTGCATAAATCTTACGTGCACACATGCTAGCCAAGATGGAGTGTTTTTTATCTCACATAATACTAATTACTTTTAGCTGAACTTCTGTCATATGTATCCATTTTATCTTTCATAGGATGACCTAAATTGTTAACAAGCAGGATCCAAACTTTTAATGGAATAGAATTGGATCTGCAAAAAGATGGTGGAGTCTGAATACTTATCAGCTGATGTCACCATGCAAACAAACTTTCCAGAAAGTGATACCAAATGGTCTCTGGAGATACAATCTTAGCAGGGCCATAACTGCATATGACACCTACACTGCTTAATGGAATTGCTGATATTGGAAAAGACCTCTAAGATCATTCAGTCCAACTTAGTTAACACAGAACAACCAAGTCCACCACTAAACCATGTCTCAGAGTGCCACATTCACATTTCTTGAACACTTTCCAGGGGTGGTGACTCAAACACTTCCCTTGACATGCTGTTCCAAAGCCTGACAACCCTTTTCATCAAGAAATTATTCTTAATGCCCAATCTAAATCTCCTCAAGCACAGAATGACTCCATTTCCTTCCGTCTTGTTGCTTATCATTTAGAATAAGAAATCAAACCCTATCTGTCTACAACCTCCTTTCAGGTAGTTGTAGAGAGCAATAAAGTCCCACCTCGGACTTCTTTTTTCCAGGATAAACAGCCTCAGCTCCCTCAACCTCTCCTCACAGGACTTGTGCTCCAGACCCTGCACCAGCTCTGTTGCCCTTCTCTGGACATGCTGTAGCACCTCATTGTGTTTGGGGTTGTGAGTGTCACAAAACTGAGCCCAGGATTTGAGGTGTGGCACCACCATTGCCAAGTGCAGAGGGACAATCATACCCTCATCCTTCTGGCCACACTATTTTCAACCCAGGATTCCAGTGGCTTTTGTCCATCTGGGCTGGCTCATGTTCAGTGGCTGAAAACTAGCACTCTCAGGTCCTTTTCCGACAGGCAGGCTTCCAGTCTCTCTGTCCCAAGCCTGTGGCACTGCCTGGGGTTGTTGTGACTGAAGTTAAGGGTCCAACACATGGCCTTCTTGAGTCTCGTACAACTTGTGGTAGTTCATCGATCTAGCTTGTCCAGATCCCTCTGCAGAGCCTTCCTGCCCTCTAGTAGATCAACACGCCTGCCCAGCTTGAAGTGATCTGCAAACTGACTGAGGGTGCACTCAATTCCCTCACCCAGATCATTGCTAAAGGTGTTAAACAGGACTGGCCTCAAAACTGAGCCCTATGGTACACCACTAGTGACCAGCTGCCATCTGATCCAATGGGGAACCTTCCCTCACCATCTGTGTCACATAGCTCCCTTCCACACACTTGAGGAACCTCATGGAATGCTTCCTCTCTACTGTGTTTCATTTCCAGCAGATATCTGGGAAGTTGAAGTCCTTCATGACAAGAATTAGCAATCATGAGACCTTCTTTTAGAATATTTTTTCTTTCTCTTCAGTCTTCTTGGGCAGTCTATAATAGACTTCCTCCACGATATCTGTTGTGTTTGCCGTTCCTTTGATTCTTACCCCCAAACACTCAATCCTGTCATCACCATCATCCACCTCTAAACAGTCATAACACTCTTTAACACACAGGACTACCCCACAACCTCTCATTCCTTGCTTGTCCCTTCTGATCAGTTTACAGTCATCCATTTCAGCACTCCAGTTGTGCAACTCTTCCACTATATCTCTGTTAAGGTAACTGTGTAATGGTTTTCCTGCTGTGCAATGGCTTCCAGCTCCTTGTGTTTGTGTGCTGTTCTCTGTGAATTGGTGTAGATGCGCTTCACTTGCGTTATCAATCCTGCTGCCTTTTTGGTGGGAGAAGTTCCTATTCCTGCACAACCATTATCAGGTTCTTCTGTGGTTTTGAACACTTTATGAAACCTTGCATCCTTACTGCTGCATTAAGAAGCCTTGTGTCTTGCCTCTGGAAGCCTATACTGCTCTAGAAGAGCAGAACTGAAAGTTCAGATATCCAGAGATTACATGGAATAATGAAGGGACTTTGTGGGAGAAGCCTGCCACATTATCTTCAAACAGTAGAGTCTAAATGCACAAAAATTTTATACAGCATTTAAGTATTTTAGAGCAATTTTGGGTATTCATATAGGTACAGTCCCCTGAAGTTTCCAGGTGTCATTTTTTTCATTAGGTCAGTTCTGGAGAATGTTAGTGACTGAATGTCTCCTGTCGTAACAGCACTGAGAATCCTGGTAAGCACCTCATTCTAGGGTTTGATTAGGCTTGAGCTTTTATATCTGCTTAAATGGGATGCTTAGTCATGTCAAAACAGGAACATTGAAATAGAAGCTGCACAGAACCAGCAAGAGAATTCAGAGGGGCTAGGTGGCTCTGTACATCACAGGAAAGGATGCCCAGCCAGAGCACTTGATGCTTATTTAGTTTTTTCCTCTTCTGACCTTGTGGCTATCAGGGGATCCCCTCCTTAGGAACTTATAAATATCATGCAATAATTAACTTTGCCAGAATCCCAGAATCATATAGTTGTAGAATCATTAAGTTTGGAAAAGATTACTGAGGCCAACCATTATCTAAATCTCTTCTGTCACAGCTGTTTTAAAGATATTTAAGTATTCCCTGGATCAAAAAGAAAGAGGCTGATGCTATAACACAGTAGATAGAGCAGTCATGTCCTTGGACACTCAATGCATTGTTTCCCCTCATGTGAGTGGCTTAATCATCAGACAAGAGAATTCAGATTCTTCTTATTCTACAATTTGGTTATTCCAAATGCCCAGAGTCCTGTGTTGGAGCTTTAGTCACTACCCTCAGAAAAATGAGGCAGGAATGGCACCACCATCAAAACATTAGGTAAAAAAATCCCATTAACTGTTGTCATGGTTCCAGATTACGTTGCCTTAATAGATGTGTGCGTTGCCCTGTAAAAGAGACACTAATCTTGTATTCCATAAAACAGGATAGGCAGATTTTTAGAATGCCTCTCTCTTCTACTGACCAGCACAGGCTATTCCCTGATTAGCACATCTGCTTTGCAGATCCCATATGTAGAAACCTTCTTCCTTTTACAAAAGTTAAATGGTATATTTACTGTTACTTTGGGATCATATTAAATTAATTTGCAGAATATATTTCAAAAATGAGGGAGAAATATTTGAAAACAGCTGATAATAATATATTTCATTACACAGGACCCTCCACACTAGTATGTGTTAAAAAGGTGACTACTGGCTATGGAGTGAGATGTAGAAGTGCATTTAATGCATATACATTAAATCCTCTAGTAACAGGGATATACCGGTTCATGTAATTGAAACAAGCAAACAAAATGTGACACCAGAACATCTGAACTAATTTTTTGCCTTTGTACAAGTAGGAGCCCTTTGCAGTTGTCAGCCACCACAAAGTATTGGTGAAGGTTACCTCCACCTAATGTGTGCATCGTAAAGTTAAATATTCTATTTGTGCAGAAACAACTGGTTAAGAAACAAATTATATCTTGTATGATAAATCAGTTCTTCAAAATCACATTCTTTTGTATGAATCTCAAAGCAGAAGCTTTAAAATTCAGATACCACACAGATGCCAAGAAACCAAAGAAAGCCATTCTTCATAGGACTTCACTGTGATAATGACCAAAACAGTGGCAGCAAAACTATTACAGATGAGCTGAACTGAATGTTATATGAGTTAAATATCTGAAGTACAATTCATCAACAGTGCATAAATAAGTAAGAATAGACAAAGAGTAAAGTAAAAAATACATACATTGTTCTAGCAAAGCATTTAGTAACTTTCCATAACCCATTTCATTTTTCCACTGATTTTTTTGAGCCAAATATTCAAGACTTAGTTGAAACTGAAGATAATGTTAACACTTTGTCAAGCATTTGAATCACTTCCAGTATATTGTAGTATAATCCGCTGTCCACAAACATCCCCTTCATTATTGCCTAATTACATGCAAATTTCATAAAATGAATGAGTTTTAAGTACTTGTCAATCTGTCATCCTAGGAACCACTGAAACATTTTGACTGCTAGATAAATAATCAGCAATAATCACACTATGCAAATTTGATATTTTCTGTACAATTATCTGAAACCATAAATAACTGGACACAAAGACATTTGGCATTCTCTCAGAAAGACTTGACCTACAGGCTTTTTTATTCCAAACAAACATGCCAGCAGAATTTTTAAATTTCTGCCTAGCTAAATGTGACCAGTAGAAAAAATTATAAACATTTAGTGTATTAATATTTTATTACAACCTGGGAAATGTTTCTTTCTTTTGCTTTATTAGGGAAAAAAAAGATTAACAGCGTGGTTTTTTCTCAATTATTCTTACTTCCACAATTTTATTTCTGTAGTTATTTGCTTTTCATCTGCAATTATCAAAACATGTTTTGGTTTTTGCTTAATATTTTTCAAGTAAAAAGCAAATGAAGTGTTATGTATTGTTGACTTTTAATATTCCTCCCCTCTGTACTTGTTGTAGATCTTCTATAGTGTTTCCTACAATGATTCATTTTGACATTTCTAATGCACTGCAGGCACTTCAACAGAACCAGTACCAGGAGGCTAATTATCAGGATTACAGACAAGTTCAGAAATACATAAACAGTGAATGCAGGTGGAATTGTGGAGTCCAAAACTACTTTTGTTTCCTGTGTATTCTGGGGGTTTCCTATGTATGCCTGTGTGCATATATGTACATACGCAGCTGGTTGTGTGTATTTTATGAGTGCGTTTTAAACCCTTAAATATTGGCTCAGAATCTGATGTTTTTCCATAAACAGTAATGTAGCTCTCAAAAACACAAACAAATAAGAAAGAGTTTTTTTATTTTACCTGCTTCAAGTTTATTCTGAGATAAATATTTCCACTAATGTTTATCACTGAAACAGCACAAAGGGTAGATCATAGGAAAATATTAATTTATAAATGAATGCATATTAATTAAAGTTGCATCATTTTGTGAAAGAATTCTTATTTCTGACCTATTTGTCACTGAAGCGCAGGACTCTGCACAATGATAGCATAAAATTTATGACATAGGGCTTAATGTCATCCTTTTGTTCTTTAAACTTTCCACTGCTAAGACACTTGTTTATACAGAATTATTTATTGGATGAATTTCAGCAATTTTGAGATCTCAAACTATCTTTGAATAAGGGCTAGTTTCACTAACATGCATACGGAAAATAAAAATAATCAAATATCAAAGATTTATACTAAATAGCAGATATTTGTCAAAACCACTCTTGAAATTAAACAACTAACATGACTACAGGAATTTTTGAAATTTTAAAAATTAGAATGTAAAGCACAAAACACTGTTTCTGATGGGTGAACATTTATGCTATGCTACTTGCCAGCTGCACAGCAAAAATTATCAAGACTTCAAGTTATTGATCTATTAAAGAAATCATGGTTTACTGCAGAAATACGAGAACTATTTAAAATAATGAACAAGTGTGGGGATGTCACAGTTTGCTCATGAATCATTCATGAACTGCAAAAAATATACTGAAAATCATCAGGTGTATGGTGCTTTTTGAACTATTTACTTAGCTACAGAGAAGCATGCCAAAGTGTTAATAGATCAATGGTTTATTTTTAAATATCTGCTTATATATTTTAAGAGGGCCTTTTTACATATTTGCTTACCACAGGTAAGAAATTAACAGAAAAATTACCTGAATACAAGAATTAGCATCCCACTTTTTATGAGCAGATTACCTTTCAAGAGGTGTCTAGGTAATGATAATCTTTAGATAATGATAATCTTTATTTATACTTCCAAACTTTGTATACTTTATTTATACACCAAACTTTGACAAATATGTAATGGTAATGTAACTTTCTGTGTACAGTTTCAAAATCACATCTCTGAAACCCTTTTTCTTATCAGAGATCTTAATGGAATTATTTTCTATCATCTTAGCTATTTGGTATTCAAACATTTGAATTCAGCAGAGGCACACTGAAACGTGCAGTTGTAAATTGTTTCAAGACTTGCAGAACCAAAAACAAGCCCAGCCAATAAATGTGTACCTGCTGGATAAGAAAATATGAAATGTGTGTAAGGCTGTACTTTCCCAAAACTTTATGACATAAGCAGGAACCAAAATCGTATTTGCATTGTGACTACTTAAAGACTGTACAAACCAGAGTGGTCCATGCAGCATCCTTCAAATTGCGATTGGTCTGGATTCTCTAATGGCAAAATACATTAGGATTCTGGATCCAAAATATTTTTGTGAATAAAGTCTCTTGTGCCTATTATACATTACTTTTCTTCATTTCTGTGTATCTACTTTACATATTCTGTATGCTTAAAATAAAAAATGATTATTTCTAAAGTAGGTTATAGAGTGCTGGAACTATTGTCATCAGCTGAGTAGAAGAATGGCATCATGTAAAGACAGGGGAAAATGCACACATATAAAGATGAGTAAGCCACAAAAAGACAGATGAATTAATTAATTATTTTCAACAGTACAAACATAACAGGAAAGGGTTTTCTCTTTTAAACATTCTTTCACTGAAAAGGATGTGCTCTTTTTTGATGAGGTTAGAGGTTTGTTTCAGAAGGAAAGAAACATTAACAATGGCTACTTATTGCCAAATAAGTGCAAAGTCTTACCTACAGCAATGACTCTCATTGATGATGTAACAAAACTTACTATTAAAAATATATGCACATTCATTTGATGTCAC
Source organism: Motacilla alba alba (assembly GCF_015832195.1). Lineage (NCBI taxonomy): Eukaryota > Metazoa > Chordata > Aves > Passeriformes > Motacillidae > Motacilla > Motacilla alba. The sequence continues at coordinate 95,835,079 of NC_052016.1, read as the reverse complement.
ATAATAAAACAGTGCAAAATTGATGGAGAGATTATTATATGCGGGTGTAGAATTTTCCTTCCTTCCTTCCTTCCTTCCTTCCTTCCTTCCTTCCTTCCGCCACTTCCTTCCGCCACTTCCTTCCGCCACTTCCTTCCGCCACTTCCTTCCGCCACTTCCTTCCTTCCTTAACTTCCTTCCTTCCTTAACTTCCTTCCTTCCTTCCGCCACTTCCTTCCTTCCTTCCTTCCGCCACTTCCTTCCTTCCGCCACTTCCTTCCGCCACTTCCTTCCTTCCTTCCTTCCGCCACTTCCTTCCTTCCTTCCACCACTTCCTTCCGCCACTTCCTTCCTTCTGCCACTTCCTTCCTTCCGCCACTTCCTTCCTTCCTTCCGCCACTTCCTTCCTTCCGCCACTTCCTTCCTTCACTTCCTTCCGCCACTTCCTTCCTTCCGCCACTTCCTTCCGCCACTTCCTTCCTCCACTTCCTTCCGCCACTTCCTTCCTTCCGCCACTTCCTTCCGCCACTTCCTTCCGCCACTTCCTTCCTTCCGCCACTTCCTTACACCACTTTGTCACTTTGTTCCACCACTTCCTTCCTTCTGCTACTTCCTTCCTTCCTTCCGAGCACCTCTTAGTCCCCAATATAGGCCAAGTGAAACCAGTTAAAGTGACATTGTCAATACCAATTTGACTTCTCTGACTAGCTGAGCACCAAGAAAATAACACTCACAGGGTTGAACTTGATTCATTTTGTTGACAGTATGTAAAGAATTTAGGAGTTCAATTTGCCAAATTTGGTCGCTGGAGAGAAGTGAGAGAACAGGATAATTTTAATAAACCCCAATTGCAAAAAGTTCCTGAAATTTATTTTTTGAAAAACTGATTTTTCTGATTGAGTGGGTACAATGACCTCTTTTGCCAGAAAAAATCTTCTCATCCCTTGCACCAGAATATGAGTATACCTGTCAGCTTGTAGTAAAAATGTATTTTACCTTTAAGACTATTTTTTCTGGCCAGTTCTGACTGATGCCACTAGGTGAAGATATATTGTCACGCCTTGCACCCTGAACAGAATATATTATTGACTCCTGTGCTGGTAGTTGCACTGATCCTCTCCAAACTGTGGACAGGATCTAAATCTAAG